>NC_089495.1:23386874-24586874 GCF_036850765.1 Saccopteryx bilineata
TTTTAAGCAATAAAATTTGTTTTACATTAATTGTAATAAAAAAATTTTTAATGGTTAATGAAATTCTTGTACTCAAACAGGCCTACTGAACACAATTTAATCTTTTTGATGTCTCAGTTGCTGCTATCATGTACACTACTAGGCTGTGGTATGACAACCATCTCAGGAGCTAGTGAGATATGTTGGGCAGTATGTTTCTGTGCCAAATCTTTTCAGTACTACGATTTTGAAGTCCTTGAATCTGCTTTTAATTTTGTTTCCTCTTTAGTATTTCTTGCTGTAAATCTCACTGTATGTATATCAAACAATTCCCTAATTGAACTCTCTCCATATAACTTCTAAGTAATTCTCATGGACAATTAAAAGAGTTCCTCTATAATAAGTAAATGAATAAACTATGATGAGTTTTTTTGTTGTTGCCTTTTTTACTAAGTTCTTGGTTTTATCAGATCTTCAAAAAATAATACACAAGGGACAACTGAAAGCTTTCCAAGAATCAGTTTATAGATCCCCTACCATATATACTTTATTTTCTCTCAAACAGGCCCTGCACCCAGAAATGATAACGCATTGCTTGCAGGTATAACTAGAGACTCAAGAAAAGGACGAGTCAAGAAGACAGTATGTGGGGGCAGCCTTCATAAATGATAACTGAGGCTTCTTGTCTTTTCCAGCCTTAAGTATTTAAGAGCTAAAAATGGGAGACTCTGGCCCCTGCTAGGACCTTGTAAATTCTGACACATTACAGTCCATGGGCTGTTGAGAGCAGTGTCCTTGAAAGAACTTTGTCTCGCTCTGGACAGATAGCTCTGTTGGTTAGAGCACACAAAAAAATGGCACACTCAGGAATGAATTGATGTTCCTGTCAGTCTCTCTCCCTTCCTCTCTGGCTAAAATCAATAAATAAAAATTTTTAAAAAAAGGACTTTCTCTCTTCCATCCTCACACACTACCTCCAAGAATGAATGCAAAATAAAGGGAACACTGGCAAGAAATATGTAATGATAAAACTAGATTATTTTCAAATGTTTAAATATAGGTAATCCTCTCCAGCAATTCTTAAAACTCAGTCCTTGAATATTTATTAACTTGAAGAAAAAGCACATTAAAGAGCTGAAATAGTATCAATTAAGGAGGCTGATTCTTTTACATATAATAGAAACATTTTCCAGGACTACCAAATACATAGTTCAAATTATGCTCTATAAAACCCACAGACAAAAACTGTATACGAACTATTTTAGGTTAAGTGTGAATTATTCATTGTAGTAAAAACCTATTTTGTCAAATCATATCATGAAAGTTTTATTCTAATTAGTCAATTATCATTACATCTTTTAAACAGATTAAAATTTCTACCTCCTATTACAAAAATCCTAGCTAGCTTTAATATCAATTCATTTTTAACAACAGGTATCCTTCTCCATTAATTACCCCAAAATAAAGTTATTTATTAATGGAATTATTTCTGAATCATTCCCTTTTATTTCTACCTAAAAGCTGAATATCTGAGATCAGAAGATGATGGCACATACATTTACAAAAGGAATAACACATCCCTCACTTCATAAATATTTTATTATGTAATTTATAAGGGTGAAGTGTAACATAAGCAGCATATTTGTTTTTTAGATTATATAATAAATGAATTTTATTTGATCCACATAATTTTCATCTCAATTACCTTAGTATTTTTAGTATGCATTCTATAACTTATTTCTCAGTGTTTTTTTCCCTTCTTTTCCAAGTGAGAGGAGGGCAGATAGAATTCCGCATGTGCCCCAAGCGGGATCAATGGACAACCCCCGTCTGGGCCAATGTTCTGCCCGTCTGGGGCATGCTAGCAACCACGCTATTTCTAGCTCCTGAGGCACAGGCTCCACAGAGCCACCCTCAGTGCCCAGGACTGACGCACTGAAATCAATCGAGCTGTGGCTGCAGAGAGGAAGGCAGGGAAGAGGGGCGGGGGCAGAAGCAGATGGTTGCTTTTCCTGTGCGCCCTGAGCAGGAACTGAACCTGAGACAACGCTCAACCACTGACCCAACTGGCCAGGGCCTCTCAGTGATTTTTGTATTACTTAAAATACACATGAAAAGCCCTGGCCGGTTGGCCTCTCAGTGGCTTTTACACTACTTAAAACGTGCATTAAGAGCCCTGACTGGTCGGCCCAGCATGTGGATATTCCTGAGTTTCAACAAAAACATATTTCTACACATAATAAAAGCACTTTATGAAAAAATTGGCAAAGGTGTATTAAAATTATTATTTTTATTTTTTTAACCATGTCTGATTGCATCAGATTAAAGAAAATATCTATAGAAAAAGGGGGAAATGATATAATTAGACACTTGCTAAGTCTTGGTACAGCCTTCCTAGAAACAAAAAAAGTCAATGGTTAAGTACCAGGTAAGAGCCTGTCCAGATGGTGGAGCAGTGAATAGAGCATCAGACTGGGACGCAGAGGACCCAGGTTCAAGACCCCGAGGTAGCCAGCTTGAGCGTGGGCTTATCTGGTTTGAGCAAGGCTCACCAGCTTGAGCCCAAGGTCACTGGCTTGAGCAAGGGGTCACTCAGTCTGCTGGAGCCCCCTCATCAAGGCCCATATGAGAAAGCAATCAACGAATAATTAAGGTGCCACAACGAAGAATCGATGCTTCTCATCTCTTTTCCTTCCTGTCTGTCCTTTTCTGTCTCTATCTCTATCTCTGTCACCAAAAAATAAATAAATAAATAAATAATCAGGTAACAAATCCTCTGGCTAGTTAGACAGTTCCCATTCTTTTGCTTTTAAACAAAACTGAAGGAGGACCTATTACAGGGGTCGGGAACCTTTTTGGCTGAAAGAGCCATGAACGCCACATACTTTAAAATGTAATTCCATGAGAGCCATACAATGACCCGTGTATGTTATGCATTATCCAATAAAAATTTGGTGTTGTCCCGGAGAACAGCTGTGATTGGCTCCAGCCACTCGCAACCATGAACACGAGCAGTAGGAAATGAATGGATTGTAATACATGAGAATGTTTTATATTTTTAACATTATTTTTTTTATTAAAGATTTGTCTGTGAGCCAGATGCAGCCATCGAAAGAGCCACATCTGGGCCCTGGCCAGTTGGCTAAGTGGTAGAGCGTCGGCCTGGCATGCAGAAGTCCCGGGTTCGATTCCCGGCCAGGGCACACAGGAGAAGCGTCCTTCTGCTTCTCCACCCCTCCCCATCTCCTTCCTCTCTGTCTCTCTCTTCCCCTACCGCAGCGAGGCTCCATTGGAGCAAAGATGGCCCGGGCACTGGGGATGGCTCCTTGGCCTCTGCCCCAGGCGCTATAGTGGCTCTGGTCACAACAGAACGACGCCCCAGAGGGGCAGAGCATCGCCCCCTGGTGGGCAGAACATCGCCCCCTGGTGGGCGTGCCAGGTGGATCCCGGTCGGGCGCATGCGGGAGTCTGTCTGACCGTCTCTCCGTTTCCAGCTTCAGAAAAATACACACACACAAAAAAAAAAAAAATACAAAAAAAAAAGAGCCACATCTGGCTCGCGAGCCATAGGTTCCCGACCCCTGACCTATTAGAACTATCAATTGATGGATGCTTGATGACAAATCACTAAGTGATTTTTGGCATATAACCTGGATGATTTTGCTATCACAAAACTTACATTAGAATAAATTTATTTATATGGCCATTTATTTCTCAGCACTTAAAGCTACAAAATCTAAAATAAGAGCTGAAACTGGTGCCAAATCCTGTTTCATTTTATCAATAATTAATACGTATCTCCAGCTTAAAGAACCACTAGAGGAAGAAAGAAGACAACACGCCATTTACTTCATTTTAAAAATGGATTTCTATTGAATAATTATAGTATTACACATGAAGTAAATTTTAATTCAAATTTTCCCATATGTAAGTTATTGTAATCAACTGTGTGCAAATAATTGTAATGATATCTCAAACCAGGAGGTTATTTTTACTTAGAGCAATTTTTTTTTTTTTTTTTTGGTATTTTTCTGAAGCTGGAAACGGGGAAAGACAGTCAGACAGACTCCCACTTGCGCCCGACCGGGATCCACCCGGCACGCCCACCAGGGGCGACGCTCTGCCCCTCCGGGGCGTCGCTCTGCCGTGACCAGAGCCACTCTAGCGCCTGGGGCAGAGGCCAAGGAGCCATCCCCAGCGCCCGGGCCATCTTTGCTCCAATGGAGCCTCGGCTGTGGGAGGGGAAGAGAGAGACAGAGAGGAAGGAGGGGGAGGGGGGTGGAGAAGCAAATGGGCGCTTCTCCTATGTGCCCTGGCCGGGAATCGAACCCGGGTCCCCCGCACGCCAGGCTGACGCTCTACCGCTGAGCCAACCAGCCAGGGCTAGAGCATTTTTTTTTATAAATTTTTATTAATGTTAATGGGGTGACATCAATAAATCAGGGTACAAATATTCAGAGAAAACATGTCCAGATTATCTTGTCATTCACTTATGTTGCATACCCGTCACCCAAAGTCAGATTGTCCTCCGTCACCTTTTATCTAGTTTTCTTAGTGCCCCCCCTTCCCCCCAACCCCAGTAACCACCACACTCTTGTCCATGTCTCTTAGTCTCGTTTTTATGTCCCACCAATGTATGGAATCATGTAGTTCTTGGTTTTTTCTGATTTACTAATTTCGCTCCGTATAATGTTATCAAGATACTTAGAGCATTTTAGTCACAGGAAAAGAAAAAACATTTCTTTTTTTGTTAGGTTTTTTTTTTGTGTGTAACAGAGACAGAGAGAGACAGACAGACAGTAAGGGAGAGTGATGAGATGCATCAATTCTTCATTGTGGCACCTCAGCTGTTCATTGATTGCTTTCTCATATGTGCCTTAAGGGGGGACTACAGCCGACAGAGTGACCCCCTTGCTTAAGCCAGCGACCCTGGGCTCAATCTGGTGAGCCTTGCTCAAAGCAGATGGGCCCGTGCTCAAGCTGGCGACCTTGGGGTTTCGAACCTGGGCCCTCCTAATCCCAGTTTGATGCTCTATCCACTGCACCACTGCTTGGTCAGGCAGGAAAAATATTTCTAACTTACATATATATTTTTCCCCAATATTTTCTAATATATATCTTCTTAGCAATTAAATGTAATGGGGTGACACTGATTAATAAGAGTACATATTGGCCTGACCTGTGGTGGTGCAGTGGATAAAGTGCTGACCTGGAACACTGAAGTCACCGGTTCAAAACACTGGGCTTGCCTGGTCAAGGTACATATGGGAGCTGATGCTTCCTGCTCCTCCCCTCCTTCTCTTTCTCTCTCTCTCTCTCTCTCTTTCTCTCTCCCTATCCTTCTCCCTCTCTAAAATGAATAAATAGTTCATAAGTTTTAGGTAAACATTTCTGTAGCATTTAAACTGTTGATTGCATTGTGTACCCATCACCAAAAGTAAAACATATATATATATATATATATATATATATATATATATATTTATAGCATAAAAATACATATTAGCCAATATAGAGGGAGTGACAAAATGGACAAACAAGTTCAAAGGAAAATAATTAAATTCCCAATCATGGAAATTTGTGTTTTTTTAAATTAATAATGACATTTTAGATTCCCTTAAATTTTAAAGAGTAATATATTTTATTGAAATACTACAATATGCCAGAAATCCTATCCTTTGTCACTTTTGCTGGAAAATTGTGGTTGTCAGCTTAAATATGTGCAAGGAGAGACACAATTTTTCAAAACAGTTTCAGGGGACACAAGTAAAAATTTGAGAATTGTCCTAGATAATTAAAGTTATAATAAGAGTCCTCTAGAGATAAGTGAAGACTATTAGCAAAGTAGCAAAAACATTACATTTAAATGCCAGTTTTTGAGGAACAGAATAGAGACAGAGGAGGGATCAAAGGAACCAGAGGGAAAGCGGACAGAGGCAAAGGGGTGAGAGGATGGAACCAGAGAAGGGAAAGAGACTGGTGAAATTATATGCACATAACACAGCATCATAGAGAGCAGGACAGCAAACCCTGGAGGGCAGCGGGGAGGGCATCGGGGGAGGGACCAAGGGGAGGGCGGAGGGGCCTCAGAAGTGGGGTAGATGTATTGGGGGACACTTGAATCTATGTAAACACAATAAAGTAAAATAAATTTTAAAAAACAAAAACAAAAAAAAACACAAAAAAGTAAATGCCAGTTTTGCTCAAAAGACCGAGAGCCAAAAGGGCCTAGATTTTTTTTCTGGGTATTCTCACCTTTATTGTTACAAATAGCATATAGTGGGTTCTAAGAATTGCTTACCATTGGTGGAATGGGTGGATAAAATGAATAAATGGTGAATATATAAGTGTCAATATATATTATTTGATAATGGAAAATTATAAGCCACAGGTTTCTACTAGAAATTAAATACAAACCACAGAATTGAGACATAGCCAGACACTAAGACTCTTAAATTATGAAAGTCTTAAAACCTTGATTTATATTTTAAGCAATATATAGTTGAAATTTGAAATAATTACAAATAAGAAACTTTGACTCTTTTCAAGAGATACAACTAGAGTTTCCCAAAAGAGAGCAAATTTGAAATCATGTAGCCATCTCAGCTATAAATGAAATTATACTTTAATAAGTTAGGATTCAGTCTTTAGTAAAGCCAAAATGTAATATAAAAACTTATTTTAAAAAATACTAAACCTTCGCCTGACCAGGCAGTGGCGCAGTGGATAGAGCGTCAGACTGGGATGCGGAGGACCCAGGTTCGAGACCCCGAGGTCACCAGTTTGAATGCGGGCTCATCTGGTTTGAGCAAAAGCTCACCAGCTTGGACCCAAGGTCTCCGGCTTGAGAAAGGGGTTACTCGGTCTGCTGAAGGCCCACGGTCAAGGCACATATGAAAAAGCAATCAATAAACAACTAAGGTGTTGCAACGAAAAACTAATGATTGATGCTTCTCATCTCTCTCTATTCCTGCTTGTCTGTCCCTATCTATCCCTCTCTCTGACTCTCTCTCTGACTCTGTAAAAAACAAACAAAAAACCCACAAAACTAAACCTTCTACCAAACATTAAATTCAAATTCTTTTGTGAGTCAATGTTTTTCTAAGAGTCTTAGTAATTCTCTAATTTTCTCCTCCAAGATGTAGAAAAGCTATCACCACTATCTACCTGAACAGTGTAGTTTTTACTTCTCAGGTATTCATACAACTTCTTACTGCTTTGCAAACAGGAACTGACTTATTAAGAGGTGAGGTATCTACTGCTTAAGCACAATTTTAAGTTAAATGGGGGGCTTAAATTGTGTCCTTGAATTAATGTAAATTAAATATACCTAGGTGACTTACTGTAATGTTAATTGGATACAAAAAGCTTAAAGCATTAAGTATGTTTACAGTTTTATTGAGGTATAAAGGGCGTACAGTGAACTACAGATATTCAAATATACAATTTTATAAAATGTGACCTGTATACACAAATTTACTTCTGAAAATCCCAATTCTCTTCTGCCAAAAAAATTAAATAGGATTTTTGTTATCTGAGAAAAGTACTTACCTTCATATAATTCACAATCTTAGCAAGAACACCAAACTTATATCCAGAGCTTCCTGATAGAGCTTTCAAGTTAAATGAACCATTGCTATGATCTGAAAATAAAATTAAAAAACAATGATAACATTTTCACATTACGTGTGATTGACTTAAGCAGCTAAGTTTTTTCTTATAGCTAAGATGATTTTTTTTGTTGTTAATGTGAGAGGAGGGGAGACAGTGAGGTAGACTCCTGCATGCACCTGGACCAGGAACCACCAGGCAACCCTGTCTGAGGCTGATGCCTGAGTACTGAGCTGTTTTTAGTGCCTGAGGCTGATATAATTTTAACTCTGGTAAAGATTTTTCTTGCTTGAGCTGTTCTAGCCAGTGAATTCTATCATATAAAGTTTGGTGAAAAATACAAAATCTTTGAGTGTATAATAAACTATCCATTGTTTCACTAAGAATGGGAACAAATATAAATAATTCAAAAGCATTAAAATACATTTTTATAAGTACTTTTATCTCAGTTTCCTTAATTCTGATTAGATTTCCCCCATAATTACATAGAAGGCATTTTAAACAAAAACACAATACAAATCTAAATCTGATTCAAAATGCTTTCCTAACAAACATAAAACTGTGAGTAGATTACTTTTGAGGAATAAAAAATTCAATGTATCACTTATTATATCAATTTCTGTTTATCAAGTTAAAACAAATAGGCATTAATTAATATAATAAAAGGAATGATACCATAACTATTTTAAAGTGAACTTTAGAGATAAATTAGGAATAAGGCATATAGATACTGCCACTGCATAAACATGGCTGCTTAGAAAGAATGAACATGAAACAAGGGGCAATCTGTACAGTGGATTGTTTCAGCGCATCTATCATTTTGTTACATTCTTACAGGCAAAAATCCTAATGCTACTCTGCACCACAAATGCATTTCATTAGTCACAGGGAAGAACCAGTAAGTAAAAAATTTCATCATAAACAGAAACATTTCAGAAGTACACATTCTATTAGCAAGGCATCAGATCAGAAATCATAAAAGTTCCCATGTGTCTGATGCACAAGAGAAGAAGCTAAATAAAAAGGGGGAGAGTAGATGTCTGGCACCAGGCTTGGTAATAATAATTTAAGCAAAAACTGCATTAGAACAACCGCAAGTCAAATGTAACAACTGTCAGAGATCCAAAAGAATAGCTTCTAAATGGCTCCTCCTTTGGGATTAGTTAGTGAAAAGACTTACTGAATACGCTTTTTTTGAAACTAAAGTGAGACTTGATGTGCAATTTTGCTCTAAAAATAACTGTTACAATTTTGATAACTTACTTGACACATTAACGTCTACTTTAATAATATTTCCCAAAATAAGAGTACTTAGAATGCCTTGTAGGTGTACTCTCACCCTTGCTCAATTATGAACTATTACCTACCTGCATGGTTCATTTTTCAAAATATTCAGGACCCTTATAACAGTAACTAAGCTTTATTGAACACTTACTATTTGCCAAGAGCCATGCTAAATTTTCTCGTTTATTTTTATTTTTTTATTTTATTGATTTGAGACAGAAAGACAGGAATATTGATCTGTTCTTGTATGTGCCCCGAACGGGGATCAAACTAGCAATCTATGTGCTTTGGCACAATGCTCTAACCAACCGAACTATCCGGCCAGGGCTAAATTTTCTCATTTAATTCCTCCCAAAAATCCTATTTAGGGGATAGTGACCACTTTTAAACATAAGAAAACAGAGAGTATTAAGTAGCATAGTATTGATTTAAATCCAGTTGTAAACCCTGTGGTAATGCCTTGTATGAGTCATTAATTAGCCTGACCTGTGGTAGCACAGTGGATAAAGCATCAACCTGGAATGATGAGGTCATGGGTTGGAAACCCTGGGCTTGCCTGGTCAAGGTACATACAACAAGCAACCAATGAACAACTAAAGTGAAGCAACTATGAGCTGATACTTCTTGCTTGTTCTCTCCTCTCTGTAAAATCAATAAAATCTTTAAAAAAAAAACAACAGATCATTAACTAGCTTTTAACACAGATTATACCATCTGAAACTGGCTATTTTGTCAAAGTACAGAAATTAATAAATGAACATCTGATGTTTTCCTCTTCAATTTTAGTAAAGTAATATTAAGTTTATCTTGCATAAACAATTAACTGGGAAGACTGAAAAACAAATGACAGATATGTTAAGAATAAGCACCCATGGTCAATCATGACCCATGGGGTTTCCAGCATTTAATTCAATGCTGGGAATATAAACAATCAATAAATCTTAGTTTAATGAATAAAAGGGGGGAGGGGAGGGAGAGAAAAGGGGAGGGAGGGGAGAGGGGAGGGAGGGGAGAGGGAAGGGGAGAGGGAAGGGGAGAGGGAAGGGAAGGGAAGAGGAAGGGAAGGGAGAGGATGAGAGGGGGAACAGAGAGGAGAGGAGGGGGAGAGGAGAGGAGGGAGGGGAGAGGGAAGGGAGAGAGGAGGGGGAAGAGAAAAAGGGGAGAGAGGAGGGGGAGAGAAAAAGGAGAGAGAGGAGGGGGAGAGAAAAGGGGGAAATAGGAGGGGGAGAGAGGAGGGGGGAGAGAGGAGGGGATAGAGGAGCAGAGAAAGGAGGGGGAGAGGGGGGGGAGGGGGAGGAGAGAGAGGAAGGAAGAGAGGAGGGGGTGAGAGGAGAGGGTAGAGAGAAGGGGGAGAGAGGAGAGGGGAGAGAGAAGGGGGAGAGAGAAGAGGGTAGAAAGGAGGGGGAGAGAGGGGAAAGGGGAGGGGAGGGGAGAGGGGAAGGGAGGGGAAAGGAGGGGAAAGAAGGGGGTGAGGAGGGGAGAGAGGAGAGGGGGAGAAAGAGGAGGGGGAAGAAAGAATGAGACTGCGAATGAGAATGAACAATATTTCCATGTACCCTTTTATGGCCCCAGAAACTAATGAGCTGATTTATCTATAATTAAAATAAATCTATATAGCAAGCATTTACACAGCCTAATATTGTTATAATAGCTACTCCCATAACTAAAAACCTTGATTCTGTTATGCTTATAACTTTAAATAATACCCCATAAATAAAAACATTCTATTTCAAACATCCAGCTGAGGATTCTTTTGCCATTTAAATTTTACAAACGGCTTTTTTAAAGTAGGTGGCAGAGCTGAAAACCTCATTTCTCTCTTCCCCCAGAATTTCTCCTATATCAAACCAACACATGGAAATAATCACTTCCAGAGGTCAGGAGTTATATAAAACACAGTACTGAAAGAAAATAGAATATTATTTATAAAATTTTATGCACAATTCTTGGGAGGAAAAATAAACTTGGCGAACCTGGACTGTTACTACCTCTCTCGACATTATCTTCTAACCCCAGCACCAAAATATTCACCGAAGGATCTAAAATTTTATAGTTAAACACTGAGGAAACATCAGTTTGTTGCTAACTCACAAATCCTACGCAGGAATTTCACAGAAGAACAAAAGTTAGGCAAAAAAAAGGGGGGGGGGTGACAGTTGATATCCCACACAGCTCTATTGAAGTTTATGAATGATTTCCTCTTAAGGGTGGCAGGGCTTGATGCAAATGGATGTAGGAAACTGTCAGCTGCACGGTGGTTCCACCAATAGAAGCACAGCTCCATCTTGGCTGTGCACTAGACTGCATTACAAACAGACGATACCATCGCCTCAACAGCAGCCTTTCAGACAAGAGGTAGGTTTATATCTTTTTCACTTAGTAATACATGTCCTTATGATGCAGTATAAAAGTATTTTACCATAAAAATCAAACAGAAAGCTTTGGTCCTACTAAAGACCAAAAAAGCAACGTATTCATTTCATTGCTTGGCAGGATTTTATTATGAAAACATGAAGACTGCCTTTGCTATTTGATAAGAACCCTTACCATCTGTGCCTTAATGGAAAATTCATGACACTATTAACCAGATCTATATCCAGACCTTAGAGTAAACCATAAGCATTTGATTTTAAGTGGTTACTTGCTAATTTCATTTTCTCTGAGCTACTTTATTTTAGCAGTTTGTTCTGCCTTAAACAAAGGATTTTTCTTAAAGAAAAATCTAGACTAAAAATGAATCCTAGGCTAAAGCTTTCTGATTATATATGTGCAAATTATATTGGCTGGTAAAAAATAATTGCTTTATAAGAAAGTTTGTTGTATTTTAACAAATTATCAGAATATAGTAGTACAAAACTGTTTTTTATTTGACTGAGTATACAGAATCAGAGAATGCTGAGAAATTCTAACTGTGATTTTCATATAAAAATAAAAAGACCATAAAGGTACCATTATATTGTATCCAAAGACATCATTTATAGAACTCCAGACTTTTTTAACATTTTCATTAATAATTACAGTAAAATCTTAGTCTATATTACTGTAATATATGACTTGCTGGTATAAGATGAAAACCTTATTGAAATAGCCTTTCATTTTTGTATATGCCACAAAAATATTTATCACAGTAATTTCAATAAGTTATTCTTAAATTGATCCTCAAAATATAGACATAGTCTTTTTAATGAACTATATTTAAAAATAAAAATATGTTCTAAGAACTGGTTAAAGGAGAACAGTTCAAGGAAAAACCTTTCAAGGTAATACAATTACTCTCATGGTTCGGATTAACCATTCATGTCTAACTAAAAATTACTAGCTCCTGCTGAAGTAAATTTCTAATTTTATAATATTCAAGCATGAAAATGTCATTATTTAGTAGATGCTGGAGTTCTAAGATATTCCCTATACACGCTAACCTAAAGATCCAACTTCTGCCCTTTTTTTGCTGGCAAATCTATTCAAATTTTAAAGAACTTTTGTTATTTTTATTTCTTAGCCAGCACACAACTAATACGAGCAAAGTGTCCCTTACAAAGATCAGGTTGCTGCAAGAAGGTATTAGATCTCCCCAGATCTCATCTGGGGAGATCTAATAACAATGGGGTTGTTTACCCAGAAGACATTTGGTTTGCTATACAAAGTATGGGAGCCCAAAATGAGTCTCAGATAAAATAAAAACAACTTTGTCAAATAAAACAGTTAACTTGCAACTCAAATTTCAAGAAAATTGTAAACCAAAACCCCTACCACCTACATTGTTTTAAAACCATAATCAGCCTCTATTTCACTGGTAACATGCAGTTAGGACAGATGGAGGCTCATCGCTGTTTCACTGAACTGACTAGAGGCACGGCCTATCTCAGAGTGAGGGGCTCTATATGGGTATTTAAAAGCCATTACGATTAATTGATCATATTTCAAAGTGATACGGTTAAAGGGACTAGAAAATTCAATTCAAGGGCTTTTACCATAAATACAGGAAAAGCATATATTATTATTAGGTAATTCAAGATTCCAAAACATTTCCAAGTCTTATCCCCATAAATATTTCACTAGGGCCCTTTTGAAATGGGAGGGAAAACAGGTGAAGGGAATATTTCAAAAATAACTAAAAAAATACATGATATTTACCTTAACACTTCCTATTCCTATAATAAATTTTTTTTAAGCAAGAGAGGACAGACAGAGAGACAGGAAAGATGAGAAGCATCAATTCTTAGTTGCAATACTTTAGCCGTTCATTGATTGCTTTCTCCTATGTGCCTTGATGGGGGACAGGGGCCTCCAGCAGAGCCAGTGACCCCTTGCTCAAGCCAGACACTTCAGCGTTTCCAATCTGGGTCTTGAGCATCCCTGGCCCATGCTCTATCCACAGTGCCACTGCCTGGTCAGGCTGTAATGAAATTTTTAAGGGGCTTTCCATGGAGGATACAGAAAAGTAGACTGGTGTTTTGTATTGGGTTTTTTTTTTAAATCATTTTCTCTTATTTGTCATAAGGCATGTTTACAGCATTTGCTTGATATAAATTTACATTTTAGTTTCAAATGTATAATCTCAGAATATTAAAAATCGGACAAGGACGGTATAAGGAAGAAACGCTATACACCAATATCATCAATTAAAATGTTTATTAGCCCTAAGTAAAATATTAGTAAACTACTTATGCATTTTATTTGTAAAAACAAATATGATTAGGTTGGGTTGAATCATTCAAGAGCAAAGATGGCTGATCCTTTAAAAAAATCTATCAATGGCCTGACCTGTGGTGGCGCAGTGGATAAAGCGTTGACCTGGAAATGCTGAGGTCGCTGGTTCGAAACCCTGGGCTTGCCTGGTCAAGGCACATATGGGAGTTGATGCTTCCAGCTCCTCCCCCCTTCTCTCTCTCTGTCTCGCTCTCCTCTCTCTCCCTCTCTCTCTCCTCTCTAAAAATGAATAAATAAAATTTAAAAAAAATTTTTTTTAAAAATCTTAATGGTAAATATCTTTTTGCATGTCTAGTTATAGGTAATCCACCAAAGTAAACTTTAGGTTTTATCCTAAATTTAACACAAAAAATTACTAGAGCTCTCCTGTACTTAGAAAAAAATAAATCACATTAAAGGCAAGGTGAAACATAATTCCCTAAGAGTTTACCATTTTCAAATATGCCCAGAAGCTAAGTAAAGAGTTGCTCATCACTTACCAATAACACTCACCATTTACAACATAAACCTGACATGTATATACTCTCATAAACTGCTTATATGCTTCTCGCAAAGCTTACAAATGCCCTGGGAGATGGCACACACTGCTATCCACTGTCATTATTGCAGGCATTACTATAAGCATATTTGTGTGTAGATAAAGTATGCAGTCTAATGAAAATGACATTGTTTGATAATCCTAATGTTGATTTTTTAGAATCCAGAAAACTCAATAGATGTATTAAATAGATATGCAACACAACAGACTTTTAAAATCCCAGGCAAGGAATACCTTTTAAAATATAGCTGTTTGGGTTTTGAATTAGCAAAAGCAATTCAAAAAGTAAATGAATTTAACAAGGTATATCTTGAGAAATCTCACACACATACCTGTCCCCCAAATTCACTCTCCATCCAACCCAAGTAATCACTGTCATTAATTTCTAGTATATCCAAGATTTTTTGCACAGATACAAGCAAATAAAAGTATGTATTTCCGCCTGACCGGGCAGTGGCGCAGTGGATAGAGCAACAGACTGGGATGCGGAAGACCCAGGTTCGAGACCCTGAGGTCACCAGCTTGACCAAAGGCTCATCTCGCTTGAGCAAAAGCTCACCAGCTTGAGCCCAAGGTCGCTGGTTCGAGCAAGGGGTTACTCGGTCTGCTGAAGGCCCACCGTCAAGGCACGTATGAGAAGGCAATCAATGAACAACTAAGGTGTTGCAATGCGCAACGAAAAACTTAATGATTGATGCTTCTCATCTCTCCGTTCCTGTCTGTCTGTCCCTGTCTATCCCTCTCTCTGACTCTCTGTCTCTGTTAAAAAAAAAAAGAAAAAAAGTATGTATTTCCCCCTTTCCTATACATGTTGTCCTGAACTTTGCTCTTTTTAGTTAACAACGTATCTTAAAACTCTTTCCATATCACCATAAAACTCATTCATGTATAATTTCCAATTGTGTGGCTATTCTATACTAATTTTAGTCAAAGGAATAGTTCATTGATGGGTTCAAGTTAACTTCAAATAATTAATTAAGCTGTGGGTCTGTCTGCCTGCCCCATCTTCCCTTCCCTTCCACTCTCTCCATTTTTTAGGGGCAGGGGCCAAAAAAAATTTTAAGCAATTCACTTATACTATAAAAATGAACAGAATGTAAAGTTCCTTAAACCAACTTTTTAACCATTTTAAAATCTCATTCTGAAATAGTAACTTTGTCTTTACAACTTCTCCCCTTTTAAAGTCAATATATAAAAAAAAGACCTACTCATAATAAATTAAAATACAAAGTAGTAAAAGTAACTTCAGTATAATTTCGACCATTTATGTTATAATTTATATAACCAATTTCTAATAGAAAAGAAAAAATTGAAAGCTTAAAATGTTAGGGACATAGAATTCTGGGTAAAGTTTTTAATTAATTTTTTGGGGGGGGGAGAGGGAGACGGAGACAAGAAGGGAGAGAGATGAGAAGCGTCAACTCATAGTTGCATCACTGTTCATTGCCTCTCATACATGCTTTGACCGGGAAGGAGTGGGGGGCCCAGCCAAGCCAGTGATCCCTGCCAAGCCAGCGACCACGGGATCGGGTCGATGGTCCTGTGCTCAAGCTGGCGAGCCGGCACTCAAGCGGGCAACCTTGGAGTTTCGAACCTGGAATATCTCAGCATTCCAGGCCAACCTTCTATTAACTGTGCCACCACCAGTCAAACTAAAGTTTTTAATTTTAATTTTAAATTGCTATGGTGTTTCTGAAATCAACAGTAAACTAACACTTTAAATTAACATAGTTAATTAATAAGGTAGATTAAACTAATTTGAGGGGTATAATGTGGAAATTGCTTCACTCTGCTCTCTCCTCCTTCCCTAGCATATTTCCCCTGTAGTTATTTTTTTCTTTTTTCCTGAAGATTGAACCCAAGAAGAGACCAGGTGCTTGGGTAGATTCTTCTTATTATTATTTTTTAAGATTTTATTTGCTGATTTTAGAGAGAGAGGAGTGCGGAGGGAATGGGAAATATCAACTCACAGCTGCTTCACTTAGTTGTTACTGCTTGTTGCATGTGCCTTGGCCAGGCAAGCCCAGGGTTTCAAACCTGCGACCTCATCATTCCAGGTCATGCTCTGTCCACTGTGCCACCACAGGCCAGGCTCCCCTGCAGTCCTTCTAACGCCAGATTTAGAAAAGAAATCCCCATATTCTAAAAAGGAATCAACCTGAAAGGCCTTCACTGAAAGTCTAAAAATGTTCATCAATGCTGGACAGGTCCCAGAGTAGCCAGGTGAAACTGGCCCCTGCTCCCCCAAGATCCTAGTCGTCTTTCTCTCTGTCTTCTCTTTCAGCTCTCCTTTTCAAAGAGGACCTGAAATCCATTTACACTGAAATAAAAATAACTAACAATGTGTGTTACCTCTCCCAGGAATATCTGCGTTTTAATAGTGCTAAAAATCTTCAAGGAGTTCCAAAGCTGAACGTTCTTTAGCAGTGATTTTCAACTTTTTTTTTTCATGGCACAAACACACACTAATTACTAAGGTCAGTGCCCCTGACTAAATACAACCATTTTCACCTCATGGCACAAATAAATTCGTTACTAAAGAAGAAGAGGTCAGGGCCCCTTTTTCTTTAGTAATTAGTTTATGAGTGCGTGAGAAACAAAGGTTGAAAATCACTGCTTTAGGGGATGTGTGTGTGTGTGCGCGCGCGCACGCACATGCATGCAAGCACACACGATACTATCAGGAAGGCTAGGTCAAAAAGAACAACTTTTGTCTTCATTTGAGTCCGTTTCTATGAATTACTTGACTGTTTTGTGTGCACAGTAATTAGAACCAGAGGCAGGAACAATGAAGAGGTTAGAGGGGTAGTCTGTCAGGACATCCACAATACACAACTCTATATGAATGACACCCCACAACACAACTGAATGATGCTCCTTGGAGTTCTGTAACATTGCAGACCTGCTTTCTATAAGAGCATGCTCAGAAGAGAAAAATTCGAAGGATAAAAGAGAGTAACTTTGAAAGGCAGGGTCTCCAGACATAGTTTGAAAATAATGTAACATAACACATATCTGTATTATAGGCAATGTATTTTATTATGTCCCAGAACTAACAGAAGCAATTGATTCAATTACTGTGCATTATTCTGTTATCCTTCTTTCAAGGTAAAGGGTCACCAAGCACCATAAAACTAAAAACCTCTTAAATTCTTTACTTCTGGCCTCAGATCATCAATTTAACCTCAAAATACACACAAAAAACAAAGGAAAGTACCAAGTCCATCCAGAGACAAAATGATATGCCGAGCAAATTTGATTTAAAAAAGAAAATAAAAATCTTAGAAAATATTAAATTAATCCCAAAGTTCTAAAGTTATATTTTAAAAAAAGAAATCTAAAGGAATGATATTGTTATGACTTTGGGTTTAAGTTCCTTTTTAATCTTTTTGATGTGAAAATAATATTTATATATTATTAACATATTATTAACATAAAAGGGGGAGGGGAGAAAGTTGGGGGGAAGAGGGGAAGTGAGAGAGAAGGGGAGGGGAGAAGGAAGGGGAGAGGAAGGAAAGGGGAAGGGGAGAGGGAGGGGAGAGGGAGGGCAGAGGGGGAGAGGGAGGGGGAGAGGGAGAGGGAGAGGGAGAGGAGAGGGAGAGGGAGAGGGGGGAGGGGAAGGGGGAGGGTGAGGGTGAGGGAGAGGGGGGAGGAGGAGGGGGAGGGAGAGGGGGAGGGGGAGGGGGAGAGGGAGAGGAGGGGGAGAGGGAGAGGAGGGGGAGAGGGAGAGGAGAGGAGGGGGAGAGGGAGAGGAGAGGGAGAGGGAGGAGAGGAGGGGGAGAGGGAGGAGAGGAGGGGGAAAGGGAGGAGAGGAGGGGGAGAGGGAGGAGAGGAGGGGGAAAGGGAGGAGAGGAGGGGGAGAGGGAAAGGGAAGAGAGAGAAAAATCAATTTGTTGCTCCATTTATTTATGCATTCATTCATTGATTCCAATATGTGCCCTGACCAGGGATTGAACTCAAACCTTGTCATATCGTGACAATGCTCTAACCAACTGAGCTACCTGGCCAGGGCCCAGAGCCCTCACCTTTTTAGATACATTGAATACTTCTAGATGATGTCTGGGATTTGCTTTAAAATAATCAATGCAGCATTGGGTAGAGCCATAGACTGGCCAGGAGTTGATAAATGAGGTTGTACAGTGTGTCCGTAAAGTCATGGTGCACTTTTGACCGGTCACAGGAAAGCAACAAAAGACGACAGAAATGTGAAATCTGCACCAAATAAAAGGAAAACCCTCCCAGTTTCATACCTATTCAGTGCAGTTCAATGTGGGCTCACGCACAGATTTTTCAGGGCTCCTTAGGTAGCTATCCCGTATAGCCTCTACACACTCATCACTGACTGATGGCCTACCAGACGGGGTCTCTCCACCAAAATGCCAGTTTCCTTCAACTGCTTATTCCACCGAGTAATGTTATTCCTATGTGGTGGCGCTTCGTTATAAATGCGCTGATATTCACGTTGCACTTTGGTCACAGATTCGAATTTAGCGAGCCACAGAACACATTGAACTTTCCTCTGTACCGTCCACATCTCGACTTGCATGGCCATGGGCTGCTCCGCTATATACACGGTGTTACGTCATCATCTGCGCATGCGCACATGCTGCCACATCATCCTAGAGAAACTGGGAGGGTTTTCCTTTTATTTGGTGCAGATTTCACATTTCTATCGTCTTTTGTTGCTGTCCTGTGACCAGTCAAAAGTGCATCATGACTTTATGGACACACTGTATTATGAGCACATGAGGGTTTTCATTATACTTTTATACTTCCACACTACTTTGAAGTCTTCTTCTTTTTTTTTTTTTTCTTTTTGTATTTTTCTGAAGTTGGAAACGGGGAGGCAGTCAGACAGACTCCCACATGCACCCGACCAGGATCTGCCCCGCATGCCCACCAGGGGGCGATGCTCTGCCCATCTGGGGCATTACTCTGTTGCATCCAGAGCCATTCTAGCGCCTGAGGCAGAGGCCATGGAGCCATCCTCAGCGCCCGGGGCCAACTTTGCTGCAATGGAGCCTTGGCTGTGGGAGGGGAAGAGAGAGACAGAGAGGAAAGAGAGGGGGAGGGGTGGAGAAGCAGATGGGCACTCCTCCTGTGTGCTGGCCGGGAATCGAACCCGGGACTCCTACACGCCAGGCTGATGCTCTACCACTGAGCCAACCAGTCAGGGCCTGAAGTCTTCTTTAAATGAAACATATTCTCTCCTCACCAGGTGGTGACAGAGTGGATAGAGCATCAGACTGGGATGCAGAGGACCCAGGTTCGAGACCCTGAGGTCGCCAGCTTGAGTGTGGGCTCATCTGGTTTGAGAGAAAAAAAAATAAAAAAAGCTCACCAGCTTGAGCCCAAGGTCGCTGGCTCAAACAAGGGATCCCTTGGTCTGCTGTAGCGCCCCAGTCCAGGCACATATGAGAAAGCAATCGATGAACAACTAAAGTACCACAACGAAAAACTGATGATTGATGCTTCTTATCTCTCTCCGTTCCTGTCTGTCTGTCCCTATCTATCCCTCTCTCTGACTCTGTCTCTGTCAAAAATAAATAAAACATATTCTCATACACAAGTTATCTCCAGCACTTAGAAAAATATTTAGTACACAGTAAGTAATTAAACATCTGTTTACAAGGATAAATGAAAGTCTATTTACAACTATAGGGGAAGCATGCAAAATAAGTGATTTCTTTCATTAAGTCATATACACTGACAAGTGGAATATTTTTTCTCTTATTTCCAAAATTTTCTTAGTATATAGGTATTTTCTAATTTTTAAAAATAAACTGAAAAAGATATTTTTGGGGGTGGGGGAGGTAGAAGAGAGTAAACAGAGGAATAAATGGTGATGGAAGGAGACGACTTGGGGTGGTGAGCACCTAATACAATATACAGATGATGTGTTATAGAATTGTACAGCTGAAACCTATATAACTTTATTAACCAATGTTACCCCCAATAAATTCAATTAAAATAATAATAAATGTAAACTTAAAAGAAAAAGAGAATACAAAATTTGGTGATTAGCCAACAGTCTCTGCCCCAGTCAAGCACCCTCTCAGCCTAACAGGGTATGATGCACAGCAGGCCTCCACTAGTATTTGCTGAATTGAGTATGTGTATATTACTGTACAAATGCATATACAGTTCTATAATATAGCAGTAAGATATTCATGATAATTACTATTTTGCTACTGTGACTTGGAAATTTATTATTTCTTTGGATAGTTAACTTGCATCCCAATTCTTTACAAAAAAATTAAAGATACAGCCATGTGGCAATATAAATTAATTAATACATATTATTCTATGGTTAAAAAGATTTTTGAAAGATAAGGATAATAAAAAATTCATTTATTGTTTTTAAAACTCTCAAATCTTCAATTCTTATGGTCCCATTTAAGGCCTAACAAAAGCATCAAGTCAACAAGAACAAAAGTTAGTGCAAAAATACTGAAACTCACAGACTAATTTTGTGATATGGAATAATAATTTAATAAATGATACCTCAGGGACACTAAATTTGCCTGTTTTGGGGGGTTTTTTTGTTTTGTTTTGTTTCCCTAAAGTTGGAAACGGGAAGGCAGTCAGACAGACTTCCGCATGCGCCCGACCAGGATCCACCCGGCATGCCCACCAGGGGGCGATGCTCTACCCATCTGGAGCGTCGCTCTGCCGCAATCAGAGCCATTCTAGCGCCTGAGGCAGAAGCCACAGAGCCATCCTCAGCACCCGAATTTGCCTGTTTTTTAAAATATTTATGTCTATAGGTCATTTAGATATATAAAACATTTAAACTATCATATACACACAAAAAAAAAAAATCCGAAGATTACGGTTTCTTAATAGACAACTTAATTTAACTATTTTTTCTCTATTTTTCCCTAAGCTGCTATTCCCTAATTCAGGTCCTTGCTCTCGAAGTTTCAAGGAGTGGAAATAGAAGCCAAAAATACATTGAACCAAGAAGGTGAGAGGATCCACAAGGATATCTTGACAAATACAACCTTAAAACACAAAGATTTCTTGTAGATAGCAACTCACTGACCACTGCTTTAGTCAAATTTTAAACCATTTCAGCTTCTGCCCCTCCATTAGTAGTTAATTTCTGTGTATGAATCTAATAAGATACACAAAAATATATAGTACAGTTTACAGAGAATACATTAGCAGAGATATTGAAAAGTTAATACCATTAAATGTGTTTTAAAATTAATTTAAAAATTAATACAGTGTGTCTGTAAAGTCATGGTGCACTTTTGACCGGTCACAGGAAAGCAACAAAAGACGACAGAAATGTGAAATCTGCACCAAATAAAAGGAAAACTCTCCCAGTTTCATACCTATTCAGTGCAGTTCAATGTGGGCTCACACATAGATTTTTCAGGGCTCCTTAGGTAGCTATCCCGTATAGCCTCTACAGACTCGTCACTGACTGATGGCCTACCAGAACGGGGTTTCTCCACCAAAATGCCAGTTTCCTTCAACTGCTTATTCCACCGAGTAATGTTATTCCTATGTGGTGGCGCTTCGTTATAAATGCGCTGATATTCACGTTGCACTTTGGTCACAGATTCGAATTTAGCGAGCCACAGAACACATTGAACTTTCCTCTGTACCGTCCACATCTCGACTTGCATGGCCGTGGGCTGCTCTGCTGTATACACGGTGTTACGTCATCATCTGCGCATGCGCACATGCTGCCACATCATCCTAGAGAAACTGGGAGGGTTTTCCTTTTATTTGGTACAGATTTCATATTTCTATCGTCTTTTGTTGCTGTCCTGTGACCAGTCAAAAGTGCACCATGACTTTACAGACACACTGTACTATACAAAAAAATACCATTCAGGTGTTGATTCTGGCAGAAAAATATGGAAGACTCTAGTTGCCTATATAATTTTTGTTTTAGCAAAAGAGACAAAGACAGAGACAGACAGAAAAGGAGAGTTATGAGAAGCATCAACTCATAGTTGCGCCACTTTAGTTGGTCGATGATTGCTTCTCACATGTTCCTTGACCAAGGGGCTCCAGCCGATCCAGTGAACCCTTGCTCAAGCCAGCAACCTTTGGCTCAAGCCAGTGACCCCCGTGCTCAAGCTGGCGACCTTGGGATCTCGAACCTGAGTCCTGAGCATCCCAGGCCAACGCCCTAATCCACTGCGTCACCTCCAGTCAGGCAACTTACTACCAAATCTTAGCACTGAGATTTGAACTGACAAATCTGTCGAGTTGAGTTACATGTATTCATTTCCTACCTTCTTATAGATTCAAAAGAGCAATCTAAGAAGTGGAACCTCTAAGAATGGCCTCCCTGAGCTCCAGCCTCTGGAATGAAACCACTACATCTGTGTATCAGTACCTTGGCTTTCAAGTTCAAAAAATTTACCCTTTCCATGATAACTGGAACACTGCCTGCTTTGTCATTCTGCTTTTATTTATATTTACAGTGGTATCTTTGGTGGTGCTGGCTTTCCTCTATGAAGTGCTGGACTGCTGCTGCTGTGTGAAAAACAAAACTGTGAAAGACCTGAAGAGTGAGCCTAGCCCTCTTAGAAGCATGATGGACAACATTAGAAAACGGGAAACAGAAGTGGTCTAGTGCTCTGCATAAGATGAGCCAAGTCTCTGAAAACAGCCTTCCACTTCCGAGAAAAAACAAT
The DNA here is from genome assembly GCF_036850765.1 of Saccopteryx bilineata. Lineage (NCBI taxonomy): Eukaryota > Metazoa > Chordata > Mammalia > Chiroptera > Emballonuridae > Saccopteryx > Saccopteryx bilineata. The sequence goes on from NC_089495.1 coordinate 23,409,657, forward strand.
GTCTGAGGCCAACTGTTACTACGAAATTTACAGAATTATTGAAAGACTGTCACTAAAGGAAAAAATAAGTTAAATATCTGTTTTTTGTGTGTAACCCTTTCATTAAATATAAAATAAAACTTCACAAATGTGAATAATTTACCAATCTCTTTAAAATAACACTTCAAAACTAGATTAAAAAATTCCTAGAATTCAGTATTAAGTAGCGAAAAGTAAAACAAAAAACATAAGCAAAGCTAATGATGCCAAAATAGCTTATACCTAAAATCATGTGGACTAAAAACTATTAGAGTACTAAAACTACATGTGCTTTGGTTATAAAAATGCTATTCAAAATGCTTCTCTAAATCCAAAGTAAAATAGTGCTACTTATATTAAAGTCCTTACTTATTAAAAAGCAGTATTTTCTGGTTTCTTAAAGAAAAATTTACACATTTCTGAAGACTTAAGTTTTATACAGGATTACTGAGAAAAAAAGTCTCAAAATACTCAGAAAAGTCATAGGTATACTTGCATAAAATTTTCCTAAAATGGACTAACTTCTGAAACACATACATAAGAAGGACCAGGCTACCTCTAACTAAAACTGACAAGTCCACCACTAAACTGCGTTTCCTGAGCGGGGCCCTCATCGTGCTTCTCACAATCACCCTCTCAAGGGCTAGGATACCCGACGTAGAAAATACTGCAAAAAAATGAAAAGATAGAACCACTCAACATCTGTTAAGAAATATGGCAGTTTTATTTCTTAGAATTTCAGGGCTGAACAGACATTATATTTTATAACCCTAATACCATTTTGCTACTACTCATGAGCAAACCAAAGCATGCTCTTAACCACTACACTACAACTACCATTAGGCCAGAAATGTCACTTCTGAAAATTTATTGAGAAATTAGTTCAAAAGAAAAAATCACTCAAAGATGTTTATAAAATATCATTACTAAAAACAACAAAAAATTGGAAATAACAGCTTTAAATGTGGCACATCAACTTCACAGTATTAAAAAGCTACTGAAAATGACAAAGTAGAAAACATTTGATACATAAAGTGAAAAATAAGTATCTGTCTTTTTCAATTTAGAGAACCCTAATTATGAGTCTGAAATAGTTTATCCATGAAATAGTTTTTGTATTTTTTTCTAACATAAGAAACAAACACAAATAACAATCAACTTTCAAAAGACTTGTGAAACTTAGGTATTTAGAATACTTTGAGAACTATTCTGAGCACTATTAGAACCACATTTTCACAAACAGTAAACTTTGGGAGCCTTTGATAATGCACACTATCAACTTTTCCCTACCTTACCCTGTAATTCATTTAGCCATCCAACAAATAAGTACTGAGTGCTTCTACCTGTGAGGGATTAAGTTACAACAGCCAATAAGTAACCATGAAATTACAGTGGCACACAGGAGCTCTGATAGAAATAGTGAGCTCTGTGAGAACTCAAAGGCTAAGCACTAAAATCAAACTGAAAGAAGGAATAATATGACTTTTAAGCTGAAACCTAAAAGAAGAGGAGTTAGCCAAAGGAAAGAGGAAAGTAGGAATGAATGCTCCCAAAAGAGGAAATTAAATGAGCAAAATCCAAGAGGCAAGTATCACCGGGAGACAGTACAAGGAAACCGGCAGGCAGGGGTGTTTCTGAGCGCGTGGAGCCCCCGCTGGCTCAGTACAGCCCAATTTCAAAACTTCACTGCAATGCAACAGTTGTCATGAGAATGTGATACTGTCGTAAGGACTGACATCTGAGTACTGGAATTACACTGAAATACCACAAATAAACTACTCATTTAGTCCAGTGGTCCCCAACCTTTTTTGAGCCATGGACCAGTTTAATGTCAGAAAATATTTTCACGGACCGGCCTTTAGGGTGGGACGGATAAATGCACAAAATAAAATTATGTGACCTGCGTAAAAACTGTGGTATTTTTAAATATAATTGTCAAACTTAACGAGACAAGCATCAAGAGTGAGTCTTAGACGGATGGAAAAGAGGGAATCTGGTCATTTTTTAAAAATAAAACATCGTTCAGACTTAAATATAAATAAAACGGAAATAATGTAAGTTATTTATTCTTTCTCTGCGGACCGGTACCGGTCCACGGCCCGGGGATTGGAGACCACTGATTTAGTCAACTGGTAGTCAACAAGGGTGCAGTTAATGCAAGTCAATGGGGAAGACAAGTTGTTCCAAGAAATGATACAGGAACAGCTGAATAACCACACACAAAAAGTTGAATTGAGACCCTTATGTTAAACTGAAAAGTCATTAGGTCAAAGTGTTTTTTTAAATCAACTCAAACTTATCAAAACCTAATGTAAGAGTTAAAACTATAAAGCTCTTAAAAGACAACATAATACATTTTCATAACCTTGAGTTAGGCAAAGATTTCTTTTTAAAAAAAAAAAATTTCTTTCGATTCCCAGCCAGGGCACATAGGAGAAGCGTGCCTATGTGCTTCTCCACCCCTCCCCCTCTCCTTCCTCTCTGTCTCTCTCTTCCCCTCCCGCAGCCAAGGCTCCATTGGAGCAAAGATGGCCCGGGCGCTGGGGATGGCTCCTTGGCCTCTGCCCCAGGCGCTAGAGTGGCTCTAGTGGCATCAGAGCGACGCCCCAGAGGGGCAGAGCATCGCCCTCTGGTGGGCAGAGCGTCGCCCCTGGTGGGCATGCCGGGTGAATCCCGGTCGGGCGCATGCGGGAGTCTGTCTGACTGTCTCTCCCCGTTTCCAGCTTCAGAAAAATACAAAAAAGAAAAGAAAAATTTCTGCCTGACCAGACGGTAGTACAGTGGATAGAGTTGGACTAGGATGCGGAGGACCCAGGTTCAAGACCCTGAGGTCGCCAGCTTGAGCGCGGGCTCATCTGGTTTGAGTAAGGCTCACCAGCTTGAGCCCAAGGTCGCTGGCTCGAGCAAGGGGTCACTCAGTCTGCTGAAGGCCCACGGTCAAGGCACATATGAAAAAGCAATCAATGAACTAAGGTGTCACAACGAAAAACTGATCATTGATGCTTCTCATCTCTCTCAGTTCCTGTCTGTCCCTATCTATCCCTCTCTCTGTCTCTGTAAAGGAAAAAAAAAAAGAAAAAAAATATCTGCCCTCGGACAAAGCATTGTCCCAAAGCACTGAGGTTGCCAGTTTAATCCCGTTCTTTCTTTTCTTTTCTAATTAAAAAAATTAATTCTATTTGGAATAAATAAAGAACTCTTACAAATCAATAGAAAAAAGACACCCAGTATTTTTTAAGTGGGCAAAAAAGGTGAACATTTTACCAAAGACGACAGATACATGAATAGTCAATAAGCACATGAAATGACATCCAACATCATTAATCGTTAGGGAACTGTATATTAAAACCAAATAGGCCCTGGCCGGTTGGCTCAGCGGTAGAGCGTCGGCCTAGCGTGCGGAGGACCCGGGTTCGATTCCTGGCCAGGGCACACAGGAGAAGCGCCCATTTGCTTCTCCACCCCTCCGCCACACCTTCCTCTCTGTCTCTCTCTTCCCCTCCCGCAGCCAAGGCTCCATTGGAGCAAAGATGGCCCGGGCGCTGGGGATGGCTCTGTGGCCTCTGCCTCAGGCACTAGAGTTGCTCTGGTCACAACATGGCGATGCCCAGGATGGGCACAGCATCGCCCCCTGGAGAGCATGCCAGGTGGATCCTGGTCGGGCGCATGTGGGAGTCTGTCTGACTGCCTCCCTGTTTCCAACTTCAGAAAAATACAAAAACAAAACAAAACAAAAACCAAAATACCAAAATAACACTTCACATCTACTAGAATGGCTATGATCAGAAAGACAAGAATAATAAATCTTGGTAAGAAGAAAAAAAATGGACGGGGGGGTGTTATATTGAGTGGGACATTTGAATGCATGTTAATAAAATTAATAAAAATTTTAAAAATGTTTATTAAATAAAGAATGGAACCCTCATGCACTAATGGTAAGAATGTAAAATGGTACGGCCATTTTGGTAGTTTCTTAAAATGCTCAACATAAATTAACTGCATGACCCAGAAATTCTACTCTTAGGTCTCTTTCCTAAACAGAGAGAGAGAAAATAGATGCCCACATAATGACTTGTACATGAATGTTCACAGTGGCTCTATTTGTAATAGACAAAAGGTGGGAGGAATACAAATGCCTTTATTTTTTTTTAAAGATTTTGATTTTAGAGAGAGGTTAGAGAGAAAGAAGGGTGGGGGAGGAGAGGAAGCACCAACTCACAGTACTAGTTACTTCTTATATGTGCCCTGACTGGGTTAGCCCAGGATTTTGAACTGGCAACTTCAGCATTCCAGGCCGATGCTTTACCCACTGCACCACCACAGGTCAGGCACAAACGTCTCTTAACTGATAAATGGCTAAACAAATTGTGGTATATCCATACAATGGAATACTCTACAGCAATAAAATGAAATGAAATACTGATACATGCTACAAGGTGGATGAATCCTGTACAATATACAGCAAACTGAATTCCACAACAAATAAAAAGGAATATATACCATAACCAAGTAGGATTTATTCCAAGAATGCAAGTTGGTTTAACATCTGAAAATCAATTCATGTAATACACTGTGTTATTAGAATCAAGAACAAGAACATGATCATCTCAAAAGATGCTAAATAAAAGAGCCACACACTAAAGACCACACATCATCAAATCCCACTTATATGAAATGTCCAGAAAAAGCAAATACATACAGACAGAAAGATTATTGGTTATCTGGGGCTAAAAAGCAACTGCAAATAGGCACAAGGGATCTTTTGGGGGATAACAAAAATGTTCTAAAATTGGAATGCACTGGTAATTATACAACTCTGTAAATTTACTAAAAATCTTTAAACTGTACACTTAAAAAACAAGTGTACTAGAAAAAAAAACAAAAAGAAGTGTACTAGATGGTATGGAAATTAAACATCAATGAGGTCGTTTTTTCAAAGATAATAACCTAAATTTTTTTTTTTTTGGAAAGAGAGAGACAGGGACAGACAGGCAGGAAGAGAGAGAGATGAGAAGCATCAATTCTTCATTGTGGCACCTTAGTTGTTCATTGATTGCTTTCTCATAAGTGCCTTGACCGGAGGGCTCCAACTGAGCCAGTGACCCCTTGCTCAAGCCAGCGACCATGGGGTCATGACTAGATCCCATGCTCAAGCTAGCAACCCCATGTTCAAGCTGGTGAGCCCGCACTCAAGCCAGAGACCTCGGGGTTTTGAACCTGGGTTCTCAGCGTCCAGGCCAATGCTCTATCCACTGTACCACCACCTGGTCAGGCAATAACCTAAATTCTAACTACAACATAAGTCTACTAACATCTTAAGAAAATGAACTTGCCATTACTAAATGATTTCCTGAAAAATAAAAACTAAAAAGTCCTAGTCCATTTTACTCACCAGAATTTTGTTTAGAGCCTGATGATCCTCCATGCTCTAGCTTTGCTTTCTTCTTCTTTGATGATGATGATGATGACTCAGAAGATACTGCACGTTTTTCTACTACAGGAGTGGAAAGAGCTCGTTTTTTGAACAGTTCCCGTTCTCTCAAAAGGCTTGGATCCATAATGCTGCAATGATTAAAAATAAGTATCTTTAATACAGATTCCAATCATTTAAACCTACATGCTAAATTCATAGGTCTCAACAAAAGTTACTTCCTAAACAAAACTGCCTTCTGTTACTAGTTGTCTAATACATGTATTTACTCATTCACTCAAAAAATCTTTAATGCCTGACCAAGTGGTGGCGCAGTGAATAGAGCGTCGGACTGGGATGCGGAAGGACCCAGGTTCGAGACCCCGAGGTCGCCAGCTTGAGCGCGGGCTCATCTGGTTTGAGCAAAGAGCTCACCAGCTTAGACCCAAGGTGGCTGGCTCCAGCAGGGGGTTACTCGGTCTGCTGAAGGCCCGCGGTCAAGGCACATGTGAGAGAGCAATCAATGAACAACTAAGAAGTCGCAACGCGCAACGAGAAACTGATGATTGATGCTTCTCATCTCTCTCCGTTCCTGTCTGTCTGTCCCTGTCTATCTCTGCCTCTGTAAAAAAAAAAAAAAAAAAAATCTTTAATTAGTGCCTATTATATGCCAAGCACTGAGCTAGGCAAACATAAAGCGAAACATAACTATTCTCTAAAGCTCTAGAACTGCACTGTCCAATATGGTAGCCACTGGCCTACATGTGCATAATGAGCATCAGAAATGAGGCTAGAGTTGAGATGTATTCTAAGTATAAAACACACATCAAATTTAAAAGGCTTAGTACCAAAAAAAAAAAAAAACTTATGAAACTACTAATGACATATGACATATTTTACACGTTGATGTGTATTTTGGATATACTCGATTAAGTAAAATATTACAATTAATTCCCCTAATTTTTTTAACCTTTTTAGAAACTATAGCTAATAGAAACATTTAAATTATATGTGGCTCACACTGTATTTCTATTGAACACCACCACTCTAGAAACAATATCGAGAATACTCAGCAGAAAACAGGAGGCAGATTTAGGCTCACTGCAAAAAGGAAAAAAGAAAGAACCATCAGAACTGCTTACAAATAAAAAGGTAAAATTTAAAACTGGTGAACTCTTTATCATTAAGTGATGAAGAGCCGGACGGCTGGATTAGTATTTGTTAGAAATATTTACAGAGACATGGCCTGATAGCTCCGCTGGTTCATCTCAAAGCGCAGAGGTTGCCAGTTTGATGCCTGGTCAGGGCACACAGGAACAGATGGATGTTCCTGTCCCTCTCTCCCTCTCTCCTTTCCTCTCTAAAATCAATACAATAAACATTAAAAGAAGAAGAAAGAAATAGCTACAGAAGATTCCTGATTTAGACAAGTGAGACTAAACTTTTTTGGGTTTTTTCCCCAGTTTAAAACTATAATTCTCAGCAACTTCAATACAACCAAGGAAGTCACAGATCATTCAACAAGCATTTTAAAATGTTCCTCTCTTATCTGAGCTCTCCTTCAAATCCCATGGAGAGTCTGGGAAGCTTACAAGCTGACTGTGTAAATGATTTTTGCAGTGTTAAGACTAATGTTCATAGGCTGGGAAGGAAGGCCTCAGAGGAAAGACTATCTTATGCTCTGAAAGCCTTAAAGCACAGGGAAGCTCAATAAATACTTCTTAAATGAATAATGAACAGAAACACATCTTTAAACTGTTCTAACCTCATTGTTATTGGTTCCACAAGCCTTTATTAAAAAGTCCTGTTTGTCAAGTACTGTACTTCAAATTCTGAAAGGTTCTAGAAAATAAATCCTTGCCTTCAAGCAGATTATATTTGAGAAGCTGAAAGCATTGAGTACTTTGCCTAAAAATGAATAAATAAAATGTGATTTAGAGCAGAGGTCCCCAACCCCCAGGCCGCGGACCGGTACCAGTCTGTGGGCTATTTGGTACTGGTCCACAGAGAAAGAATAAATAACTTACATTATTTCCATTTTATTTATATTTAAGTCTGAACGATGTTTTATTTTTAAAAAATGACCAGATTCACCTGACCAGGCAGTGGCGCAGTGGATAGAGCGTTGGACTGGGATGCAGAGGACCCAAGTTCGAGACCCTGAGGTCACCAACTTGAGCGCGGGCTCATCTGGTTTGAGCAAAAGCCCATCAGCTTGAACCCAAGGTCGCTGGCTCCAGCAAGGGGTTACTCAGTCTGCTGAAGGCCTGCGGTCAAGGCACATATGAGAAAGCAATCAGTGAACAACTAAGGTGTTGCAACGCGCAATGAAAAACTAATGATTGATGCTTCTCATCTCTCTCCGTTCCTGTCTGTCTGTCCCTGTCTATCCCTCTCTGACTCATTCTCTGTCTCTGTAAAAAATAAATAATTTTTTAAAAAAATGACCAGATTCCCTCTGTTACATCCGTCTGAGACTCACTCTTGACGCTGGTCTCAGTCACGTGATACATTTAGCCATCCCATCCTAAAGGTTGGTCCGTGAAAATATTTTCTGATATTAAACTGGTTCGTGGCCGAAAAAAGGTTGGGGACCAGTGATTTAGAGTGCTTCAAGTTAAAAGATGTAAGCACTGATAAGAAATAACCAGAGGAAACCAACTAGGAAAGGAACAGTCACTGGTACAGGACCTCAAATCAAAGACCCATCTTCTCCCCTCAATTCTAATCCCTAACAGCAACATGACTCTAGGCAATCCACAAGGCTGCTCCAAATCCAATTTAATTATAAGATAAAATGAGGATATTTCCAATGTTGTCTACCCCAATTATAAGAAAAAAAATGAGAACGCAATTGTTTTTAAGGTGAGAGGAGGGGATATAGTGAGACAGACTCCCGCATGCGCCCCAACTGGGACCCATCCGGCAACGCCACCTGGGGTGGATGCTCCAGTACAAAGCTATGTTTAGCACCCGAGGCTGACAGCAGCACTGAGACCAACCGAGCCATCCTCAGCACCGGGGCCAGCCTCAAACCAATTGAGCCACTGATGCCGGAAAAGAGAGAGCGAAGTGGGAGAAGGGGAGGGGAGAGAAGCAGATGGTCGCTTCTCCTGTGTGTTCTGACTGCAATCAAACCCGGGACATCCATTTGCTGGGCCGGCACTCTATCCACTGAGCATCTAGCCAGATCTGAGAAGGTGATTTTTAAAATAGTAAAGCTTTACAAATATGTTATTTGGGTATTACTATTTTCAGTTGGATTTTAAAAGAAATAATGATTACACTGTGCTAAGCAAGAGACCATCTTATGGCGTGGGAAAGTATGAGAATTCAAATGATAAGGTGCAGGCAACAAGACTAAGACAGGAAACACCTGTTTATTCCACCTTGTCAAGACAACTAACTAACCAAGGCTTTTAAACATGATTTTAACACAATAACTTAAATAAAAAGACTTACAGTTTAAAAAGACCTAAATGCTCAGAGGATTTGACCCTCACAACGTTAGGAGATAAAAAGTATCCATTTTATTCTTATGATAGGTAAAGTATGAAGTAAAGAGTTATGGTTCAGGTCACAACAGCTGGAACTACTTGCACCAGAACCCAAAGATCCTAATTCCTAAATCAGTGCTACCTGCTCCACACCTTAAATGCTGGGAAAAGGCTTTTTCCAGCACACAAAGGTGTGCTCTTGATAACGTTCAAAGGCAACCGGCGCAGAAAGCTTACTGTCTGTGGATCACCATCGCACGCTCCGCCTAACTTTTCCTCCTTTTTCTCAGAAGACCCTTCAATTATTTGTAGTGTTACCTGTGTGGTGGACAGGGCACATCACCCTGCCCGTTTGACACTGAAAAAACAAACAAAAAAAACCCCACCACAACTCTGGGAGTTCACGTGTCCACGTGTCACCGAGGGACACGGAGAAGCCAAAATTAAGTCACGATCTTCTGACTCCACGTTCTTTCCACTATACCGTTCCACTTCTGTCACCTTTCCTGTCTTGTTTCTGTCGCTGCCTAAGCCTCAGAGATGCCACTGGCACCTAGGAACCCCCCCCCCCCCATGAACTGCTAGCAAGCTGAGAAGACACTGTCTACGTCTTAAATGACAAATACAGAGGTGGGAGGAAAATGTCATAGACAAAAGTGGAGCGGTTTCCAGAGGGAGGGGGGCGGGGGGACGAGAGTAAAAAAAAAAAAAAAAATGTCCCGCAGCGTTTCGCCTCGGAAATATCTTTAGACTTCGCAGAAAACAACTATTATAACTAAAGTTGAGGAATCATTACAAAGTAGGTCTCCAAAAGACAGATTAAAAAAAAAAAAAAGATCGTGAACAAGCATCTAAATCACAGCCTGCATGTAACTGGCTGGACACCGTGCTTCCCCAAACTCCGCACACTCGGTTCGCTCGGCCACCGCTCCTGTCACCTCGGGGGCTAGGAAGAGACGACCCAACTGCGAAGGTCCCCTTTCCCACCCGAAAGTTTGCTCAATAAGCCACCGGCCTAAACGACGATGCTCCCAGGAGTCGTTCCGGCAGCGCCAGCCTCCCCAGGGCTGGAAAACTCGCTCGCCCGTGGTAGGTGGCGCTCCGAGGAACAACAGGCCAGAGCTCCGCGCCCCCCACCCGGCGGCCGGAGCCCCTTACCTGGGCTAAGAGGGCCGCCCCGCGCGACTCGATGCCGCCTCTCCGCGCCTCCGCCTCGGCCTGCCACCCACGCCCGCGTGGCTGCCGCTTCCAGCTCCTGGTCAGCGCCGCCGCCGGCCCAACCGCACAGCCAGCGCTGTCCCGCCAGGCCGAGCTCTCGGCACTGGCGGCGACGAAAGCACAAGCGACTCGGCCTGGAGCCCCGCCCGCCACTTCCTGATCGGGTTGCTAAAGACTCGATCCCGACAGCCACCGCGGCGCCTCCACCGCCTAGAACGCGCGTGCGTGGTCACGTGCTCCTCTCGGGGTACCACGGGAGGAAAATCAGCCAGCTTGGAGCGTTTTGCATCTCCTTGACAACGGGAGAATGGCTGGGCGGGACGGAGAACCTAACTAGGTAAGAGATGACTAGCAGCCGCCAAGATGGAAAAAAAATGTTTCCATTGTAGAAATGTAAATAAAGCTCCTGGATCCTCCTCCAGCTGCTCTGGAATCTTTTTAACTTAAGTCGTAATGGGAGTTTTCAAGTTACTGTCTACTAGGTGATTTGTGACTTTGCATCAAATGCCAGTTACAAGCATCTAAATTAAAAAAAAAAAAATTGTCCCAGCTCTCTCTATTTGCAAGTGAGGAAACAAGAGGCCCAGGGAAGCTAAATGACTTGATCAAAACATCAAAGGCAAATCCTGGAGTGAGGCTGTTTCTGAATTCCAACCACCACATGTATGAACACTTTCCACCACACCTGTGAACTTGTTAGTGGCAGAAAAATTGCACCAGGATTAGCAACGAGTTAGGTTCGACCGTGGTTGGTTCAGCAACCTTGGTACTTGCTTTCTAGCTAAGAAAGAATTCAGAGCCAAGACTCAAACTATAAGTTTAGATGTCATCTTCAGGAGTTAATACTTAAAGGAGTGGCCGTGCACTGGCCAGTAGTTTTGCCTATTGCTAGGCACCTGGCACTCTCCGGCCTTGTGACCCTCTGCGCCTGCCCCATTGTTCCTGCTCTGCTCATGCCTGTCTGCCTACTACAAACTTTCAGAAGAGGATTTCAAATTCAGGAGCAACATAAAGGTGTAGAAATAAAATGACAAGGAAGATTAATTGGCCTTGCCCACAGCCTGCAATCTACTGGAGTGTGTCAGAGTTGTGGCTGTCTTTTCCACATTCATAATCCAAAATGGCAGCATAGCCTGAGTTCAACTATTCTGTAGCTGTCATTTAATTTCTTAGTACTGGTTACTCCTCAAGTTACTTAATCTGTGTTGGTTTTCTCATCAGGAATAATTGTACTATCACAATTGCTCTGACACCTTGAGAAAATGTAACTTTGAATAACAATATAAATATAGTAGGGCCCTGTAGGGCTAACAATATAAATATAGTAGGGCCCTGTAGAGCTAGTAGTTACAGCTGTCATCGTGGCCTTGCACATACAGGTTCCCATTAGATTCAGGCAGACAGTAAAGAAACAGTGGAGCCAAAAAATGGAGGGCCATCCTTTATTAAAGTCTTGCACCGGCTGACAAGCAAACACACAGAGAAAACACTTCCTTCTTCATTCATTCAGAGCTCACAAAGCTACTGACATATTCTCCAGTTCCACAACCAGGGGAATCTTTTCCTGTTCCTTCTGGAATCAAAGGCCACCAGTCTCAGCGGAGCTCACCAAAGCCCCTCACCTCTGGTTCCCATCTGCACATCTTCTCCCTTCTCTCTGCACAAACTCTGCAAAAACATGGCTTTCTCCCTTCTCTTTTCAACACTTTCTGACTCAAAAACCTCTCCTCCAGCAAACATTAGCAAGACAATGGCCCTTCCCAAGCAGGAAGGTAATTTGCAGTTTCACAGATCACATACCTGGCGCTGCCCAGAGACATTTTTTAACACTAAAAGTGAGCAAACTCAAAAAAAACTACAAATTTTACAAACTCATTTGCCCAACAGGCCCCGAGGTTTTACAACCCAATAAAGCCAGAGACTAACTGGCAAAAACCTGGCAAGGTGTAATGGGAAGAAGGAGCACACATCAAGTACAAAAGTAATTCCAAAGCTTAAACTCAATAAACATGAGCCAGTATCAATTAATTTTTATTTCATCATTGCTTTCTCCAGGGATTATATAAATTCCAGTTCCTCATACCCTTATAGGATCAGTTCTATCATTCTACTGGCTACCTTATCAATGAGTGAGAGACTTAGTATACAAATGGACAATAGCTGGACTATCAATGATAATAAAACTCTGACTCACATAAGTAAGGTGACCAATCGTCCTCCTTTAGGGAGGACAGTCTTTTTGTAAGTTCCGTCCTCCCTTGAAAAGTGTCCTCCTACATGTCCTCCTTTTTGATATTGGAAGACTAATCTGTAAATGTCCGTATTTCATCTTATGCAGAGTCAATCCTTTGCTTGTGATGTGATGTATTTGTATCTAAATGAGTACTTTTTTCTTACAATTATTATTAAAAGTTAACAGGCATATAAGCATAATTACAATGTAAAATATTACAAATGTTTTTATTATGCATTTATCATATTACAGTGTATTATTGTTACAATGAATAAAATGTTTATTTATGATATTGTTTCTTCAATTTATTTTTGTCCTCCTTTTTATTGTAAAAAAGTTGCTCACCTTAACATAAGAAACCAAGCCACAGTTGTAGCCAGATGGCTCAGTAGAGAGAGCATCATCCCAGCACACAGAGATCGTGGTTAGATCCCCGGTCACGGCACATGTGAGAAGCAGCCAGTGAGTGTGCAACTAATGGAACAACTAAGTGGAACAATGAGTTAGTTGATACTTCTCTCTCATATCAATGAAAAAATTTTAAAAGAAAAAGAAACCAAGCTACAACCTTTGCAACAGTCAGCTCAGAATAATCAGGTTTTGTTCAAAGGCTGCCAACTTCCCTGATTTAGATACACACTGCAACACACACATGCACATACACACTCACACCAGGACTAACCAGAGAAAACCCAATATGCTTCCCAAACCAATCACATAGACGCCACTTCTAGTTGCTTCACCTCCAGCTTCCCCTTCCAACAAGCTTTAATCTCAACATACAAGGAGCATCCTTTTTCTTCCTTCTCACTATATAAGCATACCTCGTCTTATTGCACTTTGCTTTTTTGCACTTCACTGGTGTTGCATTTTTTCCATATTGAAGCCAATATCCTCCACCAGCAAAAAGATTACAACTGTATTATTGCCATACTCGCTTTAGTCTGGTGATCTGGAACGGAACTGCAATGTCTCCGAGGTATGCCTATAAGGCTTCCCCCCTTTCTGGTTGCCTTACAGGCTCTACCAAACACAAGGGATGGTGGCTGACTCTCTTGCTATAGCAAGACTTTGTAGTCTCTGTTCTCATTTAAGTGGTGCTCATTTATTTTCCCTTGTGTTAAATAAAACTTTGACACATGCTCATCTAGTCATGTGAGAATTGAGCTTAATTAAAGAAGCATGCTTTTACAGAGCTAGCTCTACCACCTAGAAAGCACTCGATGAACTGTTAAAAAATAAACTGAGCCTGACCAGGCGGTGGCGCAGTGGATAGAGCGTCGAACTGGGATGCGGAGGACCCAGAATCAAGACCCCAAGGTCGCCAACTTGAGCGCGGGCTCATCTGGTTTGAGCAAAACTCACCAGCTTGGGCCCAAGGTCGCTGGCTCGAGCAAGGAGTTACTCGGTCTGCTGAAGGCCCGCGGTCAAGGCACATATGAGAAAGCAATCAATGAACAACTAAGGTGTCTCAACGAAAAACTGATGATTGATGCTTCTCATCTCTCCCCGTTCCTGTCTGTCTGTCCCTATCTATCACTCTCTCTGACTCTCTCTCTCTGTCTCTGTAAAAGGTAAAATAAATAAAACTTGTTTTAAAAAAAATTTTTTTTTAATAAAAATAAATAAAAAAATAAACTGAGCTACGTTGAAAATTTGAAGTTTATTTGCACAAAGATAGATTAATATCAGGCAGCCTCAAACCAAAAAAGGTTGGGAACACTCCACTGAGAGAACTTGGGGAAAAGTTTTATAGCTAAAATGTAGGAACAAATCAAAGAAAGTGTTTGATTAGCCATAGTTTAAGCAATTTTCTTATTTGGGAAAGCCTAGTTAATAGGTTGTGCTTCATAGTTCCTAAGTTTCATTTTCGCAAATTCAAGTACATGGACTCTGGCTTAAGTTTCACTTTGCTTATGTAAGCTACCCGGGCATTAGAGCCACCGCAGTCTAATTAGAGCCTTCTTGCTTAATTACGTTAACCAAATGCCCAGAATTATTCATTTCAATGTTTTGTGTCATCTCAGCCAGTTGGAACAGATATTGGACAGTTAAGCCTCCTAATGCCAATATTAGAATATGTTATTGATGCCTGACCTATGGTAGCGCAGTGGATAAAGCATTGACCTGGAACTCTGAGGTTGCCAATTTGAAACCCTGGACTTGCCTGGTTGAGGCGCATATGAGAATTGATACTTCCCGCTTCTCTCCCCTTCTCTCTTGCTTTCTTTCCTCTCTAAAAATGAATAAATAAAAATAAAGATGTTGATAATCCAAGCCTCCAAATCTCAATTGCCCCTCCTTTACCCAAATATAAGCTGTTATTATCATTGCCAACTTGAAACCCACCCCTACAGTGCCCAGCAAACCATTAAAATTATAAATGATGGATGTTGTCAACCAGTTTCATCACTCCTGTTTATACAGCCTATTGCCTATGACTAGGTCATAATGCTGAAAGCAATAACTGAATTCATTCAAAACACTTTTGGGTGATATCCTATATTGTGAAGATAATCCTCAAGTGAAGACAAAAATGGGCTCCCTAACACAAAATTGAGACTCATGGACATGGATAAGAATGCAGTGGTTACCAGGGGGAGGGAAAGGGAAGAGAAGGAGGGGGTGGGGGAGGGGAGGGGCATAAAGAAAACCAAATAAAAGGTGACCGAGAACAATTGGACTTTGAGTGGTGGGTATACAACATAATCAAATATCAAAATGATCTAGAGATGTTTTCTCTGAATCTATATACTCTAATTGATCAATGTCACCCTGTTAAAATTAATTGTCTAAATAAAACTTTTAAAAAAGGGCTCCCTGTATGGCCAGTAATTAAGCCATTTTTGTGTCAGAAGTACTTACACATGGACACTACAAATGAACTTTAAAAAGATTCCATTTGCCTGCTGATAATGCTGACTCTACAGCAATGACCAATTTAACCATTTCCAAACATCAGCCCAAATTATCTTGATTTCAGAGAATTCAAGATTTGGGGTTGAACACATATTTCTATTATGCCTTCTCATCCTTGTTGCACAATATAGACACCATCTGGGTTGTTTCTGAGGGAGCCTCTAAACAGAGGTTAGGGAAGGCATACAAAAAATACCCCACTCTGAGGTGTGGGCCATCACTGTTTATAGGGACAGTTTTTGTGTCACATACACAGTCTCAACCACTGATGCTTAAATAAACCTTTATTATAATTAAAACCACCTACATATCGGCATCCTCAGTATTTCAGGTCAGAAGGGTGTGGCTAGTGTCAAATTATATAAAGAATGATTCAAGCTACTAATGCAATCTCAAGTATGTTATCTCATGAATGCTTATATACCTTGCACATTTTTTGACTAAGTGTGGTAGCTTACTTAGGAAAAGATAATCTGTATGTTTTACAAAACATTCCTCTATCCTTACCAATCCAAATGGTCCCATCCAAAAAGAATAACTCAACATAACTACAAGATTAATTCCAATGTAAAAGTTGTTTTTACTATTTTATAATTAAAAATATATAACATAAAATTTACTGTTTCAACCATTTTAAAGTGTACAAGTCAGTGGCATTAATTACATTCACATTATATAACCATCATCACTATTTCCAAAATTTTTCATCACCCCAAATGAGAACTCTGTACCCATTAAGCAATAACTCCCCATTCCCTCCTCCCACTGCCCCTGGTAACTTCAATTCTACTTTCTGTGTCTATGAATTTGCCCTAGTTCTAGATATTTTATGTAAGTGGAATAACACAGTATTTGTCTTTTTTGTGTCTTACTTATTTCACTTGATATGTTTTCAAGGTTCATCCATGTTGTAGCATGTATCAGTGCTTCATTCTTTTGTATGTAGTGGCTTAATTTTATATTTTAATTTTTTAATTACATAGTTGTTTGCATGAGGAAAATAATGAAACCAATTTTACCACAGGCTAATTGATATAAATAAGAATTAAGGCCTGAACAGGCAGTGGTGCAGTGGATAGAGCGTCAGACTGGGATGCGGAAGATACAGGTTCGAGACCCCGAGGTCGCCAGCTTGAGCGTGGGCTCATCTGGTTTGAGAAAAAATTCACCAGCTTGGACCCAAGGTCACTGGCTCAAGCAAGGGGTTACTCGGTCCATTGAAGGCCCATGGTCAAGGCACATATGAGAAAGCAATCAATGAACAACTAAGGTGTCACAATGCGCAACAAAAAACTAATGATTGATGCGTCTCATCTCTCCGTTCCTGTCTGTCTGTCCCTGTCTATCCCTCACTCTGACTCTCTGTCTGTGTAAAAAAATAAAAATAAATAAGAATTAAAACCTGGCCCTGGTCAGTTGACTCAGTGGCAGAGCGTCAGCCTGGCATGTGGAAATCCTGGGTTCGATTCCCGGCCAGGGCACACAGAAGCGCCCATCTGCTTCTCCACCCCTCCCCCTCTCCTTTCTCTCTATCTCTCTCTTCCCCTCCCACAGCCAAGGCTCCATTGGAGCAAAGTTGGCCTGGGCACTGAGGATGGCTCCATGGCCTTCACCTCAGGTGCTAGAATGGCTCTAGTTACAATGAAGCAACGCCCCAAATGGGCAAAGCATTGCCCCCTAGTGGGCATGCTGGGTGGATCCCAGT
This sequence comes from Saccopteryx bilineata, assembly GCF_036850765.1. Lineage (NCBI taxonomy): Eukaryota > Metazoa > Chordata > Mammalia > Chiroptera > Emballonuridae > Saccopteryx > Saccopteryx bilineata. The sequence goes on from NC_089495.1 coordinate 23,426,657, forward strand.
CAGGCACATGAGGGAGTCTGTCTCTCTACCTTCCTGCTTATTTCAGAAAAATACACACACACACACACACACACACACACACACACACACAGAATTAAGACCCTATGGCATCTCATCAACATTATAATGAAATGACGAACACAATGTTATTCAAGGATCTACTGTACCACAGACTGGGTGGCTTAAATAACAAACACTTCTGCCTGACCTGTGGTGGCACAGTGGATAAGAACATCCACCTGGAGTGCTGAGGTTGCTGGTCTAAAACCCTGGGCTTGCCTGGTCAAGGCACATATGAAAGTTGATGCTTCCTGCTCCTTTGCCCCTTCTCTCTCTCTCTCAAAAATGAATATACATAAAATCTAAAAATAGCTTGACCTGTGGTGGGACTTGATACTTCCTGTTCCCCCTCCCTCTCTCTCTTTCTCTCTCTCTCCTCTCTAAAATGAATAAATAAAGTCTTTAAAAATAATCTAAAAATAACAAACACTTCCCAGAGTTCTGTAGTCTGGAAAGTCCAAGATCAAGGTGCCAGCAGTTCTGGTGTCTAGTAAGAGCCTGCTTACTGGTTTGCATATGGCCGCCTCCTTGCTGTGTCCCCACGTGGTGGTGAGCAGAGAAAGATAGGTAGCAAGCGCTTCCTTTTCTGTTTATAAGGGTGCTAATCCCATCATAAAGGCTCCACCCACATGGCCTAATTACTTGCTAACACCATCATATTATGGGTTAGATTTCAACACGAATTTGAGGGGGACACAAACATGTAGTCCATAATAAGTATTAAATAAAATATTTTATACTAACTGTAAAGCACTCATCAATGTACAGGTAATCAGTAAATTGTGATTATTAAAACAACTCTCCAGTTACTCTTTGCAAAGTTCACCACTGAGCCCTGTCTGGTTAGCTCGGCTGGTTAGAGCAGGGGTCCCCAAACTTTTTACACAGGGGGCCAGTTCACTGTCCCTCAGACCGTTGGAGGGCCGGACTATAAAAAAAACTATGAACAAATCCCTAACACACTGCACATCTTTTTTTAAAGTAAAAATAACAAAACGGGAACAAATCCAATATTTAAAATAAAGAACAAGTAAATTTAAATCAACAAACTGACCAGTATTTCAATGGGAACCATGCTCCTCTCACTGACCACAAATGAAAGAGGTGCCCCTTCCAGAAGTGCGGCGGGGGCCAGATAAATGGCCTCAGGGGCCTCATGCGGCCCACGGACCGTACTTTGGGGACCCCTGGGTTAGAGCATTGTCCTGATACATCAAGGTTGCAGTTCACTCCCCAGCCAGGGCACACACAACCATCAACCAGTGAATGCAAAGGTCACCAATGATTTTCCAATTTCCAAATCCAATGGCCTCTATGGTAGATTGTGTAATTATTCATAATTATTCACCTCTTCTTCTTGAAGGAAAACTGCATTTCCTAAATCTCTAGGCTCAGTGACCTCCTATGTTAGTTCTTCGTAGAAACAAATAGGCAGTGGATACCTGAGATAAAAAAATACATGGTTAGAGTAGAAGTAACTACTGAACCCTCCCCTTTTTCTTATGCAGTCACGTCCAAAATTTGGAGCCTGTGTATTGTGAGAAACCCAGCAGGTCAGCGAAGCCCAGAAACTTGACCCACTAATTTTGAGGCTGGTGGGCAAGACAGGGGGTGGTTGTGTCAGTCAGGTCATGTTCAGGTTTTCAGACCCTATTTTCCTATTTTCTTGCTGCAATCATCGATCACATAACCTAGTTATTAATATATTAATTTTCTTTCTCTGACATTGGACGTATCTGAAGTCAGTGCCACCACCAACTATTAATAGAAAGACATTCAGTAAAAGCTTGATGAAAGAAGTCAGCAACACTGTTATTAAGGAAAGCAGAGGGAAAATTTAACTTACCTGGTAAAACCTAATAGAAATAAGGTGCTAAAGACCTGTGATTTCTAGATCGTTCTTTCAACTCCATCTTTACATTTGCTAAATGTTTCTTTATTTGACTGGTCTTTAATTTATAAAAATAAAATCTGTTTTCTCCCTCATAAGGTGTTAGGCCTTCTTAAGGCAGCTCAGTGTCAGCACCTGACCCTCCCATGTGAAACGTTCTTAAAAAATAAACTGTGGCCTGATCAGGTGGTGGTGCAGTGGATAGAGCGTCAGACTGGGACACGGAGGACCCAGGTTCAAAACCCTGAGGTCCACCACTTGAGCATGGGCTCACCAGCTTGAGTGTGGGGTCGCTGGCTTGAGCGTGGGATCACAGACATGACCCTATGGTCACTGGCTTGAGCCCAAAGGTCACTGGCTTGAAACCAAGGTCGCTGACTTGAGAAAGGGGTCACTCACTCGGTTGTAGCCCCCTGGTCATGGCACATATGAGAAAGGAATCAATGAACAACTAAGATGCCGCAACGAAGAATTGATGCTTCTCATCTCTCTCCCTTCCTGTCTGTCCCTTTCTGTCCCTCTTTCTGTCTCTCTCCATCACCTAAATAAATAAACAAACTGTAAGGCATAAATTCATAACAAATTTGGCCTGACCTGTGGTGGCGCAGTGGATAAAGCGTTTCGACCTAGAAATGCTGAGGTTGCCGATTCGAAACCCTGGGCTTGCCTGGTCAAGGCACATATGGGAGTTGATACTTCCAGCTCCTCCCCCCTTCTCTCTGTCTCTCCTCTCTCTCTCTGTCTCTCCCTCTCCTCTCTAAAATGAATAAATAAAAAAACTAAAAAAAAAAATTCATTAACAAATTTTATAAGAAAAGATTGTCATTTTATTTTCAAATTTTTGGAAATCATTTTCAGAAAAAAATAAAATGGCAAGAACACATATTTTACAAAAACTTAAATCTTTCATGAAACTGAATTCTTAGCAAAGGGAGGGACTTCTTCAGTGTTTGTCCCTCTCCTGTAATCCATTCTCACCGTCCCTCAGTTAGATGACCAGCCTCCTCAAATCTATCCCACATTCAAAGTACTTCATCTCCTAAAAGCAACAAATAATTTTTAATCATTTAAAACAAAAAAAAAGAAATTAAAATAAACCAGACAGGCCTCTTGTGCTATGTTTTTAGAGAAAGGACACATCCTTAATGCAGCTTTGTAACATGCAGAGCACAGAACTGGCTTCCAAAACAACAAAAAAAGATTCTGTGCACTTGCATTATTTAAATGGGAACAGCTGCTCTCTTCTTCGATAAAAAATGATGAACTATAATCATCAAGTTCATTAACTTAACCGTAGTTCACATCGTTTTTCACTTGGGATGAGGCTGGAACCAAAACATAACCAATTAATCTAGAGCTATTAATAAAAAAACTTAAAAACATTAATTATTGTGAGAAGTGATCAAATGAAAATCAATCTTGGATAATAAATTTCCAATTACATAAGTAAATTCTATTATTTGCTGAAATTTTCAACTATCAGAAGATCCTGTTTACAACAAAAAATACATAAAGTGGAAACAGTTTAAGTAAATGTGATTATTTGGTTCATTTCAGGTCTTCTGGTCCGACTGCTAGCCACCGAGTCTCTGAGTTCTCAGCGGAGTGTGACCAACTCTTCCGAAGAGGTGGGGTGAATGGCAACCGTGTTGTCAAAGTCGGCTTTTGTGGCGCCCATTTTTACAGCAACAGCAAAGCCCTGCAGCATCTCATCACACCCAATTCCTTGCATGTGGATCCCAACCACCTGGAGAAGAAAAGAGAAAGATCCCTAGTATTTAAAAACTTCTAAGAAACTTCCATCTCGCCCTGGCCAGGGAGCTCAGTTGGTTAGCATTGTCCCAATACACTACGGTAGTGGGTTCCATCCCCAGTCAGGGAGCATACAAGAAACAACGAACGAATGAATGAATAAGTGGAGCAACAAACTGGTACTTCTCTCCCTCGTTCTCTCAAATCAGTAAAAACCTTACACCTCTAACGACACAGCCTGCAAGGCCCCCTGTGGTCCTGCCTCCACGTCCCTCCATGGCCAGCTCATACAGCCCTCCCTCAGGCTCTGGGCCTGGCCGGCTTTCTTCTGTCCTGAGCACTCTAGCTGGACAATCTTTCCCTCTTTTAAGGGCTAAAGCCCACTTATTCTTCAAACAGCCATGCAGTCCCTCCCTACCAAGTCAAACGGTCCATCATGTGGTCCCTCCCTACCACTATTTCTCCACCACGGTTCGATCACAACAGCAACGTTTTACTTATTTACTTTGGGACTGGACAGTTGCAGTCCACCTGTCCCCGCAGACTTTAATCTCCAGATTCATCTAAAGGGAGCCCTGTCTGCTTTTGCTCCCCACTCTATCCCCATAGCCAATGACAATGGCCCTTCGGAGGCACTCAGTCCATACACACTGGTTGCCAGCACGAAGGAAGGACCTACAAGGGCATTTGTTTCAAATCACATTTCCCAGGGAGGTTTCTCACTGTACTTCAAAACTGAGTTAATGTTTACCGTCGGCAAATACTTTTAGGGTAACCAGTCCATTGAAAAATACTTAGAGGCCCTGGCCAGTTGGCTCCATGGTAGAGCGTTGGCCCAGTGTGTGGATGTCCTGGGTTTGATTCCCAGTCAGTGCGCACGGGAGGAGTAACCATCTGCTTTTCCACCCCACGTCCTCCCCCTTCTCTCTCTCTCTTCTCCTATCCTGCAGCCATGACTCTATTGGTCCGACTGCATCGGCCCCAGGTGCTAAGGATGGCTCTGTAGACCCTCTGCCTCAGATGTTAAAAATAGCTCCGTAAAAAAAAATTAAAATTAAATTAAAATAAAATAAAATAAAATTTTTAAAAAATAATAAAATTAAATTTAAAAAATAGCTCCGTTGCAAGCATCGGCCCCAGACAGGGGTTACTGGGTGGATCCCAGTCTAGGCACATACGGGAGTCTGTCTCTCTATCTCCCCTCCTCTCACTTGGAAAAGAAGAAAAAAAATAAAAATTAAAACATTTAGAGAACATAAAATTTAGTCACAAAAATATCTTGTTTAGAAACAAATGAAGAATATACTTAACACTGCTGAATGTTATACTTAAAAATGGTTAATATAGTAAATTTTATGTTATCTGTTTCTTACAATTAAAAAAGGTATATCTCAATTTAAAACAAAAAAAAAACCCAAATCATGTATAATATACACAAGAAACAGCCAGATTTTTAAATATCGTGATCTAAATTGAATTTACCACACCCGTTTCTGGTGATCTCAGGAACTTTATTATTACTCCTCTCCATTTCCCGTTTCTTTATTAGACTGTCAGGTAATGTTGATCAAATGAAAGAATGATAAGTGGTATGAAGAAATAGCTGATATGAAGAGATAAGCAGGGGCCCTGTTGATCCAACATCTGGAAAGCTTAGGCTACTGAGGTACATTCAGGGGCAAGAAAGAGTGACCTTCCTTCTTCTGCCAAACCACTTCCTTTCTTCTCCTTGCTCTGACTCCCTGAGTCTGTCAATCCTCAGTGACACTGACTTCTTCTTATTCTTTCTTCTTCTTTTCCAAGTGAGACGATGGGAGATAGAGAGACTGGCCAGGGCCAATACTGACTTCTATAAGCCAGGACCACACCTGGTGGCTTTTGGAGTACAGCGCCACTAAATCAAATACAGACTATGCTCTTTTTGATAGGAGTTGGAAAAATACATCTGAATCTTCAGTTAAGCCACTGTCCCTCATGGAGCTCTATGTTCCCAAGGCTTGGTGCTAAGTTGCATTTCAATATTTAATACAACTTGTAGAAAAGCCCAATAGGCTGACCTAATGCTGAAACAAAACCTACTCAAAAATCCTGTTTCCAAAACCCTGTTCCAATTCAAACCAATATCACAAGAAGCTACCACGTCACACCCACTAGGATGGCTATAATAACAAAGATACTCAGTGTTCTCCAGGGTGTGCGGGAATTGGAACCCTCAAACATGGCAATGCAAACGTAACATGGCAGGCACTTGGGAAAACACTTTAGTAGCTCCTCAAAAAGTTAAACCAAAAATAAATCATTTTACTGACTAACCTTTCTCTTCCTCACTGATTGGTTATGTTAAATTTCTCTTGCATTAAATTCTTAGACATAATAATAATTCTGAGTTACCTTCTGGCCTATAGGTCAATGACAGCTTTCTGCAGTTTCGGACCCTTCCCCCTAATGTTTGTGGTGGAAGCTTCTTTCTAAATGAAATATGAAGAACCTCAATACACAAACAGATAGATAAAAGTGGGACCACAGCAGATGAATCAGAAAAGGCCTAACTACTTGGCCGCCTCCCTCTCCGTACTACCAAAATGACCCGATCCCTTAAAGTCACTTTTTTGTTTTAAGTCCCTGTTTAGGTTACTGGGTTTTTCCCATACCTACCTTCTCCTCTTTCTTAGCACAGACCATTTTCATCACACATTTTGTTTTCCTTTTAGTAACTGCATGATACATTGGAGTAAAAGTGGTTGAATAGGTCTTCACATTTTCTTTTCCATATTTAGAAATGGCCTCATCTGTAATGTACACGGGAAAAAAAGCATTTGTCAAATAACTAAACAATTCCACTGACCTATCAAAGAAAGAGCAAGAAATACAAAACTTCAATCAAATCACGAGGAAATGCCAGACTCACGATGAGCGAAAGTCTACAAACTAAACTATGTGAAAGAAAACAGGCTGAGGAATTTTGTCTTTCAATTAAAGGGGCCAAAAGGGTATAAGAACTGAAGGCAGTGAATTATCCTGCACTGAATGCTAGACTAGAGGGGGAAATGTTAAAGATGATGTGATCTCAGGTAACTGGAGAAATTTGAATAAGGTCTAAAGTGTAGATAATATTGCATCAATTTAAATGTTCTTATTTGCCTGACCAGGCAGTGGCGCAGTGAATAGAGCATAGGACTGGGATGCGGAGGACCCAAGTTCGAGACCCCGAAATCGCCAGCTTGGGTGCGGGCTCATCTGGTTTGAGCAAGGCTCACCAGCTTGGACCCAAGGTCACTGGCTCAAGCAAGGGGTCACTCGGTCTGCTGTGGCCCCCTGGTCAAGGCACATATTAAAAATCAATCAATGAACAACTAAGAAGCTGCAGTGAAGAATTGATGTTTCTCATCTCTCTCCCTTCCTGTCTGTCTGCCCCTATCTGTCCCTCTCTCTGTCCCTGTCTCTGCCACCAAAAAAATAAATAAATAAATAAATAAATGTTCTTATTTGAAAATTGTACAGTGCTTCTGTTCAGGGAACAGCGTGGTCACTGGAAATAGACACTGAAGTGTGTTTGTGTAGAAGGAAAATGATAAAGTGAAAATGTTAAGGGTATACAGGAATGCTGTGTAATATTTTTATGACTTCTCTTTAAATTTGAAATTAGTTCAAATAAAAAAGCCAGAAAAAGTCAGAGACAAGGTGGTGTGGGAGAAAGAAATTATACTCTCAAAGGGGCAGCACAGTAGTTGGGAAGAAATGAACTGTGACAAGAGGCTAATGAGAAAGGAGCGTAAGGACCAAATCCGAGATAGATTTAGTCAGCTGACCGACACCTCGTCCAAAGTTGGAAACGTAAATGAGCTTCATTTTTAAATACCTACCTTCTGTGAGCCCCACAGTGCCAATAGGGGGGTGGCTGAAGACCACCGTGGGGATATTGTCATAGTCTAATTTGGAATCTTCTTTGCATTCAAAAAGTCTGTGGGCAAGTTTCCGGCCGGCCGCTATGGCAACTACAAAGATATTGTAAAATCAGTGGTTAGCTTTGTGCTTATTCTGTAAATATGTATTGATCTTAGACAGGGAGGAAAGCAGAAAGACAGAGAGAGAGAGAGAGAGCAAGAACACCGATTTGTTGTTCCACGTATTTATGTAATCATTGGCGGTTTCTGGTATGAGTCCTGACTGGGGATCGATCCCGCAACCTGGACATACCGGGTCAACGCTCCAACCAGCTGAGAACCCATCCCGGGCAGCTTGCTTCTCATTGTAACACAGCAGAATTGTTCTAACCATCTAGCCATCTGACTTAACATACTAGTCCTGACAAACTTTTACTCCAGTGCTCATTATACTACCTAGTTCAGTATAATGAAGACATATCAATGTCTTAGTTAACAATTCAAAATAAGCAACTAATTCTATAATGACCAAAAATGGAAAGAAAAAAAAAAAAGGCACATTTACAAGTTCCCAATCATCTGGCAGTTACCTCCTCAGTGAGGATATTAATTTCTGATATAATATTTATGAAGCAAACTCTTAGTTTTGAGCATCTTCAGTTCTACTGCATAACCATACTCAGTTCACACTAATATTTTTAATAATTATTTTAAAAATTATTTTAGTTTTTTAAGTTAACTTTTATTTTTTTAAATTATTTTTAAATGAGTGATTTTACAGCAAGAGGAGAGAGAGAAGGACAGAGAAAGAAGCATCAACTCACATTTGCTTCACCTTAATCGTTCATTGACTACTTCTCATATGTGCATTGACCAGGTAAGCCCAAGGCTTCAAACCAGTGACCTCAGCATTCCAGATCAACGCTTGATCTACTGTGCCACCACAGGCCAGTTAAAAATTATTTTATTGCCTGACCTGTGATGGTGCAGTGGAAAAGTGTCAAACTGGAACTCTGAGGTCACCAGTTTGAAACCCCAGGCTTGCCTGGTCAAGGCACATTATGGGAGTTGATGCTTCCTGCTCCTCCCCCTTCTCTCTCTCTCTAAAATTAATTTTAAAAAATTGATTACAAAACTTTTTTTATTTCTTGTTTTTTTAAAGTTTATTCTCCTTAGCCTATTTTTATTCCTAATAGTCTTTTAGAATGAATGCCTGAGTTCATTGAAAGCATCAATTATTAATTTTACTGATTTCAAATTGACAGGGTTTTTCCTTTTTCCAAAATAAGGTATCAGTAGGATACGTAAGAAACTTCTTCACTTCACCATCATTTTCTCTCTTTTTTTTTTTTTTACAGAGACAGAAAGAGAGTCAGAGAGAGGGATAGATAGGGACAGACAGACAGGAATGGAGAGAGATGAGAAGCATCAATCATCAGTTTCTTATTGCAAACACCTTATTTGTTCATTGATTGCTTTCTCATATGTGCCTTGATCATGGGCCTTCAGCAGACCGAGTGACCCCTTGCTCAAGCCAGTGACCTTAGGTCCAAGCTGGTGAGCTTTGCTCAAACTAGATGAGTCCGTGCTCAAGCGGGCAACCTCAGGGTCTCAAACCCAGGTCCTCTGCATCCCAGTCTGATGCTCTATCCACTGCACCACCACCTGGTCAGGCACTTTACCATAATTTTCAACTGTTAGATTATGTTCTAAAGTTTTTGAAGCTTTGTCTGTTATTTTGCTTTAATTAAGAGAATGTCCTAAAAATGCTAAAAGGCTTTGGGTGTCTAACTGGAGACGTTTCTATTCTGAGGTAAGACCCAGGCCCATTTTGGAATGGCCGGTGAGGCCCCAGAGGGGTATGGAGTGAAAGCAGATGGAGAGGTAGCGATAACAGAAGTGGGACAAAGAGTGTGCAAAGGTGCCAATGCACTCAGGACACAGGTTGATGTAGGGGAGTCAGGGGAGTGTACAATCCCCTGATTAAATTGTCCTATAAGAATCCCACACCAGGCCCTGGCCAGTTGGCTCAACAGTAGAGCACTGACCTGATGTATGGAAGTCCCATGTTAGATTCCTAGTCAGGGCACACAAGGGGAGGTGACTTCCCCCCCCCTCTTCTCACGCTCTCTCTCTTCCGCTCCTGCAGCCATGGCTTGGCTCAATTGATTTGAGCGCATTGGCCCTGGGCACTGAGGATGGCTCCCTGGAGCCTCCACCTCAGGTGCTAAAAATAGCTCGTTTGGGAGTAGCCCCAGATGGTCAGAGTACTGGCCCCAGATGGGGGTTGCCGGGTAGATTCCAGTCGGGGTGCAAGGAGGAGTCTATCTCTGTACCTCCCCTATTTACAGTTAAAAAAAAAAAATCCCAGACTAAATTACTTTTCCCCAAAGCTACTTCCTTCCACTGTCAACCACATACAATTCAGATTTTCTTTTTTTTCTTTTTTTTTTTTTGTATTTTTCCGAAGCTGGAAATGGGGAGAGACAGTCAGACAGACTCCCGCATGCGCCCGACCGGGATCCACCCGGCACACCCACCAGGGGGCGACGCTCTGCCCACCAGGGGGCGATGCTCTGCCCCTCCGGGGCATCGCTCTGTTGCGACCAGAGCCACTCTAGCACCTGGGGCAGAGGCCAAGGAGCCATCCCCAGCGCCCGGGCCATCTTTGCTCCAGTGGAGCCTCGGCTGCGGGAGGGGAAGAGAGAGACAGAGAGGAAGGAGAGGGGGAGGGGTGGAGAAGCAGATGGGCGCTTCTCCTGTGTGCCCTGGCCGGGAATCGAACCCGGGACTTCTGCATGTCAGGCTGACGCTCTACCACTGAGCCAACTGGCCAGGGCCTCAGATTTTCACTTACAGCATTTTTCAGAGGTTGATCATAAAAATTTCAGTTAAAAAAAAAATTTCAGTAAAAATGAATATTATTTCGAAAATGTTAGACACCCAACCAACAGCTATGTCAATACATTATCATCATTTTGATGACATCAACACACTCATTCACCTGACCAGGCGGTGGCGCAGTGGATAGTGCGTCGGACTGGGATGCAGAGGACCCAGGTTCGAGACCCCGAGGTTGCCAGCTTGAGTGCAGGCTCATCTAGGTTGAGCGTGGGATCACCAACTTGAGTGCAGGGTCACTGGCTTGAGCATGGCATCATGGACATGACCCTATGGTCACTGGCTTGAGCCCAAAGGTCCCTGGCTTGAGGCCTAAGGTTGCTGGCTTGAGCAAGTGGTCACTCACTCTGCTGTAGCCCCCCCAGTCAAGGCACATATGAGAAAGCAATCAATGAACAACTAAGGAGCCACAATGAAGAATTGATGCTTCTCATCTCTCTCCCTTCCTGTGTGTCTGTCCCTATCTGTCCCTCTCTCTGTCACACACACACACACACACAAAATGACACTCATCCATTTAACTTTGCTTACGTTGATTTGACTGTGAACTGCTAACCAGTTTTATATAACACACAGCCTCCCTTACCCACGAAAAGAAGAAGCATTACCTGGAGTAAGAAGAGCTCTTCCACACACATCCCCAACTGCATAGATGCCTTTTACAGTAGTATTCTGGAATTCATCAACGATGATGTGACCCTTGTCATCAGTCTGAATCCCCTGAAATTGTGAAGGAGCATCATGTAAATACTTGGCCTACCTACAAAAAATGGCAGATCAAATCCCGGGATCTACCTCATTTCAACACCTCTTTAGCCTGAATCTCTAAGAACCACAAGAAGAAAAACATCGCAGCAAAGTGGCGAGTTTCATATCTTTTGCTTGATTTAAAAGGGGAAATATTTTATCCCATTTTGAGGTATTTTAATAGGATTTGACTTTGCAATATACAACTCAGCTGGCCAGGTAAAGTGAAGAGGAGTCACTCAACCAGCAGACGTGCTACTTGCTATTCCCGATGGAGCCCACTTGCGACAGTGCTTCTCAGCCTTCTCCACTGAAACACTCCTCTCGAGTATCCTCACTCACACCTTAGAGGCGCGCAGCCTGCAGCAGTCAACAGAAGCAGATCCGTTTGAAGCTAACCATTTTAGCTTTAAAATCCAAGCAAATGGTGCATTCCACTCTCAGACATACTGCTGTTGCCTTTAACCAAAATTTTCCCCTCGTATATTAAGTTGCACTTTTGCTCCAAGATGTGGCATGCTTATCTTGTGGCTTTCTAGCTCCTAGGCGTATACAGGTGTATACACTCCCGTGTGAGAAGCTGAGAGACAGCAGAAGTAGGAAGTGGGCAGCGGAGTGGTTAAGAGTGTATCACCTCTGCAGCCGGACAGAGCTAGGTTCAACTCCAGCTCTGCCATTTCCTCGCTATGAGACCGCGGATAACTACCTATTTACCAACAAATAGTTGAACTTCTAGGACAAGTGAGGCATTAGCCTAGTCACTGTGAATACAGTGGTAAATAATACAGATATCCTCCTGACCCCATAGAGTTTACAGCCATGAATTATTTATTAGCTCTGTGCCCTTGGTCTCTTCATTGTTACAACTCAAAGAGTTGTTGACAAGATTAAATTAGGTTAGTAACATGTTGACAAGACCTACACAAAGGAATCATTCCATCTGCTTTACAAAAATGTATCTTACCATTAAATGCCTATGTATGTATAAAGGCAAGTATCTCTTAACGTGTAAAAAGCTGAATGTCTAGATTTGTAAATATGAAATAGTTTCACTAAATTTCACTGAGCAATATTAAAAACAAGTTAAACATCTCCCTGGAGATAGACAGATAGATAGATATAAATGCTGAAAGTATCTTTCATATAGAAATATAAAAGGAACCTACATTATAACAAATATTAATAATATTAGAACATAAAAATATACTTCTCCAGAGGATCCATCAAATGTATAAACCTCAATCATATATCTATTATTACTAGCAGAATAGTATAGCATTTCAAAAAAATCATGACCATCACCATCAATACTTACATCAATACTTACACCACAATAAATACAACATTTATTTATACTTTTAGTGATAATGGGGGGGAACAGAAAGGGATGACAGACAGGAAGGGGAAGAGATGAGACTGATCAATTCTTCATTGCGGCACTTTAGTTTTTCACTGATTACTTTCTCATATGTTCCTTGACCGAGAGACTACAGCAAAGCAAGTGACCCCTTGCCCAAGCCAGTGACCTTGGGCTTTAAGCCAGCAACCTTTGGACTCAAGCCAGCGACCATGGGGTCATATCTATAATCCCATGCTCAAGCCAGCAACCCCGTGCTCAAGCTGCTGAGCCTGTACTCAAACCGGATGAGCCCACACTCAAGCCAGTGACCTCGGGGTTTTGAACCTGGGTCCTCAGTGTCCCAGGCCGATGCTCTGTCCACTGTGCCACTGTCTGGTCAGGTATGTTAACACTTATTGATTTTATAAGCCAAGATCTCAGCTAATTACTTTGCATGCACTTTCCCATTTACTCTTCTCTATAACTCATGCAACAGGTAAATAAGAGAACTAAGGTTCAAAATTAGGTCAAACTCTGGGACCCACATCCCATGCTACTCTACTAGACTTTCCTTCAAATTATAAAAGCACAAATAAGAATGCTAATGTGGCCCTGACCAGTTGGCTCAGTGGATGAAGCATCGGCTGGGCGTGCAGAAGTCCCTAGTTAACTCCCTGGCCAGAGCACACTTGAGAAGCAACCATCTGTTTCTTTTCCTCTCCCTCTCCCCGGTCTCTTTCTTTACTTTCATAGCCAGTGACTCAACTGGGTCGAGCATCAGCCCGGGCACTGAGAATGGCTCGGATGATTTGGGCATTGGCCCCAGATGGGGGTTGCTGGGTGGATCCCGGTGGGGGCATCCGGTGGGAGAAGTCTGTCTTTCTATCTCCCCTCCTCTCACTTAAAAGAAAGCTAATTGTAACACTGGTAGATCAGCATCATATCTGTTCCCACCCCCCAGTGCCACAAGGTCCAGACAATTTACACACCCAGCTATTGAGATTAGAGGTACAGACAATAAGAAATAATTACAGGGCTTTAAAGAGACAAGTATCAGAGTAAAAAGGTAATCTTAAGAAAGAGGCTAGCCATGCCCTGTTAGCTCAGATAGCGAGAGCATCGTATGGAAGCACAGAGGCTGCCGGTTGTATCACCCGGCACATACAGGACACATACAGGGCACATACAGGGCACATCCAGGGCACGTACAGGGGCAGATGGATGTTCCTCTCTCTCTCTCCCTTTTCTTATTAAAATAAATAAGTAAAAAAAAAAAAAAAAAAGAAAGAAACTAGTCAGAAAATAGTTGGCAATCGAGCCTAGAGGTGGCAGGGACCTGACCTAGGGTGATGACACTAAAAAGGAAAATCTTTTCAGTTCAAAGCAGCAGCAATGGGATCTGGTAACAAACTAGATGAAGGAATAAAAAGAAAAAAATCTAATAGAACCCACTGAAGTTTTGAGGGTCTGGGTGAGTAGGGGGAACACAAGGCTACTAAGAGACTCAAGGAAGTGTTGGGCAGAGTAAATCAGCTTACCACTTTGTTTAAATTCAGGCCCCAGGAATTTGGGACCCGCCCAATGGCCCAGAGTAGACAGTCAACATCTGGAATCGTGGTCAAGGTGGGCTTTCTATGAGGAACTGAGGCAACCACATCGAGTTCCAAGCCCGAGGAAGTCTTTCTCACCTCCCTGACCTATTGGCATATAAATAAATGTGTTAACTGTGCAGGAGGGAGGAAGAAAGAAAAGCAGACGGGAAACTAAAATTCCTAACATTTAAAACCTCCCCACTGAATCCCACACATGAATCCTATGTGCGGACACATTTACTTCCATCCCAAGGCCACCAACACCAGCACTCCCAGAAGCCAAACTGTTTCTCAGTTGCCCCAAATCATCCAGCCAATGGCCAGAAATGTCAGCGCACATCACCCTCCTAATGCTTTGGTTTAAAAACAAAGTATCCAAACACTGTATCTTTAAAAACGGTGATAAGAGTTTAACTCACAGATCTAAGGACAGTGATTTGCACATCTGGAGTGTGGGGAAGAGGAAAGGCACAATCATTGCTCTCCCTGGACACTCTTAACCAGAATGACAGGGGGCAGGGGCTGTAATTAGGTCGGGAGAGTGGAGCCCAAGGCCAGTTTAGTGACGGTCCCAAATGATTCTGATTTGGATCCCGCCACAGATCTAGCACCTCACATTCACAAAGCATATTCACACTTATTATGTCAGTTGACAAGGCCTATGGTGAAAGGCAAAACTGCGAGGAAAAACAATCACTTTTCCCAGGCTACTGGGAAAATTCTGAAAGTTAGGTGATTCCCTGAGAAGGAAAACACTTTGTAATTCTCTCCAATCTGCAAAACCCTGAGAGGGCGCGTCTTAAAAACAGACTCCATAATAATACTTCCTGAAAAAGAAACCAGAACAACAGTGATGTTCAATAAGCCGTCTCAGCACAAAAAAAGGTTTAGTTATAACAAAACTAAATTCAACTTGCAGATTTCTAATCTTTTATATCTTGACTTCACTAATACATTAATGAGCACTACTAGCATCTTAGAATCAAGAAGAGAACTGGTAGTGCGCTATAGACAGGAATAAATAACCTGACTGCGGCAGACAGGCAGTCTGTATTTATAAGACTGATGGGCGGAGCGGAAGCTCCCAGTGTGACCCACGACCAAGGACCGGGGCTGTAAGCGTCCCTGGGTCCGTCATACCTGCGAGTACTTCAGGACCTCCACGCCAGCGTTCTCCAGCTCTTCAGTGCAGTTGGAACTGATCATCGAATCAAAATTCCTAAGTACCTGTATACAAACAGGGGCAGCAAAGGAAAAAAAGTTGATTAAAGATATGCTACAAACGTGGGAGGGAAATTTCAGTATCATCCCCCCTCTTAGCTTCATGGCCATATTGTGAGCGCGGTTTTAATAAACCTACTTTAATAAACCTGCATGACAGCTGACTTCACCAACCCGTTTCCGAGTTCGGCAGACAGGCAGCCTTTAGGCCTCCTCTGCCTTCGCCAGGTCCCATCCTCCCTAGCTTGTCTCTCTTTCTACCCGTCCAGGAACCAGAAGTTCTTTCCCAATTCAGTCTTCCAAGGCCAGCATTCCCTCTTAGCAAGGAAGATTCTCTAGCAAAATCTTATTTCGCAGAAAACCAATAGCATCATTATGGGAAAAAATAAATTTTTTTTTGTATTTTTCTGAAGTGAGAAGCAGGGAGGCAGACTCCTGCATGCACCCGACTGGGATCCACCCGGCACGCCCACTAGGGGGCGATGCTCTGCCCGTCTGGGGCGTTGCTCCATTGCAGTGGAGCCATTCTAACGCCTGAGGTGGAGGCCATGGGGCTGTCCAAAGGGTCTGGGCCAACTTCACTCCAATGGAGCCTTGGCTGCGGGAGAAGAGAGAGAGAGAGAGAGAAAGAAAGGAGAGGGGGAGGGGTGGAGAAGCAGATGGCCCTTCTCCTGTGTGCCCTGACTAGGAATTGAACCTGGGACATCCACATGCTGGGCCGACACCCTACCACTGAGCCAACTGGCCAGGGCTGGGGAAAAAAAATTTTATACTAGTCTTCCTATTTTAAGATCTCAAACCAGCACTCTCTCTGGAGCACACCTCCCTTTCCCCCTCTTCAGCCCCCAGATGAGTTTTCTTTGCCTCTCTCTTTCCCCTAAACTCCAAGGGCCCTTCTTTTGCCTCTGCAACTTGCTTCCTGAGCCCGTGCAGCCCAGCCAGCTCACTTCTTCCATCCCTGTGATTTTCTAAATAAAGTTTTACTGTTAAAAAAAAAATCTCAAAATATAAATATGAAATCCACTCCTAACAAAGTTCCTGACAAAGTTGAAAACATTGTCTCTTTTCTTGAATACTAGCTCTTGTTCTAGAGAACATCTGTCTGTCTACCCATCTATCCACTTACCCTCAGCTCCTTCTAATCATCTTATGGCATTATCCCCCCCTTTTTTTTTTTCAGATGAGGAAGCTGAGGCTCCAAGAAATGGAGACTTAGAAAGTTCTAGAGCCAGGTTTGAAATTGAGCTCAGCCTGCTTTTCCAGATCAAGTTCTCTCATTACATTTTGCACTTCCTTCTTCCACGCCATAATCCTGGAGGCCATTTAAAGGCACTGGATCCACTAAGAACTGACCACTGTGTGCCTATCAGGGCAGAAAATTTCTGCTCCATTATCCCTGACAGGACTATAGCCCCTGGGAAGGGGCAAAGGACATTGGAGAACAAAGGTATAGAAAGACATACTCTTGCCACTTGTCACATCAGTTTATAGTGTCACTAAATGGGGAATAAACAAATAGGACCTCTTCAAATTCTCAGAATCAAGGCTTGTTAATCTCCCCTCCATATTTATGGAAACACATAATTTCTTTTTTTTAATTAAGTGAGAAGCAGGAGACAGGGAGGCAGACAGACTCCCACATGCACCCCAACCCAGATCCACCCTGCAAGCCCCCTATAGGGAAATGCTCTGCCCATCTGGGGTTGGTGCTCCGTTGCTTGGAAACCAAGCTATTTCAGCACCTGAGGCAAGGCCATGGAGCCATCCTCAGCACCCGGGGTTAAACTGAACCATTCAAGATATGGTTGCAAGAGGGGAGGAGAGAGAGGGAAAGGGGAGAGAGAGGGAAAGAGAGCAAGAGGGAGAAAGGGGGGAGGGGGGAGAAGCAGATGGTCGCTTTTCCTGTGTGCTCTGACCAGGAATCGAACCCGGGACTTCCACACACTGGGCTGACACTCTATCGCTGAGCCAACCAGCCAAGGCCACGTAATTTTTTTCTTAATTGAGTTCAAGATACCAAGTAGAGGTGGGAAGTTCAGGTCAATTGGTAAGTTATATTTTCCAAGGCACTTACATATTCTTTAACATTGGTGTTGTAACAATATTCTCATTTCACCTTTTTCGCAGCAAACATTCACTTAGTCTTTGTCAGAATGCTATAATTATTTTAAATTAGTAGACACGCAATGAGTGTCTACTTTGTGAAATTTACACTGAAAAATGCTGGGAGGACATAAATATGCATATGGACACCTCTGTTCCCTTTCCAGGGTAGGAGAAAGACATGTAACCCTTGCAAGCTAAACTGAGGTCAACATCGTAAATCAACTGGTCATTCTATCAATAAATATATATTAAGCTGTACTATGTGGAAGACATAAAGTATTGGAATAAAAGACGGAATAATAATTAACTTAAAAAATGTGTAGGAAAGGTGGTTTATAAGAGACAGAAATTATACAGAAGAGAACAGGGAAGGTTCCATGGAGAATGTAGCATTTGCACCAAGATCTGGATGGTTTGGGAAAGGAAAGCACCTTGAATAGAAGAGTCCATACAACTCTAAGGAGATGGGACCCGGTGACAGGTGGGGAATAGCAAGTAGGCCAGTTTGAATGGAAGAAATCTGAAGAAATGAAGTGGGGCTAGAGAGGGTTCAACTCCTTCTGGACAACAGAGGCCATGTCTGATGAGACTGCTTTTATGAGGGCTCAGTATATACTTTTTTTTTTTTTTTTTTTTCTGAAGCTGGAAACAGGGAGAGACAGTCAGACAGACTCCCGCATGCGCCCGACCGGGATCCACCCGGCACACCCACCAGGGACGATGCTCTGCCCACCAGGGGGCGACACTCTGCCCATCCTGGACGTCGCCATGTTGCGACCAGAGCCACTCTAGCGCCTGAGGCAGAGGCCACAGAGCCATCCCCAGCGCCCGGGCCATCTTTGCTCCAATGGAGCCTTGGCTGCGGGAGAGGAAGAAAGAGACAGAGAGGAAAGCACGGCGGAGGGGTGGAGAAGCAAATGGGTGCTTCTCCTGTGTGCCCTGGCCGGGAATCAAACCCGGGTCCTCCGCACGCTAGGCCGACGCTCTACCGCTGAGCCAACCGGCCAGGGCAAGGGCTCAGTATATACTTAGAGTGATGCTCACACCTCAAAAATCACAAGAGTAGAGCAATATGCCAGGAAATATATTTATGGAGAACTTGGTGATGATAATGGTGGTGATAATGACCCTGGGGATAGAATGATCAGGGTGATGGAAGAGGAAGAGGAAGAGGAAGAAGAAGATACTCAGTGCAAAAGGCAGACTTTGGAAAGAAAGTGAAAAAAACCATAGTTTTTCCCACACATTATAGGTGAAAGTCCATCCTAATTCTTTTTAAGGTATGCAGCCTCAAAGATGGTAATAGTCACAAGGAGATCATGGAATTGATAATGCAGATTTAACAGTCAGCTGAACTAATTAAAGAAGGCAATGACTCTAATGAGATCTAATCATCAAGCCTCTTTCAAACAAAAGACGACACAATTGAAGACAAGTAAAACTAGTAACAACCTAAGATATATAATTAACCTCTGGAACCCAGTGTTACTGGATAGATTAACGGATAGTATTAAGTACAGTGGTAAGATCTGACAGGCATTTGGTACTAACATGAATAAGCAATGATTTTACTATCTAAAATCCCCAGAAATAAGTATCATTATCATTTGGTAATTTTTACTTAAGATGTTAAATAGCTATTCTTTGCTTGCCTTTATGAAGTTCCATGAATATGAGAATCATACAACTTTGAGTTAATTAGGAGCCATGTGAATTCTATAGTATAATATCTCTGATATACGAAATGGAATTAACAAAGCCTCTTATGGGCTTAAAAGAAGGTTCAAGCAGTTGATCTAGGAGCTTTGTTTACTTTTTTTGTGTGTGTGGTAAAAAAACGCATACCATTCAATTTACCAGCTTAAGCATTTCTAAGTGAACAGTTTCAGAATGCTAAGTATATTCCCAATGCTGTAGCCATGACACAACTCCCCCTTTCCTCCTCTGCCCCAGCAACCACCACTCTGCTGTTTCTCTGAGTCTGACTACCCTAGCTAACTCATGTAAGTGAAATAATACATGTCTTTTTTGCACTTATTTCACTTAGCATTCAGCATGTCCTCAAGGTTCATCCACGTTGTAACGTGTCAAAATGCCGTTCCTGTATAAGGCTGATAATACTCCACTGTCTGCATATACCACTTTCGTGTCTATCCACTCCTTCATCAGTGAGCACGCGGGCTGTTTCTACCTCTTGGCTACTGTGACTAATGCTACCATGAACACTGGTGTGCAAATCTTTTCGATACATTTCCCTTTAGGGCAAAGAACTTAGTTGACTGTTAATAATTTAATACTACTTAAGCATACGAAATTGAATTTCAGAGTAATAAATTAAACTGAGACTCTGTTCAATGTAGTTAATACTTATATTTAAGCCTGTGTGTCCCCTTATTATCGCATCTGATTCCATCTAGTATTTCATGATGAAAATAGTTGCTGTTTGATGAAATCAAAATCATTATTATCAACCAGCAGCTGGCAGCTGGGAAGGGCATATGGCCCAATTCAAATAGCGTCTATGCAGCCCCACGTGGAACAAAGCAATTGACTTCCACAGACTTTGCACCTTGCTGGTGAATGACAACACAAGAGAAAATTCTCACTGTAGATTTTTTTAAAAGATTAACAGCATCGCCTGACCAGGCGGTGGCGCAGTGGATAGAGCATCGGACTGGGATGCAGAGGACCCAGGTTCGAGACCCCGAGGTCGCCAGCTTGAGGGCGGGCTCATCTGGTTTGAGCAAAAGCTCACCAGCTTGGACTCAAGGTCGCTGGCTCCAGCAAGGGGTTACTCGGTCTGCTGAAGGCCCACAGTCAAGGCACATATGAGAAAGCAATCAATGAACAACTAAGGTGTTGCAACACGCAATGAAAAACTAATGATTGATGCTTCTCATCTCTCTCCGTTCCTGTCTGTCTGTCCCTGTCTATCCCTCTCTCTGATTCACTCTCTTTGTAAAAAAAAAAAAGATTAACAGCAAGGAAAGAGAAGGTAAAAGGATAGAATTACCTTATCATGTCGTATCAGGAGTGATGTCCTAGACCCCAGAGCAGAGAGGATCCCAGCTATCTCCACGGCAATGTACCCAGCACCAACAATGACGCTGCGGCTAACGGGAAAGCAGGGGTTAATATCGTGACGTACACCTGTTCTGGAATAATGTCAGATTTACAGAACAGCTGAGGGGCTAGTACAGAGGTGTCTTGTACACCTCTGCTCAGTTTTTCTGAAGGTTAGCATCTTACATAACCATGGCACAACTGTCAAAATTAAATTGACACTGGTCCAACTGGAATTAATTCACTTGGATTCCTTTATTGCTAGCAACGCAAATCTAAGACATTATTTTTAAAATATTTAATGGACAGATGTCTATATAATAAAACGTCTTTGAAGGCGGGTCCAGATTGAATTATATCATCTAAGCAAGACAAGACATGACAACACATGTCATACATCCAACTCTAAAACCAAAGAGTACAGGGTGGATCACGAGGGAAGAAAGGCTGTTCCCTAACACGTTTCCGTGCCCTGCAGGCAGCAAATCGAAAAAGACTACTTGCTTTTCTCAGACTCAAAAGGTTGCCCGGTTAGCCTATCTTAACAGGACATTTCCACTGCAGCAACGAGCTGCAAAGGTCCTGTATTAACTGTGGCTCCAGGTGAATTAAGGTAAAGGTGTGGGCATAAAAATGTTCTATTTTGAGAGTATGTTTATGAACGCTGGGGACAGTGAAACCAAGCAAGGGCTTAGGATAGAAGAAGCAACAGGAGAGCCTGGGTGGGCTGCTCTGGCTCCCTGGAGGGTCGGAGAAAAGGGGGCTTGGAGACAGGTTCGGGGGGTCAGCCCGGACGAGCTGTCACTGCCCCTGCTCCCCTGGCTGCAAGTCTCATGGGGACACTGAGAGTTTACGAGATACACGCCTGAGGGGCAAAAACGGTGTGGGCACAGCGGCATGCATTATTAGCTATCCTCCATGAGGGCCTTTATAAAAGCATAGGATTAAGATCTCAAATTGGGTTGGCAGCGCCCGCTAAGGCAGCGGCAGAGTTGAGCAATACTGACTCCCCAGTGTTACTGAGGAGAGCAAGTCCTGGGCTACACAGAGTCCCTGCTCCAGGGCCTGGGTATCGTGTCTTTTCCTGAGAGAAGGGAAGATCCGTCTAACCTAGAAAGCCTGCAACTGGCGGCAGCTTCAAATTAGAGAAACGATCTTCCTCATTCTCTTATTCTCTCTGTGTATCTAAGCCCACAACAGAAGTTTACTAAGGTTATTTGGGCAAACACACACAAAGAACAATTTCAGAAAATCTGAAATTTTGTGAGACTGACAGAGCCTTGAAAGTCAGAATCCAATTATTTGAGATACATCACCAGTCAATGCTGTTTCAAGTTAAAGACAGAAGATAGTTTCCTATCTATTCTTCAAAACCATCCTGTGTTTGATTGTGGTTCTAAAATTTCTGCAATGGCCTCTGACCAAAGGCAGGAAAGATCTGAGCCACTTAATGAGGGTCCGAGTGAATGAGATGCCCAAGGTCATAAGAAGACAAGAGGCAGGCAGGCAGAATTCAGGAAATGCCTTCATTTAATGGCCCGAGCGGAGGGGGAGAAACGTCAGCAGGAGAGGCTGAGGGAGAGTGGATGCCGAGGCCAGGAAGGACACCAGCTTACCTCGGCAGTTCTTCCAGCTGAAAAAATCCATCACTGGTTATTCCTAGCTGGGCACCTGTAGGAAAATGTAATTTAGATCACACAGACCGAGCTTTCTCTTAGAAAATAATCATTTTATGCAAGACCCAACACTTCCTCAGCCATTAGACTCTCTGGGTGACCAGTTTTTTTAAGTCCTCCCTTAGGAAGCTGCCAACCGAGTCTTCCCTGAGTCAATATTTTTTATTTCCTCTCTAGAAATAAGAGCAGTGATGACTAAATAATTATCAGGTCTCTCCGTGGAACTAAAATGTTCTCAGCTTTCGAGAGCAGACTCTTCGCAGGCTCTGCTTCGGCCTCCAATAACCTCCCGCTGGCTGTTAGGAACAAGCAGCAGCCTTCGGAAGACTCACCCGGGATCTGGCTGTCCTGCGGGAATGAGGGCACGCCGCCTGTTGCGATCAGGATGTGAGGAGCAGTGTACTTTTGCCCATTGACCTCCACTGTGGGCCTGGGATCGCCCGTGAACGCTGCGTGGCCTGGTATGATGTCTATATGGGCCTGGAGAAGGAACCATGCCTGCCATGAGCCTGTTCTTAGATAAATCAAAAACATCCGCTGCAACTTGTCAGAGCTTATGTCTCTACTCGGGATTTCAATTTTGGGTTTGCTGAGGCCCAGACAACTCTCAATGCTCAAGTTTCTACAGGACTTCTGTGATTTGATACTTAGGTAGGGATTACCATTCGATGCTGAAGTGCACAAATAAGAAACAATGGTGCTATTTTGGCTCAAAACCCGGAGACCAAAAAAATATATGCAAGTCACCCTCAGAAGGAAAAAGATTCTATCTCGGTCCCCAAGAGCTGAAGGAGAACATCTTCCTCACTTGCTGTGAAAACACTAAAGAATGACGTCTGGAAGGGCGGAGGGCTGAGAAAGACAACAGGATGAAAGCCAAGGGCGTAGAGGCAGAAGACACTCTGGCCAAGGCAGGGAATGCAGTGCTTCTGCTGTCCTAAACAGAAAGGGCAGAATACCACCAAATTACGTATCGGGGAAGTTTCTATGCTAGAGGCGTGGAGAACCCAGACTCCCGTTCAGTTCACTCTTACTGTGCCAGGGCCTCCATCTGGGGAGCCTCAATCTGGAGACGAGATTGCCAGCGAGCTCAGGCCAGCTATGAGACATGGATTCGCACGCAATCTGGGCAGTTTACAGGGGTAATGGAGCGTGCAAGCAGGATCACGGAAGAGAACGCTTCAACATTTTAGAACAC
This sequence comes from Saccopteryx bilineata, assembly GCF_036850765.1. Lineage (NCBI taxonomy): Eukaryota > Metazoa > Chordata > Mammalia > Chiroptera > Emballonuridae > Saccopteryx > Saccopteryx bilineata. The sequence goes on from NC_089495.1 coordinate 23,450,087, forward strand.
GCTCGGCTCTGGAGTGAGTTACTGGCTCTTTTCCAATCACTCCTCCAGGCCCACTCCAGAATGAGTTACTCTTTTTTTTTTTTTTTTTTATTTAATTCTAAATTTTTACAATCCAAATTCTGCCAAATTTATTTTTTTTTTTTCTTTCATTTTTTCTGAAGCTGGAAACAGGGAGAGACAGTCAGACAGACTCCTGCATGCGCCCGACCGGGATCCACCCGGCACGCCCACCAGGGGCGGTGCTCTGCCCCCCAGGGGGCGATGCTCTGCCCATCCTGGGCATCGCCATATTGCGAGCAGAGCCACTCTAGCGCCTGAGGCAGAGGCCACAGAGCCATCCCCAGCGCCCGGGCCATCTTTGCTCCAATGGAGTCTCGGCTGCGGGAGGGGAAGAGAGAGACAGAGAGGAAAGCGCTGCGGAGGGGTGGAGAAGCAAATGGGCGCTTCTCCTATGTGCCCTGGCCGGGAATCGAACCCGGGTCCTCCGCAAGCTAGGCCGACGCTCTACCGCTGAGCCAACCGGCCAGGGCCCAGAGTGAGTTACTCTTTTCCAATCACTCCTCCAGGCCCGCTCTGGAGTGAGTTACTGGCTCTTTTCCAATCACTCCTCCAGGCCCGCTCTGGAGTGAGTTACTGGCTCTTTTCCAATCACTCCTCCAGGCCCGCTCTGGAGTGAGTTACTGGCTCTTTTCCAATCACTCCTCCAGGCCCACTCTGGAGTGAGTTACTGGCTCTTTTCCAATCACTCCTCCAGGCCCACTCTGCATGTGCTCTGCTTAACCAGGCTGAATCAAGACCAACGCCTAAAGTCATAAGCCTCCTGAAAAACCTTCTTTCAGCAGGTATTAACTTCCTAGAGGTTGCTACACAAAAAGATGTAAGAGTCAAGTGGCAATAATACAGATAATAGTTTAATTCATTCACTGGCATAATCGGTCTCTTACGTGCTTGACTTCTGGAATGAAGTGGGGGCCAGACCTACTCAAGGCTCAGCCACCAGGTGAGACCAGGCACACACTGCCCACTCTGCAGAAAAGAAACCCACCTACAGAGTCAGAGACTTTTCTCTGACAGGTCAACCTCAGAATCATTAATCATAAAAGAAGTAACAGAAACAATAAGAGACGCTTACGGCCAGACCCACTGTTGGCATGCGCCAGCAGGGCACGGCAACTTCTCTAAGGTCAAAACCCAGCACACTCACCTTGGTTAGGTTATTTTGATAGATGGTGTTCAGGCGGCTCACATAGGCATCCCGCTTTTCCTTTATAACCCTGCAGTGAAACCTGAGTCAGTACTGAGAAAGAGGATTCTCCCCTTTCAGTTAGTCGCTAGGGCATCTATCCCTAAACAGAGGATCACAGACTGTCAGCACAAACACCATGAGTCAGCGTCTTAAAGACAGCCAGGCACCCCTCCCCGTGTGCACTTGTTTTCCCATAGGCGGAGCACCCCGATTCTAGTCTTAGAGAATATTCAGTTGGGATCTACGGTATGTAAATTAAGTTTTCCTTTGCAGAGAAGACAAAGAGCTGCGTTGGCACAATGCCTAATACGGTAGCATTAAGAGCTTATTGGAACTACTCAATTGCATCTAAGAGAATAAGTAAGCTGCAAAGTACATTTGCCACTCAATGTTTGTTGAATAAATGAATGAATCTGTGTCTGATCGGCGGTGGCACAGTGGATAGTGTTGCCCTGGGATGCTGAGGACCCAGGTTGCCGGCTTGAGCGTGGGATCATAGACATGACCCCAGGGTCACTGGCTGGAAGCCCAAAGTCATTGGCTTGAAGCCCAAGGTCACTGGCTTGAGCAAGGGGTCCTTGGCTTGGTTGGAGCGCTCCAGTCAAGGCACATATGAGAAAGCAATCAATGAACAACTAAAAGTAACGCAACTACGAGTTCATGCTTATCTCTCCCCCTTCCTGTCTGTCTGTCTCTCTCTTTTACCATAAATAAATAAATTTGCTAAACATTTTTAAAAATTCAATGGCTTCAAAAAGTTAATGGCAGCTCCTTAAAAAAAATTAAACACAAAACTGCCACATGACCCAGCAATCCCACTTGCAGGTATGGACCCAAAATGACTGAAAGCATGAACTTGTGGACCAGTGTTTATCACATGATTATTCACAATAAACAAAAGGTGGAAGAAAACCAAAAGTCCATTGAAAAATGAACAGAGAAACAAAATATGGTCTGCAAATATAAAAGAATATCATTCAGGGGGGAAAAAAAAAGAAAAAGAGTATCATTCAGCCTTTAAAAGGACTGAGGTTCTGACCCATGGCACCAGGACGAACTCTGAAAACATTGTGCTAAGGGAAGTAAGCCAGGCACAAAAGGCCAAATATTGTAGAAAGTACCTAGATCAGGCAATTTCAGAGAGACGGAAAGTAGATTAGAGATGCCAGGGCCCGGAAGGAGGGGAGATCACTGAACAACATTATTTCTGCCCGGTGGTGGAAAGGTTCTAGAAATGGATAGGGTAAAGGTTGCCCAACACTCTGAAGAGACTTAAGGTCACTGAAACAATTTAAAATTAATAAATAACTTAAAAATGGATGGAATTTTATGTTGTGTGATTATATATGTACAAACTGAATGTATACAATGTGGTGAATTTAGAGGTAAGTATACAACTGTGAAACCATCACTGTAATCAAGGCCATGGGCCTATCCATTACCACAAAAAGTTTGTTATATATGTATTACCTCAATACAACCCCCTTATGAAACACTGAATTATGAAAGGAAAATGTTTATAGTTGTGCCCAGCCTGTGGTGGCACAGGGGATAGAGCGACGACCTAGAATGCTAAGGTCACTGGTTTGAGACCCTAAGATTGCCCAGTCAAGGCACATACAACAAGCAAGCAATGAACAACTAAAGGGAGGCAACTATACTTTGATATGTCTCACTTGCCCCATCCTCTCTCGGTAAAATCAATAAATAAAGTCTATTAAAAATATATGTATTTCTATTTGTAAAAAGAACCCTCTGAGAATCAACACTTACCGCCAATTGAATTTACTATCACAAGTTTGAAAGCCATAATCGACATGATCGTGCATGAATTCAGAGTGGACAGCTGTGTTCCACATTACCTGTAAAAAAAAATTACCCGGAAGAGCAGTATGTGAACCCAGAGGGAAAACAGAAATCGTAAATGAAAGGTAACTATGTAATAGCAGGTACTAATCCTGGCCTTTAAATTAAAAACAAAACCGAACATTTTAAAAGAGGAAGTTCAGAAATATGACCAGACAGATTTTACAAGGAGGCTTCTGAAACGTTGGGAAGAATTACTTCTACAATTAAATTTCCTAGTCTATGAACTCTGTAACAGCAGAACAGTATAAGACCTCTAGTCCTCCTATTGACATTTCTTTAAGCCCTGACATTTGTGATGAGTTCCAGGAAATGAGATCACATCTGTAAGTTTACAGTACAATGATTTAGAAGAAAGCTATAGGTAAAGTTGAGGATTTAAAACTGTTAAGAGAATGAATTCCTATTGTGTATTCATGAACCAGCCCTCAAAAGAGGGTATGTAATCAGACACCTGGATCTCAGGTTCAGTGCATCTTCTGTGGAATGCAGCCTGTGGTCTGCAAAAGCTTTCCAATGCCAACTGATCACCGTGATAACTGAATTCGAACTGGCATCCCGAATTCTAGGTGACAGCCAAACTACCATTTCTTGGTCAGACAAGTCCTAGCTCTACTTTTGACAAGTCTTAGATTCCTTCTTTGCACCTTGCTCCCTTTATGCCTAAAGTTGACTATATTGATGGCTCTGCTGGATTCTGTTTCTTTTACTGAAGCAAAATGCATGTAATATAGAATGAACCATTCTCTCCGCTAGATTCTTTATCTTAAGCAATGCATACGGAAGACTTATCAATACTACAAATAGTTATTTTAGGAAACACCTCTATTCCTCATATTAGCCTGAAGTGACATATTTACTTCCAATCTGTAGTACGTACAATGCTTTCGCATCTAACCCTCTAGAGAGGTGCCTCTCGAACTGCACTGGCTTTCGGGCTGAGCCCGAATCCAAGAAGCAGTTCCTCCCACCCTTGTGTAGGGCAGTGGCTCTAGGCTCCAGTCTGGCCTAGAAAACAAGAGGTAATTACCAACTGATCTTCAAGAATTGAAAAGCATTTTTAAATCCACAGAGCCCTACAAAAATATAAGGTAAATGCTTAGTACATGTGAATAGAAGGGTAAGTGAAATATTCAAATTCAATTCACTATGCAGTATCAGTCCAGGCGGTATTTTAAAGTAATGAGGTAGCATCAATCAATAGCAGATTTACTACCATAATTGGTTTAAACTACATAAAAACCAAATTATAACTAATTTACATAATCCATATAGCCATAATTGCATGATTCTAATGTAGAACAAATTCTAAAATTTAGGACAAAAGGAAAGAAAAGAAAACGAGGGAAAATGTCCCACAGGAAAAAAAAATTTCCCTAACAGAAAAGTAAAAAAAAAAAGAAAAGAAAATCTACCGATACCAGGAAATAAGATTCCAGAAACTGTCAAGTATTAAACTCAGGCATGTGTCACTGATGAGATCAGGCTATTTGCTTGTACTGTATACAAAACACTGTCAAGTTAAAGTGTAATCTCACCAACAAAAGGCTGTAAATTTAGGATTATAACATGTTTTGAAAGTAAATTCAAATGAGGAGTAAAATTATTTGCAAGTACAGGCAAGCGGCAGCTTTGGAAATAAGAGCTGCCATTTCTTCCTCTTTGTCACAGGTCAGGATGAGTTCATTCAATGTGACCTGACCCGACTACAGCTATTAGGACTAACAATCACTACAGTGGTAAAGACACCCCACGAGGCTACAGAATTGGAGGGAAATACTTAAGAAAATGTCATTCAAGAATCTGGTTTGCCACTTGGGGGTCTCCCTAATGAGAAAAACTATCCTGTCCTAATTACTAGGCCCAGAAATAATCTTACTCTTAACTAATAAGTCAACATATCGTTTCATAAGATACCCAAAGTCACATGATGCATGATTTTAACATGGACAATGTATAGAGAAATCGATTTCTGAGTTTAAAAACAAAAACTCCCATCAACAAAATGAACAAACAAAAAACCTATGACAATCTTGACATGTCTTTCCCGGAGAAAAACAGTTCAGTCTCCCTAGGAAAAACTGATTCAGGGATGTACAGGAGCAGGGGAAAGACCAGATGGCTGGAGCCAACATCCCACCCTCTGCCCATCACCCTAGGATTCCAGGTAAACTAGAGCCAGGTGTGGGAGGAGCATCCATCCATCCGCCACCATCACCCGCTCGGTCTTGGTCATATTAGCATTTGGGCTGAGAGTTGGATATAAACTTTTTATTTCCTGGATGGATCTCCCTAATGATAAAAAGTTATCTGGTCCTTTTCTTCTATGCCATGACTAGAGATGTTCTGCTGGTCCTTGACCATGGGTCTGAGACCAGACACTGTGTTCCATTCCTGGTGACCTCCCCCCTTATGCTTGCACAGGAACTTTTTCCACTTTGTCACCACGTGGTAAAAACTTGCCGCATGGCACAGGTCCAGGATGAATTTATTTTGCACACATGATGCACTTAGTGTCTAGGAGCTCATTATTTCTGCGGCTACCTTCCCAGGAGCACCTCCCTTCCCCAGGTACCCCTGCAGGGACAGCTCAGTCCTGGCAAAGAGAACCTAACGCAATCTGAATCCACAGTGCTGGGTGAGGACATCCGGCCCAGGGCTCCAGAGCCGTCCTGTGCCCGTGAGGCCGGGGTTACTGTTGACTATACACGTAGGATTACCAGAAGGGAAAGACGGAGAGAAACCAGGCTCTTTCAGATATCCTCACACTCTAAGCCACTCTCAGAAACTGCCTGTCTCCAGCCTTCTTAATAGGCGGTATTAAAAAAACAAAAACAAAAAACTAACCTATTGTTTAACCCCTTTTTAATCACTTATTTTTTGCATAAAGAATTTTAAGTGAAACATTTGGAAACAACCTTATTCTAATCATGATTTACCAAACATATAAAAGTAATGTGGAAGGAATAAGAAATAAAAATTCTACCTTTTTGGGTACACATCCGACATTCACCTAGGAAAAAAAATAAAAATAAAAAACATTTAATAACGTTAGACTCAAACCATCAAACAGACCTGCAAGAAATGAACCCCAAGCATCCACCAAGAAAAGAGACTTCCTTGAGTTTTAAGTCACAATCTACAGTTATTTTCTTTTTTCTTGTATAGACTTGGAGAACATACGAACATTATTTCTCTTCTGCAATGAGGCAGAGAATTTTACTCATCAGCATTTTCTCAAGAAAAGCAGGAGGCAGGGAGGGTTGTGCACAGCTGGTCCGGGGCCGGAGCTGGCAGAAGCCTGAGCTGGCACAGACCCCAGCGGGAAGCCATCGGAGGGAAACAGCAGCTGAGTAAGAACAACTGACCCCTCTGAGCAGTTGTCCTCCAGGATGTCTAGGACCCTTCAGGATACTATGGAGTATCCTGGGTAAAAACCCAGAATATCCCCTCTGAGAAAACCTCTATCAGAAATCTACATTATTCTTCAGGACCAAAGGACAATGATGAATTAAGCAGTCAGATTCATCTGTTCTATGAAATCTTATAAACAGACTTACTAGAAATAGATTACAAATTTGACTCTCTGTTTTCTAGAAGCCCATAGACAAAGGAAAGAACAAATACTTGTGAATTTTCATGTAAAAACTAGTTAAGAAAATAATTACTCATGCCCATTAGACTAGGGAGAAATTCCTCCCAATGGCCCTTGTAAACAAGCTGTGATATGTTTATATGCAAACTTTTGTTTACACCGGTTTATTTCATTTTTGTTTTTTAATTTTATTTATTCATTTTAGAGAGGAGAGAGAGAGACAGAGAGAGAAGGTGGGGAGGAGCTGGAAGCATCAACTCCCATATGTGCCTTGACCAGGCAAGCCCAGGGTTTTGAACTGGCAACCTCAGCATTTCCAGGTCGACACTTTATCTACTGCGCCACCACAGGTCAGGCCCTGTTTATTTCATTTTGTTCACATTCTAAAATTAATAACTTTTAAAACCTGGGGTAAGAAAAAGATTGATTGAAACTGCCTAGCGATCCATTTTCCCAAGGTTCCTTGCAAGGGCACTTGACGCAAAGTTCCAACAAGCCAGTGGCTGCGGACGCTGCACTTCCGTCTTCAGCTTCACGACGTTTCCATTGGCCAAAGTGTGAAGAGTTCAAAAAACAAGAGCACGGCAGATCCACCAGAAACGGATATCTGATTTCCATGACAAACATGGTAATTCTGTATTAGCTGGTGGAGCCACTGTGTTCTTCCATGGACAGACATATAGACATAAACAGCAACACAAACTGGAATAGAATGGAACCTGTCCCCTGTTGGCAGAGTCACCCCAAAGGAATGGAGAGATCAGTAATCATCCCAGCTGGTGGAATAATGAATTCTCTTAAACCAACTTATAGGGCCCTGGCCGGTTGGCTCAGCGGTAGAGCGTCGGCCTAGCGTGCGGAGGACCCGGGTTCGATTCACGGCCAGGGCACATAGGAGAAGCGCCCATTTGCTTCTCCACCCCTCCGCCGCGCCTTCCTCTCTGTCTCTCTCTTCCCCTCCCGCAGCCAGGGCTCCATTGGAGCAAAGATGGCCCGGGCGCTGGGGATGGCTCTGTGGCCTCTGCCCCAGGCGCTAGAGTGGCTCTGGTCGCAACATGGCGACGCCCAGGATGGGCAGAGCATCGCCCCCTGGTGGGCAGAGCGTCGCCCCCTGGTGGGCGTGCCGGGTGGATCCCGGTCGGGCGCATGCGGGAGTCTGTCTGACTGTCTCTCCCTGTTTCCAGCTTCAGAAAAATGCAAAAAAACAAAACAAACAAACCAACTTATAACTGATGTCAAGTGAAAGCACTGTGTACCCATTAAAATATGGCATGACTGACTTTGGCCCTGGCCGGTTAGCTCAGTGGTAGAGCATTGACCTGGCGTGCAGAAGTCCCGGGTTCGATTCCGGCCAGGGCACACAAGAGAAGCGCCCATTTGCTTTTCTGCCCCTCCCCCTCTCCTTCCTCTCTGTCTCTCTCTTCCCCTCCCGCAGCCAAGGATCCATTGGAGCAAAGATGGCCCGGGCGCTAGGGATGGCTCCTTGGCCTCTGCCCCAGGCGCTAGAATGGCTCTGGTCGCAACAGAGCCACGCCCCAGAGGGGCAGAGCATCACCCCCTGGTGGGCAGAGCGTCACTCCCTGGTGGGCGAGCCGGGTGGATCCCGGTCGGGCGCATGCGGGAGTCTGTCTGACTGTCTCTCCCCGTTTCCAGCTTCAGAAAAATACCAAATAAATAAATAAATAAATAAATAAATAAATAAATAAATAAAATATGGCATGACTGAATAAAGTACATTGGAAACTTTAAAAAAAAACTGCCTTAAGGGTGAAGAAATTCAGACTTGATTGAATGGGTAACCACTCAGTGTACCCTAGAAGAGGAGCTGGTTGTAGAAGGAAAACTCAATCGACTCCACCTTTCTAAAAATTTAATTATTTGGGGTAACACTGGTTAATAAGGTTATATAGGTTTCAAGTGTACAATTCTATAATACATCATCGGTATATGCATTGTGTGTTCACCACCCAAACTCAAATCATCTTCCGTCACAGATATTTGACCCCCATAACGACCTCCCCTCCTTAATAACCTGCCTCCCCTCTGGCAACCGCCATCTGTTGTCTGTATCTGAGTTTTTGTTTGTCTTGTTTATTTATTTGCTGTTTTCAGTGTCACATCCCATGTATGAGTGAAATCATATGGTTCTTGGCTTTTTTCCATCTGACTTATTTCTCTTAGCATGATATTCTCCAGATCCATCCCTGTTTTTGCAAATGGCACTATTTCATCTTTTCTTATGCCTGAGCAGTATTCCATGTAACTATGGGCCACATCTTCTTTAATCCTCTATCAAAGGGTATTTGGTTGTTTCCACATCCTGGCCTCTGCTATGAACATAGGGGTACTATGCTATGAATATATTTATTTTTTAAATTATTTATTTATTTATTCATTTTAGAGAGGAGAGAGAAAGGGAGAGAGAGACAGAGAGAGAAGGTAGGGAGGAGCTGGAAGCATCAACTCCCATATGTGCCTTGACCAGGCAAGCCCAGGGTTTTGAACCAGCGACCTCAGCATTTCCAGGTCGACACTTTATCCACTGCGCCACCATAGGTCAGGCTGAATATATTTGTTAAGAAATGTATTTGGCCTGACCAGGCAGTGGCGCAGTGGATACAGCATCGAACTGGGATGCAGAGAACCCAGGTTCATGACCCCGAGGTCACCAGCTTGAGCGCGGGCTCATCTGGCTTGAGCATAAAGCTCACCAGCTTGGACCCAAGGTTGCTGGCTCGAGCAAGGGGGTCACTCGGTCTGCTGAAGGCCTGTGGGCAAGGCACATATGAGAAAGCAATCAATGAACAACTAAGGTGTCACAACGAGCAACTGATGAGTGATGCTTCTCATCTCTCTCTGTTCCTGTCTGTCTGTCCCTATCTATCCCTCTCTCTGACTCTCTCTGTCCCTGAAAAAAAAAAAAAAAAAAGAAAGAAAGAAATGTATTTGGCCCTGGCCAGTTGGCTCAGTGGTAGAGCATTGGCCCAGTGTGGATGTCCCAAGTTCGATTCCCATCAAAGCACACAGGAGAAGCACCCATCTGCTTGTCTACCCCTCCCCCTCTTGCTTCTCTCTCTTTCTCTCTTCCCCTCCTGAAGCCATGGCTTAACTGGAGCAAGTTGGCCCTGGGCACTGAGGATGGCTCAATGGCCTCCGCCTCGGGTGCTAAAAAGAGCTCAGTTGCTGAGCAATGAAACAACGCCCCAGATGGGCAGAGCAGCACCCTCTAGTGGGCTTGCCAGGTGGATCCTGGTTGGGGAGCATGCAGGAGTCTATCTCTGTCTCTCCTCCTCTCACTGAACTAAAAAAAAAAAATGTTTTCAAAATTTCGCAAAAGAGGGGTTGGTGGGTCATATGGTAACGCTATTCTTAATTTTTTGAGGAACCACCTTACAGTTTTCCATAGTGGTTGTGCTAGTTTACATTCCCATCAGCAGTGAATGAGGACAGTCTCTTCACACAACCCCTCCAGTTCCTGCTATAACTTGTCTTGTTGATGATAGCCATTCTAACAAAGAGGTGGTATGTCACTGTACTTTTGATTTCCATTTCCCTAATAGCTAGTAAAATTGAGCATCTTTTCATATATCTATTGACCATTTGTATGTCTTCTTGGGAGAAGTGTCTGTTTAGGACCTCTATCTGTTTTTTAATTGGATGGTTGGTTTTTTTTGTTGTTGAGCTGTATGAGTTCTTTTTTTTTTTTAATTTTATTTATTCATTTTCAGAGAGGAGAGAGAGAGGGAGAGAGAGAAACAGAGAGAGAGAAGGGGGGGAGGAGCTGGAAGCATCAACTCCCATATGTGCCTTGACCAGGCAAGCCCAGGGTTTTGAACCGGCGACCTCAGCATTTCTAGGTCGATGCTTTATACACTGCGCCACCACAGGTCAGGCTGTATGAGTTCTTTATGATTTAGGCTATTAATCCCTTTTTGGAGGTTTTGTTTGCCACTATCTTTTTCTGTTCGGTTGGTTATCTTTCTGTTGATGATTTCTTTTGCTGTGCAAATGCTTTTTAGTTTGATATAGTCCCATTCATTTATTATTTTTGCTTCCCTTGCCTTTGAGGTCAAATTCATAAAATCCTCTCTTAGACCAAGGTCTACAAGTTTAATACCTATGTTTTTTTCTTATGTAATTTCATTTCAGGTCATATATTTAGGTCTTTGATCCATTTTGAATTAATTTTTGTGTATGGTGATAGTCTAGTTTTATTCTTTTGAATGTGGCTTTCTAATTTTCCAAGCACTACTTAATAAAGAAACTTTCTTTTCTCTATTGTGTGTTTTTGCCAAAAAATTATTTGCCCATATATATGTGGGTTTATTTGGAAGCTCTCAATTTTGTTCCATTGCTCTGTGTGTGTGTTTTTCTGCCAATGCTGTGCTTTTTTGATTATAGTTGCTTTGTGGTATAATTTGAAGTTGGGGAGTGTGATACCTCCAGCTTTGTTCTATTTCCTCAGCATTGCTTTGGAAGAGACAGAGACAGAGAGAAGGGAGAAGGAGAAGGGTGGAGAAGCAGATGGGCATTTCTCCTGTGTGCCCTGACCAAGAATCGAACCCAGGACATCCACACACCGGCTGACACTCTACCACTGAGCCAACCTGCCAGGGCAAGCCTATTTTTATAGAAGAATATTTTCTGAGTGTCCTACACTGAAACTTCATATGTACTTGCCAAGGGACTAGACCAGGGGTCCCCAAACTGCGGCCCCCTGAGGCCACTTATCCCCTATGCTATGACTATATTTATATTTATATTTATATTTATTAAGAAATGTATTTGGCCTGACCAGGCAGTGGCGCAGTGGATAGAGCGTTGGACTGGGATGCAGAGGACCCCATCTGGATGCACTTCTGGAAGGGGCACCTCTTTCATTGGTGGTCAGTGAGAGGAGCACATTGACCATCTCATTAGCCAAAAGCAGGCCCATAGTTCCCATTGAAATACTGGTCAGTTTGTTGATTTAAATTTACTTGTTCTTTTTTAAACATTGTATTTGTTCCCATTTTGTTTTTTACTTTGAACTGGCCCCCTGTGTAAAAAGTTTGGGGACCCCTGGACTAGATTAAAAGGAACTTGTCCAAATCCCATTAAGACCATACATGTTTGAAAAAGCAAAGTTTTATTGAATAGTAATTTCCTATTCCTCTAAAATTCTATTTGCTAATAGCACATCTCCTGCAATTTCATTATAATCCTATTATTTGCTATTATTCTGCATTCAGGACTTAAAAGGAGTTATGTTCCTATAGAGTTCTCAAGTTACCAGTTATTTTGGGGGTTTTTTTCCTTTAGAAAGAATTAGGTCATAACTGTCTAGTTGTCGACTTCAAATTTTTATATAGATTATGCAACAATAAGTAAGGATTCAAAAGGCAATAGAAGCAAGAACTCATAGGAATGAGAGAACGTTAAAAGCCTAATGCAGCCTGACCTGTGGTGGCGCAGTGGATAAAGCGTCCACCTGGAAATGCTGAGGTCACCGGTCTGAAACCCTGGGCTTGCCTGGTCAAGGCACATATGGGAGTTGATGCTTCCTGCTCCTCCCCCCCTTCTCTCTCTGTCTCTCTCTCCTCTCTAAAAAAAATGAATAATAAAAAAAAGAAAGCCTAATGCAATAGGCCCTGGCAGGTTGGCTCAGTGGTAGAGTGTCGGCCTGGCATGCAGGAGTCCCAGGTTCGATTCCCGGCCAGGGCACACAGGAGAAGCACCCATCTGCTTCTCCACCCTTCCCCCTCTCCTTCCTCTCTCTCTCTCTCTCTTCCCCTCCCGCAGCCAAGGATCCATTGGAGCAAAGTTTGCCCGGGCGCTGAGGATGGCTCCATGGCCTCTGCCTCAGGCGCTAGAGTGGCTCTGGTCGCAACAGAGCGACACCCCAGATGGGCAGAGCATCGCCCCCTGGTGGACGTGCCAGGTGGATCCCGGTCAGGCACATGTGGGAGTCTGACTGCCTCCCCGTTTCTAACTTCAGAAAGAAAAAAAAAGCCTAATGCAATAAAGGAACAAACACCTAAGCAGCATTACAAGCACAATCTCTGAAAAGTATGATATTTTATGTTTGCTTAGCATTTAGAATTTTGTGGCTTTCTACCTAGACTGCCCTCCTGAGTATGCCCAGAACATTTATTTCTCAACCCCCAAGTGTTTAACGAGGTCATGGGGACACATGGACTGAGGCCATCATAAGGTAGGAAGAGAGCAGGTGTTCCAGGGCTGGCAGAACAGAGAAAGGCAGCGGAAGACTCCCTGTGGGACGAGTAACGCCAGCCCTGCCTGGGATGATTGGATCGTCAGACCCGCTTTCTCCAGGTCGTTTGGCAAAGCGCTTCTCATCCACACCGTTACACCCTGCAGTCTGCAGCTTAAGTTCAATGAAAGGCTTCATTTAGGGCAGACTCCCAAAGCAATTTCTCCAAAAGTAGAAATGATGTTAATATATAAATATTAAATAAATATGCTCACATTGTCCTCCACTCAACCTTCTCCGACTTCCCGGAAACCTTTAAAAGCAGTTCAAATTGTCATAGGCACTAAATGTTCTGAATCACTCTCACATTATCATTAACTTATTCATGTACATTTGAAACTATTTGAAAGTTATTAAGGCAATTTTTAAAATAAGTTTGGAATATGCTTCCTTTAAGGGTCAAGATAGACCGACTTTCACTGGTGCCAGGAGTATGACTAAACTTTGGTTTATTTTTTAGAAGTTTCTGCCTTTATGGCTTCTAAAGTTTTTTATTTTGTTGATTTTTAGAGAAAGAAGAGAGAGACAGGAATATCGATCTGTTCCTGTATGTGCCAGACCAAGGATCCGACCTGCAGCCTCCGCCCTTAGGAACGACACTCCAACCAACTGAGCTCTCCGGCCAGGGCTTCAAACCTTCTTATTTCATGGCACACATATATTAATTACCAAAACGTTCTGTAGCACACCAAAAAATATATTTTTTTGCCAATCTGACAAAAAAAGGCGTAATAGTTTAAATGTTTATTTGTTGATTTTAGAGGAAAGGATAGAGACAGGAACATCCATCTGCTCCTGTACGTGCTCTGACCAGAAATCCAACGGCAACCTCTGTGCTTTAGGACGATGCCCTACCCAGTTCAGCTATCTGGCCAGGGCTAAAAGGTATACCGTAATTTTGATTCATTCATACCAGATAACTATTATTGTGTTGGCTGTTGTCATTTTTTTATTTGATAATTTAAGGGAAAAGAGGTCAGTGTCCCTAACTAGTCAGATATTGCATGTTTTAAAAATTCTTGTGGAGGTTCATACCCGAGTCACGGCACACACACACACGCAAAAAAAAATTCTTTCGGCACACTTGCATGCCTGCAGCCACATACGGGTTGAACATCGTTGGCCTAGACGAATACCAATAATCTACTGAGCAGCCTGTTTCTCTGGCTTCTTCCAAAACCCCCACCTCTCCTGCTGACCTCTCTAGCACAGTGGTGCCATGCAGGACTGTTGTGGACCATAAATGGCAAAAAGCCATTGTAGACTGGAGGTTTAGCAAAAGGCTAAGTTCTCCCCCCTTCACCTCCATATTGGCTATGATGCTGAGTATTTGCACCCACTTCACTTGCTTCCTTAAGTTGCTGGAAGCAATTTACATGCCCTTCCTCTTACTCTTTGTTTGTTTAGATGTTGGCTGATTTCACTTATGCATGGTGGGGGGATTCTTGTTTATGCCTTGGATTAGTTCCTGTTTTAGCCTGGATGTGTAACTTTGTAAGAAGGACTTTCTTGATTTGCATATGGCTATATAATAAAGCAAACTGGGGCTATGGGGCACTGGGATATTGCCATCAGCATTTGAAGAGTCTTTCTGGTCCCATTTTTTCTTAATAAGTGTGTTTCCTTAATTCCACATCGTTATTAGGAGCCGCGCTGGTCCGCAACACAGGACAGTTCACAGTGACTTTTTTTTTCTTTTTTCACAGAGACAGGGAGAGAGTCAGAGAGAAGGATAGATAGGGACAGACAGATAGAAACGGAGAGAGATGAGAAGCATCAATCATCAGTTTTTCCTTGCGACACCTTAGTTGTTCATTGATTGCTTTCTCATGTGCCTTGACCGCGGGCCTTCAGCAGATTGAGTAACCCCTTGCTCAAGCCAGCGACCTTGAGTCCAAACTGGTGAGCTTTGCTCAAACCAGATGAGCCTGCGCTCAAGCTGGTGACTTTGGGGTCTCGAACCTGGGTCCTCGGCATCCCAGTCCGACGCTCTATCCACTGCGCCACAACCTAGTCAGGCCTCAGTGACATTATGATCAAAAAGGCTTTTGTTAGGAACACACTTCTAGTTATAAGATAAATAAGTCCTGGGGATATAGTGTACAGCATGGTGACTCTAATAAATAGTATCATATTGAATAGTTGAAAGTTGCTAAGAGTATGTAGATGTTCAAGTCCTCATCACAAGAAAAAAAAAATTTTGTAACTGCATATGGTGAGGGATATTAAATGAGACTTGTGATCATTTCACAATATATACAAATACTGAATCATTAAGTTGTACACCTGAAACTAATACAAGATTATAAGTCAATTATACCTCAATTTTAAAAACTAAAAGTAATTAAAAAACAAAAAGCAGCTTTTGTCCTGGTGATCAACTCCTCCTACCTAACTCTGTTTGGAGAGAACTGCATACCTACATCACGAGAACCTGTCCATTGCAGAATCAGTACACCCACTCAGCGCGAACACCCTGGGAACACCCTGACGTGTTCCCACAGGCCCTGGGGCAAAGGGTGACAGTACTCGGGCAAGCCGACTTCCCAGGGCTGCGGAGGCGGAGAACTGAACCGCAGAGACAAAGCTCTCAGAACAGAAGGCGCTAATTCACCTTGGCTTTGGGCCATTCTTGCATCTCTCCAGGATTCGCAGTTGATCACGAGAAAAGCATTACAGTTAGCTTTTTGGAAACTCCAAAAACTGAATTCAAAGATAATCTTATGTATTTCTCTGTCCTCAGAAATGCCTTAATCAGATTAAGCAGGCAATAAGAGATTACTTATCTGCAATTGAATTATAAGGGAAAACATTATTTTTTTCAGTTTCCCATTATTTATGGCTAACCTAATATCCTACTACAATTATTACTTATCTGATCCAGAAAAATAGCCTAATTGAACCCTTTGAGTAGTACGAACATACATGCTTCCTGACCATCCAGAGTACGATTTTTATTTTAAAAATATGTATGGCAACATTTAAAAAAAAGCAAATGTATGTTCTTCTTGTTTCCATAAATTGGTTATCAAACAAACATGATTTTAAGTTAAAAAAACTATAACTGGAACTAATTTCATTTTTTGAAAAAGAAAACTCACTCGGGGGGGGGCAGCGAGCATGAAAAATACTACTCAAAGGGTTAAGAGTGGCATAGAGATATATATGCTTTGATCTAATTTATCCATTAAAATTTACTAACAGTTCTGGCCCCAGTGTAAACTGAAGGGAATCAAAATATGCCACCCCGAAGTATGCCACTTTGGCATGAGGATTATTTTGAGCTGAGGACAATTAAGAAACAGCAGACAGAGGAGGAACTCTTTGCCCTCCCCTTCTCTGCCTAAAACCAGGGCATAAATGTCCCTGTGTGATGGTGTCTGTCCCCCACTCCTTTCCTTGTCCGTGGGGATGGAAGGATAGCACTCAGGTGAATCTGTACTACAAAGAACAAACAAACAAACAAATAACAAAGGAAGAACTTAATAAAGCCACCCTTATCTTCCATTAGTTTTACCATATATTTGTCTTCCCACAATTTATCCCCCTCAGAAGCCCAAACCCTCTTTGTCTAATCACTTCTCCATAACATATCATCCTTTGTTAAATTGGTTTTAAGCTCAGAGGCCTAACTACTTCTTTGGTTGTTGTTTTTTTTCTCACTTCTTTTCTGTGACACTCTTGCATGCACATGAAATAAACCTTTTCTCTTGTTAACCTATTATCAGTTTAATTTGCAGGCCCCAGTTACCGAACCTAAGAGGGTAGAGGAAAATTTTTTCCTCCAGTACAGAACACAATATGGGGAAAAGTCATCTCATATCTGAGCTTCTTAACAGCTTAAAGTAATAAGTTCTATCAAAGAACAGTGCACTCTAGGTACATCAACATGTTGCTCATCTTGAAAATAAAGTCTTCTACTGGAAAGATTGGGTTGGGGAGGAAACTTTGTCAAGTAATCATTGTCATTAATTGATTTTTGTACGTGCCCTCACCAGGATCAAACCTTGGCATATTAAACGATGCTTTAACCAACTAAGCTACCTGCTAGAGAAGAATTTTTTTAATGACAATTACTCTAAATAATTTGTCAGCAAGCTTATGTTAGTACTTTCATTTTAAAAAAAGATTGTATGTATTGATTTTAGAGAGAGGAAAGAGAGAGAGAGAGAAAGGCCGGGGTGGGGAGGAGCAGGAAGCACCAACTCTTAGTTGCTTCTCATATGTGCCTTGACCAGGCAAGCCCAGGGTTTCAAACCTGTGACCTCAGTGTTCCAGGTCGATGCTTTATACACTGTGCCGCCACAGGTCAAACAGTACTTTCTTTAAAAAAACAAAAAACTACCCTCCAACTGGATCAGTGAATTTCCAAAATCCCTTCCAGCTCTATCACTCCATGACTCTTAAGTTTTCATAGAGAAAGGCTTAAAACAAACAACCCTAAAAACAAAAACTTGTATTTTAAATATTTGTTACAAACTACTGCATGGAAAATTTAGAAACTAGATAACTACGATGTCTAGTAAAAAAATAAAGGGTTTTAATTTAGAAAAAAAAATGTTAGAGAATCAATATTAAAGAAACTTCTATTTAACTTCTCCAAAGGATACCTCTCAATAGTAACACTATCACAAAACCACTTTTGTATCCCTCTCCTACCCAAAACCCTTCCACAGTTCATATAGGCTAGTAAGCCAGGACAAACGGAACAGGGAAACGGAGACAGACAAACGGCCATGCAGTTTACAGCCATCTAACAAATCGCTAAATCCTGTCTTCCTTGCCATGGCTCACTTCTTCCACTGTGACTTTTACTGCATGAATGCACACAGCCAGGGCAGCCCAATTCTTTCCTTAAGGGTTCTGAAGGAAACCCAGGCTCTCCTGTTGCTTCTTCTACCCTAAGCCCTTCCTTTGTTTCACTGCCCCAGCTTTAATAAATGTACCTGGGCTCCTGTGAAATCTTTCCTGAACAGAGTCAAGAATCCATACACTACCAGCTGGCTGGAGGCAGAACAGCTCTGGAGTTTCCCGTGACACTTCCAGAAACCCCACGTTTTTACTACAACCACCTACCCATTAGCTTCCCATTTCTTCTATTAGAGACGCCCTCTGCTCCAGTCAAGCCTGGTTACACAACATACACTGCCTCTAGGCTTTGCCCTGACTCTAACCTTACACACAAATATATATGTGTTCATCTGTTCAAGTTCAGAGAGATACTAGCTCCTTCATGAAAACATTCCACAGTGCCCAGGCAGAGGCCATTAACCACAACTCTTCTCTCAACTACCATAATTAAACCATCTCACTTCGGGGTTCACTGTTTACATTGTGTTCTCCCACTCTACTGTAAATTCCTTGAGAAGGGGCCTTTGTCTTACTTACAAATGTCTGTATCTACCCTTTTCTCTCAGCCAGCCCCAATCCAAACACTTAGCACTTAAAATACAAGAAATAAAGACATGAACAAATGAAATGACACGCTTCAGAAAGCCTCGTTTCCTCACATCTGCTTAGAAATTCCAGCACATAAGTTTATTTTTGCAACTGAGGATAGACCAGATTAACTGGAATCTGAACAAATCTAGGCTCATGTCCTATCAATTGGTTGTATCTTCTCTCATATTCAACACATACCCACAGAGCCTACATGGTATGTCATGAAAAAAGTTAACTAGGGAGTTTCCCACAAAACATCAATGCTTGCAGGAAAATAAAAACTGCTGCAGCCGACTGAGAGAAGAAAGGCCAGGGGCTCTGCATGAAAGCAGTAAAACGCTAGCTGTTCTGAGCTGTCCTTTACTCACTCCCAAAGTAGTGTAGCTCTTAGTGTATTCACTTTACTAACCGGAACCTAAAAATGGGGTCAGCCCCTTCTTTTTCTTTCTTTTTCTTGAGAGAGACAGACAGACAGACGGAGAGAGATAAGAAGCGCCTACTCATAGTCGCGGCTCTCTTGGTTGTTCATTGACTGCTTCTCATATATACGTGCCTTGACGGGGGCGGGGGTCCAGCCGAGCCAGGGACTTAGGCTTCAAAGCAGCGACCACAGGGTCATGTCTATGATGCCACACTCAAGCTGGCGACCATACGCTCAAGTTGGTGAGTCCATGCTCAGGCCGGCAACCTCAGGGTTTTGAACCTGGGTCCTCAACATCCCAGGCTGAAACTCTATCCCCTGCGCCACCCCTTGGTCAGGCAGCTCCTTCTTGATTAATACCAGTAGACAAGGTCGAGAAGCACCACAAGCTTATTATGACATAAATGGGGAAGGAGAAAAGTATTGAGGTACGGATGTGGTAGGAAGTTAGACAGACATGAGCAGAGCAAGGCCGAGAGGCCAGGTATGCCAGGGCACCAGGGTGGAAAGCCTCAGGTGCCAAGCACTGGGAAAGACTGGGACAGCAAAGACCTTACTCCCGGTCACCTTTCCTCACCTGGCATATCACTCACTGGTCATTGGGTTTAGGGCACCACCATCCCCACCTTTTAAATCACTGGTCACGCAGCTCAGACCTTCCTGTGATCCCTCCTCTTCTGTAGCTAGTCACACAGGTAGACCCCCTTAGTGGCAGAACAAGCAAGAGGGCCCAGAACAGTCATTAAGCATTAAGCCCCCAGGACAGTGAGGTTCTGACCTGCACCAAAAATATCTAGGCCTCAGCTGTGTTTCAGCTCCAGGACCAGAAAAGCAGCAAAATCAGACAAACAATGCCGTGGCTGACCTCAGGGCCAGCTGCACAGACTAATGACTCCCTGCCCTAGTGCTGACCAACCAGTGGAGACCGCGACCCTGAAAGAACACGCCTGGAAAGCTGATGAACAGTCTATTGAGATCCTCCTCTGGGACTGCCCCTAACACCCCACCCCACCCTTGCCTGAAAAGCCCTTAGGACGGGACCCAATGCAGCTCTCTCTGTGGAGCCTGCCCGTACCTTTCCTTAGCCCCTTCCTCCACAAGTCTTCCCATCCCCAATCCAGGGTTACTCTTGGAGACATTTTAATATTAACAGGAATTACCTTGCCCAAGTCTTGTGATAGAAAAGGCCATGCCAATAACTTGAGAACAAGTTATAACTTTTTAAAAATGATGAATAGTTTCTCGGTCACAGGATTTACAGGTTTTCCTTGCCTCTCTCTTTCTCCTGAGCTCCAAGGGCCCTTCTTTTGCCTCTGTAACTTGTTTCCTGAGCCCGTTTAGTCTATGGCTCACTACTTCTACCTCTGTAACTTCCTAAATAAACGTTCTCTTATAACTTGAGTCCCGGCTCTGGATTCTTTCTCAGCCAGACCTCAAGTACCGAGGTTGCTGAGCCGAGGTCCGGTCTGATTTCACCCGTTTAGCACCTGGTGTGGCTGCAACACACAGAGGGGCAGTTGTCCCGAGGGCCTGTAGAGGCCCTCCTCGGTCCACTTCCTGCAGAGACAGACTTCTAATTGAGTTTCTCCCAACTAAGGTATCAAGGTGCAAGTTGATAATTAACAGAGATTTTTTTTTCCTTTTCTCATCCCCACTTCCATTTTGAACTTGAAAAATGAGGACCAGACAGCCTGGCCTGTGGTGGTACAGTGGATGCAGGTCAAGCTGAAACGCTGAGGTGGCTGATTCGAAACCCTGGGCTTGCCCGGTTAAGGCACATACAACAAGCAGTCAATGAACAACTATAAAGTAAAGAACTATGAGTTGATAATTCTCACTCCCCCCTGCCCTCTTCTCTCTTTGTAAAATCAATAAATAAAGTCTTTTAAAAATAATAAACAGCCTGACCAGGCGGTGGGGCAGTGGATAGAGCGTCGGACTGGGACACGGAGGACCCAGGTTCGAGACTCCGGAGTTGCCAGCTTGAGCGCAGGCTCATCTAGCTTGAGCAAAAAAGAAGAGCTCACTAGCATGGACCCAAGGTCACTGGCTCGAGCAAGGGGTTACTCAGTCTGCTGAAGGCACATATGAGAAAGCAATCAATGAACAACTACGGTGTCGCAACGAAAAACTGATGATTGATGTTTCTCATCTCTCTCCATTCCTGTCTGTCCCTATCTATCCCTCTATCTGACTCTCTCTCTGTCCTTGTAAAAAAAATAATAATAAAAAAACAGGCCTGACCAGGCAGTGGCGCAGTGAATAGAGCATCAGACTGGGATGCGGAGGACCCAGGTTCGAAACCCCGAGGTCGCCAGCTTGAGCAAGGGCTTATCTGGTTTGAGCAAAGCTCACTAGCTTGGACCCAGGGTCACTGGCTCGAGCAAGGGGTTACTCAATCTGCTGCAGCTCCAAGGTCAAGGCACATAAGAGAAAGCAATCAATGAACAACTAGGGTATTGCAACGAAAAACTAATGATTGATGCTTCTCATCTCCGTTCCTGTCTGTCTATCCCTCTGACTCTGTCACTAAAAAAATAAATAAATAATAATAATAATAAAACAGGCCCTGGCTGGTTGGCTCAGCAGTAGATAATAGGTCAGGGGTGTGGATATCCCGGTTCTATTCTTGTCAGGGCATACAGGAGCAGCGACCATCTACTTCACCACCCCTCCTCCTTCTCTCTCTGTATTCCCCTCTGGCAGCCTCAACTCAGGCGGTTTGAGTGAGTTGGCCCCCAGCACAGAAGATGGCTCCATGGCCTGGCCTCAGGTGCTAAAATGCTCCGGTGCTAGCAAAGCAGCAGAGACCTCAGATGGGCAAGGCATCGCCCCCTAGTGGGCTTACTGGTGGATCCCCTGTCGCCGTACAGGCGGGAGTCTATCTCTGCCTCCCCCCTCTCCTGTAAAAACAAAAGTAAATAAAATAAAATAAACCTTAAAAGTCTCATTGCTTTAAAAATATGAGGACAGGCCTGACCTGTGGTGGCGCAGTGGATAAAGCGTCGACCTGGAAATGCTGAGGTCGCCGGTTCGAAACCCTGGGCTTGCCTGGCCAAGGCACATATGGGAGTTGATGCTTCCTGCTCTTCCCCCTGTTCTCTCTCTATCTCTCCCTCTCTCTCTCCCCTCTCTCTCTAATAAAAATGAATAAATAAATAAAAAAAATCTAAAAAAAAGTCTTAAAAAAAAAAAAAGAATGAAAGAAAAAAAAAAATGAGGACAGGACAAAGAAGTCAACCCTTCCATAGCTGTCAATGTTGTACTTCGTTCATTTCATATACAGTTATTGAGCAAGGTAGTTTGATAAGAGGTGCGAACACGTGAACCTATCCTTGTCCTTAAGGCGTTCCCAATTTAGTATAACTTAAACATCAGTCTCCAAAGGAATTTAGAGAACCCATCCCCAAACCCAGGTTACTCTTGGAGACATTTTAATATTAACAGGAAGTACCTCGCCCAAGTCTTGTGATAGAAAAGGCCATGCCAAATAACTTGGTAACAAGTTATTACTTTTTAAAAATGAATATAGTTTCTCAGTCGCAGGATTTACAATAACCCTCTTCTTTTAGGTAGTTTTAAAAGCCGTCCTCTCCCCCAACAAGACAAAACAAGCAAAACGTCTGAGAATTCACTTAAAAGTAAATCTTACATCAAGGTAACCTGTAATCAGTGGTTCTCAACCTTGACCGAAATTCAGAGTCACCTCTGGAGCTCCTAAACATCCCAACGGCCAGACTGCACTTCAGACCAATGAAATCAGAAGCCACGGGAGCAGTACCCAGGCAGAATTTTTTCAACTGATTCAAACGTACAACCAGGGGTGAGAACCACGATTGTAAATCGTTCTACCCTTGAAATTGAAGAGAGGACCAGGATCCGCATTGCTCAAGGACATTTACCTCCTCACCTCCGCCCCCAATACGCACAGGCCAGCTGCAATTTCTCCAGATGCACTTTTATGTTTCATGGGTCCAGTGATGAGCTCAAGCGTGGAACACATTACTCTTCCACCTTGAGCAGTGACGATGCAGGCAAATTCATTTAACTATAACCTCCTATGGCTACTGCTAGTTTTGCACCTGGGCCGGACCAGACGCAGGGTTAGCTCTGGGGCCCGCAGGGACGCCCCCTTCCATTTCCCTTATCTAAACATGCTGGGGCCCAGACCTCAGCAGCGGCGGGAAAGCGGGCGGCGCAGCGCGAGGGGCCCATCCCCGGGGCCCGAAGGGACGGATCGCGCTCGGAAAGAGCGCAGACTGTTTCTGGAGAAGCGAAAAGAAAGCGGGGCTGCGGTTCGCAGCGCGGCAGCAGAGACAGAGGCGCGGGAGCGCCGGGAGGGACCCGGTACTCACGCAAGTGCCGCCCAGCTTGTGGCTCTCCACCACGGCCACCCTGGCGCCCAGCTCGGCCGCCCGGCGCGCGCTGGCCAGCCCGCCCGAGCCGCCGCCGATCACCAGGTAGTCGTAGGCCACGGCGCCCGCGGCGGGCGGCGGGCCCTGCGCCTGCGGCTCCTGCCGGCACGCCATGGCGCGGAGCACGGCGCGGGAGACGGCGCTGACGGGCGGGCGCCGAGGCAGCGGGGAGCCGGCGAGGGCGCGCGCAGTCACCGTCCAGCTCGAGCTCGCGCTCGTGCCCAGGGCCCGCGGCAGCAGGGCCATGCACGCGGAAGTGCGCGGAGGGGGCGGCCCGGGGCGGTCCCCGGGGAGGAGGGGGCGCCGGCCCGGGGCCAGCGGCGCGGTCTCACCGTGACTAAGCACCCGACCGGGGCGTGGCGGGAGGGGGCGCGGGGCGTGGCGGGGCGGGGCAGGGGCCGCCCCCACCCCCAGCCCACCCCCAGCCCAGCCCCAGCCCCAGCCCGTCCACCAGCGGGTGAGCCACCCGCCCTGCCCCAGGTGAGGAGCTTGCTGCAGCGGGGGCAGTGCGCTCTCTCCGCATCCTATTCACCCCAGCACCTGGGTCCCCGCTCCCGTTTGGCCTCAACAGGAGATGGGTTTCTGAAGGCCCGTGGGGCCAGAAAGGATGAACGTCCTCTTTTATTTCATCCAGACTTCGGAGAGTTGCCCTCCATTATTTTGGACGTCTACGTCCAAAGTTTGACGTGCAAACCACCTGGAGTGCTGATCCCTAGGCCCTAATTCAGGTCGACTAAACGGGGCTTCTGAGAGCCGGACCCCGGCAACCTACACTACAAACAACCCACTCTGGCCCAAAGCGCGGAGGTGGCCGGTTAGAGCCCCTGTTAGGGCACATACAGGAACAGACGGATGTTTGTGAGTCTCTCTCTCCCTCCCTTCCTCTCTCTCAGCTTTCAGATGTATCCTAAACATATTTAGTTTTGGAAACATCAGAATAACAAGTTTGGTGATTGTCAGGGTGCAGAGCAGGCTGCCCAAGATAATCCACAATAATATATTGATTATTTCGAAACAAAATCACCTGAGAAGCAGAAAGAGCTGTCTGAATCTCCTCTTTCCCCAAAAAGTTGAAAATAAATCTCCATAATAGGTGCCCTCCAGACTTCTGAAGGGTTGAGATACAGCTTATCACAAGTTATAAAATCCAGAATTGAAAAGCTTGTATAAGCAAACTTTTACTCATTCACTGCTCAAGCCTAAACTTTGTTTAGATTCATCACTAACAAATAACCAAACCTGCTTAGATTCCTTTCTAATGAACACTAACTTTCTTTGTTCTATCAATTTCTCTCAAATTTGTTTCTTGGTCTAAAAAGTGTAAAAGGGTGCCTAGTTCAATCTTTTTGAGCCTCATTTTATGATCTGAGCATCATATTGTCATTTTCCTATGTACACCTATTAAATTGGGTTTTTTTCCTTATTAACCCAGCTATTTTTTGGTCAATTTTATTATTTATAATTAGTCCAGCCAGAGAACTAAAAAAGGGAAGAGTGGGGGAGTTGTCTGGCTCCCCAACATAATCCACAGATGATGCATAAAGATAGGGTAGAAAGACACACAAGCATTTTCCTCCTGACTGGAACTACCAACTGGGCATCAAAGGAGTGAGTGGGCTTTGAATTGGTGTGGTGAGAGGCTACAGCCTGTGCCCATCTCCTACACACTGAGAACTCTATAAGCAGACAAGTGAAAGTCCAGGTCACAGGTGCTAGGCCCAGCACACTGAAGGGGACTAGGAATCAGGCACCGTCTGGTTAGCACAGTAGCCAAGTTTGCCCCGGCTGCTTGGCTCAGTGGCAGAGCATCGTCTGTTGTGTGGATGTCTCAGCTCAATTCCCGGTCTGGGCACACAGGAGAAGGGATCATCTGTTTCACCCCCTCTCCCCTCTCCCCCTTTTCCCTCTGTCCCCCCTCCCCCTTCCATGGCTCAATTGGCTCCAGCAAGTTGGAACAAGCTGATGTTTCTCTCTCTCTCTCTAAAAACAAATAAATAAAAAATTTAAAACTATCAATGTCTTTAAAGAAAAAAATTTTAATTAATTTATTTTAGAGAGAGAGGAGGTGTGGGAGGCAGACAGAAACATTAATCTGTTCCTGTATATGCCCTGACCTGGAACCAAACCCACAACTCGGGTGTAGTGGGAAGAGACTCCAGTCAGCCAGCCAGGAAAAGTATTGCACCACAGTCACCTGCTAGTTACTTAACCTCTCCGAGTGTCCGGGAGGCTGAGCAAAAGGCAATAAGCATATCGAAGAGAATAACTTAGAGTGGCGGAAGTGAACCAGCAGGAAAGTGTAAACTGGCCAGGGGTCCCACACTTTTTACACAGGGGGCCAGTTCACTGTCCCTCAGACCGTTGGAGGGCCGGGCTATAAAAAAAACTATGAACAAATCCCTATGCACACTGCACATATCTTATTTTAAAGTAAAAAAACAAAACGGGAACAAATACAATATTTAAAATAAAGAACAAGTAAATTTAAATCAACAAACTGACCAGTATTTCAATGGGAACTATGGGCCTGCTTTTGGCTAATGAGATGGTCAATGTGCTCCTCTTACTGACCACCAATGAAAAGGGTGCCCCTTCTGGAAGTGCAGTGGGGGCCGGATAAATGGCCTCAGGGGGCCGCATGCGGCCCGCAGGCCATAGATTGGGGACCCCTGGCTTAGACATTACTCCATAGGCAATACACAGTCACTGGAAATTCTTCAGAGGTGTGTTTCCTTGAAAAGGTATGAAATGAACTGGAGACGGTGAAACTGGCAGTATAAGAGGCAAAGGTAATAAGAGCCAATATTGAGAACAGGGAAGGAACAGATTGGACAGACATAAAAATATGAAATTGACAAGATGGGGGAAGGTACAAGAGTCAAAGATGACAAATCTTGAACCAGGAAATACGGGGGAGAAAATGACTCCATTAAGCAAACATAATGAATTACAAGTCGATGACTCTGCTAGTTTCAAAGGAGGAACTTTTTATCACCTGGTTAGATAATCCCATGCAATATGTTGAAACCAAAGGTTCATAAGGTATTTGGGACTAAAATATTTTATTTTGATGTAACCATTTCCTCTTTGCTTTTGATTTAGGTGGGAAGGGGAATGAGTGGGCATATCCCAAGTACTTGAAGACTTCTGACTGTATCGAAATTTTCTCTTAAAAAATAAAAATTAAACACCGTTTTTCTCATTAAGCAAAGAAATGTCAACTAAAGCAAAATGTTAATTAATGTAGTTAAAAAGTAGTTTTGGGATAATATTAAATGCTAAGAATAAAAATCAACTGAGGTATTGTTCAAGTGTGGCCATCTTATGACATCATGATAAATTAGCAGGATTTGTGAGAAACAGCAGAGCCTCAAACAGTTATTTCACCTTTTAATAATTTTATCATTAAAAATATTTATTGAATACTAGACAAACTTAGGTGGAGATTTCCACAAAGACACTGTGAAGTACTTGTCAAAATAATAAATAATACGTATTGAGCTTATGTGCTTTATGAGACACGGTTCTATAATAAGAGCTTTACATGTTATCCTCTCCTCAACCCAAGAAATAAATACTATTATCTCCATTTTATAGATGAGAAAAATGAGGCCCAAAGAGAGTAGATAACTTGTACAAGATGACCCAGCTGGTGAGTGACAGAGCTGGGGTTCAAATCCTAGAGGCCTAACTCTGAAGCCTGTTCTTTTTAGCCATTGCTGGAGAGAAACTGTCCTACGTGTACTATGGTGAAAATAAAAGATCCAGCCTGACCAGGTGGTGGCACAGTGGATAGAGCATCAGACTGGGATGCAGAGGACCCAGGTTCGAGACCCCGAGGTCGCCAGCTTGAGCATGGGCTCATCTGGTTTGAGCAAAAGCCCACCAGCTTGAACCCAACGGCACTGGCTCCAGCAAGGGGGTTACTCGGTCTGCTGAAGGCCCTCAGTCAAGGCACATATGAGAAAGCAATCAGTGAACAACTAAGGTGTTACAATGCGCAACAAAAAACTAATGATTGATGCTTCTCATCTCTCTCTGTTCCTGTCTGTCCCTGTCTATCCCTCTCTCTGACTCACTGTCTCTGTAAAAAATAAATAAATAAATAAATAAATAAAATTTTTAAGAAAATAGAAGATCCAAAATATTTTTTAAACTACATTTTTTGTAGAAAATGTTGATTATTACTTTTCCTTTTTTTAAATGTACCCCCTCTCTTCTCTGAAATTTTGTATAATTTATAGGAAATATATTCATGACTCATAATTTACTAATTTATGTTACAACATCGTGTAGAGGGTACAGGTCAAAAGCTGTTTGTTGAAAGGTGGTAACAGCATAGTAGTACCCCTTTATCTGCAGGGAATATTTCAAGATCTGCCAGTGGATGCCTGGAATTGTGGATAGTACCAAACTCTATATATGCTATGTTTTTTTCTATACCTACATATGTATAATAAAGTTTAATTTATAAATTGGGCATAGAGATGAACAACAATTACTAAAAATAAAATAAAACAATTATAATAATATGCAGTTATAAAAGTTATATACCTCCTTTTCTCTCTCAAAATATCTTACAGCAATGATGTGAGATGATACAATGCCTGTGTGATGAGATGCAGTGAGGTGAATGATATAGGCATTGTTGATGGAGTGTTAGGCTACTATGAGGGTTACTTGAACAGGAGCACTAGGACACCACAATAGTCGATCTGATACCTGAAATGGCTATTAAGTGACTGAAGAGTGGGCAGTGACGACAGCACAGAGACATGGAGACATTGGACAAAGGGATGATTCATGTCCTGGGCAGGACAGAGTGGCATAAGATTTCATCACAGTACTCAATGGCACTCAACTTAAAACATATGAATGGTTTATTTTTGTATTTTTCCATTAAGATTTTCAGACCACAGTTGACTACCGGTAACAAACTGTGGAACGTGAAACTGCAGATAAGAGAGACTACTGTAGGCCTGACCTGTGGTGGCGCAGTGGATAAAGCATCGACCTGGAAATGCTGAGGTCGCCGGTTCGAAACCCTGGGCTTGCCTGGTCAAGGCACATATGGGAGTTGATGCTTCCAGCTCCTCCCCCCTTCTCTCTCTCTCTGTCTCTCTCTCTTCTCTAAAAAAAAAAAAAAAAAAGAGAGAGAGACTACTGTACTTCTATAAACAATTTGAGAAGTCTGTATGAGAAATAGTGATACATAAAGAGCCTTGCTCATACAGGTTGCTCAGTGAAATGTATTTCTCATGAAGCATATATAAAGATAACTAGATAAACATAATCTGAGGAAAGGAATAAAACAAATATTACTCAATTATACAATTTTTGTGTTTTTTAAGGCTAAGGATAAACACTAAAAAAAGAACTATAACTGATTTTGAAATTAAGAAAAAGCAAATTTTATAAGGAGAAGAAATTCTGAGGGGAAGAGCATGTTGCTTTGTTGGGAAACTGGACTCTCTTTCAGAATATACATCTAGAGGGAAATCACACCTGTGGTTAATAGCTCTTTACCCTTTCATCTCAAACTCATCTTTTTTTTTTTTTTTTTTTTTTTAAGTGAGAGAGAGAAAGAGGTGATTGGAAGCATCAACTCATAGTTGTGTTAATTTTAGTTGTTCATTGATTGCTTCTTATATGTGCCTTGACAGGAGTGGGGCCCAGAGACCTGGGCTCAAGCCAGCAACCATTGGGTCATGTCTATGATCCCACACTCAAGCTGGCGACCCCACGCTCAAGCTGGCAACCTCTGGGCTTCCAACCTGGGTTCCCAGCATACCAGGTTGATGCTCTATCCACTGTGCCACTACCAGTCAGGCTAAAATTCATTGTTTTATGAATGTATTTTGAAAATATAAATAGCCCTGGCTGGTGGCTCAGGGGATAGAGTGTCATTCTGGAGTATGGACATCCTGGGTTTGATTCTCTGTCAGGACACACAGGGAAAGCGACCCTCTACTTCTCTCCCTTCCCTCTTCCCCTTCTTTCCCTCTTCCCCTCCCGAAGCTAGTGGCTCAACTGGTTCAAGCATGGCCCTGGGCACTGAGGATAGCTTGGTTGGTCAGAGTGTATCAGCCTCAGGTGCTAAAAATAGCTTGGTACACAAGCATTGGCCCAAGATGGGGCTACCAAGTGGATCCCAGTTGGGGCACATGTGGGAGTCTGCCTCATTGTCTTCTCTCCTCTCATCTAAAAATAAAAGAAAGAAAAATATAAAATGGAGATTATAAAAATCTTTAGAAATGGGATAGGGAGGTGGGGGTGTTATATTGAATGGGACACTTGAATCCATGTTAACACAATAAATTAAAATTAATAAAAATTAAAAAGAAATAACACTAATATTTCTATTCTGAATCTAAATATGTGATATTATTTCTGTAGCTATTTACATAACAAAACTATTTACACCCTCCAAGTTGATGTATAAAATTAACCATCACACACTATCATACAAACTCTGAAGTGAGCAGGAATCTTTTTTTTTTTTTTTTTTTTTTAAAGAGAGAGTCAGAGAGAGGGACAGACAGGAACGGAGAGAGATGAGAAGCATCAATCATTACCTTCATTGCCACACCTTAGTTGTTCATTGATTGCCCTCCCATATGTGCCCTGACCGCGGGCCTTCAACAGACCGAGTAACCCCTTGCTCAAGCCAGCGACCCTGGGTCCAAGCTGGTGAGCTTTGCTCCACCAGATGAGCCCGCGCTCAAGCTGGCGACCCCGGGGTCTCGAACCTGGGTCCTCAGCATCCCAGTCCAACGCTCCATCCACTGCGCCACCGCCCAGTCAGGCAGCAGGAATCTTATTTGTTGTGTTTGTGACTACATTCCGAGAATCTGTAACAACACCTGGGGCATAGTAGTTGCTTCATATTTATTGTTGATTGAATGAATCAAATTTATAAGATTGATATCATAGTTCCGCATATAACAATACCATTCATTGTCTAAATTCATCTTTCCTCCTCAATGATAACTAAATATGGCTTATTAAACTTATCTGTAGAGCTTTGAATAATAGCTCCAGAATCAGAATCTCTGGGGAAGAAGTCCATATATACATGAAAAGTTCAATAATGAATGCCCTAAAAATGTATTTACCATTTATACCCTGCTGCTGCTGCTTCTTCTTTTTTTTCTTTTTTGTGGCAGAGACAGAGAGAGGGAATAAATAGGGACAGACAGACAGGAAGGGAGAGAGATGAGAAACATCAATTCTTCGTTGTGGTTCCTTAGTTGTTCATTGATTGCTTTCTCATATGTGGCTTGACTGGGGGGCTACAGCAGACCGAGTGACTCCTTGCTCAAGCCAGCAACCTTGGGCTCAAGCTGGTGAGCTTTGCTCAAAATGGATGAGCCCACGCTCAAGCTGGTGACCTCGGGGTCTCGGACCTGGGTCCTCCACATCACAGTCCGACACTCTATCCACTGCGCCACTGACTGGTCAGGCTACCCTGCTTCTTCTAAAAAGAATATACAGGAACAGATTGATGTTCCTCTCTCCCCTTCTCTCTCCCTTCCTCTCTCTAAAATCAATAAAATAAATAGAAAAGAATGAATTTAAGATTTTGCATACATTAGTCAAATAACAGTATAAGAATATTACGGTGTTACAAATAAATGGAAAGAGCATGAGTGTTATGAAGTCAGAGTGTAGCAGGCAATTAGACAGGCATGAACAGAGCAGGAAGGATAGGGCAGGTGCAGAGGGTCACCAGGGTGGAGAGCCACCCCATCACCCAGTGCCTCAGCCCTTGCATACTGCTCCCTGAAGCATTAACCCCTGGAAAACAACATTTAAGCTTCAGCTATGTTTCAGCTTCAGGCCCAAAGAAGCAGCAAAATTAGGAGTGTCATGGCTGATATCAGGACCAGGTGCATTGACTAATGACCCCCTGGCACTTACCAGTCAGGACCACACCTACAAAGCTAATGAATGGTCTGCTGGACTAGGTGGCATTGCAGTGGATAGAGCATCAACCTGGGATGCTGTGGAGTAAG
The DNA here is from genome assembly GCF_036850765.1 of Saccopteryx bilineata. Taxonomy (NCBI): domain Eukaryota; kingdom Metazoa; phylum Chordata; class Mammalia; order Chiroptera; family Emballonuridae; genus Saccopteryx; species Saccopteryx bilineata. Next base: position 23,481,340 of record NC_089495.1, read on the forward strand.
GTTCAAAACCCTAAAGTTGTGGCCCTGGCCGGTTGGCTCAGCAGTGGAGCTTCACCCGGCATGTGGAAGTCCTGGGTTTGATTCCCGGCCAGGGCACACAGGAGAAGCACCCATCTGCTTCTCCACCCTTCCCCCTCTCCTTCCTCTCTGTCTCTCTTCTCCCCTTTTGCAGCCAAGGCTCCACTGGAGTAAAGTTGGCCCAGGCACTGAGGATGGCTCCATGGCCTCTGCCTCAAGCACTAGAATGGCTCTCCTCACATAGAAGCAATGGCCCAGATGGGCAGAGCATCACCACCTGGTGGGCATGCCAGGTGGATCCCGGTCGGGCACATGCGGGAGTCTGTCTGTCTGCTTCCTCACTTCCCTCTTCAGAAAAATACAAACAAACAAACAAAAATCCCAAAGTTCCCAGCTTGAGTGCAGATTTACCAGCTTGAGCGTGTGGTCCCTGGCTTGAGCGTGGGATCATAGACATGACCCCATGGTCACTGACTTGATCCCTGTAAGGCCAGTAGTCACGGCCACCATCACAACCACCTGGCCTGTGCAGGTTCACATTTGATCTGGACAGATGGTAATGAAACAACAGAGCCAAAAACTGGTGGACCATTTTCCTTTATTCTAGACTCATACTGGCCAATGAGAAAAACAAACACACGGGCACCAAAAGCCATTCTTTCTGGTTTTCCTAGAATCAAAGGCTCCACTCGCCTCCATCTCACCTGTTTGCCTCTTCCACGTGGCCTCCCTGCCCTGCTACAACACGGTCTCTCCCCTCTCTACAGCAACGTACTCTCTCCCCTCCCTGCCCTGCTACAACACGGTCTCTCCCCTCCCTGCCCTGCTACAACGTGGTCTCTCCCCTCCCTGCCCTGCTACAACGTGGTCTCTCCCCTCCCTGCCCTGCTACAACGTGGTCTCTCCCCTCCCTGCCCTGCTACAACGTGGTCTCTCCCCTCCCTGCCCTGCTACAACGTGGTCTCTCCCCTCCCTGCCCTGCTACAACGTGGTCTCTCCTCTCTCTACAGCAACGTGGTCTCTCCCCTCCCTACTCTGCTACAACGTGGTCTCTCCCCTCCCTGCCCTGCTACAACGTGGTCTCTCCCCTCCCTACCCTGCTACAACGTGGTCTCTCCCCTCCCTACCCTGCTACAACGTGGTCTCTCCCCTCTCTACAGCAACGTGGTCTCTCCCCTCCCTGCCCTGCTACAACGTGGTCTCTTCCCTCTCTACAGCAACGTGGTCTCTCCCCTCTCTACAACAATGTGCTCTCTCTCTCCCAAAGTGGCCTCCTAGCTCCTCCTTTTAAAACTTTTCAGTGCAAAAGTCCTCCCCCAGCACACATTAATACAACCAAGCCCCTTCCCAAGCATGAAAGCCATCAGCTGTATCACATGAGAGCATCATCATGTGAGCAGTGGCTATTTTTAACAATAAGAGTGAGCAAAACCAGAAAATACAGATTTTACAACTCATTTGCCCAACAAGCCTCAAGGTCGCTGGCTTGAGCAAGGGGTCACTTGCTCTGCTGTAACCCCCTTTCTTGTCTGTCTGTCCCTATCTGTCCCTCTCTCTGTCTCTCACAAAAAAGGGTGGGTGGCTCTGTAATAAACCTGACAAGTTCACTGACAGAAAGTAACCTCACATGGTGGTCTGATCATGAATTCCTAACAGGGTGGGTCACATTGTGTAGTCAAGCCCCCCAGGCGTTTAATTTTTTTAGTAGAAGGTTTATCTTCACTTGAAGCAATCCTCATCCATTGTTCTTGTGAATCTAGGTTAACACACCTTTGAAATGCCAGAGTAATCCTCATTTTCACACTCTGGGAGGTGTAAACTCCCTCAAGGTAGCACATAATCTTGTTAACTATTTTGTAATCCAATCATTGAAAAGTCCTTCCCCCTCATCTTCATGTCATCTTTCTTTTTTTAAAAAATTTAATTAATTAATTTATTTTTTACAGAGATAGTGAATCAGAAAGAGGGACAGACAGGGACAAACAGACAGGAACGGAGAGAGATGAGAAGCATCAATCATTAGTTTTTCATTACGCGTTGCAACACCTTTGTTGTTCATTGATTGCTTTCTCATATGTGCCTTGACCACGGGCCTTCAGCAGACCGAGTAACCCCCTTGCTGGAGCCAGTGACCTTGGGTTCAAGCTGGTGGGCTTTTGCTCAAACCAGATGAGCCCGCGCTCAAGACCTCAGGGTCTTGAACCTGGGTCCTCTGCATCCCAGTTTGACGCTCTATCCACTGTGCCACCGCCTGGTCAGGGTCAGGCTTCATGTCATCTTTCTTATCCCTCCTTAATTCCAAATTTATAAAAAGAACTGCAAAACTGTCAGATCATTTTGAAATCTTGGTTCCCAGCATGTTGCCAGTTTCGTTTAAATAAACTCATAAAAGTTCTGTACTGATTTGATACTACTATACTATGCACTGTGTCCACTCCCAATAAAATCACCACAGGGAAAAGGTCACCCTTAAATTCCTCTAACCTAGATCCCCCAAACCCTATAGAAATCACCTTTTGACCTCCCCTCCGTGTTCTGCCTCATGGTTGTCTTTTGGAGGGGGGGGGATAGTTAGCCATAGACAATTGCAAGGAAGAGACTTCACAACAAAGTTTGGGAAATGGATGACTCCAAGCAAATCTGGAGTACTTAGGAATCTCCATTTTATTGTCCTGACAGAGCCATCAATAGATTACTTTAGGAATATAGGAAGTCAGAGAGGAACGAAATACTTAAAGGAATATATCCTATCCAAATGAAGATGGTAAGAGCTGTGGAACTTCCCTTTCTTTCCTGTTTTTTTTTTTTCTTTCTTTCTTTCTTTCTTTCTTTCTTTCTTTCTTTCTTTCTTTCCTGTTTTAATGAAGACAACAAAGAAGAATATCTGGATTGGTCAGTATAGTTAATTATTTTTTTTGTTGTTGTTGTTGTTTGTGTGTGTATTTTTCTTAAATTGGAAACGGGGAGGCAGTCAGACAGACTCCCACATGCGCCCAACCGGGATCCACCCGGCATGCCCACCAGGGGACGACGCTCTGCCAATCTGAGGCATCGCTCTGCCGCAACCAGAGCCACTCTAGCGCCTGAGGCATAGGCCACAGAGCCATCCCTAGAGCCCCGGCCATCTTTGCTCCAATGGAGCCTTGGCTGCAGGAGGGGAAGAGAGAGACAGAGAGGAAGGAGAGGGGGAGGGGTGGAGAAGCAGATGGGCGCCTCTCCTGTGTGCCCTGGCCGGGAATCGAACCCGGAACTCCTGCACGCCAGGCCGACGCTCTACCACTGAGCCAACCGGCCAGGGCCTAGTTAATTCTTTAATTAGTATGTCATGTTACAATTTATATTACTTCACAGCAATGGATTTTGAGTTTGTGCCCTCATATGTTGAACCTCTACTTCCAGGATGCAGTTCTTAGTTACATACAAAGCAAAGCTCTCAGTGGTGCGAACTCCAACCTACCTCTGTGCACTTCCATTCAAACTTTAAACTGCAGTATTTAAGTGCTGGTAGTTCCTCCGCATTGTTTTTTAAACTTGAACTCCCACGCGTCCTCTTGTACCCGCACCCTCATTCCTAACCTTTAGGACACAGATTTGTCCTGATTTCTTTCTGGAAAGCCTTCCCCAAGCCCTGGGGTAGGATTTGGTAGCATCATGGAATATCCCGATCACAGCATTCAGGTACTGTGTTGTATTTCTGTTTACAGGGTTATCTTTCCCACTAATCTGAGTTTCGGGAGGACAAATTCAGTAACTTACACGTATTTGAACCTCCACAAGTTCTTCAGTTCCAGGCAAATTGTGAGGCTTAATGTTTGTTGAATTAAATTTAAAGGTGAGGTGGGAAGACTGATGGATGGGTCAGAAAACGAAAATTCACAGCATTAACTCTTGCTACATTGCGAGGACCTCCATAGTTTAACTGCCTTGCAGGTTGGCAGAAGCGCCATAAAGGTGAGTCAAGCGATGGCAATGAAGTCATGTAACTGTGAGGCCAAGTCATTAACAGTAACACCTGTTGGCAAAACTGACAAGGAGCCAGAACAAGGGGTGGCGGGCCTCCAGGATCTGGAACCAGGTGCCAGACCCCACTTCTGAGTCATTTTTCCACAGGCACTAAAGACCACGGATGGGGCCCGGAACCGTTAGAGATAAGACAGGTGCTTCCCAAGAGAGGGAAGCGCACTCGGACCCAAAGCCCACTATCCTCCATTACGGACACAAGACCAAAGGGCCAGGCTCGCTCCGCACAGCGTCAACCGCCGGACTTGCTTTTCCGGCTGAGTTTTACTTTTCCGAGCTCCCCCTCACACACAGCCTCCCGAGTCCCGCGGCCGAGGGCAGGCGCTGCCCGCCTGGTCTCCGGGGAGCCCCTCGGTGGAGCTGACTGACGCTTTGCTTTCACAGGACTTGGCTCCGCGGGCGGCCAGCGGGGCCGTCTCCCCTCCACGACGCCATGGGACGTGAGGAGGTGACTCCTTCTGTTAGAAAGCTGATAATGAGTTCAAAAAAGGGGGCTTATTTCAGTCTGAGCACCAACCGGGGTGTAAGACCCAGGTCTCTCCCAACTGACTCCCTTGGGGACCTATTCCACTCCACCCTACCACGGGGAGGCGGAACCGGAAGAGGAGGGCTTTCCGCCGCCATGGCGCCCCGTGGGGTAGTTGGCATTTTTCTCCTCTCTGCGCTCCCCTTCTTGTGTCTGGAGCTCCGGCGTGGGTCCCCGGACCTAGGTAAGTGTTGGATTTTCCCTCTGGGAGCTCACACCCGGGTAACTTTCCCAGGAACGTGGCGTGCGAGAACGGGCGATGACTACGATTCCCAGGCTGCACCGCGCTGGCTTCTGCTTCCGGCGTCCGGTCTGGAAGGGTGTCCCTGCAGACCCGGTGAAGTGTGAGTGTAAGAGGCAGAAAGCACAGGGATAAAGACACTGCTTTCAAGTTGTGTTGAGTGCTAATAAGGAAATAAATAGGATAATGTGATATAGGCCGTCTGAGAAATATAAACAGGTTCGAATAATGAGCTGCCTCTTTGAAAGCCGAGGCCAAAGGAATTCCATACAAAAGGAATTGTGACGTCGGAGGAAAAGAATGAAGACCACTGTGGCTGGGTCCGGGAGATTAAGGGGGAGAGTGGTTGACAACATTCACTGAGCATCTGTTATAAGTCACTCTAAATACTATTGATTCATTATCTAATCTGTATTACTACCGTAGGCGGTGGGTACTGTTATCATCCCCATTTACCCGAGAGGAAACTGAGATGGAGGTTAAATGGCTTAAAACAGTGGTCCCCAGTCACCCGGCCGCGGACCGGTAGTGGTCCGTGGGCCATTTGGTACCGGTCCACAGAGAAAGAATAAATAACTTACATTATTTCCTTTTATTTATATTTGTCTGAACAATGTTTTATTTTTTTAAAAATGACCAGATTCCCTCTGTTCCTTAGGTCTAAGACTCACTCTTGACATTTGTCTCGGTCACGTGATACATTTATCCGTCCCACCCTAAAGGCCGGTCCGTGACAATATTTTCTGACATTAGACCGGTCCGTGGCCCAAAAAAGGTTGGGAACCACTGGCTTAAAAGGTCACGGATTCAATGTTGAGGAAAGAAGCTAGAGTGGAGGCAGTGGGGCTGCATAGGTTTGTGAAGTAGGCACATCATAGTGATGATGGCCTGGACAGCAATAACAGATGAAATGTGCACAGATGTGGGATATATTTACAAAGTACTACCAACAGGATTTGTTGATGGGTTGTTTGGGGTAAGGAGAAGGAGGGATTGAAGGATGATTCTTAGGAGTGGGTAGAACCACGCCAAGTATTGTAGTTGGTAGTGCCAACAATAAAAAGAACACTGCAAGGAAATGGCAGACTTGTGGAGAATTAGTTCAGTTTTGGACATATAAGGGATAAGTTTATGTATCTCCCACTTAGGTCTAAAGCAGGAGTCGGGAACCTTTTTGGCTGAGAGAGCCATGAATGCCACATATTTTAAAATGTAATTCCGTGAGAGCCATACAATATGTTTAACACCAGGCCCTGGCCGGTTGGCTCAGTGGTAGAGTGTCAGCCTGGCGTGCAGGAGTCCTGGGTTCGATTCCTGGCCAGGGCACACAGGAGAACCGCCCATCTGCTTCTCCACCCCTCCCCCTCTCCTTTCTTTCTATCTCTCTCTTCCCCTCCCACAGCCAAGGCTCCATTAGAGCAAAGTTTGCTCAGACACTGAGGGATGGCTTTGTGGCCTCTGCCTCAGGCGCTAGAGTGGCTCTGATTGCAGCAGAGTGACGCCCCAAGATGGGCAGAGCATCGCCCCCCGGGTGGGCGTGCCGGGTGGATCCTGGTCGGGCACATGCAGGAGTCTGTCTGACTGCCTCCCCATTTCCAACTTCAGGAAAGAAAAAACAACAACAAAAACACCCTACTAAATATAAGTAAATGTGTGCATTTTATGTAAGACCAACACTTTTAAAGTACAATAAGTCTCTGAATTCTTTTTAATAACATTGTTATGCTGTTGCTAACCAATGATGAATACAGTACTTCTTTACCATTAATGCGACTTTTGGTGCTGCATGGTTTTGCTGATGGCTTTGTAGTCTGGTTCATACATGGTGAGGTTAAGCTTCATGCAGGCGTTGAGACTTTCATCCGTTAAACATGATTGTAGGTTGGTCTTAACGTTCTTTAGATGTGAGAAAGACTGCTCACATGCATACCTAAAGCCAAACATTGTCAGTACAGCAATACTCACATGCTGCAGCATGTGGTATGTGACCGGAAGCTCATTCCAAGTTTTGACAATCAGCTGGTCCGCGGGTTGAAGTTTTTTCATTTCTTCCACTTGTGTTTGCTCGCCAACTCTGCTTGTTGTTGTGCAAGTCTTTTCAAATCTTCATTCAGTGACTTGAACTTATTCACCCACATGTCTGAGGCCTTCAGGCCAGCAGCTTGTAGCTCAAAATCTCTGATGGAGACACCAGGGATGTAACTCAGGTTGGCGCTGTCCACTGCACACTCGTGTGGATGGGTGATGAACTTAAAAAGATGAGTGTGCTGCCTGACCAGGCGGTGGCACAGTGGCTAGAGTGTCGGACTGGGACTCAGAGGACCCACGTTCGAAACCCCGAGGTCGCCAGTTTGAGCGCGGGTTCATCCGGTTTGAGCAAAAGCTCACCAGCTTAAAACCGAAGGTCTCTGGCTTGAGCAAGGGGTCACTCGGTCTGCTGTAGCGCCCCAGTCAAGGCACATGTGAGTAAGCAATCACTGAGAAACTAAGGTGCCGCAACAAAGAATTGATGCGTCTCATCTCTCTCTCTCCCAGTCTGTTCCTCTGTCTCTGTCACAAAAAAAAAAAAAAGAAAGAAGAGAAACCAAGGAGCTAAAAAAAAAAAAAAAAAAAAAAAGTGTGCTCACGAAATTCTCCAAAGCGCACTTTGAATGACTGCAGGAGATTAGATGTGAAGCCCGCTAGCTGCTGGAGATCTAGGTATTGAGCAGGGTCACTCGCTGTGCATGCATCTTTAAACTCTCCCAGTTTTTCGCCCTGGCCGGTTGGCTCAGCGGTAGAGCGTCGGCCTGGCGTGCGTGCGGGGGACCCGGGTTCGATTCCTGGCCAGGGCACATAGGAGAAGTGCCCATTTGCTTCTCCACCTCCCCCCTTCCTTCCTCTCTGTCTCTCTCTTCCCCTCCCGCAGCCAAGGCTCCATTGGAGCAAAGATGGCCCGGGCGCTGGGGATGGCTCCTTGGCCTCTGCCCCAGGTGCTATAGTATCTCTGGTCGGGGCAGAGCGACGCCCCGGAGGGGCAGAGCATCGCCCCTGGTGGGCGTGCCGGGTGGATCCCGGTCGGGCACATGCGGGAGTCTGTCTGACTGTCTCTCCCCGTTTCCAGCTTCAGAAAAATACAAAAAAAAACAACAAAAAAACCCACAACTCTCCCAGTTTTTCAAAGTGTCCTAAACAACCTGTTTCAATGTCGGTGATGAAGAGTTCCAGCTTGTTTTCAAATGCAAACACTGCTTGTTGAAGGGATAAGACTGTATTTCCAATGCCTTGCATTATCACATTGAGCTGGTTCAGATGTTCAGTTCACATCCACAAGATAGTAGAACTTCAGGAGCCACTCAGCGTTAGCTAACTCAGGATGCTCGACGTTTTTCATTTCAAGAAAAGTCTGGATTTCTCTCAGACAAGCCGCGAAATGGCTGAGCACCTTCCCTCTTGACAACCAACGCACATTGCTGTGCAGAAGCAGACCAGGATAATTATTCCCAACTTCATCCAGCAGTGTTTTAAACTGGCGATCACTTAAAGCTCGGGCAACAATAAAGTTGACCACCGAATGACCAATGACATCACCTCACCAAGCTGCTCGCCACACCTCTGAGCACAAAGCACCTCCTGATGTAGGATGCAGTGAAAACTTAGGATGGGTCTCTTTTCATGTTCACGAAGATGCCCTCTGAATCCTCTGTTTTTCCCCACCATGCACGGAGCACCATCAGTACACACCGAAATAAGTTTATCCATTGGTAGATTTTTTTCTTTAGTGAACTCAGTGAAAGACTTGAATAAATCCTCCCCTCTTGTTGTCTCTTTCATAGGCAAAACAGCAAGACTTTCCTCACGTAGTGTGTCACCGACAGCATGCATACCTTGCAGTCACGCTGAACTGGGATAAATGTCTTACTTCTGTTGACTCATCCAAAGCGAGAGGAAAGAATGGTGCTGCATTTATGTCCTTCACTTGTGTTGCCTCAATTCGATTTGCCATCATGATGGTACGATCGTGAATAGTTCTTGCTGACAGAAGCATGTCCTTTATTTGTTTGATTATCTTGTCTTTATCCGAAAAGTCTTCAAAAAGTTCATTGGCAACATCAGACATGAATGTTTTGGCATACTCCCCATTGTGAATGGCTTTCTGTTTCTCACAATTGCTAAAGCACCAGCAAAGCTAGCCAAATTCCAGTAACCTTGTTGGGTCCAAACATGGAGTTGCTGCTGACTAGCTTGCACTCTGCACAGTAGCTCTTGACATACTTTCTTCCTGCTGTCCCCCGCTGGATATTTTGATGCAAATAATAGTATGGTGTGTGTCAAAGTGTTGCTTTATATTTGACCGTTTCATCGATGCAATTTTATCATTGCATATTACACGCACTGCAGAACCTGCTCTCTCCACAAAGGTGAATTCCTCTGTCCATTCCTGCTGAAAAGTACGATACTCCTCATCTTTTTTTCTTTTAGCCATCTTCTTCATCAAAAGGGTTTCTGCAATTAGCTAGCTGACTACTTGATTAAAAGGAGGGAAGTTTACTTCCTGACTTCACAACGACCCATGTACATTATGCATTATCCAATATAAATTTGGTGTTGTCCCAGAGGACAGCTGTGATTGGCTCCAGCCACCTACAACCATGAACATGAGCAGTAGGAAATGAATGGATTGTAATACATGAGAATGTTTGTTTTGTGTGTGTGTGTGTGTGTGTGTGTATTTTTTTTTTTTTTTTTTTTTACAGAAACAGAGAGAGAGGGATAGACAGGGACAGCAGACAGGAACAGAGAGATGAGAAGCATCAGCCATTAGTTTTTTGTTACGTGTTGCAACATCTTAATTGTTCATTGATTGCTTTCTCATATGTGCCTTGACCACAGGCCTTCAGCAGACTGAGTAACTCCTTGCTCGAGCCAGCAACCTTGGGCTCAAGCTGGTGAGCTTTTGCTCAAACCAGATGAACCCTCACTCAAGCTGGCAACCTTGGGGTCTTGATCCTGGGTCTTCCGCATCACAATCCAACGCTCTATCCACTGCGCCACTGCCCGGTCAGGCTGTTTTATATTTTTAACATTATTATTTTTTTTATTAAAGATTTTTCTGTGAGCCAGATGTAGCCATCAAAAGAGCCACATCTGGCTCGTGAGCCATAGATTCCCGACCCCAGTTCTAAAGTTAGAGACCATGATGAAATTCAACTTTAATATTTCCTGTCTCTCCACCTTCCCCTGACCACCCCTAAGAAGTGAGTCCCAGGCATGTTGCTTGAAATAAGAACTTATTTTATTTATTTATTTATTTATTTATTTATTTATTTATTTTTATTTTTTTTACAGAGACAGAGTGAGTCAGAGAGGAATAGACAGGGACAGACAGGAACAGAGAGATGTGAAGCATAATTATTAGTTTTTCATTGTGCATTGCAACACCTTAGGTGTTCATTGATTGCTTTCTCATATGTGCCTTGACTGCGGGCCTTCAGTAGACCCAGTAACCCCTTGTTGGACCCAGCGACCTTGGGTTCAAGCTGGTAGGCTTTTGCTCAAACCAGATGAGCCCGCACTCAAGCTGGCGACCTTGGGGTCTTGAACCTGGGTCCTCTGCATCCCAGTCCGACACTCTATCCACTGCACCACCGCCTGGTCAGGCTTGAAATAAGAACTTAAAATAACACACTTTAAAAAAAAATTTACAAAGACCCTCCCGAAGCCTTAATCAATTGAAGAAGTATCAGAATCAAACAAGACCTTTATCCAAATGACACAGAAATGTTAAAGTCACGCTTAGCTATTTGTAAGGCCAGTGGCTGTTGTCATGGCCATGCAGGTTCACATTGGATTACGGCAGATGGTAAAGGAACAGTGGAGCCAGAAAATGGAGGGCCATTCGTTTATTTAGTCTCTTAACTGTGACAAACGGAGGGAAAACTTCCCTTTCTCTCAGGGCTCCCATGTCCCGATTGGTTCTCTGGTTCCAAAACCCAGAGGCTCTGGACTCACAGGCCCCCACCAACCTCAGCAATCCCAGTCTCTCCGCACTTTTGCAAAACAGGGGTAAATAAAAACCCTTCTCCAGCAAACAATGGCCCCTCCCAAGCAGGAAGGCAATCCCGCAATCTGCCTCCCTGAGGGCAAGCACCCACAGCCTTCCATAGGCTATATACACACGGGGCTTCCCCAGTATAAGTGAGCAAACCTAAAAAAACCACATTTATTTACCCAGCACTATTACAGAATTCACTTTGCTCCTTTGCCTTTATAGCATCCACCTCTACTCTGCCCATTTGGAATTTTCTACTTTTCACTAATATTTGAATCACTCACTAGTCAATGGGAAGGTAGTTACCAAGGTCAGAAGATCTGTTCACAGAGTCATCTCTAACCAAAGGGAAATACACTTACTTCTTGAGGGTAGAGATTAATCTAATTTGTTTTTGTATTCCCAGTACTTACAACAATGTCTAAATTGATAAAAGTAGGCCAAACTTTCTGAAAGTGCAGCTGGGTTCCTGACAGCATCTCCAACTAGTTCCTTTAATTTTCACTTAACTCCTTTTCCCTGGAATCCTCTCTCCCGTTGTGAAATGATGGTTTACTTTGCTTTCTTGGTAATTGGTTTTGCAATTATCCACCGGCAGTATTTGTCTTTTTTACCAATCTTACATCCCAGTGCAGCAGCTGCATGAGGAGTTATGTTTGGAACAGTATTTAAAGATACTAAGACTCTTAGCTGGAGCTGCTAATTGAATTTCCAGGGGGAGAAGGGGAGTGGAATTCCCAGACCTGTTTATTCACCTAAACTGTATTATTGGACATGTGTTGAAAAAAAGATCCCAGTCTTTTTCTACTGTATAAAAGCCTTCATTGTCAATACGTTTTTACTTGTGCTTAAGCTAAATATTTTAATGCTGGTTCCTCACATTTATCCTTTGAAGTGCCCTGCACATGGGCTCTTGAGAGTAGGGACAAAAAAAATTAACTTAATTGTATTACTGAAAGGTATATACACAAATTAGTTCTTCTTTATTCCCATATAACATTTGCAAATTTCTTGATTGTTAGAACAGAAAGTGGTATTATGGAACAAATCCCATAACTGAATGGTTTCTTTATGTACCAGTACTTGCCCTGGCTGGGTAGCTTGGTTGTCTGGAGCGATGTCCAAAGCACAGAGGTTGCTGGTTTGAAACCTGGTCAGGGCAGATACAGGAACAGCTTGATGTTCCTATCTCTGTCTTTCTGTCCCTGCCTCTCTTTCTCACACACATACACAAAATGCTGGTAAGATGTGGCAGGCCTGTGATGCAGAAAATATAAATGTAAACATAAATAAATATACATCTGTCTGTATATATAATTCTTTTATTTTTAGTTAATTCAGTAACTACCAGTCTCATCACATTGGTAAAAAGGTTCCTCTGTATCTTTGCCTGGTAATTTTTGAGATTTAACAAAACAAACCTAAAAATTCCTGGAGGGTATTTTTTTTTAATTTATTATTATTATTTTGTATTTTTCCGAAGCTGGAAACGGGGAGAGACAGTCAGACAGACTCCCGCATGCGCCCGACCGGGATCCACCCGGCACGCCCACCTGGGGGGATGCTCTGCCCCTCCGGGGGGTCGCTCTGTCGAGACCAGAGCCACTCTAGCGCCTAGGGCAGAGGCCAAGGAGCCATCCCAGCGCCCGGGCCATATTTGCTCCAATGGAGCCTTGGCTGCAGGAGGGGAAGAGAGAGACAGAGAGGAAGGAGGGGGGGGGGGGAGAAGCAAATGGGCGCTTCTCCTATGTGCCCTGGCCGGGAATCGAACCTGGGTCCCCCGCACGCCAGGCCGACGCTCTACTGCCGAGCCAACCGGCCAGGGCCCCTGGAGGGTATTTTTAACCCAACTTGATATCTCTGTTCCTTCACCAATTAGCAAAGTAGGCACTTGTCACATTTTTGCTTAATTTTTATCTTGATTCTTAAAATAATATAAAACCAAACACTGAATTTTTTTTAGGTGAACGTGTAGGACTGAATTGAGAAATAAAGTACACAGTTTCATACTTTAACTGTAAGAAATAAATTGGTGTTTCTTATTTCTAGACTTAGAACTAGCATTTGAATTAGATAGAACTGGAATTTGAAAAGATGATGCCGTAACAGTCATTTAATTCCTAAACATGTGGATAATTTTATCTACTTTGGGCAGAAGGGAAACCCCAATTTATGCATTAGTATTAGTTATAATATTTATAATGTAGACAGTCACTTGAATTATACCTGCATTCCTGAGACAAAAAATATTCTAGAATTGTTTTCTGAAAACTTGTCCTGGTATTAGAAACCAGATGAATTTTGGTACCTAAAGAAGACAATATGAAAAATCATATAGAAAGTTGCATAACTAACTTTTACTAGACTTTTCTAGTATAAATAATCTTCTAATGTATTATTTATTGTTAGTATCATGAAAAGTGTTTTTAATTTTAATTTTTTTTTCCTTTATAAGGAATTAAAGATATAATTTTGCTGTGTGGCCGGATTTTCTTACTGCTTGCTCTTCTTACCCTAATTATTTCTGTGACTACCTCATGGCTTAATTCATTTAAATCTTCTCAAGTTTATCTGAAAGGTAAGTTTATTGTTATTCTACCCTTTTATACTTTCTTATTGAAATCTATTTCTTTTATTAATTCTAGAACTTTTCACAATTAGAACCATTTTTCCAATAATTTGTGCAATGTTATTTCAAGGTAATCATAAAAGTAAGGTAATCACAACTTTAGTCATGATTTTTAATGTACCTTAAACCCCAATATTTTTATGAGAAAGTATACATTTTCCTTATACATTCAAAACTGTATCATTTCTAAGCTGGTATATTGCAAATTCTCATTTTAAATTGTGTTTGTGCAGATGAACTGCTGTTTGATAGGTACAGTTTATAAACTGTTCTACAATGTTAAATATATCTACCATTAATCTTTAAAGGTTTTTGATCCTAAGTTATTTTTCATTCCATCCTGGCATTTTTAATTTATGCATTCATCTCTTATGTATAGTTAGATGCTCTTAATTTTGGAAACCATGCTTGGTCTTAGTTTTGTTTTATGACAAGTGAAAATTTGTGAAGGTTAGAAGCCTTTTATCAACTAGTAATTTTTGTAAACTTTGATAGAATTCCCCATTTGTGGTCAGCTTTTCTACCATCGTGCCAACACTTCTATAAGCTTCTTCCGCTGCCTCTCTGAGTGCTGGCTCAGGGTGAGCGGTTTCCACACAGCCAGCCAGGCTGGCCACCTGCACAGGCATTGGAGAGCTTGTCAGAGATGAGCACAGTCTGTCGCCCCGGCAGCTTGTGTAACGCAAACGTGCCACCAGCCAGTGTGTCTTTCTCAAGGTGTTTCCTGTGTGATACAGAACCCTTTGGGGGCAGGATTAGAAGTCTTCTGAAACAATAATATATTTCGCTCCAGAACAGGTGAATCCTCAAACTTATGCCTGCATTTTTATAGCCTATTGGAAATAAGATTGCTAATAGTGAATTTGAGACATTATGTTTTGTTTTGCTGTTTATTTAAATATAAATAGACATAAAAGGAAAATGATCAGTATTAAATATATAGCCCTTTCGATTAACTATAAATAAAACCCTAATCCTAAAAGTTTACACCTTTCAACCCAAACATAAGAGACAATATGGATGTTTCAGCACCTCCCAGTCATAGATTGTAGATATTTTTCTTCTTTTGTAAAATTACTTGATCTCTTATATTTCAAATTACTCTATTGGAAAATGAAAGTAACTCATTGTAACTTCTCTAGAAACTCTGTAGTAAACACATTTTGATATAAGGAGGGTGTTTGCTGCATATACTAAACTATCAAGTCAAGTCTTATGTTTTATAAATAAGGGCAACATGTACCTGACAGTTTCTTACCTTAAGTTGTATCTTTATGTTGCTTGGAGTACAAGTTAGTCTGGTACGTATTTGTTTGACGATTTTGAGACATAATCACCACTGAAGGTTGAACCTAGTAAGTAATTAAGACTATGTATAGGGCCTCGTTATTGTCAGACTTTCTTCAGAGGAGTAAAAAATCAGCCTGCTCACACACTTTTTATCTTTCCTACTATCATTGGCCCATCATAAGCCTCCCCATCAAAACTGTAACATAATATTAATACATGTTATAATTCTTGTTTCAGTACAAACCTTCATACTGATTTTACTTGCAGATTTCTTAGTCTCAACTGTCTACATGTATCTCATTTCATTATTTCAAAAACATCTGGTTTTTGAAGGCTTGTTTCTAAAAATAATCTTAAGATCCACAGACTATTTTCAGAGACAGTAGCATTCAACTTACTGATTCTTGGGAATTAAAAAACACTTTTATGTTCTTATGTCTTAGAAGAAGAAGAAAAGAATGAGAAAAAGCAAAAACTTGTGAGAGAAAAACAACAAGAGACACAGAGTGAAAAGGTAAAGCATACATTTTAGAGAATCTACTTAGAATACAAACCTATCTGGGGCATTTAAAATTTAGGTCTGCTGCTCTTTTTGTTTCTGCTCAGATTTTTTTTTATTGAGGCCAAATTCACATGACATTAACCATTTTAAAACGTACAATTCAGTGGCATTTTTAGAACATTCACAATATTGTGTAACCATTACATCTTTCTAGTTCCAAAACATTTTCTTCACCTCAAAAGAAAACCCCACCTTTTGGCTGGAACTGTCCTCTTCTAGTTAATTCACCAAAATGACTAACAAAAGGAAAGAGGAGAGGTACCCGCTATATATTCTCAAGGCCTTTTAGAAAACACGGAGTTGTTCCTTTGGCAGAGTACATGTGAATCAACAGGAAAGGAGATATTGTAGACGTCAAGGCAATGGGCAGTGTTCAGAATGCCCCACACACGTTTCCACGGCAAAATGAAAGAGTCTTCAATGCCACCCAGCATGTGGTGGGTATTGTTGTAAGCAAACAAGGCAAGGGCAAGATTCTTGCCAAGAGAATTAATGTATGTATTGAGCTTATTAAGCACTCCTAAGAACCGTGATCGCTTCCTGAAATACGTAAAGGAAAATCATCAGAGAAAGAAGGAAGCCGAAGAGAAAGGGGTACTTGGGTGCAGCTGAAGTGCCAGCCTGCTCTGCCCAGAGAAGGCACACCCTGTGAGAGCCCATGGAGAGGGGCCTGTGCTGCTGGAGCCCTTTCCCTGGGAATTCATGGCATGGTCAGAGTAAGGAAATAAAAGGCCTCTGTACTGTCAAAAGAAAAAGAAACCTCATACCCACTAAACAGTTACTGCTTCGTTCCTCCCTCTTCTGGCAGCCACCAATCTGCTTTCTGTTTGTATGGATTCATCTATTTTGGATATTTCTTACAAATGGAATCTATAATATGACCTTTGTGCCTGGCTTCTTTCACTTAGCATAATATTTTCTGGGGTTCATCCCTGTAGCATGTATCATTTCTTTTTAGGGACAAGTGATATTCCGTTGCATGGAACTATCAAAATTTGATTATCCATCTTTCACTGATGGACTAGTTCCACCTTTTCGCTATTGTGAATAGTGCTGTTAGTGTTAACTCTTCCTTGAGGGTTCAGTAGCATTCACCAGTGAATGCATCTAGTCCTGGACTTCTTTCTGTTTGGTTTTAATGATTGATTTGATCTCTTCTTAGGTCTGTTCTATTTCTTCTTGAGTCAGTTTCGGTAATTTGTGTATTTCTAGGAATTTGTCCATTTCATCTTGATTAAGTATTCTCTTATGTTCTTTTTCATCTCTGTAAGGTTGGTAGTAATATTCCCACATTCATTTCTGATATTATTATTTTCTTCTTTTCCAAGTGAGAGGAGGGGAGATAGAGAGACAGACACCCACAGTACCCTGACCAGGATCCACCCATCTGGGGCCATGCTCGCAACTGAGCTATTTTTAGCACCTGAGTTGAGGCTCCATGGAGCCATCCTCAGCTTCTGGGGCCAATGGGCTGAACCAGTCGAGCCATGGCTGCAGGAGGAGAAGAGAGGGAGAGAGAGAGAGAAAGGGAAATGAGAGGTGTGGAGAAGCAGATGGTCACTTCTCTTGTGTGCCCTGACTGGGAATCAAACCAGGGACATCCACATGTCAGGCTGATGCTCTACCACTAAGCCAACTGGCCAGGGCCATTATTATTATTTTATTTATTATTTTGTTATTTTTGGCAAAACTGAGTTAGTATGAAAATACAATTTTTTACCTAGTTCTTACTGACAACTTTTATAGATGACGTAAACCCTTAGAAATGTTAATGTATAGTAACAACACTTAATATTTTTTTGAACAGGTCAGCAAATACATAGAGAATGTTCTGAAACCTCACCAGGAAATGAAATTGAGAAAGCTGGAAGAGCGCTTTTATCAAACAACGGGTGAAACGTGGAAGTTAAGCAATGGTCATAAACTCGGGGTTAGAATAGATTCCATTTTGTATATTGAATTCCATTATGATTTGTTTTAACATATGTTGACTTTTTAAAATTGCAAATGATGTTAAACTGCTAATACAGCCTTTATAAGGAGTCTTTATTAATGATTGTATATCAGTTTTTATTCAGCATATTTGTGTGTCAAATGGTTAAGTACCTAAGAGCATTTAGCTGAGAGCCTCAGAAAGCCCTAACATACAGTAACCTTTAAGAAAATAGTTGACTCTATAACTGTGTTTTATATAAACAAAATCAGATTTTTCCTCAAGAAAGACCTCCAAGGTTTTATAAGGTCACATTATATTCATTTGTTTGGCTCTGTTTCTGTGAAGCCAAATTAACCTTTGACTTTTTTTTCCTCTGGCCTTGAGTATGAATTTTTTCATTTGCTAATGGAAATTTATGATTTTTTTTTCTTATAGAGGAAAAAGGACAATAATAAAGGAATTAAGTTTTAGAATAACAGGGGATAAGATTATTTCTGTCCCCAAACTCATTTGCTTTGTTCATACTGTACCTTTCACCATCTTGTAAAGAAAACGATTCAGTAATGGTGAATAAGATTCTTATAGTGAAGCAGAATCAGTTTTCATTTCACAACGGTCAATATGTCATTGAACAATCAAGAGTGAGTGATAGCCTGACCAGGCGGTGGCGCAGTGGATAGAGCGTCGGACTGGGATGCAGAGGACCCAGGTTCAAGACCCCGAGGTCACCAGCTTGAGCGCGGGCTCATCTGGCTTGAGCAAAAAAAGCTCACCAGCTTGGACTCAAGGTCTCTGGCTCAAGCAAGGGGTTACTCGGTCTGCTGAAGGCCCGCGGTCAAGGCACATATGAGAAAGCAATCAATGAACAACTAAGGTGTCGCAATGAAAAACTAATGATTGATGCTTCTCATCTCTCTCTGTTCCTGTCTGTCTATCCCTTTCTCTGACTCTCTCTCTGTCTGTATATATAAAAAAAAAAGAGTGGGTGATAAAAGTAATGTGAAAGACGGCAACACAGAATGCAACTGCTCTATGTTGTGATTTCACTTCTGAGGAGAGTTTGTCTTCTGCTCAGTGTTGTGGTGTTAGACGTGGATAGCTTGATTTGAGCCTGTGCTCTCTTTCTGAAATGGTCACAATGTGAATTAGTCATTCTGCCCGTTGCTTTTAGGCTGTATCTTCACGGTACTACTGTACTAGTATATCTTTTAACCTAATTAGTGGGGTCAACAAAAAGCTGGACAGGGTAGACCTTTGGTGTTGTTATGACTGGGCTCTTGGGGCTATCAAAGAACATGAGAATGGGAATGTTAGAGCTGAAAGAAAAGTGTATCAGTTGATCCAGCCCCGTAAGTTGCAGGGAAGCAGTTTAAATTTGGTCAGTTCATTGTTCAGTATCAAGACCTCTTGACTTCTGTTCCCTATGCTTCTTCCACCAACTTCTCTTAGGATAAGAGAATGGGGACACTGCCCACCAAAGTGGTGGCCCTTTTAGTCTGATGGAACTTTTAGGAGGTCAGTAGATATGAAAGAAAGGCATTAGTGGACTAATGAGTATGTAGTTGAGAATTTGACACAAGCAAATTATTTTGCTAAGAAAAGTCTTAATAGATAATATTAATAAAAATAATCATTGTGATTTCTGGAATAAAATCCTTTGCCTCCTAAAGTGATTAGTTCAAGTGGAAGCTCAGAGTTTGAATTTGAGAACTGAAATATGTTTCTATGTAACGAGATATTAGGGCCCCATTCAGCTGTGGAAGTTTCGTATGGTCACACAGAGACGTGTTTTTACTCGTCTGTGTTCTATTTTCACAGCCCTTTACGGCATACTTCCTGGCACTGCCGTGCTTCCTTTACTGAAAGGAGGAAAAGGGTAGCATCCAGGGTTTCTTCTTTCTTCAACCCTACTAAAAACTTGAGGTCAGCCTTTATCTGTCAGAACCCCACAGCTGGATAAGGGTAGTGTCTACAAGATGTTAGACTCCATGTTTTCCTATCTAAGGAGATAACGCTTTAATTTTCTGGGTTTTATAATGACTTAATTATATTTTTTACCGAAATGCCATCAGGGTAAAAGAAATACCCATTGTGAATAAAGTTGATAAAAAGCATCTCTTTTGAAATTGTCTACCGTTTCTGACCAGGGTGATGAATATTTGGTGCTTGAAAGTGAGAATCAGACATCTTTTGCAACACCAAGCAGAGAAGCAGCACAGAGGCGGAACTTGCCTACATCGTCAACCCGAGCTTCACCACCTGCCGACCAGCCCCCGCAGAAGGTTGGTTGCTTCGTGCCTGCTCACCGCATCGTGTCGCTGCAACAGGAACACCGTTCTGTGGGAGGTGTCTACCGAGGGAAGGAGCACTGGCTTTTAATCCAGTTGTCTTCCTGCCGCTACCTTACAGAGTGACTGCGTTCATTAAGTCACTTTTCCCGCTTAATATTAATGTTCTGAATCAAACTTGGAAGCTATAAAGATAAATGGTAATAGGTTTAGAAAATTCTCAGTTCTCTTTGAGGAAGTAGTTTGACTATGTAGAAACAAATACCATGTTTACTAAGGAAACATTCCTATGGGAGCTAATACATATTCAGGGAGTGGCTAATATTAACACGAGTGTATCATTTTCCTCAGTGGCCCTTCTAGAGAATGGGCTAGTGATCATTCACTCTGAAACAATGCCCAGGTTTATTATGGCTTCTTTCCTTTCAAATTTTTAATCCATAAGTAAAACTTGGGAGCTAGCAAAGTTTAGAAATAAGTCTGTTTGTACAGACTCTTGGGGAGAGCTGGACGGTTATCTGTCTAGGCCTTGAAAGTGCTTTCTAGTATTGTTTTACAGTCTGAGCTTTCCTAGTTCCTTAATGGAGCTTGAGAGTGAGAATCAGGCCACTGAACTGTTTCTAACATTCTGAAAAGATCTAATGACCTATATGGACTAATTAAAAATTCAAGATTCTTTGCTTTGTTAATAGCATGGATTATTTAATGCCGACGGTCAATTTGGGTGGACCAAAATAAAGCACATGGATATATTTAATAAATGCAATTAATGTTTGTTAGATAAAATATTCTAAAACGCGGATTGTCTGGTATTAAAAGATAAAAAGGGTCCCCAGAGGTGTAATTGTTGGTAACAGGTATTTTAATGAGAGAAAATGGTCTGACCATCAGGTTTTTTACTAGAGTAACAGAAGTAGGGAAGCAATGAATAAACATGGAAGCCACCGAAGTGAATCATTGTTAACCTGTTCAGGGAAGTATTAGGGAAGAAAAATACGCACTCATCTCAACATGTATATATTCATGAACCTAAGTATTGAATAATTTGGGGGCCTTACTGAACGTACTATTTATCCTGTTTCTTTAAATTGTACATTTTAAATAGTATCTTGGAACATCATAAAAACAAATTCTTTAAATGTGTACAGATTACTAGCTGTCATCTAACATTCTATTTTTATCATCTTTTGTTAGCACAAAGTTGCTTACCCAAAAATGTTTATTAATTGACCTGTCATCCTTATTGTAAACCTATGTGTGTCTATGAAATGCACAGATTTCATTAAGCTTAGGTGTAGCTAAACTCTATTAAAAGGGACTCTTCTTGTTGAGATTATTGTTTTCTTTTTCAAAATGTTTACATTCCTTTTATGAATCCTTTTCTTTAGGTTCCAGATTTGCCTGAAGAACCTCCTGAAACAGCTGAAGAAGTAAGCTTATTTTGTGTGAAAATTAAATATATTTTGTGTCTCCTTTAATATCAAGTGTGTTGTATCTAATTTGGGTTTTAAAAGTAAATATAGGGTAAGTGTTAATGTGACTGCGCTGTAATTAGGTCTTGTTCTGAAAATGGTATAATATCAAACCCTTGAGCACCAGTCCTGTTTTGGAAGCCTGATGTCTGCTGAGTGTGTTTTTTAGAGCTGAGAGTCTTCCTACCGAATCAGGCAGAGATGGAATACATGAGTTGTATAGAATTGTACATCTGAAACCTGTATAATTTTATTAACCAGTGTCACCACAATAAATTCAATTAAAAGAAAAAGAATACATGGGCTATTCCAAAATTTCAGGTCAGCAAATGAGTTACTTATTAAAATAGAATCAAAACAGGCAGATAACCTCCAATTGCAGTTTTCCTGCACTTAGAAAAGAGAAAAGGAAGAATGCAGCTTCTTTGTAGCTGTGATGGAAGGAGGTTTGCTGTCTGGGGGCAGGGTCAGACTGAACCTGTCTGTGTGAGCTGCTTCCTGCCTTCTTAGCGCTGTCCAGCTTAGTTTTAAACCCGTCTCCAGTGCCCGGGAGCAGGGAGCACGCATCTTTAAAGCCATTGTCATTTAGGCAAAGGAGAGCTCTGATGGTTTTCCATTAACTGGGGCTCAGTGACTATTATACTCCTTAAAAGCCATTTTTGAGACAGCCACAAAAGCCATTGGGGGTATCTCATTTTTGTCAACACATTTGTAGCATTTAAAACTTTGGACGTCAGCCTGACCTGTGGTGGCGCAGCGGGTAAAAGCGTCGACCTGGAACACTGAGGTCACTGGTTCAAAATCCTGGGCTTCCCTTGTCAAGGCACATATGGGAGTTGATGCTTTCTGCTCCCTCCCTCCCTTCTCTCTCTGACTCTCTCTCCTCTCTCTAAAATAAATAAATAAAATCTTTAAAATAAAATAAAACTTTGGACATCAGAGGAGAAATACAATGTTTTTTGTTGTTGTTTTGTTTTTTTAAACTTCAAATTCCTCCCCATATTACACGATGAATTCAGGCCTATGAGATATCTGTCCTGACACTTCTTCATTCTCACTTCTTGTCAAGCTCTGGGTTGGTCTCCGTGACAACAATTTATAATATAAGAGTATTTAAATATAGCTCAGGCTTGACAAGGAGCACCTTTTGTGAATTTACTCTGGCTGTAAAACACATGACATTAACTCTACAGAACAGCAGCTTGTCACCAGATGTGCACGGACTATAGACCTCACATTGTCAGTGAATCCTTTTAAATTGTATTTTTTGTGTAAAATGTCAAAGGACAGCGTTTTTCTTCCCAGTCTCAGGTCTGTCACTGTAAAGGCTGAGAAACCTCTGCCACAGAGGCAGTTGCTCTCCTCTCTGACTTACAGTCATTCCGTTTTGTTTTCTTCTCTACACTTTCCAGTACTTCCACTAACTAAAGTGTATGTCAGAGTGACAGGATTTTAGAGCTGGGATGAACCCAAGTAACTCTTCACTCGAAGCCGAAGCCACAAGTAGGAAGAGCCCCCAAGGCGCCTGCTGGGAGAGCCCAGGCCACCTGCTTACAGCCAGTACTCCCCCCCGAGTCACTCTATAAGCAATAGCATCCTTCTTTTCTTCTCCCTGCTCTTAGTTCTGTTTTTGGTGAATAAAACAAACAAAATTATGGTAAATTATTATACCTGAGAATCACATGTAAAATGTATGCACCATATCTATTGTATTAATTGTTATAAGCAACTTTTTTTTTTTTTTCTGAAGCTGGAAACGAGGAGAGACAGTCAGACAGACTCCCGCATGTGCCCGACCTGGACCCACCCGGCACGCTCACCAGGGGCGACACTCTGCCCACCAGGGGGCGATGCTCTGCCCCTCCGGGGCGTAGCTCTGCCGCGACCAGAGCCACTCTAGCGCCTGGGGCAGAGGCCAAGGAGCCATCCCCAGCGCCCGGGCCTTCTTTGCTCCAATGGAGCCTTGGCTGCGGGAGGGGAAGAGAGAGACAGAGAGGAAGGAGGGGGTGGGTGGGCACCTTAGTTTTCTCCCAGTCTGGTGTTTCTCTTGTCTGCAGGCTCGGAGTGGGCCCTGGGCCTGCCTGGTTTGGGAGGCTGCTTTGGAAGCCGGACTGCAGTCTGCATGTCATCAGCAGACAGCACTGCCAAGTCTCTGGTGCCCTCGAGGCAGACGGCACTGCCGAGTGTCCGGTGCCCTCGGGGCAGACGGCACTGCCGAGTGTCCGGTGCCCTCGGGGCAGACGGCACTGCCGAGTGTCCGGTGCCCTCGGGGCAGACGGCACTGCCGAGTCTCCGGTGCCCTCGGGGCAGACGGCACTGCCGAGTGTCCGGTGCCCTCGGGGCAGAGTCTCCGGTGTCCTCGGGGCAGAAAGCACCGCCGAGTCTCCGGTGCCCTCGGGGCAGACGGCACCGCTGTCTCCGGTGCCCTCCCTGGAAGGCTCTGTCACCTAGCTCCGCAGTCAGCAGCAAGGTGTTTTTCAGTTCCAGAAGAATTATTTCTGGGGGTAGAGTGATTATCTGGACCTTTCTGTTGACGTGCTCTCTCAGCTAAGTTCCTGCAGAACCCACGTGAGCTTTCGTACTCACTGCTGCTCCCATGTGGGAACTGGGAGGGCGGTGGACTGCGGTTCTCACCTGCATGTGCTCGCTCCCCAGGTCGTCACTGTTGCTCTCCGGTGTCCGCAAGGAAGTGTCCTGAGGAGAAGGTTTTCTAAGTCTTGCAGTTCACAGGTGAGGAAACTCCTCTCTTGAGGAATATTTTCATTGAATTTGGCAAGTCTGTTCCCGTGCGGTGGGAGAGGTATTCTCACACTGCTGTCTGGGACTGGTCACTCCCGGGCACTCAGTGTTGAGGATAAAGGGCACTTCTGCGTGTTCTGCATTGCAGAAATTTAGGCACTTAGGCATGCTGGATCCTTCTGAACTGTGATTTCTACACATTTTTTTTTTTTAGTTTTTCTACTCATTTCTTATTTGTTGGGTTTTTTGTTATAATGACATTTCACAGTTGGTGGGTCAGATACTTTCAGAGCCGCCAGTATGAACTTTGTTCCATTACCCAACAGTTCCTGCATCATTTTCATGTGGCTGAGATTTATGATCAAAATCTTTTTTTTTCCCTGAATGTTAACCTTTTGTTCTCAATCTTTTTATTGAATAATCTTTCCCTTCCCTATGGTTGAGGCTTTACTCATTGTTAAATGTCTTTGCTGACTGTGGTTGCCAGTGGTCCCTAGGTCTTAAATAAAATGTGTTAGAGGTTATTCACATATTAAAATCCTTGGCATGCTATTTTTCTTTGCATTCCATAAGTTCCTTTGAAAGGTGTAAAAGTTCTGTTTTATTCATAGGGGCACGTTTAACAATGAACGGAATGTAAAGTATCTTGGTGACCCTGAGGGACACAGTCTGGACAGTATTGACAACGATGCTTCTTACCTTTTAGGTTCTGTTTGACTGGATGATGAAAATTGGGTACCACACATCCCTGTACAGCCTTTCTACTTCCTTTCCCAGAAGGCCACTGCGAGCAGAGGGAGGCAGGTCACTGCAGGACGTAGGAATAACTGTGGATACTGTCCTCAACGTGGAAGAAAAAGAGCGAAGCAACTAGAAACAAGAACCACCTGTTCTACATAAAATCAGTTCTGTCATGACCTTACAGAACAATAAAGGACTGCCATTAAAATTATGTCATACCACGACTGAGCTCAAGGCAGTAAACACTTCAATGCTGATATCCACGGGAATATATGGACACAAAGGCGTGCTCTCAAAAAAATAATAATTTTTGAAATGTGCCATTTTATAATGTACCCGATGAGAAGTAGGTAAAAATGTATACGGTAGCACTCAGTAATTTATTTTTTCCTAGCTGATATCATTTATTGGTATGTTGAAAAACAAGCCACATGACTTTGGCTTCTGCCTCTTCAGTCCATCTTAATCACACAATACTTCCCAGTTTAGTGAACTCTTTACAGTCTTTAAGTGGGAATGTTTATTCTGCTGTATTTCTAGAAATTAAAAACTTTAAATGAATATTCCAAGCTCCTTATAGCTTTAAAGTTCTTTTTGATAGGTATGTATTCATCTTAACTAATGTTTGAGATTTATATAATTTTGCCTTGCATTAAATTGTAACAAAGTTTCAGATGGGCCAATATTTTTTTAAAAATAAAACAAAATATGGCATAAAAGGCTGTTAACTTTGTTCTAGTCATTGCCTTTTTCTGTTCCTGTGCTGTCTTGAGTCAGCTTGACTCCTCAGTATGTTGCCTTTTATTTAGTGCTCCTGTATGCCTCTTGTATAGAATTTATCACACTGTATATAGCTACTTTTGTTTTCCCTAATACATAACTCCTTAAAAGCAGAAGTATCTAGTATATAGTAGATGCTTAATACATGTTTGAAAATGAATAAGTTGTCTTAATCATTAACTTTGTTTCTGGAATATCCCACATAAAAATAATGACAAAAATTTTGATTATAAATTATAAAAGTATTTTGCTTGACTGATGGTGGTGCAGTGGATAGACCATTGGACTGGGACACAGAGGAACCAGGTTCGAAACCTTGACTGAGGTCACCGGATTGGGCATGGGTCGTCCAGCTAGAGTATGGGCTCACCAGCTTGAGCATGGGGTTGCTGACTTGAGTGTGGTATCATAGACATGACCCCATGATCGCTGGCTTGAGTCCAAAGGTCACTGGCTTGAGCCCAAGGTTGCTGGCTTGAGCAATGGGTCACTCGCTCTGCTATAGACCCCCAGTCAAGGCACATATGAGAAAGTAATCACTGAACAACTAAGGTACTGCAACAAAGAATTGATGCTTCTCATCTCTCTTCTTCCTATCTGTCTGTTCCTATCTGTCCTTGTTTCTCTCACTAAAAAACAAGTGACGTGTGTGTCACTTCTGAGATTATATATATATATATATAATATATATTATATATATATATATATAATGAGCGAGTGACCCATTGCTCAAGCCAGCAACCGTGGGATTATATATATATATATATATATTTTTTTTTTTTTTTTTTTTTTTTTTTGGTATTTTTCTGAAGCTGGAAATGGGAATAGACAGTCAGACAGACTCCCGCATGCGCCCGACCGGGATCCACCCGGCACGCCCACCAGGGGGCGATGCTCTGCCCCTCCGGGGCGTCGCTCTCTTGCGACCAGAGCCACTCTAGCGCCTGGGGCAGAGGCCAAGGAGCCATCCCCATCGCCTGGGCCATCTTTGCTCCAATGGAGCCTCGCTGCGGGAGGGGAAGAGAGAGACAGAGAGGAAGGAGAGGGGGAGGGGTGGAGAAGCAGATGGGCGCTTCTCCTGTGTGCCCTGGCCAGGAATCGAACCTGGGACTTCTGCACGCCAGGCCGACGCTCCACCACTGAGCCAACCGGCCAGGGCCCAGAATAACTCTTTATAAAACAACTTACTATAGTTAAATCTATCTTTTTATTTATACTTTGGTTGCTCTGCTACCGCCCACCATGAAGCTGGAATTCCCACTAGTGGGTGGTAGGGACCAGGTTGACTACCGCTGAATTAAGTGATCTAGCTAAGTATATTTCCAACAAGAATACTGAAAATACTACCTGTTTCTTGCTGCTTATAGTAAAATGTAAGGCAAGAGATAAGCTAGAGAAAGGACTTAAAAAGAAACCAGGGCTCACTGGTTTGGAAGATTCCCAGACTCTTCAGCTGGCAAATGATGCCAAAATTAAAAAATGGCTTTAGGCCCTGTCTGGTTAGCTCAGTCGGTTGAGTGTCATCCCGAAACAGCAAGGTTGGGGGTTCGATCCCTGGTCAGGGCACACATGGGTAGCA
Organism: Saccopteryx bilineata; assembly: GCF_036850765.1. Lineage (NCBI taxonomy): Eukaryota > Metazoa > Chordata > Mammalia > Chiroptera > Emballonuridae > Saccopteryx > Saccopteryx bilineata. Next base: position 23,508,192 of record NC_089495.1, read on the forward strand.
ACCAATGAATGAACGACTGAGTGGAACAACAAATGAATCTTTCCCTTCCCCTTCCTCTCTCTCTCCCTAATGTCTCCATCAGTGAGTAAGAAAGTTAAGCCCTGACTGGACAGCTCAGTTGGAGCGTCATCCCTGAGCATGGAGGTTGCCGGTTTGATTTTTCAGTCAGGGCACAGAGAGGAGCAGCTTGATGTTCCTGTCTCTCCCTGCCTCTCTCTCAAAACAAAACAAAACCGCCCACAAATTGCCTCACCGGTGGTGGCACAGTAGAAAAAGCATTGACCTGGTATGCTGACGTCCCCGGTTCAAGCCACGAGGTTGCTGGCTTGAGCATGGGATCATAAACAGGATCCTATGGTCTCTGGCTTGAGTGCAAAGGTCGTTGGCTTGAGCAAGGAGGTCACTGGCTCGGCCTGAGTACCTCAGTCAAGGCGCGTGTGAGAAGCAATCAATGAACAACTAGTGGCACAACTACGAGTTGATGCATCTCTCTCCTTTCTCATCTCCTCTCATTAAAAAAAAAAGAAGAAAAGAAAAAAATGAACTGTCCTCCAAATCTAAGAAAGTATTAAAAGAAACTGTACAGCAGTGGACAGGAATGCTCCAGGCCTTCATATTCACTGACCACTCACTCACTGAGCAACTTCCAGTCCTGCAAGCTCCACTCATGGTAAGGGCCCTATACAGCTGTACCATCCTTATCTTTTATGCCATTTTTACTGTACTTTAACTGTGTTTAGATATTTTAAAAGACACAAATAGTTACCACTGTATTATAACTGCCTCCAGCAGTCAGCACAGTAACATGCTGTATGGGTTTGTAGCCCAGGGGCAATAGGCCACATCACCCGGCCTGCGTGTGCACTAGGCTGTACACCATCTAGGTTTGTGTAAGCGCCCTCTGTGGTGTTCGCACAATGACGGCATGCACAGGTATAAAGACAAATCAAGGGTTCTTTCTCTCTCTCCCCTCTTCCTCTCTCTCTAAAAAAAGTGAGCTATAGATACATTTAAGAAAGATTAATACAATAGAAAGAATTATTTTTCAATCTGCTTGTTCCAACTCAGGGTGGTGGGTGGCCCGCTATCCCAGCAGCTCAGGGAACAAGGCGGGACCCAATCCTGGACAGGACACTCTCTCAGCCTGGGACAATTTAGACACGCAATCAACCTAACACGCACAAGCTTGGGACGTGGAAGGAAACAGGAGCACCCAGAGCAAACTCACGCAGACAGGGGGAGAACGTGCAGACTCCACCCAAACAGTGGCCCTGGCTGGGCGTCAGTTTGTTCTTGACCATCAGCATTGTAACGGCACGATGCCGTTGAGATGTCGTTGCAGAACCTGCTGTCATGCTGTGTCTCTCCTTAGATGAGATCATAAAGGGCTGCCACGCTGCTGCTCCTGTCTCATCAATTACTTTGATGGAGACCATGTTGTTAGCACCTCAGTAAGAGGACCATGTATCTAGGAAATGAGGCCTCCTGCCAATAGTGAGCTTGGAATTAACCCTCCAGCCCCAATCATATCTAGAGACTACAGGCCTAGTCAGCACCTTGACTACAACCTAATGAGAGACCTTGAGCCAGGACCACCGGCCCTGGATTCCTGACCTATAGGCACAGAGGGCGGTAGTAAGTGTCATCCTAAGCTAAAATGGGAAAAACTGTTATGTGGCAATAAACAACTAGCACCAGAAATACCCAGGGCATTTCCCCAACAATGTAACGATGTCCTTAGGAATGACTTTTACTTTCCTGGGCAGGTGCTTCAGTTTCTCTAGCTGTTACAGCTCTGAGTCATAGAATTCCTCTCAAAGATTCAGTAGGCTTCCATTACTCTTTGAAATAGACTCAAATGCAAATGGAAATGCAAAAGTGAAAGGAGAAACATGTTTATCTTTACCTGTTCTGGCCACAGACTTTCACAGGCTCTGTTTTCAGTTATCCATCCATTCATTTCCATGGATACCGAGTACAGAAAGAATCACCTTTAAAAAGTTATCTTTTCAGAAGCCAAAATGTCAGTAATTAACAAATAGTTCCTAAAATCCGTGAAATAACCCCCCTCCCCTGCCAACCAATGTCTAAGACAAAAATCATTAGGGCTATTCCTTTCCGTGGCAAAACCTTTTTCTTTAACACAAAGAAAAAACACGATCAGTCGCATGTACCCCTAAAAGGCTAAAAATATAAAGATGGTCAATTGCTTCCTTGGTTACAAAAGGTAATCCTTCCTCTGAGTTTAGGGGAAGGATGTCTACATATGCCTTAAATCAGTGGTCCCCAACCCCCAGGCCGCAGACCAGTACTGGTCCGTGGGCCATTTGGTACCAGTCTGCAGAGAAAGAATAAATAACTTACATTATTTCCGTTTTATATATATTTAAGTCTGAACAATGTTTTACTTTTAAAAAATGACCAGATTCCCTCTGTTACATCCGTCTAAGACTCACTCTTGACGCTTGTTTCGGTCACGCGATACATTTATCCGTCCCACCCTAAGGGCCGGTCCATGAAAATATTTTCTGACATTAAACCGGTCCGTGGCCCAAAAAAGGTTGGGGACCACTGCCTTAAATCTTTAGATTCTTGGTTAATAATACTAGTCTTTTATACTGTGGCCCTCTTGCAATGAGTTGGAAAAATTAGAAACATAATTAAGGAAATTATGTTTTCTAGGTGTAATGATTGTGTATTGTGGTTAGGAGAGAGAGAGAGGGAAGGAGATGGGGAAAGGGGGAGATGGGGAGGGGGGAAGGGAAAAGAGGGAGAAAGGGGAGGAGAGAAGGAGAGAGGGCGAAAGGGAGAAATAGGGGGAAAGAGTGAATCCTTTTCTGTAAAGATACATACTACAATATGATATGAATTATGGTCAAAATATGCTTCAAAATAATTGGACGGGGAACAGTCGGTGGAGGAATAGCCTGTACGCCTCTAGCACATAAACCACATATATCAGAGAACTTCCTGTAATCGTGTTTATGCTTCTCCGCTCACGCTTCCCTTGTAAACTCCGCACTGTAACGGACTGATGTGGGAGATACGCTCATTTGAGTTTAATAATACAATAAGCTACCTCTTATCAAAACATGTCATTTTAGATTGTTCCATGACAATGACACAGAGAGGTATTTTGTTTGGGCAGAAAAGAAAACAAAAAGCATAAATTTATCTTTTTCTGAAGGAAACTGTAAAAGAATATGACATTCCCCTTTAAAAGGGTCGTAGGGGGGAGATTAGCCTCGTTCATTGTTCTGCTCACTGAAAATGAGGTCCTAAAAATAAGTTCTAAACGCACAGCAGTTTGGGACTTTTACTGAGGATGAAACCAGCTGCAAAGAATGTGTCTCCCACCCTAACAAGAAACAGCTGGTTGATACACACAATGTAGTACTTTTGAGCCTATGAGGCTGTAACAGAATCATGGACACTGAATGAGGGGACAAGCCACTCCAGGAGAGACAGGGCAGTCTTCTCTTTGGCAGGGCCTGGGGAAAATGTGGCTGCCATACAAGCAGAGAAGGAAAACCCAGTGATCTAAGATTGTAACATTTTTAAAGGCCAAGTGTGGGTGGACTACAGCAGCACTCCGGAACAGGACTGGTTTCTTTAAGTTTGTGGGTCTTAGTGCACGATGGAAATGCAGGCAGGACATCTTGCTCAAAAAGGAAGAATTCAAGATGGTGGCAGCACAGAGTTAAAACAAGCAGAAGGCCCCCCTAAGTGTAGGGCTGTGTGTGACCACACAGGTCATTGGCCTTGAAGCCAGTCCTGGCTGGGTCCTCGGACACAAAAGGCGTTCCCACTCACCTGAAATGTCTTCTCTGCTGGCCTTCATGAGGACTGGGAGCAGTGCCAACTTCTATATAAAGAGCCACCTTAGTGCAAACGAGGAGGTGAGTGGTGGCTGTGGAGGAACAGCTCAAAGGACCCCCCCCCCCCCTCCCGCGCGGCTTCTTGGAATCCTTCTGTACACAGAGGAAGTCTTAACCTGCATGGGGCAGTACACCAAACACTATGGCCACAGGACACTGGGCAAGATCTCTTTCTGGAGAAGCAGTAAAAGCGAAATCCATCCGCCTCCCCCAGGACACAGGCCAAGACTAAGTGCTGCCGAGGAAGGAGAGAAGCAAATACTACTCTGGGGGACAGCAGATACAGAAAACAGCTGTCTGCTGTTGCTAAGGATGGCTCAGCAAACCACCACCGCAGACCGACCACAGACACGAGGCAATCTGTCATCACTGGTAGGAGAAACAATGCTAAGAAATCTTCACTTCTGAAGCCAAAGCACAAAAGGCCTAAAACTGAGACTGAACTGTAACAGGCTAGCTCACCTCCTACCATGAGCTTAGCAGGAGTCACAAGCGACAGCAGTCTACACCGGGGAAGTGGGAGAGCAGGAAGAAAGGCCCTCTTTCTGATACAGATAGGGACAATGGAAAGCTGAGGGCAGAGCAGGCACACGGAAATACCTGCCCCCCTGCCTTCAGCACCCCTTGCCTTCAGCACCCACTCCACTATCCAAAGCACAAGGTAAGGGCAGCCAGTTGACCATTCGTAGAGTTCAAGGTCTGTGGGCTCCACGTTTCTGAGTAACGATAGAATTCTACACTTTGTATTGTCTTTTCATTTAATTCTGTCCTTGGAAGCACAAAAGTTTTAATTTTTTATTTTTTTTTTTGCATTTTTCCGAAGCTAGAAATGGGGCGGCAGTCAGACTCCCGCATGCGCCCGACCGGGATCCACCCGGCACGCCCACCAGGGGGCGATGCTCTGCCCATCTGGGGCGTGGCTCTGTTGCATCCAGAGCCATTCTAGCGCCTGAGGCAGAGGCCACAGAGCCATCCTCAGTGCCCAGATGGAGCACTTTGCTTCAATGGAGCCTTGGCTGCGGGAGGGGAAGAGAGAGACAGAGAGGAAGGAGAGGGGGAGGGGTGGAGAAGCAGATGGGCGCCTCTCCTGTGTGCCCTGGCCGGGAATCGAACCCGGGACTCCTGCACGCCAGGCCGACGCTCTACCACTGAGCCAACCGGCCAGGGCCTAAAAGTTTTAATTTTTTTTTTTTTTTTTCTGAAGCTGGAAAGGGAGAGACAGTCAGACAGACTCCCGCATGCGCCCGACCGGGATCCACCCGGCACGCCCACCAGGGGCGACACTCTGCCCACCAGGGGACGATGCTCTGCCCCTCGAAGGGGGGGGGTCGCTCTGTCGCGACCAGAGCCACTCTAGCGCCTGGGACAGAGGCCAAGGAGCCATCCCCAGCGCCCGGGCCATCTTTGCTCCAATGGAGCCTCGGCTGCCGAAGGGGAAGAGAGAGACAGAGAGAAAGGAGAGGGGGAGGGGTGGAGAAGCAGATGGGCGCCTCTCCTGTGTGCCCTGGCCAGGAATCGAACCCGGGACTTCTGCACGCCAGGCCGACGCTCTACCACTGAGCCAACCGGCCAGGGCCTAAAAGTTTTAAATTTTTATGAGGTCCAATTCATCAATTTGTTAATTTTACATACCATTCTTTTGCTATTTTATTTTATTTTTGTATTTTTCTGAAGCTGGAAACGGGGAGAGACAGTCAGACAGACTCCCGCATGCGCCCCACCGGGATCCACCCGGCACGCCCACCAGGGGCAAAGCTCTGCCCACCAGGGGGCAATGCTCTGCCGAGACCAGAGCCACTCTAGCGCCTGGGGCAGAGGCCAAGGAGCCATCCCCAGCGCCTGGGCCCTCTTTGCTCCAATGGAGCCTTGGCTGCGGGAGGGGAAGAGAGAGACAGAGAGGAAGGAGGGGGGGGGTGGAGAAGCAAATGGGCGCTTCTCCTATGTGCCCTGGCCGGGAATCGAACCCGGGTCCCCCGCACGCCAGGCCGACGCTCTACTGCTGAGCCAACCGGCCAGGGCCTATGTGTCTGAACTTTTAATTCAGGTCATTGATATATGGCCATTTATACCCACACTATACTGTCTTGAAAACTGGACTTTTAGAATAAGTTTTGATTTTTAGAATAAGAAATTAATGTAATTTTCTTAATTTTTCAATATTTGTCTCTTCTACATGTTCTATCCGCACATTTTTATAGAATTTTCATAACCATTCAGTTATAGAATTTAATTTCCTTTATCTTTGATCCTTGAGTGTATTTTAAATTTCAAAATATATTTTTGCTCTTGACCTCTAAATTAATTGCATTATAGTCAGGTTTTGGTATCACACATCAATTCTTTGAAGTTTTAGAGATGTAGTAATTGCCAATTGTTATAAATGCCCCATATAAACTTGACAAGAATGTGTATTCTGTTAACAGTGCAGAGATCTATATATATTCATTATATCAATCTTCTTAAAATGTGTTATTCAAATCTTCTCTTTTTGTGACTTAATAGAAAAAAAATTGCCACCTACCGTTGTAATGAAAACTTGTCAATTTGTCCCTGCATTTCTAAGGATTATTGTTTTTAACATATTGAAGCTATTTGGGTAGGTGTGTGTGTGTGTGTGTGTGTGTGTATATATATATATATATTTAAATATGAATTAAGTCTACCTTTATTTGTATTGACCCTCTGTTCTTAAATTTTGTCACAAAGCCTTATATCAGCATAGCTACTCTAAATTTCCTTTGTTTAGTATTTTCTTGATCCAGTCTATCATTTTATTTTTTTGTGACAGGGACAGGTGGGAAGGGAGAGAGATGAGAAGCATCAATTCTTCCTTCTGGCTCCTTAGTTGTTCATTGATTGCTTTCTCATATGTGCCTTGATGGGGGGGGGGGCGACAAAGGGAGTGGGTTGCTACAGCAGAGTGAGTGACCTCTTGCTCAAGCCAGTGACCTTGGGCTTCAAACCAGCAACTGTGGGGTCATGTCTATGATCCCATGCTCCACGCTCGTTGAGTCCCCACTCAAGCTGGTGACCTTGGGGTTTCGAATCTGGGTCCACTGCATCCTTCCAACGCTCTATCCACTGCCTGATCAGGCTCTATCATTTTATTTTCAATCTATCCAAACCACTGTGCTGTTGGTGTGTTATCTTGTAATCAGTATATCACTTTTAAAAAAATCACATTTGGCCCTTTGACTTTTAATTAGAGAATTCAGTCCATTTACATCGATTATAATTTTGAAATATTTACACTTACTTCATCTTGTTTTCTTTTTGTCTTTATACTGTTTCTATATCATTTCTATACAACTGAGAATGTTGATCAAGGGTCTCAGATTGTATCACAATAAAAGTATGTTGATTGGCAACATAAGGAAATGTTTTCAGACTTTAAAAATAATTCAGGGTTTTGTTTTTTTCTTTTAATTAAAATTTCATTCTTTTGTGGAAAAAGAGCCTGATGGGAGAGGAAAACAGACCATGGCATCAATCTTTCTTGTATTTGTCTTCTGAGAAATGTTTTAAGCAGCAATTGGTTTTAGTCCCTTTGAGCTATAAAGATACTCTAACTGGAACTCAGGTTCATAGTTTGAAGATCTCTTGTCTCTCCATTCATATGTGTGGAGGAAGATATCTCTCTCTCTCTCCAGGACATCTTCCTGGAATTACCATACCCATTGCCTGACACATCAGCACCTGCCCATTCTCTTGGTGTATTTTAATAGTTGTATATTTATGGCGACTATGTATTAATTAGTCTAACCTCTCTCTCCTCAGAGTTCAGGTCTTGAAAGCCTTTTTCAGTGTCTCTCCCCACCCCCTGCCAGCAGGCTTGTTGAGGTTTGTTGATGGTCTGATTGCCCTTTTTGAGGTATGCTCACCTTGATTTCAAGAACTACGACTCAGTACTGTGGACACCAGTGCTTTTTGTACGATACCTATCTCTCCGCTGTGAGTCTTCACTGTGACTTATAGGGTAGTCCGTCCTGTTTCAGCACCCTAGAAATGACTGCGTTGCTGAGAAACTGAGATGATTTTCCTCAAGGACAGTGCACAGAACAGAGCTGAGGACTGAAGCTCTCCCACTGAGAACAAAACAAACCGAAAAACAAAACAGAAACAGACTCATAGAAAGAACAGACTGACAGCTGTCAGAGGGAAAGGGGGCTGGGGGAAACCATTTTCTTACAGAAACACTTAAATTTAGTTCTTCACTTGCCTTTCACCCCTACCCTCAAGCCTATTTTCTCCTCTGCTATTTGGATTTTATATTGTACATTTGAATAGTATTATTATTACTATTTCTACTAAACTGTTTTGTAGATTAATCATACATTTTGGTTTTAAAAGATTCTTCCCAGCCATATAAATTCTAGTTTAAGCATTCAATCCATAGTTAAAAATACTAATACATTAACACAACTTACCTAGTGAAATGTTTAGAAACAAAAATGGCTTTTTTTTTTTTTTTTACAGAGACAGAGAGAGGGATAGATAGGAACAGAGAGAGATGAGAAGCATCGATCATCAGTTTTTCGTTGCGACACCTTAGTTGTTCATCGACTGCGCTCTCATATGTGCCTTGACCGTGGGCCTTCAGCAGATCGAGTGACCCCTTGCTTGAGCCAGCGACCTTGGGTCCATGCTGGTGAGCTTTTGCTCAAACCAGATGAGCCTGTGCTCAAACTGGCGACCTTGGGGTCTCGAACCTGGGTCTTTCCACATCCCAGTCCGACGCTCTATACACTGTGCCACTGCCTGGTCAGGCAAAAAATGGCTTTTTTATGGTCTAAAAGATATCAGGTACTATTTGAAGTTTTCTTATGAAAATAAGCCTTATACAAAGAATATTAATTTAAATAACTTCAACACAACTGTTCATTGCAAGTCAAGATTTTATATCAAATGTCAAAATAAAACTTTCATTTCAAGTGTATCACAGTAAATCAATGTTTTTGTTTAAAATGAAGAGTTTATTTGCTCAGTACACCAAATAGGATGCAAGCACTGTCATGACAAATATACAGAAATATGCAGGTTGACATAAAACAGTAATTTAGCTTAAATGGAGGGAAATCTCTTTAAATGTTATGACAACATACTTCCAAGGAGAATCTTTCCTTCAGTTAAATTAATTACACATTTCAATAAAATAAAGGGTAATGGATTAAGTCAAAGTTAGCTTGTGATTTTTTCTTAAAAATAAAATTCCAACTCTATTAATCCATGCCAGTTAAACACTATAACTAAAATTTCCAATAAGTGCAAAAGGAGATGAAGGGGTTAGTTATGGTGTTTTTTTTTTTGCTTGAACAGTCCAGAGGAAACGGTTACTACAAATGCAGCAGGCAAACTGTTAAGACCGACTGATCTAGAAATGTACTAAATTTCCATCTCAATGCTCGTTATTGTGCTAAATGCTCATTAGTATGGCACGTTTTGGTCCATGATATAGTTTAATGCCAAGACAGATCCCACTTCGTTACAGATACACATAGATTACTGTTGCTTGTTTTGTTTCTAAATATATATATTTAAAAAGCCAGCTACTTCCACATACGAAGGCAGGTTTCCCGGGAGGAATTTAGAGGAAGTAGTCTGGGGTGCGCCGGGTAACGTGGGGCTCTCCGCGACGAGGGGCGGGGTCAAACTGGAGGCTACACAGCAAAACAAAACAAAATCCCAGGAGTTAGAGGACTTGAATTTGTGAGCAAACAAATCTATGTATGACTGGAATGCACAAGTCATTGCAAGTGTTCTCCATTATTGAACTATCTCACAGAGCTATGGTGAACATACAAGTAGATAGAATTTCTGACTCGGTGCCCGCATAAAAGGTTTGCAATATTACTATCAGTTAAATGGAAGTGGTAAGAGTAGATGTGCTTGTTCTAGGCTAGATTTTAAGGGAAGTATTCAGTCTTTTACTATTAATGATAGTTGCGGGTTTTGTAAATGCCCTTTATCAAGATGGGGAAGTTTCCTTCTCTGACTAGTTTATTAAGTATTTTTATTATGAAAGAGTGCTGGGTTTTGACAGCACTTTTTCTGGTTTCACTGAGATAATCATGTGGTTTTGGTCCTTTGTTCTATTAATATAATTTACTACACTGATTGATTTCATGTTTTCAACTTGGCCACGGTGTATCATCCATTTTATATATTGCTGCATTCAGTCTGCTAATATTTTGTTGCAGATATTTGCATCTATATGCATTAACAGTATTCACTGTAGTTTCCTTAAAATATCTTTGCTTTTGGTATTAGGGTTATACAGGCCTCAAAGAATAAGTTGGGAAGTAATTCCTCTCTTCTGTTTTTGTAGGTGTTTGTCAAGGATTGGTGTTAATTCCTTTTTAAGTATTTGGTCAGTTCCCCAGAGAAGCCAATGGGGTCATGCTTTTCTCTGTAGGAAGTTTTAAATTATAAATTCAATTTCTTCACTCATTACAGCTCTATTCAGATGTCTATTTCTAACTGAGTCAGTTTTGGTAGTTTCTGTCTTCCTATGAATTTTTCCATTTCATTCAAGTTACACAATTGAATGTAATTGTAATGCGTTGCCATACAGTTATTCATTGTATTTCTTTTATTTCAGTAAGGTCTGTAGTGACTTTGGTAATTGTTGTTACTTTTCTTGGCCAGTCCAGTGTTTTTTGTTAGAAAAAAAATTAACATTTTTGTTGAAAAGAAGCAACTTTTGTTTTTGTTGATTTTCCTCTTTTGTTTTCTACTGTTTCGGTTTATTCTCACACTACACTTTCTTTGCACTGGGTTTAGTTGTGCTTTTCTTTTTCCAGGTCCTTAATGTTAGGTTTTTCATTTGAGAACTTTCTTGTCTTTTCAATTGGCATGTACAGCTATTAATTTTCCTCTAAACACTGTTTTCACTGCATCCCCTAAGCTTTGAGTTTTGATATACTGTTTTTGCTTTCATTCATCTCAAAGTATTTTCTAGTTTCCCTTGTAGTTTCTTCTTTGATTCACAGGTTGTTTTTTTTTGAATTTTTTCTTTTTAGTGAGAGAAGGGCAGGCAGAAACAGTCTCCCACATGTGCATGGACAGGATCCACCCGGCAAGCCCACAAGCGGCAATACTCTGCCCATCTGGGGCCATTGCTCCGCTGCAACCGCCATTTTATTTTAGCACCTGAGGTGGAGGCAATGGAGCTATCCTCAGCACTTCAAGCCAACTCGCTCGAACCAGTCGAGCCAAGGATACAGGAGGAGGAGAGAGCAAAAGAGTGAGCAAGTGAGAGAGACAGAGAGCAAGAGAGAGAACAGGAAGGAGTGAAGAAACAGATGGTTGCTTCTCCTCTGTGGCCTGACCAGGAATCGAACACAGGACATCCACATGCCGGGACAATACTCTACCACTGAGCCAACCAGCCAAGGCCCAAGGTTCTTTAGGAGTGTGTTAATTTCCACATATTTATAAATTTTCCAGTTTTTGTCTGTTATCCATTTCTAAAATCATTCCATTGTGTTTGGAGAACCTACTTGGCATGATTCCAATCCTCTTAAATTGAAGCTTGGTTTACAGCCTAGCACATAGTCTTGGAGAATGTATCATGTGCATTTGAGAAAACTATTTTCCTGTTGTTGGGTGGAGTGTCTGTTGATGTTGGTATAGTAAGTTTATAGTGTTTCTCAAGTCTTCTATTTCCTTATTGATCTTCTGCCTAGTTTTATCATTGAAAGTGGCAGAATAGTCTCCAATGATTAGTGGTGAACTGTCCAGGTCTTCCTCCAATTCTGTTTGTTTTTGCTCCATATATTCTAGGGCTCTCTTGTTAGTTGATCTTCTTGGTGGAGTGACTCTTTTACCCTCATGAAACATCCTTCTATACATCTAGTAACAATTTTTGTTTTGAAATCTATTTTGTCTGACATTAGTGTATCCATTCCAATGTTCTTGTGGTTGCTATTTGCATGGTATATCTTTTTCTACCATTTTACTTTTAACCTATTTGTATTTCAGAATATAAATTATGTTTCCTGTAGACATCATATCTTAAAAAATACAGCCCAATAATCTTAAAAAAATACAGCCCAATAATTTCTGCCTTGATTGCATTGCTTAAACTGTTCACATTTAATATTATGACTGAATTTATACCTGCCATTAAATTTTTTTCTTCTTCTTTCTTTCTTGGTTCCTGCTCTTCTTCTTTTTTTTTTAATTAAAAGAATATTTTCTAGCCCTGGCCGGTTGGCTCAGCGGTAGAGCGTCGGCCTGGCGTGCGGGGGGGCCTGGGTTCGATTCCCGGCCAGGGCACACAGGAGAAGCACCCATTTGCTTTCTCCACCCCCCCTCCTTCCTCTCTGTCTCTCTCTTCCCCTCCCGCAGCCAAGGCTCCATTGGAGCAAAGATGGCCCGGGCGCTGGGGATGGCTCCTTGGCCTCTGCCCCAGGTGCTAGAGTGGCTCTGGTTGCGGCAGAGCACCGCCCCCTGGTGGGCAGAGCGTCGCCCCCTGGTGGGCGTGCCGGGTGGATCCCGGTTGGGCGCATGCGGGAGTCTGTCTCTCCCCTGTTTCCAGCTTCAGAAAAAAAAAACAAAAAAAATACAAAAAAAAAAAAAAAAAAAGAATATTTTCTAGTGTACCATTTAAATTCCTTTAATAACTTTACAATTATTTTTCTTCAATTATTTTATTAGTTTGCTCTAGAAATTATAATACACAATATAAAATTCTACTTCAGATTTATATTAACTTAATTCTAGTGCATTGTAGAAGTTTACTCCTATATTGGATAATTCCTTTCCATTCTTCTTCCTTTTTTTGCTATTGAGGATATATACATAGTATATCTACAAATTTTATAAACCCAAAAATACTTATTACAATTTTACATAATCTTAGGACCTTAAAGCTGAAAAAGGAGAGCAAGTATATATTTAGAGATTTTATTGTATTAACCTCACTTTTATTTTCTTCATATTCTTAGGATGCAAGTTATCATCTAGTGTCACTTGTTTATTTCAGTAAGTTTTATTTCCACTCATCTCCTTTGTACCGTTACTGTCAAATATCCTACATTTGTATATATTACCTTTCTTGTAAGTTCAACTATACAATAAATGTGTCCATACTGTGTAATACAATTGGTTTTTAAATCAGTTAAGAAAGCTGCAATTGTACTGACTTTAACAACTACCATCATGTGTGTGCATGCACATTCGACTTCCTTTCTGGAGTCATCAGCTTTCAGCTGAAGTGGACCTTCTTGGCAGGGCTGCTTGCATTGAATTTTCTCAATTTTGCTTATCTGGGACATCTTTATTTTGTGTTCATTTTGATGTTTTACTGGATGTAAGATTCTTGGCCGAGTTTTTTAATTTCAGCACTTTGAATGACTATATTGTCCCACTGCCTTTCTGATAAGATGTCAGCTGATTATCCTATTCAGATTCCCTTTTGTAAATCATTTTTCTCTTACTGCTTCCAATATTCTTTCTTTTGAAGACTCTCAACATTTTATCTATGAGGGTAAAATGGCTGGCTTTCTTTGAATTTATCCAAGTTAGAGTTAGTTGAGCTTCTTGGGTGTACAAATTAATATTTATCATCAAATTTGAGAAGTTTTCAGCCATGAGTTCTTCAAATATCATATTTCTTCTGTCCCATTTCTCTCTCCTTTCTGTCTGGAACTCCCATACACTTGTATCGGTGTGCTTAGAGGTGTCCCACATTTCTGAGGCTCTGTTTATTTTTCTTCATTATTTTTATCTGTTAAATGTCTCCTTGCTCTGCTCTTTGCTTGATGCTATGAGTATGATAAGAGTGATGAGAGCCCTCTTAAATGGTCTTGACCATAATACTCACTGTTTTCAATAATACTTAGGCTTGGAATTCCCTACCCTCTGTTCTGTATAAGATCAGTACTCAGGAAGAGCTGAGGAATGTTTTGTTCTGCCTCTCACCCTGAACAGAACTTCTATCCACTGCTTTGGAGCTGTGTTCCTCCTCCCACCCCCTCCCCCTTTATGCTGAAGCTAGGTCCTGTTACTTGTTTTGTTTTTTAAACTGAGATATAATTGACATATTATTCTCAGGTGTACACATAATTATTTAATAGAATATACACTTCAAAACGATCATCACAATATGTCTCCACACATCATCACAATATCCATCACCACACATAATTACAAAGTTTTTTTCTTGTGAAAGAACTTTTAAGATGTATTCTCTTAGCAAATTTTAAATGTACAGAATAGTATTAACTTGTCACATGCTGTGCATTATGTACTCCCATAACTTATTTACTTTAAAACTAGAAGTTTGGACTTTTCACCCTCTTCACCCATTTCACCCACTTTCTAGTGACACCCCTCATTTCACAAGCAGGAGCTGAGAAGGACCGTTCCCTGCCTGCCACGCACACTGGCGTCGAGTCTGCCCTGGGAGCTGGACGGGGAGGGAGTCTCGGCCTGCCTGCCTGCACACCAGGAACAGAGCTGCTGTACCCCAGGACTAGTGCAGCTGTGATATGCTGGCATACGCCCCGGGCTGAAACCACATCCTCAGACTGGGCGCTGGGGAAGGGGAGAAGCCCCACCTTCCTGTCCACACCCACGCAGAGCAGAGTGCCTGGTGTAGTGTCTGTAAAAGGGACCTAGGGCCGGGGAAGGGAATCGATTTGTTGTGGCTTAAATTCCACAAGCTCTGGCTGTTATCACTGAGATGTAGTAGATTTTTTAGAATTAGGGTTTCTCTATTTGCTGTATATTCTTAGGAAAATTTCCAAAACTTTGAAATACTTGTTTAAAATAATGTCCTCTAGTTAAATAGTTGCTTTCACTGGGGAGAGAGGTTTCCACACTCCTCACTTCATTATTCCAGAAACAGAATCCTCTACTTCCATTTCAATAACCTACATTTAAATTTTTCCTTCTAAAAGTGATTACATACAATTAAGATGTAAAGTTACTTACAAGGAATATTTTAAAGTGTCATCTAACTCCATGATGGCAGCCTGGTTCCCACAGCGGTAACAGTAATTGGGTGCACTGAAAATGGTCACCACGTTCCGATCGTGACACCAATTGTATCCCTGGAGCAGTAAAAACAAAACAAACAAACAAAAAACACATCACTGTAAAATTATACTCCCAACAGAGAAGTTTGAACTTAAAAATTACAAATATTTTATATGGAAATGCAGTCTTCTACGTTACCTTATACACATATATCCATCATTAATATTGTACACCTGCACGGAATACTAAATACAAGGTTTTATTATTACATGAGTTCAATAAATGGACTGTTCTGGATTAATCTATGCTTGTGATCTCAGCTAGGATATGTTCTCAATTTCTCCGACTAGTCGATTTAATTTTTTTCTTGTAAATAGCGTCAACTTTTGCTTTATACATTTTGAATCTATTATTAGGAAAACACAAATTTAGAATGATTCTTTCCTAGAAAACTGGGCCAGTTCTCTAGCAGTAACTTCTTCTTTGTCTTAGAGCCTATTGTGAGTCATAGTACCTGTATTTTGGACAATTATCTAATCTACTTGATGTACTAACCATTTTCTATCCTGCTACTTCTAGTCTGCAGTATTGTTACGTTTTATATAAATCCCAAATAATAGCTGAATTTTGGTCATTTATCCAAGTTGAGTCTCATCTTTTAAGGAAATGAAATTTTTTATCCATTTAACATTTAAAAAAAAATTGTATTCTTCCTGAAGTGAAAAGCAGGGAGGCAGAGAGACAGACTCTGCATGCGCCTGACCGGGATCCACCTGGCATGCACACTAGGGAGAGATGCTCTGCCCATCTGGGGTGTTGCTCTGTTCCAATTGCAGCCATTCTAGTGCCTGAAGCGAAGGCCATGGAGCCATCCTCAGCTCCTGTGCCAACTTTGCTCCAATGGAGCCCTGGCTGCGGGAGGGGAAGAGAGATGCCAGCCAGGGCCTCCATATAACATTTTTTATGATTATCACTATACATTACATTTATCTTTATCATACAAATGTATGTTCCTTGTTATGTTCTTATTCCTCCTCTTGCCTTTACTTGGAAGTTTCCTCTTACATTTTGAAGCCACTCCCTACTGGTTTGGAAGGATTATATCCTACTTATATGCCTTCAGACTTTACAAAATAGAAACATCATAGTAGAGGAATCTGGAAGGCATCACCTTAACTAAGTGACCAAAGTGAAAACCTCCAGCAGTGGGATAGGCTCCATGATCCCTGACACGACACACTGAAAAGGGTGCAACATCATTATGTGATGTATCTGCCAAAAGTGTGCATCTATGGCCCTGGCCAGTTGGCTCAGCAGTAGAGCATCGGCCTGGCGTGTGGAAGTCCCGGGTTCGATTCCTGGCCAGGGCACACAGGAGAAGCATCCACCTGCTTCTTCACCCTTCCCCCTCTCCTTCTTCTCTGTCTCTCTCTTCCCCTCCTACAAGCAAGGCTCCAGTGGAGCAAAGTTGGCCCGGGAGCTGAGGATGGCTCCATGGCCTCTGCCTCAGGCGCTAGAATGGCTTCAGTCGAATTGGAGCAACGGCCCAGATGGGCAGAGCATTGACCCCTAGTGGGTGTGCCAGGTGGATCCTGGTCAGGCGCATGCAGGGAGTCTCTCTGCCTCCCCGCTTCTCACTTCAAAAAACTACAAAAAACAAACAAAAAACATGTGCATCTATAAGCATAAGGAAGTGTCTGTCAAACCACAAGTAAAAAATATTTATAAAAATAAAATTGCACTTTTCAAAAATGCCAAGATTATGTAAAACAAAGAAAATCTGAGGAATTATTTCCATATCAAAGGAGACTGAATGTAGCATGATCCTGGATTAGATTATACATATACATACTTGATTTAATTTTTCTACACTATAAAGGCCATTACTGAGAGAATTAAAATTTGAATAAAGTTTTTAGGTTAGATAATAGAACTACATCAATGCAAATTTATTGACTGTGATAAATATACTGTGGTTATATAAAAGTCCTTACTTTTACAGAATATATATAGAAATTTGGGGTAAAGGAGCATCATGTCTGCAACTAACACTCAAACAGCTCAAAAGAAAGCAATGTACCTGACCAGGCAGTGGCGCAGTGGACAGAGTGTTGATCTAGGACACTGAGGACCCAGGTTTAAAACCCGAAGGTTGCCAGCTTGAATGCAGGCCCACCAGCTTGAGCGAGGGGTCACCAGCTTGAGCATGGGATCATAGACATGACCCCATGGTTGATGGCTTGAGCAAGGGGTCACTTACTCAGCTGGAGCCCCCTGGTCAAGGCACATATGAGAAGGCAATCAGCGAATAACTAAAGTGCCACAACTACGAGTTGATGCTTCTCATCTCTCTCCCTTCTTGTCTGTCCCTCCCTCTCTCTCTTGCTTTTTTTTTTTAAAAAAAGGTAATGTATGGAGGAAAAGGGGGGAGCAAAACAGAGACAGAATGATAAAGCAAATATTAAAAATATTTCTATTTGAGGAATCTGATTTTAGGATACAAAGGTGTTATTTGGTAATATTTCCGCAACTTTTCTCTAAGTCTAAATTAACTTCAAAAGTGAGTAATAATTTTGCTCTAGCAAATTAGTACTTTCCCTACTTGCTAAAGCCAGCCAAGTTTCTTCACTTAGATAATGGCAAGGAATGCTTTTGCTATTCTAAGTCATGAAGGCTTTATATAGACATATACGTTCACTGGAAATAAAGATCATTTTGCAGGAAAAGGACATACCTCCATCACAAGTTGGTGAGCGCGAGAAACCAGTGTGAGACCATTGGCATGATTGAATGTTTCAGAAATGTCTTGTCCAAACGTGTAGCCAGCACCCCGTGGTGAAATGCCCCAGCCACCACGATCATCTGGATCTGACCATAACAGATCGCACATTGGGCCCTGGTCAAGAAAATTAAGTATGTTATCAACTATTAGCAGTCATATTTAACTATTGATAATTCAGCTTTATTACAATGTGGTTATATTTCTTTTTCCTTTAATTTAAACTCAGTTTACCTCATGTGGGACTTCTTGTAAACGGTCCAGGGCTCTTATGTGATCCAGTGTGTCTATGGAAGGGGAGAGGCCACCGTGGAGACAGAATATCTGTTTATGAATTCAAAAACAATATGAATTTACTGATTGCTAAAAGTAAGTGGAGATTAGTGATTACAAATGTCAATCCTAATAGCTCTTTTCAAAATAAAGTTTAAAAATATTCACTGTGGAGAATTTATAAGATACAATGAAAAAGGAAACAAAAATCACATCAGAGAGAGTTAACATTTAAATATATGTCTTTTTTTGTTTGTAATCCCAAGTACGGTACTTTATACAGTGTTTTCTCCCCTTCTCTGGTGAATGGGATCTCTATCCTTGTGACCCATCATTACATTTTCTATTAGTTGTTGATGTATAAAATGTTTTTTCTCTTGCAACAAAGACCCTACAGATTCCTCTTATTGGTTCCAATAGTTTTTCAGTTTTGATTTTTCTGGGTACATAATCATGTTTGCAAAAATATTTTTCTTTTCTTCTCAATATTATATCGTTTAGTCCTTTTTATTATTCAGTGTAGTGGCTAGAATTTCCAAAACATTTAATACTAGTGGGTTGTTTTTTTTCTGGTAACACTTATTCCCAGGCTCATCCTTTAGGGATTTGGAATCAGAGAGAATAATAATACAAGTTTTAGAGAAAATTTTTCTTTTTTTTTTTTTTAAGATTTTATTTATTCATTATAGAGAGGAGAGAAAGAGAGAGAGAGAAAGAGAGAGAGAGAAGGGGTGAGGAGCAGGAAGCATCAACTCCCATATGTGCCTTGACCAGGCAAGCCTAGGGTTTTGAACTAGCGACCTCAGCGTTTCCAGGTTGATGCTTTATGCACTGTGCCACCACAGATCAGGCGAGAGAATTTTTCTTCTAAATTTTTTTTTTGTATTTTTCTGAAGCTGGAAACGGGGAGAGACAGACAGACTCCCGCATGTGCCCGACCAGGATCCACCCGGCACGCCCACCAGGGGCGACGCTCTGCCCACCAGGGGGCGATGCTCTGCCCATCGGGGGTGTCACTATGTTGCGACCAGAGCCACTCTAGCGCCTGAGGCAGAGGCCATAGAACCATCCCCAGCGCCCGGGCCATCTTTGCTCCAATGGAGCCTTGGCTGCGGGAGGGGAAGAGAGAGACAGAGAGGAAGGAGGTGGGGGGGGGTGGAGAAGCAGATGGGTGCTTCTCCTGTGTGCCCTGGCCGGGAATCGAACCCAGGACTTCTGCACGCCAGGCCGACGCTCTACCACTGAGCCAACTGGCCAGGGCCTTTCTTCTAATTTTGATGAGACGGTTTCCAATGTTTTGATAGTAAGTACAGTCACCACATTTCTTTATCCAGTTGTTTTTTCCTTGTACTTTTGAATGTTTTTATGTAATTTTTTATACTATGTAATACTTGTTATAAACTGCTCACAAAAATTAGGGGCTATTTTATCACTTCATATTCATCTTGAAATATCCCCTAATTCTTGTGAACAGTGTAGATGAAAACAAAGCATTCATTTCCTAGTAAAAGAAAGGTGGAGTACACAATATTACTGCTTGCAATTACCATGAAAATGGAAAAAAGTTATTAATGATAACCAGCAGACACTATGTATAAAGGTGAAGATCTTTTTCAAAAACAGCTTTGCTTTATTATTCTTATTATATATACACCAGAGTTTAACTATTTACAGTATTTTATGTGTAATAGAAAAGCACATTGGGGCCCTGGCCGGTTTGCTCAGTGGTAGAGCGTCGGCCTGGCATGCGGAAGTCCAGGGTTTAATTCCCAGCCAGGGCACACAAGAGAAGCGCCTATCTGCTTCTCCACAACCTCCCCCTCTCCTTCCTCTCTGTCTCTCTCTTCCCGTCCCACAGCCAAGGCTCCATTGGAGCAAAGATGGCCCGGGCGCTGAGGATGGCTCCATGGCCTCTGCCCCAGGCACTAGAGTGGCTCTGGTCACAACAGAGCGACGCCCCGGATGGGCACAGCATCGCCCCCTGGTGGGCATGCCGGGTGGATCCTGTTTGGGCACATGCGAGAGTCTGTCTGACTGCCTCCCCATTCCCATTTCCAACTTCAGAAAAATACAAAAAAAAAAAAAAAGCTTATTGGAATATTATCTGGCCAAAAAATTTAAACTCGTATCTGACAACATGAAAATTTGGTGGTCTCAGTGTGCATAAAACTTATCCAAATACCTGTTCTGAAATCTTAAGTATAAAAGAGGCAGAAAAAAAACCTAAGGAGATTAAAAAAAATAGTCATATAAATCTAGACCCTAAATTACTAGGAGAAAATCTTTTCCTACTTTTATCCCATCCTACCCCTCTACCCTCCCCCCATGTAAGCACACACATACACACCTGTCCATCTACTAGAGCTGTAAGTGGAAGATAATCAAATAGATCGGTAAAGTATTTCCAAACATTGGCATTTCCATACTTCCGTAGGCATTCATCATAAAAGCCATATACTTGGGTAATTTGTCGGCTTTCGTGGTTTCCTCTCAATATTGTAATGCGTTCTGGGTAACGCACCTGGAGGGAAAGAAAACAAAATCCAAGGTACAGACCATATTTGTACTAGTGACATATTAAATACATTAACCTCTGACCCGTATTTAAATGGCTCTTCTGTCTGTTAGTAAACTAAATGTTATATCTTTTCCAGAATAAAAAATGTTCTCATTTATAACCAGACCCTATTGATTAATTTGTGATAGATTTTGTATAGTTGTCCCTCTTCATTACTACAGTGTGTCTGTAAAGTCATGGTGCACTTTTGACTGGTCACAGGAAAGCAACAAAAGACGATAGAAATGTGAAATCTGCACCAAATAAAAGGAAAATCCTACCAGTTTCTGTAGGATGATGTGGCAGCATGTGCAGATGATGACGTAACTGTGTATACAGCGGAGCAGCCCACGGCAATGCCAGTCGAGATGTGGACGGTACAGAGGAAAGTTCAGTGTGTTCTGTGGCTCGCTAAATTCGAATCTGTGACCAAAGTGCAGCGTGAATACCGGTGCATTTATAATGAAGAGCCACCACACAGGAATAACATTACTCGGTGGGATAAGCAGTTGAAGGAAACCAGCAGTTTGGTGGAGAAACCCCGTTCTGGTAGGCCATCAGTCAGTGACGAGTCTGTAGAGGCTATACGGGATAGCTACCTAAGGAGCGCTAAAAAATCTGTGCGTGAGCCCACATCAAACTGCACTGAATAGGTATGAAACTGGGAGAGTTTTCCTTTTATTTGGTGCAGATTTCACATTTTTATCATCTTTTGTTGCTTTCCTGTGACTGGTCAAAAGTGCACCATGACTTTACGGACACACTGTATTTTTACCACTCTCAATTGAACCCTTATTAACTGATTCCTATATTAATATAACAAACTTGTACCTGATTCTTTGTCTACAATATGTTAAACCTCAAATTATCACTAGTCTTCTAAATCTTTCCAGAATGTTGTGACGTCTTACTGATGAATGGATACCGAAGATCAGAGATTTGGACCTAAGACCAACTCTTGTATAAACTAACCCCCACCCTCATCTTTTCAACTTTTATTTCCCATGAGAAGATTGTATTTGCCAACAAAAACACAAAAATAAGCCTTTGCTAAATCTAGGCAAGAGTTTAAATGTATTAATAGTCTATTTTTGATAATAAAATATAAAGACATACATTACAGCATACTATTTAGTTGGGAATGTATCTAAGTTATAAAAAGCATCGAATTCTGTAAACCAAATTAACCAAAAACTGCAAATACATACATATTTACTAAACATCCATTAAAAAGGCCCAGCATTAAACTCAGTTTTTAAGCTAGGTGAGGTCTTCACAAGTATAACACGTGACTCTGCTTTTTAGGGACTAATCTTACTAAAGAGGTATGTGATCTAAAAATACAAGGCAATAAACTGCTCTATAACATAATTAAGGGGTGGGACAATACATTGCATGGGAATTTAGAGTAAAGAAATAAGGCTTAAAATGGTTGAAGACTTCATGGAAAAAGAACTTGAGTCTTGGCAGGTGGGTAAGAAATCACAGAATAATCTTGTGAAGAAAATGGATAAGGAAATATATGGAGACAGACTAAGCACTGAAATTCTTTGACCTGACACAAAGTGTTTATCCAACAACTATAGGCAGGCAAATGCAGGCTACACTCTAGAGGGCCAGCTAAGAAGTTTGAGCTTGAGTCCACAGGCAACGTGAAATTACTAAAGAATTTGGGAGCAGGGAAGTGACAAAATGAAGTGTTAAATAAAAGAGATTTAATCTGGCAGCATATGTAAGAGTAAGTAAATTTTGAAGGGGTCAGATCTTGGAGGCAGAAATATTAGTTGCTAATAGTGTTGCTGTTGCAATAATCACAGTATGAAGTGATAAAGATATGAACTGCATGGCGATAGTAAAAGTAGAAAGACACAGAGAGACTTTTCAAGGCAAGAATTTTAAGACTTTTTTTTTTAAAGACTTGTTAATTGACTAGACATGAGGGATAAGTTACTAAGTCAAAAATGATTCCAAGACCTCAGCTTTGGATTCCCCAAGAAAATGATTTATCAGAAATAGGTAGGAGAGATACCTGACCAGGTGGTGGCGCAGTGGATAGAGGGTTGGACTGAGACGCAGAGGACCCAGGTTCGAGACCCCGAGGTCGCCAGCTTGAGCGTGTGCTCACTGGGTTTGAGCAAGGCTCACCAGCTTGAGCCCAAGGTCACTGGCTCAAGCAAGGGGTCACTTGGTCTGCTGTAGCCCCCCGGTCAAGGCACATATGAGAAATCAATCAATAGGTAGGAGAGGTTTAATGTATTATTTTTATCTCTCTTTTAAAAGATGTAAAATCAACTATTATTTTAAGGGGTTATAAACTGAATGGATCATTAATAGAAGAACAAATAATATGCAATACTGCCATTTTTTACTTTTGCTGATTTAAAGCTTGAAAAAAAATTAAATTTCATTGATCATACCTTTAACGCCACAAGAAGAGTCACAGTCTCCACCGAATAATAACCCCTGTCTACATAGTCCCCCATGAACAGGTAGTTCGTATCTGGTGATTTTCCTCCAATCCTGAAGAGTTCCATGAGGTCATGGAACTGACCGTGCACATCTCCACAGACAGTAACAGGACAACGGACCTCCTGCACGTTTGATTCTTTCGTTAAAATTTCCTTAGCCTGTTGGGGAAAAATAATACCAACAATTAAAAAAAGATTCTATCACAAACTTAAAGGCATCATTCTTTATGTAGTAAAAGAAAATCTTGGGAAAAAACTTGAAACGTGTCATAAAACCAAAGTAAAACTACGAGATACCACTTTATCCCACTAGGATGGCTAACTTAAAAGGCGAAAGTTTATACGATCTGAAGAGAAACCAGAGCATTAGAATGGCTAATTAAAAAAGGTAGATAATAGCAAGTGTGTATGAGGGAGGATGTGGAAAAATTGGAACTCACACACACTATTGGTGGGCAGGTAAAATGGTGTAGCCTTTACGGAAGAACAGTCTAGCAGATCTTCAATTAGTTCAAAACAATTACTGCATGATCTAGCAATTCCCCTCTTAGATACGTGAGAGAAACGAAAACCTATGTTCACAGCAGCATTATCCACAACAGGCAAAAAGTAGAAAAACACTTAAATATAATTTGTGGGTGGATAAATAATATGTGGTATATTTGTTCAATGGATTATTATTCAACAATAAAAAGAATTAAAGTACTGCCTGCCCAGTGCTGGCACAGTGGAGAGAGCATAGATCTGGACACCGAGGTCCCAGGCTCAAAACCCAAGGTCACTGGCTTTAGTGTGGGCTCATCCAGCTTGAGCACAGGGCGGATCACTGACAGATCTCCTAGTCACTGGCTTGAGTCCAAAGGTCACTGGCTTGAAGCCCAAGGTCACTGGCTCAGCTTGCTCCCCGCCCCCCTCAAGGTATATATGAGCAGCAATCAATGACAACTAAAGCGGGGCAACTACAAGTTCATCTCTCTCTCCTTTCCTGATTCTCTCTCTTTATATAAAGAAAAAAAAAAAGAAATAAAGTATTGATACATGCTATAATGCTGAAAACATACAGGATGGGGCAAAAGTAGGTTTACAGGTGTTCATATGGAAAGTAATACATTAATAATAAAATAATAAACTGTGTTTTGCATACTCACAACTGTAAACTTACTTTTGTCACACACACCCTGTAAAACCGTCTCCCATTATCCCTAGGGCTTATGTTCCAAGACTCCAGTGGATGCTGGAAACAGTGACAGTACCGTACGTATGTCTTTTTCCCTATACACACACACTTATGATAAAATTTAATTTATAGACACAGTAAAAGATTAACAATAACCAAAAATAAAATAAAACAATTATAACAGTATATGGAAATACCAAAGTTAAGTGAATACGGTTACTGAGAGGGAAGTCCTTGCTGGAGTCTTCCCATAGGCTCAGTGCTTTCTGGCACAACACAGTGCCATCAGTCAGAACACACTTTCTGTTCATGTCCTCCACTTACAAATGTACTACCTTATCCATCTGAACTAGCACCTACCACCCGCTGTACTGTGACTCTTGCAGTTTGAAGTATGACAGCTAAACTAGCACAGCTTCCTTTCTCCTTTTCAAGTTTCACCAAAAGAAGATTCATTCCTAACAGACCTTTGCAAACTCGGCATAAGAATTTCCCCCCGGCCTTTGAGAACTTTCACCTTTTCACTTAAAGGAAGCATTGATGGCTTCTCTTTGGCATATCTGCATTGCCAGCATTACTACTCCTGTGCGTTGGGCCATTATTAAGTAAAATAAGGGTGACTTGACGACAAGCACTGTGATATTTCAACAGCTGATCTGATAACCAAGATGGCTACTAAGTGATGAATGGGAGGGGAGGGTGTATCGCATAGAGACACTGCATAAAGGGATGAGTCATATCCTAGGACAGAGCAGGACAGCGCGAGATTTCATCATGTTCCTCAAAGGCGTACAATTTAAAGCTTATGAATTATTTCTGGAATTTTCCATTTAGTATTTTCAGACTGTGATTGACCTTGGGTAAGAAAGTGTGGAAAGTGAAACCATGGATAAGGGGGGGGGGTATGGTATTAAGTGAAAGAAGGCAGTCACAAATTGTCATATACTGTACGGCTCCATTTACATTAAATGTCCTTAAGAGACAAATCTGCAGAGACAGAAAGTGGATTAATGGCTGCCTAGGCTGGGGAATCTGGGAGCCGGGGCGGGTAATGCTCTAAAATTGTGGTGACGGATCCACATCTCTGAATGTACTAAAAGCCACCAAAGTGTATAGTCCTAAATGGGTGAACTGTATGGTATAGGAATTATATCTCAATGAACCTGTTTTTTTAAAAGATAATCTTTTTTATTTTTATTTTTATTTTTCAGATTTTTTTTTTTCTCTGAAGCTGGAAACGGGGAGGCAGTAAGACTCACGCATGCGCCCCACCGGGATCCACCGGGCACGCCCACCAGGGGGCAATGCTCTGCCCATCCGGGGCGTCGCTCTGTGGCGACCAGAGCCACTCTAGCGCCTGGGGCAGAGGCCAAGGAGCCATCCCCAGCGCCCGGGCCATCTTTGCTCCAATGGAGCCTCGGCTGCGGGAGGGGAAGAGAGAGACAGAGAGGAAGGAGAGGGGGAGGGGTGGAGAAGCAGATGGGTGCCTCTCCTGTGTGCTCTGGCCGGGAATCGAACCTGGGACTCCTGCACGCCAGGCCGATGCTCTGCCACTGAACCAACCGGCCAGGGTCCTTTTTTTTTTTTTTAATTTTTATTTATTTATTTTTTTTACAGAGACAGAGAGGGAGTCAGAGGGATAGACAGGGACAGACAGACAGGAATGGAGACAGATGAGAAGCATCAATCGTTAGTTTTTCATCGCGTTGTGACTTCTTAGTTGTTCATTGATTGCTTTCTCATATGTGCCTTGACTGCGGGCCTTCAGCAGACTGAGTAACCCCTTGCTGGAGCCAGCGACCCTGGGTCCAAGCTGATGAGCTTTTGCTCAAGCCAGATGAGCCCGTGCTCAAGCTGGCGACCTCGGGGTGTCGAACCTGGGTCCTTCCACATCCCAGTCCAACGCTCTATCCACTGCGCCACCGCCTGGTCAGGCTAAAAGATAATCTTTTAAAAATATTTTTTATTTATTGATTTTTTAGAGAGAGAAAGGGGCGGGGAAATGTGAGAAGCAACAACTTGTAGTAGTTGCTTCTAGTGTGTGTCTTGACCAGGCAGCCTGGGGTTTTGCATGGGCGACCTCAGCATTTGAGGTCAATGCTTTATCCACTGCGCCACCACAAGTCAGGCAAAAATGATAATCTCATTCTAGTTAAAATAGGTTAATAAAGAGTCACAAACTATTCAAATTCTTTCATAAATATATTCTCCCACTGATCCACAAACCAACCTTTCACTTCTTTATTCCAACTATCTTGTATTTAATGAGGCATTAGAGGGCCTTGAGTTTATATAGTTTATATACAAACAATGGAAGATTAAATGTACAGGCAAATTCAAGTTCATCACACCTTATATATTTAGCAACTCTAATAGGAAAAAGATTCCAGAACCAGAAAAATAAATAAATAAATAAATAAAATAAAGAGGTCTCTGCCTGGCTAGGCGGTGGGTAGCGCAGTGGATGGAGCTTCGGATGGGATGTGGAGGACCCAGGTTCGAGGCTCCGAGGTCGCTGGCTTGAGTGCGGGCTCATCTGGTTTGAGCAGAGCTCACCAGCTTGAGCCCAAGGCCGCTGGCTTGAGCAAAGGGTCACTTGGTCTGCTGTAGCCCCCTCCCCACCCCTAGTCGAGGCACATGTGAGAATGCAGCTGATGAGCAACTGGGGTGCCTCAATGAAGAATTGATGCTTCTCATCTCTCTCCCTTCCTGTCTGTCTGTTCCTCTCTGTGTCTGTCACACACACACAAAAAGGGGGGGGCTCTGAAGGCCTGTAATATAACAGAAGCAATAAAGGTACATGCTCCTTCCCATCAACCTGTTGTTGCTAAACTTTAAGATAGCCAAACTTACCACTGTTCTCCCCTTATGGTCTGTGCTATTTAGATCTTGTTTTAGAAACTGTTTCCTACCAGAAGTCTATCAGGCCTTATTCTGGCCTCCTTACTTGTCATGTACAAAGTTCTAGTAAGCTATTAATTGCATTTCCAGGTCTACAAGAGATTACTAACAGAGAACCGCGAAGGACATGAGGTAAGATCTGGGACTAATTTAGACACACAGAGGAAGAGGAGGAAATAAACTCACAGTGACAGTGATGGAAGCAAAAATGACTGGGTAACAAGGCCAGACACTCAGGATGCAGCTTGAAGCAGACCCAGCAGAGAGCTAGGACTGGTGGGAGCGTGACATTTTAGGGGCAGACATTGCTCTGCCCCTCCAGGGATTTGATAATCTAAAGAGCACTTAAAAACATGGATTTTGAGCCTGACCAGGCGGTGGCGCATAGAGCGGCGGACTGGGACGCAGAGGACCCAGGTTCAAGACCCCGAGGTTGCCATCTTGAGCCCAAGGTCGCTGGCTCGAGCAAGAGGTCACTCAGTCTGCTGTAGCCCCCCGCCCCCTGTCAAGGCACGTATGAGAAAGCAGTCAATGAACAACTAAGGAAACTAAGGAGCCACACGAACAATTGATAATTCTCAACTCTCTCCCTTCCTGTCTGTCTGTCCCTTTCTGACTCTGTCTCTGTCGCAAAAAAACAAAAACAAAACAAAACACAAAAACCATCAAACAAGAAAACCCATGGATTTTCAGTTTCTCTACATACAAAGTTCCTATTTTTCTGCATCTCTGTTAGTAGACTTTACCATTCTTGTCAATGAGTGGACATGCAATAGTACCTTAATTTGCACCTCTGATTATTTTTTAAATGCAGCTTTTCATGTTTATTGGCTATTGAATTTTTTTTTTTTTTGGTGAGATATACCTACTCACAAAATTAGCCTAATTTTCCCTGTATTGATTTGTACCAGTTTTATTTTTAGTACTATAAATATCTACTTTTTACTGTTTTTATGCATTTTAACATATTCTCAGTCTGGTGTTTTCATTTTGCTTAGTGTTACTAAGTTTTCTGTTGTTGCTAAACTTTAAGATAGCCAAACTTACCACTGTTCTCCCCTTATGGTCTGTACTATTTGGATCTTGTTTAGAAACTGTTTCCTACACAGAAGACAAAAAGGCACTCCTGCGTTTTTATCCCAGTTTTTGCTTTCACATTTAAGAAGTCTTTAATCCAGAACTGTAATTTTATGCTATAATGTAGGGATTCATTTAAATTGTATTAGTCCTAATGGTTAGCCAACCG
Source organism: Saccopteryx bilineata (assembly GCF_036850765.1). Lineage (NCBI taxonomy): Eukaryota > Metazoa > Chordata > Mammalia > Chiroptera > Emballonuridae > Saccopteryx > Saccopteryx bilineata. Next base: position 23,536,454 of record NC_089495.1, read on the forward strand.
TCCCAGCATTATTTATCACATAGTGCTGTTCTTTCCTAATTTGTAATGCCACTTTATAAAGACCTATGCCTATCTTCTGATTTCCAAGACCTGCTACAACCTTGTTTACCCTCACAGACTCCCTCAACAGTCTTTCTTCTGAAGGAGCTGCCTGTGCGGAACTGCTCTGCCACCTCTGATGGCACCCTTGCTGAGCCATGGAGCTGGCTGCAGTCTGAGCTGAAGCTGGGCCTGCTCTCACTATGCTGAGCTGCTCCTCCGCTTCCAGACATGGGTGGAATGCCACACGCTGGGATGTGGGATCTGGCTCTTGGCAGGTGCTGAGGGCTGGACAGCACAATCTCGAAGGATGTGTTAGCCATGTCTTCATGGAGTGAACCTCAACTAGTGGGAAGAGGGAGAAAAGAGAGCCAGGGGAACAGATTGTGTCCCCCAAGGTAAACGCATCATATTACACTGCTTCACACCTTTCCCTCCTTGGATTTTTCCCCTTCACCTTCTATCCTTGGCTGGCACTCCCCAAATCCAGCGTCAGGATTTTTTTTTTTTTTTTTGTATTTTTCCGAAGCTGGAAACGGGGAGAGACAGCCAGACAGACTCCCGCATGCGCCCGACCGGGATCCACCCAGCACGCCCATCAGGGGCGACGCTCTGCCGAAGCCAGAGCCACTCTAGCGCCTGGAGCAGAGGCCAAGGAGCCATCCCCAGCGCCCGGGCCATCTTTGCTCCAATGGAGCCTTGGCTGCGGGAGGGGAAGGGAGAGACAGAGAGGAAGGAGGGGGGGGGCGGAGAAGCAAATGGGCGCCTCTCCTGTGTGCCCTGGCCGGGGTCCCCCGCATGCCAGGCCCACGCTCCACCGCTGAGCCAACCAGCCAGGGCCAGGATTTTAATCCTTGCCTCGGGTCCAGTCTCATTGGCTCCTGCCCCGTGTCAGTAACAGTCTGATTTAATCACTGTAAGCAAAATACTATTGAGCTATTTTTTTTTAGTGGTAAGCTTTTTTAAAATGTTTTTTTTTTAATCTTGAAATTTTTGACTCAAATTGCAAATAACCAAGATTTTGCAGAAATAGTTTAAAAATTAGACTCCTCAAGTCATATAGCATTAAGAATTTGACAAACTAACCCTACTTAAAAAATCCACTAAAGGAAGCATTACCAAAAACAGAGGGAAGGTTATTTAATCTTTAATGCCTGTACGGGACACTTATCAGGTTGACAAACCATTCACTGTAATGTCTATACCATTTACATGAAATCACCTGACACCTCAAAACAGTAAGATGGCATGTATTCCTGAATAAACATTTCTCAAGTGTCTGCTGTAGGCCAGACACTAAAGATAAAAAGAGAAGCAGATAAATTCTCTAGTTGCAATACATTAGCTTCGATGGCTCAACCAAACAAAATAAAACCTCTGTATACAAAAAGAGGTAAAAAGAGAGGCCTGGAAAAATATCTGTAACCCAGAAGATAATAGAAACATATTGACACCCATCATATATTTGTAGACTAAAACACACTATGTCTTAAAAAAAATCACTGAATCTGTCCATCTTAAGAGGTCATGGACACACTTTCCAGACATCTTAATAAACTATATATGATATAGTCTTGAAAAAGCATACTTAAGAATGAAAGACCCGAATAAGCTGTTTTTGTTTAAATTGTTAAATGGAAGAGGGCTTGTAACTGTTTTTTTTTTGCATTTTTCTGAAGCTGGAAACAGGGAGAGACAGACAGACTCCCGCATGCACCCGACCGGGATCCACCCGGCACGCCCACCATGGGGCAACGCTCTGCCCACCAGGGGGCGATGCTCTGCCCATCCTGGTCGTCGCCATGTTGCGACCAGAGCCACTCTAGCGCCTGGGGCAGAGGCCACAGAGCCATCCCTAGCGCCCGGGCCATCTTTGCTCCAATGGAGCCTTGGCTGCGGGAGGGGAAGAGAGAGACAGAGAGGAAGGCACGGCGGAGGGGTGGAGAAGCAAATGGGTGCTTCTCCTGTGTGCCCTGGCCGGGAATCGAACCCGGGTCCTCCGCACGCTAGGCCGACGCTCTACCGCTGAGCCAACCGGCCAGGGCGTAACTGTTTTTATACCAATTGTCTTAAAATGTAAAAGTCTAGCCTGACCAGGGAGTGGTGCAGTGAATAGAGCATTGGCCTGGGATGCACAGTACCCAGGTTCGAAACCCTAAGGTCGCTGGCTTGAGCACAGGATCACTGGCTTGAGCGTAGGATCATTGACTTGACCCCATGGTCACTGCCTTGAGTCCACAGGTTGCTGGCTTGAAGCCCAAGGTCGCTGGCTTCAGCAAGGGGTCACTTGCTTTGCTGTAGCCCCTGGTTAAGCACACATGAGAAAGCAATCAGTGAACAACTAAGGTGCTGCAATGAAGAATTGATGCTTCTCATCTCTCTCTCTTCTGTCTGTCCCTGTCTCACCCTTGCAAAAAAAAAAAAAAAAAAAAAGTTTTATTCTTCTGTATTTTCATGTCAAAAGCTTAATTTTCAAGTGTAGGTAAGAAGACTTTCTGTAATATTGATGGCTTTTTAATAGATAGTTCCCTGACTCGTTGAAACTATAGTTTTGTAGAAAAAACTGTGTTTATTCACATAATATACAGATCACAACTGTAGCTGTTCTCGAAGTGTAACCCAAGGAGATCTACTATTGTTCAAGAATAAACATTTTCTGAAACCTCAGTTTTAACTGTCAATATAGTAAGCATCAATAATACCACCCAGATAACAAAAGCCCTTTGCAGCCCTTGAGTTTCAAGAGTGTAAAGGGTCATGAAATTAAAAAAGCTTAAAAATTGCTGTTAATGCATCTGTTGAGCTACATGTAACGTGAAAGAAACAGACCATGTAAAAGGATTCATGGATTCATATTTCTACAAAAACATGTATCCTATTCACTTCAACTTGTTTTCAGTGACTATTAGTGTCCCATTACACTAATTGGAATACTGATGCTAGAATAAGTAAAATGAAATCACAATGAAAGTCTGTATACACACTGTAGGATTGAGAGTGTATTTCCAGATCCATCTATGCCAACTGGATGCACTCAGCCCAGACTTTTAATCTGAAGTGACTCTAAGCAGTAGGGACAATGGCAAGTTCTATTCCAACACAGGTGTTTTCACCAATGTTCTGAAACATTTTCAAGGTATGATTTTTTTTTTTTTTTTGCACTTCTCTGAAGCTGGAAACGGGAAGAGACAGTCAGACAGACTCCTGCATGCGCCTGACCCGGATCCACCTGGCACGCCCACCAGGGGGCGCCGCTCTGCCCCTCCGGGGCGTCGCTCTGTTGCGACCAGAGCCACTCTAACGCCTGGGGCAGAGGCCAAGGAGCCATCCCCAGCGCCCGGGCCATATTTGCTCCAATGGAGCCTTGGCTGTGGGAGGGGAAGAGAGAGACAGAGAGGAAGGAGAGGGGGAGGGGTGGAGAAGCAGATGGGTGCCTCTCCTGTGTGCCCTGGCTGGGAATCGGACCTGGGACTTCTGCACGCCAGGCCGACGCTCTACCACTGAGCCAGGGCCTCAAGGTATGATTTTAACTGACTCCAAATTCTTAATTTCCAAAAAATTTCCAAGCTTGGTTCTTTAGCTTTCCTTTTGATTCTAGGCTACCAAACATTCTCCCAACGAATGCTGTTTCTGCTTAAGTGAGTACGGTAGACTTCCTAAGAGTTATGAACTATGTAGCCTACATATTTCTTTCTCTTAACCTGTAATTAGTTAGAATGAGATTATATGTAAGGAATTCTTCCATAAAATATGGGTTTGCCTCCCAGTTCAAATCTAATTGTGTAACCTTAAGACCTACACAGCCTTCATTTCTTCATTTAGACTAGGTATCTTTCTAGTCTGTATCTCTAAAATATAGTCTTACCTTCCACATATCTCATCTGGAAATAGCTATTCTTTTACAATCAACTTTTTAATACATTATTTTATTATCATCATGTTACTGAAATTACATTTTTTCTTTTTTGAGGGGAAAACAAACTGTGGGTTAAAATTTCTCACATAACAAGAAGACGGGAGGCAGGCAGGCAGCCCTGGATTGGCACAGCTTCTCAAGCAAGGGCCACCAGGGCAGATTCTGTCTCCCTACCTCCTTTGCCACCCTTAACAAACAGCTCTGCCATCTCATGGACACACCTGGTGGTGCATCTCCTATTCAGCAAGAAAGTAGAATGAGCAAAAGACCAAAGGGTCCAAGCCAGACTAGTCTATGCACTTTACAAAGGCTTCCCAGAAGCCGCACCAGGCCATTCCTGTCACATTGCATGGCCAGCTGAGTCATATGCTCCCTGCTGTCATGATCAATCATGAATGTGAATAGAATAAGGGGAGAGTCTATAATTCCAATTAGAACTGAAGGGAATTTTAGAGATGATCAACCAACTCTTAAAGGTTTGACAAATGACTCAGAAAAATATCTAAGATCAGAAATAAAACATTTAACCAAATTTATTCCATAAGATAGCTTCTCAATTTTGTTTAGAAAAATAATTTAAATAGCAAAAATTATTAGAAAGTTCAATTGGAGCTGGTGTCTCTTCTATTTATGATGATTAAAAAAAAATCATCGCCTGACCAGGCAGTGGCGCAGTGGATAGAGTGTCGGACTGGGATGCAGAGGACCCAGGTTCGAGACCCCGAGGCCACCAGCTTGAGCACTAGCTCATCTGGTTTGAGCAAGAGCCCACCAGCTTGACAGCTTGAACCCAAGGTCGCTGGCTCCAACAAGGGGCTACTCGGTCTGCTGAAGGCCCGCGGTCAAGGCACATATGAGAAAGCAATCAATGAACAACTAAGGTGTTGCAACGCGCAATGAAAAACTAATGATTGATGCTTCTCATCTCTCTCCGTTCCTGTCTGTCCCTGTCTATCCCTCTCTCTGACTCACTGTCTCTGTAAAAAAAAAATCAACTCAGCAGAAGGTTCCAATCCTGAAAATGAATCTACTTCATATACAACTATTATCATTTACTGTCTTTATTTATAAAAAATATTTTCCACCCCCACAACCCCACCAAAATAAAACAAAGAAAAAACAAAACAAAAAATAATTTTTTAAAATTATTTTCTAGATCTTAGAAAGAAGGGAGAGATTAGGAAAGAGACAGGAACATCTGTTCCTGTCTGTGCCCTGACCAGGGATCGAACCAGCAACCTCTGTGCTTCGGGACCATGCTCCAACCGAGCTATCCAGTCCGGCTGTCTTACTTTAAATATAGAAATAAGAAGCACCAAAATGTAAGTATACAATTCAATTGTTCTTTTAAGAATACTGTATTTCCCCATGTATAAGATGCACCTTAATTTGGGGGCCCAAAATTTGAAAACAAATGTATTACATAAAGTTATTGAACTCAAGTTTTATTTATCATAAAATTCATACAACTCCTCTTCAGTGTCAAAACTCCCATCCATTAGCTTGTCCTCATCTGTGTCTGATGACGAATCACTGTCCTCAGTTCCACCTATGGCATTTAAAGTGCCACAACCACTGTATAAGATGCACCCAGTTTTTAGACCCCAAATTTTTCATTATATATACATGGGGAAATACGGTATATTATCTTAACCCAGCACAGGTTTTAGAAAACTACTGGATGGGTTAAGATACACAGTCTCCCTTATCCATGATTTCAGTTACCTGAGGTCAACCAAGGTCAGAAAATATTAAATGGAAAATTCCAGAAATAAACAATTTTATTTTTTGTATTTTTCCAGAAGTTAGAAGCAGGGAGGTAGTCAGACAACTCCTGTATGCGCCCAACCGGGATCCACCCGGCATGCCCACCAGGTGGTGATGCTCAGACCATTTGGGGCATTGCTCCGCTGCAACTGGAGCCATTCTAGCACCCGAGGTGGAGGCCATGGAGCCATCCTCAGTGCTGGGGCCAACTTTGCTCCAATGGAACCCTGGCTGCAGGAGGGGAAGAGAGAGAACGAGAGAGAGAGAGGAAGGAGAGGGGCAAGGGTAAAGAGGCAGATGGGCACTTCTCCTGTGTGCCCTGACTGGGAATCAAACCTGGGACTTCCACACGCTGGGCCGATGCTCTAATGCTGAGCCGATGCTCTACTGCTGAGCCAACTGACCAGGGCCCAATTCCTAAGTTTTAAATTGCAAGTCTTTCTTAGTAGCACAATGAAGTCTCATGTGGTCCTCCCAGAGCCTGACTCATCCCTTTGTCCAGTGTATCCATGCTCTATACATTACCCATCCATTAGTCAGTTAGTAACCACCTTGGTGAGCAGATTGACTATCCCAGTATCCCAGCGCTTGTATTCAAGGAACCCTTATTTTACTTACCAAGAGCCCTAAAGCCATTCACATAATTTCTATTACACTATGTACTGTTATAACTTTTATTTTACAATTAGTTATTGCTGTTAATCTCTTACTGTGCCCAATTTATGAACTTTATCACACATACATCTGCATAGGAAAAAAGAGTATATAGGGTTGGCACTATTCGAGGTTTCAGGCACTGGCAGGGTGTCTTGTGAAGCCTACTGTGTATGATATAGCCTGTATCTATGTTTTACAATACTTCCCGAACTTTTATCGACATAGTGAAGAAAATACTTGTCAATTCAGTGTGAGCCACCCCTTTCCAATTTTTATTTCTACTTTACAAACCTCCTGCTGTTTTTAAACACCAGATGTATAACTTGCTCCCTTTATTCAGACTCCTAGCTCATCAAGTAATATTTTTTTGAGATCACTTTCCCTTGCCTTCGGGGAAAGAACGTGTTGGACCAGTAGAAGTAAGTATACAGTTCACAGTTAGAATTCACAATATGAACACATTTGCATGTCTGTGGCCCCCAAGGACATACCCAGGTTTGTTGATTTGCAAAGACCCACACAACTTAGCATATAGTCATATTCATGGCTGTGATTTATTACAGTAAAAATACAAAGCAAAATCAGCAAATGAAAAGACATGGCGCAAAGTCCTGAGTAAATTAAGCACAAGCTTCCAAGAGTCCTCCCCCACAGGGCCACAGATTGCGCTCATTGCTGCAGGAACACTTGAAATGCTGTCTACTGGGAAAGCTCATTGGAGTCAGTGCCCAAGCCTGGGAGCTGGTCGTGTAGGTACCTTCTGCCTAGCACGAACCAAACTGTCAGAAAGAAACTATGTGTTTGGCATAAAGCACACTGCTTGTATAAACAATTTAGGCACAGTGAGCCACTCTTAACAGGGAATGGTAGAAACCTTCCCCAATCCAAGCTTCTAGACACATGCTGAGGGCAATCATGAAATAAGGCCTTTCTACAGACAGTGGTATCAGGACTGCTCTGTCACTTCTTTTCCGAACGGCTTGTGATTCTTTATGTAACTCTCTGTGATTCTTTATGTAACTCTCATGAGTGTTTTTGAATATGACTTAGAATCCAAAGTTTAGTTATCTCTAAGACATGGATAAGACCAAGTTTAAACCTATAAAGTAAAGAACTGTGGTGACAGTAAGTGCCACTTAGTAGAGATACATTCGGGCAAACAGTTGTTGTTGCTACAATATAAGCATTGCTATATCTTGGACATGCCCAAGACATAATAGTCAGTCTCTGAGACGGAATAAAAAAACCTGAATTTTTAAATTTACTTTCAGCTGATTCTTAGGCACAAGCTAAACTGCTAAAATGTATAGTAAAAATTTAAGAACTGAAATAGGCTATTTTAAACATTTATAAATGGCCCATTTTCTTTATTTTCAAAACGTTTACAGAATCAAGAAGACAAACTTAAGAAATTAAAAAACATACATCCTATCCACTCTATGACTGATAAATCTACCTACGTTTTCTTCATGTATTTTGGTGTATTTTTTCATTTATTTATTAAAGTTGTTTTGTTTTAGGTTTTTTTTGACAGAAAGAGTGAGTCAGAGAGAGGGACAGATAAGGACAGACAGGAAGGGAAAGATAAGCATCAATTCTTCTTTGTGGCACCTTAGTTGTTCATTGACTGCTTTCTCATCTGTGCCTTGACCAGGGGGCTGCAGCAGAGGAAGTGACCCCTTGCTAAAGCCAGCGACCTTGGGCTCAGGCTGGTGACCTCAAGGTTTTGAACCTGGGTCCTCTGCATTCCAGTCCAACGCTCTATATCCACTGCGCCACCGCCTGGTCAGGCTATTATTAGTTCTTTTCACCTAAAATCTGTTAAAAGGTATGCAGTGAAGAATGAACCTTACCCAAAGAGGAGTCTGGCCTTTATTCCTGGCTCCTGGGATGTCACGAAGCCCCAGAATGTCCTGCTTGAGAAGTGTCTTTGCCTGCAGGCTTTGACCACTGGGCAGTCTAAAGACATGATGGGGGATTCGGCTGACCTGGTATCAGTCCCGCCTCTGGAGGAACTGGAGATTAATGACATCGCCTCTTCTGAACTCTGCGTCATGCGTCTATTCCCTGGGCTGATTTTAATCTGTATTCTTTGTAATAGACTGTAATCGTGAGTTGAACAGTCTTCAGTGAGTTCTGTGAATTATTGAACCCAACAGTGGTTTGGGACATACTGACTCACCACTGGTATCAGAAGTGAGGACAGTTTTTGGAACTGTGTCCTATAAATCCTGTAATATCCTTTTAGTTCACAAAAGTAAATCATATTATAAAGCATTTGAAAGGCTTTCTCTGACCAGTCTATTAAAAAAACATCTTAAGCTCAAGCCTATCACTCTTCTCTTCCTTTGCTTTTCCTTCTTAGCAAGAATCACTGCATGACACTCTCTTACATCTGCTGGTCATCTGTGCCCTCCTGTTCACAGCTGGATCTTCAGCACTTTGGACAGGGTGTGGCACAGAGGAACACAACTAAAATGTGTTGAATGTGTGATATAAATACACAGTGATAGCATTTAGTCAACAACTCCTCTCTTTTCTTTCTCGTTTCCTGCAAAACAGGTGTCCCTTTTGCTACAAAAGGGCAAGACCACTCTGAACCAGTTCTGAGTGCTCCTTATCCAGGACACAAATACTGTATGAAAATCTTTCCTTTTTTTTAAAAAGACTTTATTCATTTTAGAGAAGCAAGAGAGAGAAAGAAAAGGGGGCAGAAGCAGGAAGCATCAACTCCCATATGTGCCTTGACCGGACTAGCCCAGGGTTTCAAACTGGCGACCACAGCATTCTGGGGAAATCTTTCAGAGGTAGAACAAATTGTCCAATCATTTTCCTCTCTGAAATGGGAAGAACAAAATTAAACTATGATGTATCCACTATATATATCTTGTCCATTAAAAAACATCCCAATTCTATGTTAGTCAGTTCAAATAAGTCTCATCTACGGCTGAATAGGCAAGGACTCTTTATTTCATCTGCCCATTCTATTTTCAAAACAAAATGACTATCTTTGTATAAAATATTTAATAGATCTTTAATGGAATTTTGCATATTTTTATCGTACTATATCCTAATGCTATTATAGTACAAACTAGTGATCTCAGGACATACCTCAAGACTGTCATTTAGTTCTTTTTATCACAAAAGTACTTCAGTCAAAGGACAGCTTGCAAGGGTGTTGTTGTGAGTCGGGGGAGCAGAGAGAGATCAGCAGAGGAAATGTCAGTGAACTAGCAAAGGACCACAGCTCGCTCGGGCAAATGGCGTCGAGTTCGTGCTGTGTCTGTTTTTATTCACAAGATTTCAAAAAGCTTGTTTACTTAGAAATTGGCATAGCATCAAGCACAATCTTTACTTAAAGATACATGGACTACATCTGCATGATAGCTTAATAACAACACAGTATCAAAAGGCATTAACTGCTATTGCTTCTATGGTTCTCACAACATTCCTTTCTTTATCTCAAGGAATAGCCTGGAAGGGAGCAGTAAAATCTTATGAGAATGTTTTACTGAGAAGAGAGCCTAACAACCGCCTTCAGTCACATAGACTTGGTCCAGTGACTCGCCTTCGAATCACAAAACAATTCTCTTGGTAAAACATTCTTTCCTTGTTGGCTGTGTTCCCATTCAAAGTCAGGTGATGGATTATTCCACTACGCAAGGGACCACAACTGTCCCAGACTACAAGAAACCAACAAACCAATATAAATTTGAGCTTCCCCAACCCCTAGAAAGAAAACTGTGTCTGTGATACTCAGACCTCATTCCTGGTTAATATTATTGAAGGAACCCAGACTTGAAAAGTAACATACACCTGACCTGTGGTGGCACAGTGGATAATGCATCGACTTGAAATGCTGAGGTCGCCAGTTCAAAACTCTGGGCTAACCCAGTCAAAGCACAAGAGAGGAGCAACCACCTATGAGTTGATGCTTCCCGCTCCTCCTGCTACTACTTCTCTCCCCTCTCACTCTCCCTCCCCTGCCCTGCCCTCAATAAATAAAACCTTTGGGGGAAAAAAAGAGAAAGTAACACACAGGTTATATTAGACACCATATGGTCATTACTAAAGGAACAGATGGTATAGAAGAAAAGATTTCTTCATGTAAGTTATTTTAAAGAACCCTTTCTCTATATTTACAAGAATTATAAGAAAATAAGTTCAAAACAATTTACAAGTCCTATTTTATCTAAAGTAGACTCAAATTTCTCATACACATTAGATTATGTCTATGATTTTAATACCATTCTTCTTAGACAAACTAAGTTCAGAAAAAGTTTTCTTCATGTAAGTTATTTTAAGAACCCTTTCTCTGTATTTACAAGGAGAATTATAAAATAAGTTCAAAACAATTTAAAAGTCCTATTTTATCTAAAGTAGACTCAAATTTCTCATACACATTAGATTATGTCTATGATTTTAATGCCATTCTTCTTAGAAAAACTAAGTTCAGAAAAAGTTATAGTTTATACAGTATAAAATGCAGAGCTTGTTTTGGTATTAGTTTCTTTCTTTTTTTTTTTTTTTAATTTAAGAGAGAGGAGGGGAGATACACAGACAGACTCTTGCATGTGCCCTGACCAGGATCCACTGGGCAACCCTCATCTAGGGCAGATTTTCTGTTCATCTGGGGCTATGCTCCCAATCAAGCTATTTTTAGTGCCTGACTGAGGCAGGGGCTCCACAGAGCCATCCCGAGTGCCCAGGGCCAATGTGCTCAAATTAACTGAGCCATGGCTGTGGGAGGGAAGGAGAGAGAGAGAGAGAGAGAGAGAGAGAGAGAGAGAGAGAAAGGGACAGTGGGGGGAAGGAGACGCAGATGGTCATTTCCTCTATGTGCCCTGACCAGGAATTGAACCCAGGACTTCCACATGCCGGGTCAATGCTCTACCACTGAGCCAACTGGCCAGGGCCTGGTATTAGTTCTATCTTCAATTTCTAATATTATGGTTTCCCTTCATCAAAGGAAGAACTTCTTTCACCAAGTCCTTCATAGCATTTATATCCTGAAGAAAAGACTGTTAAGGAAAACCTGCTGCAAGATTTTTCAATTTAGAATACAAGGCATATGTAACCAATAAAACTACTTCATGTGAAAAGAAAGTTTATAATAGAAATATGTTCATCTTATCTATCAATGGATATAATTTAACACATGTGCAGTGGAGAATTGGTTATTATATTATTGAGAGGGGATAAGGGGGAGAGATGAGAAGCATCAACTTGTAGCTGAGTCACTTTAGTTCACTGACTACTTCTCATACATGCCTTGACGTGAGGGATACAGGTTCTCCTCAATGAGAGTCAGTGACCTCCTGCACAAGCAATCCTTGGGAATTTGAACCTAGGTCCTCAGCATCCCAGGTTAACCCTTTATCCACTGTGACACCACTGGTCGGGAAGAGAAATGACTGATTTTTAAAAGTCGGCTTTCTAGTCGTTATCAGTAGTTAGTGCTGGTCTGGTTTGGTTTAGTTTCTTGTATGCTGAGGTTGGCTTATATAAGTATGGAAAATGGTCATTTGTTCAGTCAGTAAATTTGGGTTTTAACCTCAGATTGCGCTGTAATCGTGCCATTCTGTGTTATAGTAAGAAAGGAACAACTTTTTACATCACTATTTCAGATTGTACTGGTGGATCAACAAACTGACATACTCCTTGCTCAAGGGAAGTTGAAATAATACCAGTTAGGTGGTTTGGCTGATAAGACCACTATTCTTTTTAAGCTGCCATCTATCAAAGAAGAGTAATCCAAGAGATTTTTCTCAGCTCACAAAAATCACTCCTTTGTATCAGGATCTAATCTTAAAATGGTTTTAGGTATTCAGGAATTTAGGCCTGCTAATTCACATTAATGGAGTAATACCCTCAAGATATTTCTGCTATTACAAGACTGAGACCAGGACTCAGAAACAGAGTAGGCAAATATAAAATTCACATTTTTAAACTCCTTTACAAGCCTCAAATTATTTCTAAGTGGGCACTTTATAATCAGAATAATGATCTGCTAACATACAAATGGGCTAAGTTTCCCCCTTACTGAGAGCATCATTACCAGGTTCTTCAAAATAAAAGTAAGTTTATCAGCCAGACCAGGTAGTGGTGCAGTAGACAGAGCACTGACCTGGGATGCTGAGGTCCCAGGTTCTAAACCCCGAGGTTATCAGGTGATGGTGCAGTAGACAGAGCGCTGACCTGGGATGCTGAGGTCCCAGGTTCTAAACCCCGAGGGTATCAGGTGGTGGTGCAGTAGACAGAGCACTGACCTGGGATGCTGAGGTCCCAGGTTCTAAACCCCGAGGTTATCGGCTTGAGTGCTAGATTTCCAGTTTGAGCATGGGATCACAGACTTGAGCAAGAGGGTCATGGTCTTAGCTGAAGCCCCTCAGTCAAGGCACAGATGAGAAAGCAATCAATGAACAACTAAAGTGCTGCAACTACAAGTTGATGCTTCTCATCTCTCTCCCTTCTTCTTTCTCTCTCTTGCAAAAATAAAAGTTTATAAGGTCAAACAGCCTCTACCAAGAGTTAAATATAGTTCTCGCCACAAGTCACAGAGTGTCCTGACAGCGCCAGACCGGCTCTCTAGGCACATCACCTTTTAAAATTACTGTGCGTACCGCTGCGGCAGGAGTGAATCACAGACCCATTTCTCTAGGTATGTAGGAGGAGCCTAATCCACAATTCGCTGCAAAAGCTGGACTGCCTATTTAAGTGAACATTAAGAGCTAGTGTTTTTAGAAGATATGACTTACTATTTTACGCAAACAATTTTTTCTCTCAACAGACATTAACCTCGGAGGCCAGACATACCATAACCACCATACCCATGTTATCTGTAGTTATTCTCCAACTGGCAATGGGATGCACTTTATTTTTGCCAGTACCTCAAAATTAGGGCTTTTACCACTACCCTTCGGAATTAATTTCAGCTGACTCTTAGTTTTTATACAATTTGAGTTAGAATAGAAATGTAATTTTCAGGAAAAACCACTATCATATACAGTAACATTCTTCAGAGTAATATTTCCAATAGACTCCAAAAAAATCACATTAGTAAAAAATAAACTAAAACCTAGTCATAAAGAATTAAACAAAAAGATTCACATGGGGGCGGTCTTCAGGTAACGACCATCTCGACATACATTTTTTAGTTTATGATGCTCACCCATTAAATTCTAAAAAAAACTGCGAAGTGGTTCAGCTTATGCTGTTAGCATCGTACTTATGAACTACATGGGTGACCAAGTCTGGCTGTGTGTGGCGGAAGAATATGCAGTAACAGGCATGTGAGTGAGGCAGTTGGGGTTGCCCAGTACGCTTACCTACGCCATTCTGGGCTGTTAAAAGTGCAAGTGTTCTGTTTGTGTTAGGCTAGGTATGTTTTGACTTACACCAAAATTCGAGTTATGTCACTGTTGTAAGAACGGAACAGAACTATGTCATAACACAAGGGCCCCCTGTAATTAGGCTTAACTTGACTTTTTTTCTTACATTCTTTCTATATATTTGCTATCCTTGCCCTGGCAGGGTAGACAGAGCAAGTATTAAGTAGACCAAGTGAGGAGTCAAGTTACTCCACAGAATTGCTACTAATCTTAGTAATTTATGCTTCAGGGAACAGTGACCACAAGAAATAATAAAACAATATTTTTCAGGGTTCTCTGCTATATAAAAAAACTTTTACGAAATACACTCACCAGAAAAGTCGTATCAACCCATCTACTTATTTTGTCTCTTTTTCTAATAGAAAATGGGGTAACAAATTTAAAACAAGATAAAATAGCTTCTCCCATATTTTTAGTTTTCTTCATTTAAAATTCACTGAGTGCTTACATGGGTAGCATCTTTCTTTCTCTTTAGTTTGTGCACACATAAGAGAAAGAGACAGGCAGGCAGGGAGATGAGAAGCATCAATTCTTCATCGTTAGCACCTTAGTTGTTCACTGACTGCTTTCTCATATGGGCCTTGATGGGGGTGGGGAGGGCTCAGCCAAGACAGTGACCTCTTACTCAAGCCAGTGATCACAGGATCATGTCTATGACCCCTCGCTCAAACCAGTAACCTCTTGCTCAAGCCAGCGACCCCACGTTCAAGTCGGATGAGCCCACACTCAAGCCAGCAATCTCAGGTTTTCGAACCTGGGTCCTCTGCATCCAAGACCGAGGCTCTATCCACTGCGCCACCGCCTGGTCAGGCCATGGGTAGTATCTTAATATTCGCAACCACCCCGGAGATCCTCAAATATTATCTAATGATAATCAGAAGTACAGTGAGACAGGCAGCTATCAGGTTGTGAAGACAATGTTTGAACTTGGGCTGACTACTGGAGCCATTATCCATAAACACTACACTTGTCAGGAAGAGGAGGCCGGGGCAGAGATATAAAACAGAACTGGACTCTGGTTAGAAGACAGTGTGTACATACACCACAAAGGGATGTCACAGTTGCTAGAAGAGGGCTGCAAAACTAAACACTGCTCAGGGGCAGAGAGAAAGGAACCCCATCCTATTTCTCCATCCCAGTGGCAAGTTCATCGAAGGACAGAGCGCAAAGATAAATGACGGGACATTTTCACTTAAAAAGTCATGCTTAGTGCACAAGTGCAAATATTCAAAGAAATAAGTGGTAAGATATAAGCTTACATATACCTACAAAGTCCCAGGGACTGGTAGTCTCATTTATTTAGGAGTTGAAGTAAAAATAATCTCTTTTGACAAACACAGAAAGCTTCTTTAAGTGATTAAGACTCATGTGTAATTGAGCAGTGGTACAATATTCTTCTCTGGGAATACATTTTAAAATTATTAGAGCTAAAGGGAAAAATGATTCAACACCCACCTTTGTCCATAACTTCAAGATTATATATAATGTTCTCAGGATAACTGACTCAGCTAATTTCAAAACCGGGTATTTCACTTGATAATAGAGGTTGAGAGATTTAAATGTAAATTTTAGGACTCATGAAATTATAGATTATCACACACAAAAACTGAATGTCTACATGAAGCTATAAGTCAAGTTTGTTTAGAGATAAATACCATCTGCTTGGCAGTTCTATTAACAGAAACAAATCCTCCAATATAAATAGCTATTTGTGTTTATAATATAAAGGCATTTGTTAAAAACACTATTTAAAGTTAACATTAGCTATTACTCCTCCATCCCTAAGTTGCTTAATTATAACACTGCCCTATTAATAACAATGACAAGATCTTTCATTCCCTAGTGTATCTGCGAGGTGCCCTGACTTCCAAACAGAATGATCAAGTTTTACAGAAATATAGCTTTAAAAATATAAACCAGCCTGACCAGGTGATGGCGCAGTGGATAGAGTGACGGTCTGGGATGCTGAGGACCCAGGTTCGAAACCCCTAGGTAGCCAGCTTGTGTGTGAGCTCATCCAGGTTGAGCAAGGGCTCACCAGCTTGAGTGTAGGATCATAGACATGATCCTATGATCGCTGGCTTACGCCCAAAAGGTCGCTGGCCTGAAGCCCAGGGTTGCTGGCTTGATTCCACGGTCGCTGGCTTGAGCAAGGGATCACTAGCTCTGCTGGAGCCCTCTGGTCAGGGCACATATGAGAAAGCAATCAATAAACAACTAAAGGGCCACAACGAAGAACTGATGCTTCTCATCTCTCTTCTTTCCTGACTGCACCTTTCTGTCTCTTTCTTTCTCTCTCAAACAAAAACAAAACCCAGACCAACCCAACAGTATTAAAGATTCATGTCTTTATTGTCCCTGTTTCACAGATAAGGAGATAAATAACCATGGGACATTTTTACATAAATATGTATACAAATTATCTAATCCAAGATTATAAAAAATAAATAAGAAAAACTAGATTTTAAATTAAGATGGAGAGTCCCAAGTAATTTCAGCGGTTAAGAAAACACTGGATACAGAATTCAGAAAGTTGTCTAAGATCACATAATGAAGGACCACCGTAAACAGCCACCTACACATTTTATTGCTTTGGAACTAGAAAAAAATAAACCCACTACATATTATAGAAATGGAAAGAACTTTCTAAAAAGTGCTATCCTACACGAAAAACGCATACCCCACTTATCATTTCAAGTAAGCACTGTTGCCAAACTGAACGCTTTGCTGCCTTCTTCCTGAAAACCAATTTGCTTCCAAGAAGCTCTCAATGTGAAGACCAGTCATCATCTGCTTCAACCATATAAAAGTCAACCTCTAGTTAGAAATCAAGTCTCCCATCGCGTCCACCGCTGCACCCACAAATGTCTGACACATTCCATGGCAGTGATTCCTGAAGGACGCGATGCACCTGCGAAAACCCCACGCTTTAGTCACAAGTTCTTGCCCACTAACAACATCCTTTCCGCGCGTTTCCCAACGGGGGGCCGCATCACACGAGTCGGCAGGCTTTCTAAAGCGTGGACACTGCTCGTCCACACCCGAGACGCTGGAGCGCCAATAACCCCCCAGCAGGAGCCAGAGACCCCGATGAGCCGCCGGGCGGGGACTCCGGGCGCCCCGTCCCCGCGCCCGTCTGCACGGACCCCTCCGGCCGGTAACGCGCGCGGCCGGGCCGCGGGCCGTCGGAGCGGGAGCGGGAGCGGGAGCGGGCCGGCGCGGCGCCCCGGCGGCCCACCCGCGCCCCGGCGCCCCCTCTCACCTTCTCGCACAGCGTCCGCACTTGGTTCTCGTTCAGCTGTTTACACTCGTTCAGCTGCTCGACCCACTGGTCCAGCTCCTTGGTGAACGCCTTGTCGTCCATGGCGGCCCGCTGCCTCTAGCCGCCGCCGCCGCCCCCCGCCCGCACCCAGCCCCGGCCCCGCCGCCGGCTCCCGCGGGAGGGGAAGGAGCCGGGGAGCGCGGCCGCGGAGCCCGCGTCCCGCCCAAGCCGAGCGGACGGCCCCCGCCCGGCCTGGCCCGCCCGGCCGCGCACCCCGAGTCGGGAAGGGGCGTGAGGAGTGGGGGTAGCGCGGCGCGGGTCTCCGGCGCACCTCGCACCGGACCACGGCCACCCTCCGCTGCCGCCTCCCGCCTCCCGCCCGCAGGCCTCTACCCAGACCCCTCCTCCTTCTCTCTCGGTCTTTCTTTCCCCTCCCTCCGGCTTGCCGTCATCGCCTGGGCATTTCCGCCGGGAAAATCGAACGGGTGGAGAGCTGCGGCAAAGGGCGCCGAGCGGGAATGCAGCGCCCCCGTGTGTCTCGGAGGAAAAACGTCCCAAACGGCGGAGGATCCCACGTCTCCCTCCCTTCCTGTTGAATTTTATAAGCTCTTTATAAATTTTGGATATTCAGCCTTGATCAGATGAATCATTGGCGAGTATGTTCTCCCATTCAGTGGGTCTTTTCATTTTGGTTTCTTTTTCTGCGCAAAAACTTTTCAGTTTGATGCAGTCTTGTTTCCCTTGCTCAAGGACATAGATCAGGGAGAATATTGCTAGCAGATTTCAGGGATTTTACTGCCTATGTTTTCTTCTAGGGTTTTGAGCCCAATATTTAAATCTTTAATCCATTTTGAGTTTATTTTTGTGTGTGGTGGACTGTTTTCAGTCATATTCTTCTGTGTCTCCTCCACCTAAAGACCTTACTCTCTCACCTTTTCTCCATGTACACATAACTCGGATGACTTTGTTCAGGGTTGTCTTACTCTTGAAAGTATTCCTGAATCCAATGGGATGAATTCTGTGGTTTTCCTTTTAAGACCTGTAGCACCAAGCACAGCATACTTCACTCTATTTCCCTCACTTTAATGGTTGATTTCTTGCATGCCTCTCTCTCCACACAGACTATAAGCTCCTTTCAAACTAGAAGTCCTTCCAACCTTCTAATCCTAAATGTCTATCATACTGCTGAGTGTGGCAATAGGTGCTTGATACACATTTGTTGTTCCTAACTTGGTAGTGTATTTACATTGAATGGAATAGGTTTTCATTGTCTTTATGAAAACAAGCAAATGATTATCATCCCCAACCTCAAATATTTTCTTTCACTCTGACATATCAAAAAGAAACAATCCTGATGAGATGTTTAGATATTCACTCACAGATGGTATTTACTTTACCCCAGGCGTCCCCAAACTACAGCCCGCGGCCATTTATCCAGCCCCCACTGCACTTCTGGAAGGGGCACCTCTTTCATTGGTGGTCAGTGAGAGGACCATTGTTTTTGGCAGCCCTCCAATGGTCTGAGGGACAGTGAACTGGCCCCCTGTGTAAAAAGTTTGGAGACCCCTGCTTTACCCTTTGATGGGCACCATCAAGGTTACAGAGGAGCAGTGGTAGTCAACCTGGTCCCTACTGCCCACTAGTGGGCGTTCCAGCTTTCATGGTGGGAAGCAGCAAAGCAACCAAAGTATAAATAAAAAGATCTAACTATAGTAAGTTCTTTTGTAAACATTTATTCTGCCAAACAGCAGAAATCTGACAAAGTACTTGGTGATTATTATTATATGCTTTAACTTGCTGTAACTCTGCTTTATAAATTTTATAAAGTTACTTCCCTACTTTATAAATCACCATTACTGTGGAACTGGTGGGCGGTTAGAAAATTTTACTACTAACAGAGACACAAAAGTGGGCAGTAGGTATAAAAAGGTTGACTACCCCTGCAGAGGAGAAACATCCATTATTGCATGTTTCTGGATCAAGAACCCAGATAGCACGGTAAGAAAATTAGTTTTTTAGTCCTAATATTTTGACCTGAGAAATTGGTGGAAGAACACAAAAGTAACATTGCTGACTAAGCAGATTTGATTTGCGCATTTTCAGTAGATGGCATAGTTGAAACTTTATTTTTGAGAGAAAGATAGGGACAAACAGATGAGAAACATCAATTCATAGTTGTGGCACCTTAGTTGTTCATTGATAACTTTCTTATATGTGCCTTGACTGGGGGACTCCAGCCAAGCCAGTGACCTTAGGCTTCAAGCCAGTGACCTTTGGGTTTAAGACAAAGGTCTATGATTTCACGCTCAAGATGGCGACACTGCGCTCAAGCTGGTGAGCCTGTTCTCAAGCCAGAGATATTGGGGTTTTGAACCTGCATCCTCAGCGTCCCAGGCGAACGCTCTATCTACAGGCCGTTTTGTTTTGTATTGTTGAGCTGTAAGAAAGCTTAAAAGGGAAGGTATAGCTTTAGAAAACTGTCACAGAAGTGAATGGTCTCAGGATACTTCATAAAATAATGAAGGACAGAATGCCTCCCATGAGGAATATAGAGCAGAATCAGCTTCAGGACAGCATTTGAAGAGACAAGGTGGAGACAAGAGTACATTTTGAGGAAAGTGATGTTTTCATTAATATTCAGACTTGGTTTAAAATACCTTGATTGAAAATCAGTGGATTAAGAGTCATTAACTATGTGATTTAGTGTAACTCCCAATATGGACTTTTTTTTTTGTTTGTATTTTTTCTGAAGTTGGAAACAGGGAGGCAGTCAGACTCCTGCATGTGCCCGACCGGGATCCGCCCGACCGGGATCCACCTGGCATGCCCACTAGGGGGCGATGCTCCACCCATCTGTGGCGTTGCTCTGTTGCATCCAGAGCCATTCTAGCGCCTGAGGCAGAGGCCATAGAGCCATCCTCAGCATCTGGGCCAACTTTGCTCCAATGGAGCCTTGGCTGCGGGAGGGAAAGAGCGAGACAGAGAGGCAGGAGAGGGGGAGGGGTGGAGAAGCAGATGGGCGCTTCTCCTGTGTGCCCTGGCTGGGAATTGAACCTGGGACTCCTGCATGCCAGGCCGACGCTCTACCACTGAGCCAACCGGCCAGGGCCTGGACTTTTTTTTTTTAAGAGAGGAACAGACAGGACAGTAAGACAGGAAGGAAGAGAGATAAGAAGCATCAACTCATAGTTGCAGCACTTTATTTATTCACTGATTGATTTCTCACTTGTGTTTTGACTGGAGGGCTCCAGCTGAGCCAGTGACCCCTTGCTCAAGCCAGTACCCTTGGGCTCAAGCCAGCAACCATGGGTCATGTCTATGACCCCACACTCAAGACGGTGACCTTGGGGTTTCAAACCTGGGTCTTCAGCATCCCAGGTCGAAGCTCTATCCACTGCCTCACCAACTGGTCAAGCTGGACTTCATAATGTAACTAAAATAATCTTAGCCAAAGAACTAGAATGATTTGTATGAACATAGAGCAATTGTTTCTTAATCAAACATGAAAAAACCTCAAATTACTGTACTGCTTTTCGCACAGATTTTAAAAGCAGCTGGACTGGAAGGAGCGCTCCAGCAGTGATTTAGTCTCTAAGTTAGTTCTCTGTGGTTGCTGCTCACGTAATGGATCTCTATAAACCAAGGACCATCCACATAGTTGCTTATTCTTCAAAAAGACAAAAGGATAAAAAGTCCCGAAACTAGAAAAACCCCTCAATTTAGTTTATTCAGATAATTCTTAAGTTCCAAAACAATAATATTACAAACAGCCAGGAATGTTTTCTTATAATGCTAGCTCAAATTTTAATTTGTCTTATTTTCATTTTTAGAACCAAAACACATACTTGAGGGGGGAAATACTACCTTTTTTCCTGTTTTGTTTCAAAGTATAGATTTCTAAATGTAACTGAATATTCAAATAGGATTTTCATTTTTTGAGAAAATTCAAACTTATAAAATAAAAATATCACAAAGACAGTATCAACAGAATCTGAAAGTTATTTAAAGAAAGCATTCTTAATCAGAATATTTAACTTTTGCTTGACCTAAAAGAAACATTTTTAATAACTCTGTAACATCTTTTTATAACCAGACATAAATCAAATGAGGCATTTTTTTTTGTACAACAGTTAACATTATTGTGTTTTGTTTTTTTTTTCATTTTTCTGAAGCTGGAAACAGGGAGAGACAGTCAGACAGACTCCCGCATGCGCCCGACCGGGATCCACCCGGCACGCCCACCAGGGGCGAAGCTCTGCCCACCAGGGGGCGATGCTCTGCCCATCCTGGGTGTCGCCATGTTGCGACCAGAGCCACTCTAGCGCCTGAGGCAGAGGCCACAGAGCCATCCCCAGCGCCCGGGCCATCTTTGCTCCAATGGAGCCTTGGCTGCGGGAGGGGAAGAGAGAGACAGAGAGGAAAGCGCGGTGGAGGGGTGGAGAAGCAAATGGGCGCTTCTCCTGTGTGCCCTGGCCGGGAATCGAACCCGGGTCCTCCGCAACATTATTGTTTTAATACCTGTTCAGGAGTTCTGATTTTTATAGACTATTTTCAAATAAAACTATATGGTGTAAAAAAAATGGTATCTTGACATTGTTTTAATTCTATAGTCATTTTCAAATTCCTTTCTCTTGACTGCAGTTCTTTGCTTGACTTTTCTCTTTTAAAGATGTTTGTTAGAGAAAACCCTAAGTATTAGAAATTCTATGCTATTTGGTTAATGTAATTAAAGGAGGTTATGCTGAGGATTTCTTAGTGTTTTTCTAAATTGAAATTTACTCTACAATAAATATGGCTGAATTACACTCTCTCTGGAGACCTGTGCTGATAACATAGTTTGCTAACTTCAGAAGTTTGAGAGAACACGGAAGGTTAGCTACCTGTTTAGATTTAGCCAATACAAATCTATTATCACACTTGAGGACCCACTATCTAGTTGTGAGGAATCTTTCTGACTGAGATCTTAAAAAAACAGAAATAGTTCTTTGCCGGCACAGGTTGATGACTCTAGTTACACACTACACCCCTGTTCTACTGTGAGTTTTTACTTTTGTGGGATGTTGAAAATGAAAACGAAATCTGTGTCCACAACACTAGAAAACTTGTATTTGTGCTGCATTATATAAACTACTAAAATACCACTAAACTAATGACATAAGCTAAAGACATTGTTCCCTATTATTTGCTACAAAACCATTCAAAACTGTTTACAGTGTGTATTGTAAAATACAAAAGATAAGAGCCTGTGGAAAGGGCTCTTACGGAAATAGGTATAAATGTGCTTTAATCTCAATATGATGAAATAAAACTGCTTCAAACATAAAAATTTCACAGAATCTCTATTCAAGGACAAACTGAAAATATACAAAACTATTACAATATATTTATAAGCAAAAATTAGAAAATATGGAAAGAATTTGTCATGTTGGACACTGTAAATTATATAAATGTCTAGATTTATAAAATTATTGTTCTGATAACCATTCCAAGTAAAAAAAATCCTATTTTAATCTAAATCACATGGCGTAACAGTGTATCAAAAATATCAGAAACAAAATTATTTTAAAGATATGACTACTTCTGTTTAATCTTAATCACAGTGAATGTTACAGTTAACTCTCTTTATTGCATTAGAATAATCTCAAAGAAAATCTTTAACTGTAAGAGCTGTGAAAGAAACATTTCAAAAAATAAATTTAAAAAATTATTGTTAATGTTACTGTTGGTTAGCTGGATACTGAAAACAGCCTAATACAGACTTCACTAAAATAAATGCATGGGAATAATCATGGTATTTGAGATGCCAGAAATGGATTTCCCACTGCATGATATGATATGCTGTTGCATTTAAAACTTTTATAAACGGAAATATGGTTTATATTTCCTACCACACTTACATATATTTTAAATGTTAACATAATAGTATAGAAGTAAAAAAAAAATACTTGAAAAAACTTGTAAATCTTTATTTCAGTAGACAGAGACTGTTTCAACGTCCTGGCTGAAAAGGCTCTTGATGTTGCCATGGAACTGAAAGAAAAAACACACAAAGATTTGAGATACGTTAATGATGCAGACTAACGGCATTTAAACAGTGCAGAGGAAAGACCTGAGGTTCAGAGCTGAAGCGACCTGTGCCCTTTACTAGCTGTGGGATCCTGAGAAAGGCTCTGCAAGGAGAAGCTTCTGCATCTGCAGAAGAACAACAGTACCTACATCTCTCTTAGGGACCTTGTGAGAATTAAATGGAATAAAGGATGGAATGTGTCTGGCACACAGGGCTCACTTAGTCCCTTCCCTGAGTTCCATTCCGGTGTGGAACACGAGCATCATGAACAAAGCAGCAAGTGGGTCACAGGGATTGTCCCAGTGTTGGAAGGATGCAGTTCCTGTCAATGCGCTAGGTCATTGCCACAGAGCATCTACGCTCCTGAAAGCTAAACAAGTGTTCATGCTGCCTCCTCATTTTTTTTTAAGAGTTACTTTTAGATACCATAGTAAATAGATAATTGTTTCCTTCTCTTTCATTTTCACTTGACTAACTTAACTAAGGAGGTTACAATAAAACAGTTTGAGGATCAAAGCTGGATGTGATTCCAGAGATACCTTTTTTTTTTTTTTTTTTTTTTTTTTTTAAGCACCACGAATACAAGAAAGCATCATGAACACAAGAAAGCTCCCAACTATGAGAACCTATATGAAGCAATTATATTCAAGATGTTCACCTGAAGACACGGTTTGCCACATCTATGCCCGGTGTGTTTATCATTACAGCAGCAGCAGCAGCATATCAAATTAACCAACAAGGGCCATAGACTCCCCCTGCTCTACCCTCTTTCTTTCTTCCCTCCTTTAGTTTTTTTGTTTTGTTTTGTTTTGTTTTTCAGGGGCTAGTTTTTGGAGAAAATTTTCCAGTCCTGTTTAAACTGAGTTCATCTGGTGGGGCAGCGGGGAAAGGGCACAATGCACATGTAATTAGCCCACAGCACGTTTACACGCCTTATCATGGGAGGACAAGAGGAACTGTCCCCCGGAGAACGTTACAGGTTCAATGTGGCTCGCTCGCAGAGGTGGAAGCTGACCAGGCACAGGACTGCGACGGGCGCTGTACCCTGCAGGTGTTGGGGCCACTGCCAACTCCAGTGCAAGGGTGCTCCTGTTACCAGATATTATTTTCTCTTATTTGTGAAACTCTCTTAGGACATGGCTTGTTTTCTTTCTTTAAATTCACTTTTAAATTATAGTTGCCAGGCCTGACCTGTGGTGGCGCAGTGGATAAAGCGTCGACCTGGAATGCTGAGGTCGCCGGTTCAAAACCCTGGGCTTGCCTGGTCAAGGCACATATGGGAGTCGATGCTTCCTGCTCCTCCCCCTGTTCTCTCTCTCTCTCTCTCTCCCCTCTCTCTCTAATAAAAATGAATAAATATAGTGGACATACAATATTATATTCGTTTCAGGTGTACAATATGGTACATAAACATTTCTAAACCTGGTGAAGTAATCACAATATGCCTAATAATCATCTGTCATCATACATAGTTATTACAATATTGACAAATATTCCCTATGTTGTCCTGACCAAATTTCCTTTCTAAAAAATTTTTATTTATGTATTTTTTTGCTCCAGAAGACACACTTCTCTCCCCCTCAAAAAAACGTTGAGGGGAAAATGCCGGTGTGTCTTATGGAGCAAAAAATACGGTATTTTATTAAATATTTTAACACACCATCTGGTTCAGAATATTTTTTTTTCTTATTTTCCTCCTTAAAACCTTAGGTGTGTTTATGGTCAGGTGCGTCTTAAGCAGCGAAAAATACGGTAATTTTTTTTAGCTTGCGAGAGAGACAGAGACAGACACAGACAAGGAGACAGATGAGAAGGAAGAAGGATCAACTCTTAGTTGCAGCACTTCAGTTGTTCATTGATTACTTTCTCATACGTGCCCTGACTAGGGGAGGGGGCTCCAACCAAGCCAGTGACCCTTTGCTCAACTCAGCAACCTTGGGCTTCAAGCCAGCGACCTTTGGCTCAAGTCAGTGACCATGGGGTCATGTCTAAGACCCCACGCTGAAGCCCACGACCTCACACTCAAGCTGGTGAGCTTGCGCTCAAGCTGGCAACCTTGGGGTTTTGAACCTGGGACCTCAGCATCTCAGTTTGATGCTCTATCCACTGTACCAACACTTGGTCAGGCTATTTATTGATTTTAGAGAGGGGGTAGAAGAAGGGAAAGGAGAGGGAGGGAAAGAGAGAGAAAGAAACACTGATTGTTGTTCCACTTTTTTACGCACTCATTGGTTGATTCCTGTATGTGCCCTAACTGGGTATCGATCTCACAATCTTGGTGTATCAGGAACAATGCTCTAACCAATTGAACGACCCAGCCAGGTCCTGATCAGATTCCTAATCAGAAACAGAACTATGGTAATAGACTGCTTCTTGTCCAAATCAGACAATAAAATGAGTTAATTCAACTGATTTTTTACACTTATTCATTTGTTAAGAAAATGCAGGAGAAGCAACTTTAGAATTTAAAAGAAATTCTCTTACACTTCCCTATTTAAGACATTAAGAGAATAACTTTATTAGCAGTATATTTTTACCTCTGATGGTAGAATATTTGGGCATTGGTGGATAACTATTTTTTTTTTGCAGAATTACTGTTTTAAAATTATGCTTTAACTCTGGTAAATATACATTTCAATTTAACATAAAAATTTTATATTGTAATTATGATATTTTACAAATAGAATTGTTTGAGGAAAATAATTTTCAAGTTCTAGTGGCAAACTACCACACATCTCAGCTGACTCCATTTTCACTTCTGCCCAGGTGCTGTATTAGAACACAGGCAGAAAGAGCAAAGACTGCTTTATCTGACGAAGTTTCTTTTGCCACCTTGGTTTTTTTCCTCTATTTTTTTCTCCATTTATTAAAATGCATGTTCCCAGCAGGAAAACAGAAAAACATTTTCCACACACCCCAAATTGTATCACCAGAGGCAGACAGGTAAACTGTTGGTATACTTCATTTTGGTATTTCTATGCATTTCTTTGATTACATAGGTCCATTTATGACAGTTTTAAAAACTGTCACTAAAAATTTTTAATAAACCCTTTAATGGTTGCATCCCATTTCCTGGTATGAATTAGCAATAATTCTCTTAATGATTCCCTAAAGTTGGGTTTTGTTGAACAGCAACACATCAGTGATATAAACAATCCTTTTCTTTTTCTATCTTGGACAACCAGATCCCCACCGGTGACTGAATTTAACTTTGCCAGATATTTGAACGTCTGCACAGAAAAACGACTGCTATGTATCACAGCCTTGTAACTCCATTTACATACATATGCCAAGACAACAGTAAAAACTCAGTGAAGCATGGGAATTTGTGAAACTCACCCTGGGTCCAAAGAACTTGTGGGCGCGCACCTGAACCAGGAGGGTAAGGGTATGCAGTTTGTGGTGACAGCTGATAAGACACATACTGGGCACACACTGGCTGCCGAGCCACGGAAGAAACAGGTATTTGTGATGGGAAATACCCATTTGCTGGCATAAAGTCATATGCTTGTGGCTCCCCAGCAAAGTAACCGAAATACTGAGTGTACCAAAGATTAGAATTTGCGTTTTGGCCAGTACTTGGAACAGCAGTCAACAGCTCAGGAGGAGGCTGCTGTACTCCGAACGATGTTATGCCCTGGTACGTGTGAGTAATGGAGCCGCCACCGCTGCTGTACTGGTACACACACCAAGCGTAGGAAGGGTATGGAGTTCCAAATGCGTGTTCAGAAGAATTGTATATTGGGGTATATGCAGACTGCGGAAGCTCATTCCTATGTGGGGCAGCATTCTGAGCTAGGACTTTGGAATTCTCACTATTCCCTTGTTCAGAGAGAGAGTATTCTGCTATTTGATTGACAGTTAGGGTTAGGTCCTCAGATGTCTCAACAGGTACACTGCTGGGATTAAATGTATCTTTCATAAATTTTTCTTTTGACTCAGTTTTTGCATGTTGTATTTCATTTATTTGTGGAACAGGTATTTTGTTCTGGATCAATGTGGGTTCTGGAGAATGGGTGCCTGGAGAATTTTTAATAGGTGGTTTTAATATTTTATTATCTTGAAGTTCAAAGACAGCGTCATTCATTTCTAAGTTGGCATGGCTATCCCTCATAAAACGG
Source organism: Saccopteryx bilineata (assembly GCF_036850765.1). Taxonomy (NCBI): domain Eukaryota; kingdom Metazoa; phylum Chordata; class Mammalia; order Chiroptera; family Emballonuridae; genus Saccopteryx; species Saccopteryx bilineata. The sequence goes on from NC_089495.1 coordinate 23,563,674, forward strand.
AAGGTAGGCTTTGAGGGCACCGATGCGTTAGGCAGACTAGAAGCATCAGTTCCCGGTTCTATGTCTGAGAGATCGGGAGAATTGTTAAAAATTTTCTGTGATGGTGTTTCATGGTCTTTTGAAAAAAGGCCACATACACTGTTTTGGTCACAAATTGCAAAAGAACAATCATCTTTCTTATCACTTTTTGTTTCAGCAGCACTAAAATTTACGTCTCTTTTTTTCATGCAATTTAAGTTTTCCTGTTGTCCAGTGAAATTTTCTGAAGCATCAGATGAAATATTAGTTAAATCTATTTTCCCCTCCAAACTCAACATTAAAGTGTCTTTTAGGTTCTCTAAAGGTAAAGGTGAGTCAGGGAGCGATTTCTGCATTTCCACCTCTTTTGGAGATCCATGGTTTCTCCTCAGACTGTCAAACAAACTTGGTCCTGTTTCACTTTCACTTTCGGGACGGTATCTTGTGGTCCTATTGAGTGTAACACATAAAAACAATTTTAAATATACAGTTACAAAATTTTAATGTAAATATCTATTTGAGCCCTGGCCGGGCATTCGGTGGGTTAAAGCGTCATCCTGAAGCACAGATGTCGCTGGTTAATCCCTGGTCAGGGCACATCCTTTTAGGAACAGATCAATGTTCCCGTCTCTCTCCCTTCCTCTTTCACTAAAATCAATAAATAAAAAATTTAAAAAATCTATATACTGAAACTTTTATTCAGGAGCCGAGTTCTTAAGTTTAACATTTTCTCTTTCTATTGGCTGTACACATGTATCATATTTCCCCAGTTTTACTACATTGGTTTGAATTATTTCCTGCAGAAGGTGGTACACTCCATATTTCAAGTATATATTTAGAAAATAGTGCTTCCACATTGCAAAAACTTACTTTACAATACTATTCAGTTACTACTCAATTTTTTTAGTGTGGTTTCTAATCATATACCTTCAACCCATTGACAGTCATCTTTACTTATTATGAACGGCTATATATAACTGGTGAACTATCAGATGTGTCCTCCCATCATCCTTACTTACGAATGGCTATATATAACTGGTGAACTATCAGATGTGTCCCCCCATCATCTTTACTTACGAATGGCTATATATAACTGGTGAACTATCAGATGTGTCCTCCCATCATCCTTACTTACAAACGGCTATATACAACCAGTGAACTATCAGATGTGTCCTCCCATCATCTTTACTTACAAACGGCTATATACAACCAGTGAACTATCAGATGTGTCCCCCCCATCATCCTTACGAACGGCTATATACAACCAGTGAACTATCAGATGTGTCCTTCCCCCTTGCAAGATCTTCTGTTAACACTAAAACTGCTATGCTATTTTGTCTGTTCAAGGTCAAAAATAGCAAAAGCAGACCTCCCAAGTTCCTTGCCAGTTTAATACTCTTGCCATTCCTATATAAATGTAGAGAGCTGCGAGCGGGCTGAAGGAAGTATCCATTATGGCAATGTACAGGGTCAAACGGTTAATACAGGTTCCCAAGATAATTACATCTTTTGATGTCTCATCAAAATCTTTTAATAACATTTGGAAAAAACATTTTGAAAAGAAAAAAAGTAATCCTCTACAGTCAAGAGAAATTAATCTTTAGTCTTGAATTTGTATATTCCACTTACAAAACTAAAATCTCCATTTTACTTAATCCAGGTTCCTTAAAAAACTTTAGTGACAACCTAGATCATCCTCCAATCCCATATAATACTTTGACACAGTTAAGACAGAAATGAGGCTGCCTATCTTTTTTATTTTGTTCCTCATTCACCTTCATACAGTGAAAGAGAAGATGGAAGAAAATGAAGCGTATGGTAAACTGAAAACCTTAGAGTTGAGTGAAACAAGATGGTCAACAAGTCCAGTGGTGCCACTTCGTGTCCAAATGAGAAAAACATAACGCAGTGAGATTTTCATAACAATAATTCAGTTTAAAGAGCTAGGCTTTACTTTGAAATCATGTTCTTCATACAGTATAGTATCAGAACATCCTTTTAGGAAACACTGGTATAAGTGTGTTTGTCTATATCTAAAGTCCCCTTTATAGTAATATGTTTGTCATTTATATCTTTTTAATCAATTTTGAAATGTGACTGGTCTGTAAAGTCCAAAAGCTTAAAAAAGAAAAGGAATTTAATCATTTGTCCTATTCTTTTATGCTGCTTTTAATAAAACCAGTCACTATGCCCCACCAATTCCTTAAGTAATGTTTGTCAAATATGAATTTTACTTTTTGAATATGTAAAAACATCACTCCTGTTTTTTTCATAATTGAATTTATTGGGGTGACACTAATGTAATTATACAAATTTCAGGTTCCCAATTCTACAATACATTTCTGTACACCATATTGTGTGTTCACCCCCCCAAGTCGTGTCTTTTTCTATCACCATTAACGCCCCGAACCCTCTCCACTCCCCTCACCACACCAGGCCCCACACTGCTGTCCATGTCCAGGAGTTTCTTTTCATTTTTTGTCCTATTTTGCTCAATCCCTCCACCATGCTCTCCTTATCCCCCCTCCCCCCCCCCCGCGCTTTTCTAAGCCCTGGCCGTCTTAATGACTTCTCTCTATACTCAGAATCTCCGAACCCTTTAAAAACAGAATCTCCCAAACCCTTTATATCACTGAAAAAACACAGGACACTATCCTTCAATACTTACAGAACGAAGTCCAAACTCTTGAGGCCTTACTTAATATACTGCATATTGTGTGTGTGTGTGTGTGTGTGTGTGAGAGAGAGAGAGAGAGAGAGAGAGAGAGAGATAGATAGGGAGGGGGACAAATAGAGAGACAGGAAGGGAGAGAGAGAGAGATGAGAAGCATCAGTCCTTCACTGCAGCACCTTAGTTGTTCATTGATTGCTTTCTCATATTTGCCTTGATCAGGAGGCTACAGCAGAGTGAGTGACCCCTTGCTCAAGCTAGCGACCTTGACCTCAAGCCAGCGACCTTGGGCTTCAAGCCAGCGGCCATGGAGTCGTGTCTATGATCTCACACTCAAGCCAGGGACCCCACATTCAAGTTAGTGAGCCCGAGCTCAAGCCGGCGACCTTGGGGTTCTGAACCTGGGTGCTCTGAGTCCCAGTCTGATGCTCTATCCATTGCGCCACTGCCTGGTCAGGCTGTACCGCATATTCTTTTTTTTTTTTTTTTAATTTTTTTTAAATTTGTTTATTTTTTTTACAGAGACAGAGAGTGAGTCAGAGAGAGGGATAGACAGGGACAGACAGACAGGAACGGAGAGATGAGAAGCATCAATCATTAGTTTTTCGTTGTGCATTGGGACACTTTAGTTGTTCATTGATTGCTTTCTCATATGTGCCTTGACCGCGGGCCTTCAGCAGACCGAGTAACCCCTTGCTGGAGCCAGCGACCTTGGGTCCAAGCTACTGAGCTTTTTGCTCAAACCAGATGAGCCCGTGCTCAAGCTGGCGACCTAGGGGTCTCGAACCTGGGTCCTCTGCATCCCAGTCTGACACTCTATCCGCTGCGCCACCGCCTGGTCAGGCTGTACTGCATATTCTTAAACAACCACCTTCTCCCTCTTTAGCTTACTCTTGTCCCTTAAATTATATATATATGATCCAACGCAGGTATACATAGATAAATGTTTTTATTTTGTTCCTCAATATGTGTCCAGTTTTGTTCAGTTCTTTCTTCAGAGAAGGCTGATGGCAACACCTACCTTGGAAGCTTGAATGTTGTCTTTTTTCCGTTGACTTTTGTGACATCTTTCATGTTAACCTATGTTTGAAAGATACAAAGTGAAGCTGCACTGGTGATGGTTTAAAATACAGTATAAATATTTATTATTTTACTATCAGGTATTTGTAATCGCCTGCTCTGTCAGCATCTAAAACGCACTAATACTACATTCTTGAATGATCCTTCCCTTCAGAAAGCAGTGACTCTGCTGGACTTCCCATATTTCATTATTTGGAGACACTTTAAAAAAAGATATTTGCAAAATTCTTATCCTCACATATTATATTATACCTTTTATGAAACCAGTCACTAAACTTTATTGTAAGTAATGTCCGTCCACAAGAATTTTTCTTTCTTATTCTGCAAAACAGCACACTTTTCTAAGCCCTGGACGACTTACTACTTCTAACTCTACTCAGAATTTCTACCTTTAAATCATTGAAAAAAAATGTTTCACAGTATATATCCTTCAATATGTACAGAATAAAGTTCAAACACCTTAGGCCTGTATTTAAGATGTTTTATAATTTGAAACAATATTCTTTTCCATCATTAGTTTGTCTACTAAGTAGAATTTTTTGTTCCAGACTTAATTTTAAACTCATTTCTCAAGATAGGTGAATAATCACTGTGTCTTTGCTAATGTTATTTTCAATAACTTACATACCTTCTTCATTTTACACAAAACTATTTTTTTCTTTTAAAGCAAGGCCTTGGTTTGTGTTATTCCACAAAATCAACAAATAAACCCCTATTTTCTTTTGTTCTTCTTAATACTTACCTTTTAGTATCACCTGCATTTTACTCAATGTGGAGTGCACAACTGGTGCTCTTATGTCTTGAAACTATGTTTATAAACATTGTTTATCATGCCTTTCCCCACAAACACAGTGTAATACATAATGACTAGTTTCCGAGTCTCTAGAACTAGTTTAATGAACACAATTAGAATAAGCTGAGAAAGAATCCTATTTTTCATTTCACAGGATTTTCTTTACTTCTGAACTGAGAAATTCTTGAAAAAATTTGAGAGAAGCCTCTGTGAGTAAAGTAGGGGGCATTTGTTAGTATAGATAGAGTGCCTGGTTTTACATCGGGGCTCTACCATTTACTAACTCTGTGACTGGGAAAGTTACTTAACCTTTCCATGTCTCAGTTTCTTTACCTTTAAGAAGAAAATAATAGTGCCTACATCATAAGGCTTTTGTGAATAAAATAAATTAATATTTGTACAATAGTGCCACAGTGCCATGCACACAAGAAATGCCGTATAAAATTTGTTAAATAAAATGTGTTTATGTAAGATTCTAACACCTTTATAATTATCTACTTAAAAATATCTATCTCATTTCTCCATGTGGATAGTGGTCAAGAACACAGGCTCCATTAGCCTGTTTTTAATGCTCACTACATTAACTATACTCTTGTTATATAGAAGCTACTCAATAAATATTTGGTCACTCACTTAACTCACATTTTACAGTATTGGGCTTTCCTTTAAGAAATGATCAAAATTCACATCCTTCCAAGAAATGTTTCCTAAGTTAAATAATTACTTAATTTGTACATTTAAAAAACACTGGCAAGATATCAGTCATATACACAATCATTTATATTTTATAGAAAATAGAACTGGTTGAATCCAGTATTTTAGTAAATCTATTTTTCAGGGCAATATTTAAACCATTCTCAAGTTTTACAATTCTACTATTTGCTTAAAGACTAGACTTGTTCTGAAAAATAATACTATATAAGGTTTTGTTTCAAAGTATTTGTTACTGCCTGACCTGTGGTGGCACAGTGGATAAGGCGTTGACCTGGAACGCTAAGGTCGCCAGTTCGAGACCCTGGGCTTGCCTGGTCAAGGCACATATGAGAAGCCACTGTGTGTTGGTGCTTCATCTTCCTCCCTCCCCTCCATCTAAAAATCAATTTTAAAAATCTAAAAAAAATAAAAAATAAAATAAAAAAATAACCACACATTAATGTCTCTTAGATGGACTAAATTAAGTAAAAACATTCGTTACCTTTTGTTTTTTACAGCTGGAAACAGTAGTATTTTCCATTTGTTCCTCAGAGTCCTGACATTTGTCTATAGTGACAGGTTGTTTTTTAGAAGAATTTGAAACATTTTTCATTAGGCACTCTGAAATTGAGGGTACCTTCGCACAAGTAGCGGATTTATTGATATGCTGGGTAGGTTGTACATGAGCATTCCTTTTCCCTTTCAGTTCAAAAGCCTTTGTTCTGTTATGCAGCATTTGGCATAGGATGAAGGAAATGGTTAACGCAGCATTCTTACCACATATTATCTTCATATGTTCAATAGTTTTCATTACTTTCACAATATGAGCCATTTTCCCTAAATCTTTCTGTGGGGCGGTCATTATATTTTTGAGCAGTGTAGAAAACTGACTGTAGTTGTAGTCTAACTCTGTCACAGTGCTTCCATAATTTATGGATGCTATACATGGCACAAAGTTAATATACGTGGAAATGGAATACTTAGAATGCTTTAGAAGTTTTTGAATTTCTGAAAGTTCTTCAAGTTCTCTTGAGAACAAATGAAGAGCATATGAGCTATTAACCGCTTCGTTGTATTTGTTGATAATATCCAGATCTTTGTTAAGTTCAGAAATAGCAGTCTCTAACACTTTCCAAAGGCAATCTGTTGAGTTATCTTCAAGAAATGAAAAAGCAGCCATTTTTTCTTGGCAGTGAACCAGCTCAGGGAGAAGCGACAAGTCAAACCAAAGCATACCACGAAACCTTTGTTTATCTAGTTTCTTGGCCATTGAATTTTTAAGAAAGTGAACTGTTTCTGAGAGCATGGCTATTTCAATATAGGTTTCAGTGGCTTCGGGTTTTAAAATGATAGCCTCATGGTTGTGGTTTTTCACCATGTCTGAAATGTTTTCTTCTGTGATAAAAATTCTATCTATGTTATCCTCTTGCAGGATCTGAAAATATTTTTTTAAAGTTTCTAAGCGATCGGTACATCTCAAAGTGAGTTCCTGTAATTTTTTACAGTCTGCAAATTCAGCTTGGTCCAATATTTCACTGATACAACAGATATCTGGGTGTGAGAACAAAGTATTATTAATCCTGCAGTTTTCTATGTTAACTGGTTCGTTTATTAGACCATCTGACTTTCTGGAAGCCATCACAGTATTCTCCTCAAGCCCAATACTGGAAATTTGTTCACTGCTTAAATCTTTAGACAATGTATCATATATCTTTTGCAATTTAGAAAAAGAATATTGATTCATCTTGAGTAGTGTTTCTTTCTTCTTCTGTCCTGAGTGTTTTTTGTTGAAAGGTCGTCTCTTCTCTTTCCAAACGAGACTTTTTGCAGCATCAAAAAAGATATGTTCCAGACCATAGAGAGATATATTAATACCTGTTGCCTCATTGCTTTTGATAAAGTTAACTTTTGAGGAGATCATTTCAATGATAATCCACAAATGGTCTTTTTTTCCTGAATAGGAAGCAACTTTAGAAGAGTCCCCATAAATACTGATCAATTTTAAAGTACTTTTTCTTAAGGTTTCCAGGTCTCCTAAACTATCTCCAAAGTTAACTCCACAGGTAAACGGAACAGAAAGAGAAAAGTCAAAGCAATCATAACAATGCCTCAGTATTGCCTCACACTCATTAATCTGTCGTTTGCATTTCAAGAATGCATAGTATGAATTGTTTTCCCTTTTGGTGTTTTCAAGTAACTCAATTAATTGATCTTGATAGTTCTGCAACTCACAGAATGCATTGTATTTTAGCCTTCCTTGAAAAGCAGGATAGAAATTGGATTGTTGTTGAAATCCACGTGGCTTGCCAAGCAGCTCACTGTACAGTGACTCATCATACCAAAGCAAGCTTCGAAATGTTGGTTCACCTCCTAAGAGCCTTTTCTTGTTTTCAATGAATTGAATAGTTTCCATTATCATTTGGAGTTCTACCAGAGAGTCGACAGCACAGGGTTTTAATCTGTGTTTGCAATTATTCCACAGGCTTTTTTCTACCAACAGTTCTCTTGAAATTAAGATTTGTTCAAGTGAGCATTCTTGTTTTCTTTCAAAAGCTTCAACAAATACAGGGAGAATACTTTGACAAACTTTAGTTTCTTCCTGTAGACTCTGCAAAGATGATGCTTCATCTGCCCTCCTCAGAATTTGAGCTAGCTCAGCAGTAAGACTTGAATGATCAGCTGAGCCATGTTTTTCTGTTAATTTATCCATGTATGATGTAGGTTTCTGAGGAGTAGTGACTTTGGGGTTTTCAGAGTGAGCATGTGAAACGGGCAAATGATTCATTCCTAAAATGTCTGATTTGGAATTACAGGTTGTTTCTGAATGCAAGGTAGGGTCAGACTGACAGTCATTACTAACTTTGATTCCCTCTTCGTTCTTTCTCTTAAGCCGATTAGAAAGTCTGTTATTCAAAGAGATTGCCTCAGAAGCATTTTTAATGCTTAGATGAGAATCAATCAAGTTTTTAGTCGTTTTCTCACGTAGGTAGGAGGGTTCTTCTAAAATCTTATTCTTCTGATAACTGCACGCATTCTTAACAGCTGGCCCTTCACTCACGCTTACTTTGTGAACTGAACCTTTTGCTTTTTTGGTTTGTTTAGCTTTCCACATTTTGCTGTCCACAATGTCTTTCTTTGAAATATATTTTTTGGAAGAACCGCATATGTCATCTTTTAAGAGCAGAGAACTATCACTGGGAAAAGGTCTCTTCATTTTATTTTCTCTGTAACTTTTACTTTCTTCTTCGGTTACTGGTATGGGATCTGACTCAGAATTCTCAATAACATCCGTTACATTGCTATCTATCTGGACACAGCTACTTGGAAAGCACCGTTCTGTCTCCAGAAGTTCCTTTCTCCCACATCCTTGCTGACAGAGCGGTACATTGGTGGATGTCGCAAGGCAATCGATAGCAAAAGTTCTCTGTTTATCCAAATACAGTTTTGAAGATCCCCCCTCACTGTCTGTCACCGGAGCAGCTGATAAAGACTGAGGAATACTATTACATATTTTGTTTGTTATAAGAGTTTGATTTAATGGGTCCATAAGGATATTTCCTGTAATAGTGCCTGGTTTGGAGCTCTCAGTAGGAGATGTCTGTTTTTCCAGAAAATTTACTTCCTGGTTTCTTTTATAACCAGAAAAAAAAGTAAGGTTATCTGGTTTGTAGTTATCAACATTCAAAAAGTGCTCTAAGTTTGACTCTAAGACTGGAATAACTATGTCACTGTTCACCTTTGTGTGAGCTATACAAGTTGCATCATAATTTTTGTCTGTGCTAAAACTTACGTTGTTTTCTTTTATGCAACTTAAAGGTACTGAATTAGTTTTAATACAACTTAAAGAAACTGAATTAGTTTTATTTATCACTTCGTTAGCCTCAGCACTTTTTATTGCATCTTTATTATGCGCTAAATGGTTCTCAGGCGCTTCATATTTATTAATGTTAGATACAGACTTTATGTTTGTTTGATTTTCTTTTTCAGTTAGTTTTTCCTCTGGGCGGTCAATGGAAAACAGACATCCCATTTTTCCAGAAACGGGTTGAAGTTCTGATGATCTTGGATTTCTTATATAGCCATCGTTATAAGCTGATTGACTTGTACTTTGGGATGTGGAGCACAGAGTTAACTGTGGTTTAGAATATTCTTGATCACAAAATCCTCTCACATGGATAGTGGTGTGACTTCTGGAGACACTGTTGGCCACATTTTTCTTGGAAAAGCACTTTGTGATTCTGTCTCCACTTGTTTTACAGGACTGGTACTTTGATACATGACTTAATGATTTATCAACTTCAAATCCCAAAGCTCTTTTCTCTCTTAGTTTGTTGTATTTTCTTTTTGAAAAGTAAAGTTTACTGAAATACTTTCTTTCAAAAATAGAACTATAATCTTGATGGTCACCACTTTCCCAGAAATTACTGCATATCGTTGCACATACTTTTGGTAAAGGGCCCTTTCTTGTTTCTCCGACTTTAGCTGTAAGCTCCAAATGCATGCTAACTCCTCTATTAGCTTTTTTTAAGTAAAAAAGAACTCTGTCAAGTTTTTTGGAAAGACAATTACTTTTGCATAAAGATACTTCACTTTTTAGAATATTCAGGACACTCTTCATGTGTTTTTCTGACTGTGAAAAGGTTTTAATTTGACCTTTGGATAATGAAGAAAAACATTCATATGAGTCTTGTTTGGTTAGCCTCCTCCTCTTCTCACAAATTTCATGATGTGGTATGTTCTGGTCCCTAACCAGTATATGTGGCTTTCTTTTGCTAGTTCTTGATTCTTTGTCCTTTTTACTTCTAGTATCACTACAATCAGTTTTTGATTTTGTAAGGGAACATCTGCTTTCATTATTTATTGTAGTGACATTCAAAGGTTCAGTAAGCAAAGGTTTACTGTTTTGTTCTTCAGATATGTGATTCATTTGTGTATTATGACTCAAGTTAAAAGAAAGTGAGGTTTCAGATTTACTCACTAGTACTGATTCTTCCCTTAAATTACCAAATTCATCTTCACATGGGTAATCTGAATTTTCACCAGAACACTGGGAATAAATTTCAACTCCCAGAACTTTCCCCTCCTCTTCACTTACTTCTGGTTTTGTGGCTTCAGTTATATATTTGCAAAACTTATTTTTCAATGCAAGGCACTCAACAGTGGAACTAAATCTTGATGTAAGTGTATTAGTCATTGTAACTTGTAGATCTGGAAGTAAAACTGGGTTGCCGAGCTCTGCTTTGTGTTTTCGTGCAGAGGAATAATCAGAGTGTTGCTGATCACGATGCTCCCTTCTTGGGGTGCTTTCCGAAACTTCCTTCCCCCCATTATTGCTTCCAAATAGACCTTCCCAATCAATACGAGACTCCAGAACCTCATATGAGGTCTCAGAGTCTTCATACAGTTGATCTCCATCGCTAAGAGAATTCATGGTTTGAAATAGAAAAGCATCATCACACTGTTCTGATTCTATTTCAATCTCACTTTCCAAGTTGAAATTTTGAAGAACCGAGTTGTCACTTATTGAGTGATAAAATGAACTGTGTAATTTGTTTTTATCCATGTCCATTTCACAATCAGAAATCTTATGTTTTATTAATAACTCCAAATCTGCACTCTCAGAAGAATAAGTTTCTTTAAACTGGTATCTTTGGTCACCATCATGATTTGTGTCCAATGTGGGCACCGCATTATCATCTATCTGTATTGGAGCATTTGAGGCTACATGCAGTGAAGAACCTGAGATTTTGGGAAATACAGAAGCCAAATGCTCTACATTCTTTATAGTATTTTGCATATCTTTTTGTTTTATGGCAGTGATAGTATCTTCAGTCTTTAATGCAGTTTCTGTTGACATATTTTCCCCCAAAGTCAAATTAAATGTAGAAAGTTCCTCAGAATTCAGACTATCTACATTATTGTAATTTTTATTCCCCTGCCTTTCATCTCTATTAATGACATTCTGGTTTCTATGAAAACCCTGCTTATCTTCACATGTATTTTCTATATTTTTTTCTGTAGGGAAAGCAATGTTTTCCTTTTTAGACATATTTTGGTTTTCTTTATCATTATCTCTTCGTTCTTTGAAATAAAAACTCAGGTGTATATCATTATTTAACTGTGCATTACATAACAGGGTATGATCTTGACCGATATCGTCAATTTGAGAAGTTTCTTTGCAGTCTTTTTGAATGTTTTCTGATGACACTGGATCATTTTCCTTTTTCCTATGGGCACATGTATGCTCTCTAGCAACGCTGCAATTTGAATTGTTCTGAGACATTTTACTGTCATGAAATGAAATAACTGTATCCACTGGCATTTCTTTGGCCTGGGGAATGTCTTCTGCTTCCTGAAGAGCATCAGTTACACTGCTAACACAGTTTTGATTTGTTTTTTTCAATTTCAGTTCCATTAGTTTTTGAGAAATGGCAAGATCGGTATGAATGTTCTCCTCATTCTCCACACAGCGTTCAAGATGCTTTTGTGAGAGGCTTTCCACTGTTAGAGGAAGATTATTTTGTAATTCCAATGCTTGATAATCTAGCTCATACTTATTCTTTGTGGAACATTTAGAAGATTTTGATATTTCTAACTCTTGAGTGATTAATATTCGATCACAGTTTTTTCCAGAAGAATTAAGACTCTCATCCTCTTTGTATTCTTGATGCAATGAAGTGTAATTATCTACCAGACTGATTTTTATCTCATTAGTACCATAATTATCAATGTCTTCCCACAAATTTTGCTTTTCTACATGTTTGGAATTGTCTTCTAGGCCAGTGAAGTTTCTCACCTTCCCAATATTTTCAATGTATTCATGTATACTTTCTTTGGTTTGGAACGAAAGAACTGCAGATGTTTGGAGACTAGTTTCATATATGGTTTTTAAATAAGAAGACTGTGATTCCTGAGAAATGTGACTCTTACATCCTTTTGTACAAGTATTCACTGATTCATAAGGGTTATGCGGCTCCCTATCTTCTTCAATTAGAAGGAAAGTGTTACTTCCCTGGTGGGGTCTCTGGGCTTTTTCCTCACTGTGTTTTTGGTTCTCAACTTCTGAAACGGCATTTAACAAACACATCGGGAAGGAAAAATGGTCTTGCTCCTGACACTGTCCTCCCATGGGAATTTTACTGGGAGTTGTATAATCACAGTTCTGAGAGCCCATGTTGTGAGCCTGAGATTGTAAATCATCAAAAGAATTTCTGAAGCAAGGAGCATCCAAACGATCAGTAATAGCATCTTCTCCAGGCATGACTTCAGACGAGGAGACAGAATTAGTTGGCATAGGCAGATTTATTTCTGAATTAACAGAACCTAAACTCTTCTCAAGTGGCAAAATCTCATTTAAACCTGTAATGTTATTACGTTTTTCCATGTTTTCTTCTCTTCTCATCAGTCTTGGGTCTTTGATGAGTTTTGAAGTAATAACTGTGCTTGTTGAGCTAGTATTATTGTGAAGGGGAAAAGCCTCAGGAAGACCGCTTAAAACATTTTTAAGGTGTGTGAAGTTTAACGAGCAGTCAACACTAACACCTTCCTTGCTATCACTGGGAATAAATGAAAGACTTGAATCATATGCATGTCCTTGAGAAGTCTCTCTACATTCTGTTAAATTGTGCTTCATCTGTCCACTGTATGTGTCAAGTACAGAAGTGTCTCCATTTTGCATGTTTTCACAGAAATTAGAAACACCTGAGTTGGAAGAATTTATCTCTGAATTGCATGAACAGTTTTCTTGAACAAATGGGTCCACAGGTTTCCTAAAATGTTCAAAGATGACGGTAGCATCTTTTCCTTTTCCAATTCTTTTGGCAACTGTACAATTATTGAGAGAGCGTGCTCTTCCTGTGGAAATAAAAAGAAAATAAGCAAAAATTATAAGAAAAATAATTCTACAGACATCTTTAATAAAAGTAAACAATTTTAACTGAAAGTTCATAAAATAACCTAGCAATGATTATATTATGTTCTCAGCAGAAAAAGCAAGGAGAGAAGAAGACGAGTAATAAAACAATAAAGTATAAATGATGAAGCATGAAATTCTGTCCCTGAGGCCCTACTAATAAAGTATTTGCCCTAAAAATTTGGATTCTGTCAAATACTAAAAAACAGAAAAATTAAATAATAAAAACATATTGTTCGTAGACTAAGTATTTTTCATATTAATTTTCTATCTTCAGATATTTAATAGTATCTACATATTAATAGACAAAATTGTCTTCCTCTATCTACTGTTACCTTGGCTTTATTTCCCTCTCCCACCAGAGAACAAAAACAGAAAGGAAAGAGTATTGAGGTGAAGAAAGAAGGAGGAAAAGACTGAAAAGGTTCCACAAGGTGCTGGCCACATAGCTCAGCTGGTTAGAATGTCATCCCTATACTGTAAGGTTGCAGGTTCGATCCCCCGGTAAGGACACATATGAGAATCAACCAATGGATGCTTAAATAAGTGGAACAACAGCTCGATCTCCCCCCCTCCATTCCTCTCTCTCTAAAATCAACGGGGAAAAAAAACAGGTTCCACAAAATCATTTTCAGGTGCAAAAAGCAAACTACTACCCCTGCTGCACAGTGAGGTAAACAGTCTCCTGCAAATAATATATGTAAATAAAACCTGAAAAATAACATTTCCTTTTCTTTTATACATTACAAAAATATATTCCTAAAATTTCATAAACTTTAATCATGTAATAACAAAGGAACTTATAAAAGTGCATATTTTGTAAAGTAAAAGTAAAATGTTCAGAAAGCATTCATAGCTAAGTAATACCATAAAAACACCTTTATTAAAACAAATTAATGATGAGAAATTGCTTCTGAAATTTGAGATTTATGACATATATAAAGTTATATCAGTGGGAAGTATCATAAGGTTCTTTTTCACAATATATTAAAATATCAGTATGTTGAAAAATTTTAAATTCTATAACCATTTGTGATTACACTTTTTAATTACAGTAAGCTATAGTAGAAATATGACCACAGATGGAAATGTAATTCTTAAGAATGGGAGTAGTAGTGAAAAGAAAAATGGTAGTTTCCTATACCTCCTTATACCAAAATAAAATAGAATTCACTATAAATAATAAAAAAAAACCCCCAAAAATATTAGAAGAAAACAGGAAAGAATAGTTTTATAATTTTGGGATAGAAAAACATGGCAGAAAAACACAGATTAAAAAATAAAGTCAGTCTGGCCTGTGGTGGCACAGTGGATAAAGCATCGACCTGGAATGCTGAGGTTGCCAGTTCGAAACCCTGGGCTTGCCCGGTCAAGGCACATATGAGAAGCAACTACTATGAGTTGATGCTTCCTGCTTCTCCTCTCTCTCCTTCTGTCTCTCCCTCTCTTTCCTCTCTCTAAAAATCAATAAATTTTAATTTTTTTTTCAGAGAGGGAGGGATAGACAGGGACAGACAGACAGGAACAGAGAGAGATAAGAAGCATCAATCATTAGTTTTTCATTGCACATTGCAACACCTTAGTTGTTCACTGACTGCTTTCTCATATGTGCCTTGACCGCGGGCCTTCAGCAGACTGAGTAACCCCTTGCTGGAGCCAGAAACTCTGGGTTCAAGCTGGTGGGCTTTTTGCTCAAACCAGATGAGCCTGTGCTCAATCTGGCGACCTCGGGGTCTCAAACCTGGGTCCTCTGTATCCCAGTCCAATGCTCTATCCACTGTACCACCGCCTGGTCAGGCTAAAAAAAATTTAAAAAATCAATTACAAAGTAATATTTTAAAAAGTCAAATGCACAATAAAGAAAATTCAGAAGAATTGGTAAAAAGTATATTCTGAATGAGGCAACTTAGTAAAAAATTACAAATATGCTAGACTACATAGTGTATACAGAAATCTTCAAAAGATTAACAGAAAGAACATGATAGAAAAGTGGGCAAACTACATTAAAAAATAATGGATCAGCCCTGGCTAGTTGGCTCAGTAAATAGAGCATCAGCTCAGCATATGAACATCCCGGGTTCAATCCCCAGTCAGGGTACACAAGAAAAGTGACCATTTACTTCTTTCCCCCTCTTAGACCTTTCTTTCTCTCTTCCCCTTTTGTAGCCAGTGGCTCGACTGGTTTGACTGTTGGCCCCAGGCACTGAGGATAGCTCAGATGGCCTGAGTGTAAGCCTCAGGTGTTAAAAATAGCATGGGTGATTCAAGCATCAGCCCCAGACAGAGGTTCTTTGTGGATCCTGGTTGGGCCACATGTAAGGAGTCTATCTGCCCTCCTCTCACTTTAAAGAAAATCATGGGTTAAATAAAAGTTGTCAACAAACATAAAAAGATCTCCAATCCTCTGAGTAAACAAGATTCATATTAAAAACCTTTTTAGATTGGCAAAGATTTTGGAGGATAAGTAACATTCTGCATATGCAAGCTCTCTTTTATACTGTTTATAAGCTAGTACTAATTTCCTGGAAAAGAAAATCTACAGTATTCATCAAAATGTAATGTATAATCACCTACACTCAGCAAAAACACTTTTACAGTGTATTCTTCTGAATTGCTTGCAGTAATACCCAAGATACATACACAAGAAGTTTTAGTACTAGCCAAATCTTGGTCTATTTGGGCTTGATAAACTCTGCTAGCCTCTCCCTGATGACTCCCTCCCTGAGATCGTGCCTTACCACAAAGGTCTGCAGGCATCTGGTGGCTGGCAGCTAGACTTGGTATACTGTGGAACATTTGCTGTGTGGCTTTATACCTAGCAGTGTCACTGAGAGCCTGAACCTGTATCAATCTGGTGGACACCACTAGCCCCTACCTGGTGACTCACTGAAAACCTACCTCATGCAACTCCAGGACTGCCAGAGGCTCTTACAGTGACTGAGCCTAACAGGCAGCAGGCAGGTGGAGGCAGAGCTTGGGGTACCTTGGAACATTTGCTAACCTTTCCCTGGGCCTGGTACTGGTAAAAACCAGCCTTGGTGCATGTCTGCTCTTTCTGCATGTATCCTGGCCCAGAAGAGGCAGCCACAAACTGTGGATTGCTTTCTAGCTCCAAACAGGTTGATCAGGGTCAGTCACAGGCAGTGTCTGACACTGATCTGCACCAGAGACCCTCCTAAGAGGCCCCAGAACCAACATACCTAGTGGCCAGCTTCAGATATCAGGGCATAATCCAACTAGCTCCATAAGTGGCATAACAAAAGGAGATCTTGGCGGGCACCAGACACTGCTGAGGCAGATTTCACTTCATGTGTCCAGCACCTGTACAGTAGCTCTTACACTATGGTCAATGTTGAGCCTCACAATTAGCCATCTGGAGGGTCAACCCCATACATGAATAGACCAATATCAACCAATACTCAATTACAACAGGAGGGCCCACATAACTATACAGGAGACATTCCTGGAGCACCCAGATCAGGATATCTAGGGGACCGTGCCATTAGGTCCCACAGGACACCTACTACATAAGGCCACACTACCAAGACTGGGAGTCAAAACAGATCTACCTAATAGATAGAAACAAACGCACAGATGCAACCAAACTGAGGAGACAAAGAAATATGCCCAAATGAAAGAACAGGAGAAACTGCCACGTAAAAAGCTAAACTAAATCGAGGCTAGCAACTGACCAGATACAAATAAAAAAAAATGGTTATAAGGATGCTCAAGGAACTAGTGATAACTTAACAGATAGCAAGCATAAAAACAAAATAAAAACCATAAAAAATACCATTCACAAATGAAGAATATAGTATCTGAAATGAAGTATACACTAGAAGGAATAAATGGTAGGCTGGATGAAACAGAGGATTGAATCGGTGATCTGGAAGACAAGGTAGCAGAAAACACCAAACAGAGCAGCAAAAAAAAATTTTTTTTAATGAGGCTAGTTTAAGAGACCATGGAGAGAATGGGAAGTGTGACAACATCTGCATCATGAGTACCAGAAGGAGAAGAGAGCAAGCAAGGGATTAATAACCTATTTGAAGAAATAAAGACCGAAAACCTCCCTGGTCCAGTAAAGTAATCTAGAAAATGCAAAGTCCCAAAACAGGATGAACCCAAAGAGGCATACACCAAGACACATCATAATTAAAATGGCAAAGGTCAAAGACAAAGAGAGAATCTTAAAGCAACAAAAGAAAGACAGTTACCTACCAGGAAGCTCCCATAAGACTGTCAGTTGATTTCTCAACAGAAACATTTCAGGCCAAAGGGATTGGCATGAGATATTCAGAGTGATGAAAAGCAAGGACCTACAACCAAGAGTACTTTATCCAGCAAGACTATCATTTAAAATTAAAGGAGAAATAAAGAGCTTCCCAGACAAAAAAAATACTAGAAGAGTTTGTTACCTCTAAATCAGTGTTACAAGAAATATTAAAGGGTGGAAAAAGAAGAAGAAGAAGGAAGAAAGAGGAACTTAGTTAAAAGAATAAAATGACAGCAATATGTACCTATCAATTATCAATTTAAATGTAAATGCTTTAAATGCTCCAGTCAAAAGACATAGGGTTGGCCCTGCCTGGTTGGCTTAGTGGACAGAGCGTTGGCCTGGCATGCAGAAGTGCTGGGTTCGATCCCCGGTCATGACACACAGGAGTAGCAACAATCTGGTGCTCTTCCTCTCCTTCTTCCCCTTCTCTCTCTCTTCCCTTCTTGCAGCCAGTGGCTCAAATGGTACTACGACTGGCCCCAGGCACTGAGAAGAGCTGAATTGATTCAAGCATCAGCCCCAGATGGGGGTTACTGGGTGGATCCTGGTTGGGGCGCACACTAAAATTAAGGGATGAAAAGATATTTTATGCAAATGGGAAGGAAAAAAATGCCGGGGTAGCAAGACTTATATCTGACAAAGCAGACTTTAAAACAAAGGCTACAGTAAGAGACAAAGAAGAACACTACAAAATGATAAAGGGAGCAATCTAGTAAGAAGATATAACCCTTGACATGTATGCACCCAACATAGGAGTATCTAAATATGTGAAACAAATCTTTATGGACATAAAAGGGAGAGATGAACAACAGTACAGTCAGAGTAGGGGATTTTAACACCCCATTGACATCAATGGATAGATCTTCCAGACAAAAAATCAACAAGGAAATGGTGGCCTTAAATGACACCCTAGATCAGATGGATTTATTCTTTTTTCTTTCTTTTTTGGACACAGGCAGAGCGAGTCAGAGAGAGGGAGAGACAGGGCCAAAAAAACAGGAAGGGAGAGAGACGAGAAGCATCAATTCTTTGTTGCGGCACCTTAGTTGTTCATTAATTGCTTTCTCATATGTGCCTTGACTGGGGGCTACAGCAGAGCAAGTGACCCCTTGCTCAAGCCAGTGACCTTGGGCTCAAGCCAGCAATTGTGGGCTTCAAGTCAGCGACCTCTGAGCTCAAGCCAGTGACCATGGGTTCATCTCCATGATCCCACGCTCAAACCAGCAACTCCACGCTCAAGCTGGTGAGCCTGCACTCAATCTAATCTGGATGAGCCTGCACTTAAGCTGGCGATCTCAGAATTTTGAACCTGGGTCTTCCGTATCCCAGTCCGATACTCTATCCACTGCTCCACCGCCTTGGTCAGGCTAGATCAGGTGGATTTAATTGATATCTTCAGAGCATTTCACCCCAAAGCAGCAGAATATATATTCTTTTCAAGGGCACATGAAACATTTTCTAGGAAAGACCACATGTTAGGACACAAGTCTCAACAATTTAAGAAGATTAAAATCATATCAAGCATCTTCTCTGACCCTAATGGTATGAAACTAGAAAAAGAAAAAATATTTCAAAGCAATGTCCTCACCTTCCACCTTAAGACACCAGAAAAGAGCAAAGTAAACCTAAAGCAAATGAAAGGAAAACAGATTAGAGTAAATTAACAAAAAGAAAAAAAAAAGAAAAAAAAAAAGAAAAATATCAATGAAACCAAAAGTTGGTTCTTTAAAACGATCAAAACAATTTACAGCCTTTAGTCAAACTGACCAAGAAAAAAACAGACTCAATTTAGAATACAAATGAAAGGCAATTACTACTGACTTGACAGAAATAAAAAGTACTATAAAGAAATACTAAGAAAAACAGTATGCCAATAAATTATATAAAATAGACATATTACATGAAATGGACAAATTCCCACAAAAACAAAAAACACCAAAACTGATACAAGAAGAAACATAAAAATCTGAGCAGGCTTACAATAAGTGAAGAAATTAAATTATAAACTAACCACAAAGAAAAGCCCAGGCTTAAACTGCTTCACTGGTAAAGTCTAACAAATGTTTTAAGAAGAGTTAATGTTAATTCTTCACAAACTCTTCACAACAAAATGGAAGAGGAGGAAATATTTCCTAAATCATTCTGTAAGTATTACTTTCATATCAAAACCAGACAACGGCATCACAAGAAAACTATATATTAGAATCTTTTATAAATATGGACATGAAAATCAATAAAACAGTAGCAAACTGATTCCAGCAACATATGAAATAAAGAATATACCACGAGTAAATGGAATTTATCCCAGGAATGCAAGGTTGCTTAACATCTTAAAATTAATTAGTGTGATACACTACAGCAGTGGTTCTCAACCTTTCTAATGCCGTGACCCCGCAATACAGTTCCTCATGTTGCGGTGACCCCAAACCAAAAAATAATTTTGGTGGCTACTTCTTAACTGTAATTTTGCTACAGTTATGATTCAGAATGTAAATACCTGATATGCATTATGTATTTTCCGATGGCTTTAGGCGACCCCACTGGGATCGCGACCCACAGGATGAAAACCACTGCACTACAGTAACATGTGAAAAATAAAAACAACATGATTATTTTAATAAGACTCTGCAAAAGTACCTGACAAAAATCTGACACCTTTTCACGATAAAGACACTTAACAACCAGGAATAGACTAGAACTTGCTTGGCATGATTTAGGACATTAAAAAACCCCACAGCTAACATACCAGTGAGAGACGAAAGCTGTCCCTCTAAGTTCAGGAACAAGACAGGAACTTCTATTAAACAATCCACTGGAGATCTTAGCCAGTGCAATTAGACAAGAAAAAGAAATAAAAGGCATCCAGTTTGGAAAAGAAGAAGTAAAACTATCTCTATTTGCAGATGAACTGATCTTGTATAAATAAACCACTAAAAACTCCTAGAACTAATATTGAGATAAGATTACAGGACACAGCAGACTTGTGCAGCCGCTGTGGAAAACAGTATGGCATTTCCTCAAAAAATTAAAATAGAACTGCCTTTTGACCCAGCTATTCCACTTTTAGGAATATATGCTAATAATACCATAGCACTGATTCAAAAGAACATATGCATTCCTATATTGATTGCAGTATTGTTTACAACAGCCAAGATCTGGAAACAGCCCAAGTGTCCATCAGTGGATGAGTGGATTAAAAAAGCAATGGTACATATACACAATGGAATACTATGTGGCTGTGAAAAAGAAGGAAATCTTACCTTTTGCGATGGCATGGATGGACCTGGAGATTATTAAGCTAAGTGAAATAAGCCAGGTAGAGAAAGACAAATATCATACGATCTCACTTGCATGTGGAATCTAATGAACAAAGTGAACTGAGGAACAGAATAGAGGTAGAGGTGGGGTCACAGGGAGCAGAGGGACAGCTGTCAGAGGGAAAGGGGAATGAAGGGATGGGATCAAAGAAGGTAGAAGGATTAGTAAATATATATATATATATATGAGACACACAGATACAGATAACAGGACAACAAATACCAGAGGGAAGAGGGGAGGGGGCCACAGAGGGTGTAATGGGGAATAAGGGTGGGGGTGGGGGTGAGGGCCTTATATTGAGTGAGACGCTTGAATCTATGTTAACACAATAAATTAATTTAAAAAAAAGACTGGACACAGAAAAATCAATAGTATTTCCATATAATTACAATGAATAGTACAAAAATAAAATTAAGAAAATAATTCTATTTACAACAGGATAAAAAAGAATGCAATACTTAGGAGTAATTCAATGAAAGAGTATAAAATTTAACCTTGAAAACTTCACATCACCCATATTAGGATGGTTAGAATTAAAAGTCAGAAAACAGCACATGTTAACAAGGAAGTGAAAAAAAATCCTATCCCTCATTCACTGCTGGTGTGAATGTAAATGGTGTAGCCATTTTGGAAAACAGTACAGCAATTCTTCAAATGGTTAACACAGAGTAGTACCATATGACCCAGCAATTCTACTCTTTGGCTATATAACCAAGAGAAGGGAAACACAGGTCTACACCAAAACTTGTATAACAGTGTTCATAACAAAATTATTCATAATTGCCAAAAAGTGGAATCAAGCCAAAAGTCTATCAACTGATGAAAAGATAAAGTATATCTATACAATGGAATATTACTTCATAGAAAAGAATTAAGTACTGATACATACAACATGCAAGGAGTTTGAAAACACTATTAAGTGAAAGTCACCAGTTACAAAAGGGCCACATATTTTACTTCATTTACATGAAATGCTCAGAATGGGTAAATACATAGAGACAGAAAGCAGCTTAGTGATTGCTGAGGGGTGGGGAGAAGGAAGGGAAAGCGATGAGACAGCTTTTGAAGGGGACAGTGTTTCTAGTAGATGAGGTAACATATAACACTCACTACACTGGCAGAAAAATTATTTTAAAGTATATGTGTTGACATTTTAAAGTATGATATATGGGTTGGCAAAGGATGTAGAGTAAATGTGTAACCTGATGCAAACATTTCTGAAAACCATTTGACATAGTCTTTGAATTGCCTTTTAAATTCCTCGTGTGGATATATACTCTACAGAAAAACACTTGCACATATGCAGTGAGACACTTTTGTGAATGTTTAAAATAGTAATGCCTGGAATATGAATAAAATCAGAATGAGTCCAAATATCCCCAGAGGAATACTGTATAGTAAAAAAAAATGGAATAATGTGTATGTACAAATATGAATGAATAAAAACGAAGAAACTACACAGTTATACATCAACATGGAACAATCACAAAAATATCTGCAATATAATTTTAAATAAATAAAATTGAAGACAGGTAAAGCACAATTATTTTGTTTTGAAAGATGCATAATGAATTAAAAAACAATATCCAGCCTGACCAGGTGGTGGCACAGTGGATAGAGCGTTGGACTGGGATGTGGAGGACTCAGGTTCGAGACCTCGAGGTCACCAGCTTGAGCGCGAGCTTATCTGGTTTGAGCAAGGATCACCAGCTTGAGCCTAAGGTCACTAGCTTGAACAAGGGGTCACTTGGTCTGCTGTAGCCCCCCCCCCCCCGTCAAGGCACATATGAGAAAGCAATCAATGAACAACTAAGAAACTGCAACAAAGAATTGATGTTTCTCATCTCACTCCCTTCCTGTCTGTCCCTATCTGTCCCTCTCTCTCTGACTCTCTGTCTCTGCCATAAATAAATAAATAAATATATAAAAACAATATCCAGAAGCTGTAAGACCAGCACAAATGCTACTGAAGTAGAATAATATAGGAATCTTACCAGTCCTCTTAGCAAATCCATTTGTAAGGACTCTCAAAGTTGTCAAAGGATGTCCATTATCTACTTTTTGACCAATAAACTTTACTGTTACTACTGCATATGGAAGACACTGCCGAGGTTTATCTACTGGCTTTGAAAGAACACTGTATTCATAGAAGTATACCTGAAAAATAAGAAAGAACATTTTTATGCTGAGTAATTTTAACAAACTTGAATAAGCTCATATTTTATGAAAACTATAACTGCATGACGTTATTTACTCATCTGTTTCCATATACCATCATCTCTTCTTGCCTTCTTCAACCTTATTTTTTTGAAGACGTGTGAATTTTTTTCCCCACCACATATTTTTTTCTTGGTAGGCTACCAATATTAGCAGAAGCAGACACAATCTGTTTTTACCTTTAAAAGATATATTTTCATTAAAATTTCAATGTTCTGAATATACTTTGACTACTATATTTCATTTGGTTGAAAAAGTTAAGAAGATAACCATAGTTTAATGCATTTTACATGTGGAAGCATATATATACTTCTAGAAGGTTTAGCTTCATTTAATCATATATACTGCTCACAAAAATTAGGGGATTATTTCAAAATAAATATGAAGCGATAAAAAAAGCATTTTATTTTATTTTATTTTTTTTAAATTTTTATTTTATTTATTCATTTTAGAGAGGAGAGGGGAGAGAGAGAGAGAGAGAGAGAGAGAGAGAGAGAGACAGAGACAGGGGGGAGGAGCTGGAAGCATCAACTCCCATATGTGCCCTGACCAGGCAAGCCCAGGGTTTCGAACCGGCGACCTCAGCATTTCCAGGTCGACGCTTTATCCACTGCGCCACCACAGGCCAGGCGCATTTTATTTTTTATTAAATAAGAACATCAGAAAAGCAAACGACAGGTCAAAGAAAGTTGATTATGTAAATGAGATGCAAAACCAACTTTTGCATCTCATTGGTGAAAATGCACTATACAAAAGGCTGAAAGTACTGGAGTATCTGCACGTTCCCTGATCCCCTAATTTCTGTGAGCAGTGGTTATATATAATATGTATTATATACAATTTAATCTTCAATAGATGAAAAGTGTACGGTCTCAGCAACACATGAGGGAAAGTTATAATTTCACATGTAATGACTAATGTAGCAGTCAGTTCTTCTTTGCTAAATACTAAGGATCAATGACATCACTTCAAAATAGTCCTGTTTAAAAAAAGCTGGCATGTTTTACAAAACAGAAATTAACCTATGGAATGTCTAAATAAAAGAAGCCACCATACTCTGAATAAAATTAAATATAAATTTGAAAACCTTTCTACTAATATTCTCAAACAAGCATTAAAACATCTTTCACTATTAAGGTCAGATTATTTTGAATAAATTAGATTTTCCTTTAATATTTTGGAAAGTTACTTTAAATCTTGTATCGTACAATGCAAACCATGTGACTTCAAATAGTCAAATGAGGTAAAACATGAACATACTACTGAATTGTAGGCTTGTAGTTCAATGGTATCTTTCCGAGAAGGTATATTTCTTGACATATGGCAATCAAAATTAGGAGAAGGATCCAGAGAAACTTTGTTTTTATCCAG
Organism: Saccopteryx bilineata; assembly: GCF_036850765.1. Taxonomy (NCBI): domain Eukaryota; kingdom Metazoa; phylum Chordata; class Mammalia; order Chiroptera; family Emballonuridae; genus Saccopteryx; species Saccopteryx bilineata. Next base: position 23,588,026 of record NC_089495.1, read on the forward strand.
GGAAGGCTGAATTTTCTTTACTTTTCCAAAGAGAACCTTAAAAAAATGCAAAAAAAAAAGTCCATAAAAATACACCGAACACTTCAAACTCTCATACTAAGCTAACTTTTATTTAAAGAAAAAATTATGAATAAAGAGATGATCTTTGTCCCAGATAAATTAGATAACTTGAGTTTTAGTCTAAAAACTTACCTGGAAGACTCAACAAACAAGAAGACTCCAGAATTTTCTGACATAATAACAGATACAATGCTAGTTTCTTAGTTTTGATGAATGTGCCATGTGAAATGTTAACATTAGAGGAAGCTGGATGAACTGTGTACACAGGAACATTTTATACTATTTTTGTGACTTTTCTGTATATTTAAATTTAAATTTATTCCAAAATAAAAAGTTTAATTGAAAAAATGAAAACACTGACAGGATATTATACAGAGTAACGCCTAACTCTCAAACTATGCTTTAATAAATTGATCATGCTTACAACTAAGAATAAAAAAGAAAGAAAATGGCAAAGAACATTAACAAGCAATTCCCTAATTATTATTAACAAATATATGGAGAACTCATTAGTTCTCTTTAAACAGCAGTCCTGTGTCACTCTAAAAAAAAAAAATCTAAACCAATGATAAACTCTAACATATTACAGTGGCAAAGAGTTTTCTGAAGCATAATACACAGAGTTAGTGAGGGCGTGGGATAACGGGCATTCCTACTCACTGCAGATAGAAACGTCCACCTTTCTCAGGACAACCGGGCATTACACATCCAAAGCTGTGATCAAAGTAGTATTTTAAAATATATACAAAAACTGCCCTGGACAGATAGCCCAGATAGTTTGAGCATCATCCCAATACACAAAGGCTGCCAGTTTGATCTCTGTTCAGGGCACATACAGAAAACAGATCAATGTTTCTGTCTCTCTCTCTCTTTTCCTCTCTCACTAAAATCAATAAATTAAAAAAATAGAAAAGCAAAACCCTCCCCCAAAAAACTTATGCCCACCCCAACACTAAAAAATGTTATACTAATTTATGGTATAGCTAAATAGTAGAAAACTATGTAGTCATTCAAAAGGATATTACAGAAGAATACTTATTTAATGACATGGAAATGTTCATTTTATCAATGAAAAGAGTAAGTTAGATAGCAGATAAGAGTAAAAACATATTCTAATTACACTTATACATGCATATCCATAATACATGAACAGTGGACCAAGTAGAGGACTAAATACTTTCACTAAGTACAGTAAAAGTAGCTGTGGTTATTAATGGACTTTTTGGAGCTTTAAGTATGCTCTAAATTTCCTTAAATAGGTATACATTACTTTTTAAATAGAAAAATATACTATGTTTTATGCCTTTGATAGTATTTGAGGTCTAAAAATATAAAAAATTATACCAAACGAACCAATGATTTTAAAGATATACTTACATCTTAAGTAACACAACTGAGCATCTTGCCTAAATTCTGTGATTTTAGTAATCGTGGAAAAGCTGCGATGAACTAAAATATATATCTTAACCAATTTGTTGATGCTTAAGATTCAACCTTAAGACTTATTGTTTTCAACTTTGAGTAACCTCAGACTTTCAGAAAAGTTGCAAAAAGAGTTCAAAGGTGCCATATAACTGTACCCAGCTTTTCTTAATGTTAACATCTTACAGAAGCATGGACAAATGATCAAAACTAAGAAATTAATGTTGTATAATACAGTTAACTAAAATAATAAGAGTTTAGTACTTCAGCTTGAGCCAGAATAATTATAACCTATGTCTTGAAGAAGGGCACTTAAAATACTCTGTCATTGAGTATGATTTGAATGAGAGGAGGCAAGAGGAGCAATTGAGACAAAAAAATATGAACACCAGGAACAAAGATGATAAAGGCTGCCTTTGCTGACTTTTTAGTTTCGGATTATGTCTCACACCCAATAGTTGTCAAAAATACGGGGAAATTTTGAATGATGACAATAATGACAATAATAAATATAATTAATTTTACATCAAAACCACTAATAATGCATATGTTCAGGTCAATTTAAAACAAACTGAAACGCCTGACCAGGCGGTGGCGCAGTGGATAAAGCGTCGGACTGGGATGCAGAGGACCCAGGTTCGAGACCCCGAGGTCGCCAGCTTGAGCACGGGCTCATCTGGTTTGAGCAAAAGCCCACCAGCTTGAACCCAAGGTCGCTGGCTTGAGCAAGGAGTTACTCAGTCTGCTGAAGGCCCATGGTCAAGGCACATATGAGAAAGCAATCAATGAACAACTAAGGTGTTGCAACGCGCAATGAAAAACTAATGACTGATGCTTCTCATCTCTCTTCGTTCCTGTCTGTCTGTCCCTGTCTATCCCTCTCTCTGACTCACTCTCTGTCTTTGTAAAAAAAAACAAAACTGAAACCAATGTTTAATGTTTGCTCTGCTACCTACCTTAAAAATTATAATACTTTGTACATTAATGCTTCTACTGTGAGCATAATTCAAGGAAACATCAACATATCGAAATATATAAATTCCAAGAAGAGGATTTCCTAATATCTTCAGTGTAGATGCTTGGGTACTTATCCCATTCTGATATATCTCAGCCACATCACTCTGAGGCAGTGCTAAAAAGCAGAAATGTTCTTCAAGTTCTCTGCCGTGTCTTCCATTCTCACGCATCTCTGACCTACAGCAAACAAACAGCATGTAGTTAAGTGAGAATATCAACAGAATTTTAAAGTAGAAAATAAATATTTCAGCTTACTATGGTTAGAAAACAAGACAATTATTGATAACATTCAGAGATGATAGTGTTCTATAAAAACAAGTTAGGCTAAAATCACTGAAGGAAGAAATTCAAGAAATAGATAACTACTTGTCCACAACTATGAACTCTATTTTGTTTAGGCCAATGTTTACAAGGGCTAATATTCCCTGAACGCTGCTAATATGCCGAACACAGTTAAGACTTAACCTTTACATGCATTTTGTACTTAACTCCCCAAAATTGAGTTGTTATTATAATATAAATATTATATGGAATATGATTTTCAATGAGTTAAAACTTGCCAAAGTAGCAAAGTGACAGGGCTGGAATTGTACATGGCAACTCTTGTCCACATTCTTACTTATTTGTATTATGAAGGAAAAGACATGCATTTCTTTATTTTTAATTGATTTTAGAGAGAGGAAGGGTGGGGGGAGAGAGAGAGAGAAAAACATCGATTTGTTGTTCCACTTATTTATGCATTTAATGGTTGATTCTTCTTTGTGATCTGACCGGGGATTGAACTCGTAACCTTGGCATAGTCGTGGTGAACTCAGCTACACAGCCAGGGCAAGATATGCATTTCTTAAATACAGATATTTAGAGAGACACATATATATGTATATGGTCAAGTATTAGGAAATTCTATTCTTCAGGGTTCTAGATAACAGCTGGGAGAAATAAGCAAGAATTTGATTACAGACTCCTTTCTTAGTAGCAAGATAAATCCTCAAGAAAGATTATAATCTAAAGTTTCTAAACTACAGATACTCTTGACATTTTGACTACAATCAAGAACCACTTAAAAATATAAAATATATTTCATCCCCCTCCAATTGGCAGATTAGACAAGGAGTTCTATATATCTTGCTTAGAAGGAGTATCATGGCCCTTGTGGTGGCTCCGTGGATAGAGCATCGGCATGGCATATGGACATTCGGGTTTGATTCCTGGTCAGAGAACACAGGAGAAGTGACCATCTGTTTCTCCCCATTCCATCTCCCCCTTCTCTCGCTCTTTCCCTCCCATAGCCAGTGGCTCGATTGGTTTGAGCATGGACCTGGGCACTGAGGATAGTGGTGTTGGAGTACATCAGCCTCAGGTGCTAAAAATAGCTCGGTCCTTGAGCATCAGCCCAAGATGGGGTTGCCAGGTGGATCCTGGTCTGGGCGCATGCAGGAGTCTGCCTTCCTATCTCCCCTCCTCTCACCTAAAAAATAATAAAATAAAAGGAGGAGTATCACTAGCAATGGGCATGGCAGTGGTTCAATCACTGGAACAGAAATGTAATGCCAAATGATTATCCATAATGGAGAACCTATAGATTCTAGAAAATAATGTGTATACCACAAAAAATGAATTGTTCTCAAAAACCACATGCTACTAATATGTTATTCCCTTAAATATCCTCACAGAATTTATATAAAGTCGACTGTGCACATTAGTATATTAATATTTATTTTATTTGCAAGAATGATTCACCACTAATAGATAAGGCTAGAAAACCAATGGCAACAGTTATAAGCAAGACTAACTGATTAGATTATGACCACTTCTCTCTCAGTTCCTGGAAATGTCAATCTTAATTTTCAACTTCACATGTCATCATTTCTTAAACTTGCTTTCAAGTTGCTATCAGTAGGCTTTATGAAACACTAAGATCAATATGTTGATTGTTAAGGTTTAATAGAAGTACTATAATACTTTTTTGTTTTCCCAATTCTTAACTGGTTTTTCTTAGGATCTGGAGAAACATTAACTTTCTGAACAATGCCTGGTAAAAGGATCCAGGTATTTGCTCAAAAAGTTGATGTTTTCCCACTTGGGAACACTAACAATAATAGCACAGAGGATAGGAGGGAGGGAAGAAACTCAAGTATACTGTTGTAAGTTTTTATGCACACATAAATATGACAGCATGTGAAGGAACAACGTGATAAATTAAGTTAAAGATGTACAACAAACATTAGAGCAGGGTTTCCCAACAGTGATTATACTGTGTTTTGGGCCAAATAATTCTTTGTGTTAGTCATCTTACTTGCTAAATATTATGTCCTCTTAAGGGGTTGAGCAGTATGAAAAAAGTATCAGCAAAGACTTGACCCAGGGATCCAAAAGCCTTTATAACTAAAGTAGAAAATATCCTCTGAAGTTTTAAACTGGTAATAATACTAATAAATACTTTGTAGTTTTAAGAATCACAATGAAAAAGAATTTAGGACTAAATATGACTGAGATAATAAAAATAGCCAATAAAAAGTTAGCCTTTAGAACTATTTCTAGGACTAAAAAGTTTTGTAAAAGTCTGACTTTTTGAAGTTAGAACAAGAATCTCTGTCGGCTTGTCAAATGACAGTTCTGAGTCTCAAGACTTCCATTTCAGAGATAGGTAAAATAAATCCCATTAGCCTTTTGTGTTTACAGTAATGTAGATAAGATGACCATCCACTACATACAGAGTGCTCTATTACCAAGAGAAATGAATCCCCTCAGAGTCTATGCCAACAGGATACTTATATTATCTTAAATATAAAAAAACACATTAGTTAAGAGTAATTTTCCAGTAATGTTTTCTCATGTTTTTATGCAGCAATATGAGTGAGGAATAAACGTCACAATTTGTCAGCCCCTGAACCTTAGACATGCTTTAAGCTCTGGAGTGGAAATTCAAAATCAACCCAGCACTCAAGTGTTAACCATGAAGCTATACTCTTGGTTGTGGGTTGGTCATTATTTTTAAAGCATTGTTTTACTAAACATTAAGTAAATAAATATAAAATTTAGTTAAAAAAACTTACATGGATAAAGAGGTTACATATAAGTTAACACAATACAACAGATGAGTGGTAGAAACAGGATTAGAATCCTGAATATCTTCTGGAAAACCATAAATTTATAATTAAATGTGACACCATGATGTCTATCTACTGACATCAACTACAACAGAATGCAAGGTATAAGTGCCTCAAATAGAATGCCTATGTCACAGTTAATTACATTACAGAACAGATGTTAAATATAACTTGCATAGTAGGCAATGGGTAATTTGAGTAAATGAAACACAAAAGTATCATTACGTCTGAGTTTAACTGGAAACAAAAGAATGCTGCTACTAGTGATGTAGCTACTGGCAGTGCCTAGAGGAGAAAATGAAAGTATTCATTAAGTATGCTTTTTAGGAAATAGTTAAAGAAAATAAGTAATTGGCTTTGGAGAGCTTGAAAGGGAACTTAATAGTCTTCAAACTGATCAAACTGCTGGTGAGAAGTGATCACTGTCCAACTGGAAGAAAGTGCAATGTATGAAATGAAGCGTAGACAGCTAAGAAATACTGGGATTTAACCAAGTTTAAATTAGAAAAGTCTGATTCAAGAGTAGTGGTGTCACAAAAATGGTGAGGTAGGATGCCCCAGCCTCTGGCACCAACAAAGATCAATACTTAGACCACTATCCACGAACAAAAGCAGCTCCGGGAGAGCTCTAAAGTCCACTCAAGAAACTTCAGCAACACAGTGGCACCAAAAATCTGAGACGAACTGCACAGAAAGGGTAGAGTGAACAGCTTCAACTCGCTGCTTGACAATGGTCTTGGCAAAAAAAATTTTGGATATGACATCAAAAGCACAGACAACAAAAGCAAACATCAGGTGAGACTATCTCAAACTAAAATGCTTTTTGCACCACAAATAATAACAGTTGATAAAAGGAAAAGACAAACTGGAAGGGGGGGAATGCTGTATCTATAAACTGTTTATCTGGTAAAGGGCTAATATCCAAAATACATAAGGAATTCACACAATTCAAGGCAAAAACACAATCTGATTTAAAAAATAGGCAGAGAAGCTGAATAGATATTTTACCAAAGAAAATGTACAGAAGGCCAGTGAGTACATAAAAAGGTAATTCAACATCATTAATCATCAGTGAAATATAATACAAATCAAAACCACAAGTTACCATCTCACAAGATATTCTCAAAAAGACAAGATAAGTGCTGATGAGGTTTTAGAGCAGGGGTCGGGAACCTTTTGGGCTGAGAGAGCCATGAACGCCACATATTTTAAAATGTAATTCTGTGAGAGCCATACGACGACCCATGTACGTTAGGCATTATCCAATAAAAATTTGGTGTTGTCCTGGAGGACAGCTGTGATTGGCTCCAGCCATCCACAACCATGAACATAAACAGTAGGAAATGAATGGATTGTAATACATGAGAATGTTTTATATTTTTAACGTTATTATTATTTTAATTAAAGATTTGTCTGCGAGCCAGATGCATCCATCAAAAGAACCACATCTGGCTCGCGAGCCATAGGTTCCTGACCCCTGGTTTAGAGAAAAGAGAGCCCTCGTGCACGGCTGGTGTGAATATAAACTGGTCCAGTACAAACAGAACTACCATATGATTCAGCAATTCCACTTCTGAGTAAGTATCTGAAGGAGATGAAATCACTATCTCAAAGAGATATCTGCATTCCCGTGTTCATTTCAGCCTTCTTACCCATACCCAAGACATGGAAATAATCTACGTCTGTCGACAGATGGACTGATGAAGGAAATGTGCTACATGTTACGTACACACTGAAGTATTATCCAGCCACAGAAAAGAAAATCCTTCCCTTTTAACATAGATGGATCTTGAGGACATTATTCAAAGTGAAGTCAGAAACAGAAAGACAAATAGCATTATGATCTCACCTATATGTGGATTATAAACACATCAAACTCATAGAAACAGAGAGATGTTGGTGAAGGTATAGACTTTCAGTCGTACGTTTCGAGGACCTAAGAGACAGCATGGTGAGTGAAGTAAACAATAATACTGTATTGTAAATGGAAGCTGCTGTAGGAATAGAATTGCAATGTTCTTATTACACTAACACAATGGTAATTAGGTGAGGTATAGAATGTTACCTTACTGTGGCAAACATTTTGCAATACGCTATATTATATGTGTATCAAATCATCCCACTGTACACCATAAACTTATACAATGTTATGTCAATTATTTCAATAAACCTGTAAAAAAAAAAGGGAGATTTTCTAAGGCACACAAAAAGTCCAGATATAAAGTAGTGTATTAGTTTTCTATTGCAGCTGTAAAAAATGACCAGAGATGTAATGGTTTTAAACAAACCAAGTTTATTATCTTATGGTTATGTAGTCCATAAGCCCAATATGGGCCTCGTTACGTTAAAATCAAGGTATTATCTGGACTTGTGGTCCTCTCCAGGCTCTAGGGGAGGATCTATCTCCTCGCTGGCAAAATTCAGTTTCTGAGAGTTGGAGGACTGACATCTGGTCTCCTTGCTGGCTGTTAGCTGAAAGCTGTTCCCAAATTCTAGAAGTTACCTGCTTTCCTTGGCTCATAACACCTTTCCCCAGCTTCAAAGCCAGCAAAGGCAGGATGAATTCCTCTCGTCCTTCCCTTATTCTTTGTCCTCTCTCTGACCCACTCTGCTGCCTTCCTCTGACACTTCTGAGAGCTCATATAATTAAGCTGGGCACACGGAGATAATTGAAGATAATCGCCTATCGGAAGGTCCCTGACCTGAATCACATCTATCAAGTCCCTTTTGTCACATAATGTAACATAGTGAGAGGTTCTGGGAATTTGGGGGGGTGGCCACTATGTTGCCTGCTGCAAGCAGATTCAGAAACTTGCTCAACCCATCAACAATAGGAGAAACTCAAGTTTTCCCCTTGACTCAACACAGCTGCCCACAACTTTGTCTTATGTCATGGTTCCTCTTATGGTCTTAAGAGGGCGGCCAGGAGCAGCTAGGCCTACTAGCTTCCTTGCTCACAGCCCCTTGAGGGGGCAAGGATTTCCAAGCAAGCTGTGTTCGACTGAACAGAAAAAAGAGAACATTCAGAGATATCCTAAATTAAATTACAACAGGCTGGAGGATAGAAGGAAGAGACAAGAGGTTGCAACTGCAGGGCAAAACCAACAAAAGACTGCTTACATCCCTCAGTGTATGATGAAACTTAACGAATTAACTTCCAGGTGCCGGTTTCCTCAATTATCTAAAAAGAATAGCTGAGTAGCCAACCGCCAGGTGCCACCAACCGCCAGGTGCCACCAACCGCCAGGTGCGCCTCCGCATCTTACCAGGCATGAACTTTCCAGACTGTTGCCCACAAACAATCCTAAAGAGCAAACCTTTCTTCCGGACTGTGCACTTATCCCAGAACGGCACCCCTCTTCCCTTTCATCCCTTTTATCTGTACAGCCAATATCAACTCTTTCAAAACAACTTACATCTTTTTCCTGCCCACCTGATACACTGAAAAGCCCATCAACTCCAAGACAGTGGACCTGCTGCTTCCCTTATCTAGCCCTGCTGCCTGGAGGTTTAGATGGCATGTCCCAAGACCTGGTCCTTTTCTGGCTAGCACTGGCTCAATAAACCCCTTCTTCTTAAGAAAGTTTCTTTTTTTTTTTTTTTTTCTGAAGCTGGAAACAGGGAGAGACAGTCAGACAGACTCCCGCATGCGCCCGACCAGGATCCACCCGGCACGCCCACCATGGGGCAACGCTCTGCCCACCAGGGGGCGATGCTCTGCCCATCCTGGGCGTCGCCATGTTGCGACCAGAGCCACTCTAGCGCCTGAGGCAGAGGCCACAGAGCCATCCCCAGCGCCTGGGCCATCTTTGCTCCAATGGAGCCTCGGCTGCGGGAGGGGAAGAGAGAGATAGAGAGGAAAGCGCGGCGGAGGGGTGGAGAAGCAAATGGGCGCTTCTCCTGTGTGCCCTGGCCGGGAATCGAACCCAGGTCCTCCGCACGCTAGGCCGACGCTCTACCACTGAGCCAACCGGCCAGGGCAAGAAAGTTTCAATAGAGAAAGTTTTATTTAACATATCCATAACATATCCGTAAGCAGGTTCGAACATCAGTAAACCAGTAAAGGCAAGGGTAATGGTACGAAGAATAGTTTAGTCTAACTATGTAAGATGATTTAGAATTATCAGGACGACTAGTCTACTCATTTGATTACTCTTTATACACATCCTTCTTCCAACACACATACTTTCAAAAATGCTCATGCTCACACCAAACACCTTCTGTCCACTTCACCAAAGGGAGTAACCCAAAGTCTCATCTATTTATTTCATCTAACTTCAGATTCATGATGTGAGTAATATGCTTTCATTTCCAACAGGTGTGGGTATAGAAACATACAGTCAATATCCATTTTGGCAATAGATGGCTATAAGAAGTAGTTGTCTACACCCAGAATACACTGGTGTATAATATATAGGATAACTACAATTACATTCAGAAACGTGAAGAATGACACAAAAATGGTCAGCAGTAATTGGCCCTTAGCACAAAGTATATCCTTCTAGAAAGAAGTAGCTAGGATTCTTTGGCCTCAAAATTCCTAAGGCTAGTAACTATAACAAGATCTTGTTTAGATAGTAATTGTGATTAGCAATCTGTCTCCTGGCAACAAGCCTCTCAAACTTTTCCATCCCCTAAAGCCCTGACTTGTAGTGGTCCTTACTTATTGCACCCCAACTTGATACAATCAATTCCTTCCACCAGATTGCATTTAAAATATACCTTTACTATAAAAACATGTGTAGTTCTATTTACCAGGTGGAAAGTGCTCAAAAGGAGATATTTGGGCAAGGCAGAAGGCAACATATTTGTGCTTTTTGGTATACTTATCTCCCATTACATCTCTTTCCTTTTAAGTGAATATTCACATAAACCCGGAAAAGTTTAATTCTTTCTTTCAAGCTAATTTTGCAAGCCGACCTGTGAAACTAAGCCATAAACAGAAAGGCTCTTTCTGACCATGCCTGAATTTTAAAAGCTTCTTAGATCTAAGCACAAAATAGACAAAGCACTTCAGTATTCTGAATTGTTTTTTTTAACAATTTCCTCCCAAACCACAGCGCTATGAAGCATATGGTCTGTGTCCCCAAGTATAAGGGAATATCACTAACTTCCCAGTGGTGTTCCTTACTGTTCTCTTTCCAGGTTAAATCTGCATTTTAGTATCTCTTATTCAAGTACCCCTTTCCCAGTACCAAATTCAGTATCAGCTGGAATGCTATACAGATAGACATTCAAACAGGCTTAAAAACAAGTTAACTTCTTATAAAAAGAAATTCAGAAACCAGGCAGCCTTTATTAGAGTGATGATTCCAAGGCGTTGAAGAATTCTTGCAGACGTTGAAGAATTCTGATTTTTTTCCCATCTTTGTTCTGCTGCTCTCAGCCTTAGAGTATCCAAACACTGGTCTCTCCCTATCCCACGAGTGCTGTCACAGCTCAAGCAACGTGCTTCCTTGTTCACGTGCGACTGGCTTTTACTTTCCCAACGACTGCTCCCCCCACACACCCCAGTCCAATCTGTCCTCAAGGGTGTCATTGGCCCAAACTGATTTAGTTCTGCCCACTCTTGAACATAAAGTGAATGAAATGTGTTACATCTCAGGAGACAGACCACAGCAAACCCAAAGTGAATTTTATAAGTTTTATTGCAAACCTGAGCAGGGACTGCAGGCAACCCATGCAAGGGAACACTGCAGCCCCGAGCTTCTAAAATGGCTCCTTTTTATAGGGTGGCTATCTAGGCTGAGCAAGCAAGTAGCGTTTACAAGGGCGGGAGAGGTGCGGTTAGCTGACCTCATTCTTGGCTAAGTCTCTAGGGTAGGGGCTTCCTTGATCTGGGTACATAGAGTTCAGTGGAAAATATTGCTACATTTCTAACGGTTATTTATCTTTTTTCCTCCAGCCATGTACTGGATGTACTCAGTTTTCATGGCTGGTGGCCTGCGCCGCTTGTCCTAAGATGTCACAAAATGAACCATGCCCAGACTACTCACCTGGAGTGGAGTGAAAACAGATGTCAAGCACAAATTCAACCACAGTATCAAGCTAGATACTGACAATCTTTAAAATGTTATCCTTTCATACATGTTTAGAATGTTTAAAGGTAACGTATCTTAAAACAAGGACCAAACTGACACAAACAAGGCCATGACCTCAAGAATGCAGTTTTCCTTTTATGCATCAAGACCAGCTTGAGTTTCTTAACTCTTCAGAACATCTCTCGAGACTCTTAAGAAGAATAATCAATCCCTCATCTGTGCATCTATGTCTTTATTATACCATTATATTTTATATTTAGCTGGACATCTCCATTAGAATGGAAATTCTTTAAGGCTGAGGAGAAACCATTTTTCTGAGGGTATCAAATACAGTATTCTCTACTTGTAGCCGGAATCTGCATCCAAGGCGGGTCGGCTGTAGCTGGTGAGGATTTCTGACTGCCGAGGTGACCAGTGCCCTTAACCCCAACACTGGTCAAGGGTCCACTCAATAGCTGACACGGTAGACACTCAAATGTCTAATGAACGATGAGATACACAGACATTTGGATTAATATGGTTTGCTGCTTTCACACTTAAGGAGTGGTAGATGGAATGCAGGTAAGAAGTGGAAATTGGTATCTTTTTGGAGCTTTCTTTTGCTGAGACCACAGATTTATACACTCCTCTAAGGGGAGTGATAAAAAGAAAAGCCAGAGGCAGTCAACGTTATTACTACTTTCCATTTCAGTTTATTACTCTATTATTCTGCAACCATTCCTATTTACTTTCCCTTTTATTTTTCTTTTCTACCTGTGCCTTAAGACTACTGCAGGGCACTTCCTACTAACACTCATTTTTAAAAACATATAAAATTAGGTTAAATCAAAATTCAACCTACTTTAACAACTAAGTGAAAACTGTGTTGCCAGACCCAGTTTTATACTATGGACACAAAAACAAGTAAGATAAAACTCACAATGTAGCAGGGGAATCAGACAAAACCCATATACTATAGTTAGTCCTAGAAAGCCAGTAGAAAGTTCTGTGGGAAACTAGTGAGTTTGTTTAGCTGGGCAAGAAAGCAATATATCCTATACCTCTTGGTCACTTAGAATGTCTAAATTAAAGTATCTTGTATTGTTAAGTAGCTGTTTAAACTTTTCTGTAACACTAACAAGGAAAAATGACTGGTTGAAAATTAAGTGTTATGTGGTGGGGGAGGGCATTATGAAAGAGAACAAATTTTTTTTCACTTTAAAAAAAATATGTATTAAAACAAGTTTAAAAAAATGTATTGATTCTTAGAGAGGAAGAAAGAAAGAGACAAAGAAATTCAATTTGTTGCTCCACTTATTCGTGTCGTCATTGGATGACTCTTGCATGTGCTCTGGGGATCAAACCTGCGACTTTGGCATGCCTGTGAACAATGCTCAACCTAACCAACGAAGCTATGCTGCCAGGGCCCGGGAGTGCACTTTTTTTTTTTTTTTTTTCTTCTTTCTGAAGCTGGAAACAGGGAGAGATAGTCAGACAGACTCCCGCATGCGCCCGACCGGGATCCACCCGGCACGCCCACCAGGGGCCACGCTCTGCCCACCAGGGGGCGGTGCTCTGCCCCTCCGGGTCGTCACTTTGCAGCGACCAGAGCCACTCTAGTGCCTGGGGCAGAGGCCAAGGAGCCATCCCCAGCGCCGGGGCCATCTTTGCTCCAATGAAGCCTGGCTGCAGGAGGGGAAGAGAGAGACAGAGAGGAATGAGGGGATGGGGGTGGAGAAGCAAATGGGCGCTTCTCCTATGTGCCCTGGCCGGGAATCGAACCTGGGTCCCCCGCACGCCAGGCCGACGCTCTACCGCTGAGCCAACCGGCCAGGGCCGGGAATGCACTTTTGATCAAACTGTTACTTCAATCAGAGAGAGGCATAATATATCCAGTCCATTCTACTTCTGCTCAAAACTTTGGTTTTTAGATGAAAGAATATGTCACCAATTCTGTCATTTCCAGAAGTTCTCCTGAAATAATACTGAATGGGGCAGCATGTGTGAATCAAGAGGAATTAATTCTAAAACAAAAATGGAAACCCCAAACATTTCAAAATGAGTTCTCAGGGTAAGTCCATCAGCTTTCGAGATAAATGCAGATTGGCGAAGGAGGCAAGTTCAGATAATGAAAAAGCTAAACTAAATTTTGTTCACATAAGATCTACAACTATAAATACAAAATATTTACTCTAAGAACTTGCATATGCTCTGATTCTTATCAAAATAACATAATAGAATGTGCCTTCCCAAAAAGGAGAAAAGGTATTTTTAAAAAATTGTCAAAAAGCCCAGGCAGGGTAGCTTAGTTGGTTAAAGCATCATCCTGATATGCCAAGGATGTGGGTTCAATCCCCAGTCAGGGCACATACAAGAATCAACCAATGAATGTATAAAAATATAAGTGGAATAACAAATTAGTGTTTCTCTCTTTTTCTTCCTCTCTCTAAAATCAAAAAATAATAATTTGGTGTCAAAACAGTGTTTCTAGTGGAATGGTTAGAAAAAGGTACAATCCTGCCTAATAAAAACATCAACTCAGTCTCTAAAGGGTTGAGTCAAGAAAGAAACGTTACTTTCTAAATAGTTTAACTGCTGTTTTGTATTGCAGGAGGTACAGGGCATCTTCAAAATTACTCCTTAATGAATGTGCTGATTGCTGTACACTTCTGAAAACTTCAACAAGGTTAAAAAATTAGGGATTAGGTTTAAAATATACCTAACTTATAAAAACTTACTAATCGAATCTCACACTTAGCTTTTCACTACTACAAAAGGCTGTAAGGCAACCAAATAATGAATAAACAATCTGTACTTATTTTCTTAGTAATACATGTTTCCCAAACCTCAAATGGTAGAAATACCAAATTCATGTAAGAGCGGTTCTCAACCTGTGGGTCGCAACCCCGTGGGGGTCGAACGACCAAAACACAGGGGCCACCTAAAGCCATCGGAAATACATGTTTTATTTAAAAATGTGTTGTATAATAAATATGTATTTTCCGATGGCTTTAGGCGACCCCTATGTTTTGGTCGTTCGACCCCCGCCGGGGTCGCGACCCGCTGATGTAAGACTTCAGAGCAAAAAGAAACAAAAGGAAACCTCAAACTTCTTTAGGTCACACTAACTCACCTCTTAGCAGTGAAGTTTCTTTCCAGATCCTCATTGTGAACCAGTTTTGTATCCCCAAACTGCCATGATGTCTGTAGGTCACACCTCTCATCAAGTCGGCACTGGTTAAGAATATCATGTATAAAACTATACTCTCTAGTATTGGTGAAACAAGGGGATAAGTAAACTAAGGAAAAAGAAAAAGACGAGACTGTATTTAAAATTACATCCTTGTACAATGACAACTGTATATCTAAGACACAAAATAACCAAGTACTTGAGACTTTCATTAACATCTAGAGGCAACAATCTATATCTAAGATTTTATAACAGTAATATAGACTTCCTACTCCCGATATAAATGCAAATATGAAACTTTAAAAGTCTGGCTGGAAAAAAAAAGTCTGGCTGGGTGGTTAAGTGGATAGAACGTCATCCCAGCACACTGAAGTCACGGGTTTGATCCCCATTCAGGGCACATATGAGAAGCAAAAAATGCATGCACAACTGAATGGAACGAAGTGGAACAACATGTTGGTATTTCTCTCTTGCCCTCCCCTCCTCTCTCTTAAATCAACAGGGGGAAAAAAGCCTTATCAGATAATTCTGGTATTTGTTTTATCATTGTGCTGTCATCTGTTGATTAACTTTTCTCATTCAAGTTGAGATTTCCTGGATGGTAGGTAAAGTACGTAATTTTTAAATCACAGCTCAGTCATTTCGGTATTGTCAAGATATCTCAGCCCTATCTGGTTGACTTGGTGGTAGAGCATTGGCCTGGCATGTGGATGTCCCAGGTTCGAGCCCCAGTCAGGGCACACAGAAGTGACCATCTGCTTCTCCACCTCTCCAACCTTCTCTCTCACTCTCTTCCCCTCTCACAGCCATGGCTTGATTGGTTCAAGCAAGCCGGCCTCGGGTGCTGAAGCTGGATCGTGGCCTCTGCCTCACGCACTAAAAAAATGGTTCCTGCTGAGCAACGGAGCAATGGCCCCAGATGGGCAGAGCATCGCCCACTAGTGGGCTTGCTGGGTGGATCCCGGTCAGGATGCAAGCTGGAGTCTGTCCCGCTGCCTCCCCTCCTTTCACTAAAAAAAATTTAAAATATTAGGCCCTGACCGGTTGGCTCAGTGGTAGAGTGTCGGCCTGGCATGCAGAAGTCCCGGGTTCGATTCCCGGCCAGGGCACACAGGAGAAGCACCCATCTGCTTCTCCACCCCTCCCCCTCTCCTTCTCTTTGTCTCTCTCTCTTCCCTTCCCACAGCCAAGGCTCCATTGGAGCAAAGTTGGCCCGGGCGTTGAGGATGGCTCCATGGCCTCTGCCTCAGGCGCTAGAATGGCCCTGGTTGCATACAGAGTAACGCCCCAGATGGGCACAGCATCACCCCCTGGTGGGCATGCCTGGTGGATCCCGTTCGGGCGCATGCGGGAGTCTGTCTGAATGCCTCCCTGTTTCCAACTTCAGAAAAAATACAAAAAAAATTTTTTTTTAAATATTAAAAAAAACCCCCCAAGAATCAGAAAAATGTAGTAATAGTTACAAAATAACCCCATCTTCCACAGAAATATTACCTTTCTCAGCTGTCCTCCTGATCTTGGGAATGGTGAAGTTCTTCAAAGGATTGTCTTCTATACCAGTAACTAATTGAGGTTCACTGGTTGAGTTCATTTTCCACAGTGTCTTGTGTTTATCAGTCTCTTTCATATCCTTTTTTTTGGTAGCCTAAAATCAGCCCAAAGTTATTAAGCAAAAGGTTAATAAATATACGAGGCAATGGAAGTAAAATCATCTAAAAGTTCTTACTTGGGATTAAGTAAAGATACATTCTTGGTCACACTCGCAACAGGTTTCAATCTCAATTTGCTTGGTTAAATATTTATTTCGTAGTTTCAAATAGACTTTTTCCTTGTAATTGATGCAATCGTAATTGGGTAACAAAAAGTCTCTGGGTTCCCGAAAAGCTTAATAACTTCCAAACACCAATTTTTTGCTAACATTTGAAAAAATTCCTGCCAAATTACTCTACTTCTTACAGTATTTTTTTAGACATTTCTGTGGATAGACAATATTCTCTAAATCAGAATCTCTGGCTTTGGAAGAAACTTATGAATGTTGTAAGTCAGCTATTGTATGACTATTCCAATAATTGATGGCCTAAAACAGTCACTCATTGACTGTTGTTTCTAAGTATCACTCTAGAACTGGTTTAAGACATCATCTATTGTCACACTAGTAATAGCAAATTCCTTCTCCTCTTTCCTTCTCTTCCCAAACCGCCCCCCATCCCTACTGACTGATTAACCTTTCAGGTAAAACTCATATTGATACTAAAAAACAGGTAAGGAGCACATGTGCACATAAACATGTATGTTTTTCATACCATTTCATAATATAATTCATGGGCCCTCAGGTCTCTATCAACTGCTTAGCTCAAACGTTAGATCATAATCCAAAGTATGAGCTGTCAAAATTCCACAGACGGATCACAAAGGTTAAGATTCTACAGAAGGTTCATAAAGGATTTTCTAACCCCCACTCTTCCTTCTTCCCTTTCTGAAAGGTGATCTTGCAATTTCCCAATGAATCGTGGGTCACAATAGGGAATGGAAAGACACCTTTAGAAAGAAAAGAAAATCAGTCTCTCATCTAACCACACTGATTGACATTGGTGGTGTTGACTTCTAATAGGAATACATTTAAGATCTACCAGCTCCAGAGACAGCTACCAAGACTGCCACAATCACCTAGTAGTTTTATAACGGGAGAAAGGGAGGACAATTTATTTAGAATGACTTATGTAACAAAAAACAAAACAAAACAAAAAACCTCTTCAATAAATCACGATCTCTACCTACAGCACACAAAGGTATACAATTATCAGTTGATTATACTTTACTTGAAGGGCCACATGCTGTGACAATTCTCAATATTGCTTTTAAATAAATTATATTTTAGGGAAGATAAATGATATTTCAGATGTATGGTTTCTTATAAAATGCTTCTCTAGTAGTAATAATGACTGATGGAATTCAATTTGTTCAGAAACGCTACCTCAAATTAAGACTAAAACAAGGACATCCACTATCATTGCTTTCTATAAACAGTATGCTATGCTAGATAGAGGTGCTCACATTGATGAAAGAAAAAAAAGTATGAAGGAACTAAAAAGCTAAAGGGGTAAGAAAAACGGCTTGGAAATTTCTGGGAGTGAGGTTGTGTCTCACTTTGTAAAAGAAAACTCAGATCCAAATACTATAGACAGATTAAGAATGAGTTTTCCTTAGAAAGGCAAAAAATCGTAATAGTTCAAAGTTTGGTTCTACCATTAGTTAACAATGTTATAATATTCGGCAAAACACCTAACTTCTCTGCAACTAAGAATAACATCAAGTAACTCACATGGTCTCAAAATCTGACACCACAGTAACTGCACATAATTAACCATTAGTGTAACCCTCTAGCCAAGCTACAGAGTTTTGTCAAGAAGCACAGTATTGTAAAGTTAACTATGTTACAAGGCAAGTGATGTTCGTTCTAATTCTAGCTCTGCAAACCAATTACTGGTAACCTTAGAGAAGTTACTAATTTCCTGTACAGTGTATTACTTTGTGTGCATTATTCAGACACAAATTAGTGGCAAAGGAATACATCCCTTTTATGTCAAGTAACCAAGTTGAAAGACTTAATCTTTTCAAAATCAATTTTAAATGAGTATTTGTACTTTGCTTTCTAAGCCTATCATTAAAAATTAAAGACATGAATGGTTGAGATGTCTGGTAATAGATTAGCGATCACTAACTGAATCTGCAAAATCTTTTTACCTCGTTACTAGTTACTATTAAAGAGTCTTTAATATAACAGTACTTTGTAAATAGAAATAAAAACCAAGCAGTACTTGGTGTTTCAATTGAGCTTAAGAGAGTCTCAGAGTTCTATTAATAAGATTTAACTACTATCAGTTATGAAAAAGGTTTCCTAACATAAGGCAGCTCAGGATGACTACAGATACATGAAGCATTATTGAGTCCTCTTTCAAATTTTTCCACTAATCAGTTTGTTAACTTACCTTTAACATCTCTAAAAATCTGTTCTTTCTCTTTTTAACAAAAAGAAACAATGCCTCAGTTTCAGGATTTTTCTGGCGAACAAGATTGTTCACTTTTAACTTTTTACTATTACCTTTTACTTGTACTAAATACTAATTTTTCCATTTATTTTTCATCCCTAAATATACTGAAGTAAAAAATGTCTATTTTAAAATAGTAAATAAATTTCTGTAACAAAATGTTATGCAGATATGGCAAAACCATTCCTCTTCTAGTCACCTCAGGGAAGAGTTCTGAAGACTGAATGATGACTAAACAGCAGCCTTAGAACTTGAGTCACAAACACATTCATTCTGAGTTCTTCAGAATTCTAACTAGTTGAAACGAGGACTTATTTCTAATAAACAAAAGCTTAAATCAGATCATACATTTGATGAACTAAATATACACTTAGTGAGATTAAATTCACAAACTGTGTATTTCTTTTATGTGTTTATCTTCTAGTCCAAATTTTCATTTGATAGGACAGGTGTTGGTAAAGTATAACTTGTGTGCCTAATCCAGCTCGCTAACTAGTTTTTGTAGGGTCCACAAGATAAACGACTGAAAAGAAATGGAATAATATTTAATATCGCTTAAAAATTATATGGAACTCAAAGGTCCATAGTTTAACAGACACACCCATTCATTTACCTACTGCTTATGGCTGTTTTCCTATTAGAAAGAGTACAGCTGAATAAACGTGACACAGACCCTATCATACACACAGACTAAGTATTTACTATCTAGCCTTTTACAGAAAAAAGCTTACCAACTCTTGCTATAGATAAAGCAACTGTCAAAGAACTGAAACAATAAAAACTAGGTCTGATGATACCCATTTCAGGGCTTTCTCTTTCTGCACTCCCACTGTTGCAATGACCTCTCCACTGTATTCTGCCTTTCACCCCTACCCACTATGCTCTCTCTATCCTGCTCAACAGCATTTAAACAGGCTCAAACCTGATTATTTATTTTTGACAGAGACAGAGTCAGATAGGGACAGATAGGGATGGACAGACAGGAAGGGAGAGAAATGAGAAGCATCAATTCTTTTTTTTTTTTTTTTTTTTGAGAAGCATCAATTCTTCATGGTGGCATCTTAGTTGTTCATTGATTGCTTGTTCATTGATTGTTTTCTCATATGTGCCTTGACGGGGGGGGGGGGTACAGCAGAGTGAGTGACCCCTTGCTCAAGCCAGTGACCCTGGGCTCAAGCCAGTGACCTTGGGCTTCAAGCCAGCGATCTTTTGGCTCATGCCAGCAACCACAGGGTCATGTCTACGATCCCACGCTTAGGCTAGTGACTCTGTGCTCACGCTGGTGAGCCTGCGTTCAAGCCAGCAACCTCGGAGTCTCGAACCTGGGTCCTCCACATTCCAGTCTGGCAGTCTGGCGCCCTATCCACTGCACCACTGCCTGGTCAGGCTCAAACCTGATCATTTAAAAAACAAAATAAACAAAACCTGCCAGGGTCATATTAGCCCTAACCTAGGTCACTTCTTCCTTCCACCTCAGTCTTTAATTTCCACCACTGTTACTCTACCTAAATAACAACTTTCAGTCATCTATGTCCACATCAATCTCTTGTTAATGTTAGTACATTTATGGTTCATAACTTCCTTGGCCTAAGTTTGATACTCTTGACCAATCAGCTTTTCCTGAGTTTTGTGACTTCATAATCCTGATTTGACAGCCACTTTTCAGGTAGTGAGTGCTTTCTTAGTCTAATAACTCATCTTCCTTGACCTGGCCTTTATTTGTTGGGGACTGAGAGCCAACGGGGTCTTTGCAGTTTATATTTTTGGGGGACTGAGGTGTGGGGAACTGGTAGTAAGCTGACAGTCTGCCCAATTCCCCACCTCACTTGTTCTGTGAAGTTGCTAAAGGCTCTTTTGCTATGGTGCTGGATTGTTTATACTCATCCTGCCCCCCATGTCCTGCAGAAAGACTGGAGGCAAGTTTCTTTTATCCTTTGTCTTGTGAAGTTAAGATGTTATATATGGTGGGGGTTTTCTGCACTTGGTAGAATTCTTGGGTTGCCTTGGAAATGTGATCAGAGATCTCAGTGATTTGCTAATGGCCTTATACTTTGCCCTATAAAGAAAGCAGGAAGTGGATGTTGAGCACGCTCTGTTCTTGCCATCAGCATTGCAGAGGCTTCCCGAGCCCATCCTTTCCCTCTAAGCCTATTTTCTTAATTCCGCGCCGTTTCCACTCGGGACCTAGAATTACTAGTTGTCCTGGTTCATGGCATATATTGTTGTTTTGATTTTTTTTTTTTTACTTACATAAGAAAATATTATCTTAAAACCTTTTTATCAAACTATCTTTGCAAACAATACAAATAGAACCTGTTGGTTTTAATTGGCATTTCTTTCATTATTAGTAAGGTTGAGTCACTGCATTTATTTTTTTTCTGTGGATCTCTTGTTCCTATCTTTCTCCATTTTTTTCCCAAGGTGCTGTTTTAATGATTTGTAAGGACTCTATATAGAGAGAGATTAGTTTTTAATTTGTTACAAGTATTTTAGTATTTTTGTTCTCTGTGTTTTTAGCATTTCCTCCCATAGCAGAACTTTAATTTTTTAAAAATAGTTTTATTTAGAAAATTAAATTCAAAGGGGTAACACTGATCAGTAAGGCTACATAGGTTTCAGGTAAACATTTCTATAGCATTTGAACTGTTATGTTCTGTACCTATCACTCAAAGTCAAGTCATTTTCCGTCACTGTATATTTATCCCTCTTCACTCCCCCCTCCCCTAACCCCTCCCCCGGTAACCACTTCACTTTTATCCATGTCCATGAATCTCATTTTATATCCCACCTCTGTGTGAAATCATATAGTTCTTAGCTTTTTCTGATTATTTCACTCAGTATAATGTTCTCAAGGTCCACCCATGTTGTCATAAATGGCAATATGACATCATTTCTAATGGCTGAGTAGCAGAACTTTAATTTTTCTGTTGTCTAATTTCTCCGTCTTTTTTTTTTTAATTTTATTTTTATTTATTCATTTTAGAGAGGAGAGGGAGAGACAGAGAGAGAGAAGGGGAGAGGAGCTGGAAGCATCAACTCCCATATGTGCCTTGACCAGGCAAGTCCAGGGTTTCGAACTGGTGACCTCAGCATTTCCAGGTGGACGCTTTATCCACTGCGCCACCACAGGTCAGGCCTCAGTCTTTTATTACACTGATTTTTATACTATCACCAACAGTGTATGAGAGTTCTATTTGCTCCATGTCCTGACTTGATATTGGCAGACTTGAATTTTTGCCAGTCTGATGGATGAAAATGGTATCTCATTGTGATTATTTTTCATTTCTCTGATTTGTGATGATATTGACCATCTACTGAGTAAAGTATTATATTTATTGGCCATTTGTGTTTTCACATCTGTGAAATGCCTGTTCAAGTGTATTAACTACTTTTCTATAAGGCTATTTATTCTATGTATTTGCAAGAAATCTTTTCGAGATACTAACACTTCACCCACTACACATGTTGCAAATAATTCCCCCCACTTTTAAACTTGTCTTTTCACTTTTTGAACAGAAATAACTTTAATGCAATCAAAGTTATAAAGTTTTCCTTTACATTTAGTGCTTTTTTGCTTCTGAGCAACTTTAAGAATTCTCCCAAAGGTCTTAAAGACCATCCCCATATTCCTTTCTACAAGTTTTAAATACCAAAAAAGAAGAAAAAAATTAAGTTTTATAGTTTTGCCTTCCACCTTTAAATTGTGTGTGTGTGTGTGAGAGAGAGAGAGAGAGAGACACACACACACACACACACACACACACACACACACACAGACAGGAAGGGAGAGAGATGAGAAGCATCAACTCCTAGTTGCAACACCTTAGTTGTTCATTGCTTGCTTTCTCTTATGTGCCTTGACCAGGGGGCTCCAGCCAAGCCAGTGTCCCCTTACGCCAGCAACCTTTGGGCTCATGCCATTGAACATGAGTCACATCTATGATCCTGCACATAAGCTGGTGAGCCCACGTTCAAGCCGGATGACCCAACGCTCAAGCTGGCAACCTCGGGGTTTCAAATCTGGGTTCTCAGTGTCCCTGGCCGAAATCCTTATCTTCTGTACCACTGCCTGGTCAGGCCCACCTTTAAGTCTTTAACCTGCCTGAAATTCATTTTGTCTAAGGTAAGTAAGAGGGGTTCAATTTTTCCACGTAAATACCAAACTCTGTTGGCATTTGTTTGAACAATCTTTCCTTTCTCTATTTAAAATACCAACTCTGACATAATTCAACTTGCCATATATGCATGAATTCTAGGCTCTTTGCTCTGTTTTACAGTTTTTTTCATCCTTGCACAAATACCATATTATAAATAACCTTGGTATCTATTTGCGCATAACCAAAATAAAAGGAAAAACAAACCTTGTTCTTCCAAAGCATCTTTGCTCTTATGTACACATTTTATTTTATTTTATTTTATTTCTCTTTATTTTTTTTCATTATGTACACATTTTAAAATAAGGTTGTTTGATAATAAGTCTTGTTTAGGTTTTAACTGAAATTTCATTGTCTCTTGATTAATTTTGAGGGAAATGACATTATATCTTAAGTCTTCCTATCTGTGAACATGGTATATCTCTCTACTTATTCATGTCATTAATATCTTTCACTAAAGTTTTATAATTTTTTTTCCCATGAGGGTTTTGCATGGTTTAAAGAATTTATTCTAAGGTACATTACAATGTTTAAATTACTATACATACATGGTATCTTTAAAAGTTATTTTTTTATTCACTATTGTTATGTTTAAAATGATAATAATAATGACTAACATTTTTCTGTAACACTACATAACAGACACTTATCGAAGTGGGTTAGATACATATTAATCAATTTAATCCTTATAATATCCCTATGAGATACGCTTATTTTAAATTTAAAAAGAGCAGGTAAGTTCAATAACGTGCCCAAGGGCAGAGAGGTAGGAAGTACTGAATCTGGAACTCAAAAGCTAGATAATAATGACTTAAGTTTTGTTTCTTCCTTTGCATTCCTTTTACCATTTGTTTCTTGTGCTTGCCTTACTCTGCTGGTTAGGAATTCTACTATATGTCAAATCTGTCAAAATAGCTGTCCTCCATTATATGTGTAAGGTTGGTTCTAGGACTCCCACTTGTACCAAAATCTGTAGATGCTCAAGTCCCTTACATAAAATGGCATAGTATGTGTTTATAACCTTCACATATCCTCCCATATACTTTAAATCATCTCTAGATTACTTAACATAACAATGTAAATGTTATGTAAATCACTATTACGCTGTATTGTTTAGAGAATAATGATAAGAAAACAAAAAGTCTGTACATGTTCATTCAGTACAGATGCAACCATCCTCGGACTAACTATGGAATACACATCAGCAACATGACATTTTTTCCTAATACTTTTGAGCCATATTTGGTTAAAGCTGGGAATACAGAACCCACAGATGGGAGTGCTGACTGTGTAAGTGATAATGACAGGTGTCTTAACCTTTTCCCTCATTTTAATTTAATATTTTATTAAGTGAGAGGTGGGGAGGCAGAGAGATAGACTCCCATATGCACCCTGACCAGGATCCACCTGGCAAGCCCCCTATCAGGGGATGCTCTACTCATTTGGAGCTGTTGCTCTGTTGCCCAGCAACTGAACTATTTTTAGCACCTAAGACAAGGCCATTGAGCCATCTTCTGTGCCCAAGACCAACTTGCTCGGACCATTCGAGTCATGGCTGGGGGAGGAGAGAGAGTGTGAGAAAGAAAGAGAAGAAAGGGGGAGCGATGGGGAAGCAGACAGTCGCTTCTCCTGTGTGCCCCGTCTGGGACTTGAATCTGGGACTTCCACATGCTGGGCCAATGCTCTACTGCTGAGCCAACTGGCCAGGACCCTTTTCCCTCATTTTGAGGGCAATGTTTTAATGTCTTTAGAATTGAGTGATCAATTTTTTGGTAAACATACTGTATCAGGTTAAATTTTCATGAGTAAAAAAGTCCAGACTGCTATTTTCTCTCAGCACTTTGAAGATATGATCCCACTGCTCACTGCCATCCACTAGTCACATTAAGAAATCATGTTCAGGAGAAGACCGGCGGCAAAAAAAAAAAAGAAATCATGTTCAATTTAACTAACATTCATTTATAGGCAATCTTTTTCTCTGGCAGCTTTTAAAATCTCCTCTTTGTCTCTGATGTTCTGCATTTTCATCATGATGTTGTAGTTTAAGTATCTCACGGACCTCTTTTATCTCAGGTTTGACATCTATGGCAGTTATACGAAATTCTCAGCAACTTTATCTTTGAATATGGTTCTATTTCCTGGGAACAAAACTTTTAGTTTTGTATGTTTAAACTTCTATCTTTATTCTTCCATTTTCTTAACCTCTAATTCATATTTTCCCATCTCTTCCTTAGACTGCTGTAATGCTGGTGGTCAAGGCCAGGCAGGTTCACACTGGATCCAGGCAGATGGTAGAGGAACTGCAGAGCCGGAAAGAGTAGGGTCATTCCCGTTTATTAGATTCTTGCAGTGGCGGGTGAGCAAACAGGCAGGGGGAAACCTCTTCTCACAGTGGTGGCAAGGTATGTGCCGAATGGCCCCTCAAAGTGGCAGGCAAGCAATCCGCGCCAAGGGAGAGCACCATAGCCTTACACAGACTGTCCACACATGGCGCTGCCACATGCTCATGCACTAATCATGCAAAGTGCAAGCGAGCAAGCCTAATACAGCTGTTTTCCCTACAGACGCATTCTCAATAGTTGATTTAAAATCAATAAAGTTGATTTCATAGGCCCATGCATGCACGCACAGACACAGGATAGGGGAGAGATAATGAGGTATCTGGGTCTGCTTAAAAATTATAGTTTATAAAGGCCCTGGCCAGTTGGCTCAGTGGTAGAGCGTCGACCTGGCGTGCAGGAGTCCCGGGTTCGATTCCCAGCCAGGGCACACAGGAGAAGCGCCCATCTGCTTCTCCACCCATCCCCCTCTCCTTCCTCTCTGTCTCTCTCTTCCCCTCCCGCAGCCAAGGCTCCATTGGAGCAAAGTCTGCCCGGGCGCTGAGGATGGCTCTGTGGCCTCTGCCTCAGGCGCTAGAAGGGCTTTGATTGTGGCAGAGCAACCCCCAAGACGGGCAGAGCATCGCCCCCTGGTGGGCATGCCGGGTGGATCCTGGTCAGGCGCATGCGGGGAGTCTGTCTGCCTCCCCGCTTCCAACTTCGGAAAAAAAAATTATAGTTTATAAATGAAGCCTGATGAGAGTTCATTACTGGAGTCTATTTTCACTTGTGCTTCAATAATAAATATATGAGTGATTAAATGTGTGTAAATTATCTTTGAAAGAAATTAATAATAACAGTTGCCTACAGAGAAAGGGACACTTGGTGGTTTAGGAATGAGAAGGGGAGCAATTTATCAGTTTATATCTTTATTACTTTTATATTTTTGTCTTTGTAAATGTATAACCTTTTAAAAAATGAAAAGCATCCATTCATTATAGCAACAAAAATATAAAATACTTAAAAATAAACTTAAGAAATGGCCTGGTGTGGGGAAGCTGGTCTCCCCAGCATTGGTAAACAGCCTGCAGAAGATGGAGTCAGTGCAGACAGGTCCGATGCGTCAGACCCGGCCATGCACGACTAAGGGAAACAGATCAGGGATGGTATGCATCGCCTTATATACTGATAATGCTACCCCTACTTTTTGTGATCATGGCTCAGTGCCACTTTGGTGTGGTTTTACTATTAAAGGCCCGCACACCGTGTTGGGCTGCTGCTGTTCCCACACAGTGCTCATCCGGCTGCCGCTGCCGATACGCACGTCCTGTCTGCCTGGAGCTCCGCGCGTCCCTTTCCAGCTCTCAGCCCCTCGCAGCCTTCCTGTCCTGTCCTTTGCCTCTGAGCCCGGACCTGAGCCCTGAGCTTGTATAAAGATGTCTAAAAGACTCTGCGGCTCAGAATATTTGCTTAAAGGGGAATATGCAGACTTTATTTTTGAGAGTACTTCTAACTGTGAGTATGCAAAATGTTTCTACATTGTCTCTAAAGTTGATTCAATCTCCAAGTTGACAGAAATAAGAATGAAGGTCATTTGGAAAAAGAAACAGAATGATCGAGGAAATTCTGAGGTAGTAATTGGGGAAAATTTTACTCAATAGTTATGGCAATTATAATAAGCTGGGTATACTACAACTGAATTATATTTAAGTTCTGGTAATAAAAAAGGGGATAATGAATAATTGACATTTAAAACTATAGCACTGGGACAAAAATGTACAATGGAACTGTTAGGAAAAGGAGCAAAAAATACCACAGAATTTTGAGGATGCTAATTAATGTTGGTATTTGGAATTAGTGGGGAATCTACAGTATTGAAACAAATACCAGGACAACTGGAAACCAAACACGCAAAGCTGTATCTCCTAACACCAAAACAAATTCCAAATGGATCGCTCCACATCCCAGTTAGAACAAGAGACTTGAAAGAGCCAAAAGAAAAAGCACATGTAACCAATAATAAAAGAAAAAATACTCCATTAGAGAACCACTAAAACCGCAATGAGGTATTTTTTTCCCGTACCTCTCAGATCAGCAAAAATTTAAGTCTGACAATATCAAATGCTATACAGATACAGAGCAACCAGACTTCTCACACACTTTTAGTGATCATATAAATTGGTATAGCCAATTTAGGGGAAAAAAAGAAGTGAAGAAATAAAATGGAGTCACTATAGTAGTGCTGCTAAATTACTAAAATCAAGTTGGCTAAGGCACGAGGAGATGATTCTATTCTTGTTTTAACTAGCCTAGGAACTTAGACTTTTGAGTGTTCTGGTCTGCACATATCATATATCCAGAGCACCTGATAGCTATTATCCAGACGGCCATTCATTTACATCAGGGGTCCCCAAACTTTTTACACAGGGGGCCAGTTCACTGTCCCTCAGACCGTTGGAGGGCCGGACTATAAAAAAAACTATGAACAAATCCCTATGCATACTACACATATCTTATTTTACAGTAAAAAAACAAAATGGGAACAAATACAATATTGAAAATAAAGAATAAGTAAATTTAAATCAACAATCTGACCAGTATTTCAATAGGAACTATGCTCCTCTCACTGACCACCAAAGAAAAAGGTGCCTCTTCTGGAAGTGTGGTGGGGGCCGGGTAAATGGCCTCAGAGGACCACATGCGGCCTGTAGGCTGTAGTTTGGGGACCCCTGATTTACAGGATTACCATCTCCTTCCAGAGGCTAAAACGCAGGACTGGTTCTTCTTGAGAACGTGCCTTTGACTGTAAGAACTCTTAGCTCTTCCTCTTTCTTTGGAACACTGTGAGTGTTGCCGAGTAGTGTTTCTACTTGGCAAACCCTAACACCCTTAAATAAATCTGTTTTTTATTTAAAAGAACATTTCTTTCTAGCTATAGCCTCCAGACTCTTAAGTTCATTAGACGGGGGGAAATCTAAGTTCTCAGCCTGTATGCAAGTAGCTCAGGGTAACCTGGCTTGAGAGCTCACAGTCTTGTGACTTAACAATTCAGCTTCTCACTTTCCTTCCAAATGGTCTTTATGAAATTGGCTTGAAAAAGAATTTTTTAAAAGTACTTATAGTAGAGAAATGTCTCTGGACAAGAACTGAACAGACTTGGGTTTCTTGTTCTGATTCTGGCACTGTCCGTTCCCAAGCTTTCCTCTTCCCATCAGTCTGCAGCGAGGCTGAAAACTGCATTGTCAACTCTAAAACATCTTGCCTCCTTCTAGACCTGGCCCTCTCTCTATGATTTTCAGGCTCTATTTATTTACATTTTCTCTGCGATCCTACATACAGGCTTATCCAAGAAATAGTATATGGTATGTAAGTTGATGCCATAAAAGTTTCATAGCTTCATAAGTTCAAGAGCCCCAATTCCTCCCCTCACTTTCAAACTACTTAGGAAACTTACATGCCTAGGGTACTTCTGCCTAGGACTAGGGCTCTTCGGTTTTCTGAACGTCAACAGTTAGTCAATCTCCATCCTCGGAGATCTTTTGTTTTTAGAATCAACCAAATATAACTTAAAACCCACCCGAATAATACTAGGGTGACCAAAATATGGCAATACTACTTTTTATTAAACATGTAAAAATCTGGCTACAAAATAATTAAGTTTCTTTTCTTCAATTTATTTCCTTTTTTGGTACTCTTATTTATTTTTTTTAAATATTTTCAATTGCAGGTGACAGTCAATATTGTATTAGTTTCAGGTGTACTGCAATGTGCTTAGGCATCTATCGATACATAACTTACAGACTGATCCCTTTGACAAGTCTAGTATCCCCCTGACATATTACAGTATTTTTCATTATCTTCCCTATGCTGTACTTTGCAATCCCATGCCAAGTTTCTCTTCCTGCTTATGTACTGGTTCAAAAGGCAATTCTAAATCTTGAATGCCACCAATGTTCTAAGCAATATTTGCATATTGGCCTGACTTTCCTAATTAGGTATTCAAAGATTCAATACCTATGCTAAATTAAGGTCAGTTGTGTATGGACAATCTTCTCCACTGGACGATAATTTATCCATTTTTCTTTCTTCTGTACCAACCAAAGCTCCTTATAAAATAAGCACCTAATAAATATTTACTACAAAGGATAAGGTATGTACATACTTTATAAGTATTCCAATGTGTAAAAAACTACATTGTGTGTGTGTGTGTGTGTGTGTGTGTGACAGAGAGACAGAGAGAGGGACAGATAGGGCTAGACAGGAAGGGAGAGAGATGAGAAACATCAATTCTTCATTGAGGCACCTTAGTTGTTCATTGACTGCTTTCCCATATGTGCTTGACTGGGGGGCTACAGCAGAGTGAGTGAACCCTTACTCTCAAGCCAGCGACCTATGGTTCAAGCCAGCGACCATAGGGTCATGTCTATGATCCCATGCTCAAGCCAGCGACCTCAGGGTTTTGAAAGTGGGTCCTCTGCATCCCAGTTCAATGCTCTATCTACTGTGCCACTGCCTGATAAGGCATAAAATACAAATATTCTTGATGCATCTTTTTAAATGCCAAGTTATTTATACAACAATTGTAAGGTGGTAGTGCTCACTCAAAGTGGGTTGAAACAAATCAATACAGTAAAAGTAATAGTGGTAGGAAAACCATTGCTCAAAATACTTACCACTCTTCAATGAAATCTACCATCACATGATGACAATCAGGGCTCAGTCCATCCAGAGAGTGACAAAGTAGTATCTACCAAAAAAGGAAAAGGAAAGAATACATAGAGAATTATGAATGGTCCGAAAAATCTCTTTACTGTCCTCTCTGTTCATCTTTTCCTCCTGATTTCTGCTCCCCTTTAACTCCTGTTTCATTATTGGGGATGGGAGGGGTCTGTTTTCTGCATGTCCCAGTGTCTACGCTCTCATACCCTTCCATTCTCTTCTCCCCTCTCACTCCTCTTTTCTCATTAAGTCCTCTTCCTCTTCCCTTCAGTGCATTCTCATCTGCTATTCAGAATCAGCTCACTACTTGTATGTAGCCATCAGTAGAAAAAAATGACCTTGTAACACGGGTGAACTTGCTCCCAGATTTTTATGTACTGCAAAGAAACCCCCCCTAAAAAGCCCACACTAAACACTAAGTAACTGCTCATTTGAATTAACAGTCACCGTTTACAGTTATGATACATCCTATGCACTGGTTAGGTAATTTATATACAGTATCTCATTTAATCTTCACTGACTGGTAGTATTACTCCCATTTTTCAGATGAGAAAACGTCGAGACCCAGAAAGTTTAAGAAACTTGCCTAAAGTTACCCAACTAAGTTGCTTTTCAAGTCCAATCCTTGATGTCTGTATTCTAAGCTACCATATCATTTCAACCAGTTCTTAAGTTTCTTTTTAGTGGCGTTTAAATCTTAACTCTGATGTATGTACCATGGAAACAATAAACTATAATTAGTCCAAATCTTAATGACCTGTTATAACTAGCTTCATGTTTATGTCCCGATTTCAGTATAATATTACTCATTCCTTGATTTCAGAATAATACTATATACCACAATACTACTGACTTCCTCGTAAAATCATTACGGTACTAATCCATATATTAAAATGTTGCACATGCTTTAAGAAAAGGTACTTTTTATTTGTGAAACATCTAGAAAAATTTAGGACTGCCTCAAAATTCTAGATTCTTTCTTTTCTCCAAGTTAAGCATTCAAGAAAAATTTTAAATAGGTATTTAAAATTGACACTGTAGATCCATTTTCAAAATAAAATATCATTATGACACTTTTTTTTTTTTTTGTATTTTTTCCTGAAGCTGGAAACGGGGAGAGACAGTCAGACAGACTCCTGCATGCGCCCGACCGGGATCCACCCGGCACGCCCACCAGGGGCAACGCTCTGCCCACCAGGGGGGCGATGCTCTGCCCCTCCGGGGCGTCGCTCTGCGGTGACCAGAGCCACTCTAGTGCCTGGGGCAGAGGCCAAGGAGCCATCCCCAGCGCCCGGGCCATCTTTGCTCCAATGGAGCCTTGGCTGCGGGAGGGGAAGAGAGAGACAGAGAGGAAGGAGGGGGGGAGTGGAGAAGCAAATGGGCGCTTCTCCTATGTGCCCTGGCCGGGAATCGAACCCGGGTCCCCCGCACGCCAGGCCGACGCTCTACCGCTGAGCCAACCGGCCAGGGCCTCATTATGACACATTTTAAAACTCAGTATAAACAGAAGAACATTGCATCCTTTGCTGCAGTGCTTTCATGAAGTGTCACTGCCCAAGAGATTCAAAGAAATAAAAGCAGAGATAAAAAAAATCGAGGTAATTATACTCATGAAATCTATGGGTAATAAGGATGAAAGATTGGCATATAATGAAATGACAAATAACTTGGGAACTAGAAATTCTGAGCAATTTGATAGTGATAGTCTATATCCTTCAGAAATTACACGATGTGAGCTGGCATTCACTAAGAATATCAATAATGGTATAAAATACTTAGTGATAATTATATGGGTTAATATGTACATTTAAAAATTGATTAGTGGTATTTGCATGTCTTTTATAGTTACAGTAAGTTAAAGAATATTTAAATCGGTACATAAAAAGAATCGGAAGCAAACTTGTAAATTAATGTATAGCTGGCATGTATAAGAAACATATATGGCCCTGTTCAGTTGGCTCAGTGGATAGAGCATCAGCCTGGCATATGGATGTCCTGGGTTCAATTCCTGGTCAGGGTACATAGGAAAAATGACCATCTGCTTCTCTTCCCCCTCACTCTCCCCCTTCTCCCCCTTCTCCTCTCGTCAGTAGTTCGATTGGTTAGAGCGTTGGCCCCAGGCACTGAGTATAGCTCCGCTGATTCAAGCATTGGCCCCAGATGGGTTGCACGGTAGATCCTGGTTGGGATGCAGGTGGGAGTCTGTCTATATCCCTCCTCTCACTTAAAAAAAATAGGTATGAGGACATAAAAGTGACAAACTGTCTTTTAATTTGATCATGAAAATCATTCAAGGAAGGATGTTAATACAAAGACACTTCCATGGGGGTGTTTCTTGGCTTTCTGGAACAAAAAATCAGTGGCAAACAAAACCTCTGGAATAGGACAAAAAATATGGCTATGGGGACATTGAAATTACAGAGCAACACTATAGGTTTTCACAGAAGGTACTGATTTGGCAAGCCTTTTCCCAAATCTGTGGGAGATATGGCATTAAAAGAAAACTAAAAACTAAAACTGTCGATACTTTTTCTAGTATAGAAACTGGATTTACTATGCAGGGGGATGTATGTATTTGTATGAGTATGGCTGAAAATATTCAACTAATGTGACAGTCAAACGTAAGAATTCTCATTTACTAATATATTAAGATTTTCTTCTTTAAACTACCCATTTAGTAAGGACAAAAAGACTTATAAAAAGGAGTTTGAGAAAAAAACCCTCAGTTTTACCTCATTTTAACCTGTTTCAATAGATGCTTAGAATGCGTAACGTAAGGATACAAGTGACAAGGAGTCAAGTCTACAGAATTGTGTTTTGTTATGAGAAAAAAATCCAAAGGAAATGTCAACTTTCCCATTCTTTAAGAACCTTTGTATTTGAGAACAGAAAATAGAGAAGCAAATATCAATTTAGAAAATACACAAGAAACATGTTAGGGTATAAAATTATATTGGAAAATGAAGCTTGTTTTGAATTTGGCAAATTGACACTTATTAAGTGGTGCAGAGGGTGCCAGATGGTGAGCCAAGGCTCAACAACAGACCACAGAGGAATTGAAATAGAGGCGTTCATTACTCACAGGTCCTTAACATGCCTCAAGGGACCACACGGGAGTGAGGGCAAGGGGCAGAGACAGAAGCCCCGGGCAGCACACGCCTCTATGAGGATCTATGGGTGGAGTGCTTTGGGATTACCGGGCTAAGGTTGAAATAGCTCAAACCGAGAGAGCAGGGTTTTGGTAAACCACACGGGGTCTTTCCTAAGGGGAGAATAAGGGGGAGGCAATGGGAGACAGAGGACCCTGCTGATCACAAGGGCTGTTGGGGAAGTCATACCAGAAACTTCCATTTGCTTGTGAGTTTGAGGGCTACTACCTAGAATGTGCACTTACAGGAAAGGACCAGTGAGGAGAGGTCTACAGAGGAGAGTGATTAACATCATTGCAGGTTGCCTGGCCAAACAAAATGAATGCTGAGGTAGCAATACAATGAAGTAGCTTAGCTAAAGTCTCAACAAAACTTGACGTGAGGCCTTGGCTGGGTGGGTGGCTCACTGCAAAGAGCGTTTTCCCCTGCGTGCTGAGGTTGCAGGTTTGATCCCCAGTCAGGACACATATAAGAAATGGAACTAGCCTGACCAGGCGGTGGCGCAGTGGATACAACGTCGGATTGGGATGCGGAGGACCCAGGTTCGAGACCTCTAGGTCGCCAACTTGAATGCGGGTTCAAACAAAGCTCACCAGCTTGAGCCCAAGGTCGCTGGCTCGAGCAAGGGGTTACTCGGTCTGCTGAAGGCCCACAGTCAAGGCACATATGAGAAAGCAATCAATGAACAACTAAGGTGTCACAACGAAAAACTGATGATTGATGCTTCTCATTTCTCTCCGTTCCTGTCTATCCCTGTCTATCCCTCTCTCTGACTCTCTCTCTGTCTCTATAAAAGAAAAAGAAAAAAAGAAATGGAACTAAATGGAAAGGGTTGACGCTTTTCTCTCTCTCTCTTTGCCCTCCCTGCCCTCAAATCAATGGGAAAAAAATAAAAATAAAAGGTGAAAAGAAGCAGAGAAATGAATTGATCAGTGTGGCAAGACCTGGATAAAGAATCTACTCAATTAAATTCAATTATTTACGCAGGTGAACTTCGAGTCAGTTTTTAAAGAAACCTTTAAAAAATGTCCTGTATTAAAAAGACTTTTTTAATTTATAAAATTAAATTTAATGGCGTGACACTGATAAGAGTACATAGGTTTCAGGTAAATATTTCTATAGTATTTGAACTGATGATTGTGTTGTGAGATGATCTTAACTGACATCTCTAGAAAAAAATATATTACTCACTGTTTGTTAATCAGGTATACCCTGTACTTTCCAATTATGGAACAGTAGCTATGCAAGCACCAGTAGCTAACATTTACACTCACAGAATTACCTATGTTTCTGGTCTTAGTGAATTAAGGGCAGTGGTTCTCAAATTGCAGTCCCTAGACCAGCAGCATTTCAGTAACTTGTTGGCAATACACCTTTTCTGGCCGCATCCCAGACCTACTAAATCAGAAGCTCTAGGAGTCTGTGACCTGACAAGTTATCTGGGCTATTCTGATGTAAGCCTTTTGGGGTCAGAATGGAGGCAAGCACTGAATTCATTTAACAAGTACTTATCAAGCAGCTGCCTTGTGCCCGGCACTAAGCAAGAAGGAAGGCTACCAACAATCCACCCTGGGTGGATTTCTCTAAAAATTTGGGGCAGATTCTCCCTTTAGGCCCAAGGAAGATCCTGTATCTAATTATACACAAATGTGAGTCAGGTTAAAAGAAATTTACATGCTATAAAGACTATCCCAAGAGCCCTAAGCTATGAAAAAGAGTATTTCCAGTCCAGGTGCCTTCCATCAGGGGAATAATGAAAGTTAAGGGGCCCCCAAAGGTTAGGACTCCCCTGGTTTCCCTTTATAGTCTAGGAGCTTGGGTAAAAATAGATCGGGTTCCACAAAGAGACCAAGGTCATCCTGGCTACAGGAAAGGCGAGAAAAATAGCTCAACTCTTTACTAAATTCTCCGGTTCTAGTCCTTCCTTCAGCCTTAAATACCCAAGTTTTGACTGACTTGATGGAAATAAAAGCACTTGACCATGAAGTAATCAATCAAAGGATAACTTGCAACCTTTTACACAACAAGGACCTGGATTGCCTACCCTTCTCTCTATATAAATCGTTTCATAATATTTATAGATGAACACGATGAGAGGGGTTGTTATTGCTAGTGAGTCCAAGTGATGAATATAAAGATTACCTTCCTCTAAGTTGCTGTATTGAAAACACAATGAAAACAGCAAGAAAGTAAACCTTTTGCCAGTTTGAAGCCATTTTTTGTTCTCCCTATGCCGATACAAAGAGAGAGGATTGCCTAGGGAAATCATGGAAATTAGATATGCTGCTAGAAGGGTATACCTAATATATGGAAGTTAATTGTGCTAGCTAGCGGCTGAGACAGATAAAGAATAGATCAATCAGTGTAATCCCAAACTGAGTGCATTCTCTGCTCAGCAGACAGAAATTACATGCAAAAGAAGCTAGGGAATTGTTATGAAAGCACAGGGATAAGATTATTAGCTAATATGTTAGAGCTATGAGACTTTTTAAAAGACATTAGGGAAATACAAAGGAATAATCAAATGATTAAAGACAACGACACGTTATTTTCAAGGGAATTAAAAACATAACACTCTGGGAAGAGAGAGTAATAAGAGCACTTGTTTAATCCTTGTAGAAAACCTATCAAATAACCTTCTCTGACAAACAATTTCTAAAACTGATCATGTCTAAAACTTCACACAACTCAATTTTACTAATGTAAGACAAATAACTATATGTATAGGTTGATACATGAGACATTGCTTGGTAACTTTCTAACTAGGACTGAATCACTTTCCTAACTGCCCTGGATTGTTTTCTAGTTAAAAACCAACAGTAGTCCTCAGACTGCCCTTTAATCTAAACCATGCACTGAGTCATTCTTGCTTTTCAAGATACTCCTCTTATTTTAAAATATTAAGCTATCTTTTTTTCTTGGTCCAAAGAATTCAACAGCAGTTCCATTTTCCACACATCTTAGTATGAAAAATATAGCTACCAAACATTTTTCACCCATTACGGTCTGCTAAACCTAAAAGTAAGAAATGGATGGCTGAGGCCAGAAAGGTAAGATAAAAAAATAACTAATATTGCAATGCAGTCATCCAGGAACAACAAATACACAACTATGATTCCTAAATAAATTTAATTATACACTCTTTTCACAAAAGAGGCAGAATACTCGTTTAAAACTGAAGTTTTATTTCTATATTTAAATTTGAGAAGGTTAACACCTGGCAACTATCCAATCTTCTTTCATATCAGCAACAAGCTAGTAATGTGCACCTTTACTAATGTTCCTATCAAGGATTGATTTTAATATAGCTTATTTCTAACATCAATTTTATTTTAAGATTCTACCTGACTTCTTAAAGCTTTCTCAAAAAATTCTGTAGAAGCAGTTTAATCTTACAACATTTAAAATACTGAAATAAACCTGGTGAGGATTATGTGTAGGAGATGGACTAGAGACTTGAAGGACTTTAAAGAAACCTGTGGGCAAAATGTGAACATTCAGTCCCAAGGAGAAAAGTAACTCAATACGTATCCCTTACCCCAAGAACAGAAATAAACCTGAATCATTTTTCTTTTGTGATACTATTCTTCTGTTAAGACTAAAATTTTAGTCCTACTTTTGGACAGTCACATTAAATATAAGATGACAAAAAAATGGAATAATTTGCCATTAGATTTTTTTCAGATAACAAATATGTAGCGAACAAATTTCCTTTAAAATTTTTTACCGTAAGTCAGTGGTAGTCAACCTGGTCTCTACTGCCCACTAGTGGGCGCTCCAGCTTTCAGGGTGGGTGGTAGTGGAGCAAAAAAGTATAAAATAAAAAGATAGATTTAACTATAGTAAGTTGTTTTATAAAGATTTATTCTGCCAAACAGCAAAAATACGACATAAAGTACCTGGAAAGTAATTACTATTATATTCTTTAACTTGCTGTAACTCTGCTTTATAAATTTTATAAAGTAAAGTTACTTCCCTACTTTATAAATCACCATTACTGTGGAACCGGTGGGCGGTTAGAAAATTTTACTACTAACAGAGATACAAAAGTGGGCGGTAGGTATAAAAAGGTTGACTACCCCTGCCATAAGTAGTTCAGATAGTTTTTCAAAAGAAAATTACTTGGCTTATTCATACCATAGATGAAAGATAAATATTTTTAGTGAGTTTGGTAAAGTCAAATCACCTGGTTCAAAAAATCCCTTTCTGTCCCTTACTGCACAACTTTGGACCAGTTAACCTTACCTCTCTGTGCCTCACTTTCTCCATATACAAATATGGGAAAATTAAAAAATATCTACTTATTTAATTCAATTGATACTCTCCTGCTGCACTGATTAACTAACTGAATTAATATATATAACACATAGAACAATGACTGACTTATAGTAAAGTGCTAGTAAGTGTTGGCTATTATCAGCGCATGTTTAATCACATAAAGAAGTGTAACTTGGCCTGACCTGTGGTGGCGCAGTGGATAAAGCGTCCACCTGGAAATGCTGAGGTTGCTGGTTCGAAACCCTGGGCTTGCCTGGTCAAGGCACATATGGGAGTTGATGCTTCCTGCTCCTCCCTCCCTTCTCTCTCTCTGTCTCTCCTCTCTCTCTCTCTCTGTCTCTCCCTCTTCTCTCTAAAATGAATAAATAAAAATAAGTGTAACTTTTTTAAAACCTTGCTGCCTAATGTTATCAATCATTTAGCATTTCCCCATTCTTAAAAAAAAACAAAACACCAATCTGTGAAGGCCTATTTTCTTTTTAGCCTTCAGTGAGAAGAAACATACATAAAAGTGCTTATATTTATATGGGCAAAACAGCCCAGATGGGTAGGTGAAGGTTTGGAAAAACTAAAATACTAGGTTTAACTGATGGAAATGGGCTTGACAGACATAGGCAAACACACACAAACTAAGAGAGAAAGGTGGGTATGTGCATTTTTCTTTTTCTTTTTTTTTGTAAGAGACAGACAGGAATAGACAGACAGAAAGGGAGAGAGATGAAAAGCATCAGTTCTTCATTGCGGCACCTTAGTTGTTCATTGATTGCTTTCTCATATGTGC
Source organism: Saccopteryx bilineata (assembly GCF_036850765.1). Lineage (NCBI taxonomy): Eukaryota > Metazoa > Chordata > Mammalia > Chiroptera > Emballonuridae > Saccopteryx > Saccopteryx bilineata. The sequence continues at coordinate 23,626,293 of NC_089495.1, forward strand.
CTTGACCAGGGGGCTCCAGCAGAGTGAGTGACCCATCACTCAAGCCAGCCACGCTGGATTCAAGCTGGTGAGCTTTGCTCAAACCAGATGAGCCCGCGCTCAAGCTGGAGACCTTAGGGTTTTGAACCTGGGTCCTCTGCGTCCCAGTCCGACACTTTGTCCACTGTGCCACTGCCTGGTCATGCTGCGCATTTTTCTTTAAAATTTGTTCTTTCGCTGTTCACTTAAGTTGTTTTCTATTCCTTGGCTAAATATGATGTCATACAAAACACATCACATCGAATGTAAAGGAGGTATGAAACTTAAGACTACCATTCCAAGCTCAAAGGGCTTACAGAATTCCCTGACCACTGCAATATGTATTTTTTTGTGTGACAAAGACAGAGAGAGAGACAGGGACAGACAGGAAAGGAGAGAAAGGAGAAGCATCAATTCTTTGTTGTGGCACCTTAGTTGTTCACTGATTGCATTCTCCTATGTGCGCTGATCAGGGGGCTACAGCAGAGCTAGGGACCTCTTGCTCAACCCAGTGACCTTTGGGCTTCAAGCCAGCGACCACGGGGACATGTTTATGATCCTATGCTGAAGCCAGCAACCCCACGCTCAAGCTGGTTAACCTGCGCTCAAACTAGATGAGTCTGCACTCAAGCCAGTGACCTAGGGGTTTCAAACCTGGGTCCTCCACATCCCAGTCTGATGCTCCATCAGTTGCGCCACCGTCTGGTCAGGCTACAACATGTAATTTTACTAACAAAGAATTTGGTTTTATAAAAGTTTTGTTCCTTTTTGATTTGTTGTATTAACAGCACAAAATCTGTCTTAATGTTTTCATCTATTTTTGTTAAAAATATCTGTTCATATCTCACTTTACAAATAGTGATTGGTTGTATGCTCATAGTTTCCGGTAAGAGCCAACATTAAAATGCTGATGTGAGCTTGAAGTATCTCTTGAAACAAGGCGTGACTTGCAAGCTACAACAGAGAACATGGACCTAGCAAAGAAGAGATCTCGTGGGACCACCTCAACCAGTACCACCAAGCCAATTAAACATGGCTGCTGAGCTCAGCCTACCTACGAGGACCTGCTGGGAGAGGCCATGCCACGTGGCACCTGGATGAAGCCAGCTAATGTCAGGAATTAAAGTTCATCAGTATCTTCCCTGAAGACTCTTGTTCTTCATAGCTTTAATGAGTATCATACCTATTTCAGTTGTATTCAGCACTAAATTTTATGTTTTTGAGGGCAACTTTGGGATGTCCAACAGGGACAGCTATTTTTATGCTATTGTTTTAGTGGTTACTATCCATATGGTGTTGGTCCTCCTTGTCTATGTGGCCTGGAATGAAGGCTCAGGACAGTGGCAAAGGCAAACAAGATTAAAGTCAACATCTCCTTTTGAGCTGAACCAGGCAGTGGCACAGTGGATAGAGCGTTGGCCTGGGATGCTGAGGGCCCCGGTTTGAACCCCGAGATCACAAGCTTGAGCACACAGGCTTATTCAGCTTGAGTGCAGGGTCGCTGGCTTGAGTGTGCGATCATAGACATGACCCTATGGTCACTGGCTGGAAGCCCAACGCCACTGGCTTAAGGAAAGGGTCACTTGCTCAGCTGGAGCCTCCCAGTCAATGCATGTATGAGAAAGCAATCAAAGAACTAAAGTGCTGCAACAAGTTGATGCTTCTTAGCTCTCTCCCTTCCTGTCTCTCCAAAAAATTCACCTTTTGATAACTTTGATTTTTCTTAATAGCCACAAAAAAAAAAAAAAAAAAAGGAAAAGAAAAATCGGTCACTACAAGGTGCACTACCTGTGGACAAGGGGAAAAGTAAATAACTGGCAGTAAGAAACTTAAGTCTGCCAGTATCTAGCTATTTCTGTTTATAAAACTGAAGTGTGTTCCTCTAAAAAAAAGCTTCTCAAGTTCATTAACGCTAAATTTGCTTGGGGGGGGCGGTTGTCTTACATCATTTAGAGATGAAGCCATGTATCTTTTCCCCAACAAGAATTAACAAACTCCTTTTTTTTTTTTTTTTTTTTTCAAATAGGGCTTCAAATAATCATTGAAGTCCATGTATCTGTAGAACCTCTGGACAAGAGTATTACAATGGTTCCTCCTGACTTAATATAAAAAACGTTATTTATTCATTCTTCCATTCTGCCTGTCTCCCTGTAAAACACACACACACACACACACACACACACACACACACACACAAACTTTACAATCTTGCTGTTCAGTCTGTAACTGTACCAGCACTAACTTTTACAATTTTTTTAAAAGTGTGAAAAAAATGAAGTTTACCCTCATTGGCAAAAGGACAGTATTTCCCACCCTTGATGGATGTGTGCTCACACAGGTTTTAGATTGGTATCCTGACTAGCTACTCATATCAGTGATGTTCTCCACTACATTACTGTCCTCACACCTTCGAGTTACAGTGGGCAGGTTAAACCTTTTAGAAAAACCTCAAATCAGGAATACTTTTTGTATATCTAGGGTCCAATAAGCACTACCGAAGCTATCCAAAATGAAAATTAGGTTCTGATTAGGATTTAATTTGTTCACATATACTGCTCAAAAAAAATTAAAGAATATTTCAAAATGAATATGAAGTGATAAAATATCGCCTAACTTTGGTGAGCAGCGTGGATTCACAGCTACACTGGCGAAAGCGGCAGCTGTGGCTTTGCCAGAGTCTCAGCTGTTATAATTAAAGACAGACCCTTAGGAGCAGCTCTCATTAGTTTCAAAGAGCAGTAATTACAAAGGCTTTGTGTTATGTGGATTATACATTCCAAGGATATAGAGTTCCTACAAGACTTTAGGGACTACCTTAATAGGCCAAGTTGCTCATTGCAGCAATCATCAAATTCACTCTAAAATTTCTGGACTATGCTCACCTTATTATGCAACTTTATCTCACCTTGTCAAACAGAGCTATTTCTAAAAAGTTAACTTCTCTCAATCTAACCCTACTACTGGACTAACTTCATAAAAATGAAATTATTACAGAATATAAAAAAATCATCCTAGCATATTACCTATAAACACATCAAATCAATAAAACACTGGAATTCTGAAAGTATGTATTGAACTGAAAAGAAAACCCGCTTCCCTTTTGATACAGAAGGATAAGGAGCAGAATATGAATAGATAAAAAGGTGAGACTTGGGTGGAAACTCATCTCCCTGTGCCGCACCTTCAGGGCTGGCACAATCAGATGCCATCACATCTAACAGGATAACATGCGGGCACTTCAAATCCCCTAGATCAGGGGTCGGGAACCTTTTTGGCTGAGAGAGCCATGAACCCCACATATTTTAAAATGTAATTCCGTGAGAGCCATACAACAACCCGTGTACGTTATGCATCATATATCCAATAAAAATTTGGTGTTGTCCCGGAGCACAGCTGCGATTGGCTCCAGCCACCCGCAACCATGAACATGAGTGGTAGGAAACGAATGGATTGTAATACATGAGAATGTTTTATATTTTTAACATTATTATTTTTTTTATTAAAGATTTGTCTGCGAGCCAGATGCAGCCATCAAAAGAGCCACATCTGGCTCATGAGCCATAGGTTCCCGACCCCTGCCCTAAATCATCCTTCATGAATGCAAAGACATAAATGAGAGAGGAAACGAATACAGACAAAGCAGACCAAAGTAATATAGTTAACAAAAATCATAATTGCCAATTTTCTAAAATTAATCTTCAGGCACTGGGAAGACAGTGATTGTTTTCCCTAATTTAAAGATGTTGCAATCCATGTTCAGTATGCCATCCTTGCAGTACAGTAAAAGGTAGGTTTATAATGTCCAAGTACGCTAGTTAATGTACTGGGGGAAGAAGTGATCTTCAGGTTACTTACAATTTAGTTGAAATACTATAATAACATTTTACTAATAAAAGTACTGTAATTATGTTTAACTGTATAAAACATTTTTAATTGAGATACATTTGACATATAGTGTTTCACATGTTCAACAACTCCATATGGATGTACTGTGAAATGATGAAATTTTTAGATATTAAATTATAAAAATCAAATACTGCTGAAATATATACTGACATTGAAATAGTCACTAGTCACTAGAGTTGAAACTTCAGAAAATGTAACTAAAAATTATCATGCAGTTTTCCCTACTGGTTTACAACTAAGTTCTACAGATTATTTTTTCCTAGTTATATGAATTCTTTAATAAATTTTTAAAAAGAAAAATGAGTATTCAAGATCCTTAGGCATGCTCACAAAAATGTTGACATTGTTCTGATTAAGGAAGGCTCAGAACTTTAAATTATCAGGGTAATAAGGTCAAGACATTAAACAGAATTTACAAGCTTTGAAGAGAGTCATGACAGAGCACTGAAAATACCCCTCAACACTGATTCCACTCCTTCAGTCCCCTTGATCTCAAATGCCCTCCTCTTCAATAAGCAATATGTTTTGAGAGGCTAACCCTTTGTAAAATATCTAATAAATAAAAATAACTATTTTCTAGATGTGAACTCACACTTTACTTAAAGCTTGCATTATTTCTATTCCCTCCATACTTAACACAAATTAAAAAGAATTCAAAAACACAAACCAATTATAATTTTGTGTTAGAATTTCTACTTTGAAATATACTGCTCACAAAAATTAAGGGATATTTGATCACTTCATATTCATTCTGAAACATCCTCTAATTTTTGTGAGCAGTAGTTCCATATTCACCTGCCATTCTAAAAAGCAAACTATGCACTTACGGTGTGCTTCACGTTGCACTCGGACCCACAATTTAAAAAACTTAAGGGAACTGGGGCACTTTTTCAAGCCTTGGAGTTACTAATAACCCTCAGCCTTTCCACTTTCTGTAATACCATTACCAAACAGATTTTTCTACACGGCCACCGTGTACCTCAAACAGAGCATTCCAAACAAATGGAATAAATCCAACCACAGGCATGGCAAGGCTGGAAACCACCTTAAAATAACAGGAGTGTGAATGGGCTTATATTAAATTACCTGCTGGCCAGCAGACTCTTCCTGCATCCACAGCACTGTGGAATCCGGAAAATATTAATAAGTTCAAAAGTAGACAGGAACGATCAGGGCGAAGCAATCCCGCCAAACTTCCTTTCCGTCTTTACAACGGCCAAAGCGCCACGACTCGCGGCGGCGCATCCCCGGACGCAGAAGTCCGCCCGCCCGCCCGTCGGGGGATGCTCATCACGGGCCACTCCCGAGCCGCCCTCGCTTACCCGAGCGCTCCCACGTCCACCGGTTTCTGCAGCGAGACAGCGGGCGGCCAGCGCCAGCAGGCATCGTCCGAGCACGGGTTCTGCTAAGTGGCGACACGGCGCGCGCACTGCCCGGTTGGCCCGGGAGGCTGAGCGCCTCGCGGCGCTGCGAGAGCAGCCGGCACCCGGGCGGCGTTCTCTGTCTCCGCGCTTGGAGTCTACCGCCGCGAGCGAGTCCCAGCGGCGGCCAGGAGTGGGCGGCACCCCGGCGAAGCCGCGCCCTGTCCTCGTCCCTTGCAGGCGAGGTCCCCGCCCCCGCGCCCAGGGGACTAGCGCCCCGGACAAGCACAGGCACGGCCCCCGCCCCTGCTCCCGCCCCCAGGGGAATGATGCCCCCGACAGGTGCGGCCCGGGCCCGGCCTCCAGGGCAATAGCGCCCCCGCGTTCGCGGCCCAGAGCTCCGCCCCCGCCCCCAGGGGAGTAGCGGCCTCGCGTTCTGGGCCGCGGACCTCCGCCGCCCCCCACCCCGTCCCCAGGGGAATAGCATCCCCGCGATCGCGGCCCCGGGCCGCCGCGAGCAGAACGCTCCATGCCCTGCTCCGCGCCTGGCGCACGGGGCATCTGGAGAGCCCTCTATCTTTGGGCAACTCAGAGCTGATGACCACGTCCACCCCGCGGGGCTCTCCCTCCTGGTGCCTCAGCGCTCCCAGCTGCTAACGGAAATGTCGGGCTGCCTCGTGGCTCTTAGTGCTGGGGCACAGGGCGCACGGGCGTGGGAACTAGCCCCATGAGAAAAGTTAATGTTTCGCATTCAGTGTTGGAGGTCCCTGGGCCCTCGGACAACCACCTTTGGGGTCAAGACAGGAATCTCCGAACTTAGCGACAATTAACATTTTCTTTCCCTCTTAAATTCATCAAGAATGAATAGCTTCTAAACCACCTGACCTCATACTCCATATTTTCCACAAACCTTGAGCTGGCTTCTTTGCTGGGTCAGTTCCTCGGCACCTAAGTCTTAAAGAGGGGGAAAGAACTTCTTCCATCAGCTCTCTAGAAACCCTCAGGAACTAGTGGGGGCCGCCTCGGACACGTGCGCACAGCACGCGCAGGCGTTTCTAGTAGGAGTGGGTTGTATCTGCGCCTGCGCAAGGGACAGAGCACGAGGTCCTGCGGGGGAAGACCTGAAGCTTGGGGGTTGGAGTCTAGGTAGAAATGGACTCCATATTGCAGTTCAGTGTCTCAACGTGAAATGTGTATTCAGTGCATACCATAGTTGCACATAGTAGTAGGTCCTCAGCAAAACATTTGATGAGACTAAATTAATGGAATGTACCTGATACGGGCATCCTTTCCACTCAGAGGGAGGCCTGGGTTCTTTTCCCTAAACTGAAGGGTGGGTTTTGCTTAGGTAAGCCTCCAGGCAACCTCAGTTCTTCTGAAGAGGCTATTCTGGTACACAGTAGGCCTGAAACATCCTTCACTACCTATGGGTAAAAATGTCGACGCACGAAACTCAAATGATGCCCCATTGCATTTCCCGCTAATCACTTGTTATAAGGCAAGTTCCTTCAGGCCTGCATTTGTGAAATTAAATCTAAGGAACTGGTTTACAGTACCTGGATTCCATGATCCACATAGCCCTTATATCGGGCTGTACCAGACCATGCTATAAACAATTTTCTGAATGCAAGAAGTCTAAAAAATCTTGATTTTTAGGTCCCCAAAACATGCATTTGCTACATCCAAGCTCAGGCCTTAGCTAAGGAAGTTGGGCATTAGCTGTGGAACATATCAAGTTCTTACAAAACTTTTTGAATTAAATTATAAAGTCATTGAAAAATGTATCAGAACAGTCCCTTCATAAGAACTGGTCCAGAAATGAAAAAAAAATTTTTTTTCCCCAATATCAGCAATGTATTAGGTACTTTCTTCTTTTAGCCTCCTTTCCTTTCCAAAGTAGCTGCTTTCAAATGGAAGAAAAGACTGATCTATTTCTTGTCTTCCCAGATTCCTGCATGTCACACCGAAGATATCCAAGTCATTAAAATGCATTTCAGCCCTGACCAGTTGGCTCAGTGGTAGAGCCTCGGCCCATGTGTGGAAGTCCCGGGTTTGATTCCCAGCCAGGGGACACAGGAAAAGCGCTGCTTCTCCACCCCTCCTCTTTTCCTTTCTCTCTATCTCGCTCTTCCCCTCCTGCAGCCAAGGCTCCATTGGAGCAAAGTTGGCCCAGGTACTGAGGATGGCTCCATGCCTCCCCCTCAGGTGCTGGAATGACTCCAGTTGCAATGGAGCAACACTCTTTAGTGGGCTTGCCGGGTGTATCCCGGTCCGGCGCATGCGGGAGTCTGTCTCTCTGCCTCCCTGCTTCTCATTTCAGAAAAAATACAAAAAAAAAAAAAAGTATTTCATATCGCTTTTGTTGTTATCACTGCTTTCTAAGAATATTGATAGAGGTTGGTAGAATTAATTGAATCTGAATCTTGGCAAGCATATCATAATGTTCTGAATATATAATCCTAAAACAGGCTTGGAATTTCTCAAAGAGTTTTCTTAAGAGAATTCCTACATCAAAGTAGGATATTTTGGACAGAATGGAATAAGCAAGATGCTATTCATAACTTCTTCTTTTCATTCTTCTACATCTCTCTTTTCTATTCTTTTCTTCAAAAGAAGTAAACGGTGCAATATTAAAGTTATCAAGAGAAACAGAAATATATATATACACACATTTTATATATACACACATTATACACACACACATTTCCGCATATATATAGAGACAGAAAGAGAGAGTCAGAGAGAGATATTGATTTATAATAAGGAGCTGGCTTACAGGATTATGGGGGCTGAAAAGTCTTCAGCTCTGCAGTCAGTACGTGGGATACCCAGGAGAGCCAATGATGTAGCTGTAGTTCCCGTTTTAAAGCTGGCAGGCTCAAGAACCAAGAAGAGCTAATGTTCTGAAGTCTGAAGACAGGAAAAGACTAATGTTCCAGCTCGAGGCAGTCAGGCAGAGGAAATTCCCTCTTATTCAGCCTTTTTGGTCTTCATTTCTGTGGATAAGGTCCACCCACATTAAGGATTCCAGTAGGCTTTCTTCAGTCTACTGATTCAAATGTTAGTGCTACCTGGAAACATCCCCACAGACATATTCAGAATAATGTTTGACTAAATGTCTGGACACCCAAGGCCTAGCCAAGTTGACATTAAATTAATCATCACAACTCTACTCCTTGTGAACTTGGCACCATACCCACCTCCTTAAACCATACTTAATTTCCAAATAAAGAAATAATGGGATAATTCCATTTAACATAATACAACTATCATGTGTACATATAAAAATGCCCTGATCCCTCCCAGAGAAAAGGAGGTAAAGTCCTTAAGTGATGTTTACTCTTCTCTTTGATAGCCAATAATTTAAATACTATGATGTAAAATTACCAATACTTTAATATATTAATATAAAGTCAATACATCTCATATTACATGTTAAACACTTGGAAGTTTTATTTTCCATCGAAGTTTGATGTTTTCTACTGATTGTGATTTTATTTATTCATTTTAGAGAGGAGAGAGAGAAGAGAGGAGGAGCAGGAAGCATCAACTCCCATATGTGCCATGACCAGACAAGCCCAGGGTTTTGAACCGGCGACTTCAGCATTCCAGGTCAACACTTTATCCTCTGCACCACCACAGGTTAGGTTGACTTATATTTTGAGGTCACAAACAGGGGTCATACTTGATAGTAAGTCAAGGTAGACTATAAATAGTACTTTCTCTGTAATCTAAATGAAGAATACAATATCTGACATCAAGAATACACTGAAAGGAATAAACAGAAGGTTGGATGAAGCAGAGAATTGAATCAGCAATTTGGAAGACAAGGTAGAAAAAAACCACTCAATCAGAGCAGCAAAAAGAAAAAAGAATAGTATCTGTGCCCACCACTATTGTAGCACTTAATACTCACTGTATTGCAATCACTGCAATATGTGAGTGTCTTATGTCTCCCCAGTTTTCTGTGAGCTATTTGAGGAAAGGCACTGTGTTTTCCCCAAGTCTTTATACCTGAAGCGCAACACAACGCCTAAGATAGTTATATTTGTTAAACGCTAAACGAATACTTGAATAAATTAATTCCAAGTTCAATGAACTTTGGCAAATTGTCATTCTATCCAGTAGAGGGAAGCTGTGTACACAGTACTGTACAAAACAATCTGTACAACAGGGCCAAGCAAATCAGGCTTCTGAACTTGAAAAACTTTATACCTCCAGCTCTGTAATCACAGTTGTACAGGCCACTCCCAGGCAACCCTGTGCCTGTGCCATTGCATGCAGAATCAAGATCAGTCAGACTGTGGGAAAGCTCATACGTACTGCATAACTCATACTGTTCTGTTGAAAAGCTCAATTAAAATATCAGTCTGTGCTCCTGTCTTTAGAAATGCAGATCTCTCTTACCTGAGGACATTTGGAAAAAAATCATATAGGTGATCTCTTTTTTAAAACAAAAGTAGTTTGATACATTTATACAGAATTCTAAATATTCTAGATGTTGCCATCACCCTTTAATATATTAAATTAATATAACCTTAAAAATTATTTCCATTTGGCTTTTTGTGTCAGATAGTTAATAAAATAAGTATGCTATTTTCTTGGATTTTGTGATATTGTTGCATTGGTTTAAATCTGTATTTATACATAATTTCAAACTCGTAATTTTTATTCTCTTCCTTACACATACATGGACCCTCAAAATTGTTTATTATTCAGGACCCCAAATCCGGGCTCTGATTCTGGAAATAGGAATTATTATTATCATCATAATAGAGAAATAAAATTGAAGTTCAGAAAGTTTAACCACTTGCCTCAAGTCACAGGGCATGCAGGTTTTAAATTCAAAGTTATGTGTTGAGAAGCCGGCAAATGAGGGGCCACAAGACACCCACACGAGGGCGGCAGTAGCTTCCTCCACCTCTGAGATTTCACTTTGGGGAAGTAAAACCCAAGAGTGTTTTGACTGACGGCGCAGCTTTGGTGTACCCACACTGCATAGGTAGGGTCACAAAACTTACCATCCACGGATTCCAGACGGGGAGGTCATACAATGAGGAAGGCGGGGAGGGAAGGGTGGTCCTCTGTTTCACGTCAGGGGCAGAGCAGGGGATGGAAAACAGGGTAGCAAGCAAGCATTACGTATGAGGGGGTTGGGGCGGAGGGTGACTCTAAGTGGTTAGGTACCCCTGGAAAATCAAAACAGGAATTTGTGGAAGGCATCCTAAACTCAAGTCCTAATCAATGTCCAGACTCTGGGAGTGAGCAGGGTCATCTTACTGTTCAGTGCCTAGGCAGCAGCTCAGAAAAACAAAGGCTTATTTTATTCATCACAACCAGTAATTCCGAAGTCAGTTTGAAGATCAGTGTGACCACTTCTTCTGATTAGACTTGCTCATTATTACTAAACTCGGCCTTTATGAGCAATGTGGTGTCTACCTGCAGAACAGTGGCATGATCACAGTTTCAGGTTTCATCTTAACTTTATGTCCAACAGGTATAAAGTTAAATTTGTCAGTAAAACAATGGAAATAAGTTGGTGAGGATGCAGAGAAATGAGACCCCTCATACATTGCTGGTTGGAATGTAAAGTGGTACAGGTGCTGTGGAAATGATCTGGCGGTTTCTCAGAAGTTAAATATAGAGTTACCATATGATCTAGCAATTCCATGGCTAGATATATGCCTACGAGAAGTGAAAACATGTCTATACAAAAACCTGTGCATGAACATTTATAGCAGCATTATTCATAACAGCCCCAAAGAGGAAACATCCAAAATATATGTCAACTGATAAATGCATTAGCAAAATGTAGTATATGCATACAATAGAATATTATTCAGGCATAAAAAAGAAGTGACATTCTGATTCATGGTACAACATGGGCGAAGCAGGAAAACACATACTAAGTGGAAGAGGCCAGATACAAGAAGTTCACATAGTGTGTCATGGGAGGTTATATAGACCTTGGACTAGACCTGCAAGGTAGAATAGACCCTACAATAACAAATTCAGCAGCATCTGCTGGGAGGTTGAGAAGAATTTCAGAACAATAGGTAGAATAAAGATTTTATTAAATCTGGAAAATCCGACAAACTTGATCTCAGGCTAGTCCAAAAGCAGGGTAGCAAGTGCTCTAAAGAGGCTTGTGGAATAAATTAATGTAAATTCTGGAGACAGTGGAAATCAGAGATTCAGCTAGGCAGCAGAGATCAGCCACTGGAATCAACAATTGAGAAGAATCCAGGTCTCTAATGCTAAGGAAATTACAGACCTGGCATGGGTGACCAGGATTAAAATTAGGAACATAGAACAAGATTGAAAAATGCTAGTCACTGTAATTCAGGTAAAGTATCAGAGGTGTGACATAGTAGATGTGATGATATTAAGTCTAATATATTGGGGTTACAACCCCTTCAGTGCCTTCTTTCAAATATTGGAATTGACCGTTGTGATAAAGTATCTCCTGGTTTAGAGCAGGGAGTTGGTGGCCGGAAGGACAGATATTAGACATAACATATGGAAAACTCAGTTACCGCAGTATAAGTCTCCCTCTGTAAATGGTGCTATACAGTGGAACATTACTTCTTTTCCCCCAGATTTCTTTCTTTTTTTTTTTTTTAGAGTCAGAGAGAGGGATAGACAGGGACAGACAGACAGGAACGGAGAGATGAGAAGCATCAATCATTAATTTTTCATTGCGCGTTGCAACACCTTAGTTGTTCACTGATTGCTCTCTCATATGTGCCTTGACCGTGGGCCTTCAGCAGACCGAGTAACCCCTTGCTCAAGCCAGCGACCTCGGGGTCTTGAACCTGGGTCCTCGGCATCCCAGTTCGATGCTCTATCCACTGCGCCACCGCCTGGTCAGGCCTCTTTCCCCCCAGATTTATCGAGATATAATTGACATACAACACTGCATAAGTCTGAGGTATGCATCATAATGACTTTACTTACATATATTGTGAAATGATTACTATAAGATTACCATCACCTCATATAGTACAAAAGGAAAGGAAAAAAATGTTTTTTGCTTGTGACGAGAATGCATAGGATTTACTCTTAACTTTTAAATATACCATAGAGCAGTGTTAGGTATAGTCATCATGTTGTATATTATATCTCTGGTACTTACTCATCTTATACCTAAAGTTTGTACCTTTTAACGAGCTGCATCCAGTTTCCCCTCCCCCTGCTTTTAGTCACCACAAATTTGATCTCTTTTTCTAGAAGTTTGGTTATTTTGTCCTTTGTTTTTCTGGTGTGTGTGTGTGTGTGTGTGTGTGTGTGTGTGTGTGTGTGTGTGTGTGTGTGTGTTTAGGGTTCCACATATAAGTGAGATCATACAGTGTTTGTCTTTCTTTGATTTATTTCACTCTGTGTAATGCCCTCAATCCATCCATGTTGCTGTAAATGGCAGAATTTCCTTCCCTTCGTTTGTTTGGTTTTGCGTTAAGAACATTTAGCATGAGCTCTATCTTTTAAACAAATTTTTAGGTTCACAATACCGTGTTATTAACTGTAGGACTTTGATGTACAGCAGACCTCTAGAGTAGTGATTTTAAACCAGTGTGCCGTGGCACACTAGTGTGCTGCAAGGATTTTTTATTTTTAATTTAGAGAGAGCCAGGGAGAGAGAGACAGAGAGACAGGAACATCGAGCCGCTCCGTTATGTGCTCCGACCGAGGATGGAACCAGCAACCTCTATGCTTCCGACGATGCTCCAACCAACCGAGGTATCCTGCCACTGCTTAATTTTTTATTTATTGATTTTTAGAAGACAGAGAAAAGAAGGAAAAGAGAGGGAGAGGAAAGGGTAGCATTTATTTGTTGTTCCACTTCCTTGTGCATTCATTGGTTGCTTTCCATGTGCGCCCTGACTGGTGATGAAACCCGCAACCTTGTCATTTCGATATGACACTGTAACTGACCCACTGCAAGAATTTTTAAAACATGCAATACCTGAGTATTTAGTCAGGGACACGGACCTCTTTTTTTTTAGATTGTCAATTTAAAAAATGTCAACAGCCACCTGACCAGGCGGTGGCGCAGTGGATAGAGCGTCGGACTGGGATGCGGAGGACCCAGGTTCGAGACCCCGAGGTCTCCAGTTTGAGCGTGGGCTCATCTGGTTTGAGCAAAAGCCCACCAGCTTGAACCCAAGGTCGCTGGCTCCAGCAAGGGGTTACTCTGTCTGCTGAAGGCCCGCAGTCAAGGCACATATGAGAAAGCAATCAATGAACAACTAAGGTGTTGCAATGCACAATGAAAAACTAATGATTGATGCTTCTCATCTCTCTCTGTTCCTGTCTGTCTGTCCCTGTCTATCCCTCACTCTGACTCTCTCTCTGTCTCTGTAAAAAAAAAAAAAAAGTCAACAGCCAACACAACAATAGCCATCTGGTGTGAATGAATCAAAATTATACCTATTATTTTGTCAGATTGGTAAAAAATATATTTTTTGGTGTGCCGCAGAATTTTAGTAATTAGTTTATGTGTGCTGTGAGATGAACGAGGTTGAAAATGGCTACTCTAGAGCTTATTTAGCTTATGTAACAGTACCTTTATACCCACCAAACAACAACTCCACATTTCCACTTTTACTTCTTCCCTGGCAACCACCATTTAATGTTCCATTTCTATAAGTGTGACTATTTTAGGTGCCTTATGTAAGGGGAATCATATAAGTATTTATCCACCTGACTTATTTCACTTAGCTTAATGTCTTCCAGGTCCATCATGTTGTCACAAATGGTATGATTCTCTTCTTTTTTAAGGCTGAATAATATTGCATTTTGTCTATTTACTACATTTTCTTTATCCACTTATCTGTCACCAGACATTTGGGTTGTTTCCATATCTTGGCTATTGTGAATAATGCTGCAATGAGCAAGGATGAGCAGATAGCTCTTTGAGATCCCGATTTTCATTCTTTTTGGATATATACCCAGAATTTGGATTATATGGCATTTCTAATGATAACTCTATCTTACTATTTCATCAAAAAATAAACTAAGTATTAATATATAGTAGTTCCCATTTTATTAAGCGGACTATTTCTATGAACACACAAAAAATATAAATATAAATCCCAGGGCCTAACACACTATAAACCCTCAATAAACATTATTGAATTAATAAATGAGTAAATGAATAAATGACCCAGAGTATAATTTGTAAGAGATAAAAAGGAATAAAAACTAAACCCCATTAGTAGAGGTATTTAAAAGAATAATACATTCATATTGTGTAATGCTGTATGGTCACGAAGGGGAAAAAGTCAGATCTTTTTTGTACTCATAATGAAGGATGTTTGTAATATTTCTTTAACCCCAAAATTAAGAGAATAAGGAAACTTGTATCTATTATCCAGATTCAATTATTATCAACATTCTGTGGTTCTCATTTCGTTTCTCTATTTATTTTATGCGTGTGATCATCACCCCAAGACAAGTCTCTTTCCATCACCAGTTATTCCCTTTATACTCTCTTCTACCTGCCCCACCTCCCTTTCTCTCTGGTAATCACCATGCTCTTGTCTGTGTCTATGAGTTCTTTGTTTAATCCCTCAACGTTCTTCACTCAGCCCCTCAAGCCCCTTTCCCTCTGACAGCTATGGGTCTGTTTTCTGTATTTATGAGTCTGTTCTTATGGGTCTGTTTTCTTCTGTATTATGGGTCTGTTTTCTGTTTGCTTGTTTGTTCATTAGATTTCACATATGAGTGAAAGCATATGGTGCTTTCTCTGACTGGCTCACTTCTTGCTCATAACATTTCTAGGGAGCCAGAGCAGCCCACCCAGGCTCTCCTGTTGCTTCTTCTATTCTAAGCCCTTCCTTGTTTCTCTGTCCCCAGCGTTCATAAGTGTACTCTCAAAATAATCATAAAAAAGGCTATATTCAATCAAGATTTCCTGTTGTCATTTTCAAAGAATTCTATTCAACCTTCCAGTCTCATCTCTATCTTTTGTTCTCAATCTTGTTCTCTCTCAATCATTTCTTATCACTTTTGTATTACTTAGCTTTTATTAAAATATAGTCTTCTGCTCTTTAGATAAGAAACTGAGGAAACTATAGTACAACATGATTTTGTGTTTTGAAAAGACCAGTTAGCAAAAATACACTCTGGTATAGAACAAAATTGCCGAACTACTTTAGTTTCTACACTCATTCTTATTATCTTCTTTATATTCTTTATGTTAACCATAATTTCATCTGAATCCATTTGAAAAATGGTGACCCTCCTTATCACTCTCTCAGGGTTACCATTTCTATTCAAGCACAGTTGTTAAACTTATTTTTTTGTAAACCTTATAAGAATTCTTTTATCAGAATTGTTATACGGTGGTAACAACAGCAAAATAGTACTTATAGGAGGTTAAAGGATGTGTTAACTTTATTGTGGTAAACATTCACAGTATATATGTGTATCAAGCCATCACATTGTACACCTTAAACTTATACAATGCTATCTCAAATATATCTCAATAAAGCTGGGAAAAAATTCTCTTAAATTTTTCCATTGATTTGAGAGAGAGAGGAAGGGAAAGGAGATATATAGAAAGAAGAATCAATTCATTGTTTCACTCAGTTGCTTCATTTAGTTCTGCACTTATTAGTTGCTTTTCACGTGTGCCCTGACCAGGGATCAAACCTATTACCTCAGTGTGCTGGGACAATGTTTTATCTGGTGAGCCACCCGGCCAGAGTCTGGAAAAAAATTTTAAATTCCTTTAAATATCATTGTTTCAATACCTAGCATGATCCCTGATAGATATAGATCAATAGGTTGTTTTTTTTCAGTTATTTTATTTAATTTTTTAGCGCATGTGCATACAAGAGAGAAACAGAAGGACAAGCAGGGACATACAGACAGGAAGAGAGAGTGATGGAAAGCATCAACTCGTAGTTGTGGCACCTTAGTTGTTCATTGATTGCTTTCTCATACATGCCTTGACTGGAGGGCTTCAGCTGAGCCAGTGTCCCCTTGCTCAAGCCAGTAGCAATGGGGTCATGTCTATGATCCCACGCTCAAGCTGGCAACCTTGGGGTTTCAAATCTGGGTGCTCAGCATCCTAGGTCTGTGCTCTATTCACTGTGCCACTATCTAGTCCTGCTCAGTTAATTTTGTGTACACACTAATCCTCAAAATTCTCTTAGATTGGTAGTAAATATAAGTTAATAAACAAAAGATCCAAATGACTGTATTCTTAATGATACATAAAATGCTACATATACTGTGTTTGAGTTAATTCTTTCTTTCTTTTTTGGGGGCAGAAACAGTGAGAATCAGCGAGAGATAAGGACAGACAGACAGGATGGGAGAGAGATGAGAAGCATCAATTCTTAGTTGCAGCTCCTTAGTTGTTCATTGATTGCTTTCTCATATGTGCCTTGACCAGGGGGCTCCAGCCAAGAGAGTGACCCCTTGCTCAAGCCAGCGACCTTGGGTTTCAAGCCAGCAAATGGAATCAAGGCAGCAACCATGAGGTAATATCTATGGTCCCATGCTCAAGCCAGCGACCCCGTGCTCAAGCTGGTGAGCCTGTGCTCAAGTTGCATGAGCCCGCGCTGAAGCCAGTGACCTTGGGGTTTCAAACCTGGGTCCTCCACGTCCCAGTTCAAAGCTCTATCCACTGCACCGCTGCCTGGTCAGGTGAGGTAATAATTATTTCTTAATCATAATAAGCAAGACACTTAGACTCTGGGTTTGTTTTCTTGTCTGCAAAAGAAGGTATCCATTGCTATGTGTTTTTCCCTCAGAGGTGTGGTTTGGAGAAAAGTTTGAGAAGCACTGGTCAAGGTGACCTTCAATATTTCTTTAAGCCCTGGCCAGTTGGTTCCATGGTAGAGTGTTGACCGGGCATGTGGATGTCCCAAGGTTGATTCACAGTCAGGGCACACAGGAGAAGCACCCATCTGCTTCTCCAACCCTCCCCCTCTTGCTTCTCTCTCTCTCTTCCCCTCCTGCAGCTGTGGCTCGATCGGAGTGAGTTAGACAGGGCACTGAGGATGGCTCCATAGACTCCACCTCAGGCACTAAGAAGAACTTGGCTGCTGAGCAGCACAGCAACGCCCCAGATATGTCAGGGACTGAAAAACCAACAGGGTTTTTGCAGTTTAGATTTTTGGGGGACAGAGGTGTAGGCAATTGGCTGTAAGCTGACAGTCTGCCCAACCCCCCCACTTCACTTGCTTGATTAGGCTGCAAAAGGCTGTTGAGCTGTGGTGCTGGATTGTTTATACTCATCCTACCTCTTATGTCCCCCGGAAAGACTGGGGGCAAGTTTCTTCTATCCTGTTTTGTGTAAACTTAAGATGTGAAGTATGATGGGGGTTTTCTGCACTTGGTAAAATTCTTAGGTTGCCTTGGAAATGTAATCAGAAATCTCATTGATTTGCTAATGGCCCACTTTGCCCTATAAATAAAGCAAGATGCAGTTTTGGGGAGTGTTCTCTTCTTTCCAGCAGCAATTGTAGAGCCCTCTGAACCCATTCTTTAATTCTTTAAGCATATTTTCTTAATTCCGTGTTGTTCCCATTTGGGACCTGGAATTACTAGTTGCACTGGTTTGCGACACAGACAGGTAGAGCATCACCCCTAGTGGGCTTGCTGGGTGGATCCTGGTTGGGGTGCATGCAGGAGTTTGTCTCTGCCTCTCCTCCTTTCACTGAATAATAAAAAAAAGATTCCGCTGAGTTCTAATGTTCTCTCAGTCATAATTTATAGTCCAAGCTGCATGGCAACCTGGAACATTCTAACCACCAGGATTGGAGCCAGGGCAAGTGGCTGAGCTGAGGAGAAACCAGAAGAGGCATTAACTCCTCCTGGAAACACTGTGTGCAATCATATCAAGCCCATGGGCACGTGGCAACCTTCAGGTGACCCTAGATCAGCAGAACCGATACCTAATTTTTTGTTGAGTTCGGTGAACCAGTCGTTAAAATGGCACTTGTAATCAAGGTTCTCTCTGAGGTGGGCACCTGGGAAGCCACCCAATGTGGAAAGCACAAACATATTCTTTACTTTTTTTTTAATGTTCATCTGCACAACAGCATATTCTAAGTGCCGTAGTAATGTTCATTCCGTCCATATGTGAAAAAAATTGCAAGTGAGAACGCTAATCAAGAAGTAATATGGCCCAACCAGGTGGTGGCGCAGTGGATAGAGCCTCAGACTGGAATGCAGAAGACCCAGGTCCAAAACTCTGAGGTCACCGGCTTGAGTGTGGGGTTGCTAGCTTGAGCGTGGGATCATTGTCATGACCCTATGGTCCCTGGCTTGAGCCCAAGGTCGCTAGCTTGAGCAAGAGGTTACTCATTCTGCTGTAGCTCCCCAGTCAAGGCACGTATGAGAAAGCAATCAATGAACAACTAAGGAGACTAAGGAACCACAACGAAGAATTGATGTTTCTCATCTCTCTCCCTTCCCTTCCTGTCTGTCTGTCCCTATCTGTCCCTCTCTCTGTCTCTGTCACAAAAGAAGAAGAAGCACTATGGAAATATCATAAACATTTTATTGTTTTTTCTCAGGTATTATTTAATATTTTTTCATTAATGTTTTAAAACTTTCTTATAACATACAGTAATCTAGTTTTGTGTACCTCTTTTATTATTCTTATTTAAGTATTAAATGCCTGAAATAATAAACTACCTTTTGGTATATCATTTCTTTATACTTAAAATTACTCATTAAGGCAGATAACCATTTGTTGAATTATTTGAATCCCACCACTGGGGACAGCTTATTTCTTACCAGATTAAGTTTTCCTGGGTTTGAGAAATGGGTGGAGCTGAGCCTGCAAAGGGTAGGACATAGGCAAGCAGTGGCTGACGTTTGGCAGGTAGAAGAAGGTACTGCCTTCTCTGGGGCCATTGCAGACAATGAGTGTTCTGTGATAGTCTCAGCCTATTGACAGTGATGCTATTGGCTAGAAATGCCTAGGGCACTCTTCTGGGCCAAGGCAGCCCCCACAGACATCTCCCCTTTGAAGCCAATGTTGTAGTAGCACCAGATTTTGTGGCTATTATGATTGCAAGATGGACCGCAGCAGCAACAATCAAGGAACTTTGGGAGGTTTATTATTCCCAGAGTCCAGAGAGCACATGGCCCCCCGCAGCTACATAGTACGGTGTTGGGTAGAGGGCTTGAGGTTCTTTTACTGGGGTCGAGGGTGGGGTTCCTAGGCTGTCCTGGGTTCAGTCTTTATTGGTGAATTTAAAACATAAGAGTGGGAACAGAAAAATAAGTAGTTCGTTATCTAAGTCAACCAAAGATCTCTAAGACAACGAACACTTCAGGGTGGGATGGCCCTGCTCTTGATCTACTCAGGTGGCTGGCAATGTATCTATTTGAGATAGCAGTCTTTGAAGGGGATGCTTTGAAGGAGTTGCCTCACTGATGCAGCTATCTCATTACACTCAAAAGGCCAGTGGTCAGATGCTTACATACACTGTTGCTAGCGGCATCAAATGGCAGAGTCATGAGTTAGACTTAGCTCACCAAAGAAAACAAGGTTCTGACAATTCAAACTGTCCAAAAATGGATTCTCTATCACTTGTTAGTCAAATTGGGGTTGTCTGAAGATCTATGATGGATACTGTTGGGGGAATTCCTATCTAAGCCAATGGCATGTTGGTCAACTCGGCCTCCAAAGTCTATCTGCAACCTGATCACTTCCCCTAAATGCTTTCTCCATGGTCTAGTCACCATCATCATCTATTCTCAGAAAGGCCTAAGCTCTCTTTGAAAGGCTTACCTGATTAGGTCAGGCCCACCTCAGGTAATCTTTCTCATTAATTCAAATTCAAGTGATTAGGGACTTTAATTAAAACTGCAGAATCCCTTCCCTTTTGTCACGTGATGTAACATGATCACAGGACAAATATCCCATCATATTCACAGGTCCTGCATACACATAAGGAGACGTGATTATACAGAGGAGTTGGCCATTGGCAGCCATCTTAGGATTCTGCCTACCACAGGTGTATTACTGACCTCAGCATGGTTCTGTGGGGAGCCCTAAAGTATAAATTACATCAGAATTTGTGAAAATTGAGACATGGAAGCTTGACTTTTATATTCTCTCACCAGTTGGTCACTGGTTAAGGGCCTCTCTCTCCAGGGAAGGTAAACTCCCAGGTAGTCTGGTCTCAGCAAATATGGACAGGGGCTTCAGTAACTCTCAGTAAATTGTATGAGTAATTTGCATATGTAAGCCATTAAACACAGAAGAGCACAGAAAACGACAGGAAGCGCACAGGATTAAGGAATTGTAAGGGATCCCAGGATAGTACCAACAATGGTCACTACCACCTACACCTTTTAACACTCAGATCTGCCTGAGTTTCACTTTAAGTTCACTCCATTCTGTCAGTTTTCTTCAAGGTGGTGGTTGGTCACATTTCTGGGGAGAAAGGAAAGGAGCATTGTGAGATAACAAGTCCTCGTTGCTATGGATAGTCTTGAGGTTATAACTGATACTCATCATCTCCTTCCTCTATTCATTTTAGTTTCTCTTACCCTTAGCAAGCATTTCTTCTGGTCTAGATGGACACCTTCATGAGGTGACCCAGATCCTCACTCTTGAGGAGTCTGAGATCCGGTTATCAGACCCTTATCAGGCCTTTTTTGTTGCAATTGTCCATTTGGAGTTAAAACTGGGCATGAGCGTACCAGGACTTGACCCATTAGATCCTCTGAGTTCCAAAGACATTCCTCTTGCCCTGTTTTATCTTCTCATGATGTACAGCAGGGGCCCCCAAACTACAGCCCATGGGCCGTGTGTGGCCCCCTGAGGCCATTTATCCGGCCCCCACCACACTTCCGGAAGGGGCACCTCTTTCACTGGTGATCAATGAGCGGAGCATAGTTCCCATTGAAATACTGGTCAGTTTGTTGATTTAAATTTACTTGTTCTTTATTTTAAATATTGTATTTGTTCCCATTTTGTTTTTTTACTTTAAAATAAGATATGTGCAGTGTGCATAAGGATTTGTTCATAGGTTTTTTTATAGTCCGGCCCTCCAATGGTCTGAGGGACAGTGAACTGGGCCCCTGTGTAAAAAGTTTGGGGACCCCTGATGTACAGGGTCAGTTGCTCCTGCTGGTGTGGTAACTTACTTTTTCTTCATCCCTCCCTTCTTTCTTTCTTTCTTTCTTTCTTTCTTTCTTTCTTTCTTTCTTTCTTTCTTTCTTTCTTTCTTTCTTTCTTTCTTTCCTAAATAACCAGGTGGCGGCTGTAGCTGTAAATTTGTTAGGATTCTTACGGCACCCCCTCGTGAAAGCATTTCCTCTCTGGCAACCAGGATATGTAGACTCGCAGAACTATCTTTCTGGAGACAAGAAAGATAAATTCTCCAAGTGAGTCACTGGGAGTGGCAGTGAGCAGTGCCTCTTCTATTTCCATTTCCTGCCTCCTGGGCCTCTGTGTTCTACTTCTGGAGAGCACAGCACCATATAAAGGCCACCAATTGAAGGTAAAACACCCTGAAGGACAGTGGCCTGAATTTACAGGGAGTCATCTTTAAGCTGCTGCCATAGCTGCTTCTTTACGAGCATTTTTTTTTTTTTCTGAAGCTGGAAACGGGGAGAGACAGTCAGACAGACTCCCGCATGTGCCCCACCGGGATCCACCCGGCACGCCCACCAGGGGTGACGCTCTGCCCACCAGGGGGCGATGCTCTGCCCCTCCGGGGAGTCGCTCTGCCGCGACCAGAGCCACTCTAGCGCCCGGGGCAGAGGCCAAGGAGCCATCCCCAGCGCCCAGGCCATCTTTGCTCCAATGGAGCCTTGGCTGCGGGAGGGGAAGAGAGAGACAGAGAGGAAGGAGGGGGGGTGGTGGAGAAGCAAATGGGCTCTTCTCCTATGTGCCCTGGCCAGGAATCGAACCCTGGTCCCCCGCACGCCAGACCGACGCTCTACCGCTGAGCCAACCGGCCAGGGCCTTTATGAGCATTTTTAAGATTACTCCAGCTCTTTGTCAGGCAAGCTGTGCCTGGGTGATGCCCTCTGTAGTAGGAACAATTAATCTAGTAGCCAATGGCCCTTGCTGTGCCTCTTTTTGCTCTTAATTGGTTTCCCTTGTTATGCAAAGTAAGGCTTTGTTATGTAGGGCCCCAAGATATTGTGGGCAAGAAGTCAGACTTAAAAATGTGTTGATCCCAGTAAAGGTCTTCCACAGTGTAGGGGATTCCATGTAATCAACTTGCCACTCAGGGGCTGATTGACTGAGGGAAAGTGCACACTGAGAGCTCAGTGTCCGTTTCTGATAGTAATAGATCAGACATTTAGCAGCAACAACACCTGAATTCAGCCTGGTGAGACGGAGTCTTTGCCATTGGATCCTATATAGCAGTGGTCCCCAACCTTTTTTGGGCCACGGACCGGTTTAATGTCAGAAAATATTTTCACGGACTGGCCTTTAGGGTGGGACAGATAAATGTATCATGTGACCTAGACAAGTGTCAAGAGTGAGTCTTAGACGGATGTAACAGAGGGAATCTGGTCATTTAAAAAAAATAAAACATTGTTCAGACTTAAATATAAATAAAATGGAAATAATATAAGTTATTTATTCTTTCTCTGCAGACCGGTACCAAAGGGCCCACGGACCAGTACCGGGCCGCAGCCCGGGGGTAGGGGAACACTGCTATATAGCATCCATCTTCACCATCTTATTTCAGGCACCAGGTGGCTGGTGATAGACATCTGATATTTTTTGGCAAATCTTTCGTTGTTTAATGCCTCTTCTGCAATGGCCTTCCTCAGATGGACAGTCACGGGGGATAAAAGATCCTCACATGTAAGCCCACTCTCATAGGCCCTTGGACTGTCATGCCCCTTACTACTTCCAGACCTCTGACCAATCAGCTGAATTATTCCCCACATCCTATACGCAATGTAGACGAATGTGACAGTGGCAGAAGTGGTCCACTCCTGTATAGGCAAAGAAGGGTGTGTGTTGTTTGTAGAGAATTTGCAAAGCATAATAAAACTGCTTACAAGTCAGTTTATTTTTTTCTTATCACTGTGCAGTGGCAATTCTAAACTACGCTGGTATTAAACTATTCCTCCATGCTGTGGGGAGGACTGCTCCCACTGCCCCTCTCCCCAGCTTGGTATCTCCCAACAGTATCTGCCCAATAGTCCATGATACCATTACTTCAGATTATTTCTCTCTTCAGACAAATGGATGACCAAGTGCTCTACCCTTAAGAGGTTTTCCCCCTCACCACTGTCTTTCAAGAACACTTCTGCATGGGGCTGGAGTGCAGACCATTTCATTTGTGGCTCACTCCAATGAGTTGACCCATCCACGAACCATTCCAACCTTGTCAAACTTTACAATAATTAAGTTCACCTTGTCTTTGGTGGTTAAGATCTGCCACCTGGCCTCTACTATTCTAAAATTTTATCATTCCCATTGTTCTTTTAGCACAGTTTCATAACAATCTGGAACCAGTGGCCCTGGGCAATGGAGTGTCTCAACTGAGCGTCTCAGGAGTGCTGTGTCTCCATCATTAGTACATTCCTTATCACGTAAGTAAAAGGAGTGATTTTGGGGCCCTCACAAGGAACACAGTGGGTCCTTGAGTCTTGAATAATTGATTCATTCTGACACGTTCTTATCTCTGAGTCTCTAATACTGCGTTTAAACACTCGCCAAGGCACTTCTGGCATCTCCACTTCTCTTAATATGGGTCATTTCCTCTCACAGACTTCTAAAAGCCATATCGACAGCTCATTGGGTCTGGTTCCATTAGCAAGCCATTAAACCCCCAGTGATAATACGGTGGTCTCAAAGTAAGAAACTCTCCCTTTCCCAGGTTAGCACACTGGATCCAGCTCAGATCCAGCGCCCTCAGCATCCGCTCCCAGACAATTTGGTCAGTGCCTGAAGCTCCTTCAGTGATTACTCTGGCAAGTGATTCTGTGGCAAGGGCAGCACTTCCCTAATTGGGTCAGTGAGATTTGTCCCTTGTTGTTGGTCAACTGGCCAGGAGAAGGGTGCCAAACTTGAGAAGGGCAAATATTATCACGAGGACACAAGGAGTCGTGTCCTCTCCAGGTGAGGGGTGGGCGGTTATCATCCAGCTGGGGGCCCAGAGGCCACTCCTGCAGACCCAGAAGCTGCAAGGTTCTCAAGTGCATCCACCCAGATGTCACCATTCCATGCCTCAGGGTCACACTACTTCCCCAGCAAGGCCCTGACTCTGGTCCAGGAGGCTGGATGAGGCTGCGAATTCAGGCTTCTCTGAAGTTCTGCGCATCTCAATTAGGTCCTGGCCTGATCTCCAGATGCTTTGTCCTCTGGTTTCTGGAATTCAAAGTGTCTTTAAGGCTAAGGAGGCCTTCGGACTTTCACACCTGAGCCTCTCATTTTCTCTTCACTGCATCAGTGATGCCCAGAAACATCCAATTTACAGCCCTGGTAATGACCACTTCCTTCCTCTAAAACCACAGAGAAACAACACAAGCCACTGCCGCTCCTGTCCAGATTCTCCATGGATGAAAGTCTTAGTGATCACAGTTCTACAGGTGACGAGGGCTGTCAGTACTTCCTTCACCCCCTGGGGAGGAAGCCCTGGTTGCCATCTGGCTGGCGGGTGACCTAACTCCAGAATCTGCTTAAGGTCAGCTTCTTAGGACCCCCTTCAGAACCAACTGTCTTAGACTCAGTTCCTCAAAAGCAGACACTGAGACTAGGATTTGTCTCAGTGGTTTAATAATGAGGTGCCTCCAGGAGACACTTAGGGGAAGGGGGAAAGCAGGGAAGGGGGCAAACCAGCCCAAATGTGCCAAGTCTCAGTTTCAGCATGTCCCTGTCAGGACCTCAGACTCTAAATTACCTTTGGAGTTAGACACACTCAAGACAGGGAGATAGGTTTTCTTACACTCATGTGAGTCAGATATCGGCTGGGGGCCCCTCCAGGGATGGGCAAATTCCCGAGCACATCTGCCTTCCTGCAAGTGTGGACTATTGGCTCCGGTAGCCCTCGGGTAGTGCTCTGAAGAGAGGCACTGGTGTGGGCAGTTAAAATAAAAAGCACAGAACCTGGGGGTAGGGTCCTTAGGAATGGCAGAGGGAATCTGAAGGGATATGGGTGGAGCCCCTTAAATGTCCACCACACTGATTAGAGAGGCGCAGTTATATATCTGTTAGCTACTCCAAGAGACTTTCCCGATGACCTGGGTAGTTAGACTTCTGGCTGAATGAGGAGAGTAAAGGAGAGGCACATGGGTAAGAGCAGGCTGAGCCAGTAGGTCTTTTCTGTTGTATCTAATAAATGGGGGCGATGAGAATTTTCCCTGGGTGTGTGTGTGTGTGTGTGTGTGTGTGTGTGTGTGTGGTTTGTGACTTAGTGTTGGCAGGCTTCTTTTGGTCACATGGTTGTATTCTTCATTATTTAATTTTCATCAGGTTTAATGTGTCCACATTCTAATATTAGAGGCATAAAAAAAGGACATAGCTATTCCTATCTGTTGTTTTACTATGGATAAATTTCCATACTCTGTCTATGTACAGAAATAGGCAAATAGAAGACTGTACATAGAGCTGAGAATTAATGAGCACCCATGCGGTTTCAGGCCTGATTTATAGGCACCTTAGAGAGCTGCACATGTCACTCTTAGAACATGTTCAACTCTTAGAAATTATCCAGAGTGAGCGCTGGCCAGGTAGCTGAGTTAGAGCATCATTCTGATATGCCAAGGTTGAGAGCTTGATCATCAGTCAGGGCACATACAAGAATCAACCAATGAATGCATAAGTAAATAGAACAACAAATTGACATTTCTTTCTCTCTCACTTCCCCTTCTTCTATTTCTAAAATAAATAATATATTTTTTTAAATAAAAGAAGAAATTATCCAGAATGAGAACTTTCAGGAACAGAGCAAAGTTAACTAAGTGACATTTATTCACCAAACGCATGCTGCACACCTATTATACATCAGGCACGTTGTTAGGGGAGAAACATACAGTGATGCATACGACAAAGTCCTTCTCATTGAGCTTCTTAGAAATGAGTGGAAAAAGCACACCAATATATTGTTATATAATATAATCACATACATATACAATATATACTGGTGCTGGATGTAAAAATAGAGATATCTATATACAGGTTAAAAAAAAGGTGTAGCTTGACCAGGCGGTGGCGCAGTAGATACAGCATCGAACTGGGATGCGGAAGGATCCAGGTTCGAGACCCCAAGGTCGCCAGCTTGAGCGCGGGCTCATCTGGTTTGAGTAAAAAGCTCACCGGCTTGGACCCAAGGTCGCTGGCTCTGGCTCCAGCAAGGGGTTACTCGGTCTGCTGAAGGTCCATGGTCAAGGCACATATGAGAAAGCAATCAATGAACAACTAAGAAGTCGCAACGCGCAACGAGAAGCTAATGATTGATGCTTCTCATCTCTCTCCGTTCCTGTCTGTCCCTGTCTATCTCTGCCTTTGTAAAAAAAAAAGTATAGACTAAGGCTGCTAGAGGGTGCCCTGATCCAGCCTCAGGAATAGTTGGTGAAACTGTAATTAGAAATAACAGACACCAAAGCCCACGGAGTCACTGGGTTTTTTCCTACCAGAGATGCAGTGGGAGTATTATGTTGTATCTGCTTCTGACAAGCCTCCTAAGGCTTGATTATGATGCAGAAGAGAAGATAGCATATCCATAGTGCATGAGAAATGATTGTTAACTCTTGAGGGGGCTACTGCCATCACCATCAACAAATATTTATTTGCTCTATTATGAGAGATGCTGTGTATGCGTGTGTGTGTGTGTGTGTGTGTGAACAAATAGGGAGTTTGAAGGGCACTTTCTATACAAAGACTTGTCTTTTCTTTCCAGCTAAGTTTTGGGGAAGATAAATTATGATAACATGCAAAAATAATTATAACATTTCAGATCAGGTCATCAATAATGTAGTGGGAATAATAAGAAAATGCTTTGCAACTGTACCATCAAGGATGAGTAGAACTGAAAAAAAGGCATTTCAGAATAATGAAGGAATGAATGAATACATGCATGAATTGAACATCTGCTATATATAAGGCACTGTGTCAGGGCTGGGCACACAAGAATGAAGAAGACTGATATAGTCTTGCCTCTTATGGGAGGTAGACACAAAACAAAGAAGTACACAGGTAATTACACAACCAAAAGTGTTGTAATACTAACAAAGGAATGTAATAAGGTTGTACAATAAGTGGATCTAATTTGGGGGACCTATAATAGTGTGATGTTTAGGCAGAGACCTGAGAAGTAAGTTGAAATTATC
Source organism: Saccopteryx bilineata (assembly GCF_036850765.1). Lineage (NCBI taxonomy): Eukaryota > Metazoa > Chordata > Mammalia > Chiroptera > Emballonuridae > Saccopteryx > Saccopteryx bilineata. The sequence goes on from NC_089495.1 coordinate 23,653,856, forward strand.
CAGTTGTAGCATTTTCTTAGAGGTACCACAACAAACATGTTGGTCATTTTGTTGGCCACACATTTGGTCATTTAAAACAACAGAAATTTGTTTTCAGTTCGTGGAGACCAGAAGTCCAAAACCAAGATATTGGCAGGACCCTGCTCCTTCTGAAGCCTCAAAGAGTGAATACATCTTTGCTTATTTCAGCTTTTGGTGGCTCCTGGAGTTCGTTGACTTGTGGCTCTATCACTCAAATATCTGCCTCCATCTTTATATAAACTTCTTTCCCTCCGAGTCTTTTTGTTTTGTTTTGTTTTTTAATTAGCTGGAAACAGGGAGAGACAGTCAGACAGACTCCCGCATGCGCCCGATCGGGATCCACCCAGCACGCCCACCATGGGGCTGCGCTCTGCCCACCAGGGGGCGATGCTCTGCCCATCCTGGGAGTCGCCATGTTGCGACCAGAGCCACTCTAGCACCTGAGGCAGAGGCCACAGAGCCATCCCCAGCTTGGGCCATTTTTGCTCCAATGGAGCCTTGGCTGTGGGAGGGGAAGAGAGAGACAGAGAGGAAAGCGCGGTGGAGGGGTGGAGAAGCAAATGGGCGCTTCTCCTGGCCGGGAATTGAACCCTGGTCCTCCGCACGCTAGGCCAACGCTCTACCGCTGAGCCAACCGGCCAGGGCCCCTCCGAGTCTTCTCCTCTGTGTCTCAGATCTCTCTCGCCTTTCCCTTCAAAGAATATCAGTCATTGGATTTAGGACTCACCCTGAATCCAAACAATCTCATCTTGAGATCTTTAACTACGTCTGTAATGATCTTATTTCCAAATAAAATCACATTCACAAGTACTAGCTTAGACACATCTATTGCATTAGGTGAACGGATATCCTGGAAGTAAAGAAAGAGAAAGAGTCTTTTCTAGAGAGGAAATAGCATGACTAAAGACTCTGCTATAAAAAATAAGGCAATGCTTTTATTCAAGCAAGAAAAGAAGATTGCTTTTTAAATTTACATTGAACAGATTTGTTTATAGCTGCTTCCTCTCAAGGCCCCACTAAATTGTCAGAAAATGAATTTAAAATGTATAAATAAACATGGATAAGAAAAAGAGAGGACAACGGGCTAGTGATGTCAACAAAGTTTTGGAAGATGGTAAACAGGGAAGAGTAACAAATAACTTTAACAGAACAGAAAACGCTGAAACCTGTCTGTTGTTTAAGCCACCCAGTCTGTGGTCCTCTGTTATGGCAAATACAGGGAGAAACTAGATGTTTTCTTGATAAGATCAGAAACAAGGCAAAGCTGTCCCTTATTATCTATCACTCATATTCAACATCTCAATGAGACTCCTAGAAATGCAGTAAGCCAAGAAAAAGAACTAAAACATATACAGCTTGGGAAGGAAGAACTAAAACTGTCTTTATCCATAGGTGGCATCATTGTCTATGTAGAAAATCTTATTAAAGAATCAATAACAACAACAACAAACTCTGGGAACTAATAAGTAAGTGTAACAGGTTGCAGAATACAAGATTAATATACCAAAGTCAATCACGTTCTTGTATACCAGTAATGAAAAGTTGGAATTTGACATTTAAAACACAAAACTATTTGGCCTAGCACCTCAAAAATGCAACACAAGTATAAATCTAACAAAGTATGTATAAGACCTATCTGAGGAAAACTATAAAATTCTGATGAAAGAAATCAAATAAGATGTAAATAAATGGAGAAATATTCCATGTATATAAAAAAATGATTGTTTCAATATTGTCAAGATGTCAGTTCATCTCAACTCGATCTATGTATCTGATGCAATCCCAATCAACATCCCAACAAGTTATTTTGTGGATATACATATATGCTTTGGAAATGCTTAGGCTGCACCCACTATATCATGAGAAACTGCTAACAATGATTACTTCTGGAAGTGAGAAACAGGGAATGTGGGGGGTGGGGGGACTTGCTTTTAAACTTTTTGTACCTTGAATTTTGTACCACATGCATATTACATAGACAAAAATATTTAAGGTAGAAAAGAATTTATACAAGTTCACACATGTAGTAAGGGACAAAAAGGGACTAAATTTGGTTCTTCTGAACTGTAAGGCGGGTAAAAGAAAAAGTCTCTTTTTTGTGTGTGAGATGACAGTGACAGAGAGGGTGGAAGGAGCCCTGTGGTTGGTAAGGAACGGACTAGACTGAGTGCCAAATTAAGGAATGTGGATGACCAAGTTTTTTGCAGGGAGATATATATATATATATATATATGGCGCTTTCTATTTCTTCTTTCTATTTCTTTTTCTTTCTTTCTTTCTTTCTCTCTCTCTCTTCTTTCTTTCTTTCTTTTTTCTTTCCTCCCTCCCTCCCTCCCTCCCTCTTTTCTTTCTTTCTTTCTTTCTTTCTTTCTTTCTTTCTTTCTTTCTTTCTTTCTTTCTTTCTTTCTCTCTCTCTCTCTCTCTCTCTCTCTCTCTCTCTCTCTCTTTCTTTCTTTCTTTCTTTCTTTCTTTCTTTCTTTCTTTCTTTCTTTCTTTCTTTCTTCTTCAGAGGAAGAGAGAGAAACAGGAACATCGAGCTGATCCTCTATGTGCCCTGACCGAATAATCAAACTGGTAACCTCTGCACTTAGGGACAATGCTCCAACCAACCAGGGCTTAATTTATATTGATTTTTAGAGAGACAGAGAGAGGAAGAGAGAGGAGGGGAAGGGGAAGGGAAGCATTCATTTGTTGTTCCACTAAGTCAGGCATTCCTTGGTTGAGTCCTGTGTGTGCTCTGACTGGGGATTGAAACTGTAACCTTGTTGTTTCGGGACAATGGTCTTAACCGACAGAACTAACCGGCCAGGGTTGCAGGGGGATATTTGATCAAAAGAGTATTAGGACCCTGGCCGGTTGGCTCAACGGTACAGCGTCGGCGCGGCGTGCTGGGGACCCGGGTTCGATTCCCGGCCAGGGCACATAGGAGAAGAGCACCTTTGCTTCTCTACCCCCACCTCCTTCCTCTCTGTCTCTCTCTTCCCCTCCCGCAGCCAAGGCTCCATTGGAGCAAAGATGGCCCGGGCACTGGGGATGGCTCCTTGGCTTCTGCCCCAGGCGCTAGAGTGGCTCTGGTCGTGGTAGAGCGACTCCCCGGAGGGGCAGAGCATCGCCCCCTAGTGGGCAGAGCATCGCCCCTGGTGGGCATGCCGAGTGGATCCCGGTCGGGCGCATGCCGGAGTCTGTCTGACTGTCTCTCCCCGTTTCCAGCTTCAGAAAAATACAAAAAAAAGAGTATTAGGGGCCCTGGCCGGTTGACTCAGTGGTAGAGCGTCGGCCTGGCGTACAGGGGTCCCAGGTTCGATTCCCGGCCAGGGCACACAGGGGAAGCGCCCATCTGCTTCTCCACCCCTCCCCCTCTCCTTCTTCTCTGTCTCTCTCTTCCCCTCCGGCAGCCGTGGCTCCATTGGAGCAAACATGGCCTGGGCGCCGGGGATGGCTCCTTGGCCTCGGCCCCTAGGCGCTAGAAAGGCTCTGGTCGCGACAGAGCGACGCCCTGGAGGGGCAGAGCATCGCCCCCTGGTGGGTGTGCTGGGTGGATCCCGGTCGGTCGCATGCGGGAGTCTGTCTGACTGTATTAGGAACTTTATTTCTCTTTGACCACTGCTCAGAATCCACCCAGTCAGGCTTCAAAGGGATGAATTAGGGGAAAGAGGAATTCTGTAAAAATTGAAGAAGTAAAATACAGAATAATTCTCTTTTAATGGACACAGACAACTCATTGAAATAAGCCTCAAAAGGCTCCAAGGAGTGATAAGAACACCTGATAGCACAGGAGGTAATGGAGGGCTGACTTGATCAGTAGCTAAGGAGACAGCATACACAGAACCAGTTAACAATTAGGAGACAGGGAGAAGGTCCTGGAAAAAGCATTAGAAGCAACTCTGGCATTCCTGCTTAACCTTCATACTGACGACTTTTTCCCTTGTATAAAAAAAAACAACCGAGGAAGCTGTGTCCAGATTAGAATTACTTCTCAATGTTATGAAATAATCTAGGATCTAAAATTCATTGCATTTGTACATGTAAGCCTAGCTGTAATGCGATAATTTGCATTTATATAGCAACATTCATCCAGGGCAGAAATGGGGCCTCCCCAGAATTAACTCATTAATCCTTACACTGTCCTTGTGAAGGAGCTGGCAAGCACGATTATCTCTGTTTCACAAATAAGAAAAATGGAACTGCAGAGAGGGTAAGTGATTTGGGTGAAAATAAATGGGATTTACATATATTGGGGATTAATACTAGTGTTACTATAGGTCTTTTGCAAATGAGTTATAAATGGTTGGTTCAACGCAGTTTGGTATTCAGATGTCTCAAAATTTTAAATAAATGAACATTTTACTTTAACTTTATAACCAAGAGAATCTGATTATTATTCCGTCTTTATTCACTCTGATGAATAACGTTTGTCTCATGGGATTCAAAGCCATATTTCTCCCTGACTAATAACTTTAGACTCTGTAAAAGAAATTATAAGGTCAGGGAAATAATAAGAGAAAGTTTCTTGACTTTGTAGGTTACATTGTAGCAATTTGGTTTAGATTTTGAACTCCCCCAAAGCCGATTTCAAGACAGGATTTGGGTGCAAGTAGGTTCTTCGGAGGGTATCCCAGGATGCATGTGGTAGTGGAGAAACAAGACAGGGAAGAGAGGAAAGTCAATGAAAGATTCCAGAAATAAGCCGGTGATGTAAGGATGACTTGATCTGCAGCTAAAGAAATGTACTAGGGACGGTCTGTGAGACTGTGCAGACCACACCTCTGAGCCGTCTCACCCAGTGGGGTTTTAATCCATCAACTCCTGCCCCTCTTTCGTTGAGGATCGTTCCTGTGGTGAGGATCATTCCTGCCTCTGGTTTGCTCCGCGCCCGGGCTGAACGGCTCCTGAGGCCAGAGAAAGCCATCAGACAGAGAAGTGCTAGAGAGTGTAGTCTGAGTGCTGACATTAAGCTTTTGATTGCTGAGGCATCCATTAACATTTTCTAAGCGAATTTATTTATTGATTTCAGAGAGGAAGAGAGGGAGGGAGGGACAGAGAGAGAGAGAGAGAGAGAAACATCATCTGTTCCTGTATGTGCCCTGACCAGGATTGAACCCATGACTTCTGCGTAATAGGACGATGCTCTAAAAAACTGAGCTATCTGGTGAGGGCCAAGGCAACCATTTGAAAGACATCTATCTTGAGTAAACAAATTGCCCACTGTATGTATGACACAGCCTTTACTAGAACAACAAGTTAAGAAATCAGGCAGGACGCCACCCCCCCCCCCCCCACCAAGTTTTACTTTTGGAAAGTCCTGAGCACCAATAATTAAGGAGAAACCCTAAGCGCCCTACCCTCCCTCTGGTCATTGGCACTGGGAGATGTGTGTAGTATGGAGGAGGGGGCATGCCATACGTGGTATGGGTCCAGGTTGAGAGCCTCAGGCATTCCTAACTGATAGCATCCTGCTCAACAGGGTCAGAGACCAACGCAACAGAAACCTTCAGCAGTAAGGGATATAGCACCTCAACTGCTACTGACGTCAGGATTGGCCAAGAGGATCTGTAAAGGGTCTGACTCCGTCTGCTACAACAGTCAACTACTCAACAGTTACTGAGTATCTACTATGTGCCTGCCACTTTGCTAGGCGTAGGGCTACCAGATACCTAAGACACGGCAATTTCTCTGAAACAAATTCTGATCGTGACATTCTCTAGAACCAATCTCCTAAATGCCGCAAAGTGCTACAGTATTATGAATGCAGAGAAATGTGTAAGCCTGAGATAGAAAAACATTGAACAATCTTATTATATTTGATTCAGTTGGGTTTGACTGAGGGAGCTATTCCCCAGCCTGCTTCTCCTGTCTCTTCCCAATCTCTAAGTTATAGGGTTTGGTTCTGTGCTAGAGCATAGCAGGATCCTTTGTTTTATGAACCCCCTTTTGCCACATTTCAATTACTTCTTCCCTAATAGGCCCAATATCTACTTGGCTTCAGTTTTCTTCATGTCTCTGAGATCGAATCACAAACATACCTGCTTGTCTCCTGTTAACTCCTTTGCCTGTTTTTGCTTTTTTTCAATCTGATTTTCCCTTTTAGAATTCTTTCCAGTGACAGTGAGTTCATTGGGGACTTGCCTTCCCTGTTTCAGTGTTCTCATAATGATTGCTCCTCCCTGACAATGTCTGCTCTCTATTGAAAATTATTGATATTTTAATGTAATGATGAAATTGTCTTTTTTCCCTGACTTCCAAGGTGAAGCTAGGTGAATTTTTCCTTGGGTTAGTAGATTGTTGGAGAGAAAAGGCAAGCTCTGTCTGCTTTGTCTCACAAAAATACCCAAGATAGGGCCCTGGCCAGTTGGATCAGTGGTAGAGCGTTGGCCTGGCGTTTGAATGTCCCAGGTTCGATTGCTGGTCAGGGCTCACAGAAGAAGAGCCAACTGCTTCTCCACCCCTCCCCTTCTCCTTTTTCTCTATCTCTCTCTTCCCTTCCTGCAGCCAAGGTTCCATTGGAGCAAAATTGGCTGGGGTGCTGAGGATGGCTCCATGGCCTCTGCCTCAGGTGCTAGAATGGCTCCAGTTGCAACGGAGCATTGTCCCAGATGGGCAGAGCATCGCCCTCTGGTGGTCATGCCAGGTGGATCCTAGTTGAGCGCATGCAGGAGTCTGTCTCTTTGCCTCCCCTCTTCTTGCTTCAGAAAAATATAAAACAAAAACAAAAAACCAAAAAGCCCAAGATTTCATTTGTGCATTTTAAACATGGTTCTCAGGAGTTAGCCTTCTCTGTCCTGACCATTGTTTGGTTCAATGAAGTAAAGGTGACAAGATCCTTAGTCTAACATTGAGGCAAAGTTGATGTGTTATCTAGACATAGGTCTATTTCTTCAGCTCAGTATTTAAATCATTTGATTATATTTCCTGACAGTTTTGTAAAGACAGCAAATAAAGTAATTTGGGGTGTTGGGGAGGATTTACATTATATTTCTGTTAGCTATATGGTTAGAGCCTATGCTTATCATCATGCAGCTGTCTTCTTGGTCGCCTGTGTGCTTTCTGGTCAGGGTCAGATATTAAGAGGTGTGTTTCTATGTGTGCATGTATGTGTATGTATATCTGCAGTCATAATCCAAGGACAAAGTCAAATGAGCCTGGAATGTGTTAGCCATTTTGCATTATCATTGCCTTGAGGAACTCCAAAAGCTGAGAGCTGCTGAGAGCTGCTTGGGTTGGTAGTCATCCTCTAAGATGAACAATTGAGCATCAAGAAAAGACAAGTGCCTATCCATGGATGAATGGATAAAAAATTTTTAGTACATATAAACAATAGAATATTACTTGGCTATAAAAAAGAATGAAACCTTACCATTTGCAACAGCATGGATGGACCTAGAGAATATTATGCTAAGTGAAATAAGTCAGACAGACAAAGACGAATACCATGTGATTTTACTTACATATGGATTCTAAAGAGCAAAATAAATGAACAGACAATAGAAAAGCAGACTTAAAGATACATAACTCATGGTTGCCGGAGGGGAGAAGGGTGTTGGGGGCCTGAGTAAGGAAGGTGAAAGGATTAAGAAGCACTAATTAATAGTTACAGAATAGTTCTGGGGATTTAACTTACAGTGCAGGGAATGTGGTCAATAATATTGTAATAACTGTGTGATGTCAGTGGGTACGTGAAATATCAGAAGGAACACTTTGTGAAGTATATGCTCGTCTAACTACTATGCTGTCCATCTGAAACTAATATGAAATATCATTGAATATAAACTGTAATCGAACAATTAAAAAAGGAAAAGACACAAAAGCTATAATTATGTAATTGCAGGCAGTAAAAATTGACTTCCTGCTTCACCCACAGAAACCCTCTGAGGAGGTGATGAAGTATGAGGCCAACAACACAAATTCAGTCGATAACTCACACGCTGAATGTTCTCATTTTGGTAGCCCTTGACTGCCCATTATGTTAACTTTAGGGAAAAGAAAAAGGGAGTAGAGATGTAGCCTTTTTTTTTTTTATGATTTCAGAAGATAATTCTAAATGGAAGTCACCAACCTTTCAAGGATCTTGGTCAAAAAGGAAAGGAGAAGGAAGAGAGTAGTTGTTGAGAAATGCAGGGTCAAAAAACTGTCAAGCAAGCAAACAAACACCCTCTCCTAATGGAATATTATCAAATAAACTTAAAGGATTTTGTCTATGCCTTTAGTCTGTGAATGTTTTTTTTTTTTGTTTTGTTTTAATTGAGAAAGAGACAGAGAGAGGGACAGACAGGAAGGGAGAGAGAGATGAGAAGCATCAATTCTTCATTGCAGCACCTTAGTTTTCACTGATTGCTTTCTCATATGTGCCTTGACCAGGGGGCTCCAGCAGAGTGAGTGACCCCTTGTTCAAGCCAGTGACCTTGGACTCAAGCCAGCGACCTTTGGCTTCAAGCCAGTGACATTTGGGTTCAAGCCAGCGATCACGGGGTCATGTTTATGATGTCATGCTCAAGCCAGTGATCCCAAGCTCAAGCTGGATGAGCCCGTGCTCAAGCTTTGCCAGCTTGAGCGAGGTCTTGAACCTAGGTCCTCTGCGTCCCGGGCCAACACTCTATTCATTGCGCCACTGCCTGGTCAGGCTCTAAATGTTTTTAAAAGTTTTCTTTTTCTTTCTTTCTTTCCTTTTCTTTCTTTCTCTTTCTTTCTTTCTTTATTATTATTATTTTTCTTGGCAAACATGTCTGAGTCTTCATTCTGTATCCTTCCAGGAAATCTATGAACATCTGTGACCCCTTCATTTGGTAGTATTCAATTTCCTTCGGGAGGCACCTCTCTCCCACTCTCAGTTCAGGTGGTTTAGATGGGGCTGGTTCTATTACCCAGCTCTAAAGATGAGCATAAGTCCCAGGCTTAGACACTTAGAGCATTCCAGCCCCCTAGATATGTTTTTGGCTCAGGAATTAGTCCTGATCCAAGCCAGAGCATGAAATTAGCTCTAGGATTTTTACTGGAACTATTGGGAGAGAGTTACTTTCTTTCTGCTGTGGTTGCTAAGGTGATAGGATATGAGCCTGAAGCTGCGGGTAGCTACTTTTATCGTCATCTGGGGAGAAGCTGCATGAGAATGAAAATAACAGAGGCAAGCCCGGCCAATAGACAAAGAAGTCCTGATAACACTGATTATTTGAATCAAATCATCCCTAAAATTAAAAAAAAAGATTTATTTCTTGATTTTTAAGTTACACAAGCCAATACATTCCCTTTTTTTGCATAAGTAAATTTGAGTTTTCTTTCTTGTGCTTGAGAACCAAAGAGCTCTGACATAACCTTTTATTTATCAATGGCTTTTTTCTTTCATTGCTGTACTTGACTTGTCTGTGTATTTTTCAGATAAGCTTAGCCTTTCTCATTGTGGTAAAATATACGCAACATAAAATTACCATTTTACCCATTTTAAAGTGGGCAATCCAGTGGCATTCAATACACTCATAATATTGTGCAGCCATCACCCTATCCATTTACCTCAGCCTTTTTAAAGAAAACAATGATTCAGTTAAATTTTCCTCTTTATAACCTGTTTCCTAAGAGATCAATTCAATTCAAGTAATGCTGGATTAAAACCATTATATGAAATGAACTTATAAAAGCAATACTGTGGAGGCAGAGAAACAAGTCACAAAGGGGCTATTTCTCTCAGATTCATACTGAGTGGACGTAATTTTGTACCCTGTATACCTCCTAGTCTAATTGTCTTAGTCAATTTGGACTGCTATAACAAAATACCCCAGGCTAGGGGCTTAAACAATGCACGTTTATTTCTCATAGCTCTGGAGGTTGGGGGTCCAGGATCAAGGCATTGGTTATTTTAATTGGCAGTGAGGTCTCTCTTCCTTGTTTGCAAATAGTCACCTTCTTGCTGAGTTCTCACACAGTAAAGAGAGAGAGAGAGAGAGAGAGAGAGGGAGGGAGAGAGAGTGAGAGAGAGAGATCATTCTTTTGTGTCTCTTCTTATAAGGGCACTAATCCCATTCAGAGGGCTGCACCCTTATGACCTAATTACCACCCAACGGCCTCTCTTAATACCATCATGTTGGAGATTGGGGCTTCAGATTGTGAATTTTAGGGAGACACTAACATAAGTTAGTATTGTAGAGAGGTTCTTATATATCTAGTAAAAGGAAAACCTTATTAAGTAACAAAAATGAAAATAAATTGACTTGTAATCAGAGACAATAACGAATGTGTAAACATTACTGGGTTCCCACTGGCAAGCCAAACCGCTCCAAATTCTGATGCTATGATTTGTAGGGTTCTCATTCTTCTGGGCCTTTAAAAAAGTAATTTTGAAAGCATTTTACAACTTGGGGAAAAAACGTGGAGAAAAGAGAATACAAGGCACTGAAGTAAATTGTTGACGGGAAATACATAATAGAATGTTATAAGGTAGCCTTTTGGGTGTGTGTGTGTGTGTGTGTGTGTGTGTGTGTGTGTGTGTGTTTGCAGTGGGGTTGGGTGGGGCAGAGTTTAGAGAAGGAAGCTAAAGAAAGACTCTAGCTCAGGTTCATCTGGATAGACCAGTGGTGGTCATCATTTAAATCCTAAGAGGTGTTGGAGCCAATCTTCCCCTTCTCATCCTTCAAACATGCCTGTTTCCCTTTCTCTCTGTTATCTACCCACTTCTCCTGACTGACCTTCTCTCCCACATGTCCCCTTTTCCCTGTATGCCTTGCCTTTGTCTCAGTCTTCCACTCAATACCAGAGGCCTAAGCATGCCCCCAAAGCCACTTAGAACTCTAAAGTAAGTCCAAAAATCACCTTGATTTCCCCGAAGAACTCAAAATTTGCTCTGTTCTCATGGCTAGGTGTATGGGAGCTCAGAAGTCATATTTGCTGTTACATGTGCATGAAATTTCCTTATAGATATTGGATTATTATCATTTCAGGAATTCTGCTATTTCAAGCCCTCAGACATCCTTCAAAGGAAGGTGCAAGAGAAATGATAATGGTCCCAGCCAAATTTTTTTTAATTAAAAGTTAGTATAGTGTAAGTATACTTTTTCTTCTAGGTCTTAACTAAGGACAATAGAAGGAGTGATTAAAGGCAATTAAGAGTGATCCACAATGATTAAAACATCTGCCCTGCTTGTTATTCTACCTATAATTCTTTGATGTTGGGGTGACTGTGTTGAATCCAGAATCCAGGTTTGGTTAATGTGTTGCATATGTTAGCGAATACCACACCCTTGTGAATAGAGTGAGGCTTTTCTCTGGGATCAATTTTCCCTGGTGTCATTTATCCAATTGGCCTTAATAAATCAGAACTTAGAGTATATAACAGGGAACATATGTCCCATTTTAGGGCTTGTTCTTTTCAGGGATAGATTTGAAAGAAGATTCCAGGAACGTGAGGGTCTCGGTGTGGGCTCCTGGGGTATTAGACGCAAAGATGGCATCTGTAGTAAATTTGGCAGTCATCGTTTTCCTATCCATAGTGCTGTTATTCATGATAATGTTCTGACCACAGTCCCTGGAACGCACCATTGTGACCCAGCCATCGCCAGCACAGCTCATGGGACAAGTTGTGGATACCCAATTTTAGATGGGTCAATTAGATATTTGCTTTTGAGAAGTTGGAATTGGGTTAGTGAGAGTCGGGTCAGATGATTGTGAGTCCTGCCACTGAAAGGTCATGTACGTTTAGGGCTGTTGCTGACTTCAGAGAAGTTCCATGTTCTAGCCAAAATCATAGGGAGTTGAGAGAGCTGGTCTCCAGAGAGAAGCAGGAGAGTGACAGAACAGTGCACCCAATAAGAGCCTGGAGATCAGAGAGCAACCCTGGTCAGCTGAGGAAGTAATGTCAGTTGCTCTAACAGATAAAAGCCGGTGGTGTAACAGATGCCCTTCAGTGGTTTAACCAGTAGAAGTTTATTTCTAGGTAGATAAGGTGCAGTTGGGTGTCTGGTTTGGTCAGTGGCCTTCCACTTGATCAGGAACCTATGGTTCTTCCTTCTTGAGACTTTGGTCTCCTCTAATGGCTCTTAACTTACAGTTTTGGTACTAATTACTGTATTAGAGTGAATAATGCTCTGGAACAGATCAATACCCAAACTTCAGTGGATCAACTAGTAATCTACCTTGTTACTCACATAAAGCCCAAAATGAGATTTCTGATTGGAGAAAACTAATGTTTATACTAATAGGAATGTAAATTATGCTAATATTAACATTGTACAATTATTGGAACTATTAAAAATGCTAGTATTAGTGCTAAAGAATGGAGAGAAACCCACCCTTTCAACCCTTAACTCACACAGTAGAACTATGATTAGATGTCACCATTGCCCATGCTTTTCTGCATCAGAAGTTTTTAAAAAGGGCCAGAATGCTCTCCATTGTTGAAGCAGGGGATATCCACTACAGGTAAGAAACACTGTGTTCACCTTTTAGTTAGAGTGTGGGGAGCACTACATCTGATTAAACATAGAAAAAAAATAAAGCACTCTTACCAGCAGAAGGCAAAAATGAGTGTAGTCATGCCTACAGGTTAATTTTGTTTGGGTTAGAATATAAATAGGTATTAAAAATGATTTTTACTGGTCTGAGTATTTTGCATTTTAAAACTTTTTCCTATAATTTATTTAAAAGAACAAAATTAGGTTTAGAAAAAGGGGTGTCATCTCTGATTTTAGCCAGTGCTTAGCATAGGTACAAATCATTCCTCTTACATTGTCTTTAATAAATCATCACTTCTGAGCAAGTAGGAGAATAGTAGTTTACAAGGTTGTATTATCGACTTAGAAGGACTCAGATGGAGTGATTTCTCAGAATTCTCTCTGATTAAATGCCTACATTGTACATATCTTTCTTTTAAAAATAAGAAATCATGCAATATTATCATTACTATTTTTATGTTATAAATACTTATGTGCTGGTGCTAGGGATACAATAGTGAAAAATCAACAAGTGCATCCTGAAAACAAGTTGAAAATACTGTGAATAAACAGTTTCCAAGTGAGAAATTGGAGAAGCTGAAATTTTGCTTTTGAGGAAAATGCAGAGAAGTGAGGAATAGACTTAAGGTGAACATCGTCCAGATACAACAAAATTGCAGGTTCAATTCCCGGTCAGGGCACATACAAGAATCAACCAATGAATGCATGAATATGTGGAACAACAAACCAATCTCTCTCTCTCTCTCTCTCTTCTTTTCTTTTTAAAATCAATAAATAAAAAAATTTAATAATGATTAAAAAAAAAAGAGGGTGAGACTTCTTAAGAAATGACATTTAGGCCCTGGCTGGCTGGCTCAGTGGTAGAGCATCGGCCTGGTGTACAGGAGTCCTGGGTTTGATTCCCAGCCAGGGCACACAGGAGAAGTGCCCATCTGCTTCTCCACCCCTCCCCCTCTCCTGCCTCTCTGTCTCTCTCTTCCCCTCCCACAGCCAAGGCTCCATTGGAGCAAAGTTGGCCCGGGCGCTGAGGATGGCTCTATGGCCTCTGCCTCAGGCGCTAGAATGGCTCTGGTTGCAACAGAGCAACGCCCCAGATGGCAGAGCATTGCCCCCTGGTGGGCGTGCGGGGTGGATCCCGATCGGGTGCATGCGGGAGTCTGTCTGACTGCCTCCCCGTTTCCAACTTCAGAAAAAAAAATAAAAAAATTTTAAAAAAAAGAAAAAGAAATGACATTTATTACTCTTACCTCCACAAGTTTGAAAAGCCAGGACATTTTCTAGTTCAGAAAATGATGTTTGGGATTAAAATAATCATCATTCAGAATGGTTGCTATTTCCTCTCCCAGCATGGAACATTGATTATAAGACATAACCCACAAAGAGTGGCATTCTATAAATGTAGAAGAGAAGAAGTAGCAATAGCTTGCATTTTGTTTAAGAAACCCATAAAACACACAAGTTAAAGGGCAAAATAAGTTTGCATTATCTTCACAGAAAATGTGAATTTTGTTTCAAATCCTTTCCAGGTAAAATGGGCAGAAAGCCAAGCTTTCTTGAAGCTGAAACATGTTGTGAGGTTGTGTGTATGTGTGCATGTGTGTGTGTGTGCGCGTGTGCACGCACAATGGATGAACTTGCTTTGCTGCAACGACTCTCTACTGTTTAGTGATGAGAATGAGAGAGAAAGCCTCAGATATACACGCTAAGCACCACACTGACCTGTTTCCATGCTACCTAACCAGTGGGCTGCTAATGTTCAGAATGAACGGAAAGGCCCTGAAAGAGAAGAGCCATCTCTTGCTGTGTAAGTGACAGTTCCTGTTGGTAGCAATTTTCACAAAGAGAGAAAACACTGGCTAGAAGAAAAAAAAAAAGAAGTTCCTTTTATTGTCTATTCCTCTGTAAGGCCAGAAATAATCTTGAAAGGCAGTGGAGGAAAAAAATCTATCAGACAACTGGTGCTTTGTCTGTACTAGGTCAAATAATTTTAAAAAATGAATTGCTTGCAATGAATGGTTGTTTTTGCATTGGGTGGAAACAATGAAAGAGTTTAAGATTTACTTACAATGCTGATCTGTGCTGGCGCAATGGATAGTGCATCGACCTGGAACACTGAGGTCCCCGGTTAGAAACCTTGAGCTTGCCTGGTCGAGGCACATATGGGAGTTGATGCTTCCTGCTCCTCCCCCCCTTCTCTCTCCATCCCCCTTTCTAAAATGAATAAATAAAATTTAAAAAAGTTTACCTACACAGACTCTGCTAGCCTGATGATGAGGATGGTGATAGAAGATATTATTTATTGAGTGTTTATGATGTGCACATCATCTAACCTCATATGACCTAATGAAGCAGGTGCTATTATTGCCTTCATTGTACAATGAGGAAATGCCAGGAGCACATATGTGGCAGAGCTGGAATATGAACCTGATTGGTGAGCTTCTAAGACACATATCAATCAAGTCAGAGAAGAGCTCATTCTTGTGAAAGTTTAACTTGCAAATGCTTACAAATACACGTGACTTGATATTAAAAACCTAATTGATTACGCCACCTTTGTCATATATTTATATATTTTCTGATTCTGGTTTGTCATTCAGTTGATTTTTTCCCTGATGTGTTATTGAGAACCCACTCCATGCAAAGTCTGGTTAGATCCAGTCATTGAGCTTTTGCAGAGCCCAAGAAGAGGCGATGGGCCCAAGCTAGGTTACACGGAAGGAGCAGACATGAGCTTAGTCATGGCAGGAGAATGGTCAGGATTTGACGACTGAATGTGAGGGGCAGAAGAAAGGAGGATTGAGTTTCTTCGCTCTTGCTGCTATTCATTCTGCCCTCCAATACAGCCATATGGAAAACATCCCTGAGCTCCTCTAACTTGAGGTCCTACAGAAAATCCTGCATGTTTGGCATGGTCTACAGAACCTCATAAATGAGACTCCAATGAAGACTTGAGATTCAAGGGGAGGAAAAGTTTACGGTGCAGTTTTTATGTTAGGAAGTCTGTAATTTGCTTTAAGATAATTCAGCACAGACTGTGTATTATTATGTGTCTGGTATTTAGATTAAAGCTGCAACCTAAGTGCATTCTGATAGGTGATTTACCAGAGCTGGTTGTTCTTCACAGACAGTATTTCTGTGATTACCACAATTACTCCACTACTCGGCAGAGTGAGTGTCAAAATGACTGTTTTTCTGGTGTAATTAGTGACTTGTTAAATAGCATGAAGAAAATTAGACATAGGTAATTTCAAGATTTATTGATTGGTGAAATATTTTAGATGCTATCTGTACTTGCATGGACAGCATGGAAGAACCAACAGAACCTTGAAGCACGTATCCTTATGAATGCCATCTTATTTCAGAGACAGAGAGAGAGGAACAGATAGGGACAGACAGACAGGAACACAGAGAGATAAGAAGCACCAATCATCAGTTTTTCGTTGCAACACCTTAGTTGTTCATTGATTGCTTTCTCATATGTGCCTTGACCGTGGGCCTTCAGCAGACCGAGTAACCCCTTGCTGGAGCCAGCGACCTTGGGTCCAAGCTGGTGAGCTTTTTGCTCACACCAGATGAGCCCGCACTCAAGCTGGCGACCTCGGGGTCTCGAACCTGGGTCCTTCCGCATCCCAGTCCGACGCTCTATCTACTGCGCCACTGCCTGGTCAGGCATGAATGCCATCTTAGACGAAGAGGGTTTTTGGGTTTTTTTTTGGACTAAGAGGATTCTTCATGTGTGTCACATTTTAAAATTGATTTTAGAAGGAAAGGAAGGGAGAGAGAGAGAAACATTGATTTGTTGTTCCAATTATTTATGTATTCTATATAAATGTGTAAAAGAATCTGGTTGATTCTTTTTTAAAAATGATTTTAAAAAAGAGAGGATGGGGGAGAGAGAGACTGTGCCCTGACTGAGGATTGAACCCTGCACCTTGGCATATCAGGATGATGCTCTAACCAAATGAGCTACCCGGCAAGGCCCAAGAGGATTCTTGTCCATTGTTCTTGCTTCTCAAGAGTGGCTAGAATTCCCGGCCAGGGCACACAGGAGAAGTGCCCATCTGCTCCTCCACCCCTCCCCCTCTCCTTCCTCTCTGTCTCTCTCTTCCCCTCCCACAGCCAAGGCTCCATTGGAGCAAAGATGGCCCGGGCGCTGGGCATGGCTCCATGGCCTCTGCCTCAGGCGCTAGAATGGCTCTGTTCACAACAGAGCGACGCCCCGATGGGCAGAGCATCGCCCCCTGGTGGGCATGCCGGGTGGATCCCAGTCGGGCGTGTGCGGGAGTCTGTCTGACTGCCTCCCCGTTTCCAACTTCAGAAAAATACCAAAAAAAAAAAAAAAAAAAAAAGTGGCTAGAGCTTCTGGGGGAGGGAAAAAAAAGCAGGGCTGAGAAAGGTGGAAGGGGAGGGAAAGAAAGAGAAGGAGAGGGAGGGTAATATTAAATATATGGTTCTTTCTTATTTTATTTTTTGGCTTTCCTGATTTGCTGAAGCTTTGGCTTAGTTGGCCCCGTGGACAGCCCAGCAAAGCCCACCATGATGATGTTGTTAGCATGATATTTTTCACATTCCCTTACACAATGGAAAACCCATGACTTTGCTTTATTTATGAGGTAACTGAGTATTCTTATTCTAAAATGACTTTTCAGACATCTGTCTGGTATTTGATTAAAGAAGAACAATCTCTTTATTGGTTGTCAAGCACCTGTTTTTTTTAGCCCCTCAGGTTGTCTCTTTGTTAGTGCATTAAAGCTATTAACTTCCCATAATATCTGTGAATGGTCAGAAATGGAGAAACGTATTACCAAATTTAAGGTATAATACATGTCCAACTTGCTTTCATCTTTCTCTTTAATCATTGTTTTCTGAACTTAAATTATACAGCTGTCTATCAAAATGTGCAAAGAAATCCCTACCTCGACATAATCAAAATAAAATATTTTGGTACAAAACTAAATTACATGTTTATCTTTAATATGCCTTATTCATTACCTCACAAATAATTTATTTGATACTTAAAGAGCTTTCTTTGAAAATAATTTAAATTAATTTTTAGAGAAAGAGGAAAGGGGGAGAGACAGAGAGAGAGAGAGAGAAAGAGAGAGAGAGAGAAAGAAACATGATTTGTTGTTCTACCCACTTATGCATCCATTGGTTGATACTTGTATGTGCCCTGACAGGGATCCAACCTACAGCTTTGGTGCATCTGGATGACTCCTCAATCAGCTGTGCTACCCGGCCAGGGAAATGCCTTCTTTTTAAATGAAGTACTGATTCATGCTACAACATGAATGAGCCTTGGTTCCATTGATATGAAATGTCCCGAAGAGGCAAATCTTTAGAGACAGAAAATAGATTAGTGACTGCTTCGTGCTAGGAAGTGGGGGTTGGGACACTGGGATCCACAGCTAATGGGTATAGCGTTTCTTTTATAAGGGATGAAAATGTTCTAACATTAGATTTCAGTGATGTTTGTGAGCCACCCTCTTTTATTTCCCTTTAACCTCCAACAAATTTGTATGTAAAAGTACGTCCTTCTTTAAGGATTGACATAGTAAAACCACATAATTGCACTTAGTGTTACTCAGTGGTGAGGCACGCTCCTGTTTGTACCTGATCTTTCACAGCTGGAATGTGGTCAGGGATATCAAATCCATAGGCGGGGTGCAGTGTTTTCCGGTATAATTAATAAGTGAGAATTTAAACGACTGATGCTAGTCTAGTGTGTGCCTAGTTTTAACTCAACCACAAAACCGTCTTTTAAAACCAGGAACTATAGCATAAATAAAGAAATTACATTTCAATAACAATGCTCCATCTGTAGAAAATCAAAGCCAATTACACTAACCCTTCATTTTCTCTGTCCTCATTGTTAGAACCCAGGCAAGTCAAGAGAGTTTTTTTTTCTCCTGCTCCCAGTTGTGCAATGAATGAATAAATACATAAAAAGAAATACATTAAAGGAAATCACTTATGTGAAAGAAAATAACATAGTGTCCAGCATATGGCGGGGATGTGATAAATAAATTATATAGTAGTTCCCTAACAAGTAGGAGGAGGTGTTTTCTGCTAAACAGAAAGCAGGTTTCAGCTCGAAGCTCCTCACTGATGCATATTTGCTGTTTTGCTATCGAGGGTTACAGATATAATTACTGATATTCAGTATTTAGGCCTTTGTTTATTGGGCAGGAGCCAGAAGAAAGAATGTAGAAGGTGATCTATCTTTTGTTAGTAGCTATACTTCATTAGCATGGAGGAAGGGAAATTCAATCTGTTTGGTCAGTGTTGGTGTCTTTAACCTCTCACTCTGGTCTCTTTTGAGAACTGTCAGGAAATTTAAATTTTTTTCACTCTTCTGCTTTGACACCTACAAATCAAGAAGTTATAGAAGTAATATTCTAAAAGATATTTCCCAATTCAGCAGCCCCTGCCTTCCAGCTGCTTTGAGAGAGGTGTTGAGGGCCTAGATACCATGCCAAATTGCTTTGACCTGCAACAGTAATGGGAGACAGAGAGATTAGAGAGTTCAGAGAAAACACAAAGCACAGAGAGCCCTGCAATTTCACTGAGTATCCCCATAGCGTTGGTCTTTGTTTCATTCCTGGCACAGAGCTACCAAAGCCCTTTGATGAATCTCCTTAGTGATGAGAGTGTAGTATGAGTGATTAAGTATTTTTCATTATTCATAACAAGCCCTTTTTAACCACACCTGAGTTTTTGTTAATGACCTGAATTTTGGGAAGCCCTGTGGATGGGGGCTGGTTGCCAGGGGAACCAAGCACAAGCTTAGAGGTTTGGAACTTTCAGCTTCACCCCTAGAGAAGGGACAGGGGCTGGGGATGATTGAGTTCAATCACCGATGGCCAATGATTTAATCAATCATGCTTATGTAATAAAGTTTCCATAAAACCTCCAGAGGACTTGGTTTGGAGTGCTCTGAACTGGTGGACATGAGGAGTACACGTAGGAAGAGTGGTACACCCCACTTTCCTCACCCTTTGCATCTCTTCCATCTCACTATTCCTGACTTATATCCTTTTATAATAAATTGGTGAAATAGTAAAAGAAAACAAGACAAGCAAAAATATCTTCATAGTGGGCAAGCATTTTATAACACGTTTCTCCAGCCAAGAGAGGGTTGTCTCCAAATCACCTTCAGGGGAGTTCTGAGGACAGACCCAGGCACTGTGGATCTCCTAAAATTTGGAAGTGACAGTATTTGTTTTAAGGTTGCATAACAAATATGAGCTGATATCTGGGTAGGGTGTGTCATTCATTTACTCGTGCCATTCTTTCATTCAGCTCAATAGATACTGAGTGTCAAGTAGGTGCTAGGTCCTGTCTTAGGTACTGGAGATAATCTGTTAAATCAAGACATTAAAGTTGATAGTGATGCTAAAACGGAGATGTAAAAATGAGGAAAGAAAATGCATTAGATTGTAATGCTTTCTAATCTTCTCTCACCTTTTACTTCCTAAAAGAAAAAATCCTGGGTTGTTGGCCCATGTTCAAGGGGATAATTGTCAAAGTGGAAAAACAGATAGACCATGGAAAAACTAGTGGGATGACATCAGGAAACAGAAAGCTTTACTGGAAATGACAAAGACGTAGATATGAGAAGAGGAAGTAGTAAGGAAGAGAGAAGAGCCTGTGTAAATTAAGTTTGCCTGAAACTAATTTTGAAGAATGGAACAGGGCTTCTGCCTGACCTGTGGTGGCGCAGTGGATAAAGTGTCGACCTGGAAATGCTGAGGTCGCCGGTTCGAAACCCTGGGCTTGCCTGGTCAAGGCACATATGGGAGTTGATGCTTCCTGCTCCTCCCCCTCTGTCTCTCTTTCTCTCCCTCCTCTCTAAAATGAATAAATAAAATCTTAAAAAAGAAAAAAGGAAAAGAGCTTTTGTAGCCACTTCTGTGAGTGTGGTATTAGAAATAGAAAGTGTGAGGTGAGAAGTTTTGTTTGAACAAGTAACTCGTTCTCTTGTTGGACTTTTCTTTTTAGTTAAATTAATTTTCTTCTAATTTATTTTTGAATGGATAGTGCATGGTTTCAGCAAAAAAATAATAATAATAATGTATACAGTAAAGATGTCTCCTTCCTAACCTAGAACATAGTTCTGCTTCCCTAAGGCAGCAATTGCTGTTTCTAGTATGCCCTTCCAGTAATACTTTCTGTATATGAGAGCAAATTCAAATGTATACTGTTTTCTCTTTTTGTGCAAATGGTACCATACTATACACAGAAGAAAAATCGTGAAAGTTAGAAAAACTGGTCCTATCAAGTATTGGTGAAGATGTAGAGGAAAGGCTAATGAGATTGTAAAATGGAACAGCCCCTTGGAGGACAGTTTGACAGGCTTTTAGGAAGTTAAACATATATAATATTTATACTTACTGTGTGGTGCAGCCATTCCATTCCTAGGTATTGACTGAAGAGACACAAAAGCAAATGTATATAACATTACTTCAGAACTTTTCATAGCAGCTTTATTTGTAATAGACAAAGGCTAGAACAACCCAGATGTCCATCAGTAGGTTAATAAATTTAAAAATTAGTATTCCGTACAATGGAAGACTACTTAGCAATACAAGAAATGAACTACATACAACAACTTGGGTGAATCTCAAAATAATTATGCTGAGTGAAAGAAGCCAGACAAAAGAGAATATATATTGTGTGATCGAATTTATATAAAATTCTAGAACATGCAAACTTATCTGGATTGATGGAAAGTAGGTCAGTGGTTGCCTGAGGCGGGGGGAAAAATGAGGATGGGTGTGAGAGAGGGAAGGAAACTTTTGCAGGTGACGAGTACATTCATTATTTTGAGAGCTTGTTCGGAGGTTCTAGCAGAGGAGCACAGCTACTCCTATACCCTTGACCGAAGAACGGTCCTCTCCTCTATCCGGGAAGGTCGTCCTCTTCGACCGAGACCCAGTGCGCAGCTTGGGGAGGGATGCACATGAAGCGGTGAGGGAGGAAGGGGACACCCGTCTAGTCAGCGAGATCAGCAGAATCAACCCTGAGATCAGTGGGGTGACAGATATCGCAGCCAGGTCATCCTCACATCCTCATTATTTTGATTGTAGTGAAGGTTCATGGTTGTACACAAAAACCAAAACTTACCAAATTGTACACTTGAAATATATACAGTGTATTTTATGTCACTTATACCTCAATAAAGTAACTGAAACATCCATTTCTTTTGACCAAGTACTTCACTTGTTAAGATATTTTAAAAATATGTTTAATACAGCTTAGTTGAAATTGTAAGAAACTGAGAACAATGTGATGCCCATTATAAGGGGACTAGTTAAATGAATTTTGATATCTTCATATGATGGAACATAAAGTTGTTAAAATAATGTTATTAATCTTGTATACTAAAAGATGCCTAAGATATTTTAAGTGTAAAAAATAATTTGCTTGCTAGAGGGGATGTAAAACGTGTGGGCAAGAGTTCCTCAAAACACTGAACACAGAATGACCATATGACCCAGAAATCCCATTCCTAAATATATACCAAGAGAATTAAAAACTTGTACATGAGTATTCAGAGCAGCATTCCTCATAGTAGCCCAAAAGTGCAAATAATTTAAAGGTCCATCAATTGATAAATGGATAACAAATATGGTATATGCAAACAATGGGATATTATTCAGGTACAAACAATGGAATATTATTCAGGTATTGGTACATGCTACAATGTGGATTAATCTGGAAAACATTATGTATGTTAAGTGAAAGTAGCCTGACACCAAAGGCCACATATTATATGATTCCATTTATGTGAAATGTCTAGAACAGGCAAATCCAGAGAGACAGGAAATAGATTAGTGGTCGACAGGTTCTGTGGGGAGGGAGGAGTTGGTACAGGGTTTCTTTTTGGGGAGATGGAAATATTCCAGAATCAGGTAGTGGTGATGGTTATGCAACACAGTGAATATAGTATAACCATTAAAGCGTATAGTTTAAAATAATGAAATTTTATGTTATGTGAAATAGTATATCACAATTAAAAATATTTCTTTAAAAAACATTTGAGAAAAAAACATATGAGTAGAAGATGAAATGTCAAAAAGAGTAATTTAGATATTATGTAATTGAATATAGTAAAATACCATTTTTGTATAAAAATTATATGTTAATATATGCATATCAATAAATTTAGGAGGTTATTCATTCAGTGAACTGTTAAGAGTAACCTCTGATGAGTGAGATTATGGAGGACTTTTACTTTCTAAGAAATACATTTAGGTACTATTTGATTTAAAATACATATATAACTTTTGTAATCAAGTAAAGGCAAAGATTTTTAAGTGATTAAAGAAATATGCTAGCCCTGGCCGGTTGGCTCAGTGGTAGAGCGTCGGCCTGGCGTGCAGAAGTCCCAGGTTCGATTCCTGGCCAGGACACACAGGAGAAGCGCCTATCTGCTTCTCCACCCCTCCCCCTCTCTTTCCTCTCTGTCTCTCTCTTTCCTCCTGCAGCCGAGGCTCCATTGGAGCAAAAGATGGCCCGGACGCTGGGGATGGCTCCATGGCCTCTGCCCCAGGCGCTAGAGTGGCTCTGGTCGCAACAGAGCGACGCTCCCGATGGGCAAAGCATCGCCCCCTGGTGGGCGTGCCGGGTGGATCCTGGTCGGGCACTTGGGAAGTCTGTCTGACTGCCTCCCCGTTTCCAACTTCAGAAAAATACAAAAAAAAAAAAAAAAATGCTAGCAGAGTTTGCTATTGGATACATCATATAGAAATTCTTTTAAAAATAATCATTTGATTACATGAAAAATCACTCTATATTCACTTTTTTTTACACATTTAGGTTTTTTATATCGAAAGAAATATTTCCGTTCAGTGTATAAGATACATGCGAGATATTTGTATATTGAAATATTTTTAAAAGTTAAATTTTTTTTTCTCACAGAGATGGAGAGTCAGAGAGAGGGACAGATAGGGACAGACAGACAGGAAGGGAGAGAGATGAGAAGCATCAGTTCTTCATTGCGGCACTAGTTGTTCACTGACTGCTTTCTCATATGTGCCTTGACCGGGGGGCTACAGCAGACAGAGTGACCCCTTGCTCAAGCCAATGACCTTGGACTCAAGCCAGCAACCACGGGTTCATGTCTACGATCCCATGCTCAAGCCAGCGACCCCACGCTTAAGCTGGTGAGCCCTTGCTCAAATCAGCGACCTCAGGGCTTTGAACCTGGGTCCTCCACATTCTATTCTGTTGCTCTATCCACTGCACCACCGCCTGGTCAGGCAAAAAGTTAAAATTTTTTAATTTTTCAATTACAGTTTCCTTTCAACATGATTTTGTATTGGTTTCCGGTATACAGCATAATGGTTAGACAACCATATCAAAAGTTTTGAAATACTTGTTATTTTGCAGTAGAAATTTGACTATTGAAAGAGTACTCATAAATATTTTACTATTATTTTTATGTTTATTACTCACGGCCATTTTAGATTCCAATTAGGTTAGTCCTTTTTTCTGAGTTTTGAGTATAAGGATCAAAATGATCTCTCTCTCAAATTCAGTCAAATAAGCATCAGCACTTCATTAGCGGCTGAGATGAGCTCTTTGTGATCACAAAGGCCTTTATGCGTTGGCGTGGCAGCCATGGGAGTGTGCCTCCCAGACCTCCTACTGCAGGGAGAATAGTTAACCAGAGGCATCAGCTGCTGTGCTCTGACTCCCAGCACTGCGTTCACGCCAAGACCCATTTCCCCTGGACTGTTCCCAATGACTGCTCACGGGTACGAAAGCAGAGCCATTTCTGAAAGACACAGGACTCCTCCGAAGAACAACTTGACTTGAGGACTTTCTGTGGACCTTGCTAAAACTTCCTTAGAACAGTGCTACAATCTAAGATCTTCCGTCTCAGCTTCACTGGGGCAGATCAGCCCTGGCTCCCAGCTTCCTCCAGCTTCTCATCTTCCTGCACCAGCATCCGCCCAGTACATCTCTTATATAACTAATCCTATCATAGCTTTTGCTTGGCAGTTGACCTAGACAAACGCAAGTAGTGCCAAGAATGATCCAAGAAAAGACTGTGATTTGGGATTGATCCACTAACCATCCAGTGGGTAAAAAGGATGTTAAACTGGTTGATAGGTGGGGCATGGATATAGTCCTTAGCCTAAGGTGGTGACTCAAGTGTTAAAGATTTCATTGATGGTGACTCCTAGATGACCTGGCAAAGGAGAATGCTGCGGTAGATGTGAGGATTAGGGCATCTGAAAGCTGTGAAGGGAACCATGTCCTCAGAGACAGTGGAGTTTGGCTAGTTACTGCTAGCTGTATGGATGCCAGCACAGGAACAATGAGAGACCCAGAGTCCCAAAAAGCAGCTAATGACTAAGAGTGAGAGCCAGATGGTCTGTTTAAGCTTACAAAAAGCCCTTCCCTCCTATAGTGTGGAAGAGCAGACGCGGGCAGAAGCTCAAACAGAATTGCAGAGATCCCCAGATGTTTGAATGTTCGGCCAAGATAGATTTGTTATATCAGGGTTAGGGTGCTGGTTGAGGAAAATCTAGGACCCTGAAAACTGAGATGGGGACATGTAGATGGATGCCTCTGAGAGTATTACTCTTGCAAGATTAGCTCCTGCCTGCCCAGAAGTCCTTAAATTTGCATCCTTGCTTGGTCTGATAAGAGATAGCACTTCTATCATGCTAAAAGATGCTGTAGAGACCTCTCACCAGGGACAGGTGCCTGCCCTCACCTCCTCCCTGTCTGATAACCAGGATTCAGTCCCAGCATAACCTGGATGGGTGCACGCTGGGAATGATTAAGAAGGAAAGAGATCATATGCCAGAAGAGCTGCAAGGATTAGCAGGTACAGGCAGGAGTCAGAGGAATACACTATGGGCTGTATTTTGAGAGGTGTGGGGAAATGGCTGGGGGTTAGACTGTGGTCCTGAGACAAGTCTTTTGTGCAAACTTTGGAACGCCGGGTCCTGTGGGGGCAGAACGCTGCCCTTGCAAGCACTAGAAAAGATTGTTTAAAGGAAAACAGTTGATCCCTGTGGCCTTTCCTTACATACCTAAAAGATATTACTTTACCCTTCTATGCACCTGAACCCAGGCTCTGTTAATTTACCTAATGAGCAAAGAGACCAATAAATTCAATGAGGCTGCAGTGATCTGGGCTCTCAGTCCTAGAGGCTGGGAGTCCCCTGTCTCCATCTTTCTCTGTGTGCTGTGTCTTGTGTATGTTTTTTCTTCAGTCCTACAGCGCCTTCCTTTCATGCTCGCCCACGGCTGAGCTGGTCTCGGCAGAGAGGGTTTAATAATGCACCTGAAATTTAGCTTTCTCAAGCCCTAAGTGTAAAATCTTAGTGACAAGAACCTCAGGGGATGGGGCAAACTGCTAGGGTGGTTCTTAGACATTTAGATAAAGCAATGGCAGCACTCAGCGAAGTGGAAATTTGAGCTGCCCTCAGTAAGAAAGGATGCTGCCACAGATCTCGGCTGCAGTGCAAGCAACACTGCTCACTGGTCCTTGTGATCAGAGGAAAAAAGAAGAGGCAAGGGAAAGTGGAAACTCCAGAATGTATCCTGAGAACACCCGGGCTCCTGCCACTTCAGTGAGGCCTTTAGGGAGTCCAGGGGAGAGGATATCTTTTCCAAAGTAAAAGACATATTGTTGCATCTTGTATCAGGCAACATAAAAGAAGCTCAGCAGCCTGATTAGTTTTGGGGCTTGGGAGACAATACATTCATCGACAAGAATATCACTCTGGCCCATATTGTGGCACACAGATAACTGCAAGCGGTGAGCAGGGCTCAGAAAGGCTCTGGCCGAGGAGCAGGGCTGCTCTACCCTGGTACATATGGTGGGGCAGACCCTATAATTTCGGAAGTATCTGTGTTCGGAAACGATGCAGTGGGCAAGATAGAGCTTTTCCCACGTCCCGGTGGGAGATGAACAATGCAGGCCTCTGGGATTCTGGACTCAGACCGTGCCAAGCAGCAGAAGATTAGACACCTTTTGAGAAATAGCACTTGAAGTACTGCTGGGCCCTGGTGGAGAGATGATGGTTGTGGACCACGGATGTAAGAATTGCCCATTATTATTTGGATTCTGTTGAGTCTTCTTAGTCATGAAGTTGGATGGACAGAAATGATACATCCAAGGTCAAGCATGAGCAAGACCAGAGGTCATGAGTACACTGCATGAGTGGGTAGCCCAAAGTCCTTCATCTCCCTCAACAGATGCACCAGCATCTATCTCCCATCGCAACCTGGGGACATGTGAAGGCTCCCATACAACCAGCCGAAGGAGCAAGAAGAAGCCTAAACTTGGCTTATGGACGAGGTGGCTAGGTATGAGGATGTAAGCTGAAAGACAGTGGAGAAGAAAAGCCCAGTGGGCAGAGTTGTAAGCAGGGCACTTGGTCATCCACTTTGTATGGAAGAAGTGTCCCGGGGTGAAAATATTTACACATCCTCGGCAGTGCTCATTGGTCTGGCTATCTCGTCAGTGTCCTGGGAAGAAAGAGACTGGAAGGTTGGGACAGAGCAGTATGGGGTAGAGAATGTGGATGGACATATGGGAGTGGGCACGAACTGTGAAGAATTTTGCTTCACATGTTAATGTCTACCGGAACGCACCTACCATGGAAGAGGCATTCAAGCAGGTTGATAAAATGATTCAGCCAATTGACATGATTCAGAATGCCATTAATCACCTCAGAGCTGGTATGATGGGCACAGAAATGGTGGCCATGGTAACAGAGACAGAAGCATCCAGCCAGTTCTTAGTGAAGGAGGTAGATGGAGTAGGCCCTGCGAGTGACTGTGACTATCACACGACCCAGAAACAGCCAGCTTCATGGAATGCAGAAACAGCCTTCTAGAGGCACAGCTTCTGTACCAGCTTGAGTCAATACTCCGAAAACGTGAGATGTCATCTTTCAAGACGCAGTATATGCGTGAAACGAGAGACTTCTCTATAGTGCTAGGCCCTCGGTAGGAAGACCACATGAGTCTGGGAATCAAGGGTGTGGATGCAGGAGTGGCCTCACCATCGCTACCAGTGACTCCCTGGGGGATGGAGGAGATTGAGACTTCTCTATAGTGCTAGGCACTCGGTAGGAAGACCACATCTGGGAATCAAGGGTGTGGATGCAGGATGCCTCACCATCGCTACCAGTGACTCCCTGGGGGATGGAGGAGATTGTGCTTCCTGTCCCCACAGCTCTGGGCTGTGCAGGGAGGGTTACAGGTTCTGGTTCCCAAACGGAGGCATATTCTTGCTAAAGGACACAAGCAGGAACTACAAGTTACAGTTGCTGCCCTAGTGGTTCGGCCTCCTCGTGCCGCGGCACCAGCAGGTTAGGAGAGGAATCACGACGGGGGCAGGGATCATTGACCCTCACCAGTAGGAGGAGACAGTGTTGCTGTGAACAGTGAGGGCAGGGAGGAAGAAATGCAGGTGGAACCCACACGCCCCCCTCACGCAGTCTGTGGGTAATTCCATGCCCCGTGGCATCTGCTAATGGAACTGGGCTGCCACCTCCGCCTGAGAAGGGTGTGAGTACGAGAGATGCGACCCCTCAGGAATGGGGGTCTGAGTCACGCCGCCAGGTAAGCCACTGAGTCCTGCCAAGGTGAGGGGCAAGTTAAAAGGGCTGGTGGAGGAGGCAGAGGAGGAGTTCCTGCTGTGGCCAGGAAAGCGAATGCAGGACTAGCGGCTGTGCTTTATCCTACTAACTTACTTCGCCGAGTTGTTTCCTCAGGAAGAGAGGCCTGTAGGGACCATAGAGGTGCTTCCCCGATCGAGGAGATGTGGATGTGCAGCGCAAACAGAAGCCTGTGCTGGCCATGAAAATGCATCTCTCCGCGGCCCCTTAGTTGACTCTCAGACCAGCCTCTGTGCTCTGAAATCTATATCACATTTGCGCTGAGGTGTGCTTCCCCACGGCCGCTCGTGGCCCATGCCTGACTGTGGCAGGACACTAAGCAGGCCTGTACCTATGAGGTGCTGGCCACCTCTGAAGGGTTATTTTGGCTTAAGGACTGGCCATAGGCCTGGCTGGAACTTCCTTAGAGCTGTGCTGAGTTTAAGAAGTAACTTCCTTAACTTCCTCCCTAGTTTCTTCTTTCTTCTCCTTCAGAGGGAACCGGTCTGCATTTTCATCTGATGGCTCCTCTGCCAGCTCCTTCTCCATTTTCCCTCCCTGCCATTTCCTCTCATAAATCTCTTGCACACCTAATCCCATCTTGGCATCCGCTCTGGGAGAACCCTGACAGATGGCTTGTATATGTGCCTGTGGGCATCTAGGGCAGGATGGCAAATATGCCAATTTTGTAAGCTGTCTAGTCAACTGTCTACTCAGCTGCCAGGAGTGCTGAGTTGGGACAGATGCTAGAGCTGTATTTGGTCCTTTGTAAAGAATGTCACGATCTATTGGCAAGGTCCACCATGAGGGCCAGGGAGCGGGGCTTTGACTTTTCTTTCATTAGTAGCTGTTTCTGAATTGGAATGTTTCCAAAATCTCTATTGAGAAGGGTTATGGTCAGAGAGGTATTGTATTTGAAACTTTGTTAATAATGAATGATATTTATAATGATAATGAATGATTAATGATAATTATGGTTAATGTTTATAATAATAAGTATTAATAATGATATGATGATGAATAATATATATTGGTAGCGATAATCCTGAATAGTTATTATAAACTGATATATCATTAAGGAGCCTATTCTACTATAAAACAATATGTAACTTAATTATATTATATAAACAATAATATTTTCACACTGGAAGTGTCACATGGAGTCTAGAAAAAAAAGATTCAAAGTGCAAGGATTTGTTAGTGGTCTCCATCTCTCACTTGGGGTGACTGCTCTGATGAGCTGATGTGATTATTTCTGTTTCCTTAGCAGGTCTGTATTATGGATCCCATCGTAATATGATGTTCTCCATTAATATTACTTATTTTCCTTTATCTGACTTTATATTTGTCAAGCAAGATTATGACATTAATTTGATTTTATAAGTAAGTTTTCCTACTATAAAGAGAATGCGCTGGTCAGTTGATATAGGTATGATAATCTAGCATGTATTTCCTTCCTGTAAAAAAATAATTTTTAAAATGATAAAAATAACACATGCTTATCATTAAATAACTTTAAAAGTATAAAGCAAAAATTAAAGTTCATATATTATGCACATTTCCTTTCCATCCTACTCTGTAGGAGTAACACTTTATTTTCTTGTAAATTAATTTTCTCCAATGAACATCTGATGCTCAAAGTGCTTTCTTTATGACTTTGTCTTGAAAGAATCTCTTATATGTTTATCCAGAATGAACTAACAAATCTGAATATCTAAACACACAAAACTGAAGGCCAACCCTCTCATTCAAAGTTCTTCTTATCTTTGTGAACAAGTCCTTTGTTAAGTCTTTTATGAAGGCAAACATTATGCTTTGCAAAAGGTGTAAGCTTTAGCTAACTCTCATACACTGTAAGAGATTAATTTGGGAGATTATGTGTAATGCTCCTCTCACTGCATTTCATGGTTTATTCAGTCTTAAAAACCACCACTCATTTGTTTTTGTGTGAATTGTATTGCTTTATAATTATTTTTTAGAAGATTTTCACTGCCCCAGAGATAAAGTGTGTGTGGGTGGGTGGGGGAGGTATCAGAAAAGTGACTTTAGTCTTAGTGTGAACTCAGTAGGCACCTACTTCAACATTTTTGAAAATAATGCATGAAGACAATCTGAAATGATGTAAATTGTAGTTTGGCATTTTTTTTTTTTTAAAAAAGCTAAGTTTAAAATTACTATTGGTGGAGAGGCTGTGGAGAAAAAGAAACCCTCATTCACTGCTGGTGGGAATGCAAATTAGTACAATCATTATGGAAGAAGGTACGGTTGTTCCTCAAAAAATTGAGAATAGAATTACCATATGACCCAGTAATTCCTCTACTGGGTATCTACCCCCAAAACTTGAAAACATTGGTGCATAAAGACACATGCTCTCCCATGTTCATTGCAGCATTATTCACAGTAGCCAAGACATGGAAACAACTAAAGTGTCCCTCAGCAGAGGATTGGATAAAGAAGATGTGGCACATATATACAATGAAATACTGCTCTGCCATAAGAAATGATGACATATTGCCATTTATGACAACATGGATGGACCTTGAGAACATTATACTGAGCGAAATAAGTAAATCAGGAAAATCTAAGAACTGTGTGATTTCACACATAAATGGGGTATAACTGAGACTCATGGACATAGATAAAAGTGAAGTGGTTACTGGGGGAGGGGGATGGTGTGAGGGGGATGCGGGCAGTGGGGGGGAAGCGTGTAAAGAGGGACAAATATAAGATGATGGAAAATGATTTGACTTTGGGTGATGGGTATACAATATAATCAGCAGTTCAAATGCTATAGAAATATTCACCTGAAACCTATTGATCAATGTCACCTTGTTAAAGTTAATTTTCTAAATAAAATTTAAAAATAAAAAA
Source organism: Saccopteryx bilineata (assembly GCF_036850765.1). Taxonomy (NCBI): domain Eukaryota; kingdom Metazoa; phylum Chordata; class Mammalia; order Chiroptera; family Emballonuridae; genus Saccopteryx; species Saccopteryx bilineata. Next base: position 23,684,811 of record NC_089495.1, read on the forward strand.
AAGGTTATTATTGGCCATTTTCAAACTCAAAGCAATTCCTGATGAGAAAAAATAGTTCCTAAGATAAGTAAGGGTTAAGTTTTTAATGTACATGAAATTGATTTCAAAAAATGTTCTTCAATGGAAAACTGGATCTTTACACAAAGTGCTTTTATTCAAGGATTTATAGATGAAATCCTTAAAGTTAAAACCTCCAAAAGAAATTATTTTAAAACAGAAAACACAGCTTATCAAAATATTGTTGATAAAACTATAAAAACAAATATAATTTTATAACTCTAAAAATGACTTAATAACAATTTCACTTAAAGAGGGACTACATACTTTATCTAAATGAACCAACATACAAAGTGTACTCATTTTATTTAAGGCTAATGATTTTAAAAAACAATTTCATACAAATCTCCCTCCCAAAAAGTTGTGAGAAATTTTTCAGTGGGACAAATATTATGATGAACAAGAATACATAAATCTGGTGAGCATAGGGATAAAAATTAGGGATCTTTTCATGTAGATTAAAAAATACATTTTTTCCAAAAACAGTTTATTTATTCTCTCACTCTTTCTTAAAATTTGTTAATTTTTCTTTTGATTAAATATCAAAATATTACCACAGAAATACCCTAAGATAGTCCTACTTTCTCTCTCTTTCTGATTAATGAAAACCTGGAATTTTTTGTAACACTTTCATTATTTGCTAGTTTCATAAAATGAAATGTTTGTTGTAAAGGCACTATAAAAAATATACAGTAAAAATATCTGGCATGAAGCTGTGATTTAGTAAATAATGTATTTGTTCAAGATAGTCCTAGAGATGCAAACCCAGTTTTTCATATTGACTCTATTCTTTAAATTTCATTTTCTAATGTTAGAGGTTAGATACGATTTAATAACTATTTGAGTCAAAATTACTATATCTTACACTCTTTACATAAGAAAGAACCATAGAAGGATGAGAATGACATTTCAATTGTCGGACCCACCAGATTATATTGATAGGTTTGATCATCTATTTGAGATCAATGGTTGTTGCTTGAGGAGGTTTAATAGATTTATTCTGATTGTTTCTTTTCTAAATTTAAGGTTACTCCTGGGTTAGACAAAATACCAGGGTCAGAATGAAAATTTGCTCACTGCCTTCACCTTGAATTTATTTCTGGCTGAGGAGAAACAACAGTCCGCAGTCATGAGGGTAGCAGCTTCCCTTGTCCCAATGTGGAATGATTCTCAGTGCAGACGTGAACCTTAAAATTCACTAAGACCACTGCATGGTTTATGCCATTCTGGCATATGATATCAGTTTGTCCTGGAAAGTTCCTGTTTTATTTTTTTGTCCTTACTTTCATAGAGGTGGAGTGGAATTTCTATTTTAAATATCAGCCTACATGAGTGGCCTTTTGAGTTGCAATATAAGTTTTGAAGGCATTCTTGCAAAAGTTATCTCACGGCTCAGCCAGATGATAAAACATTATTAGTAAAGTTCTGAAATTAACAAAATGCACTCCAATAGCACATTTTTGGTCTTCTCAACTTACTCATTTCCAGGTGTGATAGGTCTAGTTTTTATAAATTTGATCTAAACTTTACTTTAGAAGCCAGGACAATTGGATTTAAATTGCTAAAGATACCACAAATTTTGTGGCACAAATGAAATTAACAAATTAAACCCATGGTACAATGAACTTTCGGTTGCTGTGAGGGCCCAGTAGAATCAACCTGTTTTCTGAAAAATAATTAAGAAAACAAAGTAATCACACATATAAACCAGTTTATTAGATTGTCAGTGATACTTTGAGACATAGTCAAGTTATTTTATTTTACTTCATATAAACAGAGGAAAAGAAGAAAGTTTTCAACTTCAAGCTTAGTTCAGCATGTGTGCAGTTAGCATCCACAAAAGCACCATCGGATATGGAAGAATTAGCACCACAGAATTTTAGGACCTAACTGTTAACATGCATCACTGAAAAACTTGGAACATGAAAACGGAAGAAGTACGTGGTATGATCTATCATAAACAACACAAGGCAATTTATGATTTGTTTTCATACAGTAAAATACAATCACCAATCAATGAAAACCTTTTAAGTACATTACAGGACAAAAACCACATTGTACCCTGTTAACACTAAAGCAGTTACAGATTTAAAAACATGTTTCTTGTGTGAGGCAGTGGACTGAAATGATCCCTCCTCCTCAATTTTCAAATTCAGAGTTATATAGTTACATGATCTCTTAAGAAAGTATTTTCAGATTTATGTCTCTCTACCTCAGTGCTGACAAATGGTTTTTTGAAAACTGAAAGGCTTGATGAGTTAAAAAAACAAAACAATAAAACCTGACAGAGTCAAGAAGCGCTCCAGTGTGGTGGAAGATATTCCACATCAGACCAGTTTGAAAAGGATGTCAGTGGTGTTGACACTTGTCTTCCCTTCCGTGGAGGAATGTCAAGTACAGAAGCCTTGCATTCGCGATGAACTTCGGCTCATTTCTTTCACTCAATGCCTTTATTCTGAAGTGTAACACAAGAGACATTCCTTATTCCTCAACTGTTTTTGTAGTGTCATAGGGCTGTTCCTTATGCTGGCTTTGACAACAGTGAAAAGGGTTGATATTCTTTCTGGATTTAGGGTAATTTGTGAGCTAAAGAAAAAATATTAATTTAAATTTAGCATGTGTGAAATTTTAAAGGGAGTTTCACTATTTTCACAGTACAAGCCCATAATGAATATCATTGAAAACCTTTCTGTTAGAAAACATGTAACAAACCCTCAATTGTAAGTTGTGTCTAGGCCAATTTTGGCCTATCAGAAGATTACTGTATAAGAAATGTGCAATAGGAATAGATATACAGGTATATTCAGTCTCAATGTACTGATGTCAAGGAAAATATATTCGTAGTCACCAAGAGAAGAATATACCTTGAAGCATCTATGCAGACACATGAGTCAATCATGTGTCTTCCCAAATTCTAATTCTGGAATAGTGATAACAGGGTCATTTAGGAAAAAGTACTCAATTACAGTACGGTAGCAATTGTATGTTGTATATACTTAACAGCAAAACATTTTTGAAAATAGATTCAGTACTATACGGTAAGTTTATAATTCACCATTTCTATACTCGTAATACATGCATTTATTTGTTTCCCCAGTTTTAAAAATCTCACTAGGACCAATATCTTTCAGAACAACAATCTAACATTAAACAAAACCTTCTAAGGAAAATATTTAGCATCACAGAAATTTGAGAAAAGTCTGTTACTCAGCATCACAAAATACTCAATAGATCTACATTTAAGATTGTTCATGCCTTGACATTAACACACCTTTGGGTTAATATATTTTATTTTAAAAAGAAACAAACCAACCAAAGATTGGCATGGAATTTATCTTTAGTCTATCCTTGGTGAGAGAAAACTGTCCTCTAATAAGCTTGATTCCTTTCCACTTAAAACATTTTTTAAAAACTAGTGATAGAAAAAAATGGTCACTACACAGAAAAAAAGATAAGTAAAATTATAGACAAATGTGTTTTTTTTTCTTAAATGAACTGCTCCAAACAAAATGAAAGCACAGTTTGTTCACTTTGAAATATTCTGCTGTTGAAAAACATTCTTGGATAAAAGCCAGCCTATCCTTATGAATGTCAGAAAGATGTAAGTTTTGACTTGGGAAAAATATTTAACATAAAAAAATGATCTATTGCTTCTTCTATTGAATTATATTCATTGTATAAATCAAGCAGTGATTTTCTGAAAAAGACACAGCACACCTATGTTACTAATTACAATTTGATAATTCACCAGGCATGGCTGACTTGAGCATAGAAGAAATGAAACTGATATCTTGGCCCTGGCCCGTTGGTTCAGCAGAAGAGCGTCGGCCCGGTGTGTGGAAGTCCGGGGTTCGATTCCCAGCCAGGGCTCACAGGAGAAGGCCCCCATCTGCTCCTCTACCCTTCCCCCTCTCCTTTCTTTCTGTCTCGCTCTTCCCCTCCCGCAGCCAAAGCAACATTGGAGTAAAGTTGGCCCGGGCGCTGAGGATGGCTCCATGGCCTCTGCCTCAGGCGCTAGAATGGCTCCGACTGCAGTGGAGCAATGCCCCAGATGGTCAGAGCATCTCCCCCTGGTGGGCATGCTGGGTGGATCCCGGTTGGACGCATGTGGGAGTTTGTCTGTCTGCTGCCCCCCACTTCTCACTTAAAAAAAAAAGAACTGATTTCTTAATGTTTTAGAATTACATTAAAAAACAAACTCAACTAAAACAAAATTGAGTTGTGACAGGCGGCTTACTGGTTTTGATTACTGGTTTTATATTGGACCAACATTTTAATAAAAGATAGTACCAATTAAAAATAAGATTAAAAAAATAAAAGCTGTCTAAAATTGTTCAGTGAAAAAGCTGGAAAATTTTACATTTTTAACCTCAAATGATTATAGACTTAGACTAACAGTTTTGCCACTATGACGTAACTTTTGTTACTCTTGAGTTTTATTTCTGTATTGTTCACTGGTTATATTATATAATAACAATTTTCTGTTAAGTTAAAATAGTTTGAATTATTACATGATATGAGAAGCTTTACAAAAACACATAAGTAGGATAAATTTATAAAAGGATAAAGAATATTTTATGAGATTTTAGACAAATTATATACAGATAGATAACTAGTTCAAGGTAATAAAGTGCCTTCATTTCCACATAATTGATTTTTCACTAAAATATTTTAAGGCTTTATAACATCAGAAGTTTGGTAATATACGGGCTATGTTATTATTAGCATCTTTTATAGTACAAATTTTATTTAATCTTTTAATCCATACTAGGTGACTTTTAATAACTAGGAGCTTAGAAAGATAAAATTTGAATTGTGAATTCTGAGTTCATTTTGTAAGGAATGAAAAAGATGTATAATTTCTAAATGCTGTGATTTGTACAGAAGACTCTCATGTTGCTTCTGAACATTCTAGTTCATGTTGCAATATATAGCAGTCAACGCCCCTCAAAAATTTAACAGACTATTTAATCCCATGGCAAACAGAGCCATCATTTCATTCATTCACATATTCTGTTATCTTTACATCGAAAATAATTGTGCAGCCTTAAATGAAAAAAGGCCACAAAAAATCAATCTAAGATCAAGTCTTCAAATACAAGCTCAATATTTTTTTATTGCAACAGCTTATTTATAATCTGTATCGATGCCAACACCTAATGTTAAAGCATTGATATTTGTTTTCATTTTGCTTCTACCATCCATGAGTGGGTCACAGTAAACTACCAGTAATCTCATAGAAGTATGTATAATAGCCATATTATCACACAGAATTCTCTTGTTCTCATCATCTCTCTTTGGAGGATATAAAGGTATTTAATAACAACTGTGTACTTAGTTGTTTTGGCAGCATCAGATTTTTAGATAAATTACAGCTATATGGACATCAACTTACTTGATTGGTATAACCAATAAAAACTAATTAAAATATTTGAATGTTATTTTTTAGGAATTTAGTTATTTTTGTCATAAAATTACTAAATTGAAGTATAAGATTAAATGGCCATGATACCTAAAGTGCTTTTCTAATTACCATTGGATTAACTTAAAATGTTCCTTAAATTAAAGGTTTCAGAGGTTAGAATGAAGAAAGCTAAAACCCATTGCAAAGAATGGTTTAAAGTAAATGATCCTCATATTTAGAAGAACAAGAATTACCAGTAGGAAGAAAGTACTAGTCTTAAAAATGGGTTTGGTTTTGAATTTAAAGCCTAGGAAGAGTAATTCCTGGGAATTAAAAAAATATTTTAATGGCATAAACTTTTAAAATTGCACATTCCTTTATCAAAGTACCATGAGTTACCAGAATTTTTTGTTAAATGCACACAATGCTACTTTTCAAAATTTCAGTAAATATAAAGTTTTACCTTTTTCATAATAGTATAGTACAGTTTTACAAACTTGGCACAAATATAACCAGGATGATGAATTTTAACTTCCTAAATACAGTATAGTATATATTTAAAAATATTACTGTTAGAACCTTTGTCATCATTCAAATCTAGGTCTAGCCAAAGCATTCTCATAACATCTGAAAACATCATGAGAGTTTTTTTCGGTAAGTTTTAATAATACTTTGTCATGCAATGCACAGACATATGCTTTTTAAAAAAAACATTGGTTTAGTTATCCTGTTTTAATCTGACTGCATATTTTACTTACTCTCTTTAATCACTGAAGCTGAAATACATGTAATAACTGAGTTTTGAGAACAGTATTAAACACTGAGGTTTCTAGTCTTAATTGATCATTCCTATTAAGCATAAACAAAACTGTTTGATTCATGGGCTATTAATTTTTATGCTTCTATCTCTTCATTCTAAATAGAAATGCTAAATGGAAATGTATAAAAATGATATAAGAACAAAAAGACATCAGAGACCAAAGCAACACTACATAGAACAAATAAAATAATAAGTAAGTGTGTGAAAGCTCTCAATATTAATAAGTTTGTTAAGTCAGGGGAAAACAATAAAAATTATGATCTCCTTACTAAGTAATAATCATATTAATATATATTTGAAAAGTAAGTGGCATGCATTACAAGGTTAAATTTTAAATATTTTTGTGGTTTGAGTGTGATGAAGTTAAACTAGAAATGTGTCTCATTATAAATTGAAACCCCCCTACCCCCAAATCATATTGTTTAGAGGAAAGAAAGAATATTAGATCATGATTCTCAATGACTGGTCATCAGTCTTCTATTATGTTACAGGCTAAAAATTGTAGTGTACTACATCATTTAGCTAGTAAAACATAAAAGTGCTAATGTTAAAATTAGGATGAGTTCGTCACCCTGGAACAGTAAATGACTATCCAGAGAGAACCTCACCCTTTTTCTATGGTTTGAAAATCTCAATCTTGTATGTAAAGAATGATTCTATAAAAGCATATAAAAACATCCAGTTCTAAAGAATGGGATATAAATTGCTATCCTAGTCTTCTGAGAGAATTAACAAGCTTTAAACACATAAGTAAAATCAGATGGGACCAGACATGATAAATCATTGATAACTTCCCCAAATCCAGCACACTGAAAGGTGACTCGCAGAAAGGTTAGATATTCATTTTATATAATTTACCAAACCTCTTTATATTTTCTAAGTATTAAAATATAATCCCTTATTGGTAAGCAATAGTCTCGAGTAAGGGCAACTTCTAAAAATTGTTAGAGAAATACTTCAAATAAACATCGAAATGCAGATTCTTAATAGAAGCTATAGACATGTGGAAACTACACACTGTATATGATATTCCAACCTGATTTAGCTCATGTAATACCCAAAACAATATGATTCCGCAATCGCTCTTGCTAATACACAGATATTTTCTTGACTTTGCAAAAGGTAGGTGATTGCATTTACTAATTTAGCTTTTCCCTGGTAGCAGTCCTACAGTATGACATAAATACTGAACATACTAATGAGAACCATTCCTACAATGTAATTTAATCATGTTTTCTATTATTCAGCTCTTATATAGCATTTTCCATTTCCAAAATGCCCTGAAATTAATTATAATAGTTACATCTCATTGTATTGCTCCGAGGAAGGCAAACTTAATAAATTGCTTGTACAGTGTTGGAGCTACACAGGGTTTTAAAAGATCTTATCTACTCCGCTCTGCAGGCAGTTATATAGCATTGCCCTATCTGTATCACATGTCCCTGGGGGGCAAAGACTAGATCTTGTTATCTGCTGTATCTACAGACCCAGCAGAGTGCTTAGCTTAGCTCGTGTTGTGTGCAAAGGAAGTATCTGTTGATTTAATGAATGAGAAATGGGATTGAGGAAAGACAACAAAGAACTTCAACATACTGTCCCTTACCACCCTTCCAAACTGAAAAGCTATGTTTGCCTACTCTTCCTTCTCTACTACAATAGGGTAGGTAATCTTTTTTTTTTTTAATGGGGTGACATTAATCAACCAGGGTACATATGTTCAGAGAAAACATCTCCAGGTTATTTTGACATTTGATTATGTTGTATACCCATCACCCAAAGTCATATAGTCTTCCGTCACCTTCTATCTGGTTTTCTTTGTGCCCCTCCTCTCCCCCCATCTTACTAAGCAGGGTAGTATTACTGATTCTGAAACCATGATGGCAAAGTCCTTATGGTGTGGGTCCTCCAGAGTACCATGCCATGACTGACCGTTCCTACCACTACTTCAAAAATTGGGAAGTACTCATCTTTCCTTTTGCTCAGTATGTAAAAGTTATGCTTCTGCATATGATAGGCTATTCTTTTCTTAAGCTAACCCAGGCATAAAGAATCAAAGAAATAATTCTCACGGCTTCAGTCATTAGCACGAGTATGAAAAATATCAGAAGGAAATAAAAAGGCAGTTACATATATACAGCAAGAGCAACTGGAACTATTTGTTCTTAATTTTTTTTTTTTTGAATTAGTGCAGAAAACATAGGATCCTTGTGAAGACAGCGGTTTTAGTGAATTAGGCGAATGCTGATGTTAAACTAGATCATGTCAAAGTCTCTTTGAGTTCCAAAATCCTATACTGTGCTAAATGGTTCCTCCTCTGAGGAGATGGCAATCTGTACATTATTCAAAGTATATTTTATTTTTAAGGATAAAAGGATAGGTTAAACTCAAAGTTTGACATTTTGGAACTTTTGAACAGTTGTTCACAGTTGTAAATATTAAAAATTCTCTTTAAACCACCATTAATCTTTCTTTTGCAACAATACCATGTTAAAGCCTTTTAAATCCTGAATACATCTACTTAAATTATGTCAATATAATGTGGATATTATAATACTTTATATTGTCAGCAAAATTAGTAGCTCAGGGTTTGCCTTTACACCTACTCCTTTGCATGAACGTGAGCCCTAAAGACCAGGCCTTACATTCAAGACCTCATTTCTAATTTCAAAGAGAGGAAGGTAACATTATTTCTCGTAAAACTTGGAGTTCTGGTTTTAAACACATCAATGCAAAAACAAATGGTTATGTTATTAAGTTTGAATCTCTAATTTAAACTGCTATACATGTTAATAAAAACAGAATCATTAACTAGAACATTTTGACTGAGAAGCAACAAAAACATTATTAAATCCAAACTAGAAAGCAAAAATCTAATTTTTATTAGCCAGAACCATAAGGACATAGGAGGAAAGATGATTTACTATCAACTTTAATTTCTGGTAAGCTAGGACTTTCCTTGAAGCAGTGTGTACTCACTGGAAATCAAGCTTATACCTTTCCTACATTAAATTGATACCATTACTCATGCTCAGATGGGAACAAGGGCCGTAGTCTCATTTTCCCACGTGGCAACACACATGATTGGAAGTTAATTAAAATTAATTACTACAACTGAATGATGTTAAATGCTCAAAAGTAGTTAATCATCTTTATAGTTTCGAACATATATCCTTGAAGCTTACTTAGTATGATGGCACTGGAAGTCCTCCTTTGGGCTAAATTATACGAATGAGGTTCTCTTGGTTAATTCAAGTGCAACTGTCTTTTTGTAAGAAATAAGACTTAGGATAAATTCTACACTAAAGCCGGTCATGGGAAGGGATTTTTCAATGCAGTATTTTTTGAATTATCAGAATGAAATATGGACATGGTAAAATAATTTAGGAACTTGGAAAAGATAAGAATTAGAGGGAAGGAGGAAAGTATGCGTTTTAGTGGTGGGCAGAAAGGCAAAAAAAAAATGAGAAAATAAGTGAATGAGATGGATTCAGAGGATGGGAATAATCTGAAACTTTTTAAATATTCTTTTAGTCACCTGGCAAAATTTATTTCATTTGAGTGCCTTTTTCTGTAGAACTGATATAAGCATTGCAGTGCTACATGGTTATTCTTTTCCTGGCTGAATAGTTGTACAAACATTGAAATGACACACTAACTTTCCATAAAGTTAAGAGAGTGCCTATTGTGTGACCTTTGATGTAGGATGTAGTGTTCTGGGATCTCTCTGTGGTTTGGACGGACAAGCCACAGGCCAGCTCAGTCCTCTCTTTACTTAGTTATATCAAAATTCAGACTTCTTTCTGGTAAGAATAGAATTCTCTTGGAAAAAAAAAAAAAAACCAAAACAGCACAGAGTAAACATTCACCCTTTAGATTTATTGGTGCACAATTTACATGGCCCACTAGAATTACAGCATAATCTTCACTTAAACTTGTTGCCAGTCCCCGGAACCTCAATGAATGTTTGCTTAAAGTTGCAAAATTTAGGTCAAGTCAATTAGAACTTTCAGAAGAGCAAAAATACAATCTGGATGTTACTTTCATTGTTATCTACTCTCTTTTCATTTATATAAATCATGGATCCAAGTGAATGTCTAATAATAAAACCGAGTTTATAAGGTCAGTGTTATATTATTTTAAGAGTGCATAAAACCTACTGAGATATCATCATGTTGATAACAATGAAAGTATTCCTTGCAGCATGTTCTGATAATAGAGATACCATACCAAGTATCTCCTCCTTAAATTACTTTTCACATTTACTTTCAAAGGTCAAAACAGAATTAAAAGTGAAGACACAATAACAGTTCTGTGGCCATTGCTAATGCAGAAGTATACTTGCCCAGTATCCGTTTTTAATAAAATAGTCTAGTCTCCCAAAAGAGCAGCTCTTGATGCATATAACATTAGTGAAGGTGGGAGAATTGTTTGAATGTTAGGAGTACTGTCATTTAATGTTAATATTTGAGGTTATTTTGTTCCCTCCATTATCAGGTCAGGTTTGCTGCCAAAATTTTAACAGTATTATGTGTCATTTAAGTTACTCAGTGAGGATCTGCTCATTTATTGCCTGTTTTAAAAAAGTATTCATCAGCAATAAAAAAGGAACTATCTACTGATAAACTGAACAGCACGGATGATCTTACAACTATTAGGCTGAGTGGAAAAAGCAAAATATAAAAAATACATGTCATTTTATATGACATTCCAGAATAGACAAAACCAACTAGCTTGTGGCCACAGAAATCAGATCAGTGATTGCTTTGGTAAGTGAAAGTGGGGGGGAGGGGCAGTGGGGATGTTGACTGGAAAGGGGATCATGGAAATTTTCTGGGGTGAGAAAAATGTTCTGTGTTGATATTCATCAAAACTGACTGGGAGGTATATTAAAATCTGAGTATTTCACTTTATGTAAATTATATCTTAATAAAAATGTGAAGAACAAAAACAATATTCTTGCTGAAGCATCAGAGGCTCAATGACATTTTTCTTTTTTGCATTTCAAAATTTCTTTCTGCACTCTGTCCCTTAGAGAGCAACGTATCCAAGAATGAAGTCCATGAGCAATAGTGTACAGAGGACATGGAATTGACATCAGGGCATGGAGCTAAAGCAAGTTTTTTGTTACTGAAGAAAAAAGAAGACACATTCTTTTATGGACCGTACCAAATGTATCAGTTCTAAGAAGGGATATAAAAGATCTTATGTTTAAAAAGAACTTTAGGAAAGAAAAGGTTATCCAAGTCAGATTTGTCATTGTGAAAATACTAGTTTATAAAAGCCATAAAAATCAATAAAAACTGAGTTCAAATGTTACTTAAAAAGTGGTCATGGCAATATGGCCGTCATTCTTGTTTTGGTTGTCCAAGGATGAGGAGATACTGGTGGAGTAGGGAAGGAGGCTGATTAATTTAAAACATTGTGGTGGGATGAAAACAAGATTTTACCTTATGCCACTTGTTGTATAATCAAATATATACACAGTGTATCACATCACATTTAAAAACCATTTTGAATGCCAACGATTGAGGCCTAATTTATGATTGCCTCACCATTTCAAATCTAAGGGTCTATGTGTTCATAATCTTTCAAGAGGTTACCTGCAGAGTCAAAATAGCTCGTAAGTCCCCCATTTCCTACCGAAATAACCTTATAATACTATCTGACAATTTTAGGAACAAATAAGTAAAAATAATTCCACCAGTTCTGAGAAGAAAATAGTAATATCCTGAATGGAACTTACCTACAAGTAATGACAAGTATTCATGAGCAAAATTAAAAACTGTAATCAAAAGTCAGATAATTATTTCTTCAATTTCTTTTTGTCAGTCTAATTAAAACCCACCAAAGGTTTCTACTGTCGTAAATCCACATTTCATTAAAAAAAACCATTTAAAATATTTATATATAATTTTATCATTAATCATCATTTCCACTTGAGAGTAGAGAGAAGAAAAAAAAGCCATTTCCCTAGCACAATGCCTGATTCATGGGAAGAAACTCAGTATTTGTTGAATGAATGAAGCGAATGAATGCATGAATGCTTTCATTTCCCTGAAACTGCCATTTCCTACCTCGCATACTAGCTTCTTGCCACACATGAGAAATTCCGTATGACTGAAGAGGAAAAGCACAGGTTCATCCTTAATTAGTAAAAACAGCATTGCTCTGAAACCCTTCAGCCACATGTCATCACTGCCACCACTGCTACGGTGACACGATAATCACATAAACATAAATCGACACAATTGTAAAACAAGAGTAAGTTGATACAAGATAACCAATATTTCTAGCTATAACTTTTTCCTTTTAAAAATTTAATGACATTAAAGGACATCGTCTGCTTCTCCAGAGTGAACAATAAAAACATAGGCAATTAACAGAATGGATAGCCGTGTGATGTTTCATGTACACATATCCGAGAAAGTGAAAGGTTTCAAGGTTTTAAGTACCGAAGGAAAGCAGAATACCAAGTGGTGGAAAGTAGGAAAAACATAGTTCAAGATTATATGAGATGAGGAGAAGCTTAGTATCAAGACGATGGTCTACAGCCGCCTCTGTGATAGCTAGCGCCTAGGGCCTGAATTATAACGGCTCCTTTCCTCTCCTGAAACCGACTCCCCAAAAGCTAGTTTTTCAGGGTCAAAATGAACTACAAACATAATTTTGCGATAACGCTTTCAGCTTTAAAACAAGCAGGTGAGAAAACTCTTCTAGCTGAGAGCAGAAAGTGAATATTTCAAATGAATCTCACATACCGTCTCCCACTGATTTTGAAGCCCCATAACAGATATTGGGTGTTGGAAGGACCACTTGATAAGATCTATTGTAGTTCAAGCTCTGAAATTAGGAGTTAAATGATTTTGAACAAGATACATGACATTTTAAATATTTTCCTATGTTATAAAATGAGGGTGTTACATTACTCTAAAGACTCCTACAGGCAACAACAACAACAACAAAATCAACGTTGATGGTAGATTTAAACAAAATCTCAAGTTGTCAAGTTACTATAGATACTTACACTAACATGAAGAAGCATGTGAATGTAATCCTTTTACTAGTGGGGCCAGTGGTTCCCAAATCAAACAAATTACCATCTTTAAAAAAAAGAAGGAAACAAAGTAGTTGTGAGTTTCTCCAGCAATAAAAATATGCTTTGATATTTTTCAGTCTGTGGATAACTTATTCACTTTTTTTTTATTGGTAATGTTTGTAAATTGTTCTCCTTTTTTTTTAATGGTGTCTTTTGATGAGCAGAAAAATTTAATTTTGATGCAGTCTAATTTATAATTTTTTCTTTTATAAGTTAGTGCTTTTGTTTTGTTTGCAAGGAATGCCTGCCTACACAGTTGTGCACTTTCATAGTTGACTGAAAACAGTTCCAAAGATGACAGCCAGCCCAACTCCCCTGGTACTCCCATAACTGGGCATTCCTGTGGTAAAAGGAGGCAGTGTCTCAATTTTGCATTGGTTTTGTTATACCTTCTAGGGAACGGTCCATTTTATAGGTTGGGAAGAATAATGATCTTATTAATATTTATTAAATGATTATTATGAGACAGAAACTGCTAATAACTCCATGTATCTTAACATTTAATTTTCTTTAAGAGAATTACGGTTGACTATGGGTTCTGGGAAGGCAAGAAATCTTATTTGTTTTGTTGATACATCCTCTGGACCCGGAAGATCACCCAGCACTTAGTGAGTCATTAATTAGTATAAACTGGATGCTGATGGAATAAACTCTCACAGTAACTCTATAAAGTTATATCATTTGCCCAAAATGTCACAATAAGTGACAGATTTTGGACTGGATGACATTAAAGTCTGTTCTCTGCTATTCTGTACCAGGGCCACTGAGACTGCCTTATAACTCTGTGAGGCGGGGCTTACAGCACCTAAAAATACAGCTGAAATTACTGCTGTTGCTGAAGAGAGTGAAGGAAATGGGTTTAAGTTGTTTTATTTCCATCATAGCAAAAACCAAATGTGGAACTTCTACTAAGCTCCTTTTTCATAATCTTAAGCAAATTGATCATTTTATATTTGTAACTATGTGATAATTTGTGCAGCTAGAGCCAATATGAAACTATTATGGCCATAGAAATGTAGGGACAGAAACATTCAAGCAGCATATAAAATTTTAGAGTTCAGCCTGCCAGTCATGATGCTATGAAACCGTGGTTATTTGGGAATGCCAGGAGCGTGGTTATTTGGGAATTTAAGGTCATTTTATTTAATGGAATTTCCTAGTCAACAGAGCTTTAACTACATGCTTTTAACCCTATTGAAATGGAATCCTAAGGAATCTTGAATAAAAATATAATATAGTGAGCATGGTTGAATTTTGAGGGTGAATGATGATGCTTCAGGGCTCTAGGATCTTCATGGTTAACAGCTATAATCACCATATAAAAATGTAAGTGGGTTCTTGAGTTAACTTGATAAAAACTCAACATCCTTTTCAAACAGGTTTTTGAAAAAGCCTGCTTCCAACTTATTATGTGATCAGTTATCTCTTGTTTATGAGAGTGTAGGGAAAAAATTCTCATGTCGATTTTTAATTACTAACTGAACTTACTTATAAATTAAGTACTGTAGTTTTCTCTCTTAAATTTTCTAAATAACATTTTTTGAAGGCTACACTGCAATGCAGATGCCATGACAAGACTTGTGTGAACAGGACAGGAAGGAACCATCTGTATTCTAGTCATTAGGATCAAGTTCTTCTAATTAGGAAGGTTCATGAAGGTGGAAGCCCAGGCAATAAGACTAGTTAAGATAGGAATCAAAGATTCAGTGATTTGAGGTGAAGAGTCTGAATCTAGGCAAGTGGTTTGTGTATGTGGAATTCCAACATTATGACTTGATCTATCTTCTGCCAGGGCTAAAACTGATAGTTGACTGAGTGCAGAATGGAGTCCAAAGATGTGACAAAACTAGGAAAATATGTAGAATACATTTCCAAAAAACCTTATTTAAATTAGCTATAAAAACATGTGTTGAATTTTACCAAATTCTGATTTCAAGTTTACCATGAAAATTTCTATTGTGTTATTGTGAAGGTTTCAATGAGCAGTAGGTTCTTTATAAACCTTGGTATTTGATTATGTCACTAAGTGATCTAAGTAAGTCATTTAACCTGCCTGGCCCTGCTTTCTCCATCTGTTCAGCGATACTGAACTAAACTAATCCAAGTCAGTATTTTCATTAGTATGAAATGAGATACACTATGTGGAAGAATTTGGAGAAATATGTGTAATTATACATAAGTTATTACAATTTAAAATTCCATATTCTTTTTACATTTAATTAGAATGTATGTCAGAATTAATAGCCAGTTATGGAGAAAACTTCAAGACAAATGAATCTTTTGTGCCAGTAAGTAACTGAATTTATGCATTACTGGCTCTTCACTGCAATGTATCTACAGAGAAAATTATTATAACTTCTGCTAACACACATAGTAGAATCAGGTTATTTCATCTGGACATTGGTGAAATATTCATAGTTGAGCACACTGATGGAGTTTTCTAAAATCAGATATATGGAAGTTTGTGAAGATATCGTATATATGATGAGAGTGAAATACAGGAAAGATGAATACAAAAGCTTAGGGAAGGGAGGACAAATACGTGGTATGACTGTCTCTACTCCTTGCCTTCCTCTTCCTTTCTCCCCAACTCATTCCTCAGTGCTCACGCAGAAATCATAGCAGTCTTATGATGAGCTGCCTGTGGCTTCCCAGCCATCTCCAACCTAGAGCTCAGGAAGTCATTACCCCTTGAATACAGTAGGCACGTGAGATGAAACAATTATTATTTTCATCCTGGGACATCAAAAGAGATTTGGCACGAGAAGGAAGAATTATTGTTTGAAATAGTATCACTGTAGTTCTCTAAATGTACATCAATGAAATATATTGTGAGCACTAAAACAGAATGTAGGTAGTTAATCATATTTAAAGGATAAATTGTTAAAGGAAAAATGACATATAGCATTTTATAATAGATAGCATCAAACACAATTCTCATATATACCAACACACTGCTTAACACCTGGCAGATAATCAGATTAATATCTATTGAGTAAAAATATGACACTTTAGCCCTGGCTGGTTGGCTCAGCAGTAGAATGTTGGCCTGGCATGTGGAAGTCCTGGGTTCGATTTCTGGTCAGAGTACACACAAGAAGTGCCCATCTGCTTCTCCACCCTTCCCCTCTCCTTTGTTTCTATCTCTCTCTTCCCCTCCCACAGCCAAAGCTCCACTGGAGTGAAATTGGCCGGGGTGCTGAAGACAGCTTTATGGCCTCTGCCTCAGGCACTAGAATGGCTCCAGCTGCAATGGAGCAATGCCCCAGATGGGCAGAGCATCGCCCCCTGGTGGGCATGCTGGGTGGATCCTGGTCGGGCGCATGCAAGAGTCTGTCTGACTGCCTCCCTGCTTCTAACTTCGGAAAACTAAAAATAAATAAATAAATAAAAAAAATCACAGTTTGATTAAGTTCCAAGAGCTACTTGCAATCAAATAATTTTGGACATGGCACATTTAAAGCTAATGGCAGTGGAATATTTTTATTTTGTAGATTATTGAATTTCCATTCCTCAGCATTGGGCCCGGCACAGAGTAGCCAATCAATATCCGTTGAGTGAATAGAAGAAGATCACCTTATCTATAGAGCAAGGGAAAGAATATTTCAGAAGTAAAATTCAGGGTGTGTAAGAAACAAAAGATCCCATATTCTACCACATCTTAATTTTGTGAGTAATTCTTTGACATAAAGTGACATAGTATTTCTTATTAGGTTTTTAAATGGTCACTTCCATTCCCACTTGTTGACATTTTGATTTGTTGGTTAAGTGATCCTGAAGCAACTAGATTTCAAAGGCAAACAAGAACAGGAACGGTGGTTTTTAAGTGAAGAGAGAGGATTTCAGTGATCAGCCCAGTGTTCACTATAGAGGGGAACAGAAAAGAGGAAGAAACACTCTCTGAGTTTAAAATGAATTTCAAGTTAAGATGACAGAATTTTATATGAGAAATTAAGTTCAAAATTTTAAATATATTTAATAAAGTTTTAGGCTCTGTCTAAAAAAAATCTTCTGGAACTGAAAGACTTGCTTATTTAAAGTTTTATACACAGGGCCAAAGGAGGTATACAGAATTATATATACCTTGACCTTGGCAGGGTCCAGAGTGATCTGGACAGCTCAGAAACAGTGCACTGAAACAGTCTGGTGGAGCTACCATCACTAAATATGAAGGATGCCAAGAAGAAAGGATAGGCAATAAATGCCTGATGAAACATAGAGGATCTGGAGAAAAATGAGAAAAGACCATGGAAGGAAGTTGAAGGTAATTTTAAGAGAAGTTTCTCTGACTCTAAGGATACAGAATTGAAAAGCTTTTTAGAGATCATCTATTCTGATCCAATCCCCACACTGATGGATAAGCAAGTTGTGGTCCACAGAGGTTAAATGACTTGCCCTGAGCCCAGCTAGAAGGCACAGAGCCAGGGGTCCAGAAGGGTAGGTAACACAGCACCCTAACCTCTCTACCACACAGCTGCACGCAAGGAGGGCAGAGGTGAGATTCTTTAACCGCCATGAATGTGCAAAATAATAGTCCAAATAATACACAACTGAAATTGTCTTGGCTTTATTAATTATAGGACAAATATAGTGAGTAATTTAGCATTCACATTCATTTTATAGTTATTTTGTAACAAAATTATTAAAACTAAGTTGTTATTTAGAATTATTGAAAATCTAATTTAAGAATCAGGTTTTGTGTTTACCTAAGATTAGTTTTTTCCACATGAAATATAAAAAAATTTCCATCAAATGTAATGTATCGATAGATTTTATGTATTATGTCTCAAGTCAGAAGCAAATCACCTTAATGGAAGATATTGCTTGAGTCATAGCTTGGTATGTTACTAAATGTAATATCTGGCTGTTTTTAAAAAATGGAGTCAAACAATAAATGGTGATTAACAAACCGGATTGCACATAGTTACCTAACGGCCCAAAGGATTCCTTAAATAGAAAAGCAGCTTAATAATACTTGAGGAAAAATAATGCAAGCTAGCTTTATTTAGTTACTGTAAATCAAACAGGCATCCTTTATTCTAAGTAAATTTAATAATTGATAATGTAGGTAAATAATTGTCAGAAAAGGCTGAGAACTTGGGGAATTTTCAGGCTAGATTTACTATAGTAAAGATTCCTACTGGCAGAATATTAGTGTTTATTTTATGTTGGAGACTACAGAGAGGTTAAGTTCTAGGCTGCTGACAGCGTGTGCTGAGGACTGCATGGAGCTAATTGAATTTCAGTGATTTGGGAGTGAGAATGGTGAGCAACAAAGGGTGATCTTAAACAGTGATGAAAGCAAGCAAAGAAAAAAAAGTAATTGCTTATTATGTTACTGAACCAGATGTACCACAACTCTTTTACTAAATCTTTTCAATTCAAAATCTCTTTCTTCTTATTGAGAACACATTTCTAATTTTATAATGGAAATCAAAGGAATAATGACAGTCAGTTTTAAAGAATTTTCTTTGAAGTAAATACTATCAACACATTGCAGCAGATCATTAAAGAAAAATCTGGGTGCTACAAAAATTATGGAATTTTAAAGTGCTTTAAATAAATTGCTTTTGTCTGAAAAAAGTATAAGAATACATTGATATTATATATTTTTACATTCATAAAGTGAAGAAAGTTTCGGTTACCATTATCCAAGAATCATAATCAGCTAGTTTTTGTGTTAGTTCCAAGATAATTTAGGCCAAGAAATGACAGATCTTTTCTTACATCAAAATCATAAGCATAGTACTTGTAATTACAGCTTTTCTGGTTATTAAGATGAATATTGCTTGCAGGGTTTCAAACTTTATTGATTTCTTGAAAGAAATTTAATAACAGGAAGGTAAATTTTTTTGTTTTTGAAAAAAATATGAATTTTAAAAATGTTGCTTGGGTTAAGGTTTTTCTTACTGCAAATGATTTTGGAAATCACATTTAAAACATTCCATTTGCAGAAAATGCACTTTTACTTATGCCTATTTCCTCCCAAATTATGTTTCTAATAAACCTACTTAAAGGTAAGCAGTTTCATATTGTACTAAGCCAAGATTTTAAAATCATTTATTGAACAGTAACACCATCAAATTTCAGGAAAATTTCCAATTTACTACGTAAGTAATGTGAAAACAATCCTAGAATATACATGGCAAAAATCTACAGAAATTCCAGGATTTATGCCTAATGGCCCTGTTAGCTTTAACCTCAAACGTTCAATAAACAAATAAACAGACAAAGACAAAATATCTTTCTGGAGTCCTCTGGGTCTCATAGGGGAACACAGTGTTAGCTTTCCTTGTAAATCAGTGGAAAGCTCCCAGGAGAAAATATCCTTTATTTGCAGTCTCCCAAAAACTCTAATAAAAGTTTTAACATAAGCACAATTGCTTTTAACTGTAAAATTTTTTACATGTGAGAATTATAATAATATAGGATACTATAAGGATTATACTTGGTGAGATAAGTGGCAATAATTATAATAATTATAAACCCATTATTGATGGGAGAAGGGTTAAGCAAACATCTTGCTTATTGAAGAAAAAAGTAGAATGGCGTTGCCAGGGGATAACATTGTTTCAGTTTTGTAAGATAAAAAAGTTCTAGAGATTTGTTGTGCAAGGTGAATATACGTAAAAATATCCTTAGAAATGGTTAACATACTAAGAAATGGCTAAAATGGTAAATTATATTATGTGGGGTTTTTTTTTTGACAACTAAAAAAGTTGAACAAGACCAGAAGAATGAGTTATTCATACTGACTAATGGTATTTTTTCTACTTCCAATAAATTATAAGTATGTATCTAAAAACAGAAGATTAAAAAAATCATTTGAGGTTTAGAGGGTTAACTTGTGAGAAAGCGAAAGATAAATCATCTATGAACTTGACTCAGGCTGGCAAGATTCAGGGTTCTGTTTTGGTTGTGAAATCTGGGGAGCATACAATCTGTGGTTAAATGTCAAGTACTGTGAATTTGAGTTTAGGTGGTGGGGCAGAAACTAGCGCTCCCTGTGATTACTGCCCAGAAAGCTAGCCAAAATGATAGTACATAACCTTAAATACTTGGATTAATGTATTTAGCCTCTCTGTGTTTAAAGTGAGCCCTAGATATTACATGTATTTAATCTTATAACCAAAAAAAAAATCATTATCCCCTGGTGTTACTTACGGCTGACTATTAAAAACCTAAACAATTCCAGATGGAAAAATGATATGGAAGAAAGAATCCAAGATAAGTCAATGACAAAGAATGGCTTCCAGACCACTGGTATCACAAAGAGCAATTTCTGAACACCACTCTGGACCAACCCAATCATAATTTCTGGGGACAGGGACCAGAACCTACATTTTATTTTATTTTTTTTAAAAATTTTTATTTATTCATTTTAGAGAGGAGAGACAGAGAGACAAGAGAGAGACAGAGAGGAGAGAGAAACAGGGGGGAGGAGCTGGAAGCATCAACTCCCATATGTGCCTTGACCAGGCAAGCCCAAGGTTTCGAACCGGTGACCTCAGCATTTCCAGGTCGACACTTTATCCACTGCGCCACCACAGGTCAGGCAGAACCTACATTTTAAATACATGAAGTACACTAAGATTTGAGAATGACTGAACTAAATCTTAAAGGGAGAAATTACTGTCATTTTAATGGATGATAGAACTCAATAGAGGCAAATATAGAGTTTAATGCTTAATGGTATTCTTGATGGCATCATCATGGCTATGATTCTTTGAATTCCTCAGAGGTGCATTGAGGATTCTCTGCTGTTTTAAAGGAGGGACTGCTGGATCAAAGCAATCGCTTTGAAGTCTTAGAAGAAACAAATTCGGAGGTGAGTCAAATGGTAGTTTGTGTTGCAAGAGTCAGCTCTCAGGCTAAGCTAGACATTTACAGAGCTACAATGAGAACTTTTGTAGCTCGAAAGCACGGGAGACAAACAGCAAGTATTTGGCATGAATGCTGTTCTTCTTTCTTCTAGATGCAATTTTATGTTCTCAACATAGCACTTTAGGGCAGCCAATCAATTGCACTAATAAGATAAAACCAATTTATCATTGCTTCTCCAGGGGTAGGGAAAGGATGGGGGAAGAACTGGGCTTTCTTTATATGTATAATTTACACACATACACTCACACACATATTTTTGCACAGAAAAATTTACTTAGATACTTAGAAATGTATAGTTTATAAACTTTGGTGTAGTACATTTCAGTTGGGTCTCTAAAAGGTATTCTTTATCCACCAGAAATTTGGAAATATTATAGTATCAAGATAAAGCACAGATGATTGAAAGAAGTGGCAAGAAAAAGTGGACCCCCAAATGAGAACTGAATTTCATATTGGTTCATACTAGATCCCTGAATTTATATATTATTGCTACAGCTACTCTCCTTAGCTTTAACAAAGCCTTGAAACTCTCCAGGAGAGAATCACACATATTTGCAGCAATAATCAGCTTACTTGGAAACTTATCTTCTAATACAAAAAATTAATCTTTTTTTATAAACTTTATTTGATAATATCCAATATTTCCATTTTCCAATTTACTGTGTTATCTCTTATGTCTTCCCAAATAAACCCGTAGCAGGTACTTTAGAAATAACAATATAAATATTAAATTTATTCCTTCATATAATTGTTCCTAAAAATGATTAGAAGTGAACATTTTCTTATAAAAATTATAAAAGCCAGACTTAATTTTGCAGGGCAAAGTTCATAAAACCTATCTTAACTTATTCATTTAATTAGTAAAGCTCATGAAATTTTGAAGACTGTTTCTTACATTATTTGCAATAACAAGGGATGGGAGGAAATAACTTTTCTCTTAATATGTTTTTTGGAACAATACTAGAAAAATTGAAATCACATTTCTTTATTCAACTCGATAAATTAACAAAGACCCTGAATACAGGAGTTCCAAGTATTTGTCCCCAAAATTCTGTCTCTCAGAGTTACAAAGAATCTTCAAGGTAATAACAACTCAATCTTTTTCTGATTTATTAATTCCCTTTAGCATCCTACATTAAGGGCATGCCTAATCTCTGCCTTAAGTAATTCTAGTAACATGGCAGTAACACTGCTTCTTAATGCTTGCTCTCATGTTGAGCTGAAATCTATAAATCTACCATACATCTCTATTTTGTCTAAAGCCTACTCAAAATAGAATTCTAAGACAATCTAAAATTTAACTTGTAGCAATAATACAAACAGAATAATTAAAAGAAAATTACATGACCTATAATAATGCTTTTGAGTTGGTCACTATGTCTGTTATATCAGGGGTTAATCTTTTTCACAATTAGAAATTCATTCCTGTTTTGGGGCACTAGTCATTGAGGGGGTAATACCTGCAAAAAGAAGTTAATGAACTTACAGAACTGCCAAATATCTATAAATGAATTTAGTATTTCTGATAGGATGTGATTCACTAGAATGACAGCTATTAAGAGGTAATGTGTAGTCATATATATTATTTGTATAGATTTATATTTACATAAAATATGATTTTATTAATTTTGAACACATTAGTTATAGAATGTCTATAGGTTGGCAAACAAATTATTTTTAAATATATTACATTTTCAAATAATATGTTCAATGAGTGTTAAGGTGAAGTATTTCTAATTTTTGTATTGATTGATTTTTATTTTTAGAGAGAGAAGAAGGGAGGGAGTGGGGAAGGAAGGGAAAAAGAGGGAAAGAGAAAGAAAAACATCGATTTGTTTTTCCTCTTATTTATGCATTCATTGGTTGTTTAATGTGTCCTGACCAGGGATGGAACCCACAACCTTGGCATATCAGGACAATCCTCTAACCAACTGAGCAACTCGGCCAGGGCAAGTATTTCTAAATTTAAATCAATGGATCCAACTGTTAATTTTTAAAAAGTATCATAAACACACTATAGTGTATATATAGTACCTTTATTCTACACATTTAGATAGGACACAGGAAGATGTTGAAAATATATGCTTTTAAAAGAAATTAGTATATATTTCTTACTATGTATATTTTAAGAGATAATCAGCATTTTAAGTTTTAGCATTTATTTTCTGATTACTTAGCCTACTTTAGTCATTATGAACCATCTGAGTAACATGTCACAAAATGTAAAATTAAATGACTAAACTAATTCTAAGCTCTCTTCAAGTCCTAATATTTAATAGTCACTAAAACTTGTATTAATAATTCTTGATTTGATTATAGAAGTTATTCAGTTTCCTCTATTAAGACTTACACCCAGGTATATAATAAATTAAAACTCTGTTTGTCTCCATAAATTTGAAAGCCAAGCTTTTCATATGTGGAGTCATAATTGTTCATTCCTACCAGAAATCTCTCAAAATAGCTGTCAGAAAACCCGAGGGAACGAAGAAAAGTTATTAAATGTGGTGAAAGAATAAAAAGGAAAGAAAATAATTTTTACCCAAACTCTAGTCCATTTATAAGAAATGGTGCTTGCTTTAAGATCTGTAAACTTCTCAAGGTAGAATGAGTAGCAGACTCGTCCACCAAGATGCTACATTTGTTTTGATCAGTTTCTCCTTCGCTGTCCTTTGTAGCTAAGGTAAAAAAAGCACATCAACCTATAGCAGCAGTTCTTGAGTGTGGTCTCACACCAGCTGCATTGGTTCACCTGAGAGGGTGTGAGAAATGCAAATTTTTGGTCATCCCCACCCCTCCTGTTCCTAAGAAAAATTCTGGTTGTGGAGGCCACCAATCTGTGGTTTAACAAATCCTCTAGATAAGATTTAATCACACTTAAGGTTGAAAACCACTGGCCTAGAAAAATGGAGAAAAATATCTACCTGTAAATAGGGCACTTATCTCAGTTTACCCGCTTAAGTTAAAAGAAGAAGAAACTTACTAAATGGCAGGAAAAAGTGGCACAAAAGCAATAAAATTCTCACTAATACGGATAAGATTTATTTCCAACTTTTAATATAATCAGTTGGTTTTGGTTATGAAAATGAAATTGTAGACCCACAGTGAAGAGTAATTTGTCTCTTTTTTGCCCTTAAGGGTAGAATAGAGAGAATACATCTACATTTTCATCTGATGCCTTTTTAAATTACTGACATTTATTTGAAGTAGTTGGTTGAAATTAGAGGTTCAATCTGTAAACCATATCATAGATCAAATAAATTGTTTTGATTAGCACCATACTTTAACCAACTAGATGAACCCTATATAAGCAAGTAAGTGTCCCTTGGTCAAACTAGCCCCATTTATAGGAAATAGTTTTAGAGAAAGTAATTCCCAGTAATCTGAGGCAGATTTATTGATAGTGGTGGCTGGGGGTAGATAGTGCTTTATTAGTCAGCAGACTAAATTTCAGAATAAGTCTTAAAGGTACTGTGGCTTACATGAGCACAATCCTTGACTTACTATCAATTTGGGTTTAAATATATTAGTTCTAAAATATCAAATGAGTTTCTAAACCTCTGGAAAATTATATTAAAATAGAGATGCTAAGAGCATTGTTATGAGGATTAGAAATAGTAGATGTAAGGGCCCAGGAATGCATAATGTATGTTGAGTATTCAATAAATAATAGTTATTAGTATTGATACATTTTGACTCTTCCTTTTGTTATCATTTTTTTTCTTTAAAAATTGTCATGATGCAATTTTCCTAAAGGTTAAATTCATTTCTGAAATTTCCTGTCAATCACGGTAGTCAAAATATTTTCTGAAGATCCTCTGAATATTGAAAAGTTGGAGTAACTGACCTTTCAGTCCGTATCATCCCAAGTAGAATGTTTTTTTATTTATCATAAAATATTACATAGAAATATGGTAAGAGTGTTGAGATTAGTTGATAAAGTAACAGGTGTTTTTTCTCAGTCCATAGATCTAGTTCATAGGGCAATTTCTAAATTTTCAAAGAGCAGCTTTGGTCTCTATTGTTTTAATTGTCATCTGAATGAATCAATGCGATGGGGTAGGGTCATGGTGGTAGTGGGAGAAATTTGTGTTCTCACCCATGTCTAACAGCTTACCGTGGATAAAGGGAGGAAAAGCAGGGAAGAAATTAATAAGATACACATGTGTATAAACACTTCAAAATATACTTTGGTTACTCTTAAACATTGTCTTTGATAAACAAACAGGCACCAAAAAAGAGACCTCTAAGGAGAAAAGTCATTTTTTCTTAATCCTCTCCTTTGACAGTGGGTGCCCTACTTACTGGAGGACTGGAGTGCCTATATAATGCCTCTAAGACAGGAACCTCGTGTACTTCTTCTCTTGCCCTTTAATCATCAACCTTTGCAGTTTCTCAAGGCTAAAAGCAAATAAACAGACCCATTATGATGTTTTCTCTTTGCACAGCCTGCTACTTATAGATCCTCTAAAGCATAACCATAATGTTCACAGTTCAGTGTCCTTCCTTTTCTTTTTTTTTTGTTAAATGTCATTATTTATAACATAGAATGTTTAACAAGACCAAGAAAAAAAAAGGTCAAAAGCAGTACTTGATTCTCAGGGACTACTGCAAAGATAGTTGCAGTGTATTATTTAGCAATGTGATTTATAGTTATTTCAGACATAATGACATTTCAAGAGATGATGCTAATTTTTAAAATTCTTTAGTCATGCAGCATATGAGAAATAATTGTAGAATGTGTAGAAACAAGTATGATTTCAAAGAATAGGACCTCATATAGATAATAAAAATACTTCTTTAAAAAAAATCAAAGCATAGGACAGCTATGTAGTTAGTATACAACAATTTGGCCTTAAGAAGAAATGGGCGGCCTAGCGTGAGGAGGACCCGGGTTCGATTCCCGGCCAGGGCACACAGAAGCGCCCATTTGCTTCTCCACCTCTCTGCCGCGCTTTCCTCTCTGTCTCTCTCTTCCCCTCCCGCAGCCAAGGCTCCATTGGAGCAAAGATGGCCCGGGCGCTGGGGATGGCTCTGTGGCCTCTGCCTCAGGCGCTAGAGTGGCTCTGGTCGCAACATGGCGACGCCCAGGATGGGCAGAACATCGCCCCCTGGTGGGAAGAACATCGCCCCATGGTGGGCGTGCTGGGTGGATCCCGGTCGGGCGCATGCGGGAGTCTGTTTGTCTCTCCCCGTTTCCAGCTTCAGAAGAAAAAAAAAAAAAAAAAAAGAAGAAGAAATGGGAACCGAATTTTATTTTGTATGGCTAAACAGGTGTGTACATAAAACTGACAATTCTGCCTGTTCTTTTGGGTAGCATCACAGGTTGCTGCGTTATTATAGTTGTTTTAATATAAAGAGAGAATCTCTCACACTTTCCAATTCTGGTATGTGCCATCTATTTTTCCACTGATACAGCATTTAAAAAGTTTAGAGGGGGAGGGAACCTCAGCTCTTAGCACAATCTTGTTCATTTTTCTTATGTTGAAGGAAGCCATTCAACAGAAGTTAAATAATTTGCTCAGGGTCAGGCCATACATGAGCAGAATTAGGGGTTATTACTTCTTTTCAAATACTCCTTTACAGGTTAAGTAAATAGGGGTTTAATTTTGAGAATGACTTATTTCTTCTCATTTCTGTTGGATTGACTTCTTTTAGTGTAAGCAAACAAAATAACCAGCCACTACCATTCTCTTTCATATCGGCCCCCTCCAAGGCAACAACCTCATCAAATACATACCAAATATCAAATTATATCCCGAAGAATGGGATTATTCAACAGACCCATTTTCTCTAAGAAAAAAAAAATTAAATATTTCTGAATATAGGAATCTCAGATTAAAAAATTCTGACTTTAATCAAATAAAGTAAAATAATCAGATTTATACCATTAGTTTGATAAAGACAAAACCAACAAAAATGCCCCTGTCCCCAATCTTACACTTTGAGCAACTCTGATTTTAAATACTATGAACACTTTTCTTAGGGATTACTTTTCCTTTTTAAATTTTTTTTTTACCCCTATTATTTCCTGGGAACAATGAAGACTTACTTTGAATGAAATAACACAGAAACCAAGTTTAAGGGAGTAAATGAGAGGTCAGACAACTCTTATTCAATCTTAGAAAAAAGTAAAGACATGATGTTCCATTTAAGTGAATATTTTCTCCCTATTCAGATCACTGATATCACTGTAGCAGTACTAATTTATTATAAAAACGTTTTTATTTACTGATAGATGACACTGGTCTAATAAGAATAAGAAATTTCTCAAAAGTGATATTCAAAAGAAAGTAAAGTTTTTAAAACATAATTTACCACAAAGCACCAACATGAGAAACTCCTTAAGTATAGTAAATTGTTAATATTTTTTAGCCTAGATTTAGGTAAAACTGATTTCTGAAGGTGAATTCATCTTCCTTTTGACCCCTCTCTTTAAATAAGGAACAATACATACAAACCATTTTAGACTTAAGTAAATACCCGGAGATTTTTACCAGTGTTATAGATTTTGCAAAGGATACGTAGTTACTTCTCATTAAAATAAAAGAAGCAAACTCTTTTATGCTTTAAAATATATGTTTAAGAGAATCCTGTCTTCTAACAACACTTCTCTCATTTAACAAACAGAAAATCACGCCAAGAATTAGAGACTCTAAAGTTTAAACTAATGTTTTAACTTTTAAACCTTTAAAAAAAAATAAAAAACTAACATTTTTGTAAAATTTACAGAAACCAATCCATTAAAAAAATTCTTTCTCAACCCCCACATTCTTTAAGCTATTCCTAATGGTACTGGATCTTATACCCTGGTTCCTTTAATTCATAATTAGATGGTATCCTTCAGAACTCAATTATGAAACCTTTAATTTTTCAGATATTACTTTTTCTTGATGATCCTTAGAAAAGTGACCTTAAATGCCCCCTTGAAATGAATAAAGAGAGAATTATTATTTTGGGGTGGAGGAGTTGGGGAATGATTAAAGCAGTTTTATTCACATTTTCAGAAATAATGGTTATGTCAACTTCATTTTTAAACAGTTATATTTGCTATTTTAGATTTTTTTCCAGCAGAGAATGGCGATGGTTTAGTTGTACTTGTAACCTCATAGCCTCAAAGTTTTTTCTTCCCCCAAATCATCATGGTACCTTCTGGTCTCAAGGGTATTTCACCAAGTCTGGGTCCTTCAATGGGGATCAATGCTTTAAACAATCAGGACTAGTGTTATCCCTTTGTTTAGTCTTGGATTTGACCAAGTTACTAAATGAATTATTCATTAATAACCTAATGCTTTTCTCATCAAAAGCATAAAAGGTCATGTTAATAAACCAAAAGATTTCAATAGTCATAACATAACCTTTCGCTATAGTTTTAGTACGTGTCTGCTCCTGTAACTCATTTGTTTTTATCTAAAAATTAAGATAATAGTAACAGAATCAGTAAAAATTCACCGAAAGTGGTAATTTGTAAAAACTTTTAATATAGATGCTTTTCATTAGAAAACATAGTTAATGTAAAATAACACTTGGTTAAATAATTTAATATCTTGCTGGTCCTGATCTGTATTACTTCAGGAAAAAAAGTGAATGCTTTTTTGAGGAAAGAAAGAGGGGGAAGATAGGAAAGCAAGATGGTTCAACATAGGTAGGGAAATGGAATATTTACACACTTTAAAATTAATATACATATGGTTTTTGCAATTTAAGTAAATATCAATGGGATTCATCCAAATTTCCTTGAGGTTCCCTTGGAGTAATAATATAGTTCAAAATAAATGCTATGTTAACTTGATCAAGTATGGTATCTAAGTAAATGGAAAAAAGTAACTTCTAATGACAGACACGAAACTGATACTACTGGGTACAGGATAGCATATGTTGTATGTTTTCATTTGTATGTTTTAAAAGAATATATGTATGTGAGTAACTCTAGAAAGATATACAAGAAATTGGTAACATCAGTTGCTACTTCTCACTTTCTACCCATCTGTAGCAAGTAAATATTATGTTTTCTCTATTCAAAAATATTGGTTAAAAACTCACTACTAAAATAAATTTAAATTACTTAAAAAGTCATGTCAAACTAAGAAAAAAGACTTCTTTTTTACTATACAAAAAATATACTACCACATATTGTTTTCGTAAGACCCCAGCTACATAAATTTGGGTAAATTTACTTTATGACAGAGTAACTGTAGACGAAAAACTCAGTTTTCACATGACATTAAATTGGGAAAACCCATTTTCCCTGTACCTCACTGCTACAATAATATAGACTATGGATTGCCTTAACAGCATGCTAACATCTTCAGTCTCTTTCTCTGATGGGCTAGCCATTAGCCACTATTTTCTCTATGAAATTCCGGAAATCTTTAAGGAACCTTCAGAATGATTTTAAGAATCTTATTTGGCAGTGGTAAATATTATACCTGTATTATTCCATTGGTATAGAATCAATTTCAACTTCTCTTTGTGGTCTAGGTTAGAACTTGCCAAAGATGTTTGGTGTTTTGGTAAAGACAGACTCCACATTATGGGATGACTAAACAAAGTCCTTACATAAAGCTTGGAATCAGATTTTTTTATAAATAGTTCTAATGAAAGACATATTGAAATAAGTAGGAAAGGAAATCTTACATTTATGAAAAAATTATTTTCAGGACACCACTTAAATATTCAAGTTAAGTCCTATTTACTTAATATTAAAATAAACCGTAAAACAAAACCTAAAGGAATGATAGCACATTTTTCAATGGTAGCTGCTTATTAAAAATGAATGTGAGGGTATATTCCAATTTCATCCTCTTCAAATTGTGCAGCTCAGATAAATGTTTATTTACCGAAACTATTTGCAAAATTACAATATAAATACATGATTATATTAAGACAAGATGACTATTTATAATGTATTCTTATCCATAGATATAAAATGAATGCAGTAAATATAGCATACTCTTGATGAATTGTTAGTACACAGTGTTTCTTAGTAAAGTACATACAACCTATTATTAAGCAACAGTTATCTAGTTTTCAAATGTACATCTTAGGAAGCTTTTAGGAAGAAAGGATACACTAAGTCTCCCAATACCCTTTCTGTTTGGTGAAAGTTCTTCTGCAAATTTTGAAATAATGTATCTCAGCAATGGTTTTCTTTGCATTTGCTCTTTGCAAAATGCTCTTTGCATTTTCTTCATTTGTAATTCTATTTCTTTAGTCTGGGTGTTTTCTTAATGACACCATAACAGCCAAACTTACTTTTAATTATAATACAGTGATGTACTGTCTTTTCCTTAGTTATTTGAACACGTATTAACAATGAAACAAAATCATTCAAAAAAAATTTGACAGCACAAATTTCCAAAATTAACTTTCAGGGTATTATGAGGAGTCTCAACTAGATATAGTCTCAACTGTAATATTAATCTGGGCTAGAAATATTTTTTAATTTCTTCTAGCCCTTAAAAACACAAATATGGACTCTATTTTAAAACTCTTTGTTAAATGTATTGGGATTTGTTTCAAAAGCATTTTCTACCCTTCTCCATTACACTGATTTCATGGAAACTTGTTACTACAGCAGTGCCAACAAAAACATATGCATGCAAGAGATCACCCTATAAATTCTAACTACACAGTTATTGAAACACATCCCACCTGTCAAGTGGCATAAATGTACATCTTTTATATACAAAAGGTAAAGTGCATTATTAAATTAGTGAACTGACAGATTGTCTGCCTGGATCATATAGCTTTCAAATAGACAAATGTGAAATTCTCCTATTAGAACCAATTATTTCAAGAGGTTCCAACTAGCTTTTCCACCCTGTCATTTATTTTTTGGCCATGCTCTTTAGTGCAAATAAGCTTGTGTTTGACTCAAGTTTAAGGGACATGGCAATTTGGGGCTATAACAAGAAAATTATAAAATGTGGCAGAACATTAATAGTTTTATAATACATTGCATCTTTTGCATATAAGCAACAGATTAGTGCTGCTTTCAATTACTAGGAGCATACTGCCAACTATTATGAGGAACCCGTTTCCAAATTTCATACTATTAGCTTATATTATTACAGTTTGAGTCTGTACCACATTATGCTTGGGTTATTATGTGCAAACATCATCAGTGTTTTAGAATTATACAGTGAACTAGTAATTTTGGTTACTACCGTTAATGCTCATGTTTTGATGCCTAACATCCGGCTGCCTTAAGAGTTTAATGTGTTTAAGGCAGGGATCCTGTTATTTTGAAGAATACCACGTACACTTGCAGCTCCATTTATGTCACAAATGACAATAAAATGTATATTGCACAGATAAGAATAGTAGCTTATAAGATACATGGCAATACATGTCCTAATACCAGAGTGTTGAACTGGATCTTGTTTGATTATGGCTAATGTTTGATTGGGAATTTTAAGTATCAAAAAATCATAGCATAATTTCATTTTACAATGACTATATTAACTATGAAAAAATGAAACAAAAGCACTGGAAGAAGGCTTAATGATTCTGAAGTATATTCAATTGCTGGTAATATATGGTATATATGCATCTATCCAATCTGTAGCTTTTAGATGGTAAAAACTTCGAAGTTTACATACAATGTAAAAAATTTGGCTGCTTAACTAATTCTTTACTTAAATAATTAGTGCAAAATTTAACTTATAACATTTATATACAATAAATTAAAGATATATATCTTTAAGTCTGACATAGCACTGTGTGTGTACGTATATACATATAACACATATATATACATACACACATACATATGTATATATATAGACACACACTCAAATCTTATCAGACTAAAAACCAAAAAAGAAATCATTTAGACTTAACCAATATAAATAGTTTAGAAGGGAAAGTTTTAAAAGAGTATACAGTCACAGCAATAGTGATAGGAACACTCAAATACTGGAATGTTCACAGCTCCAGCTTGCCAAAATCTGACAGGTTGATTAATATTAATAGGCACTATGATGGGCAGCAATAACAATCAGTAGTACAGTAATTCAAGTGCACACCACTCCTTCATCTACCCCAAACTACTTTTATCGAGCCTACAATGGTTATTTTACAGTTAGGACTGTTTAAAGATCCTTGATACTTTTAGAGTCTCAACACCCACCATGTGCTATTAACTCTAGTACTAACATTATCTTCTAACCTTCAGTTGTTCCATAGTGATCCAGATGGTCCACAGTTATAATAAACTAATGACATTCCTTCATACTACTTGAGAAAACGTGAAATACAATCTGCAAACCAACACCAGCATATATGTCTGGGTTACTGAATGCTTGTTTTTAAGTGACATAAACCAGTGAAATTAATTTTCTTAATTCATATCATAAAGTTTCCTTAGTGACATTATTTAAACGTATTTGGGGACAAACCTCTGAAGGAAAAAAAATTGTTAAAATAACTGTGAGTTACTTATAGCATATAAAAGAAGAGCTATATTCTGATCTCAATCCATGTAGCCAGCTCTCAGCAATGAGAGCTATATTTGGTGGTTGAAATCAGTGTCTGGCCCTTAAACATAATTATATGGACTTATTGTGTAGAAGGGGAATAAAGCCAAGATAAAAGACAATAATTTCATTCAGAATAAAATGCAGCTCAACAGATAAAAATCCAGTCAGTTAATACAGGGTAGGTTGGTACACATATACAGTATGGCCACTTAAAAAATTGCTTAGGTGTTGAAAAATCGCTGTGGCACTTCCTGAAAAGTAACT
This sequence comes from Saccopteryx bilineata, assembly GCF_036850765.1. Classification (NCBI taxonomy): domain Eukaryota; kingdom Metazoa; phylum Chordata; class Mammalia; order Chiroptera; family Emballonuridae; genus Saccopteryx; species Saccopteryx bilineata. Next base: position 23,717,816 of record NC_089495.1, read on the forward strand.
TTTAATACATGTAAATGAGTGAGTCTTGTGTAACGTAAACCTTTATAAGTATTATAAAGAGCACCTTGGAAAATGCCTGAATTTTCCTTTCAAATATATTTATTACCAATCTTCAAATATTTTTCCTAGGCTGAAAATTTATATTCTAAACGCTTTTTAGAAAACTCCCCCCGCCCCCCAATGAAAACACCTGTAAAAGTCAGGTTTATACTGGTAGTATTGACTCAGTTTTAAGGGTAGCAACTGCACCAAAAGTGCTACTAAGATATATTATTACAGATGTATTTTTATATCAGTTAACTAGTGCACCAACCCCTCTGAAATAGTGTTAAAGAAGAAGCATAAAATATAACACCTTGAATCCATGATATATTTTGGGAAAAAAACCCTCTCACCACCTTCAAATTAGCATGAAAAGCTAAAACACCAAGATGTCCATGGCAAAGCCACAGGATGAACTTTCCCCCTCAATAGTGACATAAAAGTAATTCCTGAAACTTGGGAAGGTCAATATAAATATATGATACAATGAACAGAAGTGCAGATGGGATTGTAACTAACTTAGAATAATCAATTATAACTCTCCCATAGCTTTGCTATGGCAACCAGAAACTCCAGGGCTCCTACAAAATTTGAAATTATAAATTACTATAGTAACTCTAAGATTTGATTCTTTAATGGCACTATTTAATATTCAATTATCCAATGGACAATTATTATATTTCTACTTGTACTTTTGTAAATAAATATATTTATATTTTACTTGAGGTCAATTTCTGTTTCTGTGGTAACTGCCTTACAGGTAAGCTTAGCAGCTTTTAATGAGTTAGGACTGGGATACTTTTTGGGGAACTTGTTAAATAGTAATTCACATTTCATATTAAGTATATGTATTTTTTTTTTCAGGATTCTGTCATAGTGCAATGTAAATCTCAGTTATGATAATTAGAAGGTCAGAATGTCACATTTTGTGCTGATTTGCAAACTTCAATAGTCTGGAGCGAGTGAAGCAGCTAAACTATTTAGCTCTGGGAAGGTGGGAATTCCTGTAAGAATTATAGTGTTCTATGTATAACATAACATGAGAATCGGACTCCTTGAAGCATAAACTATAGAGGTATTACTAATAACAAAGGGCCAAAAAAGAGGAAAAATTTCTTCAAACGTTTATGGATCAGTACTTTTAGCCAATTTCTGATTTTAAATTTTGCCTGATGGAGTTCAATTTCACTCTAGTCGAGGCATTCTTGTTCATCATCACTGGCCCTTCTGCCATCCATTCTCTTTTCTTTATGGCTGTTGCATATTTTCCTCATCTCTTCTTCATACTTGATAAAATTCTCCCCAAACCTTGTCCAAGCTTTGAATGGAACAGTAATAGTATTACGGTAAGGTGGCCTCACCTCACTTACCTTCAGGAAAATTCCATATTTATTAGAGCCCACATCAAAGTAGAACCTTTTATTGTCCACTCTGAAAGAAGTTCCCTCCGGGAGCTCAAGTGGGTCATCTTCTCCACCTCTTCGTTCTTCTATGTCCCCTTCGCCATAGTCTTCAATGAGCTGAACCAAGGCATCACGGAACTCAATCATTCCTTGTGCTGGGAGGACAATGGTCTGTTCTTGGCCCAAACTGTGGCCAAAATAACCTATCATGCCAGTACCCCGCATCATGGTTTGTCTAATCCTTAGGAAACGGCCCCGCTGATTTTCCTTTAGGTCTAGATAATATTTCCTATTGTCCCTCTCTATGTAGTCCGTTTTGAGGACACTGTGAGGGTGCTCCTCGGACCCCACGGAGGTTGGTGGGGAAGGTGCCGAGTGCTTCTGTCTCCTCCTGGAGCCTTGCTCTTTGCCGTGGCCATGCTCTTGCCGGTGGCCTTTCAGGCCCAGGTGGGCGTAATGCTCGATGAAGTCCCCTAGACAGTCCTTGAGCTCCGCTGCCACCGACAAGGAGAGGGTCAGTTTACTCTTTCTGATATTGTCCTGCCGGCCTCTCCCTATCCAGACTTCGGCTATCTTTAGGAACCGGCCTCGGGAGCTTTGCTTCACGTCTAGGTAAAACCTCTTTTTCTGGATGTCCACTCGTTTGGAGGCCAGCTCCTGGATCTCGGCTGCGCCCCCGGGCTGGTTACCGGCGGCCAGAGCCGCGTAGTGGGGGTAGTGGGAGTGCTGGGCCTGGGGATAGAGTCTACTCTTGTTTAGGCCAGAGCCCCCTACATTCTTGCCGCCGCGGCCGCGGCCGCCGCCGCCTCCCCTTCGCCTGGCTCTTTCCATCTTCAGCTGCAAGTGACAAACAGACACACGGGGCGGGAGGGGGAGGGGTGTTGAGAACAATCGCAGACGCCCCTCGGCCTGCGCTGCCCCCGCCTCTGCCCGGGACCCCCGCGCCGGGCTCCGCTCCCACGGCGCCCCGCTCCTGCCCCAGCCGGAGGGTCGGCGGCACCCCGGTTCTGCACCGCGCACACAGCATCCCTCCGCCGCCCCTGGCCTCCCGCTCCCGCTCGCCGCCGGGCGCCCGCCTGGGGCTCGGCAGCCCCGGGGCCCCCAGCCGGCAGACACTCACATCAGTTCTCCATCACCGCCGTCGCCGATGCCCTTCACGACCGCCGCCGCCGCCAGCTCTCGGCCCCTCCGCCGCAGCCGCCGCCCCCCGCCGGCTCCCCCGCCGCCGCCGATCGCACCGCCCCCCCGCCGGAGCAGCCCGGCAGGGGCATCGCCCGCGGCGCCCACCGCCGCCGCCCCTCCTGCGGCCGCTGCGGGGGCCGCCGCCTCTCCTCGGGCACCGGCCAGACACCGGCCGGGGAGGGAGGTGGGAGGCGGGGAGGGTGGCGGCGAGGGGCGGGCAGTGGACCCCGCCTCCTCCAGCACAGACAGATGATGGGAAGAGGGGGATCTCGTGTTCTCACTGGGGGCGCGCCCTGACCGAAGCCCAGCGCGTGGGTGTGACGGGACCGGACAGGTGCGAAGATGGGAATAAGGACCTGGGTGGAGAGAGTGTTGTGACTTCTCTAGGTTCCTCTGGGATGCAGGGCTCTCGCGGCCCACAGCCCCGGCACAGACTACAATTCCCGGAGTGCTCAGCGGCAGCCAGAATCTCCGCGCATGCGCGCCGCTCATCCCGACGCTCTGATGGGAGGATTACAATCCCGCCGAGCGGCGGACGCGAGCGGGGCGGGCCCTGGAGGAAGGGGCGGGGAATATGGGTCTCCCGTCGCGGTTGTATACTGTGTGCGCCGTGGCGCTCCAGTGTGCCTTCTGTAACGTGGGAAAAAAGTCTGTTGAATTGGTATCTAGCTTGGATGCCTGGGTTCCAGGTCGTGCTGTTGCCGAGCTCCACAAGTCATCCCGCTGAAGGAAACCCGCCGAACTGGCTCTTGGGGTAACGTGCCCTCCCCTCGCCTGCTTCCGCCAGCCCCAGACCCTGGGCATCACTCTAGCCGTCTCCCGCACCGGAGGTCCCCAGAGCAGGCTTCTGGGCGCTGTGCGGGAGATTCCTTAGAAACGGACACCCTTTCTCCTTTCTACCTCCCGAGCACCCCGGAAAAGGGCCCCCGATCGCCTGCAGGCCTCCACAACTTCTGTCAGTCAAAGTGTGCCTCCCCGACTCTCCCGCCCATTTTGTGCAACCGGTTCCCTTCCCTTCCTTAAGATCCTTGTCTACTGCTGTGGAAATCGAGCCACTCTATTTACACAACAAAGTCGAGAGAAATAACGTGCTATGTGTAATTTAGCAAATTATGTTGGATTTCTTAAATTGAAATCATTCAGTCTTTAGTGTTTTTCTTCTTTGTTTTTGGATGAATCTGAGCTTTCTGGAGAGCTTTGTGTGTGTAAAAATACTACTCCCTATGGAAAAGGGTGCTAATTTAGCAGTGTTTAAATCAGAATACCTTGGCGTGTTAATTTTTAGGGAGTTGGAGGTCGGGATGGGTAGGGCAGTTCAGCTTTGATTTCATGGAATAGCGGAGTGTGTCTGGACCAGTGGTTTTCACTAGTCCGCGATAGAGTTAACCACCCTGATGTTAGCCTCGGACAGACAATTGAAAACCACTGGTTTGGAGTGTTAATATACATTTGGAAGTCACCTGGGTGCTACAGATAATTTTAAAGCCATCACACTGGATGTGATCTTCAAGGGAGTGAAGGTAGAGGAAAAAGAGAAGGAACAAGCCTGTGACCTTAATCTGGAATGCTGTGATGTTTAGAGACTGGAGAGGTAAGGAAGGACCAGCAAATGGTACTGAGAAGGAATTCTTACTGATGTAGATGGAGAGTCATGCATTGTAACCGAAGCTTAATGAAGTGTTTCGACAAGGTGGGTGATACTGTTTGTGTCATATGCTGCTAGTGCGTTGAGCCAGATAAGGATTGAGAATTGACTATAGGATTTGACAATATGAAGGGCATTGGTAACCTTGATATGAGCACTTTTGGTTGAATGGAGTGGATACAGTGGGTTTAAGAGACAGCGGAAGAAGTGGATATACGTCTACCTCTATATCATCATCTATATCTATATATAATTCATCCCTCAGTTGGCAAGCTGGAGACCTAGGAGAGCTGATGGTATGATTCCAATCCAAGTCTGAAGGCCTGAGAACCAGGCGAACTAGTGATATATGATTCAGTCTAAGTCCAAAGGCAGGAGAAGACTAATGTCCGACCATGGAGACTGTCTCCCTTACTCAACCTTTTTGTTCTATTCATACCTCCCAGAGATTAGATGAGGCTCACCCATATGGGGGAGAATTTGACTCAGTTTACTGATTTAAATGTTAATCTCATCCATCAGGGATATTCCCAGAATAATGTTTAACTAAATCTCTGAGCAACCAGTGGTCCAGTCAAGTTGACACTATAAAATTTACCATCATGGTAGGTTATATTGGAATACATACAAATATGTAAAAAAATTTCAGGGTAGGAGTTTGAGGTTTTTTTTTTTTTTTTTTTTTAAATAGAATTTACTGGGGTGACATTGGCTAATAAAATTATATAGGTTTCAGGTGTAAAATTTTTTATTTTTTATTTTATTTTTTGTATTTTTCTGAAGTGTGAGGCAGGGAGGCAGAGAGACTCCCGCATGTGCCCGACTGGGATCCACCAGGCATGCCCACTAGGGGGTGATATTCTGTTGCAACCGGAACCATTCTACTGCGGGGGTGGGGTGGGGTGGAGGCCATGGAGCCATCCCCAGCGCCTGGGCCAACTTTACTCCAATGGAACCTTGGCTGCAGGAGGGGAAGAGAGAGAGAGAGTGGAATGAGAGGGGAAGGGTGGAGAAACAGATGGGTGCTTCTCCTGTGTGCCCTGGCTGGGAATCGAACTCGGGACTTTCACATGCCAGGCTGATGCTCTACCAATGAGCCAGCCGGCCAGGGCCTCAGTGTACAATTCTATAATACATTACCTGTATATTGTATTGTGTGTACCACACCCCATATCAAACCTCATTTCATCACCACTTTTCTCCTCTATACCCTCTTCTATTTTCCCCACCCCCCTTTCCCTCTGGTAATCACCATACTGTTGGCTGTGACTGAGTTTGTTTTTTTTTTTTCTTGGCTTAATCCTTTACCTTTTTCACCCAGTCCTGCAACCCGCCTCCTTTTTGACAGCTGCCAGTGTGTTCTCTATATGTGAGCCAGTTGATACTTTGTTAGTTTATTTTGTTGTGTAAGTTCCTTTTTGATTGCTTGAGTGAAATGTGAAACAAGGTCATCAGTGGAGAGTAAGGATGGGGAGAGATATGATAGGTTTAAGCAGAGAGGAGAAGGTATGAAATAGAAGGGGAGGAGAGTAAATAGATTAGTAAAAAGTTGTAGAATTGGTAAGAAGACTAAGGGCCCACTTGAGGTTGGTGGTCACAAATTCAAGGTGAGACTAGTCACTGTGGTTGTGTTTTTTACCTGCTACATTCATTCAGCTGCACAGCTACAGGCACAGAATCGGCAGAGAGCTTGTTTATAATCAGGGTTTGAGTTTTTACGAGAGAGATAATGAAGCCAGAGATGGGCATTGAAGTGAAGGGAATAAGCAAGAGGTGGCTACAGATTTTTAATATAAACTGGTCAATGGGAGGATGACTGGATAAAGAAGATGTTATGTATATATAAAGTGAAATATTACTTGGGCATAAGAAGAATGAAATCTTAACCATTTGTGAAACCATGGGTGGACCTAGTGAGTATTATGCTAAGTGAAGCCAGACAGATAAAAACATATATTGTATGATTTCACTTATATGTGAAATCTAAAGAACGAAATAAAGGAACAAACAAAACAGGAACAGACTCAGATACAGAAAACAGACTATGGTTGCCAGAGGGGAGGGGGATGGTAGGACTGGATGAAAAAGGTGAAGGATTAAGAAGTGCAAATTGTTAGTTACAGAACAGCCCTGAAGATGTCAAGTACAGCATAAGGAATAGAGTCAGTAACATTGTAATAACTATGTATGGTGCCAGGTGGGTACTCGACTTACTGGGGGATCGATTTGTAAATTATATAAATATCTCATCACTATGCTATACACCTGAAATATAATATTGAATGTCAACTGTAACTGGAAAAAACAAAAAATACTGGTCAAGGAGGAAAGAAAGACTACCACAGGGAAAGCAGAGTGAAAAGGTGCTATGATCATTGGCATATATAGGTTCCAATTGGATCGAAAGATTGAGTTGAGTTTCTGGAGGGAATGAACTTGAAAAACAGGAGATGTTGATTGGAGAGCGAGATGCTTGGAACTGAGATTATGGAAGGATTCAGTCACTGGTAGTGACATCATATCCTTGTGTGAAAAAATGAGTGGAGTAAGATTATTGGAGGAGAGCTAGTCAGAAAACAGATACTGCCTTCCTCACATACTGTGCATCAAAGGTTGTGACCCAGTGGATAAGTAAAAGGGAGAAAAAAAGTAGGATATAGGTATACAGTCGTCTCTTGCCATATATATATATTTTTTTTCTTTTCATTTTTCTGAAGCTGGAAATAGGGAGAGACAGTCAGACAGACTCCCGCATGCGCCCGACCGGGATCCACCCGGCACGCCCACCAGGGGCGAAGCTCTGCCCACCAGGGGGCGATGCTCTGCCCATCCTGGGCGTCGCCATGTTGCGACCAGAGCCACTCTAGCGCCTGGGGCAGAGGCCACAGAGCCATCCCCAGCGCCCGGGCCATCTTTGCTCCTATGGAGCCTTGGCTGTGGGAGGGGACGAGAGAGACAGAGAGGAAAGCGCGGCGGAGGGGTGGAGAAGCAAATGGGTGCTTCTCCTGTGTGCCCTGGCCGGGAATCGAACCCGGGTCCTCCGCACGCTAGGCCGACGCTCTACCGCTGAGCCAACCGGCCAGGGCCGTCTCTTGCCATATTGAGGTTCACTTTTTGCGTTCTCACTGTATTGCAGAGTTTTAAATTATTTATATCTAATTTTGTATCACAGATTTTTTTGCTATATCACGGGATTTTACATAGGTTTAAGAGTGTAGAAAATGTTTAAGAGCATAGGAAGTGTTTATAAGAGTGTGGGAAAGGTTTATAAGAGTGTGGGGAGGGTTTATAAAGCCTTAAAATATATAAATAATAAAATAAATATAAGGTCACTACTTCGTGGATTTTTGCGTATCATGGGAGGGGGTTTTTGGAACCTAACCCCCATGATAGACGAGGGACCACTGTAAATGGCTACAATACTGACGGTGACAGTGATGGTGATGATAATGGTCTATTAACACCCAAGTCAGATACCATCAACGTGATTCCATATCTAACACCAGAAAGTTAGGTATTGAGTTACGTATGGTTATAGGGCATCTCATAGTTAACCCGTAAGCCCTTCATGGACTTTTATTCTTTGACCAAAGTGTTTTTGTAAGAGTGGCAGGTGACATAAGACAACTTTTCTTAGTTGTCAGTTTGAAATTCCTTACCAAAGGCTTTTATTATCATGCGGCTCCTGAACAAGTCTTTCTGTGTAGGTTTCTTTGGCTTGTCTTTTCTCTCAGGGTTGTGAATAATTTATTGGTGAGAAGGCAGCCAAAGACAGTACTCTATGACCTAGTAATTTCATATTTAAGAATCTATCCTACAGAAATAACAATATGAATGTGTAAAGGTACACAGAGGGTGTTCATTGACTTATTTGTGATAAAATTTGTAAGCAACCTGTCATCAGTAGGGAATAGTTAAAATTCAATAGGGGTATCAATATCATAGAGATACAATATCAATACAGATAGATAAAGAAAATGGAATTCTATATGGGCTTCAAAAATCACATCACAAATTGGCTTTAGGTTTTACTCATCCCATTGTGGCAGCGGGGATGTTTTCAGTTGCAGCTAATGGAAAAACCAAATCCAGCTGGCTTTAGCAAAGGTTATTTATTACCTCTTTAAAGCAACACATCCTAAGGTAGAGTGACCTTTACACAGGTTCATTCAGAGCTCTGTTTTTCTGGCCCTGTACTTGGCCCTCTTCCATGAAGAAAGCATGAAGGTGCTTTATCTTCAGGGTGATTTCTCCTTTGGTTGTAAGATGACTGTGAGCAGCATCCATGCTACGATTTCTTCCTTCACCTCTGGCAGGAGCATAAGCATTCTCTCCCATACCTCTGAAGGACTATCCTGAGCTTTGCCACAATTGGACCACCTTGGATCTAGTAATTACAGAGAGAGAGCAGAGAGCTGAGACTTTTAGTTCTTATCCCGGAATCAGTCGTGTGACAAGGGGAATGGGATTTCCCTACTGGCCATAAAGTAATTGGGTTTCATTCCTGGTGCTGGGATGAGGTCATCCCATTCAGAAAGCTCTGCTGTTGCACATTGAGGGCTGAATGCGGAGGGCTAAGTGGGTTTGTTACTCTCTTTTTTCCTAGTGTAAAGTTAGTCAGCCTCTTTGCTCCTTTCATTCTTGATTTTACTAAAACTATGAGACTCTGTTTATCCTCAGGATTCCAAATTGGAAAACTCTAAGTCACTTTTGACTTCATGATCTACAGAGGCCCTTCATATTACTCTCAGATTGCAAGAAAGAGTTGGACAGGAAGGAGGAAAGTAGGGAGAAAGAGATTATGCTAACTGAGACACAAATAAACTATAGACTATTAAAAGTCTCTTCATATACCTGACCTCAATTCTATTCTTTTCCCTGTAAGGGCCCCTATTAACTGATATGTATTATTCTGGATTGTTCTTTGCATTTACATACAGACAGAATTTCATTTTCTATTTTAAAATTTAAATGGCAACTATTACTGATACTTAACTTTTCCTGTTTCACTTAGCACATATGTACATAACTTATTAATACATATAGTTTTATTCTATTTTTTACTATTCATTATGCCATATTATGGATGTCATTGTTTACTTAGCTATTAATTAACCCTACTAAGTGCTCCTAGAATTTTTGCTCTTACAGACTGATATAATAAACATCCTTTGCTTACATCTCTGTGCATATGTGCGTGTATTTCCATAGGATAGACAGAACTGCTGGGTTGAAGACTATGCGTATTTAAAATTTTGATAACTTTAAAAAACGTCTTTGAATATGGTGAGCCAGTTTCCATTTTCTTGCAGAAATTGGAGATGATTAGCTTAGTTTTTGCTGATAATGTTGTATTGAAATTTATAGAGTTTTGTTAGCCTCATTTATTGAATCCTTTGTTCTTTCTTAAAGATTAGAAATACTTCCTTTATCAAATGTCAAATTTCTATATTTACATGGGTTTATTTCTGGATGTGGTATGTTTTATTTCATTGATTTATATCTCCATTTTATAAGAGCTCCACACTATTTATAAATTTACGTATTTATTTGAGAGAGAGATACATTGCGACATTGATTTGTTGTTCCACTTATTTATGTATTCATTGGTTGATTCTTGTATGTGCCCTGACTAGGGATCGAACTCATAACCTTGGTATATGGGGGACAGTGCTCTTACCTACTGAGCTACCTGGCCAGGGCTCACACTATTTTAATTTCTATTGTTTTATGCTGTTTTATATTTAGTAGAGTGAGTTTCCCCTTATTGGTCTTATTTTTTTTTTAAATTACTTTCTTTGAGCATTTTCTCTTCCTAGTGAGTTTTAATATAAACTTGTGTGGTTTCATGAAAATCCTGCTGACATTTTTTTCTTGATATTGCTTCTTCACGCGTATTGACTTAATAGATTTACAGTTTTGACGTGAAGTATACAGGAACTCATTATACCTCATGTAGCTATTTTTTCTTTTTTTTTTTTTTTTCTCTGAAGCTGGAAACAGGGAGAGACAGTCAGACAGACTCCCGCATGCGCCCGACCGGGATCCACCCGGCACGCCCACCAGGGGGCGACGCTCTGCCCACCAGGGGGTGATGCTCTGCCCATCCTGGGTGTCGCCATGTTGCGACCAGAGCCACTCTAGCGCCTGGGGCAGAGGCCACAGAGCCATCCCCAGCGCCCAGGCCATCTTTGCTCCAATGGAGCCTTGGCTGCGGGAGGGGAAGAGAGAGACAGAGAGGAAGGTGCGGCGGAGGGGTGGAGAAGCAAATGGGCGCTTCTCCTATGTGCCCTGGCCGGGAATCGAACCCGGGTCCTCCGCACGCTAGGCCGACGCTCTACCGCTGAGCCAACCGGCCAGGGCCCATGTAGCTATTTTTTGATGTCTTAGTAAACTTCTCTAGTTTTTAAAATGGTTCTTCTATATTTTATGTTTGGTTTATTCCTCAGTAGGTTGTCATTTTTGCTGTTACTGAGTTTAGCAATGTTAGTTATATTTTCTAACTGATTCTTGCTCATATACATATAGAAAAGTACTAAGTTTGGGTATGCTTATCTAGAATCTGGTCATCTCAGGGGTATTTGCAGCTTTTAATCAAATAGATAAATTACCTACCATCAAGGAGTTGGTGGGGAAAATTGTTTATTTTAGGAGACTATAGCTTTTTGATAAAAATTAAGCTTACCTCTAGTAAAAACTGGTTAGTAATAGCAGTCAGCCTCTTTTAAAGGTGATTGACTTTTTTTTTTTTATATAAAATGCTTATATATGGGAGGATTGAGAAAGAGGATGGCTTTTGAATAACTACTTCACGAATAAATAAGAAATAGGAATAATTTCATATTCTTCTCCAAATAAGTAGAACGATTGACCTTCTTCCTCGAGCCTACTTCAAGCCTTTGTTTCTTTCTACCTCCAGTGTTTCTGCCACTAGAGTTTTATGATCTCGTCTCCCTTCACTCTGGTGCATCTCTTCAGAGGAGGGCAAGAGATTCTACCCTCACTTTAGGTCGTTTTGAGGCTATGAAAATAGAGGTGTGGGATCCTTTCGATAGAAGTCATTAGAAAAAAATATCAAAGCTTTGTTATTTCTCCTGGAAGTTTTAATATTGCAGGCATGAGGCATCACCCATTGATTGGCGCCTGATTTACTTTTTTCTGTTCATTCATAAACTAAAGATAATTGGACTAGAAGATAACTTTTGCCTTCTTGGAGGTATAATAAAATTGCTGGTTTTTCTTTTTATTCATTTTACATAAACTTGCCCTGTCTGAAGAGACTGTATTAGAAATCCTAGGCCCTGGCTGGTTGGCACAGTGGTAGAGCATTGGCCAGGCATGTGGATGTCCTGGATCTGACCATCTGTTTCTTCCCCTTCCCTCCCTCTCCCCCTTCTCTCTCTAACTTTCTCTTCCTCTCCCACAGCCATGGCTTGATTGGTTCAAGCTCATCGGCCCTAGGTGCTGAGGATGGCTCCGTGGAGCTTCCACCTCAGGCACTAAAAATCACTCTGTTGCGAGTATGGCCTCAGATAGGCACAACTTTGGCCTTAGATGGGGGTTGCTGGGTGGATCCCAGTTGAGGTGCATGTGGGAGTCTCTCTATCTCCCCTCCTCTCACTTGGAGAAGAAGAAGGAGAAAGAGAAGGAGGAGAAGAGAAGGGGGAAGGGGGGAGGGGAGGGGGAGGGTGAAGAATAAGAAAGAAGAAGAGAAATTCTATACTTGATCTTAGCCAAAAGGCCTAGAAGGAGTGTTAGAAGTTCTTATGGAAAAACTGTATTGGGTAAATTTATATGGTTGCTTTCAGAATTGTGTACTAATTTCCAGATTTCTCTTAAACCAAGTCTTCATTTTTATCTTTCACTTGTCTTCCCACACTTAATTTGGTCTTATTGTAAAATTGATGCATTTTGCTTTCTACTTGGCAATGCCGAGTTTCAACCCAATGCAGAGCTTTGCATCCAAAAGTTACATATCACTCCCATTTAGTTAAGTTATACCTTTCTGTTTAATTGCTGTTTAATATTATTTTGCTTCTTATTCTAATTTTAAAAGGTTTTAAAACTCTATGAAATTATGAAAATTTTCTAATTGTAATTTTGTGTGGCTATATTATTATTTATAATTTGTTTTTATTTAACATAAGGCATTAAAGCAAGAAGAAGGATTTACCATCTGATTTATTTTCATTTATGTTTGTGTATTAGTTAGAAAGCAACCATGGAAAACTTGATTCTAAGAGGCTTAAGAAATAAGGAAATTTATTATTAATGTAACTTGAAGGCTGAGGTAGGATTGACTTGGAGATTGGTTTAGTCCATTGACTGAGACTCCATTTCTTTTTCTGAAGCTGGAAATGGGGAGAGACAGTCAGACAGACTCCCGCATGCACCCGACCGGGATCCACCTGGCACGCCCACCAGGGGCGAAGCTCTGCCCACCAGGGGGCGATGCTCTGCCCCTCCGGGGCGTCGCTCTGCCGCGACCAGAGCCACTCTAGCGCCCGGGGCAGAGGCCAAGGAGCCATCCCCAGCGCCCAGGCCATCTTTGCTCCAATGGAGCCTCGGCTCGGGAGGGGAAGAGAGAGACAGAGAGGAAGGAGGGGGGTGGAGAAGCAAATGGGCGCCTCTCCTATGTGCCCGGCCAGGAATCGAACCCGGGTCCCCCCGCACGCCAGGCCGACGCTCTACCGCTGAGCCAACCGGCCAGGGCCGAGACTCCATTTCTTATCTTTGCCTTCTTCTGTGTGTTGGCTTTGTCCTCAGGCTGACTTCCATCATGGTGGCAAAATGGCTGGAGGGGGCCCAGGTTTTACCTTCTCAAATAGAGGGCATTTCTTCTGTTAGCTTTCTTACAAGAGCAAGACAGTGCTATTCTCAAACCCGCCCTCCCACTTCCTCAAACACTCCCTGTTGTGCCATTGGCTAGAATTAAGTCAGATTTTCTTCTTCAAACAAATCCAGGGGAATGCCTTGAGTTTAGACCTGAGTTTCTGAATCCTCATTGTGGCAAGGGGTAAAGGGTTACCTTTAGATCATCTGGGTTAACCATAGGATCTGGGAATGGGGGCAGCTTTGCTTACCCACATTGGCTTTGCGGGTAACTGGTCATTATCTGAGTTAAACTTGTACTATAAAAAGCAAGCAAGGTGAAATGGATGCTGGGTAGACAACCATCAATGCCCACTTGATAATGAGTCCTATAAAATTTCATCTTAGGCCATCTGAAGTAACAGTAATAAATATAAAAGGAAAAATAGGCAGACTAAGCAAGTTTTAAATGGACTTACTTGAAAACTTTTCTGCAGTTTCCCAGTTTATAATGGTTGATTTCGCTGACTGGCTATAGCTACTTACAGAACAGAGGAAATTCATTAAAAATAATGAATTATTCAGTTGAGGAGTGAAATTCAGTTATAAAGCACTTCACTGTGCCATGGATTCAGTGCAGGTCAAGTCCTGTTCTGGTTTATGGGCAGTGCGGCTTTTCCCAGTGACACAGCACAGAGAGAGGCTTTCTCCTTTTCCTCTGCTGCCACCATTTTAATGGCATTTTATTGTATTTATTTGGTTGGTTCAACTTACCCTTTATTTCAGTTGTCTTCATTAATACAAATTTTTATTTATATTTTATTAATACTAATTATGTTATATCATATTTGACAGTAATGAAAATTTAGTAGATAATTATAACGAAATAGCTCTCTCAAAGAAGCATCGTCCTGTTCACGTTTTAAAATTGCAGTGATTTACTCTGCCAAACCAAATGCGAATACGTAGTTCTACGTTGCTTTTCAGTTTGCTTGCTTAGACTCTTTGGAGGGAAATTCAGATGAGCAGAATCTGTCAATGGATTAATGAGAGTCTAGAAAGCCTCCCTAGGGAATTTAATGAGGACGTGGTCGTGGGCTCCTTGGTTCTTCTTTGTTTTTCCCTGTACCTTCCTATTCCTGGTAGTGCATTGAAAAGTAGAAAGGCATTCTCAAAAACAATACAGGATAATACCAAATAAATATCTTCTACAATGAAGTATAGATTATGTGCATGCGCACATGCACACACACAGAGACACATATAAAACTACAATAGTTGCTAGTATATTGGTAAGTATAAACTCCAAGAGTGAGGTTATGTCATTAGAAAATATGTACTATAATAAATTAAATCAAACTCAGAAATTGATTGCATTGTTGATTATATTTGAAAGGCTTTTTGACTATAAGCTGTCTTTCTTGGTAAAAATACTATAATTGCATAGGTAAAACCCCAAAAGTCTAACCACAACTAGAGTGTTGTTAACCAAATTGAATTGCTGAACCATTTAAGCTGCTTTGGTTTTATAAGCTCTCTGTTTCAGGTTATTGAAAACACATATTAATCCAATCTTATAATTTATCAGTCATTGAAATTTTTTTCTATATATACTACATACATGAAAAGTTAGATGAGTATATTAATATTACTGTTGTAGTCTGAAACTCCTAAATATAGTTCGTGAAGTATAGTTAGAGAAAAAAATACATGCATGTTGAAATTGAAATTCTGTTCTCCCTGGGTCAGATTCAATGGGGAAGAAAGAAGTCTTCTTTGATAAATGAACTCATTTTCTCTTCTGTATTTGAATGTATCATTTAAAAGAACATTCTACCCTGGAAGCCCTTCAGTGCTTAATTAACTTTGGATGAATTTATATATGATACTTTGTGTAGTTTGTATGGCTTTGGTATCTCTAGCTGAACCCACAGATTCTCAATCCCTCTCATTGCATTAAAGGGAATTAGGTATAATATAGTAGTAAAAGATCTATCATTACTCCTATCAGTACACCAACTCAGGTGTAACTGTAGTGTAAGATGTGACATCATGTTTATCACTGTTTCCTCTTCACATCAACCCTATGGTCAGTATGGCAAGTGATAGATAATAATAATGTAATATAATAAGGCAAATAATATAATGGGAATTTAATCCTCTTATTATAGATGAGGAAATGAAAACTGAGAAGAGTGACTTGTCCAAAGTCACATGGATACTAAATGGTTAAGTGTCAAGGTATAATTTTCCAAAAAATTAAAGACTGTGTCTCATACAGATACAGAATGGACACATGTCACATTTATTCAGTTCATTAAAAAGGGAACCAACAGAAGATAGAATTGGCTCAAAGAGGAACAAATATGATATAGTGTATTAGTTAGGGTTCTCCAGAAAAATAGAACCAATAGAATATATAGAAAAAGATTTATTAAAACGGATTGGCCCAGGTAGTTATGGAGACTGGGAAGTTCCATGATCCGGAACTGGCATCAGCAAGCTGGATGCCCAGGAAAGCCAGTTGTTTAGTCCCAGTCCAAACCTGAAGGCCTGAGAAGTAGAGGAGCCAATAGTGTCAGTCCTGCTCCCAGTCCAAAGAGCCAAGAACTAGGGGTGTTGATGTCTAAGGGCAGGAGAAGACGGATGTCCCAGTTTAAGCAGAGAGCAGATATGCCCTTCTTCTGCCTTTCTGTTCAACACATTGGAGGATATCTATCATTATTGGTGAGGGTATTCTTCCTTACTCGGTCTACCTATTCAAATGCTAACCTTCTGCAGAAATGATGTTTTACCATCTCTGGGCTGATCACCCTTACCCAGTCAAGTTAACACATAAAACTGACTATCACATATAGACATTGGACGCTAAGAGCTGATGACAGGCCAAATGAAACAATAGTCTACCTAAGGAATCTAGCATCAGTGGAAACAACAACAGAACATACAGAATAAGGAACTTCTATTGAAAAGTATCTTTGAAATATTTAGATTGTAATTTTTGCAAAAGAAAAATAATTTGCACATTTCAGGAGACTCAACTAGAGGACAAAGAAACTTTGTAAAACTAAGAAGATATTAACATTATAAAAATTACTTGGACAAACTGTAAGAGGAGTATCACTGTTGGGAGTGAAATTAACATCTTGCAAGTTAAGTGGAAGAAATATCTTAAAACAACAAAATTAAAGAGGTGTGGAGTCAGGAAGGAAAAAATAGACTAGAAGAAAATTCATGCAGGAAGAAATTCACTAGCATGTGAGTCAATGCTGTAGAAGGAAATAAAGGAATAGATACAGCACTTGATAATTAAGTTAGTGATAGGGGTTTGTTCGCTACAGCTGCCATAGTTAAGTAGCACAGACTGGGTGACTTAACAAATTTCTAGTCTCACGGTTTAGAGCTGGCAGAGTGGCTTTTTCTGAGGGCTGTGAGGGAAGGATCTGTTTTTGGGCCTTCTCTCCATGGCTTGTAGATGACTCTTCTCGGTGTATTTCTCACATCACCTCTGTCCATGCATGTCTTTCTCTGTGTCAAATTTCCCCTTTTCATAAGGAGACCACTCATTTTGGATTAGGAACTACTCTACTGACTTTATTTAAATTTGATTACCTATGTAAAGACTCTCCAAATTAAGTCACATTCTGATGTATTGATGGTTAGAATTCCAACTTATCGTTTTTAGGGGAGGGATAGAGAAACTCAGAACACAGAGAAATTTTTCTGATCCTAAAAGTCTTGGAAAGGAGTTCTTTCTGCTTTGCCAGCGGTAGCTAAGTGGATAGGAGGTTGCCCTGGAATGCTAAGGTCCCTGGTGGGAAACCCAGAGGTCGCTGGCTTGAGTTGGGCTCAACAGCTTGAGGGCAGAGTTGCCGGCTTGAACACAGGATCATCAACATGATCCAGAGGTTTGCTGGCTTGAGCAAGGGGTCATTGGCTCGGCTTGAATACCCTGGTCAAGGCTTATACCAGAAGCAATCAATGAACAACTAAAGTGAAGCAACTACGGTTGATGCTTTTCACTCTTCTTCCTCTCTTTCTCTCCCTCCCCCACTCACTCTCTCTCTAAAAAAAAAGTTTTTTCCAAGGACTCATTGAGCCCAAGGAGAATAGAATGTGCACTTAGAATCTTTAAAATATAAAAATCTTTGAGAGTCTTTCAGATGAGAAAAAGAGATTACCTACAATTTTAAAAAGCATGAGAAAAAAAATGGATTTCTTACTTGCAACGTTAAAAGGTAGACAACATTAAGAGAACATCTACAAACTACTGAGAGGCTGTTATGTTACATCAGCTAATATATCTTTCCCCTATTTGAAAAAATAGTTTTTACATGTGCAGGGATCAGAGTTTATTACCTACGTATTCCCCCTGAGGAACATAATTGGAAAAGTCTGCTAATCAAACAATTTAGTCAGAGCAGAGCAGATTCAAGAAAGGATGAGATGAAGAGAAGAGGAAACTATAGTAAGCAATGTATATATTTAAATTTGTACATTTATATTAAAATGGATGGTGAGATTTGTAATATTTGTAATAAATGTTTAGAAAAATCGTAAGATTCTTGAAATAGAAGAGCAGTACTAAGAAAACGAAACACATCAGCAAAAAACAGTAGTTAGAAGGATGAGGATGTAAAATCATTCTAAGAGTTTGCCCTGCTAGGTAGAGAGGGATGGTGCAAATGTATAGGGTTTTGGTGGGAAAGGGATTTAATTTTATTATTTTGCTGAGATGGTATAGGAATTGCAGGATGGAAAAGTGAAATTTTAACATTGAGAATGGGAAAGAGTATGAATGATAATTTCATCCAGTCAGAAAAAAATAGAAAAAGAATAAGAGGAAATTGAAGAAAGTAAGATAAATATTAATCAAAGTAAGATAAAAAGGAAAACTCCAGTTCTCACACTGTGAATGAGATGAATGTCCTCACTGAAAGACAGACATGTTCAAATTGGGCTATTCAAAACAATCAGAAAAATAAACAACAAAAGTGTCAGGTGTGTGTTGTTTAAATACAGTCTTTAAAAAAGTGATAAAGGTTGAAAAGAGGCAGATAGGGTTAGATGAATAGGTTAGATTTTTCCAGGAAAGTACAAAGCAAATCAAAATACATTATTTATTTTAAAGAGGAATTTAAGATCCTTTCATGGTACAACGTGAAACATTATGAAATGATAAGAATGATTTTAGAGAAAGATGTGTTAAAGTTTGTACTCAACCACATAACAGCTAAGTATATATTGTAAATAAAAATTCTTTATTCAGTGACTTACCCTTTCCAAGAATGACCTTTATTTGATCAATGATTAAAATCCTCATGTATGTGAAGAATTTCCCTATTGCAAATTATTTTATGACTTTAATTTTCTCTATGCTTTTTATTCTAAGATTTAAGTAAATTTGATAAAGATTTTAGGTTTGTAAACAAGTTTACTTTCAATTCTTTGCCTGAAAGCATCTAGGCAGAATTTATGTGCAAAAGAGAGTATTTACATCTAAAAATTAGACATTTCAAATTAAAATGATTTTACCATTGTAGGTGGCTGCAAGAAAGTGTTATCGAACTTTATTTTTGTTTTAGCAGTGTGAATGAATTACTTACAAGATTCCAAGTTTTATAGCTTGTTTTTATAGAGCTTTGTATTATTTTCAGAGACATTAATTTTCTGGCAGTTTTGCAAATGATCTATTCTGTGTATAGCAATAACTTGTTTTCCAGCTTGAAAATATATTTTAAGAACAAAGCAAAATAAGTAAATCAGAAAAAGCTAAGAACTATATGATTTCAAACATGGGTGGGCTATAAACTAAGACTCATGGACACAGACAAAAGGGAAGTGGTTATGGGGGGCAGAGAAGAAGGGTGTAAAGGGGCCAAATATATGGTTACAGAAAATGTTTTTATTTTTGGTGATGGGTACATAATGCAATGAATAGTTTACATGATATGGAGATGTATACTTGAAACTTGTTTGTTCCAGTGGACTGATGCCACTCCATTACATTTAATTTCTAGAAAAAAGAAAAAAGATTGAGAACAGACATCACACACACACACCCACACACCCACACCCACACCCACACACACACCAGCTTTTGACTCTCCTGTCAACGGTTTTCATCTATGACAAGTATAAATTTATTAATAACCACTAACATTTCTAAAATGCCTTATAGTGAACAAAGCACATATATTTTACATTCTTTATCTTATTACATATAACACATGTAATCTCACCTCTGAATTGTCGATTTTGATTCAGTGACTCATAGGTCTTACCCAACTCCAAACTTTGCTAATGATTCAAAGAATACAAGCAATCACCAAGAACATGGAATATTCCCCTTTTTTGGAGAAAACCCAACTGGTTAGACACAGATTCCAAAAATGCTCTCTTTTTCTCTGTAAACATGCTATGGTTTTGGAATAAAATAATAGTTTTGAGCAATGTGTGCAAAAAAAATTGCATACTGGAAGCTTTTTTAATCTCCTGTTTCTTTTACTCTCTTAATTCCACAGCTAGCTTACTTGACCGCCTAGGTAGGGACTCTTTGGTATTTTTCTGTTATAAATATCAATTGTAGGTTTACCAGGCTATGGTTTGGTTTGAGGTGATTAGAATACTAGTATCCTGGTTGATTTTATTTCTCCTCCTCCATTAGGGAGAATGAGTTACTAGCCTGCTGTTAACCCTTTCCTTCCCAATGCATAAGAGTGATAGAGTTTGTCCTATATGGAAAATTTTGCTAAAGTAATCTTAAAATTTTTTCTTCCATGAATTATCAGTATTCTCAGTTTTGGGTTTGTGCTTGGGGAAATGAGCAATTAAAGTGGATACTAGTTAGATATTTGTTTCGTTTCTTCAGAGTTTATATTGCTAAATAACAATAGAGATGACAGACTGTTCCTAAATCATAAATAGTTTTTTTTATTTACTGATATGAATTTTTTTTATTGAATATCTCTATGCATTAGGCTTGGTGATACAGGGAGATAAAGTATAAATAAGGGAGGAGGGCTGCTTTTGAACTTACAAAATAAATAGTTCTTTTGAGTATTTTATATTAATGTCATGTTTTATCATAAGGATCTGCAGGTGTATATTCAAAACTGCTACCCCTTTAATAGAACTTGAAATAATTTGAACTAAGGTTGGAATTTGAAGAATTTTATTAAGAACTAAGGCTACTTCAATTTAGTGTAAATCACATAGGGTATGGACCCATTTTACCTTTAACAAAAAGAGTATGTAGTGGTTCTCTTATTCATTGTTTTCCATAACCATTCTTGAAGTTCTGTTTACATTGAGGAGAGCCCTCAAGGCTAGTAACAGATTAAAAAACATATCTTCTAGGAAACTCTTGTTCTTAAGGAAACTTGTTCACTTGCTAGACTAAGAGCATAAAAAAAAAAAGAAAACATCTTAATATAGAAAAGCTGTTACCTGTCTCAAAATTCCCTTTTAAGTAGACTTGTGAACCAATCGTACAGATTGCTGGGTTTACTTAAATCTTAGGACAGTTGATAAGAATATTAAAGATGTCAAAAATTTATAGCAATTTATATACCCAAGGATTCTCATCGTTAATGAGATAAAGATTATTCTTTGAAAGGATTAAAATCATAGAAGAATAGGATTTTGAAACTGCTAGAACCATAGAACTCAGTCAGCTTGTTCACTTGTTTTGTTTATTTATTTTATTGAATTTATTTGAGTGACATTGGTCAACAGTTATACAGGTTTCAGGTGCCCAGTTCCACAACACATCATCTGTACATTGCACTGTGTGTTTACATTTCAAGTTAAATTTTGGTCTATGACCAGTTATCCCCTTATACATTCCTCTGCCTCCCCCATGCACCCTCCCCCATCCCCTACAAGCACAACGCTCTTGTCTCTGTCCATGAGTTTTCCCTGTTTTTTCCTGTTCCTCTTCCCTCCCCCAGAGCCCCCACCCCACCACCTAAAGCTGTCACCTTGTTCTTGTTTATGAATCTGCCTCTAGTTTGCAGAAGAAATGCTTAATGTGTAGTTATTACAATAGATCTGGCGTATTATATGTTTTCCTTTTACTATTCCAGCTCTTGTGTACTATGTGTGGGCCTAGATGCTCTGACTTTACGTGTATATGTTTGGTTCTTTCATAATATCGACAGACCTGTCTCTTAAGTTTCCTTCAAAGATTGTAATTTATTTATTCACAAACTATTATTATTTTTTTTAGATTTTACAACAGATCTTTTTAAAGATGAATAAAAATGTATTGGAAACTCTAGAGCAGAGGAAATTTCCTGAATGGATGTCTCTGCAGAATAATAGGTGTGCTGTAGAAGAAAAGAAGGTATGCAGTTCATCAGTTTTTCCTTACGATGGGACATTGTATGTAAATTTGACTGTAAAGTGAGTCCGGCCTTACTTTTAAACTTCAGGTCATTATTTAAGTTAGAGTAGCTATTGTGTGAATGAACCAGAATCTGGTCACTGAATGGGTGAGTGGGATTACATTTTGATTGGGTTTACAAATGATAATCTTTGCACTATACTTTCCTTTTTAAATCTAGTTTATGTGGTTGACCTATTTTATTGTAATTCAGATAATTTAGACAGTATTTACTTTGCTGAATTTTTATAGTTGAGTTTAGGTCTTCATAGATATAAAAACCCACCAGCCAGTCTTCAACATTTAATGGCAACATTATTACATCTAGAATACTAATATAATTACAGAAAAAAAAATCAATAAGATGCCTGTTTTTTATGAAAATAGCATTAAGACTGCAAATAAACTTGTTAGAAAAATAACTTATAGTGGACGACTTTATCTTTATTACATTGTCCTTATAATTTTATTAGTTCATAAAGCATTAATTGATAAAACTTAGATCTCTAATTTGAATGCTTCAGTGAGCTTTATTATTTAAATGAACATTTATTATTTAGTGTGAACTTTTTTGCACCTTTTCGGAATTTTATTTAACTCAAGGCATCTATTCAGAAGAGTGTTTTTGAAGATGACCTCCCCTTCTTGGAATTCACTGGCTCCATTGTGTACAGTTATGACCATAGTGACTGTTCCTTCCTCTCAGAAGATATTAGGTAAGACATTTGAATTTCCTAATTTCATTGGAATTTGGACCCTATTGTAATATGCTGCTCACAACAATTAGGGGATATTTCAAAATGAATATGAAGCAATAAAGAGAAGCATTTTTTTTTAATTGAACAAGAACATCAGAAAAGCAAACAAGTCAAACAAAGTTGTTTGATTATGCAAATGAGATGCAAAACCAACTTATTTCATTGGTGAAAATGTACTATACAAAAGGCTGAAAGTACTGCACTTCCCTGATCCCCAAGTTTTGGGAGCACCTATCTTTATCCACTCTTAATATTCATTTTCTTCAAATCTTTATTAAACCTAACCAGGCGGTGGTGCAGTGGATAGATATCAGACTGGGATGCAGAGGACCCAGATTTGAAACCCTGAGGTTGCCGGCTTGAGTGTGGCCTCATCCGGCTTGAGTGTGGGCTCATCCAGCTTGAGTGTGGGCTCATCCAGCTTGAATGCGGGGTTGCTGGCTTGAGCATGGGACCATAGACATGACCTGATGGTTGCTGGCTTGAAACCCAAGGTTACTGGCTTGAAGCTCAAGGTCGCTGGCTTGAACAAGGGGTCACTCGTTCTGCTCTAGCCCCCTGGGTCAAGGGGGCTAGAGAAGCAATCAGTGAATAACTAGGAGCCGTAATGAAGAATTGATGCTTCTCATCTCTCTCCCTTCCTGTTTGTCTGCCTGTCCCTATCTGTCCCTCTTTCTGTTTCTCCATCTCAGTCACAAAAAAATATCTTTATTAGGAAATGAAATAATACAATACAGCTGAAGCCCCATGTATGACCTTTCTGATTCTTCCTCTGCAGCACATTAAGATGACTTTTCTCGCGAGCTCAGTGTTTAGCATTCCCACACATGTTTTGTATTGTATTCATAATTTTGTATTTCAAAATATCACATACTATTATTTTGCCTATTTAAAAAATTTTAAAAATGCTCTCACTTGCTATATTTTGCCACTTGTTTTTTCACTCAACATTTTATGTTTTGGGGAATTTTTGGTTTATGTAGTTCTATTGTAGCCTTTATATAATTGTATGGCCAGGGTCTGCCATTACATGCAGGTTCTCATTAAATTCAGATACATGGTAAAATCTCCCAATGGCCAATGAGCAAACACACAGGAAAAACACTTTCCTCTCACTCAGGGCTCCCAAAGCCCTGACACATTCTCCAGTTCCACAACCAGGAGAATCTTCTCCAGTTTCTCCTAGAATCAAAGGCCCCCCCAGTCTCAGCGGAGCTCGCAAAGCCCCTCAGTTCTGGTTCCCTATCTACATACCTTCTCCTCTCTCTGCACAACTGGCTTCTTCAGCATTCTCTTTGCTCTTAAGCACTCTGCATTCTCTCTGCTCTCCCTGCAAAACTGGCTGGGCCCACAAAGACCCCTCCTCCGGCAAACATAGTAAAACAATGGCCCCTCCCAAGCAGGAATGCAATCCACAATTTGCAATCAACTGCCCTGCTCTGAGGACAAGCACACATGTGGCTGCCCAGCGCCATTTTTTAACAATAAAAGTAAGCAAACTCAAAAACTACAAATTCTACAAACTTATTTGTCCAACAATAATATTTTATTGTTTCAAATGCCACAATTTGTCAATTCATTTGTTGATGGAAATCCATTTTTACCAGTAGTAACAGTATCGAAATGAGCATTTTTAGACATTTCTGTTTGGTTGCGAACATGTGAAAGTTTCATATATTTATGGGAAAAACTTGCCAGGTGATACTGTTTATACATCTTTAGTTAGATATTGTCAAAGCTTTTATCCAAGAGGATTTTTATCAGTTTAAACATTCACAATATAGGAGCGGTCCCCCTGGTAGATATAGTCTTTTCAGCATTTGATACCATGTCGCTTTAATTTTTGCTAGTCAGATAGAGGTGCTATTGTATAGATTTAATTTGCATTTCTGGGTTTCTAGTGAGATTTCATGTCTTCACATATTTATTTGGGTTTATTGGCCATTTGAATTTCCTTTTGAGAATTGCCTGTTCATGTTTTTCAGCATTTTTTTTTTTTTACTTGATGACATGTCTTTTTTTTACTGACTTTTCAAGGCATTTTTATATTATCTGGGTATTCATTAGCAGTTATGTATCACAGATATCTTATACCAACTGTGGCTTGTCTTTTAACTTTTTGAATGTCTTTAGTTATGCAGAGGTTAACATTTTAATGTAATTAATTTGCACTGTTTTTGCCCCCTGTAGCATGAGTCTGTCTGATGGCTGTGTGGTTGGATTTGACATGGAATGGCCACCAGTATACAGGAAAGGGAAACTGAGCCGAGTTGCACTGATTCAGTTGTGTGTGTCGGAGAGCAAATGTTACTTGTTTCATATTTCCTCTATGTCAGGTTGGTAGATAATTATATTATGTCAACTTTAACCCTTTAAAATGAAGCTCTTGAATTAGCTGGCACTTCTTTCATTACTGTATATTTATTTAAGTATTTGTGTTCCACCTGATTCACTCGTAGCCCTGTTTTATTTGATTTTCACATCTCTTTCTGACATTGATATTATTAACTTCTTTACAGAGTAAAGAACTGAAGTTTAGAAGGGCTAAATGACTAGAAATATAGTGTTAGTCTTAGCAGAGGTAGCCTTCAAACTAGTTGTTTTTCTTGTCTTTTATCAATAAAGACATTTTGGATTAGGGAAGGAAAGAAATACTGAAGGTGAATGTGTGTCTGAATTTTAATGTGAACAAAATTTAAATGTAAACATATATATGTAAGAACTAGAAAATAAATCCATCATGCTTGATAGAATGTATGAAAATAATAATAAAATGTTTTAGTTTTTCCTCAGGGATTAAAAATGTTGCTTGAAAATGAAGCAATTAAAAAGGCAGGTGTTGGAATTGGAGGAGATCAGTGGAAGCTTCTACGTGACTTTGACATCAAATTGAATGGTGGTGTGGAACTAACAGATGTTGCCAATGAAAAGGTTGAGATAACACATATAGTATTTTCACAAACAAGATAAATTTGTATTTCACAGAATGCCTCTTCTATCTGAATGCTAGACTTTTTGAAAAAAATAATTTGTGTTTCTTTAATAAACATTTTTAAAAGTATGTTTTGGTAATAAAGAAGTCCCATATGTGTGTTCTGTAATGAAAACATTCAGTTCTAATCCTTTGCCTTAGCAGATGATAGTTTCTTTATGCGAGTACCTCCCCCATATTAGTACTATTTCACTTTATTTTGTATTTTAAATTTATCTCTTTAATCCATTTATATCAATACCATATATATATATTTTATTTATTTTTATTTTTTGGGGAGAGGATATTGCAGCTCCCATGCTATGATGCTCTTAGGGAAGTTTGACCATAAGTTCCATCACCATATTTCTCATATTTTATTAATGTAGTCTTTAGGTAAAATTCTCATATTTAGCCAAGTATTCATTTGGCTGGGAAGTAGAAAGACTACCAATCTCTTCACTGTTTCCCCAAAAATAATACTTTTACTTTTACTTTTATAGGCCAAGGACTTTAATAACTACATTGAAGGAATTTTAGAATTAAATTCTTATAATGTAGACTGCAAATGAGGTTTTTTAAAATTTATTTTTATTTTATATTTTTATTTTTATTTTAGTGAGAGGAAAGGAGACAGAGACAGACTCCCACATACAACCCGACCAGGATCCACCTGGCAAGCCCCCTAAGGGGCCATGCTCGGCCCATCTGAGGCCCTTGCTCTGTTGCAACTGGAACCATTTTTTTTAGCACCTGAGGCAGAGGCCATGGAGCCATCTTCAGTGCCCGGGGCCAACTCGCTCTAATAGAGCCATGGCTGCAGGATGGGAGAAAGAGAGAGAGAGAGAGAGAGAGAGAGAGAGAAAGAGAGAAAGAGAAAAGTGAGAGGGGGAGGGGTGGAGAAGCAGATGGGCACTTCTGTGTGCCTTGACCGGGATTGAACCTGGGACAACATCCACATGCCGAGCCGATGCTCTACCACTGAGCAAACAGGCCAGGGCACAAATGAGGTGTTTTTTTTTTGTTTTTTTTTAACTTGTAGTAGCTGCTTCTTTTTTTTTTTTTTTTTTAATTTTATTTATTCATTTTTAGAGAGGAGAGAGAGAGGGAGAGAGAGAAACAGAGAGAGAGAAGGGGGGAGGAGCTGGAATCATCAACTCCCATATGTGCCTTGACCAGGCAAGCCCAGGGTTTCAAACCGGCAACCTTAGCATTTCCAGGTTGACGCTTTATCCACTGCACCACCACAGGTCAGGCACAAATGAGGTTTTTAATGACAGGAAATTTATTAAGGACTGTCTGTGCCTTTTATTTTGGTATAAGATTTCAGACTTTATTTGTGGCATTTGTGGTCCTTTGGTGGTATTTAGGAATAGATGAAAGTCAAGGGAGTAATCTTTGTTCTGTTGGTTGTTCGTTACTTCTAGTTAAAATGTACAGAGAACTGGAGCCTCACTGGTTTGGTTAAACACCTCTTCGGTAAACAGCTTCTGAAAGACAAGGCTATCCGCTGTAGCAACTGGAGTGATTATCCTCTCTCTGAGGACCAGAAACTGTATGCGGCTACCGATGCCTATGTATGTACCAAAGACCTTTAGACTCTGATGAAGTTTTTAAACCTATAATAAGTTACTTTAGAAACATTTTTTGTGGTAGTGGCACCAACTCAACTAAGATATTTTAAATCAGTTTGGCATTAAAAATGCCCAAGAAGGCATTTAGTGAAGCTGTTAATTCTCAATATTAATTAACAAGTACCAATCAACAGATTGTTCAGTGCTAGTTATTTTTATTGTCATGAAGCCAAAATAATGTCCAATTTGTGTGTGAAAGAAAGATGTGAGTTATCTGAAGACATGAAAGGCTAATAAGCAGAGACTGAGTATTGATGTGTGTGATGAATAAGCACTTCAGAAAAAAATAATTACGAGACAGTTTCTATATTGAAACTGGCCTTATTTCTTGTATTTATATTTAAAATGTGGTAAAATTTAGAAAAATTACGTCTAGATTTAGCTTTTCACTGCTGTTAGTCAGATGCACTTTCATATTTATATATCTGGACATAGTGAAATCTGGGCTTATCTTTATATATAGGACTAGCGGGTTTTTATTTTTTCAAGAAATACATTTTATGTCCCAATGAATCTCTTTTTCCTTAATTTATATACTTTTATTTGTAGATGAATATCTTGTTGTTACCCGGTCTTTCATTTTTTTTTCCTTTCATTTATATGTTTGGAATAGAAGCTCCTTTTATTTATAAACAAAAAAAAAATTCAATTTTGTTGGAAAAGAGGTTGATAATTTTTCTTTATGTTCTGTCTTAAAAAGTCATAAAACTTGTTGAGAACTAGCTCAAATTCTGTAGTGTTTTTATTCCTGAAAAATCAGTATGACTTGAGTGTTCCTATAAACAGGGCCTAGAAGAAGGACTGGTTATACACTGATCAGCATTCTCAGCTGACTTACTGAGGCCTGCGGGGTGGATATCTGTAGTCAAACATACGTCTCTATCTTGGCTGTGTTTTGTCAGATTCCATTTGTAAGTTATTGGATACCTGCTTGTAATATTAGATGTTAAAAATGAAAACTTAAAGCTTTTATTTTAAAGCATAGACCGCTTTCTTTATTCTCACAGTTGGTATGGTGAATAAATGAAGATGTTTAAATCTTTGCGTAACATAATAGGTTGAAACCAGCTTCTTGGGTGCTTGAAGAATCATTGTTTTTTATTTTTATAAAGATGGGTCATAATTTTGGTGATTGTTAGTATGATTTTTTTATTCTGTTTTTTCTTAGGCTGGTCTCATCATTTATCAAAAACTAGAAATTTTGGGAGATGCGGTGCAATTGTTTTCTATAAATAAAGGTATGTTATGATCTGAAAAGAAAAGATAAAATTTGAATTTGCTCTGCTGTAAGGTTTAGCTCAAAAAGACAATATTCACACCTGTGCAAAGTATTAATATTGCAACTTCTTGAGTGTCTGAGCAGTTTTGGCATTGGGTTACCATCTGTTTGGCCAAAGCTTAGGGTTTCAGGCATGTTACTGTGGCAAAGCAGGACTTTCTGCTTTTATTTTGTAGCATGGCTGCTTATTAGACGTTGATAGTTGGGGCTTTGTGGCTTTGATAACATCAGTGATACAACTAGCTCTCTCCCAGTTGGGAGATTATACATCCTTGCTATGAATATTTAAAATGTACAAGATGCTTTATAGTGCCCTGGTTTAAATTTCTAAGTTTTCTCCAGGGTAGGGTTACTCTGATGTTTTTCTCCAAAAAGAATGGCCACTTCGTTCAACTTCATTGCCTTTCTCAGATATTTCGGTAGGTTGGTGATAGCAGACACATGCAGCAGGGTGAAACACATGGGCTTTGTTGGCACAAGGACCAGTGGCGGAATCCCAGCCACATGACCTGGCATTACCTGTTTCCCCATGGTTAGCGTGTGGGTGATAGCATAATAGCTATTTTAAAGAATAGTTATGGGCACTAAAAGGGACACACTATCCAAAGAACCTATATTGATATGTATAGAGTTATTATTACTATTCTTGTAGCTCCTTTTAAGAGAGATTTAGTAACTATGTTTGTTAAGAAGTTAATTCAGTTAGGTGATTTTGCTAAATAAACTTAAAATTATGGCATGACTTTTTCATATGAAATTATGTCATATCCTTTATAAATGTCATGAGAAGGGACCTATATCCTTTATGCTAGATCCTCCTTTTCAAGATCCTCCTTTTCTAGTTAA
Source organism: Saccopteryx bilineata (assembly GCF_036850765.1). Classification (NCBI taxonomy): domain Eukaryota; kingdom Metazoa; phylum Chordata; class Mammalia; order Chiroptera; family Emballonuridae; genus Saccopteryx; species Saccopteryx bilineata. The sequence continues at coordinate 23,746,773 of NC_089495.1, forward strand.
GTAAAAATATTTCTTATATTTTTTTTCTTTCCATGGAAAACCACTTCTGATCAGTGCTTGCTGACTCTCTCTAGCCAGAGGTACTATGGCTAGAGATTATCTTGACAAACTGAGGCAGATGATATGTTTTTGAAGGTGATCTAGAGAATAAGATATAAGGACTTATTTAACTCTTAATAGATTTAAATTCAGTGGAGGGAATTTGTGATATTCTGGATTGCAGAATTGCTTGTAGGCTATGCTTTCAGTTTTGTCTTTTATGCAAATGCTTCTGGGAAATGTTTAAGATATTTTTCACTAAAGTAACGTATATATTGATAGTATTTATAAAGTCAGTACTGGAAGCCCTGGAATTGATGTACCTGTCGTTGTGATACTACGTTCTTTGACTCTCACTTTTATTCTCTATTGCATTATATGTGTAAGTAGTATATATTGTGACATCGGAAATGAAGTAACTTCACCAGGATCCCAGTGAATTGTAACTGATTACCAATGCCTATTTTCCTTTCCTCCCGCCTTCCCTCTTTCCCTCTCTTCCTGTTATTAAGTCAGAGGTATCAACCTCACTTTTCTTAAACTTTCCTGTTGTACACTATAGATGATATTTCCAAATGACCACTTTTGGTTTGTATAAGATTATGTTTTTTCTTCTTATTGAAGTATACCAGTAGATTAGAACATCAGAAAATAAAAGGATATTTACACATCGTTTCATACTGTTAAAATACCAGCTTATTCCCAAGATGGCAGCTAATAAGCACTAAGTGATATAATAGTTAAATATGTATTTATTCATTTGTTAAACATTGTTGAGTGCTTTATGATATGGGGATACAGTAGTGAGCAACACAGGCGTAGATCTGTTTCCGGAGAGGGACCCTCAGGTTGTGTGGGGGATATAGATGAACACAACAGGCAGCCCGGCGAGGGGCACGAGTCTTCTGCTGCAGGAAAACCAGGTACTGTGGTTAGCCCGTGGGAGAGGCATCTGGTACGTATTTGGAGGTATTAGAGAATATTTTCTGGAGAAAGTATGTTTAAGGCAAAACCTGAATTCTGAGCAGGAGTGAGCTAGCTGAAGTGTGGGGGACACGTGCTGCGGGCACAGGAGGTAAGAAAACGTCAGAGGTAAGAGATGGCACAATATCTGCAGGCAGCTGGGAGGAGTCTGGGGTCATGAACTGTCCAATACGACAGGGTGAGGAATGAGGGAGAAGCAGAGAGAGAAACGCCCGTAAGTCATGTTAAGGAGTTGAAGACCCTCCTGAGAGCTACCACGAGTTTTAAACCCAGGAGTGACACGGGTTACCTTAAATAATAACTTGGGCTGTAGAGCAGAACATGGGTTGTAGGAGGGCATGGGGTCACAGTGGGAAGAAGACCTACTAGCAGACTATTCCCGTAATCCAAGTGAGAGGTGATGGTGGTTGGTTGTATTGAGGATGGAGAGAAGTAGGTTGATCCAGAGAACATTGAATAGGGAAGTAGATTCAACAGAATTGGATGTGATGCTGAGGGCCATGTATCAAGGGTCATTTCTGTGTTGTTGGCATGAGCAACAGAGATGAAGAACACCAAAGAGGAGGGGCCGGATTTGGGGAAGAGGAGTCATACAGTTGATTTTAGGTACGTTAAGGAAGGAAGCCGGTGACAGCAAAATGGAGGCGGCCAGTAGGCACTTAGCTTATAACTCAGGAGACAGTTTGTGTTGAAAATAAGGAATCAGGAATTGGAGATAAAGAATTAGGGCTAAGAAGCTGAGGAACGCTGAGTATTCAATGTGTGCATGGAGGAGGGAATCGACCCCAGAGGATAGCCATGGGCAGAGAGGGCGATTAGGAGGTGTGTGCAGGAGGCCACATGGAGGGCATGTTTGAAGTAGGACAGTGTTACCAACTATTTTGAATTCTGCGGAGAGTTTGAGAAACTGAGGACTTAGAATGAATCATTAGATTTGGCAACATGGCAGTCATTTGTAACCTTTACTACAGCAGCCCTGGGGTACTGGGTGCCAAAAGAGGGTTTCAGTGAGAAGGTGGTCTTTTGGGGCATGTGCTTTTGAAACAGAAAAGGGTCCACAGGCTTCAGTATGTGAGGTGCAGTAACCTTAGCAGGAGGGCGTAGTGGAATGGCGTGGGTGGCAATCATTAACGTGAATAGAGGGCTAAATTAGAGCTCAGGAATGCGAGAGAACTTGTGTAAGCAGCTTTGTCTTAGAAGCTTGGTTTGGAAAGGGAATATTCATTTGTTCACAACATATTTGTCGGTGATTATTATGGGTCAGGCATTGTTCTGGTTGCTGGGGAAATTCAGTGGGAAATTGACTGCAGGGAGAGGGAGCAGGCCACAGGGATCTCTAAGGGCAGGATGTAGCAGGCATAGGGCAAGGAAGGAGCAGAGCCTCTAGGGGCGATTGCGTGCCTTGTGTGAGGGTGAGGGGTGTAACTGCAGTGAAATGAGTGAGGGTGAGAATAGTAAGAAAAGAAGCTAGAAAAGTAGCATGAGCCACATCATTTAGGGCTTTATAGGCAGTGAATCTGACTTCATATTTTATTAATTAAAATAAATATAATGATAAGTGATGGGAAAACTCTTACAGGATATGGAGCAGGAGAATGACATGATTAATTTTTTATTTTAAAAGGATTTTTCTGGCTGCTAGCAGAGGGCGAGTGTTTAGACAGGGAAGTTACTTAGGAGGCTGTTGTAATTGTCCAAGCAAGAGGCAGTAAGCTTTTGGGTTAGGCTGGAAGTGGTAGAAATGAGAAGTGGTAGATTCTGTGTATATTTTGAAGGAATATATTGTGAAGGATTTGCTGACTTCTCCATAATGGCTGAGATGTCTAGACTGAGAACAATCAAGATATTTTGGTTGGTTTAACTGAGTGACTGGAAGGATCAGTTAGTGGAAAGATTATGGGAAGAAGTAGGTTTTGGTGAGAAAAATCTAGATTTAAGATGAGGCCATGCTAAATTTTGACGCTTATTGATATCTAGGGAGATATCTTGGTTGGAAGTGTGATTCTGCTGTTAGGGAAAAGGTTGGCATTGGAAATGTGACTTTGGGAATCACCAGCATACAGATAGTATTTAAAACAGGGAGACTGGATGAGATAAAACAGGGGTGGAGTAAAGGGCAGAAGAGGCCCAGGTGCTGACATCAAGGGCACACCAGGAAGATGAGCAGAGTGCAGCAAAGACGACTGAGCAGGGCTGGTAATTATGTGGTATTCAGAAGCTGAGTGCAGAAACATTTTAAGTGGGAGGAAGTTAACCACTTCTTTTGAATGCCTTGGAGAGTTTGAGTGAGATGAGGAACTGGAGTTAACAATTAGCTTTGACCGTGGGAAGCCATCAGTGGTGGCCTTTCCAAAAGCAGCTGTGTGTAGTGGTGGGGGTGAAAGCGGAGTACTTGGAGTCAGTTTAGGAGAAAACGGGAGGAGAACATTTGTAACAGTGTGTATGGATAACTCTTACAAGAAATTTCACTTAAGTAGGAGTAGTGACACTAAGATAGCCTGGCAGACGGGGGATGAGAAGATGAGATAGTTCTCTTCCTGTTTCTGTTTTCTTACTGATATGAGAGGTGAGTTGTTTCCCCAGTCAGAGGAGGGACAAGCTGATACTGCAGGCTGAAGAGGAGAAGGGGTCGGAAACAGTAATCTTGGGAGTGAGACAGTGGAAAATGCAGAATGGTTAACAAGTCGTTACTGAGGGTTTGAGATCTGTGTCATGAATTTAAGACAAAGTGAGGTGAGTCCTCATAGTTGGGTTTTATTTTCAACTATATTCAACAGCTTGGGTGCAGGCATCAGGTAGGTAAAAACGCTGGGTTTAAGTAGAGTAGGGGTTTCGCCAGGTTAGTGCCATGGAGGGAGGAAGGAGCAAAGGGTTGAGTCCATACAAGGAAATGTTTACTGTAACTCGGGAGAGGAAAGGAAGACGCGGTGAGGGTGGGAGTGGGAGGGATCATGGGCAGGGGTCCCCAAACTTTTTACACAGGGGGCCAGTTCACTGTCCCTCAGACCATTGGAGGGCCGGTCTATAAAAAAAAAACCAACTATGAATAAATCCCTATGCACACTGCACATATCTTATTTTAAAGTAAAAAAAAAAAAAACTGGGAACAAATATAACATTTAAAATAAAGAACAAGTAAATTTAAATCAACAAACTGACCAGTATTTCAATGGGAACTATGCTCCTCTCACTGACCACCAGTGAAAGAGGTGCCCTTTCCGGAAGTGCGGTGGGGAACGGATAAATGGCCTCAGGGGGCCGCATGTGGCCCGCGGGCCGTAGTTTGGGGACCCCTGATCATGGGTAAGGAACCGGTGATAGAGTTACGGATTTGGCTCTGAAAGTGTGAAAGAATTGTGCAGGGAGAGCAGGTCTGAAAGAAAGAGAGCGTGCTGATGTTCAGAGGTGGACTGCTTACCATTAAAGTTTGGAGGTGGTGACTTCACTGGCAGTTGTAAATTTTAAATTTTGAGGACGTTTGAGGTCAGACGAGGAAAAGATTGTTGGTATTGGAGGGACCAAGGAGCTGAAAAGGCTACCCCTTTGGTTGGAGCATCTCTGTGAACGTTGAAATCACTAAAGTAGTAGCGAAGGGAAAGATAGTGAACCAGGAGCTGAAATCTTCAGTGACTAGAAAAGATGTGATTTTGAGAACATAAGAGAACTGCAGCAATCAGGAATAGCAGATGTTATGCCTTCCGAGGAGCTGGACTTTTTGAAGGACAAGAGAAAGGATAATGAAGAGTAAGAAATTCTAAGCTGGGGTCTGGGAGGTGAGACAGGTTTTGTCACGTAGATGGAGAATGAGGTGCTGGTGGACAGAATGAAGTTGAGAGTTTGGGGACGACTGATAATGAGGGCAGTACGGAATGGCTGTTGGATAATGGCTGTGTTTTACCAAACTATATTTAATAAGCAGCCTGCATGATATTATATTAATTCCTGATTTTAAAATAGTGCAGATGGGTTCAGATTCTCATTTCTACCTTCCCCTTCTTCCCTGGTTGGTAACCACTGGGTTGTAATATGTATGAATGCAGATCATTTTGAATTCATTCTAAAATTTAAATAGGAAAAATTTGAAAGTAAAGTAAAGTGACAAGTGATTTGGAGATATGATAAGGAATTCTTTTTGTTGCAATTGGTTTAAAGAAAGAAGGTGAAAATGGGAGACCTAATGCTGTTTAAATATCTCTGCTTTGTGCTTTGCAAATTGATACTGACTTTTTTTTCCCCCAGAGGAAGAAATACTGCCTAGTGAAGTGAAGAAACAGTTGACTTCAATCTCTGAGGAGATGACAGATCTGGCTAAGCATCTTCCTGACACTTTAAGCAAGCTGGAAAATCCGCAGAGGTTAAATATCATTTGTTTTTCATCAATTCTGTTTGTTCTTACTGCATTTTCCTATGTGTGAGCTAGACTTATATAAGTTTGCTTGAACACACACATACAGACCACTGTATACATTTGAGAAATATCTTCCCAGTTGTTAAATTATGCATCAAAAAATTCAAGGCTTTTCTGTCTGCTTTGTAAGGATGTTTTATAAAACACAGCAAAAATAAAATTCATAAGTCCATGTGAAGGAATATATTTAAGATTCAAGGTTGTTTTTGGCCATCTTTCATTTAATTATATTTATAGTTTGGTTACTTGACATCTATAAATAAAAGCAACTTTTATACCTTGTAGCTTTATTTTTCTGGTTATTATCTGATTATTATATAAAAAAACCTACCTAATCAGTAGACTATTAGAACAAGAGGCATTCAGATTTTAAAGATTTTTTTATAGCCGATGAGCTGGATAACTTGAGCTGTTTGGATTAATAGACATGAGACTACTGCCTGGTGCTGTGTAGCTAACTCTTTTTGGAAGCAGGCCTTGCCCTAGTCTTAATTGCTGTTAAGTCTCCAAAAGCAGGAGTGCTCTGGAACAGGGAATGATTACAATGTGGCACTATACAGTTCTGAGGGAAAAATACTTTTTAGAAATATGAAGGCAGTTAGTTATTTTTTTATTTTTAATTTTTTTTAATTAAAAAAAAATTTTTTTTTTTAATGGGGCGACATCAATAAATCAGGATACATATATTCAAAGATAACAAGTCCAGGTTATCTTGTCTTTCAATTATGTTGCATACCCATCACCCAAAGTCAGATTGTCCTCTGTCACCTTCTATCTAGTTTTCTTTGTGCCCCTCCCCCTCCCCCTTTCCCTCCCCCTTTCCCCCCTCCCCCCCGTAACCACCACACTCTTATCAATGTCTCTTAGTTTCACTTTTATGTCCCACCTACATATGGAATAATGCAGTTCCTGTTTTTTTCTGATTTACTTATTTCACTTCGTATAATGTTATCAAGATCCCACCATTTTGCTGTAAATGATCTTATGTCATCATTTCTTATGGCTGAGTAGTATTCCATAGTGTATATGTGAAAGGCAGTTAGTTAAAACAGAATTCTGACTCTGACAAAATGAGTGTTAATATATGCTTTGTCGAATGAGATTTGTGATATATTTTGATTGAGAGATTTAAAAATATGTTATAGAAATTAAGCTCTTTTTTCAAAGTCATTTTCCCCCTAACAGTTTGTTTTGGTAGTTTTTATGTAACTGAGAAAGAATTTCTGAAAGATGTACCGCTCAAATGGGGAAAGGTATGAACAAAGCCATTTCTTACTCATTTTTACACTTTTCCTCCATGAAAGAAGAAAAAGCACCATTTCAGATTTTTATTCTAGTATTTCAGATTTTTATTCTAGCAATTAAAATATCTATTAATGTTTTGCTTTTGCTTTATAATGCCAAAACTAAATGGGGTTCCTTAAAACTTGAGAATGGCAAACACTAGATTCATTTTTAGTAAAGATAGATCTTATAAAGTTTTATCGTCAGAACAGGAACTAGTTAAATCTCTAATTTTTCAGGTTCTTTGTAACAAGTCTACAGTAAAACCTAATTTATCTGGATCATACCTCAGAACCAGAAGAACAAAAAAAGCCTTTGAACAGCCAGAGTACATGCCATAAACATGAATTCAGGCTCACTTCACTGTATTTCCAGTGGAGTGCATGAGGCCACAGTCAGAGCGTATTTGGTTTTTGTTTATAGATACAGTTTAATAAACTTGGATACCCAGTTAAATTGAAAACCAGCTAAGGATTAGGAATGATACCCACATGACCACAGCTGGAAGTTATAGTTGGCTATCTCTGAAGTAGGATAAAACTATAAAAATGTAAGAACTTTTAAAATAGAACAGTTTGAGGTTTGTTAGCGAAGGGAACAGCTTTATGCTTCAGTGGACCTGGGAAGGTATTGGATTGTACGGTAGTACTACTTGGTCATTGATTTAAATTCAGTGCTTATCTTTTGTATTGCTCCCCTGTACTTGACATTCTGCTGGGTGCTGAAGTTGTCTGCAGGCTACTAATATACATAATAACAGTCCTAAGAAAGCAAAAGCACACTATGCATTATTGAAGAAGGCAGGCAGCTTTTGATGTTATTTATAGTAAATAGCTATCTTACAGGAAGTGTGTTCTTCTCTGATGTTAGCACAGGATAAATGAGCCCTTACATTTTGTCAATCTCTGTGTCACTGTATATCAGTGGTCCCAACTTTTTTTGGGCCACGGACCAGTTTAACGTCAGAAAATATTTTCACGGACCGGCCTTTAGGGTGGGACGGATAAATGCACAAAATAAAATTATGCGACTGGCGTAAAAACTGTGGTATTTTTAAATATAATTGTCGAACTTATGATATTTATTGGGCTAAGTTAAAGGAGGAACGAGCATTTCCTCATTATTCAGGCTGTATTTAAATTTGTTATTCTGACAACGTTTCATGTCTGACATCAATATGTAATGTGATAGGTTCAGGCTTGCTACCAATCATGAACCTACGACAATAAAAGTAAACATGAATCCACTGTTACTTGTATGCAACTTTATTAGAAGCATCCTCTTAACATCGCACCAACAACATAACATGAGTAACATCCTCTCTGCCTCCAAACACTTTCCAGTCGCTATGGTAACGTTTTAAATATGCCTTAAAAATAAGATACAACACAAAAACAAATATAAAGTGCATGAAAAATACAACTCACCATTGTTATAAATACTGTAAGTTAAGGGTTATTTATTATAATGTTTATATAGAATGAGAGATAGTAGCCTATCTCTCAACAACCATAGCGCTAAATCAGTGGGAGCCCTGAGCTTGTTTCTCTGCAACGAGACGGTCCCATCTAGGGTTAATGGGAGACAATGACACCCGAAGTGTGTTGCTTATGTCCAGTCTATTCCTTAATTTTGTTTTGGTTACTGTAACTGCAGAAAATCCCGCTTCACACAAATAGGATGTCGGAAATGGCAACAGGGTTTTCAGTGCTTTTGTGGCGATCTCGGGGTATTCTGCCATGACTTTAATCCAGAACACAGGCAGAGTTGTAGTCTTGAACATATTTTTAAGGCCGCCATCATTTGCGATTTCCAGTAGTTGATCCTTTTCTTGCATAGACACGCTGGATTTACCTGGTTTGTTGACAAATGGATCGCGGATCCATTCCTTGGCAATTCGTGGGTCTTTTGTGGTTGGGAAGTAGCGTTCAACCTCTTTTAAAAGCAAATACAGGTGATCGTGCACTAGCTGGGACAATGAGGCTTTGGCTCAGTCTCTTCCAAAATTCCCGCGAATGTTTGAAACATGTCAAATGTACCCCTGTTCACACGTCATTCTCACAAATCCAGTTTGGCTTTAAATGCAGCTACTTTATCTGCCAACTTGAAGACAGTTGTCATTTTCCCCTGAAGTGACCAATTGAGTTCATTGAGGAGGTTAAATATGTCGCACAAGTAACTGAGTTTTGCAACCCATTCCTTGTCACTGAAATGTGCTGCTAGCGGTGACTTTTTTTCTGAGAGAAATCTCTGCAGCGGCTCTCGTAATTCAAACACTCTGGCCAGGGACCTCCCTCGGGATAACCATCTTATTTCTGTGTATAGGAGAAAGTGTCTGTGCTCCGCGTTCATTTCCTCACAAAGCTGCTCGAACAGGCGCGAGTGAAGGACGTGTGCTTTGATGTGGTTAATAACTAACGACATCATTCAATACTCTGTTAAGTTCCGGTGGTATATTTCGGCTAGCCAGCATTTCCCTGTGAATGACACAATGTGTAGACTCGCATTCAGGTGCAACCTCCTTAATCCGAGTAGTTAAACCAGACATCCTTCCGGTCATGGCAGCAGCTCCATCTGTGCATATGCCGACACAAAAAGACCATTTCAGTTTTCCTGATATATAGTCATCCAGCAATTTAAATAGTTCTGCGGCTGTGGTTATGGTTGGCAATGATAATGCACATAACATATCCTCATGCACATCCTCTTGGTAAAGATAACGCACGTAAACAAGTTGCATTGCCTTGTTGTCAATATCTGTAGATGCATCAACCTGGAGAGCATACCACAGTGATTTATTAATCCTTTCCAACAATTGTGATTCAATGTCCTCTGCTATTTCCTCAATGCGCCGTGTGACGGTGGTAGCCAAAAGAGGCATCTGTGCTATCTTTTTAACCGCAGCCTCTCCTAGAAGTTCACGACAAATGTCTCTAGTGGCTGGAAGGATCAATTCTTCACCAATGGTGAATGGCTTCTTAGCCTTAGCAATATGATTAGCCACCAAGTATGATGCTCTCAGTGCACTCGCATTTATTGATGTATTGGCTACCAGTAATTGTTTCTGTCCTTCTTGTTCATGCTTTTTTCTTTCGAAATACTCACCAGGCTTGTCTTTTAAAGTAGGTGGTTGGTCTCTAAGTGCTGAAGCAGTTTTGAAGGCTTCATTGCCTCATTACTTAGCCGGTTGCCACATATTATGCAGAGCAGCCTTGGGGCGTGAGAATCACTAGTTGCGATAAATCCATACTTCAAGTAGGACTACTGGTATTGTCTGTTAAATGAAGCCTTCTTTTTCTTTGAGGTCATAGGTTCTTCTTCTGTCTCCGCACTGGCCCTTTTCCACTTTGCAAAAAAACTTTCGATGGCATTTTGTTTTTCACTCATTTTGCTAGTTTATGGGTTTAATTTTAGCGGCAACATATCACGTGACCGAGACAAGCATCAAGAGTGAGTCTTAGACGGATGTAACAGAGGGAATCTGGTCATTTTTTAAAAATAAAACATCGTTCAGACTTAAGTTTAAATAAAACGGAAATAATGTAAGTTATTTATTCTTTCTCTGCGGACTGGTACCAAATGGCCCACGGACTGGTACTGGTCTGCGGCCTGGGGGTTGGGGACCACTGCTGTATATAATCCTAAATGTTCTTTATAAGATTTGAAGAGTTTTAGAGTGTTAGAATTAGTCAGTTTTTAGGTTTTAAAATTTATTAGAATTTAATTTTGCTTTTGGATTTTTGATGTGGACTTTATCAATTTAGGCTTGAGCCCAACTTGGAGTGCCTATTAATAATGGTGGTGTTTTCAGTGTGGAAATAACTAATGAAAAAGCTCTGGATTTTTGGTAGTTTATACCCATAATGATCAAATCTTTATTTGAATTATTAATGTAAAACTTTCAAAGTCAAGTCAATCTGACTTATTTTACTTAGTATGATATTCTCTATATGTATTCATGTTGTTGCAAAAGATAGTATTTCATCTTATCTTATGGCTGAGTCATATTCCATTGTGTATATGTACCAGATCTTTTTTATCTAATCATCCATGGAAGGACATTTAGGTTGTTTCCATGTCTTGGACACTTAATAATGCTACAGTGAATATAGGGGTACATATCTCTTTATGAGTAAATGTTTTCAAAATTTTCAGGTAGATACCCAGAAGTGGCTATCTATGATGGTAGCTTTATTCATTTTTTGAGGGTCCTTCATACAGTTTTTCATAGAGGCTGTCCCAATTTACATTCCCACTAGCAGTTCCTTTTCTCCACAACCTTTCCAGCACTTGTTATCTCTTGTCTTATTGATTGCAGCCATTCCAACATGTGTGAGGTGGTATCTTGTTGTAGTTTTGATCTGCATTTCCCTATCACTAGTGAAGTTGAGCATGTTTCATACCTGTTGGCCATTTGTAAGTCTCTTGGGAGTAGTGTTTATTCAAGTCCTCTACCCATTTATGTTTTTTTTATTGTTGGTTGTGTGAGTTCTTTATATATCTTCTATACTAGTCCCTTTACTGAGGTATTGTTTGCAAATATCTCCCATTTGTCAGGTTGCCTATTTGTTTTGTTGATTTTCTTTTTCGGTGTAGAAGCTTTTTGGTTTTATATAGGCCCATTCATTTATTTTTACTTTTATTCCCCTTGTCTTTGGGGTCAAATTTATAAAATCTTCTCTAACAGCCTGACCAGGTGGTGGCGCAGTGGATAGAGCATCATCGGACTGGGATGTGGAGGACCCAGGTTCGAGACCCCGAGGTCGCCAGCTTGAGCGCGGGCTCATCTGGTTTGAGCAAAGCTCACCAGCTTGGACCCAAGGTCGCTGGCTTGAGCAAGGAGTTACTCGGTCTGCTGTAGCCCCATGGTCAAGGCACATATGAGAAAGCAATCAATGAACAACTAAGGTGTTGCAACAAAAAAACTGATGGTTGATGCTTCTCATCTCTCTCCGTTCCTGTCTGTCTGTTCCTACCTATCCCTCTCTCTGGCTCGCTCTCTGTCTCTGTAAAAACACAAAACAAAAACAAAAACAAAAAAACTTCTCTAACATCAGGTCCATGAGTTTAGTGCCTATGTTTTCTTCTATGTATTCTGTTGTTTCACGTCTCTTATTTAGGTCTTTTATCTATTTTGAGTTCATTTTTCTGTATGGTGACAGCAGTTTAGTTTCATTCTTTTGCATGTGGTTTTCCAGTTTCCCCAGCACCATTTATTGAAGAAGCTTTCTTTTTTTCTTGTATATTTTTGGCTCCTTTGTTGAAAATTATTTGCCATTATATATATGGGTTTATTTCTGGACTACAAATTCTGTTCCATTGGTCTGTGTATTTGTTTTTCTGCCAATACCATGCTGTTTTGATTACTGTCACTATGCCCATATGGTTTCACTCATATGTGGGATATAAAACAAAGCAACAGATGAACAAACAAAACAAAAAAACAAATTTATAGACACAGACAACAGTATGGTAGTTTCCAGAGGGGAAGAAGAGGGAGGGGGAGGGGAGGATAAAGGGTTCAAATATATGATGTCAAAAGGAGATATGGCTTTGAGTGGTGAACACACAATGCAGCAGATAGAGGATGTATTATAGAATTGTACTCAAAATTTATGTAATCTAATTAACCAGTGTCACCCCAATAAATTTAATAAAATTAAAAGTCATGTCAGATTTTAAATATTGATTATATTACAGAAAAATTAGAAGAGCTAAACAAAAGCATTAGTTAAATAGTAAAACATGTTTTTGTTCAACACATTCCCTATTTTTCCTTTAATTGCTACTTTTATGAAGTAACTTAAATTGCTATAATAAGCCCTGTAACCAGTATATAAGATAGTGTGCCTCATGTTCCACTCTAGCAGTTGTTTTCTTGTTCAGTCAAACAGGTTTGGTTATAATGTAGCCAATGTAGCCATTTAAAGTCACTTAGTTAAAATGTTATATTAGTAACTATATTTAAGGTGATAAGAAATTCAGTTCATATTTATTCTATACATTTTCTTCATATTTTCTTCTTCTGGTTGCCCACTGAGGGGAAGTTTTTTCTGTTTTACAGAATTTGTGTCTAGTATTGAGATTTTTGATGATGCAAAATATCATTTTCAAATTCTAGCATAAACACTCTTAGGTGTTGCTGGTGGGACTAGTTTGATCAGTAAATTGAAAAAAGGTAAAACATGGGATTATAAATATTTCCTTTTAGCTTCATATATTAATGTGTATATGTTTCTATTTTTTTATATACATCATGGCTTTTTCATTAAATATAGGCCTGATGTTTGGAGTTCTGCAGAGTGTTTCTTGTTTAAAGATACCCATATGTATCATATACAATTTCCAGTTTCAGGTGTTTTTTTTTTTGTTGTATTTTTCCGAAGTTGGAAACGGGGAGGCAGTCAGACAGACTCCCACATGCGCCCGACCGGGATCCACCCAGCATGCCCACCAGGGGGTGATGCTCTGCCCATCTTGGGGCATTGCTCTGCCGCAATCAGACCCATTCTAGCGCCTGAGGCAGAGGCCATGGAGCCATCCTCAGCGCCCGGGCCAACTTTGCTCCAATGGAGCCTTGGCTGCGGGAGGGAAAGCGAGAGACAGAGAGGAAGGAGAGGGGGAGGGGTGGAGAAGCAGATGGGCGCTTCTCCTGTGTGCGCTGGCCGGGTAGTGAACCCGGGACTTCTGCACGCCAGTCCGACGCTCTACCACTGAGCCAACTGGCCAAGGCCCAGTTTCAGTTTTTTAAAATGGAGTGAAAACTTAAGACATTTGAAGCAATCTTAATGTAGAGTCCTAAGATTTTCTTTTTCCTTCCAGACTTTTATAGTTTTTTGAACTATAGTTTATCAAACAGTACTTTTTAAGAAAAGTACATGTAGACTGCTAAGTCTACATGTTCAACTTGGAATTCAATGAAATAGTGGTTTTTTTTTATTAGTGGTCCTGTATCATTAATTCGACTTATATTTAGTTAGATTAATTAGTATAAAAAGGATAAACATTTAGTATGGGACCAAACACTGCTGCAGTTAATAAGCATACAAGTCAACTGTTGAGTGCAGAGGTGCATTGCTGTATTAATGGCCATTAGGAAATAAAGAGCAACTTTAATCCAATGTGTAATTGAAAAATAAAAACAAACAAAACACTGCGTCCTGGAAGTGAAGGTCAGTTTAGAAAGTTTCTATTCAAAAACATTAAAACTGGCCCTGGCCGGTTGGATCAGTGGTAGAGCTTCGGCCTGGCGTGCGGGGGACCCGGGTTCGATTCCCGGCCAGGGCACACAGGAGAAGCGCCCATTTGTTTCTCCACCCCCTCCCCTCCTTCCTCTCTGTCTCTCTCTTCCCCTCCCGCAGCCAAGGCTCCATTGGAGCAAAGATGGCCTGGGTGCTGGGGATGGCTCCTTGGCCTCTGCCCCAGGCGCTAGAGTGGCTCTGGTCGGGCAGAGCAACGCCCCGGAGGGGCAGAGCATCGCCCCTGGTGGGCGTGCCGGGTGGATCCCGGTTGGGCGCATGCGGGAGTCTGTCTGACTGTCTCTCCTGGTTTCCAGCTTTGGAAAAACACAAAAAACCCCCCTCAAAACCCAAAAAAAACATTAAAACTTGGGATTCAGAGGGAATCTGAATTAAATTAAATTAAATTAATTAAATTTGAATTAACTTTTCTAAAATATTTTTTAGGGTTTTTGTACTGTTGAAGGATATTTCAGAAAGTCTGCATTCCCTGAGGAAGGTGCTGTTTGGTTCCGCTGAGACTGAAGTGAGGCCCGGTATTAACTGGCGCTCACCGCCGCTGGAAGATCCAGCTGCTGGGGGAGTCCAACAGGAGCAGACCAGGGAAGAGAGAGCTTGTACTCAAGGGGAAGCCGAGCTGGGGGGCGCAGCACTTGAGAATTCAGCGACGCGCTGTGGAGAACATGTGCTTGGAAACGAAGTGAAACAAGAAGGTGGACTTGAAGACGGACCCGAAGGCAATCGGCCGAAAGAGAACACGGACAGGAGTTATCTGATGTCGTTAGGTATCACCGAATGGGAACTCCAGGCTTTGGAACAGCAGGCTCAGGAGAAGTATCTTGGTGATGTGACTCGCAAATCTTCTGAGGTACTGAGTAAAGAGAAAACAATTTTTATTGACCTGTAGGGTTGGCTAATTTTTCATGTAAAGGGGCAATAATAAATATTTTAGGCTTTGCAGATCACACCGTCTCTGTTGTAACTCCTCAGTTCTGCCAGTTTAATGTGAAAGCAGCTACAGACAAATGTAGGCAGATGAGCTGCTTTGTGTTTCAGTACAACTCATTTACAAAATCAAAAGGTGGCCTGGACTTGGCTTGTGAGCCATGTTTTGCTACACCTGACTTAGTATAATAAGCAGCATCTTATATTTAGTTTTATACTGGAAAGATTTCGTCGTGTCAATACACATTTATTATAATTTGCTGTTTTAGCATTTCTCCTGCCTTTTAGCTAATAGCTATCTCTGCTTTTTTTGGATTTTCTACATATCTACTAGTGTTTACTCTTCCAAACTTGAGTTTGGGGATTAGTCTGTTTCCTCATACAGATTTTGTTTACTTGCTATTGTGAGAGGAGGATTTCTAATAAACTGATGTTTTTGCTTGACATTAACTAACCTTTACTGTTATCTAGAGCAGTGGTCTCCAACCTTTTTTGGGCCACAGACCGGTTTAATGTCAGAAAATATTTTCATGGACCAGCCTTTAGGGTGGGACGGATAAATGTATCACGTGACCGAGACAAGCGTCAAGAGTGAGTCTTAGACGGATGTAACAGAGGGAATCTGGTCATTTAAAAAAAATAAAACATTGTTCAGACTTAAATACAAATAAAACGGAAATAATGTAAGTTATTTATTCTTGCTCTGCGGACTGGTACCAAATGGCCCACAGACCGGTACTGGTCCGCGGCCCTGGGGTTGGGGACCACTGCTCTAGAGAGTCAGTGTATGGCCTGCGGCTGCCACCACTGTGGCCATGCATGTGCAGGTTATTATGAATTTGGACTGATAGAAAAGAAACAGTGGAGCCAAAAAATGATGGGCCATTCCTTTATTAAAGTCTCACACCGGCCGATGAGCAAACACACAAGGAAAACACTTCCCTTTCACTCAGAGCTCACAAAGCCCCGCACATTCTCCGGTTCCACAACCAGAAGAATCTTCTCCGGTTCCTTCTAGAATCAAAGGCCTCACCAGCCTCAGTGGAGCTCACAAAGCCCCTCAGCTCTGGTTCCTCATCTGCACACCTTCTCTCTCTCTGCAAAACTGGCTGCTTCTTCAGCACTCTGCAAACATGGCTTCTTTCTCCTTTTTCTCTCTCTTTTCTAAACTTTCTGGCATCAAAACCTCTCCTCCAGCAATCATTAGCAAAACAATGGCCCTTCCTAAGCAGGAAGGTAATTTGCAGACCACATATACCTAATGCTGCCCAGCTGCATTTTGTAAGAATAAAAGTGAGCAAACTCAAAAAATACAAATTTTACAAACTCATTTGCCCAACAGTCAGTAATTAATTTCTTAATATTGTTAAACATTCTATAAATATATTCTCTCTCAACTTCATGTTTAGATTTCTGATTAGATTAGTTTAATTTGTGAGATTTTGTTTTTCTCCTGGCTAAGTTAAGCATAATTTTTTTGAAGTAGTGAATTTGTATTAGAGAAATCAGTGTTTCTTTTATTGTAAAGACAGATAATAAAAAGAGACATTATATAGCCTTATAGTTTTATCTCATTTATTTTTTTAATAGTTAAAAAAATTACCAATGATGCCCACATTTTGTATTTTATACATTTTTTTTACAATAATTGTTTTAAACTTTTAAAAAGTAGATTTAAAAATCATTTAATGGATTTATTTTCCCCTCAGTTTTCTTCAGTATTTGAAGAATTCTTTATATTTTGGTTACCATATTAGTAATTACTTCTGTCAATGTGTAAATGCATTTTATTTTTAAATGGTTTTCAAATTATTCTCATACCAGGGGTTTATAAAACAGATTCCCTTTTTAGGAAATATCTTTTGCTTACATCTATATTACTTTTTAAATTTTTAGAAATTTTATATTATGAGGCCCTGGCCGGTTGACTCAGTGGTAGAGCGTCGGCCTGGCGTGCGGGGGACCTGGGTTCGATTTCCGGCCAGGGCACATAGGGGAAGCGCCCATTTGCTTCTCCACCCCCACCCCCTCCTTCCTCTCTGTCTCTCTCTTCCCCTCCTGCAGCCAAGGCTCCGTTGGAGCAAGGATGGCCCGGGGGCTGGGGATGGCTCCTTGGCCTCTGCCCCAGGCGCTGTAGTGGCTCTGGTCGGGGCAGAGCGACGCCCCGGAGGGGCAGAGCATCACCCCCTGGTGGGCAGAGCGTAGCCCCTGGTGGGCGTGCCAGGTGGATTCCGGTTGGGCGCATGTGGGAGTCTGACTGTCTCTCCCCGTTTCCAGCTTCAGAAAAATACAAAAAAAAAAAAAATTAAAAAAAAAGAAATATGATCAGGATTTCATGATCTGAGTGACATCATTTCCCCTAATTATTGCCATGTTTTATTGTGTAATAATTATTAGCATTTTTTATTATCCATGAAAAACCCCATTTAAAAAGTAGAAGTTTTGCCTGACCTGTGGTGGCGCAGTGGATAAAATGTCAGCCTGGAATGCTGAGGTCGCTGGTTCAAAACCCCAGGCTTGCCTGTTCAAGGCACATATGAGAAGCAACGATGAGTTGATGCTTCCTGTTCCTACTCTTTTGTTTCTCTCTCCTTACTGTCTCTAAAATTAAGAAATAAAATCTTTAAAAAGTTAAAAAAAGAAGTAAAATCTTTTTCTCTTTATATAGAACTTATTTTGAAATATTTTGTTTAATCTTAATATTTATATTTCCAGGTTAATTTAGTCTATATGTTCTCGTCCTACTTAGAATTTAAAAATGAGACCTCTTCAGACGGTCTTCTGTGTTTCTTCTTTGGGTTTCTTCTGTGCAGGTTCCCATGCTGCTGGACACCTGTTTCCTGGGGATTCCAAATGTCTGTCAAGGTTCCTCGTATCTAAACATCAGCAACAGCTAAAGAAATAACTTATCTGACACTATTTTTCAAATATATGTAGGTGCTATTTGTAAATACCGATTTATTTAAAGGTATTTTTATAATCATAGTATCTTTTTGTATCTTTTTAAGAACAACTATTGTTCCTGGCTTTGTACAGAATTTTTCAGTCTTGCAGAGAGGTTCTTGTACTCAAAAAGTTTGGGAAACCCAGTTTGATATTGTTTAATGATAGTTGAACTTGTCACTGTATATTCTTATTTAGAGTGTGGGCTTTATTTCAAGTCTGTTTGTCTACCTTTTTTTACCTTTCCAATTATATTTCTTTCATTTCCTTTTTGTTTGTTTCTTTGTGTCTTACTGTGCTTCTATGTTTACTTCTTCTTTCTTCCTCCTTACCTCTTTCCTTTCTTTCTATCATATAAACATATAAATATGTACTATAAATTTATCTATTAGAGAACTTTATTTTGTAGAAAGAGTGTATGGAGTTAATTATACTGGAAATTAATGTTTGAAATCCTTTTTTTTTTCAAGGATTTATCTTTCAAGGACAATGAAGAAGATACATCTTATATAATTGAAAGTGATGAAGATTTAGAAATGGAGATGCTTAAGGTATGTTTAGAATTTTGGTAGATTACCTTTAGGTCTTTCCAAAGGACATTTAATTAAGCAAAATGTCACCTAATTCTAAATTGGTATGAGATTGCTATCAATT
Organism: Saccopteryx bilineata; assembly: GCF_036850765.1. NCBI lineage: Eukaryota > Metazoa > Chordata > Mammalia > Chiroptera > Emballonuridae > Saccopteryx > Saccopteryx bilineata. The sequence goes on from NC_089495.1 coordinate 23,765,268, forward strand.
ATGTAACCTTAGATTTTGTTTTCCAATTTACAGTTCTTTATATGATCTCTGAATAATCTTTTAGTAATAGTCTAGTAATTTTTACAAACTAGAAAACATACTAATATGTTTTCCTTTAGATCACTTTCTTTTAATCTCTTCCTGTGATTCAGCTCTCCAGTATTGAAATAAGTTTCCTTTTATTCCCATTAATGTGTGTATTCCCTTTTATTTGGAAGTTCTATTTTTTTTTCAAAATTAGGAAGTTCTATTTTTATACATTTAGTATTCTTTTTTCTTTCTTTGTTTCTATTTCCTTTGAATATTTTACATTTGTTATGTATAGTTTTCTAATGTTTTAAATAGTTCAGTTTTCCTGTTATCAAAATGAAATTATTATTTTATAATTTATTTATTTTCTACCCCTTTACCCAATCTCCAGTTTCTTTGTTAGGTCTTGTGAATCAAGGATAGACAATGAGAATAAAAGTCTAAATTTAGCCAAATTAAGTGAAAATGAAAGTACAGAAGTTCACAATTTGGCCTACTTTTTTTTATTTTTTTTATTTTTTTTTATTTTTTATTTTATTTTATTTATTCATTTATAGAAAGGAGAGAGAGGGAGAGGAGAGAGAAAGAGAGAGAGAGAGAAGGGGGGAGGAGCAGGAAGCATCAACTCCCATATGTGCCTTGACCAGGCAAGCCCAAGGTTTCGAACCGGCGACCTCAGCATTTCCAGGTCGACGCTTTATCCACTGCGCCACCACAGGTCAGGCATGGCCTACTTTTTATTCCTCATTTTTAGATTGATTTTTTTTCTTTTTTTGATGAAATGAGATTAGGCCCCTGACCCTTTACTTTGGAGGCAGAGTAGTGGGTAGTGATTAGGAATGTGGATTCTGAATTTAGATGTGGGTTCTAATCCCACCTTCTTCATTGATTAGCTGTGTGACTTTGAGCAAGTTACTTAGTCTTTTTGATACTCGGGTAACAGTTGTAATTATTACTTAAGGTGTTACTTTTGAAGAGCTTAGTAAAACCTGTAAGTGTTTAATACGCATTAGCTAATAGTAATAATAGAACATAAGTGCTATCATATTCCGTTATTGGTTAACCATTTCTCTAAGGAGTGCTGTTCAGGTAGAGCATTTATAGGATACTTGTGGACTTCTGTAAAGATACTATATCTTGAACCTCTTAGAAGACAATCTGGATGCCACGTGAGAGGACTTTATTTTCAAAATGCTTTCCTAAGTGTTTTTGTTAACTTGAATAAACAATCAGGAGCAGAGCTTTTATTTTCCTTTTCCAGGCCTGAAACGAATATACTTATAGATCAATCTTTAAAGTCAAATTTATTAAATGGAAGTCTTAATAAAAAGAGGAAATAAGAACGGTGGTTTAATAATTCTTCTGTCATTTCTCAGTAAAAAATTTTATGAATGAAACAATTTTGAAATATTCTAACATTCTTTTTTTTTTTTTTTTTTTCTTTCTTTTTTTTTTTTTTTTCACTTTTCTGAAGCTGGAAACAGGGAGAGACAGTCAGACAGACTCCCGCATGCGCCCGACCGGGATCCACCCGGCACGCCCACCAGGGGCGACGCTCTGCCCACCAGGGGGCGATGCTCTGCCCATCCTGGGCGTCGCCATGTTGAGACCAGAGCCACTCTAGCGCCTGAGGAAGAGGCCACAGAGCCATCCCCAGCGCCCGGGCCATCTTTGCTCCAATGGAGCCTTGGCTGCGGGAGGGGAAGAGAGAGACAGAGAGGAAAGCGCGGCAGAGGGGTGGAGAAGCAAATGGGCGCTTCTCCTGTGTGCCCTGGCCAGGAATCGAACCCGGGTCCTCCGCACGCTAGGCCGACGCTCTACCGCTGAGCCAACCGGCCAGGGCGAAATATTCTAACATTCTTTAAATAGATAATCTTCATTTAGTGGAGGAAATCAGATATTGTCAGACAGTATGTTATACAGAAGCAGTAATATAGAATTGTGCACCAGAAACCTGTATAATTTTGTTAACTAGTGTGAAAACAATAAAAGAAGACAAAACCCCTTATTTCACAATTGTAATATTTCCTAAAATTATTTGAATCTACGACTGCTCACAAAAATGAGGGGATATTTTATTGCTTCATATTTATTTTGAAATATCCCCTCATATTTGTGAGCAGTATATTTGTTGTTGTTTTGACAATTCCAAAGGCATTTTTATTGTTTGCCTATAGTTTAAACCTCATACTTAAAAAGAATGTGACTGACGTGATATAGAGAAACTTATTACAAAAATAACATTAAAACTCGCACCTACTGCTTGGGAATTGAAAACATTGAAGTATGATAAAGTAAAAAATGTTTTAAATGGTCTAACTTCAAAATTTATGATAACTCTCCTTCGGGACAGTTTATTATATGCTATTAATGATCTCTGTTTATGCCGAAAGTGTTCCTTCTTTGCCATGTGTCTCTGAAACCATTCTTGAGCACGTAATTAAACTGGAGCACACATGTTCTTTTGTAGTATTGCTTGCACATCTGCCAGCTTTGAACAAAATTGTAGGCTCTATGAATAATACTCCTTTTGTGTTTGGTGAGAAAGATACGGCACTGTCAATGGTTTTGCTTTTAAAATTATTTTTAAACTTTCAGTCTTTAGAAAACCTAAATAGTGGCACAGTAGACCCAATTCATTCAAAATGTGCAGAAGTGGAGAGAAATCTGGATGTTCCTTGTAAAGAAGATGACGATGAGGATGAAGGTATTGAAGAGGAAGAAGGTAAACCCTGTAATATGTTTGAAATGACTCACCTCTGGTACCTATCACTGACTTTAACTTAGGGACCAGTTTTTAAATGTTTTGGAGGTCAAGGACTTATGTCATATAGTTAATTAGGTCCTATAAACTTGTCATTAAATCCCTTAGTGCTTTGGTCTCCATAAAGTACAATCTTAGTATTTATAAAAGTAAAGTTATAGAAATGTTATGTCATTTGGTGACTGTGGTGATGTCAAACTTTTCATTCTGAATTTTATATTTTGTTTGTGAAAATGATAAAAAATCATTAGTAAAAAATCATTAATTCATTACTGATATTAAACATTATAAATGGCATGATACATAGTGTCTATTTTGCAGGAGCTAATTACTTAAAACAAGTGGCACAATGTCAAATAGCAAACTAGCTGGATTTTCATACTGTGTATGCTAACTATATTAAGGAATCCACTAAGTGGACCTCCTATAATTTTTCCCTTTTTTAAAAAATTTATTTATTTATATTTTTCTTTTTCTTCTTTTTTATATGTGTCTGTGTGTTTTTTGTTGTTTTTTTTTTGTGGCAGACACAGAGAGAGTCAGAGAGAGAGACAAATAGGGACAGGCAGACAGGAAGGGAGAGAGATGAGAAACATCAATTCTTCATTGCGGTTCCTTAGTTGTTCATTGATTGATTTCTCATATGTGCCTTTACCGGGGGGCTACAGCAGACTGAGTGACCCCTTGCTCGAGCCAGCAACCTTGGGCTCAAGCTGGTGAGCCTTGCTCAAACCAGATGAGCCTGCGCTCAAGCTGGCGACCTCGGGGTCTCGAACATGGGTCCTCCACATCCCAGTCCAATGCTCTACCCACTGTGCCACCGCCTGGTCAGGCTTGTGTTTTTTAAAAATTTTTGTTACATTTTTTCTTTTGTGAACCTCATAAGTGTAAGTAATAACATTCATTATGGCAAATTGTGGGGTCTTCTCACAAAGTAGAACTCTTTCTAGAGCTAAATTTTATCATTGTTACAATGTGGAAATTTGAAGTTTATTTTGTAGGTGGATACATATGAAGATGTTAAAAAATGTTTTCCCCCTTGTTTTCTTACACATGAAATACACATATGACATCCCCAAATCAACTTAGTTTTCTCTTTAGAATTGTTAAAGCTGAGAAGTATAATAATGAATTTTCATTTGTTTAGAGATGAATTATCTTGACTCTTTGCATTGCTCTTTCTTGGACACTCGCGAACCCTTCAACCAGAGTAGAAAATGGAAATTAGTTTGGTAAAGTTAATATATCTGCCTTGTGCTATATGCAGTTAGAATTTTGGTCAAAGATATGGTGGAGTGGTAACTAAGATGAAGATTATATTTTATCTGTGGATTTCATTTGTAACTGTAATGTAATTTCTATTTACTATTAATTGAAAGTTAGTTATATTGTATTATAAAGTTTGGATTGATGTATTGCTTGCCATGGGTAGGGGTCTAATGTTAAGTTTTAGAAATATAGCAAATTCCAAAACATTAGTTCTTTTTATAGTACCAACAAATTGTGAACCACAGCCAAGTTCTGATACTTAGAATTAGGTAATTATCAAGGTGTTTGCCTGAATTCATGATTGGTACCCAGAGAACGAATTGGTTGAATTTAAAGGCAGAAAACAGTAACCTGTTGGTACCTATCACTGTACTCTTTAAAGGAAGCCAGTGATAAAACATTTATTCCCACTCACTGTGCTTCTGTTTTAACATAAGTACCCATTTTGTTTCATTTTAAGACCATTTAATACCAGGACCGAATGCAAAGCAAGTTATTTGCCTCAAGACCTACTTCGGCCATTCCAGTTTTAAGCCGTGAGTATAATCTCAATTAATTAAATTACATAGTTATTATTTTTTTCACAAGGGAAAAAGGTAAATAGGCCATCCATTTAATAGTAACAGTACAACTTCAGTATGGTTTACTCATGCCACACTGTATTTCCTGTAAGTAATTACAAAGTTAGTTTGAAGTAATATTTGTATAAAATTCATGTTTGTAAATTATTTTTATAAGAAAAGAAAAGTGGTTCTGGGTAGAAACTATTTGAATTACATTAGTAAATGAATCTTAATTTGATGCTGACTGGTTTTTCGTTAAACAAGTATCTGTGTGTCTATTTTGTGCATCTTATTGTCTGAAAGCATGCTGATGTTGCAGAAGTCATAAGACAACAGTTTGAATAACAATGATAATCTTAACATTTCTAATATATTCAAATATATTTACATCTAAGAGGGCACATTTACAAGTATTAATATGAGGTGAGGAACAAGTAAATTTTTTCTTTTTTTCATTTTTCTGAAGCTGGAAACGGGGAGGCAGTCAGACAGACTCCCGCATGCGCCCGACTGGGATCCACCCAGCATGTCCACCAGGGGGTGATGCTTCGCCCCTCTGGGGCGTCGCTCTGTTGCGTCCAGAGCCATTCTAGCGCCTGAGGCAGAGGCCACAGTGCCATCCTCAGCGCCCGGGCCATCTTTGCTCCAATGGAGCCTCGCTGCGGGAGGGGAAGAGAGAGACAGAGGGGAAGGAGAGGGGAGGGGTGGAGAAGCAAATGGGCGCCTCTCCTGTGTGCCCTGGCCGGGAATGGAACCTGGGACTCCTGCACGCCCGGCTGACGCTCTACCGCTGAGCCAACCGGCCAGGGCCGGAACAAGTAAATTTGAATAAAACTAATAAGATGTAAATATCCAGATTGGATTTTTTCTCTTCTGAGAATTTAAAATTTAATCCATAGAAGCATTTGTTTCTTTTTTCCTTTTGATCTTAAAATTTAAAAAAGTTAACTATGGCCTACATACAGAAAAGTGTACATAAATGTACTGGTCAGTCATTTTTCACAAATTAGGCGCCCTGCGTAACCAGTGGAATCAGATTAGTAGGAATAGGTTGTTGTTAGTGCGCAGGAAGATTACCTCTCCATAGATTTTCCCCTCAATATTTCATTTAAAAAAATGTTCGAAGATATACAGTAAAGTTGAGGTTTTTTTCTACGTTGAATACCTATGTATTCAACATTTTACTATACTTGTTGATCACATATTCATCGATCATCTCTACCCATTCCTTAATCCATCCAATTTTTAGAATGCATGTCAAGGTAAATTTTGGACATCATTATACTTCCTCCTAAGTACTTCAGCATATAAATCATTGACTACAGTTAAATATTGATTTATTTATTTTTGATGTAAAATTTACATGTAAGGAAACGGTCAAAACTTACGTGCATGTGTTAATACGCTTGCACATCTGAAGTGCACATGCATGCACCATGTAACCTCAGTTTAAAAATTGGGGTTCATACATTTTTATATTGAAGTTCAAAAATGTAATGGAAATTCTGTTAGAGGAAGTGGACAAATTAAATGGGGTTCAACTTGTCTCTTGGGTTTCTTGTTGGTAAAACAAAACAGCCCTTTTTTTTTTTCAAAACAGCCTTTTGTGTCTTCACTCTTCAGGGTTCAGTGGAAAGTGATTCACTCTGTATTGGAAGAAAGAAGAGATAATGTTGTTGTCACGGCAACTGGTAAGTTATACTTAAGCAAATAGCCTAATTCTTTCAAAAATAAATAAAGGTTTTTAAATGCTTACTCTATCGTTCAACTCACAAAATACAAATACAGTAGTCCCTCCTTACCCACGGGGTCTTTCTTTTTTGTTTGTTTCAGTCAACCATGTTCTGAAAATATTACAGGAAAATTCTAGAAATAAACAATTCATAAGTTTTAGAATGCTCCCCACTCTGAAGAGCAGAATGAAGTCTCTCACGGTCTCCCTCTGTCCATCCCAGGATGTGCCTCCTCCCTTGTCCATTGTATTCATGCGGTAGACACCTCCCCACCTATTAGTCACTTGGTAGCCATCTCTGTTATCAGATCTGTTGTTACAGTATTGCTTTGCTTGTGTTCAGTCATCTTTGTATTACTTAATAACGGCCCCACAGCACAAGAGCAGCGATGCTGGCAACTCGGATATGCCAGAGGGAAGCTGTCAAGGGCGGCCTTCAAGTGAAAAGGAGAGTACAGTCCAGTAAAATATCTTGCGAGACAATGTTCACATAACTTTTATTACAGTATATTGTTGTAATTGTTCTACCTTATTATTAGTTATTGTTAATCTTTTGCCGTGTCTAACTTATAAGTTAAATTTTATCATAGGTGTGTATGTATAGGAAAAAAGATCGTATGTATTTGATTTGGTATTATCCCTGGTTTCAGGCACGCCCCTGGGGTCTTGGAACATATCCCTTGTGGATAATGAGGAGAATTGTACAAATACAAATGGTATAAAATATAGAAGAGAGTGAACTGAGAGTAGATGCTTAAATTTATGCATGGACTAGCTCTTATGAAGATAGCATATTAGTAAGTGATCGTTTATCTCATTCAAGGGCACTGTAAGAAGAAATCAAAGTATCAAGGCTTAATTTTTATTTCAATGAGTATATTATTTTTCTTTCAAGGCTATGGAAAAAGTTTGTGCTTTCAGTATCCACCTGTTTACGTAGGCGGGCTTGGCCTTGTCATCTCTCCTCTTATTTCGTTAATGGAAGACCAAGTACTCCAGCTCAAGTAAGTATTGTTTTCACTGTCACGGTATCAGCCTTTCCTTTTCTTCTGTGAAGGAAACGTCTGACCTGTCATGTCTTTTAAATTTTACCTCCCAGTAACACATTTCTGTAAGTGTTGTATTTATAAGTAATAAATGACACATTAGTGGAAGATCTTACCTTCTTTCTCAAGTTCTCTGTAATTTAGGGTTACCAGGTGGCCCCAATAACATTTTTTTAAAGCCAAATTTATCTGGTTAAAATTTTATATCTCAGAGTTCTCTCTCTTTCATTACTTTTGCTCATTAGCTCAGTATCAAGTGTATACCTGGAAGCCTATATTTTAGTTACAAAAAAATTTTAAGCATTTTTAACTTGAGTTTGGAATCTTGTTTAAAAAAAAACCCCACCTTAGCAACCTGCCTTCTAATATGGCCCTTGAAATAATTTGTTTATGAAATTAATGAGTTACAAAAAGAGTGAGGATTGCAAAGAAGAGAAACGCATTTTTTAAAGAATTGCATTGCTTTAGTCCTTCTCACTTAAGAACGAGGTTGATATTTGCAGTGTGCACCTGTCTCCTGAATGTGTGTCTTTTTTTTTTTCTTACAGAATGTCCAACATTTCAGCTTGTTTTCTGGGATCAGCACAGCCAAAAAATGTTCTGGAGGATATTAAATTGTGAGTAATTTATGTGATTTCTGATCATGCGGTGAGGATTCTATGATGTGTGAGAGAATTTTTACACAAAAATTTTTTATTTAAGGCATGAATGAAATGCTCATAATTTAAAAGTTATTTCCTTTTACAGTGTATTTACAGAACTTTTATTTAAAAAATCCTCCAAACTGAAAGAAATCTATTATTTTTATTTCTTGACTGTAATATTAGTACTGTAATTATAGGATTATAAAATTTTGGTTTTAGAAGAGACCTTGGCGAGTGTCTAGTTTTACTCTGTTGTACAGATGAGGAAAATGAGGCTTAAAGTAATTTGTTCCTAATCATTCAATGAATGAATGGCTGAGCAGGGACTAGATTCCAGATCTTTTGCCTTGCTACTCTCATCATGACATAATTCCTTCCAAGAATAAAATTGTCAGACACACACAAAAATATGTATATATAAATATATATATTGGTATATGTAAAATTAGTACACAAACTTCAGACATACATGTATTGACTGACTATTGATAAATACATATAAGTGTGTAACTCAAACCCCTATGAAGATGTACAGTATTACTGTCTCTCAGAGTTCCTTTATATTCTTTCCCAGTTAATCCTTTTAGTCTTTATCCTAAAGCAAACCACTGTTCTAGTTTTTTCTACCGTGCTTTTGTTTTGCTTGGTCTAGAGCTTCATGTAAATAGAATCATACATTATGAACTCGTTTGTGTGAGACTTCTTGCCTTCAGCGTAATGTCTTGAGAGTTCTCCAGGCTGTTGCATGTATCAGTAATTGTCTTTTTTTAAATACCACAGTGGTATTTTATTGTATGAACATTCCACAGTTTGTTTTTTCATTCCCTTATTGATAGATGCCTAAGCTATTTCTAGTTTTGGGCTCTTACTAAGAAAGCTGCTATGACTAGTCCTTTAAATATTTTTTTGAATATATGTTTTCTTTTTATTTTAAACATTTTTTTAATCTCCTTTATTGAAGTATAATTGATATACAATAAATTTTGCATACTTAAAATGTACAATTTGGTAAGTTTTGGCATATGAACACCCATAAAAACATCACTACAGTCCAGATATGCAACATATCCATCATCGCCAAAGTTTATTCATACCTTTTTTAGTCTATTTCTCCCACCTTTTCCTACCTTCTTCATTCCATTCACCAGGTAACTACTGATCTGCTTTCTGTCACTGAAGGTTAGTTCATGTTTTCTAAATTTAGACATAAATAGAGTCAGTCATATAATATACATTTTTGTCTGGTTTTAATCACAAAGCTTAACTGTTTTGAGATTCATCATGTGTTACATGTGTCAATAGTTCATTCCTTTTTCATTGCTGAATGTGGATGTGTCACAATTATTTATCTATTCACCTGTTGATAGACATTTAGATAGTTTCCAGTTTTGGGCTGTTACCAGTAAGGCTGCTGTGAACAATGTATACAAGTCTTTGTACAGACAAGTGCTTTGCTTTCATTGGTATAAACTGAAGAGTGGAATGAGTGGATCGTGTGGTAGATAAATGCTTAACTTTTGTTTTCTAATTGAGGTAAATTTACATAATTTAATATTCATCACTTTAACTGTTTTTTAAAGGGTACAGTTCAGTGGCTTTTAGTACATTAAGAATGTTGCGCAACCATCACTACTATCTAATTTCAGAACATTTTCATCAACCCTGCCCCAAACCTCCATACCAGTAAAGCTGTCTCTCCCTACTGTCCCCACCCATTTCAACAACTAATCTAGTTTCTGTTTCTATGATTTGCCTGTTCTGGACATTTCCAATAATTGGACTCATACAGTATGTGACTTCTTTTTGTGCCTGACTTGTTTCAGTTAGTGTATTGTTCTCAGTGCCTCATTTCTTTTTATGGGTAAATAATCCATTTAATGGACTTACCCTATTTTATTTGTCCATTCATCATGGTTGTTTCTACTTTTTTGGCTGTTAGGAATAATAGTACTTTGGACATTTACGTACAAGTTTTTAAATGAACATAGGTTTTCACTGCTGAACTGTATTGTAATTCTATGTGAACTTTTAAAGAAAGTGCCAGACTTTTTGAGAGTAGTTTCTTTTTAATCTATAGCTTCCATGTGTCTAACTCATTCTTTCCTCTGAGGAGATAAGCATTCTCAGCTCTTTTAGTCACATTTAAATAGACTCCTTGTTTTACATGTTACACGTCTTGCCACTTGTAGAGACTGACTGGTTGTTTTCTGATCAGACCCCCGTGTGCTAGGACAGAGACTAATTGACTTGATTTTGATAGTATCTGACTCTGGCCCGAGAAGATACAGGCGAGAGAGCAGAATACAGGGGAGAGACGTGGGTGCTGGGGGTTTAATCATGGGGAGGGGCCAGGACTGTGATAATGGGTTGTAGTTCTTTAAGAAGGAGGGTGGTATGTGGGTGGATTGTGGACACATAAAAGGTTTACTATAGATTTGATCATTTAACTCAAGCACTCTAATTTTGAGGCTAGACTACTAGAAACCAGAGCCAAGATTCTGCTGTCAGCTTCATGCTGAGTACTCCCTGACAGGCATTGTCAGTTTTTGTGTAGAGGTGAAATCAAAGATGTACACACAGTGTTCATTCAGTTTTTAGTAACTAACTAGCATAATGTATTATGTAAAAATTTGTCAGGTATTACTGTTTTAAGTTGTAATTCATTAGGTCATTGTTTTCTTTATTGTAGTATATTTCCTGTCTTATTTCTTTTCTTTGTTTGTTTTGTTTTTATAGAGGAAAATATCGGATTGTGTACTTAACTCCAGAATTCTGTTCAGGTAACTTGTACTTACTCCAGCAACTTGAGGCTCATATTGGTAAGTGAAACAATAGGATCCTTACAACTATTTATTGAATTGAGTTACCCTTAAAAGTTAAACTTATAGATGGATACTAGATTTCACTTCTGTTAAAGTTTATTTCAAACATTAACTTTTCCAGGAAATCTCGGGACTCTCCAACTTGGTGTCTCTTCTGTCTTTTTCCGTAGGACCTGTTATTCCTTCTGCCATAGAAATTAGGCTCCTGTATTATAATCACCTGTTTATGTATGTTTTCTTCTGCAACACTATAAACTTTTTTGAGAAAAAAATACCATTCTTATTTATATTTCCCTCGTGCAGTGCCTGGCTCATAGTAGGCATTTCAGTGTATTGCTGAATGAATGATGAGCCTTAGATTTCATGAAATTATAATTTTCTTTTTTTTAAATGTATTTGAGATCTAAATTAATTCAATGTAGAGGTTTTCTGCCCTGTTGTTCAAGAGAATCACCTTTCCAACTTTAGAAACATGTAGGGATCCTTCCATCTTGAAAATGATTCAATGCTGGGTAGGCCCTGGGCTCTGTGGTTTTCACAGGTCATTGTGATGTGCAGTCAGGGTTGGAAACCACAGAACCTTTGATTATTTGCCACCAGTGAGTATGATTAATTTTACAAATTGGATAAGTTAGAGCTTTTTTCCTAGAAAATTTAAATATAGAATTAGTCAAAAGCTGATTCCATTATTTTTTTGGACTTAAAAAATTTTTGTTTTTTCCTTTTTGATAGTTAAACTCAGCTCTCAAGTGTTGCTATCAAGGCTTCTACTGCAAATGCACATATTTCAAACTTTCAGTTGAACCAACCAGTTTTAGTTTTCTAATATTAAATAATCTTGTATAATTATAATAATTCTACATAGGCAAAGTTTCAACATTGCAATATCTCATTTAATGATTACTTGCATATAAATCTAGGAAGGCATTTAACAATTTTTCTAACGCTATAATGAAAACAAATTTGTGTTTTTTTAGTATGTGTTAAATACCAACAAAAGAATGAGGGCAGACAGTAACATTTGATTCACTATATTGTCAAAGGCACATTCATCACCAGTTAAACTCCCTTCATGAAATATTATATGTTGACCTTTCATGGGAAACAAATTTGGTGTGTCTCCCATTAGTCTGTGAACTCCTATGAAGTTCTTATGAATATTTTACTTTAGATTAAGCCTAATTACCTTAGAGACACAAATCTCCTGGCTTGATCGTAACAGCCAGGGTCTGTGTACATAGTGGTTAGGATATGTTTTGTTCTGTGTTAGTATTTTCTTTGTGTTTCTTTGATGGAGTTAACAATTAGCTTAGGTCTGTACTTAGATCCTTTGGTAGGTTGTCCTAATTCTCTTTTTATTTTTTGTAATGGATTCAGTTATGGACTCTGCAAGCATTACGGCGGAATACTCCGCATATGATCGATGAAAGTGCTCTTTTTTGATCGACTCTCATATTGAACAAAAAGGGATACATTTTTTTTTTTGTATTTTTCTGAAGCTGGAAACGGGGAGAGACAGTCAGACAGACTCCCGCATGCGCCCGACCAGGATTCACCTGGCATGCCCACCAGGGGCGACGCTCTGCCCACCAGGGGGCGATGCTCTGCCCCTCCGGGACGTCGCTCTGTTGCGACCAAAGCCACTCTAGCGCCTGGGGCAGTGACCAAGGAGCCATCCCCAGCGCCCGGGCCATCTTTGCTCCAATGGAGCCTCGGCTGCGGGAGGGGAAGAGAGAGACAGAGAGGAAGGAGAGGGGGAGGGGTGGAGAAGCAAATGGGCGCTTCTCCTGTGTGCCCTGGCCGGGAATCGAACCCGGGACTTCTGCACGCCAGGCCGATGCTCTACCACTGAGCCAACTGGCCAGGGCCCAAAAAGGGATACATTCTTTTTGAAATATTTTTTCTTTGGTGTTTGCAAGAAATTGTAAAATGCTCACAAAAGTGAACATACTCAAAGTTGTGTTGGTACAGTAGTCTGACATTTAGCTAATCAGATTTTTAGATTTTTATGATGAAAGTTCCATTATTGCCTGACCAGGTGGTGGCGCAGTAGATAGAGCATCAGACTGGGATGCCGAGGACCCAGGTTCGAGACCCCGAGGTCGCCAGCTTGAGTGCAGGTTCATCTGGTTTGAGTAAAAGCTCACCAGCTTGGACCCAAGGTCGCTGGCTCGAGCAAGGAGTTACTCAGTCTGCTGAAGGCCCGCGGTCAAGGCACATATGAGAAAGCAATCAATGAACAACTAAGGTGTTGCAATGCGCAATGAAAAACTAATGATTGATGCTTCTCATCTCTCCGTTCCTGTCTGTCTGTCCCTGTCTATCCCTCTCTCTGACTCTCTCTCTGTCTCTGTTAAAAAAAAAAAAAAAAAAAAAAAAAAGAAAGTTCCATTATTTAAGTAATATGAATTTATAACAGAAGCAGCACACACCGTTTATATGGAGACTCCTTAAACACACTTGTAATTGTGTTTTAACTTTTGGAAGTAAGGCTTGAGTGGCAGGTATGCCAAAGGGAAGTATGTATAGGACCTTGTCAGACACTTGGACTTGCACGCTTCAAGTGCGAGTGGGCGAAACTCATTGTGAGGGACAAAGATCAGCTCCATTAAAAGATAGTTTAGTCAAACCTATAATTTTAAGGAAGGTTTTAAAATAAAGGAGGAGCCACCATCTTTGCTTTAACCTATTTAATTTGAAATCTGGGTCATTTGGTTTCTAAAGACAAAATAAATATGGTGGTAACATAGACTTTTCCCAGCTACTCAGCAGTAATCAGGGAATTTTTAGGCCAGTCAACCCACTTTGTTCATATTTAGTTGGTTTCTTGTTTGCCTTCTTTCTCCTCCAGCTCTATTATAGTTGGTAACCTCAATGAATTGTCATTGCTTATTTGCATGTCTATCTCCTTGAGAATTATGAGCTCTTCGAGGTCATGGGTTGCATATAATTAATCTTTGTTTTCCTAGAAGAGTGTCTGGATCATAGTGGGCATTTAATAATCATAAATAGCCACGGCTGGATAGCTCAGTTAGTTAGAATATCGTCCCGAAGTGTAGAGGTTGCTGGTTTGATCCTTGGTCAGGGCACAGACAGGAACAGATGTTCCTGTTTCTCCTGCTCTCTCTTTTCTTCTCTCTGAAATCAATAAAATAAACATTAAAAAATTATAAATAATAGTAATAATATTTTTATTGAGATCTTTCTTAGGCCAGACCCTGTCTTAGCATTCCATGTGAAAATGATCTAGTTTAATCCTTCAGAGTAACTAATAAACGTTAGGTACAGTTACCTACTTTTACTTGGGGAAACTGAGACTCGGAAGCTTGAGTAACTTGCTTACAGTGACACAAATGCCGAGTGGCAGAGCGAGACTCTGCACCAGGTAGCCTGACTCCAGAGCACGTGTTTTTAAGCACACTACTAGTGGCAGGACATTATTAATATTCAGCTAAGTATCAAGTAGTGATCATCTCTACTGAAGGGAAAAAATGATTTTTGTCTTGAGTATTAACTTGGTAATGGAGGGTAAAAGCACTTCTGCCATTGTTCTGAAATATCTGAGGACGTTTTAATGGTTGGCTATACAATAAAGCCCTTTTCTGAAATGTGTTCCTACACACTATTGATTCTGTTTCAGTGTGGGTGTGTGGTGTGGGAGCACAGTGCGACTTGCTAGGGGAAGAAGGAACAAACTATATTCCTCCTTACCTACTTTGTACATGGTGAGATTTAGTTCTTCCCTCACCATTTTACAGGAGAAAATGTGGGCGGGTGTCATCCTGTGTTTCAGTCCCGGCCTCTCAGAGGCACTCTCGGTAATATGATATGAATCATGCGGAGTCATGTACTTAATCTCACTAGAAATTGCTGATTCTATCTCTCGGGAGCTAATCAATGAGACAAAATTAAAAGTATTACCAAAGAGAAATAGAACAGCTCTTTTTTGGGAGGCATTATCACTATGATGGTCCGTGACTGATAGACTTGAGGACAGGTAATAGTAATTCATTTCTCTGAGGAGTAATCGTGAAAGCTGAAATCTAATAAATGTGTTTGAATAATACATAAATGTTTCCTTCTTTTTTCATCTACTTTAAAATTGTTTATTTTCCCTCTTCTCAGTAATGATTTTTGGTGTCACTTGATGTTATTTATGCTTGTAGTTTCATATGAACCCAGTATTTTGATTTGATTATTTATTCTTTCTGTAATGTTTATATATTCTAAGTGAAGAAGGTGATATTGATTTAAATGAAGTTATTCCTTCTTTTTGAGCTTTAACTTATCTTTCCCATTTATTTATTTTTCTGTTTCATAGGCATTACTCTGATTGCTGTGGATGAGGCTCACTGTATTTCTGAGTGGGGACATGACTTTAGAGATTCATTCAGGGCCCTGGGCTCCCTGAAGGCAGCATTCCCCTCGGTAAGCTTTGCCAAGTGCAGTGTCACTGACGTCATCCTCTGGTGTTTGTCTCCTTGTTTGCTAGCTTCCAGCCTCTCTGTTCACCTTGCTGTTCCTTAAACATGCCAGGCGTGCTCCTGTGTCAGGGCTTTCTTCCTGCTCTTCCCTATCCCTGAGTACTCACCCAGGTAATTCACATGATGTGATTCCTTCTCTCAGGCCTTTGCTGAAATATTACTTTTCCATTTAGGTCTCCTAGGCCACCAGACGAAAAATTTCCAAGTATCCTTCCTCCAGCATTCAATATTTTTTATATTCCTTTGCTAATTTTTAATAGCAGTAGCCACTGTTTAACTTATGTATTATATTTTGTCTGTTGTCTGTGGGTTCCCCCTAGAATATTCTTTGTTGGGAAGAGTTTTTGGGTTGTTTTTAAAGATTTGATTTATTGATTTTACAGAGAGGAAAAAGAAGGACAGGAAGTGAGAAGGAGCAAATCATAGTGGCTTCACTTTAGTTGTTCATCGGTTGATTGCTTGTTGTATGTGCCTTGACCAGGCAAAGCTGGGGTTTTGAACTCATGACCTTAGCATTCCAGGTTGATGCTCTGTCCACTGCGCCACCACAGGCCAGGCATGTTGGGGGGACTTTTTGATGGATTGGTTTATAAAATCTAGGACAGTACCTGGCACATAGTGGGTGCTCCATAAAAAGTTGGGTAAATGGAAGGTGAGCCTGATGAGAAAGCTGAGAATAAGGGAAGTAACTCTCTCACACGGGTATTGAGTAGTCGAGCTGGACGATAGTACACAGTGGGACACTGCTAGTTTACGAAGTAGGTAATTTGGAAGAAATATAAAATATAGTTTCTGCCCTAAAATAGCTCATAGTCCAGTACAGGAGGTTTGATTCATACGTATAAAAATATAAAGAATGGTACCAAACAATAAATGTTTTTTGGAACAGTACAAATAATATAGAAAGATAGTGTCAACAATACATATAATCGGAAAGAAGACGTTTGTGTGGTGAACGTCACTAGGCCGAGTACCTTGAGGACTGCTTTTCGTGTGGAACGGTCTGAAGTAACTTTTGGAAACCAGGAAGATTGCTTTCTGTACTCCTTTCCTGAGCCTTTGATTCTAGAAGGATTGTGTTAGAGGAGTTTTAAATATTCTTTGGCCATCTTAAACACATTTCCGTGTTGACTTAAGTTTTTTATCATGTCTGGCTTTGGACTCCATTGGATCATTGTCATTTATTGGGATGATTCAGTGTAGCACAGAGTGCTTGTCAAGCAATGGCTAAGGGCCCTCCCCTCCACGCCCCCCAGTGTTTCCGTGAATCCTCATTAGCTAAAGGGGTGAGAAACGCCACCTGGTGGTTGGGGACTGTATTTTCCTCACTGTCCTCAGGGCCGTTTTTCTCCTTCCAGTTGCAATTACCTGGGACAACTGGTGTAAACCTGCCAGGCTTCACACCACAGTAATCCAATAAGTTCAAAAATTGCAAAGAAATCTTTACCTGTTTGGCACAAGATTCCAATTTGGAGAGAATTAGACAAAGTGAGTCTCAAAAAAGAGCAGCCAGGCAGACAGCTGTACATCAGTCTTAAAATTCAATAAAGTTCAAATAAGAGGAATTGTCAGAGCATTCAGACACTCACTGGATGGGACGGGGCCTGGAGCAGGGCTGCCTCGGGCCCGCGGGTAGCGCGTGGGTTCCTGACGTTATGCAGGGAAGGTTACACAGCACGAGTCTAGGTGGTTTTGAGAGTTTGTTTATTAACGCTGGGGACACTGAGACTAATGGGGGGGAGGGTTATGGTGGAAGAAGCAACAGGAAAGAGCCTAGGCAGGGCTGTTTTGGCAATTTAGAAATGTTACAGAAATGAATTGGGCCACGCTGGGCTGTGGACTCACTGAGAAGTCAAAGTCACAGTGACAAGCAAGTGAACCAAAGCAGGGCTGTTTTTAGCTCTCTGGGAAGTCAGAGAAAAGGGGGCCTTGGAGACAGGTTCTGGGGGAAGCCTGGGATGAACTGCCACTGCCCACTGCGCCCCTGGTTGCAAGTCTTATGGGGGCTCTTAGGGTTTAGGGAAAAGAAAATAAAAACTTCATTCCTGAGAAAAGGCATGGGCTTGCTCCCAAGAGAGCCCACGCTGGCGTCCTGTGTCTTGAGGGCTTTATCTTTCTTCTGCAGGTGAGAGTATTAGGGAGGGTTTCAGCAGAATATTTATCAGCAGAGGGTTTCTAGGTGCATTTTTTTTTTTTTTTTTTTTTTTTTTTTACAGAGACAGAGAGTCAGAGAGAGGGATAGACAGGGACAGACAGACAAGAACGGAGAGATGAGAAGCATCAATCATTAGTTTTTTGTTGTGCATTGGGACACCTTAGTTGTTCATTGATTGCTTTCTCATATGTGCCTTGACCGCGGGCCTTCAGCAGACCGAGTAACCCCTTGCTTGAGCCAGTGACCTTGGGTCCAAGCTGGTGAGCTTTTGCTCAAACCAGATGAGCCCACGCTCAAGCTGGTGACCTCGGGGTCTCCAACCTGGGTCCTCAGCATACCAGTCTGACGCTCTATCCACTGCGCCACCGCCTGGTCAGGCTCCAGGTGCATTTTTACTATGCTGATGCATCAGAATGACTGTATAGGAAAGTGTGGGATGATTCCCTGGTCAGTTTCACTGCTCTACGTTTATCTCGGGTCTGTCTGGCTCTAGTCAGGTTTTTGTTATTTGTTCCCCGGACTTCGTTTGTCCTTGGGTTTGGCTGGCACAAATGGCATTAATTGGATTTCTGTTTTTATTTCTCTGACTAGGGTGATTTAAAATATTTATTCTTTGGTTAGGGAGGAGAGGTATAAACCATTTGTTTTCAAATGTTCTTGGTTAGGGAAGGTAAGATCTTACGATTCACCAGCTGTATGTAAGTGGTTCAAATTGTTTGGCCTTGTTCAATTATTTTGTCTCAGTTTCCCCTTTCTACTTGCCCAGGAATTTTCCTGGCTTCTTCTTATCCTCCTCACTCAGTGTTATGGAGTGCAGAGTTAGAATTAGCACTGTGACCCAAATTTAGAAGCAGATGGAATAGTTATAATTCTCTGAATCTGTAGGTTCTACACCATTGAAGTATATGACTAAATCATTTCTAAATTTATAGTCACAAGATTAATTTTTATTTTAGTGCTTGTTTTAACAAAACATGGCACTTATTACCAAGGAAAGACATTTTTGCTAACCTAAAGAATAAGAGTTTTACAGGTTAAGAACTTGATATAGGTGACAATATAATTTATTATACAAACCAGTTCACTTTTGACAATCAGAGGGTGCAAATTATTAATAATTATGTCATAATTAACTGGGAATGTCCCAAGAAACCAGGATGTATGGTTACTTTTCTCATAACCAATCTATATGTTATTTTTAAGTTTCACCTTAGTTTATAAACATTAAATATCATAAAGAACAACAATCTTTTAAAAGATTCTATTCATTTCTGAAGTGGAAGTAATGACTGTTATTTCTTTAAGTTTAATATATTCCATTACTTTATTTTCTTTTCTTTTTGTGGAAGCAATATTCTTAACTGTGACTTTCTGGAATGTTGGAGACAAAAATCTGAATTTATAATGATTTTTTTCATGGTTAGCAGGTCACTTGAATGGGGATTTTCTAGTCGCAAAGTGGGAGTTTTTATTAGAAGAGAGTCTCACATCATGTAGCCCTCTCTGTTTCATATTTTGATGAAAAAATCTGAGGACAGGAGAAGTTAGCCTTTGGGAAAGTCCCTGGCAAATCTGGAAGTAGTGTTCATGGCTGCGGCATTCTTGTATAGAATTCTGTTCAATCGTTCCAATAATAGTAGCAGCTGAAACTTTTCGAGTACTTACTGTGTACTATGCACTATGTTCAGCGTATAGTATGTTTGATCTTCACATTTGATCTTCACAGTAACTTTCTGAGATTGTTGGTTATTTGTAACCATTTTATAGATGAGGAAACCAAAGTTTAGAGAGTGAAACAAACAGCTCAAAATCTCACATCTAGTTAGTGGCAAAGGCAGGACTTGAACTCAGGCAACTGATTCTAAGCCAGTTTTTTCACTAATGTGCTGCTATTCTGCCTGATTTTCTATTAATTTCTTTAAGGGGTCATGTTTATTTCCTTATTTTCAGAATGCATTGCTGATCGACTCATATATTACTTAGAAACAGACCAAACCCTCTTTTCTTAGAGTTTTTGTCCTGAAAACTTCTTTATCTGCATAGGCATTTAAAAAGCAAGTATTTTATTAGAGCAGTTATAAATTGTTTCAGTAAAGCACTTAAATTGATGAAAATGCTTATTGTTGTGTGAGTGAGAATGTGCATATCCTAAGAATACCTAATACATATTTAAACTTCCCTTATTCTTAGCCTTATATTTGAAAAAATATAAATGTTTGATTAGAGAAATGAATTTCTTTATAAATTGGCTTGTTCATCTCTAAGTTGTTAGGCAGGCACTCTTTATATTCAAGAACTGTCTGATTGTAAGCCAGAAATCAATGAAGTTAATTTGGAGGTTACCTTTTTAAATAATTTCACAAAATTTAAGAATAAAGAATGCAAAAGTGCTGATTAGTGATCACATTGTTTTGGTACCTTTTGTTCCATTTAAAAAAACTACGTACTCTCAAACTTAGTTGATTTACACATGAGCTTTGAGATAATTTTTCAGTAAAGCTGTATTGATTGTAAAAGTAGTTTATACTTTTTAATAGATTGTTTTTCAAATTCTAAGAGTGATTTTCTAAAATTGCACATCAATTTTTACTTACATATAAGAGAATTGCTTAAATTGATTTTTGAGGTAGATGCAGTGTATCTGGATATTGTTTACTGTGTTTGGGGTGGGCCAAAAAGGGTATTGTATTTTTTGCTCTAGAACAGCTTGATTTAGGAACTATTTTAAGGCTTGGTCCAGGCCCTGCGCTGGACTGGTTTGCTCAGTCAGTTAGAGCCTCATCCCAAAGTGACAAGGTTGTGGGTTCAGTCCCCAGTTAGGGCACACACAGGAGGCCACCAATGAATGCACAGCTGAGTGGGACAACAAATGAATGCTTCTCTGCTTCCTCCCCTCTCTCTCCTGTCATTTCTCCATCTCTCTAAAAAAATCAATCAATCAAAAATTAAGCCCTGGTCTGATAGCTTGGTTGGTTGTAGTGTTGTCCCAAAGTGCAGAGGTTGCTGGTTCAATCCCCGGTCAGGGCACATACAGGAACAGCTTGATGTTCCTATCTCTTTCTCGCTCCCTCCCTCTCCCTACCCATCTCTAAAAAAAAAAATAAAAAATTAAATATGAAGACTTGGCCCATTGTTTTTTTTTAATGAAATAATAGCATAGTTGATTATGATTTCCTATAAATCTAGTTTCATAGGAGGTATGTTGTTATCCTACTTGAGAATTTCTGTAAGAATGCATATTCACATTTTTCCTGGAATGTCCTGTGCTTCCTGCTTTGGCTTCTAATCCAGACCGAAAATAGAACATGAATTGGTTGCTCAAGGAATCAATTAATAATAGATGTTTCATTTTATGCATTTTGTTATTTATAGTATGCCATGATTAACTTAGTACAACTGGAGAGATGATATTCAGTTCATTGAGAGCTTTGCTTCTAGATCAGAGAGGCCCTAAACCAATATACTTAATATTGGAAACTTAAAAATGATTCATTACTTTGTATAGTAAGATTTTCTGTAAATGAAAGGGTTTATAGTTTACAAATTATAGATTAATCGAAAATAAAGCATAACAATACTATTTATATCAGCATGATTATAAATACATATAATGTTAAAAATAATCAGTGGAGAGGTAGATAGCTAATAAACATCTACTTATATCTACTTAATAAGACAAAGTAGATTATATTTTGAAATCTAATGAATTTAGTACATTATTTAAATGATTTCTGATTTTTAAAGAAGCAAATATATTCAGAGGCTAAGAAACACATAAGTAGGAAGACTTTTTTTTCTTTTTTAAAAAAGAAAATTTAAAAGTCGCATTTTAAACACTGTTTTTCCTGTTGGGACCTTACAGTCTCTTTGTTGAAAGGCAGCAGAATTTTTAGGAACTAATGAGGTCTCCTTTTTGAAAAATTGATGTACTTCATTCAGGTACCAGTAGTTGCTCTCACGGCGACGGCGAGCCCCTCCATCCGGGAAGACATCATACGTTGCTTAAAGCTGAAGAATCCTCAAGTTACATGTACTAGTTTTGATAGACCGAACTTGTATTTAGAAGTTGGCCGAAAAACAGGAGACATCCATCAGGATCTGAAGCAATTTCTTGTCCAAAACACAAGGTGAGGAGGTCATGGTTGATAAATTTAGGTAACTGTTCACCATTTTAAAAAAATTATTATTTTATATTTTTACTATTTCTTTTTAATGTGCATCTAACATACTTCAAATTCTATTTAGCTTTGATTCAAGTCAACTATGTTGTTATATAATTGAGACAGTGACTGAGGAAGTCAGTTTTTGAAGTGAGAAATGAATTCTCATACCTTTTTACTTCGTGCTATTGCTTAAATAGGACTTACACTTTAAATAATTGACAAACAACAGAAACAAATGAGTTCATATCTGAATTTTATCTAATTCACTAATTTATATGACAAACTTGAGTATTAGGGAATTTTTAAAAAGTTATCTTAATAAACACTTTTGAGCCTTTATCATGTGCCAAGTACCATCCTAGGTATTTTATGTGAATGCTCTAGTTTAATCCTTATAATGGCTCAGTAAGATGCATGTTATTTTCATTATACTGATGAAGAAACTGTCCCTAGTACTTCCTTCTATTAATTTTGTTTGAAGGCATGTTTTGTATTCTAAGAAACTTTCAGTCTTATTCCATGATTTGTCTGCTTGGTGAAAAGCTTATAATTTTCATGTTATGAAATATGTTTTTAGGTCAGAATACAAGGTAATAATCTTTATTTTACCAATACAAACACCAAATAAGTCTAGTCAAATAGAGTTTAAGGAACATCATTAGTGTTCTCCTTTTCAGAAAGGAGTAAAAAGATAAAATCCATTCCAGGTTAAGGAACCCTATAGTAACCCATGGGGGCCATGAGCATGAGTTTAAATGTAGGATTTGCTACTGGTTTGACTAAACTATACTGAGAATAAAACAAGAATGTAATGAATATATTCTTTTTTGTGTGTGTGTGACAGAGGGAGAGAGAGGGACAGATAGGGACAGACTGACAGAAAGGGAGAGAGATGAGAAGCATCAAGTCTTCATTGTGGCACCTTTAGTTGTTCATCGATTGCTTTCTCATATGTGCCTTGACTGGAGCGGGGGCTACAGCAGAGCGAGTGACCCATTGCTCAAGCCAGAAACCTTGGGTTCAAGCTGGTGAGCTGTGCTCAAACCAGATGAGCCCGTACTCAAGCCGGTGACCTTGGGGTTTTGAACCTGGATCCTCTGTGTCCCAGTCTGATGCTCTATCCACTGAGCTAGCGCCTGGTCAGGCAATGAATATATTGTGAGTGGTCTGGCAGTTCTAGTGATCTCTCTGAAGTGAATACTCATTGTATTTCTCTTCCCTTCCATCCTTAAATGGAAATCCTTCTCTTAAAGAGGACTGTTTAATCTAGGCTAGAGTCTCCTAAATCAGTTCATTATCTACTCTCCTAATCTTTGATCTTTTTCAGTATATATTATTTTTAATCTCTACAACACTCATTTCTTTTTGAAAATGTTTATTTTTTTTTGATATTGTGACATCCTATCTTTCTGATAGCATTGTCTTCCTTGATATCTTCTATAAATGTTTTTTTTCTCATGATCTTTTACGTTAATTTTGCTAATTGAGCTCTTTATTACTCTTTAGCTTACATTATTACAAACTCTCCTAACAGACCTTCCTTCACTTTAGTGTTCCTTGTTGGATTCTATACTTGTCATCTGAAAGCACATCCCCAAATCTTGGTTCCTTTTTGGTGGCCCCCTCTTTCCTATGGACTAAAGGCCAGTCTCCTTTGCCTAACAATCAAGATCATCCGAGATTTTGATATTTAATGTGACAGTTGTTTTTCTTAAAGAAAATCAAGGAAGAATTTGGCCTCCTTTTCAGTCCTCAAAGAAGGGTTATATTAGCAGGGAACCCTGGAGAGTCAGAATGCTTTCTGTAGATCTTATGCAAATAGAAATTTTCCTCTTAATGAGCAATAAGATGAAGAGTATTTAGACTTCAGAGAATTGTTTTTTACTTCCATTTTCTTCCCTTCATTTAATTTTGCCATTTTAAAAATCAGTATTCACATTATTTTCTATTCATTGAACTAACATGTTTCTTAAACTCTGACCTTGTTTTCTATATTCCTGATACAATTAAATTAGATAGATAAGCCTCTCTTACCTTTCTAATTTAACGGTTAGGTGAAGATAGATTTTTCCCCCCTTAGGAAGTTGTTGTGAGGGAATAACAGTTTTTAGTAAACTACTTGGCAAAGTAATGATTTCTTCAGGAATAAAAATTGTGACTCTGCTGTATATGTTCAAATTTTTGTTTTTTCTATGTGTTAAAAAAAGGAAGAAGTGATACATAGTCTTAGTATTAATTTGAACAATATATCTATATAGATACATGTAAATTGAAGGGTACTGTAATATTCCAGTCCCGTGCCTCAGTTTTAATCACTGTTGATATTTTGTCATTCAGCTTTATAAATTTTTTGTGTCTGTACTCTGCAGATATACACTCCTAATTTATACAGAAATAGTTTCATAGCATCTTCATTTTTTACTGCAGTTTTTTCCTTTTTTTATTGATTTTAATTTAGTGTTTACATAGATTCTAGTGTCCCCTCAAATGCATCCTCCCTCCCCTGTGTTCCCCTCAACATCCCTTTTGCTTCCCTCCTTGCAATGCCCTCCCCCCCTTCCCTCCAGGATGATCCCATCCTATCATTCCCTTTCCCTCTGCCGCTTTCCATCTGG
This sequence comes from Saccopteryx bilineata, assembly GCF_036850765.1. Classification (NCBI taxonomy): domain Eukaryota; kingdom Metazoa; phylum Chordata; class Mammalia; order Chiroptera; family Emballonuridae; genus Saccopteryx; species Saccopteryx bilineata. Next base: position 23,789,555 of record NC_089495.1, read on the forward strand.
TCCCTTTGATCCCGTCTCTGTCTCTATTCCGTTCCTCAGTTCACATTGTTTATTGGATTCCTCAGATGAGTGAGGTCATATGATATTTTTCTTTCTCTGCCTGGCTTATTTCACTTAACATAATAGTTTCCAGGTCCATCCTTGTTGTCGCAAAAGGTAAGATTTTCTTCTTTTTCATGGCCCCATAGTATTCCATATGTACCATAGCTTTTTAATCCACTCCTCCACTGATGGACACTTGAGCTGTTTCCAGATTTTGGCTATTGTGAACAATGCTGCCATAAACATGGGGGTGCATTTATTTTTTAAATCACTGATGTGTTGTTTTTGGGATATATTCCTAAAAGTGGGATGGCTGGGTCAAAAGGCAGTTCCATTTTTAATTTTTTGAGGAATCTCCATACTGTTTTTCACAGTGCCTGCACCAGTCTGCATTCCCACCAGCAGTGCAGGAGGGTTCCCTTTCTCCACATCCTCACCAGCACCAATCCTGTGTTGTTTTGTTAATGAGCGCCATTCTGACTGGTGTGAGGTGATATCTCATTGTGGTTTTTATTTGCATTTCTCTAATGATTAGTGATGTTGAACATTTTTTCATCTGCCTATTGGCCATCTGTATGTCCTCTTTGGAGAAGTGTCTATTTATTTCTTTTGCCCATTTTTGATTGGATTATCTTCCTGGTGTTGAGTTTTACAAGTTCTTTATAAATTTTGGTTATTAACCCCTTATTAGACGTATTGTTGAATATGTCCTCCCATTGTGTGGTTTGTCTTTTTCTTTTGTTCATATTGTCTTTAGCTGTGCAAAAGCTTTTAGTTTGATATAGTCCCATTTGTTTATCCTGTCTTTTATTTCCCTTGCCTGTGGAGATGAATCAGCAGATATATTGCTATGAGAGATGTCGGAGAGCATACTGCCTATGTTTTCTTCTAAGATGCTTATGGTTTCACGACTTACATTTAAGTCTTTTATACATTTTGAGTTTATTTTTGTGAATGGTTTAAGTTGGTGGTCTAGTTTCATTTTTTTGCAGATAGCTGTCCAATTTTTCCCAACACCATTTGTTAAAGAGGCTGTCTTTACTCCATTGTATGCTCTTAACCTCCTTTGTCAAATATCAATTATCCATAAAAGTGTGGGTTTATTTTTGGGTTCTCTGTTTTGTTCCATTGATCCATATGCCTGTTCTTATGCCAGTACCAAGCTGTTTTGAGTACAGTGGACTTGTAGTATAACTTGATATTAGGAAATGTGATACCACTCACTTTATTCTTCTTTTTCAGGATTGCTGAGGCTATTAGTGTTCTTTTTTGGTTCCATATAAATTTTTGGAATATGTGTTCTATAACTTTGAAGTATGTCATTGGTATTTTAATAGGAATTGCATTGAATTTATAAATTGCTTTGGGTAATATAGACATTTTAATGATGCATATTCTTCCTATCCATGAACACAATATATGCTTCCACTTGTTTATATCTTCCTTGATTTCTTTTATCAATGTTTTTAATTTTTTTTACATTTTTAAAATTAATTTTAATGGGATGACGAATATCAATGTTTTATAATTTTCTGAGTACAATTTTTTAACCTCCTTGGTTAAATTTACTCCTAGGTACGTTATTTTTTTTGTTGCAATAGTGAAGGGGATTATTTTCTTAATTTCGCTTTCAGACAGTTTATTGTTGGTTTATAAAAATGCCTCTGATTTCTGATTATTCTGCCACCTTGCTGAATTCATTTATCAGGTCCAGTAGTTTTTTAACTGCGACTTTAGGGTTTTCTATGTACAGTATCATATCATCAGCTAATAATGATAGTTTTACTTCTCTTTTTTCAATTTGGATACCTTTTATTTCTTCTTCTTATCTGATTGCTGTGTCTAGGACTTCCAGAACTATGTTGAATAAGAGTGGTGAAAGGGGACACCCCTGCCTTGTTTCTGATCTTAAGGGGATTGCTTTTAATTTTTGCCCATTGAGTATGATGTTGGCTGTGGATTTGTCATAGATGGTCTTTATTATTTTGAGATATGTTCCCTGTATTCCCACTTTGCTGAGAGTTTTGATCATAAATGGAGGCTGGATTTTATCAAATGCTTTTTCTGCATCTATTGAAATTATCATGTGGTTTTTGTCCTTCCTTTTGTTTATGTGATGAATCACATTGATTGATTTGCAAATATTGTACCAGCCTTGCCTTCCCAGAATAAATCCCACTTGATCATGATGTATGATTTTTTTCCTGTATTGCTGGATCTGGTTGGCTAATATTTTGTTGAGATTTTTAGCATCTAAATTTATCAGGGATATTGGCCTATAGTTTTTTTTCTTTGTGTTGTCTTTGCCTGGTTTTGGAATCAGAATTATGCTAGCCTCATAAAAGGAGCTTGGAAGTCTTTCCTCCTCTTGAATTTTTTGAAATAGCTTGAGAAGGATAGAAGTTAGTTCTTCTTTGAATATTTGGTATAATTCGCCTTTGAAGCCATCTGGCCCAGGGCTTTTGTTTGTTGAGAGTTTTTTGATAACTGTTTTGATGTCATTTGTTGTAATCGGTCTGTTTAGGTTTTCTGATTCTTCCAGACTGATTTTTGAAAGATTATATGTTCCAAGGAATTTGTCCATTTCACCTAGGTTGTCTAATTTTTTGGCATACAGTTCTTCATAGTATTTTCTTAGAATCCTTTGTATTTCTGCTTTGTCAGTTGTTACTTCTTCACTCTCATTTCTAATTTTATTTATTTGAACCCTCTGTTTTTTTCTTGATGAGTCTGGTTAAAGACTCATTGATCTTGTACCTTTTCATAGAACCAGCTCTTGGTTTCATTGATCCTCTGTATTGTTTTTTTAGCCTTTATGTCATTTATTTCTGCTGTGATCTTTATTATTTCCTTCCTTCTACTTTTTCTGGGCTTTACTTGCTGTTCTTTTTCTCATTCTTAAGGTATGCCTGTAATGCTATCAACTTCTCTCTCAGGTCTGCTTTTGTTGTGTCCCATAAATTTTGAGTTGTTGTATGCTCATTTTCATTTGTTTCAAGGAAATTTTTTATTTCTCCCTTGATCTCATTGTTAACCCATTCATTATTTAACAACATGCTATTTAGTTTCCAAGTGTTTGAGTGTTTCTCAGTTTTTCTATTGTTGTTGACTTCTAGTTTCATGCCATTATGATCAGAGAAGATGCTTGATATGATTTCAATCTTCTTAAATTTGTTGAGACTTGTTTTGTGTCCTAACATGTGGTCTATCCTAGAGAATGTACCATGAGCACTTGAAAAGAATGTATATTCTACTGCTTTAGGGTGAAAGGTTCTGAAGATATCTATTAAATCGAGTTGATCTAGTGTGTCCTTTTTTATTTATTTATTTATTTATTTATTTATTTATTTATTTATTTATTTTCTTTCATTTTTTTCTGAAGCTGGAAACAGGGAGAGACAGTCAGACAGACTCCCGCATGCGCCCGACCGGGATCCACCCGGCACGCCCACCAGGGGGCGACGCTCTGCCCACCAGGGGGCGATGTCTGCCCATCCTGGGCGTCGCCATGTTGCGACCCTCCTGGGTGTCGCCATATTGCGACCAGAGCCACTCTAGCGCCTGGGGCAGAGGCCACAGAGCCATCCCCAGCGCCCGGGCCATCTTTTGCTCCAATGGAGCCTTGGCTGCGGGAGGGGAAGAGACAGAGAGGAAGGCGTGGCGGAGGGGTGGAGAAGCAAATGGGCGCTTCTCCTATGTGCCCTGGCTGGGAATCGAACCTGGGTCCTCCGCACGCTAGGCCGACGCTCTACCGCTGAGCCAACCGGCCAGGGCTAGTGTGTCCTTTAATTCTGCAATTTTCTTTCTTGAGGATGTATCCAGTAATGTTAGTGGGGTATTGAAATCCCCGACTATTATAGTAATGCTGTTGATCTCACCGTTTATTTCCATCAAAATCTGCTTTATATATTTAGGTGCTCCTATATTAGGTGCATAGATATTTATAAGGTTATATCTTCCTGTTGGATTGCTCCCTATATCATTTGTAGAGACCTTCTTGATCTCTTACTATAGCCTTTGTTTTGAAATCTATTTTGTCAGATGTAAGTTTAGCTACCCCAGCTTTTTTTTTTTTCATTTCCATTTGCTTGAAATATTTTTTTCCATCCTTTTACTTTCAGTCTGTGGGTATCTTTTGTTTTGAGGTGGGTCTTTGTAGACGGTATATGTATAGGTCCTGTTTTTTTATCCGTGCAGTTACCCTATGTCTTTTGTTTGGAGCATTTAATCCATTTACATTTGAGGTTATTATTGATATATAGTTGTTTATTGCCATTTTATTCTTTAAATCTACATTCCTCTGTTATTAGATTTTTTCCTCCCTTCGTTCTATTTCAAGCAGTTTCCTTAACATTTCTTGCAACATTGGTTTGGTTGTAATGAATTCCTTGAGATTTTTTTTTGTGTGTGTGGGAAGCTTTATATTTCTCCTTCAATTTTAAATGATAGCCTTGCTGGATAGAGAAGTCTTGGTCGTAGGCTGTTGTTCTGCATTTTTTTGAATATTTCTTGCCTTTCCCTTCGGGCCTCAAGTGTTTCTGTTGCAAGGTCGGATCTCATCCTTATGGGGCTCCTTCGTAGGTGATTGACTGCTTTTTTCTTGTAGCTTTTAGTTTTCTTTCTTTATCTCTTAGCTTTGGTATTTTGATTATGATGTGTCTTGGTGTAGGTCTCTTTGGGTTCCTTTTTAATGTGATTCTCTGTGCTTCTTGATCCTGTGTGACTTTTTTCTGCATCAATTTAGGGACATTTTCAGCTATAATTTTTTCAATCAGGTTCTCTATTTCTTGTTTCTTCTCTTTTCTTTCAACAACCCCTATTATGAGGATGTTGTTTCTCCTCATGTTATCACAGAGCTCTTAGAGTTCCTTAGATTTTTTTGTCTTTTCTTTTTGCTGTTCTGCTTCCATGCTTTTGCTTATCTTGTCCTCTAAATCAGTGGTCCCGAACCCCCGGGCTGCAGACCAGTACTGGTCCGTGGGCCATTGGTACCGGTCCTCAGAAGAAGAATAAATAACTTACATTATTTCCGTTTTATTTATATTTAAGTCTGAACGATGTTTTATTTTTTAAAAATGACCAGATTCCCTCTGTTACATCCATCTAAGACTCACTCTTGACGCTTGTCTCGGTCACGTGATACATTTGTCCATCCCACCCTAAAGGCTGGTCTGTGAAAATATTTTCTGACATTAAACTGGTCCATGGCCCAAAAAAGGTTGGGGACCACTGCTCTAAATCACTGATTTGATCCTCTGGTTCATCCAGCCTGCTTTTAATTCCATCTAGTGTATTCTTTATTTCTGATATTGTGTTGATCATTTCTGTTTGGTTCTTTTTTATGATTCCAGTGTCCTTTTGATGCTTGCAACTTTTTTATTTAGATGCTTATTAAGTCCATCCATTGTAGCTTTGAGATCCTTAAGCATACTAACAATCATTATTTTAGACTCTGTATCTAGTAATTTGATTACTTACATTTCACTCAGTTCTTTTTCTGGAGATTTTTCTTGTTGATTCATATGGTTTATGTTCCCCTGTCTTCCCATTGTTTCTGTGTGTGGTTTGCAGGCTTGTTAGAGTTGTGGGTCTGAGGTTGGTGTATTTAATTCGGTTTCTCCTCCAGGCCTTTATTTTTTGGCCTCTGCTGGTTGCTTGGATTGTAATTCTCCTTAACTAGTAGAGCTGCTTTAAAGTCTTGATTTCCCTGTTTGATGAACCCAGCAAGGAGCTGATCTGTTTGCTGATCTCAGCAGGGGTCTTCTATGTTTAGGAAGGAGGGAAGTGGGCATATCTTGTTTTTTTTTTTTTGTTTGTTTGTTTTTGACCCTAGTTGAAACTATATCCAGGAATGCAGTAGGTGTGACCTCAAAGAATCTGAAGGTGTGCTCTGCCCAGTTACTCTCTGCGGGCACAGTGCATTCTCAGTATGAAGGGGGAGGTGTAGCTCAGGTCTCCCTGGAAACCTGAGTTACTGGTCACCTCCCCCTTACTTCCTCTTTTCCGGAAGGCCTTTTGAGTTGATTGGAGCTGAAGAGCTTTTTGGAAGTGGGTTACCTGGTTCCACACTTGGCTTGTACTGAGTGGAGGGAGCGACCCCTTCCCCAGCTATGGCCGCCTCTGCACTGGAGAATGAGTCAGCTCAGCTCAGGTCAGGTTCCTTTGTCTCGCTCTCCCCACTTTTCTCATGCAGGACCAATCAGTCAGCTCTCCTCGCCCCCGGAACCCCAGGCAAGTGGCTGTGAACAATATTTTCTGCTCTGTCTCTTTAAGGCTGCTCTTTCTTTTGCTTGCCGCTTCCCACAGACAGAACTGTCGCTTTTCACCCCACTCAATGCTGTCCGCTATCTCCTCCAGACCCTGGGTTTCTAGGCTGGGTCTCTGGTCCTGAGACTCCTCCCTCTCAGGAGTCCCTCTCTGGACTCTCAGCCTCAGCCTCCCCTCACTCCTGGGAGCGGGGGAGCCCCCATACTCCCTACCAGGATCGGTGTGGATTCTTCTGTGCTCCTTGGTTTTCTAGTCCTGTTCTTTTAGTCCAAAGTTGGCTTTTCACAATGATTGTTCTTAAATTAACTTGTAATCCAGTTTGGCTTTGGGAGATGGCAGTCTGTGCATCTGCCTACTCTGCTGCCATCTTGGGATCTCATTTTTTCCTTTTATTTTAATATCTTTGCTATCTTTATTTTTTCTTGTTTGTGAGTGTGTGTGAGAGAGAGATAGTCAGAGAGAGTAAGGAGAGATGGGAAGCATCAACTTGCAGTTGCATCACTTTAGTTGTTCTTTGATTGCTTCTCATACATGCCTTAACTGGGAGGATCCAGCTGAGCCATTGACTTCTTGCTCAAGCCAGCGACCTTGGGCTTCAAGCCAGCGACCATGGAGTCATGTTGATGATTCCACAGTCAGGTCTGCGACCCTGTGCTTAAGCTGATGAGCCTACGCTCAAGCCAGATGAGCCTGTGATGAAACTGGCAACCTCTGGGTTTCAAACCTGGGTCCTCAGTGTCCCAGGTTGACGTTCTAACCCAGTGGTAGTCAACCTGGTCCCTACCACCCACTAGTGAGTGTTTCAGCTTTCATGATGGGTGGTAGCGGAGCAACCAAAGTATAAATTTAAAGATAGATTTAACTGTAGTAAGTTGTTTTATAAAGATTTATTCTGCCAAACTTAGCAAAAATCCAACATAAAGTCCTTGGTAAGTAATTATTATATGCTTTAACTTGCTGTAACTCTGCTTTATAAATTTTATAAAGTAAAGTTACTTTCCTACTTCATAAATCACCATTACTGTTTAACCGTTGGGCGGTTAGAAAATTTTACTACTAACAGAGATACAAAAGTGGGCGGTAGGTATAGACTACCCCTCCTCTAACCATTGTGTCACAATATCTTTGTTATCTTTTCATATGCTATGTTTTCTTAAATTAGGGCCTTAATGTATAGGATATTGTGATATCCACATTTTGGTGAACAATTATTTTCCTAAATGTTAGTGAAATTTTTCATATTAAAAAAGTAATTTGTAAAAAAGAAATTTGTATTTTATCTTCATGAAGTTTTCTACTGTGGATTTTTGATTGTGGCAGCCCATTTGGTCACTATTAAAAATTGCTTCGAGTATATTTTTCAGTATGACTCTTTGGAATTTAGTTGCTAATTTTTTCTCCTCTATTTATGTTTTAAATGACTTTGCCATAGTCTTTAAAGTTTTTATATGCATTTCATTTTTTTATTGTTTGCTCAGTATTTTATAGTTGAATGTATATAATGATGAATATTTAGATTATTTTTTACTATTATAGTTTTGCTGTGAATATTTATGCATATGTATCTTTTAGCCAATGTGTAAATATATTTTTAAAATAGATTACTAAACTTGAAATTATATCAAAGGTATATGTATTACAAATTAAATAACTTTTCCTAAATCTAAAATAGTGCATTCTTTTTATATTAATAAATCAGTATAAATGAATGTATTTATGGAAATGAATGTATTTGTAGAAATGAATAGATTAGGGAATTAAATAAGGTCAATGAAAGTTATTATTTACACTTTTAATAAATAAGCACAGCTTTTTAAAATTTATTTATTTAATTATTTATTTATTTTGTTGTATTTTTCTGAAGCTGGAAACAGGGAGAGACAGTCAGACAGACTCCCGCATGCGCCCAACCGGGATCCACCCGGCACGCCCACCAGGGGCGAAGCTCTACCCACCAGGGGGCAATGCTCTGCCCCTCCGGGGGGTCGCTCTCCCGTGACCAGAGCCACTCTGGCGCCTGGGGCAGAGGCCAAGGAGCCATCCCCAGCGCCCGGGCCATCTTTGCTCCAATGGAGCCTTGGCTGCGGGAGGGGAAGAGAGAGACAGAGAGGAAGGAAGGGGGGGTGGAGAAGCAAATGGGCGCTTCTCCTATGTGCCCTGGCCGGGAATCGAACCCGGGTCCCCCGCATGCCAGGCTGACGCTCTACCGCTGAGCCAACCGGCCAGGGCAATAAGCACAGCTTTTTAAAACAGACTTTCTTTTTTTGTGAGAAGGAGAGAAAGAGAGAGAGAAGGTCAAGAAGGCAAGGGATGGGGAGGACAGAGAGATGAGAAACATCATCTCATGGTTGCATCACTTTAGTTGTTCATTGATTACTTTCTCATACGTACCTTGACAGGGAGGCTCCAGCCGAGCCAGTGAGCTTGGGCTCAAGCCAGTGAGCTTGGCTCAAGCCAGCAACTTTGGGATCTCATGATCCCATGCTTTAGCTGGCAACCCTGTGCTCAAGCTGGGGCAAGCCTGCACCCAAGCCGGATGAACCCATGCTCAAGCCTGCGACTTCGGGGTTTGAACCTGGGTCCTGAGCATCCCAGGTTGACACTCTATCCACTGCACCACCACTGGTCAGACAAAACACTTTCTTATAGATATTTTTTGTAAGAGTCAGTCTCAAAATTACTAATAAATACTTCTTTGAATTATATAAAATGATCTTTTAATATTACAAGAAAATTTTTGCTTTTTCCATAAATATATAGTTCAACTTTATGTTCATAAGAGAGAATTAAAATAATGTAATATAATTTTCCTATGTAAATATTTGCTTACCTTATGTAAATGAGGATTAATTGTTAAATTAGTGCTTTGTATTAAAAGTATGAAAATTGCTTTTTCAGTAGTTTCTAAGTTTTTATCAAGGCTTCTGCTTAAAGAAATAAACTTGTCTCTGGTTTTCTTTTGTTGTTTTTGTTGTTGTTGTTGTTACAGAGACAGAGGGGGACAGATAGGGACAGACAGACAGGAAGGGAGAGAGATGAGAAACATCAATTCTTTGATGTGGCTCCTTAGTTGTTCATTGATTGCTTTCTCATATGTGCCTTGACCAGGGGGCTACAGCAGACCGAGTGACCCCTTGCTCGAGCCAATGACCTTGGGCTCAAGCTGGTGAGCCTTGCTCAAACCAGATGAGCCCATGCTCAAGCTGGCGACCTCAGGGTCTCGAACCTGGGTCCTTCATATCCCAGTTCAATGCTCTATCCACTGCGCCACCACCTGGTCAGGCTTGTCTCTGGTTTTAACTTTAATTGCAATACAGAGTCAAAGATGTTTGAGATTGAACATAATTCATTTCTACATTTGACTGGCCATAATGTTTTAGATTTTTACACATACTGCTTACAGAAATTAGGGGATATTTCAAAATGAATATGAAGTGATAAAATACCCCCTAATTTTTGTGAGCAGTATATGTAAGTATAGCATTGTTTCCTTTTTGCTTTCTCCTTTAAGTTTTTTACTAAAAGGAAAATTAAATTAAAATTTAATTAAAATGAAATTAAATTTTTAAAAAGGGAAAATTAAATAAGATAAAATTTAAACTGGTCTGGAGCTTTTATGTTTATGTATATGTTTACATACATATATGTATACATGTATGTTCTTCTGTTCTTTTTCTTTAGTTCGGCCTGGGAATTTGAAGGCCCAACCATCATCTATTGTCCTTCCAGAAAAATGACAGAGGAAGTCTCAGCTGAACTTAGGAGACTGAAGGTATCCTGTAGCACATACCACGCAGGCATGAGTATTAACTTGAGGAAGGAAGTTCATCATAAGTTCATGAGAGATGAAATTCAGGTGAAGATTGATCATTTGTCTCTATTCCCAATAGTGGAAACACATCTTTATCTATTTACCAAATCTTTATTGGATACCTTCTTTGTACTGAGCATAAAATAGTTCCTCTAGCCCTGGCCGGTTGGCTCAGCGGTAGAGCATCGGCCTAGCGTGCGGAGGACCCGGGTTCGATCCCGGCCAGGGCACATAGGAGAAGCGCCCATTTGCTTCTCCACCCCTCCGCCGCGCTTTCCTCTCTGTCTCTCTCTTCCCCTCCCGCAGCCAAGGCTCCATTGGAGCAAAGATGGCCCGGGCGCTGGGCATGGCTCTGTGGCCTCTGCCTCAGGCGCTAGAGTGGCTCTGGTCACAATATGGCGACGCCCAGGATGGGCAGAGCATCGCCCCCTGGGGGGCAGAGCACCGCCCCTGGTGGGCGTGCCGGGTGGATCCCGGTCGGGCGCATGCGGGAGTCTGTCTGACTGTCTCTCCCTGTTTCCAGCTTCAGAAAAATGAAAAAAAAAAAAAAAAAAAAAAAAAAAAAAAATAGTTCCTCTAATAAAGGGAATCTTGTACTGAGCATAAAACAGTTCCTCTAATAAAGGGAATCAGGATATAATGTGGGAGATAGATATGTAAGCAAACTATTGCAGACTGGTTTGCGTAGCAGCCTGGACTTATAGTGCTGAGGCATACAGAGGAGGGAGTGTTAGCTGTTTAGGTAAGTTGTATAATGGGGATGGTCCACCCAGAAAGAAGCAGTTTGAGTGGCGTCTGAACTAGTGAATAGAAGTGTGCCAAGCGTGCAAGGCCCGTTGGTGAAGAGGGAAAAGGAATTGGTTATAAAATTCCAGGAAGAAGAATTACTAGTATGTGCAAAGCACTGTGTTATGAGAGTACGGGAAATTATGAGTAGTTTGGAATGGTTGGAGAGAAAGGGAGTGTGGAGTAGGAATGGCTTAAAGTAAAGGTATAAAGGCAGGGAGGAACTGTTAGACTCAGGGAGGTTGAGTGGTTGATTGGCCAGGTTATAGAGGGCCTTAAAACTTGCAAAGAGGCAGGCTGGGACTGGGTTCATGGGCCTCTACTTTGTCTAGACTACTTTAGCCTTATAATTTTCTATTTAAATGAAATTTTATCTAATAGATAAGAGAGGTTAAAGTAGAATAATTCTTATTGAAGTTAATGTGAGGAGAAGGGGCTCCAAGAACCTCCTTATCTCTAAGGCAGCCCCTGTGGGTGTCCTGTAATCCCCGGAGCACCATAGAATGGAGTTGGCAAACCATCGTGACAGACTATTCTGTGTTTCTGAGCCAGAAAATAGTACCGTAGAAACACGAGACTGGCAGCTCTGAGTAGGTTGGATTTGAAGGAGAGAACTGCAGAGGAAGGGTACTGACGAAGCTGTCATAAGGTGCCACGGTTGAGATTCTGGCAATGACTGCAGCTATGTCATAATTTCGATCTGTAGTGACTGGACTCCTGGTTCCATGGCTCTTATACGGGGTATTTGGGAAGATTTAAATTTAAGCCATGTTAGTAGGTTTAAACCAACAACTTCCTATTCTCAACGTCTGTCACTGTAAGTCTGTGGACCATTTCTTCTCCATGTTAATAGATGAACTTCTGATTTGCTCTTTTCTGTCCAGTAGGCCGTCCGTTTCTCCTCTGGGCAGCCCTCCCTATTGTAGGTAATTGTTAACCACTCCAAAGCAACATTGTTGAAACCACTTCCCTCAGGTCTGGTTTGTATGCAATATGAAATTCACTGCTCCAATGCACACCGGCCTGAGGCATCCCATCTCCTCCTCCCTCTTCTTTTCAAAGATATCACAACTGTCTAGAAAAGAGATTTACCCACATTCTTAAATGCGTATATTTTTATCTTATTTTATCTCAGGACCTTAAAAATTATCAGATAAAATGTATTCGCCGCTACTTATTGAATCTTAACAATCCATGTTTGAACCATGAACTGACCAATGATTTTGTCCAGTATGCTTTATTACTAATTATTCATTTAGGTAGAAACATCTCCTAAGAGACATGAGAGATTACAAACTTTATCTCTAATGTGTTGTGATGGGAAACTGAAAACATCTGGGTTTCCTCTCAATACACAGCTTTATTGAAACATTGCTTTGACATATGGCTTTAAAAACCTCACAGCGACCACTAAATATACCTAATATATAGAAGGGTATATACCTAATATATAGAAGGGTATATGTATGTATACCTAATATATAGAAGGGTATATGTATGTATACCTAATATATAGAAAGGTATATGTATGTATACCTAATATATAGAAAGGTATATGTATGTATACCTAATATATAGAAGGGTATATGTATGTATACCTAATATATAGAAGGGTATATGTATGTATGTGCTGTTTTATTTTTACTTTCTATGGAAAGATGTCACAAATTTTCATCCACATTATGAAAACTAATGGATCAATATTGATCGTGTCACCCTAGGCTGACATCGGGGTTTCTGTTGTCTGCCGCCTGGCCAGTGTACTGCCATTCTAAATGATTCTAATCTTCACGTATGAATTGAGAGTGCTCAGACAACTCAAGGTGATGCACATACATTTCATCGTCTATATCGGATGTCCTGGTGCTCTTGGCATTGATTACTTGCCACTGAGAATTTATTGAGTGCCTCCTGAATCCATAACATGTACAGAATTCTAGATACTCTCACTCCTGTCTTTTTACAGTTGATTTCTAGTTTAGGGTGAGCCTAAAATAGAGCTCATCTTCCTAGCTCACCTCCCTGGCTCTGAATGTCTGGGACTTGAGTGATGCTTAGACTCTTAGTATTTTCTATTTTATAATTTTACAAAAAAATTTTCTCTTTCTGATTATTCATAACCAAGTCCACCCACCTTGGATGTGTATTTGCATTTTTAGTCTATGATCACTCATTTTTACTAATAATCCTAACAGTCAGTTTATTGGGTTTTTTTGTATTTTATCTGCCTTTTCAAGATGGCTTGAATTCCTTCTCCTTTTGGAATGAAGTTGTGAATTAATTATTTGATAAAATATCTTTATATCTGAGAGAATAGGTTGGCTTATCTAAGACTAATATCATATGATAAAAATTAAGTCTTAAAAGTTTTTCTATATACACCCTCAAATACAAATGGTAACTATGTGAGATGATGAATGTGTTAAATAACCTTATTGTGTTAATCACTTCACAGTATGTATGCATATCAAATCACATTATACATCTTAAACTTACACAGTGTTATATGTCAATTATATTTCAATAAAGCTGGAAAAGTTGAATAAGAAATAACATTTTAAAAAGAAAATTAGAATTATGTTGATTATTCTCTTTTAAATATAGCATAATTACCAACTCTTACTCACTGAAGGCTTTCTCAATATATTTCCATTTATATAGTTATTTTTCCTCTCACTTTTATTGTACTTTCTTATATTTATTCAGCATTTTCTTTGTCTTTATTTTTTATGGGGGCTACTGTGTGTCCATGCTTACACATTTTTTAAAGGCACTTTAATTGTTATCAATTATGCATGTACATAAAGAACTGAATAATTCTACTGTTCTACAATGAAAAGCATCAGCTCCTCATTCCTTCTTCACTGTTATTCCTCACTGTAACTCTTTTAATGTATTCCATTGGTATTTACTGGTATATCTTGCAACAGTCTGCATATACTGCTACTACTTAGTTTTATTTATCTATTTGTTTATTAGTTTTAGGCATTTTCTATTGACTTTCCATATGAAAGAACAAAGTTTAGCTTCCTGCCCTTCTCCTCAGCCTGTTTATGTATTTCTAACCCCTTTTCCTTCCAATATTAATAACAAACTTTTGATTAGATCAATATATATTTAAATATATACACATTATTTTTCTATGAACACTTTTTATTGTTATGCCATGTAGTATATTATAGTTACTTTTCTTGCACAACTTCTTGTATTCTTATTAATTCTCTTGACAATATTTGTTTAGTTTTTTGTTTTTGTCATTCTTCCCTGAAATTTCTCTAGTTATGTAAATCTCCATCCCACTATACTGATATATATTAGCTGTTCTACCAATTTTATCCTTTTAATGATGCAGAGATAAATTTGTTTTATTTTACCACCTTTAATGAGATGCCTTTTTTCATCTCAGAACAATGCTAGAAAACATTAAGATACTGTACAGTTGGTAAGGACTGTTGAAACTTTATAATAACACAAAAGTCTTGTGTAATATAATAATTATTTTAAGAGCTTTTTTTTCCCCCCTTGTAATCATGGATGGAGAAATACTTTGCCTGTATTCACTAGTTTTTACAGAGAGGGAATAGAAGTCCTATTTTACGGTCACTCGTTACTCAGTTTCATGCCAGGGTCTTTAGTTAACAAACTAATTATTCTTATTAAAAGGTAAAAATGTAAGATTTTAGTTCTGCTAAATGTCTGTCAAACTGTGCTGTTATTTATCCTCAGTGTGTCGTCGCTACCATAGCTTTTGGCATGGGCATTAATAAAGCTGACATTCGCAAAGTCATTCACTATGGTGCTCCTAAGGAAATGGAATCGTATTACCAGGAGATGGGCAGAGCCGGCCGAGATGGACTTCCGAGTTCTTGTCACTTGCTCTGGGCTCCAGCAGACATTGCCTTAAATAGGTAAAAACATGTATTGCTTTCATGCCTGCACATTTTTTCTTTCCATTTAAGCTTTGAAAGCATTTGAGGCAGCGTCCAAAATTTCAAGTAATGTATTTTCAGTGCATTTAAACTGAAAGAAAACAGAAGATATCTAAGAACATTCGTGCTAAGTGCTGCCACCTGGAGGAGATGACCTATTTCAGCCGCCCCTTATTTAGTGTGAAGAAGGAACCTGTCAGGACTGGACAGGGATGTGGCGTAGGTTCCGTGTGCTCTCCTGACACTGCGTGGATGCGCTGGGCTTTTCTCCTCGGCTGCGCTCACGTTTTCATTTGTCCTCGGCCATTTACTTTCAGATACCATTCCTTGCGTTACTGGTGTTTCACCCCATGCTACTGTGGTGCTTATCCCAAAGGACCCCTGCTCATCCCTGTGTGGATATCTTTCCTGCTGTTTCCTTTGTTAGTTCCATGAGAGCACAACAGCTGTCCTTGACAGTGGGTGATAACCATGTTGCACTGTACTGATGGCTGTCATGAAAAATAAATAAGTGTTTAAATATAGGAAAACCATCCTAGGTAAATACTAAACTGCTGGCACTTAAGTTCTGTGGAAGTTATAGTGGAGAGGAAGACTTCACTTGCAGAAGTATGGGGGGCAGAGTTTGCCCATTGATTCCCGCATGCACAGGGGAAAAATTTCAGGAAACTTACATGTGGTCACTGAAGGGGGAAGAATATATTTTTTTAAAGCGAGAGGCAAATAGATAAGAAGACTCCCACATGTGCAATACTCCATCCACTGAGCAGTCAGCCAGGACCAAGAATTTTCAAAATGCACCTCCATTTAGCTGAATAAATTGAGCTCCTGAATGCACACATTTGCCCATTTCATTAGAATGATGAGAGTGCCGGTCCAATACAGTTTTAATTCATTCATCATTTAACAATGCTTTTTTTTTAGTGCGCACTCTGTTCCAAGCTGGGAATACAATGATAAACAAAAGCACATATGGCATGTTTTCATAGAGCTTGCAGTACACTGGGAATGGCAGATCTTAGTCACAGAATTATACAACTCTGGATACATAGGATTCATTTTACTATTCTCTTTTTGTGTTGGAAAACTTCAATAAGCAGACTTTTTTTAAAAAAGATTATGCATATGTGTAAAACTCCAATTGTGTTAAATGCTATGAAGGAAAGTTGCATTGAGTAGTGAGTGTATAATGGGGAGTTTGTTTACCAAGTTGAAAAGGTCAGGTAAGTCCTTTTCTAGGAAGTGATAGGGTAAATTGAGATCTGAAAGAAGAATTATGGATTAATTAGGTAAAAATATTTGCTATAAATTTTAAGCTCTTCCTCTTAAGAGTAGTCGTAGCTTTTGTTTCTTAACAGAGTCAATAAAACCATCCTCTTAAACAGAACAATTATTGTTTTCCATTTGATACCAGTGTCTATATGAAGTTTTTTAATTAATTATTTTCTTTATTTCCAAGTGAGAGGAGGTGAGATAGAAAGACTCCTGCATGCTCCCTGACTGGGATCCACCCAGCAACCCCCACCTGGGGCCAATGCTCTGCCCATCTGGGGCCATGCTCACAACTGAGCTATTTTTAGTGCCAGAGGTGGAGGCTTCAGGATGCCATCCTCAGTGCCCAGGCTGGTGCACTATAAATAATTGACTCATGGCTGTGGGAGGAGAACAGAGAGAAAGAGAGAGAGGGGAAGGGGGAGGGGTAGAGAAGCAGATGGGCACTTCTCCTGTGTGCCCTGACCGGGAATTGAACTCGGAATATCTACATGTCTGGCCGATGCTCTACCACTGAGCCAACTGACCAGGGGTAAATTTTTTATAAACTAAAATAATTGGGATAGGACACAGCTCTGCATGCTACTACTAAGCTTGGGATTGATTCAAACATAAGTTGATTCCTATCAGTTCTTATTTTATTTGGGCATTGTGCTGGAGGTGTTAAAGACTTAGCTTGACTTTCATGTTGTAGCTTGTGGGTTTGTCAATAGAGATAGTTTCTGTTTCTCTGGATCTCAAAAGATACTTTAAATGGTTTTCTCATTAAGATTTAACAGGAATTAACAGTGATTAGTAATTAAATGGCGGTGCTAGAAAACCCATACTTGAGTCTATAGTATAGATAGGTTGTTCTTTGTGTTCCCCCAAAGGGAAATAAAACTAGGGTTAATCAGAATAAAACAGAATTTAGTAAAGATTAAGGATGCATCTGTGTCCTACTTGTAATAAACCTATTAAAACAAACAATACGTTTTAGAATCGATGGAGTTGCTGGTTCTCAGCTGAAAGGTCACTGTAATTCATAAACTGTTGAGAGTCTCTCCTATGCTAGAATCCTGATAATTTCCCAGTTATCACTGCGAAAACGTCATTTTATGTTTGTTATTGCAGAAGCCATACCATTGGCAAGGGCTCAGTGTCTTCATTTGCTATTATTTTAAACAGTCAAACTCAATAGTTAATTGGAATTTTTAAGGAAATAATTTGAAAATTAACCTCAATTTAATATATCTCCCACTGGCTCCAACTGATTCCTTTTCTGGCATTACTTTTAGAAATTTTATTCCTTTCCAACTTGTTTTTATTCTGTAGAATTTTATACTTAAATTATTGTAATAGTCCCAAAAGAAAAATAAGTATTTATTCGACTTGATGTTGGAGACTTTGTTATTTTATTTTCTCACATTTGTTATGGGCACTGAGAAGATAGTTACATGTCGATCATCTGAACCAACTATGGGACAGGATCTAGTTCTTGTACTGTTGGCATTTGTTTTCCTTGTTCTTTCTGAGGTGGAGGTGACCTAAACAAACAAACTAAAGCAACAAAGGGACTAATTTTGAGCCCATGATCTAGGAGGAGTGAGAGTAGATGCTAACCCAGGATTAGAGTCAACAGTTGGAGGAGACTTTTCGGCAGTTACAGGTATACCTCATTTTATTGTACTTTGCTGCATTGCGATTCGCAGATGTTGCATTTTTTACAAAATTGAAGGCACGACCCTCCACCAGCAAAATGATTGTGACTTGCTTTATTGTGGTGGTCTTGGAACCGAACCCTCAATATCTCCAGTTATGCCTGTACAGGGAAAGTACAAATTAGAATGTTTTTGAATAAAAGATTATTGTGTTCAGACTTTCCAAATTCCCTGTCAGTGTTATTCTTGAGAATTATACAGAGGTATTTTTATTAGTCAGAAGTTTGGATAGTCAAAATATGAGTGAATGAGGTCCATTTTGATGGTAATCGGTACTTACCACATAGATCTTATAGGTAATCATTATTTTTTTTGATGTATCTGAAAAATATTCAACTAAGACTTCTAATTATTCTTAGAAAGAATTCTTGGAATGATCTGCAAAGCTGTTTGGGAGATTTTCATTATCTGATATTAATAGAGTTTCTTCACAGAAGACTAGAATAAACAGGAGGAGTTATAGCAGCATTACTTTAAAAACACAAACAAACAAACATATCTTTAAAGTTAGTTAAGCATTTTAGATAACTTTAATAATATGGAAAAACATATCAGTTATAGTTGTTTGAGGAAGGAACTTAATTCTGATAAACTGGTGTCCCGTAATGCCCTATAAAACAAAGAGAGTTTGAGAGGGCTGAGAACCTTCTGAAGAGCTGCTAGGGGTCGAGGCTCATATTTGGACCATGAGCCCCTTTCGATATTCCTTACATAGATGCTTTTAGTTTCTCATAGAAAATAAATTAAAATAAAGAATAACCTCTTACTGAGAAAAGGTGAAAATTCATACATAGCAGAATGATTGCCGAAAAGCATGCAGCATATAAATTAAAATGAAAAACTTTAGGGTTTAGAAGAATGTTGTAAAGCCAGCTAAAAAAAGTGATGCTTGGACACAGGAAGAATTCTTTAAAAAATAATTACCTTAAAAAAATCAGAGAAATGCTGGCCTCTTGTGAGGGACAGTGACTGAGAAGGGCACATAACTTTCTGGAATGATAGAAATGTTCTTTATCTTGATAAGGTTGTGGAGTTAGTTATAGGTTATGAAAAATAAACTGTAGTAAGTAAATAAAAAGTAACAAAATCACTAATGTAATTTTCCGTATTCCTGTGATATTTTTAATTGACAGGCATCGCCTTAGTGAGATACGTAACGAAAACTTTCGATTATACAAATTAAAGATGATGGCAAAGATGAAAAAATATCTTTATTCCAGCGGATGCAGGAGACGGTATGTATTATTTATTTTATATCAATTCAACGCATCGATTTGTGGGTGGTGCTCTTTTAAGAAAAAAGTTCTGCAAAATAATTAAAAGTATTTAGAAAGAATATTTTGTTGGTGTTGTGTCTGTGCTGAATTTTTAAGGCAGCTGTCTCTTTGCCTCAATAAAACGAAGCCAAGTAATGAGGTCCCAGGTGAATCAATTAATGTTGATTTCAGCTCATTGTTTCCAGCAATGAGTTTAACATATATGTGCTTGTTCTTTTATTTAATTTAAAATTTTCTCTTGGGTAGAATCATCTTGTCTCATTTTGAAGACAAACAACTACGGAAGGCCTCCTTGGGTATTACGGGGACTGAAAAATGCTGTGATAATTGCAAGTTCAGGTAAAGATTTCTTCTTCTAGATGGACTCTCTACAAGTCTTTGTTTCTCTTTCTTTGCAGGTACTTTTTCATTACATTTTTGTTGAATAATACAGATTTTTAAAACAAAACAATAATTTGATTAAATTGATAAAGCAAACAATATTAAAATGTTTTGTGTTATAAATAGACAAACAGTAAAGTGAAAAACCTAAATCTAAACATGCCAATAGTTCCATAAGTACAAGTGGTCTAAATACCAGTTAAAGGCAGACATTAAAATTGGTTTAAAAATATGACACAACGATATGGTGTCAATAAGAAATCTACTACAGGTACATAGGTGGGTTAAAAAAAAAAAGAATAAAAACTAATACCATGAAAGACTAATGGAAAGAAAGCTGGAGTTATTTATTTATTTTTTAATATTTTATTACAGCAGTTCTCAACCTATGGGTCGCGACCCATAGGTTGAGAACCGCTGTTTTATTTTATTGATTTTTAGAGAGAGAGAGAGAGAAGGGGGAGGAGCAGGAAACATCAACTCCCATATGTGCCTTGACCAGGCAAGCCCTAGGTTTCGAACCGGCAACCTCAGTGTTCCAGGTCGACGCTTTATCCCACTGCGCCACCACAGGTCAGGCCTGGAGTTATTTTTATATCAGACAATGGAGAATTTTGGAGAAAGAATGTTACCAGAAATATACTGCTCTGGCCCTGGCCAGTTGGCTCAGTGGTAGAGTGTCTGCCTAGCATGTAGGAGTCCTGGATTCGATTCCCGGCCAGGGCACACAGGAGAAGTGCCCATCTGTTTCTCCACCCCTCCCCCCTCCTTCCTTCTGTCTCTCTCTTCCCTTCCTGCAGCCAAGGCTCCATTGGAGCAAAGTTGGCCTGGGCGCTAAGGATGGCTCTGTGGCCTCTGCCTCAGGTGCTAGAGTGGCTCTGGTCGCAACAGAGCTACGCCCCGGATGGGCAGAGCATCGCCCCCTGGTGGGCATTCCGGGTGGATCCCGGTCGGGCACGTGTGGGAGTCTGACTGCCTCTCTGTTTCTGGCTTTGGAAAAATACAAAAAAAAAAAAAAAAAAAAAAAAAAGAAAGAAATATACTGCTCACAAAAATTAGGGGATATTTCAAAATGAATATGAAGCGATAAAAAAAGAAACATTTGATTTCTTTAAAAATTATTTAACAATAACATCAGAAAAGCAAACGACAAGTCAAAGAAAGTTGTTCAATTATGCAAATGATATGCAAAACCAATTTTTATTTCATTGGTGAAAATGCATTAGACAAAAGGCTGGAAGTACTGGAGTATCTGCACGTTCCCTGATCCCCTAGTTTTTGTGAACAGTGTAAATAAAGACATTACATGATGATCAAAGGGCCAGTTTACCAATGTATGAGTCAGGGTTTGTCAGAGAAACACACCGTCCACCCCCCACACACCCACTCACACACACTGGAAGAGAGACAGTTTAAGGAATTAGCTCATGCAGTTTTAGGGCTTGGCAGGCAGGCCAGGAAATTGGGCCGGACTTCCTTGTTAATGATCTGGAGCAGGGGTCCCCAAACTTTTTACACAGGGGGCCAGTTCACTGTCCCTCAGACCATTGGAGGGCTGCCACATACAGTGCTCCTCTCACTGACCACCAATGAAAGAGGTGCCCCTTCCTGCAGTGTGGCAGGGGGCCGGATAAATGGCCTCAGGGGGCTGCATGTGGCCCGCGGGCCATAGTTTGGGGACACCTGATCTGAAGTCACACAATTCCTTGCTCTCCAGCAACCCTCAGTTTCTGATCTTTTAAGGCCTTCTATCTGATTGGCTGAGACCCCCTCACATTCTCAAGGGTAGTCTCCTTTACTCAAAACAACTGATTGTAAATATTAATGATATCTACAAAATACCTTTGAAGCAACATCTACATTCATGTTTGTCAAAAAAACTGGGTACCAGAGCCTAGCCAAGTTGACATATACAGTTGACCATCATATCTAAAAACGTAATCTCAAGAACTGACAGAATTGAAAAGACAAATAGAGAAACCCATAATTACAGTTGGTGATTTCTATATATATCTTTTCAAAGTAATTAATAGAACTAGTAGACAAAATCAGTAAGAAGATAGAAATGAATAGGACTGTCAACAGACAGGATCTAATTAGCTGTTGTAGAACACTCCACCCAACAGCGGAATACATTCTTTTCAGACGCAGATGGAACATTCACATAGACCATATTCTGAGTCAAAAAACAAACCTGTACACATTTAAGAGAATTGTACTCATACAGAGTATGTTTTCTGGCTATAATGGAATGAAACTATTAATCAGTAACATAAAGATAACAGAAAAGTCTCCAAACACTTGGAAATCAAATGACATACTACTAAATAATTCATAAATCAAAGATGAATTCTCAGGGTAATTCGTGAAGTATTTGAACTGAATGAAATGAAAATATAAAATATATGGCATGCAGCTAAAGCAGTACTGAGAGCAAAATTTAGAGCATTCAGTACTTATAATAGAAGAAAAGTTAACAATCAGTCATTAAGCTTCCCCTGAAGAAGCAAATAAAAGGAAGCTAAAAGGAAGCAGAAGGAAGAAATAGGAAAGATAAGAATGTAAGTCAATGAAATAGAAAACAGAAAAACAACAGAGAAAACTAGTGATTTCCAAACCCCATTCTTGGAAAAGACCAATAATATTGATAGAACTTTTAACAAACAAATAAAGGAGACATGTATTACCAATATCAGAATGAAAGAAATTTCACTAGAGACCCAAAAGACATTAAAGGATAATAAGGAAACACTATGAATAACTCAGTGTATGTACATTTAATAATTTAGGCAAAATGGAGTGATTCCTGATAACCTCAAGCTAACGAAACTTACCCGTAGTGAGAAAAATAAATGGAATAATAGTATAACTGTTAAAGAAAGTGCATCCTTATTAGAAATTTCTGAAAATAAATTCCCTAGCCCAGATGGTTTCAACAGCAAATTATACCAACATTTACAAGAAGAAATAATTCCATTTGTGTAGTATGATTCCATTTATATGCTATTCTCTCAAACATAAGATATATTATAGGGATGAAGAAAAGATCAGTGATTGTCAGAGGTTCAAGGGAGGGGGAAGGCATGATTACAAAGGAATAGTACAAGAGAGTATTCTGCAGTAATACAATTGTGTGTCCTGATTGTGGCCATGGTAACTGTTGTGTGAGTGGTTAGATGAGTACATTTGACTCCATGGATGTGTTTACATTTGTGAAACTTTACACACACACAGACGTACAGTCAGTTTCACTTTATATGAATTTAAAAAATAGGGTAAAAACAAGTGGTACCTAATTGAATTAACTGTATAGCTGTATTACTGTTAGACAAAGGAAGCATTATTAAGGATGGAGATGTTCTCTCTGCAGTGAAAAATGGGTTCTTCACCAAGGGAACAGATTTGTGCTCTGTATCTTAAAAAAATAACAAAAATACCTCTACAAATGTATAAAGCAAAAATTGATAGCTGGAAAAAGTAAAAAAATCCACCACCAAAGTAGAAGAATTTGATAAAAGTTTTTAGTTATTGGCAGGTTAAGCAATCAAAAAAGTTAGTAAGCTATTGAAAATTTGGTCAATATAGAAACAAATTTCTTATACCAAGCAATTATAACAAGGATCACCTTTTTCTTTATGCCTACATAGCTCATGATAATACCTGTATTGCTCCTGAGGCTGGTTCAGTCTCGGTTCTGTCCAGAATCCTAAGGCCTGAGTGATTTAACCTTTCAGTATACCTGTTATCCATTTGCAGCACAGGGGTTGGGAAGCGCTGAATTAGAAACTGCACTTCTTACACATACATGGAATATTTATAAAAACTGATTGTATTAGAACACGGGTTGGCAAACTGTAGACGTGGACCAGACCTGCTGCCTGTTTTTGTGACTGCGGTTTTCTTGGGACACAGCCACGCCCTTTGTTTTATGTATAATTTGTAGCTGTTTTGCAGAGTGAGCTGAGTGGCTGGATACAGAGATGGTATGGCTCACCAAGTCTACACTGTTTACTTCTGACTCTTTATAAAATGGTCTTCTGACCCCTGTACTAGACTGTAGCATGTCTCAAAATTCTTCAGTGTGCTGTAATCAAATACACCACATTTTTCTCCAGAATGCAGTTGATCTAGAAGTAGAATAAAGATAAGCAAATTCTTACTCACTTGAAGATTGAAAACCATACTTTAAAATAACTCATTGATTGGCCCAGGCTGGGTAGTTCAGTTGGTTGGAGCATTGTTCCAATACGCCAAGGTTAAGGGTTCTCTCCCCCCAGTCAGGCAACATACGAGAGTCAAAAAATGAATGCATAAACAAGTGGAGTAACAAACCAATGTTTCTCTCTCTCTCTCTCAAATCAATAAATAAAAATTTCAAAAGAACTAATTGGCCAAAGAAAATATTAAACTGGAAATGAAAACACCTTTTAAACTTAGTGATAATTACAATAATATACATGAAAACTTGTAAGACTCAGCATAGGTAGTATTTTGTGGGACTTTAAATACTTATATTAGAAAAGAAAATTAATGAAACATGTATCCCACAAAAGAAGTTAGGAGAATAGACCTAAACATAGTCTTTTTTTCCCTAAACATATTATATCTGGAATATATTCTAATTGCTATTTCAAAGATATTTATTATAAAGAAAACAATTGAATTAGGTAGTTAAACAGTATTAGTTGATTTTCCCTAAGGAATCCTTTTGTTTTCAACTTTCTCTAAAGGATTCACATTTGTATTAATGATCATTTCAAATCTACCTGAAGGATGGTTTAGGAATTTAACTTCTAAAAAGAACTTAAATGGCCTGACCAGATGGTGGTGCAGTGGATAGAGCATTGCCCTGGGATGCTGACGACCTGGGTTCAAAACCCTGAGTTTGCTGACTTGAGCACCAGTTCATCTGACTTGAACACAGGCTCACCAGCTTGAGTGCAGGGTTACTGGTTTGAGTGTGGGGTCATAGACATGAACCCATGGTTCCTGGCTTAAGCCCAGAGTTGCCGTTTTAAGCAATGAGTCACTGGCTCTGCTTGAGCCCCTGGTCAAGTCACCTATGAGAAGCAATCAATGAGCAACTAAAGTGATGCAACTAAGAGTTGATGCTCCTCATCACTCTCCCTTCTGTTTCTTTTTCTTTTTTCTTTTTTCTTTCTTCTTCTTTTCCAAGTGAGAGGAGGGGAAATAGAGAGAAAGACTTCAGCATGTGCCTGGACCAGGATTCACCTGGCAACCCCTGTCTGGGGTCAATGCTCTGCCCATCTGGGGTCATACAACAGAGCTATTTTTAGTGCCTGAGGTGGAGGCTCCACTGAGCCATACTCAGTGCACAGGGCTGATGTGCTCCAACCAATTGAGCCATGTCTGCAAAAGGTGGGGCGGGGGGAGAAAGAGAGAGAGGAAGGGGAAAGGTGGGGAAGTAGATGGTTGCTTCTCCTGTGTGCCCTGACCAGATGGAACCTGGGACATTCACACTCTGGCCGACACTCTACCGCTGAGTCAACTGGCCAGGACCTCTTCCTTCCTTTCTATCTGCCTCTCTCTCTTTCTCACTAAAAAAATACAATAAAATAAAAAGGATTTAAATGAAAAGTTTAGAATCTCTGTGTCATATTTTACAGTCATTAGAGTTTCAAATAAAAATATATTGCATAGGATATTTGTTTTTAAGTTAAAAACTTTTTTTTGGCACTAAACCTTTTGTTCCACCAAAACCTAATGCAGAAGTCCAATATTTATACGATCAGTAGCGTGAGCTCTTCGAGTTATAATTGCCCTCTCTGATGGCTTGAACGTCTTCCTCTTCTTCTGTCTTCGGTCGGAGGTACCTCCTCTGAAACTTGGCTTCTAGGGCACTAGGGTTGAGAACCATCAGCATAACATACCTGTGATGCTATATTATGGTTTATATTTCATGTTTTACATACTTCACATACTCTTGGCTATTATCAACTTTGTAGCTTCTGAAGCAGTTGGCACATTTGAGATATTTTTTTTTATTTGGCTAATTATTATACTGTTTTTATTTCTGAAGGTACATGCTTTAGCTAAGCTTTTAACATTATTATCTTTATTTAGATTGGGTCATTGCTTTTCCATTGATGACTCAGAAGATCCATCACAGGACTTTGGCTCGCAAGCATTCCAGCTGTTATCTGCTGTGAACATCTTAGGAGAAACGTTTGGAATTGGGGTTCCAATTTTATTTCTGCAGGGATCGGTAAGTATGTCTGTGAATCACCTTCATAGTTCTTTTATTCCTGTTACTCTTTTCTTCAGAGGTTTGCTGTATTACAAGTTATTAGAAACTGAGAATCATATTAAGTTCCAGTTAAGGACTACATTCATTACTTTTGACAAAAACTGTGTGTATCACATCTACTGGTGTTTTTATATGTCAAGCTGATATGCAGCTCTAAACCTAAGTCTGGTAGCAAGTTTATTCCATTGCAGTTGGATAATCCCTAGACTGGTTTTTCTTAGGATAATTGCATTGTGTCAGGGGACAAGTAGAACAAAATTGTATCTTTTGGTGTCCTGGAAAGTAATAAATTCTTTGAGTAAAACTTTCATCTCAGTGATTATTGGTAAACACAATATTTGGCAATATATTTTTTCTTTCCTTCTATTTTGTTTCTTATCAGAAGTATTTAGAATTCCAAGAAAGTTTTTTTTGTTTTGTTTTGTTTGTTTCACTAATAGTTAATTCTGCTACTTTTTTGAGTGATTAATGTGCCACTGTTATGCTGACAGTTGCATGTAAATAAGTCGCGACCCATACAGTTAAAGAGCTTTTACTATATTTTTTTCTTTATATGCTTTATTACTGATGTAGAAGCCTGTAATTCAAACCCAAGTATTGTATATTGATATTAGTTGAATAAATCAGAAGCGGGATAGAATCCTTAGCAAATACGTGTATTTATTAAAATGTACTTAAAAGTAGAGATTAAGATTCTCACTTTGTATGTAGAATTTAAAAAATAATTTAGGTATGTATTTATTTGTTAAATACTTGAATGCTTCATGCAAATACTTCTTTTATTTTGCTTTCGGTTTTCATTTTGATTTGAAAGGAACATATTAACTTAAATATTTTTAATGAAATATGTTGAAAACATGTTAACTTTTGGGTACTGATGTTTTTAGATTCTGAATGGAGTTAAAAACTTGTTTTTAAATCACAAGGTAGATTAGAAATAAAATAATAGTGTTGACTAAGGAACTTGGTGTTAGTGGTATGAGTTCTATTTTTTTAATAAAATGAATTTAAGTTGCAAGGGATAGATTAAATATTTACAATTGAGGTCTATGAAAATTTCTTTTGTCTCTGTCATCTTTAAAACCTGTGTATCCCAGTTGAATGTATAATTTATAAAAATTATCCTTGTTTTAATTTGGTATAACCCAGTAGTATCCAGTATCAACAAAGAAGTGTAAGCAGGCTCTGAGACAAATTTGAACTGGTCACAAGAGGGATCAGATTTCACCTATTATTTGAAAACCAAGTCAGACAGCTCATACTGACAGTCTCTTCTGGGAGTCCTCAAATTAAGAAGTTTAGTCTTTTTGAAATTTTATACTACCCTTGCTAGATAAAGGTGTAAAACTTTTTAAAAAATACCACTTAATGAAAATTTGTAGACATTTACTACAGTGAAAATAAGGCAAGTTTTCCCCCTTCCATTTCAGTAATCTTGATATCTACTAGGATATCATTTTAAAATTTACAATTTCTTTGGGAATTTAGTATATCATCCACCTTAACTAATTAAAGCAAAATTAATATCTTTGTAGATAATTTTGATCTGTAAGATGATAATAATCATAAATGGGGTACTCCTAGAGTTGATTTGAAGAGGTAATATTTGTATGTAATTATATGTATAACAAATACAATGTCAGCAGCGCGTGGTTTTCCTCTCTTAACACAGGAGTTTTCTAAATAGTAGAAGTGATTATGCAGCCAGCCCATCCAGGTATTTGTGAATGGAATTTAAAATTTTGTTTTTGAAGCACAAGTTTAGTTAGACATTATATCGTAGAAATGTTGCCTCAGGAACTTTGTTTAGCTGTCTAGTCAGCTCACCACATAATTATCTGGAAACATCTTGAGTGACAAAGTGATAAGATATACAGGTGTCTTAATTTTGTAGATGAGAAAACAGAAACAGTCATTATTTTGCCTTACTTGGAGATTAAGTGAAACCCCTTTCCTGATCACAGTATGAAAGTACTAAACTTTATTATGTTCCAGAATTAGATAGCATTTGATGAAAGATGGTTTGACTGTAGATGGCCATTGAAAAACTATTGGTAGTTTTAATCACCCTTTGTAATTTTCAAACTGTCTAACATTTAATTTTCTGGACAAACTATTTCTTCTGATTGAATTATATTCCTAGAGATGTTTATTGTTATTTTTTTTTTTTTTGGTTTTATTTTGTACATAAAATAATAGCTCCAGAAATGACTTTCTTAAAGCCTGAAGTGGCAGCTGTGAGCTTCTTTGGCCTGTAGGAACTGGAAAAGAGGCAAAAAAAAATTTTAGTAAAATTTTTCATGTACTTGAAGAACATAGGGATTTAAAACTTCTTGACTTAGAGTTTTTAACTACTTTTCTCATTTGTTATTAGACGTGTTTTTGTATAGGATACTATACTACTGTTTTGTGGAGAATCTTCCATACTAGAGACTTGTCATCTAGTATGGAAGTTGTCACTTGGGAAGAAATAAGTATAGTATAGCAGAGAAAGAGATAAGGGACAGGAATAGACATAGAGCTGTATTTAAGCCCTGAAGACAGAGTGCTTGCTAATAGCTGGGAAATTAGAGAAATACGTCTTTGTGAAGGCATCCCTGCAGCTTTCTGTTTTGTGGGCAATAAATATAGTCGTAGCCATAGATGTTGGCATTCAGAGACAGAAGGACAGAAGAAGGGTGGAGAGGGGGCAGTGTGGATAACCAGCAGAAAGTGACCACAAAAAGCATTTGTGATTTTTAAAGAAGTTAATTTGGAGAAGTGGCAAGCTAGTTTATTTTTGTGGCACAAAGATTTCCCTACCAGACCGTGGTACTTTGGGTTATGCGCTCTAGTTAGTCAGTCGCCTTGATTCTAACACTCGTCCTTCAGTTATGAGCTTTACATAGTTCTCGATATGCCAGTTTGGGGCCCTTTATTTTCCCAAGCTGATTTTTAAAGGAGAAGAGTGAAATAATAATTTCCTTTTTTAAATACGTCCCATAAAAGTATAGACACTTAGAGCAAAAAAGCTATTTAATCTTAAGACCTTACTTTATAGTGGTTGATACAGAGTCCAAGAAACTTAAATGACCTGCCCTAGATCATACTGTTACTTTGTGCCTGAATAATGAGCAAGCTGCATTCCTGGCAACTGTTCTAGCGTTGTGTTCTATTTATTATGTGGTTCCCGTGCAGTTTAAAATTTTATTTTTGATTGAATGATCTAAAGATGCTAGAATGAAAATTTGTGATTGGTAAGGGATGTGTGTATAAACGGTGCCCTCCTGAAAAATCAATGCCCAGATCTCGATAGCAGTTTTCTGTGCATGGCGATTGCCATGGAAACAAGGTGTTCACACAGTACACAGTATTCACAATAATTATTGATTATGAGGGAGAGGGACTGATTAGTCCTACTCCCTCATTGCTTAGAGGGATTAGAAAAAAAAAAATCTCATTGCTTCCTACTAGTAAATGTGTTTCACTTCAGGTTGGTTTTTTTTTTTCCTGCTTATTAAAGAAAGGGCTAGAGGAATAATATTCGTGTCCAGATTGCTAATAAATACTAGGTTAGGAAACTTAATGCCTTTCGTGTTATTGGTTCTCAAACAATAGAATCTCCTACTACAAAAGTAAGTCTTGGCAGATGTAGTGTGCCATTATAAGTATTCCAGGGCAAGCTAACTAGATGCTAAGTCATGGTTTTTGCTTTTAGATTAAGAAATTCAGGTTGAGTTAAAGGATCAACTATTAACTAATAAAAATAAAGTTAATGCTATTCAGTTAGGCTCTGTCCTGGTTTCTCACTATTCACACGTCCCCAAGAGATAGAAACTATTATTATATTTGTATAACAGATCAGGAAATAGAAGCACAGATAAGTTAAGTAACTCTCCCAGAGTCAAAAAGCTAGTAAGTACTTGAACCCAGGTAGTCTTGCTGTGCTAACTACAATCAGTGTATATGCAAATGTCTGTGTCTGTGTGCATGTATGTGTATTAGTATATGTGTGAGTGCAGGGTATAGTAATAAAATATTAGAGCTACTTGTGGAGCCTCTGTTCTAGTCCTAGTTCCAGGACCTTAGCCTACCACTGAACATCTTTGAGCCTCTGATTATTTATTAGCAACATGAGTAAAAAATGACTAAGTAGGTCAAACAGTTCTAATGTTTCTTCTAGCTCTGATACTTTGTGATGTTTGATTTTAAGCATTCTACTTAAAGTGACTCAATAGGTAGGGATTGCTAACAAGGTAAACGGTGCTGTGTTGTACTTGGGCATTTTTATTTCTGTACATGTTGTTTTAATAAAATTTTTGTAAATATAATCATCATGATACTAAAACTTATTACTTAGCTATTTTAATAAAAACATTTTTAAAAATTTTTTACGATTTAATAGAACACATGTTACAGACTCTGTTATCTAAACTTATTGGAATCCCATGTTTTAAGCTCAGTATCAAGACTGATATATCTCTGATGAGAATTTATCCCAATCTAATCTGATTTTAACCTGGATTTCCTTTGTGTAGGGGTTGGCTTTATTTAGGGTATTTTACTTGTATTCACATTTTTAACATTCCAAAATTCTGAAGTGTAACTGTCACATTCTTATCAATTGAATAAAACCAATGCATTCATAATAGTCTTTCCCCCATTTATTTATTTATTCATTCATTCATTCATTTTAAATTGTATTTATTGGGGTAACACTGGTTAACATAATTATACAGGTTTTAGGTACTGAGGTTTACAACACATCTCTGTACTCTGTATTGTGTGATCACCTACCCAAGTCAAGTCTTCACCCATCACCATTTATCCTTCCTCTACCCTCCTCCACCTCTTTACCCCCTCACTCCACCCCCAGTAATTACCACACTATTGTTTGTGTCCATGAGTTTTTTCTCTTTTTTGCTCAGTCCTTGCACCCCCCTCACGAAGCCTTCCCACCCCAACAGATGTCAGCCTGCTCTCTATCTATGACTCTGTCTCTATTTTGCTTGTTAGTTAATTTTGTTTATTAGATTCCACATATAAGTGAAATCATATGGTCCTTGTCTTTGTCTGGCTTATTTCACTTAGTAGAATTCTCTCCAGTTCCATCCCATGATAGTCTTATAGTGCCTGAGTTATGTCTGCTGAACTCAACCTATAAATTTATTTGATTTGATCCCTGGATTTTCAGACTGTATTTTATATTAAAATATTTAGAACACAGTAACCTCTTGATGTGGTCAAGGGATTAATGTTTTTGAAATATGAATATAATGTAAAATATAGTATTTATATTAGGTAGGAAGCTCATGTCACTCTTTAAACAGAAAGGTATTAAATGGCTTATAGTATTGTTGTGACTGTACTATAAAATAGTCCACCATGAGCTGCTGCGTCTTCTCAATTTTGGAAGCTGCCAGTACAGTACCTGACCTCATACTGCATCGTATAGGGAGCTGTGACAATCAGGTTCTACGTCTGCTTGCTCTGGGAACACCCAGAACCTGCTGTAATCTGTGTTAACAAAGTGGATTCTTCCTGTTACTTAGGAAGCTAGCAGTTGTGTGCTGGATTCTTTACTAACGCTTTCTTGTTGAAAGCAAACAGCTCCACAATCATGCATCTGCAAATCCAGCAGAGTCGCCACCTAGCCTCACTTTCTGCTTCGAGATTCCACATAAATGTCTCTGATTCGTGGAATGTAAATTATATGCAGATTTTTAGATGAAAGGGAGTTTGGGAAGTAGTGTGAGTAACTTCCCAGATTCTGTGGTAGAAGTTAGGGTGGATGAAGGTTCGAATGACCCTTGAATTACAATCAGCCATATTCACCACAAATACATTAGATAAGAGCAATTTTCCATAAAGCCCTAAGTTAACAGACTACTATATACATTTGAAAATGGTATTTAAATGTGTAGGATGAATGAAAGAGGTAGTAAGAGGGCAAAGTAAATGGAAAAGCACTTTATAGAAAGTGGAGGTGGGGCGAGGCATCTTCACTAGAAGACAAGAGAATTGCATATGACAGGCAGGCTTCCCCCACATTTCTAGAACTTGATGACTATGAAGAGTCTTCCATTGAAATCCCCTCTTAACTTAGGACAAACCATCTCAAAAGCAGCACCTGTTTAGTATGCACCTGCTTTTCCTGGTATATGTGACTGAAGCAACTAACTGAGAAATGATTCAGTGAGCTCTGCGGGGTAGTAGGCACAAAAGCACAGCAGTGCAACCATGCAGTGGAAACTGAGTTATTGCGCTGCACTCATTGATTACTAGCTATTGAGTCCTATTGTTTCTAACGCCCCTGCTTCCGGTCTGGAGTTGTAGATAGTGATCACTGTTTCCAAACAAAATGTGTATCTGTTCGTAAAAGGTCTTAATAGCAAAGGTTAAATATTTCAAACGTATCCAAACCTGTACATGGAGAAAAGCATTTGCATTACGAGTGAAATATCCTGCTGTTATGTTTAAGACACAAAAGGAACACTATTTTGATTATATATTTATTTGTGACAAGTATTCAGAGCAAGTAGGATGGATAAAAATTTGGTAGATTTTTAAAGCTGAAATTTAGTGTTAAATACAAAACAATGAACCATTTTGTATTTTATTTGGCCTGTTTCAATAAATGAGCATATTTAGATGCTGGTTTTTATTCCTGATTGCAGAGTTCGCAGCGTATTCCAGATAAATATCGCAGTCACAGATTATTTGGTGCTGGCAAGGATAGAAAACGGTGCTGGTGGAAGGCTCTGTCCCATCTTCTCATGACTGAGGGATTCTTGACAGAAGTTAGTGGGCATAACAGATTTGTAAAGATTTGCACCCTTACACAAAAGGTAAACAATGTAGACATCTACCTTTTTGATTAATTTTTCTCACTATGCATTCATTAAAAGATTCTTCTTGCACTTAATAGGGTAGAAATTGGCTTCATAAAGCGAGCATAGAATCTCCTCAGAAACTTATCCTTCAAGCTAATGAAGAATTGTGTCCAAGGAACATCCATCTACCAAGGTTCATTTTTAGTTTTTTTTTCTTTTTTAAGTTTTTTTTAAAAAAATTAAGCAATTCAAATTATATTCAATTTACAGGCATCACACAGGTAAAATGGTTAAAGGTATTGTTTTTGTGTACCTTTTTTTTTAGACATTTAGGGGGTATGGGTCAGTGGGAGAAAGTTAAGTCATAGAATAATTGTCTTCGTCAGTAGGAAGTAGTTGAGTGTAGTATTTAGAAAATTGCTTTCGCATTGATAGAGACGATGCATTGATATCATTGTTGAAGAATTCATAACCATATTTCCCTCTTGCTTGTAGAAGGTGGGAGGGGAATATATACTTGTTGCCTAATTTTTAGTGCCCTTGCATGTTATCAATCATTTAACAGGTTTTAAATATTGAGATAAACTGACATAACATTGTGTAAGTATGAAGTGTACACTGTATTGGTTTGATATGTTTATCGATTGCAATATGATTACCACAGTAGCCTTAGCTAGCACTTTTCTTTATTTTTATTTTTTAAATTGAATTTATTGGGGTAAAACTCTTAACATAATTATACAGGTTTCAGGTGCTCAATTCTGCAACACATCTCTGTACACTGTATTGTGTTTGTCCCTCGGATTCAAGTAACACCTTTCTTTATAAAGTCACATAATTACCATTCTTTTCTTTGGTTGAGAAATATTAAGATCTACTCTATTAGCAACTTTGAAGGTATAATATATATAGTATTGTTGACTATAATCACTATGTTGTGCATTAGAGGATCAGTTTTTCTTTTAAACTTAAAAACCTTTAAACTGTTTTAAATATAAACTTTAAAGAGCTTAAAACTCTATTTCCACAGCTTTTTCTGAAAAAAGAATCAATTTTAAAAATCATCAGTTCTACAAGTAATATAATCTCATCTGCCTTTCTGAGTATAAAGATATGATGATTCACATAGTAGATAATTACATTTTAACATTTGTGACAATTTAACTTTATTATTTTTCAGTTCCAAAACTGTGTCTTCAGGCAATGAACAGCATTCCTCTGATCAACTACCGATTGAATTAACTACAGAGAAAAAGGTTTGTTTCTATTAAAGAAGTGGTTTTTATTTATTTCACTTTTTATTGATACAGCATCTATTCTAAAATTTTATATTTTAATTTTCCTCCAATTAAATAGGAACGTGCCATATATAAAAAAATTTAGAAAGAAAAGTGATATGAACAGAATAAAATATGCAGTATATGATTCCTAGGTTTAAAAATAGAACAGTTAGAAGTATATATTTGAGAAAGTAACTTGATTTCTTTTAAACCTATTTAATAACTCCTTTGGCTTAGATTTTTTTTTATCATATTATGATACTTTTGGTTAATAGAAAACTAAGCCTGATTTTTAAATGTTCTCATTAAAGTTGCGCGCGCGCGCGTGCACACACACACACACACACACACAAAATCTTGCTTTGTTTTTGGATCAATGATCACTATTACAGATTAAATATTACCCACAGGCAGGCTTCAGATAATTAGAACACTGGAAGTAAGAGAAAAATCTGCTGAATTAAATTTTTTGGTAAAGTTTTCTGCTTTATTGAAGTTATGCAGAATGTAATTAAATCGTTTTTGTAACTTGCTATGTTTCAAATAATTATTCTGATCATATATTTCCTATAGGTTTGGGAGGGATGGGACATGATGTTGCAGTTCTAACTGTTTAAGGAATTATAGAAGTTAATAGTTCAAGAGTTATTGCAGGTAATTTATTTGATAATTTAGTTAGAGGAAAAATTGTGAGACATTATATCTTATATCTTATTTTCTTCATATTTAAAAAGTTTTTTGAAACTTCTGATTTTTAAAAATGAACTTTTTTATGTTTAAAAGCAGTCTAACTTGGAGAAGATGCATTCCTTTGAAGTACTTGATAGAATTTCTTCTGGGAGTAACATTTCTACAAAAAGGTAAAGTTCAAAATTTTTATTTTATTTTATTTTTTACTTATTTTATTTATTGATTTATTTTTAGAAAGTAAAAGGAAGGGATACATATAGAGAGAAACATTGATTAATATTGCCCCACTTATTCATGCGTTCATTGGTTGAGTCCTTTTTTTTGGTGCACATGAGTGCACTCAAAGAGAGACAGACGACAGATAGAGATAGATAGACAGGAAGGGACAGAGATGAGAAGCATCAACTCATAGTTGTGGCACTTTAGTTGTTCATTGATTGCCTTCTCATATGTGCTTTAATGGGGGTGGGGGGCCCCAGCAGAGCTAGTGACCCCTGGCTCAAGCCAGCAACTTGGGCTTCAAGCAGTGTGACTTTTGGGTTCAAGCCAGTGACCAAGGAGTCATATTTATGATCCCATGCTCAAGCCTGTGACCTTGTGTTCAAGCTGGTGAGCTTGTGCTCAAGCTGGCAACCTTAGGGTTTTGATCCTGGGACCTCAGGGTCCCAAGCCAATGCTCTATCCACTGCACCACTGCCTGGCCAGGCCATTGGTTGATTCTTGTATGTGCCCAGACTGGGGATGGAACCGGAAACCTTGGTATATCTACATGACCAACTGAGCTACCTAGCCAGGGCTAAAATTTTTATTTTTTATACTTAGTTAGCACTTTTTTTCCTAAAGAGGAAGGGCTATCAGTTTGGCTATTTCATTGACAGAAGAAAAAGTTAAAGCATAAGTCTCCAATCTTATAATTATTGAAGCAGACTTATAAAATGATAGTAATAATATTAATTTAATAGCTAATACTTCTGAGTATTATTTGCTAGGCCCTATGTTAAGTGCTAAGCCTTTTATATATAATAGCTCATTTAATTCTTACAACAACCTATGGTTTAGCTTCTGTTATTTATTTTCATTTTATAGTTGAAGATGCAGATGGCTAATTTAGTTAACTTGCTCAAGAGCCTACAGCTCATGGCAGAACTGACTTTCAAGTCTGTATTTGTTCACCTCTAGCATCCAAACACTAATTACTTGTATTGGTGTGCAATGTATCTTCTCATCTAACACTAATTGTATTTGTATGAGATGTGTATTCACACTCACATTAAGAAAAGATTTTATGGCAACATAAAATGGTAGGTATTAGGTAGAGAATAAAGATAATGTCCTGCAGGTGTGGGCAAAAGTAAGTTTACAGTTTTGAGTATGCCAAACACATTTTATTCTTGTATTGTTTATTATTTTATTATTTTTTTTACAGAGACAGAGAGAGAGAGTCAGAGAGAGGGATAGATAGGGACAGACAGGGACGGAGAGAGATGAGAAGCATCAATTATCAGTTTTTCGTTGCAACACCTTAGTTGTTCATTGATTGCTTTCTCATATGTGCCTTGACTGCGGGCCTTGCTTGAGCCAGTGACCTTGGGTCCAAGCTGGTGAGCTTTTTCCCCAAGCCAGATGAACCCGTGCTCAAGCTGGCGACCTCGGGGTCTTGAACCTGGGTTCTCTGCATCCCAGTCCAACGCTCTATCCACTGCGCACCGCCTGGTCATGCTGTATTGTTTATTAATTATTGTATTAATTTTCATACGAACAACTGCAAGCCTACTTTGCTCACCCCTGTATTGTACTTTCAAGTTTAATATTTGATTTGCTGACTTCATAAAAGTGTGGAGAAAGTACTGACTTACAGAAGGTCTTAAGATAGAGAATTTGAACAACTTTTTAGGACTTATATGCAAATTAATGGGCTATGTTTACATACATATTATATGAAGATAAATAAAGGTGCTTTAATACTAATTTTTTTTTAATTTTCATTGATTTGAGAGAGAGAGAGGAAAGAAGAGAGAGAGAGAAAGAGAGAGAAGCATCAACCCGTTGTTTCACTTAGTTCCATTTAGTTGTCTACTCATTGATTGCTTCTTGTCTGTGCCCTGACCAAGGGTCCAGCCCGTGTACCAGGGGTGGTGCACCAGGTCATTGCTTTTAGCTACCGAGCCACCTGTCCAGGGCCAAGGCTCATATTCTAAGATTTGCTTACTTAGTTAGATAACACTACTTTGAATCTGACTGAAATATTTACGATAATACCAGTCTCCCACCCCAAACAATTTCATCTTGTTTGGATATGTAGTATGTGATTGTTATGTTTTATGTGAACAAAAGGTTTTTTAAGGAGTATATAAAACAGTATATTCATTCAATATACTGAAGCATTTCTTCATTTATTTACTGTGTTTTTACTAGGCGTTTTCTTTGTGCCAAGCGCTATTCTAGGCACTGGGACTCAGTGGGGAATAATAGCGACATAGCCACTGGCCCTCCCAGAGTTTATACTCTAGTGGGATGCCCCGGTAAGGGAGCATAAACTTACCATCCCAGTTGACAACACTTTGAAGACACATTTTGTAAGTTACACTTGCGGTTTAAGTAGAAGTTAGTCGGGTGAAGTGAGGGGAAGCTTTCTAAGCAGAGCAGTGGCCCAAGAGTAGAAACCTGAAAGCGAGCGGATACAGCATGATTGAGGAGTTCAGGGCATGATTGAGGAGTTCAGGGCATGATTGAGGAGTTCAGGGCATGATTGAGGAGTTCAGGTCATGATTGAGGAGTTCAGGGCATGATTGAGGAGTTCAGCTAAATGCTAGCGATTACCTGGGCGGGAGGGGGGGGGCAGACAAGGGAGCGAGTGGTAAAATTTAAGGCTGGAGAATCAAGTAGGGTCCAGAATATCCAGTTTCTTTCATGCACTCAGGTTGATCATAAAAGCAGTTTGGAACTAAGGAAAGGTTTTAAGTAAAACAGAGACATGATTGAGAGGAGGTGTTGACACATTTTCTGTAGATCAGCAGCCAGTAAATATTTTAGGCTGGGAGAGCCATGTGGTGTCGTATCTCAACTATTCAGCTTTGCCGTGTGGCCCCACAGCAGCCAGAGGTGATATGTAAACGAATGGGTGTGGCTGCTTGCCAATAAAACTTTATTTATGGACGATGAAATTTGAATTTCATATAATCTTCACATGTCACAGAATGTTCTTTTGGGTTTTTTTTTAACCATTTGAAAAGGTAAAGGACCGTTCTTAACCTACAGGCTTTCCCAGAACAGACGCATTTGGCCTGTGCACCCTAGTAAGCAGACCCTTAATGGATTCCGGGCAGTGGGAGAGGGTGGATTGCAGGAGGACCAGGGTGGGAGGGACACAGAGAAGGAGGCTATTGTAGTGGCATTGGCAAGAGCTGGTGGGAGCTTACACAAGGGGAGTGGCTGTGGGCATGGTGAGAAGTAGGCAAGAGAGGTAGGAGGTGAATTGTTATGACTCAGTGATTGAAAAGAGAGGTGGGTTAAGGAAAATGCAGGGTTTGAACATAATCCTTAAGTTCCGTCCTCGCGGGTGATAGCGTTGTCATGCCCTCCCTCGGCAGTATAAGAGGAACACGGGCTTGAGGGGTTGGGTGTTTAGGGAATGAGTTTAAAATTGTTCAGTGATAGACACACTGAGTGTGAGGTACAGTACCTGTTGAGGGTTAACCAGAAATTAACGTGGGCTCAGTGTACAGAAGTGAGAAAGATGTTTATTTGAAAGTTCGTTTGAATTTTCATTAAAATAATATATATGGTTTTAAAGTCACTTGATGTCGAAAGACATATAACAAAGTATACCAGTTCTCACCCTTCCCAGACCTACTTTGTTCTGTTTTATAAAAGCCGTCCTCCTCAGATATTCCAGCTGGCTTCTTGTCTTTGGTATTTGCCACCAGATTTCTAAGTGACGTGCTTAGATTACTATTTTTTGACTTACCAGTTTTAGAAATTTTCTGTTATCATCCTGTAATTAGGGCTTATTTCCCACATCCCCTTCCCTTCTTTTCCATCCGTCCATCCTCCTCCAGCCCAACAGAATTATATTTCAAGCTTTCACATTATTGAATTTTTTTACATTATTATATCTACTCAAATATTATATACTACTAAGCCACACTGTGTTACTATGTTTTTTTTTTGTTTGTTTTTTTGTTTTTTTTGTATTTTTCTGAAGCTGGAAACGGGAAGAGACAGTCAGACAGACTCCCACATGCGCCCGACCGGGATCCACCCGGCACGCCCACCAGGGGCCAACGCTCTGCCCACCAAGGGGCGATGCTCTGCCCGACCAGAGCCACTCTAGCGCCTGGGGCAGAGGCCAAGGAGCCATCCCCAGCGCCCGGGCCATCTTTGCTCCAATGGAGCCTTGGCTGCGGGAGGGGAAGAAAGAGACAGGGAGGAAGGAGGGGGTGGGGGCTGGAGAAGCAAATGGGCGCTTCTCCTATGTGCCCTGGCCGGGAATCGAACCTGGGTCCCCCTCACGCCAGGCCGACGCTCTACCGCTGAGCCAACCGGCCAGGGCCTGTTACTATGTTTTTATGTTATTAATTTAATTTTCCTTGAGGTTAATTATTGTCTTTTTCTTTTTGCTTTGTTTGGTTTTTAGTGTTCCTGTTATTAATTTTTCTTTTCTCCGATTCTCAAACTCTTTTTGTTTGTTTGCTCTCTTGGAGAGTTACTTGACTTTATATTCCCTCCTATCTAATGAAGTTCTAATTTTAGTTATCAAACTTTTAGTTTTTATGAACTATTTCTTGCTCTCTTCTTTAATATATAGCAGTCTTTTCTTGTTTCATGAATGCAGTATCTCTACTTACCTGTGATGATATTCATTTACAGTTATTTTGAACTTCTTTATGCTTACGATAGCATTCAAAGGCAAAATGTTTTTTATTTAACATTTTTCATATGTATTTCTGCTTTAGGGTCATGTTACCCAGAGTTTTGCCAGTATATATGATAAAATTTATTTGTGCAATAATTTAAAATATCATTTTGCAAATAGTATATTACTATAAAGATTTCCATAAATGCTAAGATGAAGGTTAATATAATTATTTAAAACAAATTTGTAATTGTCTTGAGTAATATGACATTATTAATTCTTTGCACTGGAGTTATCTTTCCTCAGGTTCAAATCTATTTAGTTTTAGTGATGGGATTTGATAATTGTGAAAATGTAATCTTCCTTTACATTGTAGATTTTGAATTCTTGCAATAGAGAAATTTATAAACAGTTCTTAAATAGCAAACATCTTCTCCCCTTTTCTCTCCGAAAACAAGAATTTATTGAAATTTGTCATCTTTCATATAGGCTATTCTATATCATTTCATTTTTATAACTTTTCCTCTTTATAATTAGTCAATGAGAATGCTGCTTGAGAAATTGGTTTTCTATCTAGTTTGCTGCCACCTGCATATCATGCCACGTTGTTTGCTCATTGAGTGTTATGTATCCTTCTTTTTGGAAGTCAAAAACAAAATTACTTATTTTTGTTTGTTTGATTTTGAAGAATATTGTTAATAATTTGATAAATCTCATGCTAACATTCCCCACCAATTAAAAATTAGTGATATCACAGCAAAGAATCATAGCTTGTATCCCACTTGGCTAATAAAAAAGTGTTACCTTATTTTTGTACAGATAAGGAGTATTTTCTTTCAAAGCATTTGGTTGAACAGGAAGATCGGACAAATGCTATTCTTAAGCACACCAATTTTAGGTATACCAAATGTAATTTGATGAACTCAAATTACAGTTTTAACTTTACCACTGTGATGAATGTGTTTGACCTAAAATGTTTAAAAATCTAGGCTGTCATAGAAGTAACAATTGCCTTACTGGTATTGGGAAGAATAAATGTTAGTGTGAGACTTGGAAAGATAGTCTCATTTTGGGGTGAAATAAAAAATGAACTTGGAGAAAGAAAAACTTGTATTATTTATTTTCTTTTTAATATTTTAGCATCCCGGTGCAATCCCCAGGAAAGTCTTACAAGTCATCAGAACCTATTATTTTAGCTCAAGAGCAGGAGACTCAGGTAAGACTTCTGTAGAAAAGCAGTTAGTTTGTGAGAGGATAGCTATGATTCTGTGCATGCTGAAAATTCTGTTTCTAGGATTTTAAAACTTGTTCTTCAGTTAAGAGTCTGAGATAGAGTTCAGTTTACTTGTCATCCAAAGGGGAAATGTAAGATCTGAAACTCTAAAAATGAAGGACTAGATTTTACTATGTACACTTTAAAAAATACTGAGTTGTTTCTTTGTTCTTTGTTCAGACTATATTATATGTCAAATTGTTGGATGCTAGGCAGAAACATGCCAATAAGGTGAATATTCCTCCAGCTATTCTGGCAACAAATAAGATACTGATGGATATGGCCCAAATGAGGTAAACTACCTGTTTGTTTATGTCCTAACTTAAATTTCTCCCAATGTAAGAGCTTTGTAAAGTATATCTTAAGTGATGATGACTGTTGGTGACTTCCACATTTTCCATGCTGCTACTGGTGATCTCTTCCTTGAGCTTTAGTCCTGTGTGTCCATGTGAATGAAAACCAACTGTCTTCAGCAAGCAGGTCCAGTACATAAAAAATCTGTCAAAATCCACCAACACTCCATACATGGATTCCATGCAACTACGAAAACTCTTCTGAACTCCTTGTTTTGGTTAGTCATCCATTATGGTCCCAATCACACATGTCTGAAACTTCTGGTATTGCTTTCACTCCTCTGACCTGTGTCCCCTTCATACTGTTATTTTGTTTTTGGACTTTTTCACTTAAGTGTTTTCTGTGTGTCTGTCTCTGCCTTCCTCACTTGTTTTAGTAGCACTTTGTTAGTTTGGATCTTTACTCTTGGACTTTTGCAAAGGCCTTTTGGCCAGTTATTCTTTCCTGAGCCTCTCTCTCTTTCTGTTTCATTTGATAAATGACTACCAAATTAATCTTTATTATGTTGTATTTCTGCTTACCTAGTTTACTGCTGTATTAATTTATTTAGCTTACAATTTAAGACCCTCCATTTATGGACTTAAACCTACTTTTCCATTTAAGTGACAGAATTTTAAATGTGTAATCTTACTCAGGTATTTTTTTTATCATGTGTTGAAGACCCCTTTTCAAATTCCATAGACTTAATTAATTAATTAATTAATCTTTTTTTAAAATTTTTATTTATTTATTTTATTTTTTTGTATTTTCCTGAAGCTAGAAACGAGGAGAGACAGTCAGACAGACTCCCGAATGCGCCCGACCGGGATCCACCCGGCACGCCCACAAGGGGGCGATGCTCTGCCCCTCCTGGCCGTCGCTTTGCCGCGACCTGAGCCACTCTAGCGCCTGGGGCAGAGGCCAAGGAGCCATCCCCAGCGCCCGGGCCATCTTTGCTCCAATGGAGCCTCAGCTGCGGGAGGGGAAGAGAGAGACAGAGAGGAAGGAGAGGGGGAGGGATGGAGAAGCAGATGGGCGCTTCTCCTGTGTGCCCTGGCCGGGAATCAAACCCGGGACTTCTGCATGCCAGGCCGATGCTCTGCCACTGAGCTAACCGGCCAGGGCCAAATTTATTTATCTTCTTTCCCAAGTGAAAGGAGGGGAGATAGAGGGACAGACTCCTGCATGCGCCCCACCGAGATCCAGCCAGCATCCATCATCGAGGCTGATGTTCTGCTGATCTGGGGCCATGCTCACAACCAATCTATTTTTTAGTGCCTGAGGTAGAGGCTCCATGGAGCCATCCTCAGCGCCCAGGGCTGATGCACTCTAACCAATTGAGTCATGGCTACGGGAGGAGAGGAGAGAGAGAGAGAGAGAGAGAGAGAGAGAGGGAAGGAGGAGAGTGAGGGGTGGAGAAACAGATGGCCGCTTCTCCTGTGTGCCTGAGCAGGAACCAGGACATCTACATGCCAGGCCGATACTCTACCACTGAGCCAACGGGCCAGGGCTGGCCATAGATTCATTTATAGTGGTGCTTCTGCCTGGTAATTCCATCTGTGGCACTTATCATACATGCTTTATTTATTTTTTTGTTATTAGTGACATACATTTATTATTTAGATTTTGAACTCTGTATAACAATATGTTCCTCAATTTTTTTGTGTCTTTCAAAACACTTAGCACAATGCTTAATAAACACTATGTGGTTAATAAAAATTAGAAATTATTTCCAAAGAAGAATTGCTTGATAATTTTATTTGTTTTTTATGCTTCTTTTAAAAAATTATTGTTATAGAATCGTCATGGGGATGTAAAGTATAGCATAGGGAATAAAGTCAATAATATTGTATTAGCTGTAAATGGTGTCAGATGGGTACTAGATTTATCAGAGTGATCACTTTGTAGGTTATATTTATATAAATGTCTAATCCCTATGTTGTACAACTGAAACTAGTATAATATTGCATGTCAACTGTAATTGAAAAATAAAAAAATTATTTAAAAATTGCTTATGTCAATAAGTTTTATCCAAGAGATACTTCATTAGTGTAGGATTTTCTAATATCACATAGTACTTATATCTTATAATAATTATTTCATTAAAATAACTATTTCATTAAAAATAAAAATATTCAAAGACCATACTGTAATATAAATATTTAGTGAAGATATCGAAAGGAAAAGGAGTAACCATTAGATTGGCATATTTTTTATAGGAGTATTCATCACTTTTATAGGAGTAAATATTAGATTGCCATTATTGGCGTATAGTCTCTTGGCTTTTGGATACAATAAGAAATAACTGAGTTAAAAGACTATAAAGGGGTTAGGTTTATTGTTACAGGTAAATATAAATACTTTATAGATACTGCATGAGACTTTCTGAGTTTCTTAGCCGTTCAGTTGTCCTCCATTAGTACCTCATAGTTTTTCTTTTCAAGTCTACAAAAATAACAATAATGACAAGATCAGGAATAGAGTAGAACTTTAGCCTATTTATGTTAATGGCCTGTTTACCAGTTAGTACTGTGTTTTTGTGG
The DNA here is from genome assembly GCF_036850765.1 of Saccopteryx bilineata. Lineage (NCBI taxonomy): Eukaryota > Metazoa > Chordata > Mammalia > Chiroptera > Emballonuridae > Saccopteryx > Saccopteryx bilineata. The sequence continues at coordinate 23,833,074 of NC_089495.1, forward strand.
TGGTGGTGGTGGTGGTGGTGGTATTTTTATTCATAAATTATTAAAACTGCCAAATACCAGCCATGTTGCCAGAGTGATAATATTTCAGTGACTTATTAACTTTTAAATTTGTTTAAATGACAGACCTACCACAGTGGAAGATGTGAAAAGGATCGAAGGTGTGTCTGAAGGCAGAGCTACTATGTTGGCCCCCCTGTTGGAAGTCATCAGACATTTCTGTCAAATAAATAATATTCAGGTAAAATACTGTGGTTTACAGAAGTTCCAAAAGAATAAACATTTTTGACAATTTCAGGAATACTTCTATAAAGCAACATTTTCTCCCTTTATTTTCATTTCCACACCAGATATTTAGAAAATAAATTCACATTGTTTTTGCAGTAAATCAGCTAAGAACGTTAGTTACCGTATTTCCCCATGTATAAGAGGCTCCCATGTATAAGGCATACCTTAATTTTGGGGCCAAAAAATATATTACATAAAGTTATTGAACTCAAGTTTTATTCATCATAAAATTCATACAACTCCTCATCACTGTCAAAACTCTCATCCATTAGCTTTGTCCTCATCTGTGTCTGATGACAAATCACTGTCTTCATTTACTGCCTCGTCCTCAGTTCCATCTATGGCGTTTGAAATGCCACGCTTCTTAAATGACTTGACAGCCTCTGTCTAAGACACACCCAGTGTCTGGACCTCAGATTTTCCTAAACAGGGTGCGTCTTATACACGGGGAAATACAGTACCTAATTTTTAAGATGGTGCTAAAGTTGTCCAGGCTGTTTATGTCTATTTTGTTGGGAGGTTTTGCTTTAAAATTTGAATAAGTACTGTATTTTAGGTTAATAAGTTATTTACCTTCAAATATAGATAGAAATTAAAGCTGAAAAACTATCCCTGCCATTACCTGGTAAAGAGCCCAGCACTTTGTTTTCCTTACTGTTTGTCGTGTTCCCTAGTTCACCTCCCCTTCCGGTCACGCTGCCTTTTGCTATTAGGTATTCCGGTCGCGCTGCCTTTTGCTATTAGGTAGTCTCATGGACTCCTCTTTCTCCCAATCCTTTATTTCCTGTTGCTCCACCATTTACGACCATTTCCACAGGGTTGTTTGGGTTTCTTCCGTTCAACTCCACATGCAAACTCTAGCACCGAAGGAGATTGGATCTCACTTTAGAAATCATTCTTGGCCCTGGCCAGTTGGCTCAGTGGTAGAGCGTCGGCCTAGCGTGCAGGGGTCCCGGGTTCCATTCCCGGCCAGGGCACACAGGAGAAGCGCCCATCTGCTTCTCCACCCCTCCCCCATCCTTCCTCTCTGTCTCTCTCTTCCCCTCCTGCAGCCAAGGCTCCATTGGAGCAAAGATGGCCCGGGCGCTGGGGATGGCTCCTTGGCCTCTGCCCCAGGCGCTAGAGTGGCTCTGGTCACGACAGAGCGACGCCCCGGAGGAGGGGCAGAGCATCGCCCCGTGCTGGGTGGATCCCGGTCGGGGGCATGCGGGAATCTGTCTGACTGTCTCTCCCTGTTTCCAGCTTCAGAAAAATACCAAAAAAAAAAAAAAGAAATCATTCTCTAACTCTAAGTAGAAAACTCTTCTGTCTTTTGTATGTAGCATATCTTTTAATATAGGATATCTTTGGCAACTTCAAATTTTCTTTTTATATTTTTATACAAGATATCGTGAAAATTCCTTATATTTCATATTGGATATTTTGAAAATGAAATTATAATTTTTTAATCATTTGATAAAGAATTTCATGCCAGTGGTAACTGAGTAAGTTTTCTCTTTGGACACCTGATGATAGGATCTTTTTTTTATGCATTAGTGGTTTTATTTAATAATCAAAGAATTTTGCCCCAACCCCTCTTCAGAAGAATAATTGGAGTAGGGCAAAAGATGAATGCTACAAAGGGTAGATATGAAACTTTTGATCCTTCAGGATAGGGGAAATGGCTGTTAATTTCTGGTGGTTAGGAATTATGCCTGGACTAATCTACAAACTGAAACCATTTACTAAAGAAATAAATTAATAAACTTCAGTGTTTATTAAGCCAGCTTTGTGATTCACCACTTTCATTAAGCTAACATATTTACTTAAAATTTTGAAATAAAATTAAATATTGTCATAATACAAATCAGAGTTATAAATATGAGGACATGGGTATTAAACTCATTAAGATGGCCATTTAGGAAAAATAACTTAAAATCATTTTGTAGCCTGACCAGGTGGTGGCGCAGTGGATAGAGCGTCGAACTGGGATGCGGAAGACCCAGGTTCGAGACCCTGAGGTTGCCAGCTTGAGCCCAGCTCATCTGGTTTGAGCAAAAGCTCACCAGCTTGGACCCAAGGTCGCTGGCTCGAGCAACGGGTTACTTGGTCTGCTTAAGGCCCGCGGTCAAGGCACATATGAGAAAGCAATCAATGAACAACTAAGGTGCCACAACAAAAAACTGATGATTGATGCTTCTCATCTCTCTGCTTTCCTGTCAGTCTGTCCCTATCTATCCCTCTCTCTGTCTCTAAATAAATAAATAAATAAATAAATAAAATCTTTAGTAAAGTTAAAAAAAATCATTTTGGAGAAATACATTTTATGAGAATTGTTTTTATTTTAAATTTATTTTATTTTACTTAAAAATATTTTTATTGAATTTATCGGGGTGACATAGGTTAATAACATAGAGGTTTCAGGTGTACAATTCTACATATTGTGTTCCATCTGTGCACTGTGCTGTGTGCACCCCCAGTCAGGTCTCCTTCCATCACCACTTACCCCTCTATAATCTTTTCTCCCTCTCCCCATCCCCTTTCCCTCTGGTAAGAGCAATGCTTGGAGAGGCATTGCTTACTTTTGTTTTTCTGCCTTTCCTGTTTTTATGTTTTCATAATTGATTGTTCTCTGTTTACATAGTCTTTTATCTACATAGAGTATGATTTGATTAGATGTTTTGCTTATTAGAGTCACATTCTAGCCCTACCTTCTTGGGGTTATTACTCTATTAATTTGCATAGGATTTAGATTTCCTAAAGCCTGTAGTCAGTCACACATTTACAGAGGATGATCATGTTTTTGTCCCATAAGTCCTAAAATCTTTGTGTATTTACCAGTGTAACTCCCAGTGGTCACATTTCTAAGACTGGTATAGGACACCCTGTAGTTGCCTCCAGGTGTAGACTACACTGTAGTCCTGAGGAATCTGGTATAGGACACCCTGTAGTTGCCTCCAGGTGTAGACTGCACTGTAGTCCTGAGGAATCTGGTATAGGACACCCTGTAGTTGCCTCCAGGTATAGACTACACTGTAGTCCTGAGGAATCTGGTATAGGACACCCTGTAGTTGCCTCCAGGTGTAGACTACACTGTAGTCCTGAGGAATCTGGTATAGGACACCCTGTAGTTGCCTCCAGGTATAGACTGCACTGTAGTCCTGAGGAATCTGGTATAGGACACCCTGTAGTTGCCTCCAGGTGTAGACTACACTGTAGTCCTGAGGAATCTGGTATAGGACACCCTGTAGTTGCCTCCAGGTGTAGACTGCACTGTAGTCCTGAGGAATCTGGTATAGGACACCCTGTAGTTGCCTCCAGGTGTAGACTACACTGTAGTCCTGAGGAATCTGGTATAGGACACCCTGTAGTTGCCTCCAGGTGTAGACTACACTGTAGTCCTGAGGAATCTGGTATAGGACACCCTGTAGTTGCCTCCAGGTATAGACTACACTGTAGTCCTGAGGAATCTGGTATAGGACACCCTGTAGTTGCCTCCAGGTGTAGACTACACTGTAGTCCTGAGGAATCTGGTATAGGACACCCTGTAGTTGCCTCCAGGTGTAGACTACACTGTAGTCCTGAGGAATCTGGTATAGGACACCCTGTAGTTGCCTCCAGGTATAGACTGCACTGTAGTCCTGAGGAATCTGGTATAGGGCACCCTGTAGTTGCCTCCAGGTATAGACTGCACTGTAGTCCTGAGGAATCTGGTATAGGACACCCTGTAGTTGCCTCCAGGTGTAGACTACACTGTAGTCCTGAGGAATCTGGTATAGGACACCCTGTAGTTGCCTCCAGGTGTAGACTACACTGTAGTCCTGAGGAATCTGGTATAGGACACCCTGTAGTTGCCTCCAGGTGTAGACTACACTGTAGTCCTGAGGAATCTGGTATAGGACACCCTGTAGTTGCCTCCAGGTATAGACTGCACTGTAGTCCTGAGGAATCTGGTATAGGACACCCTGTAGTTGCCTCCAGGTGTAGACTGCACTGTAGTCCTGAGGAATCTGGTATAGGACACCCTGTAGTTGCCTCCAGGTGTAGACTACACTGTAGTCCTGAGGAATCTGGTATAGGACACCCTGTAGTTGCCTCCAGGTATAGACTACACTGTAGTCCTGAGGAATCTGGTATAGGACACCCTGTAGTTGCCTCCAGGTGTAGACTACACTGTAGTCCTGAGGAATCTGGTATAGGACACCCTGTAGTTGCCTCCAGGTATAGACTACACTGTAGTCCTGAGGAATCTGGTATAGGACACCCTGTAGTTGCCTCCAGGTGTAGACTACACTGTAGTCCTGAGGAATCTGGTATAGGACACCCTGTAGTTGCCTCCAGGTGTAGACTACACTGTAGTCCTGAGGAATCTGGTATAGGACACCCTGTAGTTGCCTCCAGGTGTAGACTGCACTGTAGTCCTGAGGAATCTGGTATAGGACACCCTGTAGTTGCCTCCAGGTGTAGACTACACTGTAGTCCTGAGGAATCTGGTATAGGACACCCTGTAGTTGCCTCCAGGTGTAGACTACACTGTAGTCCTGAGGAATCTGGTATAGGACACCCTGTAGTTGCCTCCAGGTATAGACTACACTGTAGTCCTGAGGAATCTGGTATAGGACACCCTGTAGTTGCCTCCAGGTGTAGACTACACTGTAGTCCTGAGGAATCTGGTATAGGACACCCTGTAGTTGCCTCCAGGTGTAGACTACACTGTAGTCCTGAGGAATCTGGTATAGGACACCCTGTAGTTGCCTCCAGGTATAGACTGCACTGTAGTCCTGAGGAATCTGGTATAGGACACCCTGTAGTTGCCTCCAGGTATAGACTGCACTGTAGTCCTGAGGAATCTGGTATAGGACACCCTGTAGTTGCCTCCAGGTGTAGACTACACTGTAGTCCTGAGGAATCTGGTATAGGACACCCTGTAGTTGCCTCCAGGTGTAGACTACACTGTAGTCCTGAGGAATCTGGTATAGGACACCCTGTAGTTGCCTCCAGGTGTAGACTACACTGTAGTCCTGAGGAATCTGGTATAGGACACCCTGTAGTTGCCTCCAGGTGTAGACTACACTGTAGTCCTGAGGAATCTGGCTAACGGAGTTTGATTTTAGGCATTCCTAGAAACTCGAGGCCAATGTGCCTGTGTTAAAGTCTTAGATGGAAACACTGTGTTTTCATTTAATAAAAATGTTCTTTGAGAATCTAGGGTGCCTAGAAACCACCTGGAGGTCTTAGGTCTCGTGGTGTTGTGTGGCTTCTTGTTCGCCACGCTACAGTTGTTCCAGGTAGCTGTGAGCTCACCTACCAGCTCATTCTTCATTTAGGGTAGGAACAGACTAGTGTGGGTTACAGTAAACTGACGTTAAGTTAGTTCTTTTAACTTAATTCTTTTAACTTAGTATTTGGCTTTTATGTTTTGGAAGATAAAGTTGGCATTTTGGAGGGAAACTCTTCATGTATTTATGTGAATCCTACATCATATAATTGTAACTAACTTGGTCTTTACCTTTTATCAAGCTTTAAAAAAAATTCTAGTTTTTCTTCATCTTATTTTTTAATCCTTTATTTCTTTTTTCTTTAAATGTTGTAATGAATCATATTTGAGAATTTACATAATGCTTCAAGAGCCACAGTTTCTATGTCTTTTTTAAACTATATGTATGTAATTATGATGTTTTTCTTTAAAATATGTTAGGATTTGTGGCTGTAGGTCCTAAATGTGAATATTAATTATTTTTATTCATTTATTTAATATTCACTTTCAGCGGGGTTAGAGGACTTAATATTTACAGGCAGAATGGTTCACATTATAGCTCATTTTTTATGCTCTTTTACTGGCTAAAGGGAAGACTAGAATTATCTACTTCTATAACCATTTTTACTATTACAAATATTTTATTAAAAGCTTATTTCCTCTAGCCTTATTTTACCTTTAGAAATCAATATGTAAAAACAACAACAACAAAAAACCTTTTGTGGGCTCCTCATTAAAAGGGATTTTTTCACTGTTCCTTAGAGGATATTTTTTGTTATTTTTTTCCCCTAGTACCTACTGATCATATTGGATAGTCTTTCTATTATTATATTGATATTATTATGCATCATTTGTGCTACATTTAAAATTTTGTAGACTGACCTCTTTTCAAGTACAAAACCTGAAGAAGAACAGAAGGAATGTCTGGTGGCAAAAAGCAAAGAATGCCTGCTTTCACCATCTGCGGCCATTGTGTATTCTTTATTCCAGGAAAAAAAGATGTCTTTGGTAAGTGTGACTTTCATGTTAGAGGGAATTTTTAAATTTGTCTAAACACATGTTTTATCCGCTTTTTAACATTAAAGTGACTTGGGATACATTTTTTCTGGTTCTACAATATTTTATATTGTTTCATTTTATATTTAATTTAGAACAGAATGTCATTTTCTTTTTCTGCTGAGCCTATTGCTCTGTTAATTAAGTAAAAAGAACAAGTATAGTTTGGCCATTATTATCTTTTAGAGCAGGGGTAGTCAACCTTTTTATACCTACCGCCCACTTTTGTATCTCTGTTAGTAGTAAAATTTTCTAACCACCCACCATAGTAATGGTGATTTATGAAGTAGGGGAGTAACTTTATAAAATTTATAAAGCAGAGTTACAGCAATTTAAAGCATATAATAATAAGTACTTACCAAGTACTTTATGTCGGCTTTTCGCTAAATTTGGCAGAATAAATCTTTATAAAACAACTTACTATATAGTTAAATATATCTTTTTATTTATACTTTGGTTGCTCCGCTACCGCTCACCATGATAGCTGGAATGCCCACTGGTGGGCGGTAGGGACTAGGTTGACTACCACTGATTTAGAGGTTCTGTCAGAGGTGCTGATAAACATATTTACAGCTTAGGAATAGTAGAGCCGCTATATTTTAAGACTACTCAGATTAGTAGTTATAAAACTGTTAGTATATGTATTTATAAGAAATAATCTCCAAGATACGTTATTTGGTAAAAAGAAAAAGGAAGTTGCAGGGCAGGGTGAAAAACAAACGTGTAAGTGTGTGTGTGTGTATGCTTGTATATTCATCAAGTTACTTTTTACTCTGTATCCTCTGGAACTGTTCTACTTTTTTAAACCATGCCTGATGCTCTTTGGAAAAAATCTAATTACTGTGAAAAATAACCATACTTCATATTTCTTCACTGTTCTGGCATAAATCCTAAGGCTGTTGAATGTTTTTTTTTTAAATACAGTACAAAATGGAGAGTATATCTTAGTAAAATGGGGACAGAATGAGGCTTCCAGCTAAGTTTAACTAACAGGAATTCCTATCCTCTCTGACAGTAAATTAACTTAGAACAAGCTTTTTGGTCTGATGCCTGGTTTTTCTATTCTGCCTCCATCCTCTGGGCCACATTACACACTTTTTATACTGGTTAAGGTCCAATATATGTAAATAGGAATAAATAGTTCAGAGCTTGTCTTAATTACTTAATAGGAATTCTAATTAGATAGTATTAATAAAAGTACTTTTCCTTAATAAAAAGTAGAGAAGCCATTATATAGGAAACCAAATAATTCCATTGTACTATTTTAGAAACAAATCACATTATTAATAGGAACTTAAGTTCTGCCTCTTCAATAGTAACTTAAATGTACATGTTAACTATGCTTGTCTATGCATAATTTGACCATATATGTATGGTATAACTGAATATAGTTTTTTCAGAAAATTTGATATAGCCTTCAAATATTTTGAATAATGTGTATGCTAATAGCCATGATATGAGGTTTTATGTATTATATACTCATGATTAAAAATGTGAAGAGTAGTAGATCTTCATTTATGTCTTTTGCTGTTATTTGGTTGTATATTATTATGTAATATCATGGTGTAATTATGTCTATCTCCCAGGAGTCTGAGACGGTCTTGCCAGTTAACTACAAAATAAACATGCCTAAGGACTAATTAATCAGGAGCAATAATACAATTAGTTTTAGGAAATTTGATGCCCGGTATCAAGTAACCCTAATATTATGCACACATGGTGCACACTGTCTAGGAGAAAAGGGCAGACAGTTAATGAAAGAAATTTAAAACCTACCTTTGAAGGATGAAAATATTGCTTTAAAGGCTCGATTCTATGAAAGTATTTACACAAATATAATCCAAATTCAGACTTTCAGGATGTATTAAAAGAGAGTATTATGAAATAATTTAGAGCTGAGTGACTAAACTCTTGGAGTGTTGAAAAAATGTTTTATCTAATACATACCTTAAATGGATTTGGAGCTACATTTGTTTTAAAGCTACAGAAATATGTAATATTGTCCTGAATTAAACACAGTTGATGTTGGATATGATTCCAGGCATATGGTAACACAGGTATAACTGTGATATGTTTACCCTATGAATAGAACTAATTTAAAGTACCTACTAAAGTCTTCTCAGGAACCTTTAATAGAATGCATTTGGAGCCTAAGTTGTCACTAAGCATTACAGAGTCTGTCTTGGAAATTCATGTAACTAAAGCACCATGTATTATTTCAAGTATGTAGAATATTGGATTGTATTTTTACTATACTTTCAAAGGACATGGCAGCTTTTAGATTTAACATAGAATGACTACTCTCTGCCACTACAAGGTGTTTAAAGTGAATAATTACAGAGAGATGAGGTTTAATTTCTTAGCTAATGCTGAATGAATTTGTTTTATTCAATATAAGAATTATAAAAAGAATCTGTAGAGTTCTGTAATGTAGGCAGTTTTAAAGAAATTGTTGATTGAAATGATAATTTTAAGTGAAGGTTTAGTACCTTGTATATTTCTCAGTGAACATTTTTCACCTAAAGGTTTTGGGTACTTTCATACACTATAGTGGACACTTTATAAAACTCACTGGTTGTGCTGCTGCTGTTTCTCCAGGAGAGTATAGCTGAGAACAGGATTCTGCCTCTCACAGCAGTTGGCATACACTTATCCCAGGCGGTGAAAGCTGGCTACCCACTGGATATGGAGCGGGCCGGCCTGACTCCAGAGGTTCAGAAGATCATTACCGATGTTATCCGAAACCCTCCCATCAACTCAGGTGACAACCATGACCTTACCCGGCAGCCTTAATGACTTGAGTCATTGGACCCAGAGGAAGTAAACAAGCAACCCACCAATATTTTTCCGGTTAACAACATCACCCCTTTATGCTACTATGAAAACTTGACTTTTGTAAGACTTTCTGTTGTTTTAGTAAAACAGTCTTCTTCCCATTATCACTTAGGGGAAAGTCTGAGTCTGAGAAATTCTTGTTTTTCTTTTCAGCTTCCGGTGACAATTTACACACCTACCCCGATACAGTACACTTTCATTCTTTTCTCGTTTATACCTCATCACTTGAAAAAAAAGTTGTTTTTATCTTCATTCCCTAAAACTTACTGACTGCTAGTTTTTCCCTAGAGCGTTCTGATCCTTGCCGTTGATATCACGTAAGTAGCCTTTCCGGTCATTACAGTCAGTGCTATCTGTCACTAAGACTTTGAAAGGGTGGCCCAAGGTCTCTAGGCCCTTGTGGGAGGGTTTTATCTCCTCACTTGGCTACAGGACCTCAACGGGGCTCACTTTTTAATGTGCCCATTAAATTTTTTAAATTTATTGATTGATTTTTAGAGAGTGAGGAGTCTGGGGAGAGGAGTGGAGAGAAACATCGATTTCTTGTTGCACTTACTTGTGCGTTCATTGGCTGATTCTTGTATGTGCCCTGACCGGGACTTGAACTTGAAACCTTGGTTTATCAGGACAGTGCTCCAAGCAACTGAGCTATCTGCTAGGGCTTCATATGCCTATTTTAAAATTATGGTCCCTTTTTGAAGTAAAGATGAGGTACATTAGAGGATTTTCCCTCCTAAATGTACAAATATAAACTAGTGTATTAACTCAATAAAACTGATAAATTTATTCAGACTATTAGGCCAGAGGAGCAGAGATACAAAAAGGTATAACTCCAAAGCTGCAGTGCAAATAATTAATTTTTTTGTTATCTCAAATTCTTTCCCACTTGGGAGTAACTATATGACCCTCCCCCCCAACATTTGGAAATAAGAGGAATAAGATCACCCTTTAAAAGCACAATGAATACTATACTTGATTGATCAGAACAAAGGTATTCAAGTCACTTTAAAAGGCAGTGTTTGGCCCTGGCCAGTTGGCTCAGTGGTAGAGCGTCGGCCTGGCGTGCAGAAGTCCCGGGTTCAATTCCCGGCCAGGGCACACAGGAGAAGCGCCCGTCTTCTTCTCCACCCCCCCTCCTTCCTCTCTGTCTCTCTTTTCCCTTCCCGCAGCCGAGGCTCCATTGGAGCAAAGATGGCCCGGGCGCTGGGGATGGCTTCTTGGCCTCTGCCCCAGGTGCTAGAGTGGCTCTGGTCGCGGCAGAGCGACGCCCCGGAGGGGCAGAGCATCACCCCCTGGTGGGCAGAGTGTCGCCCCCTGGTGGACGTGCCGGGTGGATCCCGTTCGGGCGCATGCGGGAGTCTGTCTGACTGCCTCTCCCCGTTTCCAGCTTCAGAAAAATACAAAAAAAGAAAAAGAAAAAAAAAAAAGATATTACTCGAGGAACCATCTTAACAACCAATTCTGCTTCTCTGTCACTTCATAGCTTTCTGGTCATTCTTTGATTTTTCATGTAGATCTGTCTGCAGGAAATGTATGCACTAGCCATGCTAATCTGGGTACTCATCTATGTGATCATTGTGGCTTCACATTTATAAATTAATAAATTGCCATTTTGTGAACTTGGTTAATGTGGGTTTATTAAGCTTAAATTTGGTTTCTAATTTCTAATCTGAGGGCCAAGTTTTGGACTGTAATAAAATATTAAAGGCAATTTAGCTGTGAAACATCTTATGAGCAAAGCTAGCCAGCTCTCCTGGTCACATTCCAATCTTCCTAATTTTAGCAGTCATTTTACTAGAAATTAAGGCCGAGGAAGGAAAACAGTCGTCACTTAGTAGGCTCGGAATTGCAGTTATATAATAAATACCCTTTTTCTCTCTAGCGTAACATGAAATAGTCACAGATGCAGATGCCTTCTTGATTTTAAACCCCTGGAACTTTCTTTTTCCTTTATATATGTGTGTATATATATATACACATTATCTCTCAGGACTCAAGAGAAATGTGTGTCTTTGAGGAGCTGTCGGGTAGCAGGAGTATTCTGTGAAAGAGGCAATTTTGTTGGTGCTCATTTAATTGCCTTCCTTAAATCCTGAACATTCGTGGAAGATGTTAGTCTAGTTAGTAAGAGCAAGGATTCTGGTAACAGCCGATCTGTTTGGCTCTGCCATTTCAGAGCTACGGTACCTTGGGCAAATTACCCAATCTCCCTAAGCCCCAGTTTCTTCCCCTCTAAAGCAGAGAGGAATAATACACCTTTGTTACAGAATTGTGAGTAATAATTAGGCACTGGACAGAATGGTCTGGCCCTGGGTAAGCACAGTTTGCCCTCTGGATCCATGGGTTTACATCTGTGGATTCAACCAACTACGGATTGCTTAGAGATTGATTCCTGAACAATACAGTATAAAAGCTATTTACATTGTATTAGGTATTATAAGTAGTCTAGAGAAGATTTGAAGTATATGGGAGGATGTGTGTAGGTTATATACAAATTCTACACCATTTATATAAGGGACTTGATAAGGGGGTCCTAGAACCCGTCCCCCACTGATACCAGGAACAGCTGTATTTCATAAATGGTGGTGGTGGTGATGGTGAACATGATAATCGAAGAAGTAGATGGTAAGATCTGATGGCTTCTTAAATATGCCCTTTATAATCAATACTTTATTCTGTTTAGTGATGAATTAAGAAAATATGAAGTTAATATATAAGTGTAATACCAGAAGGGAGGTTTCAAAACTGTATTTTATACAAACAATTCAATAATTCAAGCAGGTTATAATTTTTTTAAGTATTAAAGAATTCTTGAACAAATATTCTTGAATGACATAAAAATAGATGTTCTAATTTCAATTCACTATTGGCAGAGGAAGACGGTAGAGGAAGATGTAAGATTTGTTATCCAGCCAGGTATTGACAACATCTGTTTTATTTGGCTATGGTGAACAAGCCAGGTGCGGCTAATTTGCTTTCTTAATCGTATAGTTGTAAAGTTATAGAATTTTTTATTTGGAAAGGAAATTGGAAATCATTATATTTTTATTTTCCTACTCCCACCCTGTGTCAGAGATAGAAATTTGTGGACTACGGAGTTGCAAATTGTTTTAATATCATGGCAAGGTTAATGACCAAGAAAGTTTTTCTCTCTACTACACCAAGTTGTATTGCCAACTATTTAGGAGAAAGAAATATGCAGCTTTTAATCCTAATAGAGGATTTGGGTTTATAAATCTCTAATTGATGAGTAAAATAAATATACTTAATTGTACTTATCATATTTGTTTTACTATCTTTATATATCTAGTATCTTTAAATATTCTTTACTATATCTAGTACTCTACATTCTCAGTTTAGAAATTTCAATTTCTAATACCTTTTTAAATTAAGAAATATTAAAATCAAGCAGGATATATAAACATGAAAAGTTCTTTATATTTGCACAGCCTGATTCAACAAATATCAGTAAGATGAGAAAAACATTTGTAATCATTTGTGACTAAAACATGAGTAAAAACATTTGTCTTTACCACTGTCTACTTACTGCAAATACATTTGCTTCTTTTTTATTAAGTGAGAGGCAGGGAGGCAGACATACAGACTCCTGCATGTGACCCCCCCACCCCCACAAGCCCCCTACCTGGCGATGTTCTGCCCATTTGGGGCTGCTGCACTGTTGCTTGGCAACCAAGCCATTTTAGTGCCTGAGACAAGGCCATGTAGCCATCCTCAGTGCCCGGGACCAACTCGCTCAAACCAGATTTAGCCATGGCTGCAAGAGAGGAAGAAAGAGATAGAGGGGGAGAGAGGGAGCAGGGAGAAGTGACCATCGGCTTCTCCTGTGTATCCTGACTAGGAATTGAACCTGGGACTTCCACACACTGGGCTGATGCTCGATCGCTAAGCCAACCGACCAGGGCCGCAAATACATTTTCATTCCGATTTAATATTAAAATTTCAATATTAAATTGAAATTCCAAAGAACAATGTAGAATACTTTTCAACATGTATTTTATCTTTCTGTCAGTACAATGTTTGTAGATTGTACACATAACATGAAAAAAGGTATTGTAGTTTATTTCTGAAGCCAAGATTGAGAAAGTTACAATTGAGAGAATCATGAGCTCAAAAATTTATTTCTTTTAATTGTGTATTTTTATAGCCTGTAAGACATCGTTTATAGATGTGAAATTTTATATTTGAATTCTTTTTTTTCTTGATAAAAACTGTTCTTTTATTGGATAAATGTGTTATAAATTATAATGAGAAATGAAGATATATACAGTATATTAATAATTCAGTGATGTTATTTTTTATCTTTTATTTAACTATAGCCATATTCCATAATTCATTGTTTTAATGAACAAGTTTGGCATTTAAATTTCACACAATCCTAATTTGCTAATTTTCTATATTTTATTGTGGCATAATTTTTACCTAAAAATAGGGTATTTGAATTGATAAGTAATATCTAATTTGCTTAAGTAGGTTCTGTCTTTGTAAACTTAACATTTAAAGGAATTCTGTACCTTTTTATTCTTTTAGTTTTATTATGTTTATGTAATTTTTAGCTGCTGCTTTTGTGGAGTTGAGATTCTGACTATGCTTAATAATAAATTAAGCAAGACATTTAATGAGGTGCCTGGATAATATTTTGAGTAATTTCATTCTCCTATTCTTTATGTGCATATACCTGGAAAATTAGGGGTGGCTTCAAGGGACCTGCTATAAAATTAGGGGTAATATGATCTCCTTTAAAGCAATGAAGGAGTGCGGCCAGTGCTTATTATTTCACTTTTCAGTAGATATTTTTAGCACTCACCTGTATGGGAAGTTAGGGCTGAATAATATGCAACTTTAAAATCAAATGCCTCTTATTTGCATATGTATATTATAGGATGACTTTAGGATAAAAATACAAAGAGTACTTATAGATATGTAGGTAAATATGTGAATTTTTTCATTATGTCTTGAAATTATATTCTAATTACAGTATAACAATTAACATTTATTAAATCACCATAGGCAACTATTTATACATTATGATTTTATGAAAAGACATTCTAATTTTAGAGATAAATTGTTTCAAATGAAATAAAATATATATATTTTTTAAAGTGAGAGAGAGGGACAAATAGGGACAGATGGACAGGAAGGCAGAGAGATGAGAAGCATCAGCTCATAGTTGTGGCAACTTAGCTTTTCATTGATTGCTTTCTCATACATGCTTTGATTTGGGGGCTCCAGCAGAACTAGTGACCCTTTGCTCAAGCCAGCGACCCTGGGCTCAAGCTAGCGACCATGGTGTCATGTCTATGATCCCACACTCAAGCCAGCAACCCTGCACTCAAGCTAGTGAGCCTGCACTCAAGCTGGTGACCTTGGGTTTTGAACCTGGGTCCTCGGCATCCAAGGCCAGTGCTCTATCCACTGCACCACCGACTGGTCAGGCTAAAGTATTTTTTCTTTTCAAGAAAAATGAATTTAGTACAATGTAGTCTATTATTTAGCTAGAGTAAGTGGAAATTTAAATGACTTTTCTAGAGTAGCACTGTCCAAAAAGAAATATAAGTGAGCCACATATGCAGTTTAAATTTTTCTGGTAGCCACATATAAAAAATAAAAATAAACAGATGTACTTAAGTTTAATATATAATTTAGTTAGCCCAATATATTTTAAATGATGTCATTTCAACATATAAAAATTATCAATGAGTTTTTTTTTTTGTACTAAGCCTCTGAAATCAGATATGTATTTTACATTCACAACATATCTCAGTTCTGATGCTAAATTTTAACTTGAAATACTTGCTCTGTGTGTAGCTTTCATAAAATTTACATTGGAATCAAGTAAGTAAAGATATCCAATTTGTTCCAAACATACTTAAAAATGTTCCAATGACTGAATCAAGTGTCCATTTTTAAACTTCTTTTTTTTTAGTTTTCAATTAAGTTTGTAAAGAAAAGTTCATAAAGTAACAGTTTCTCATCACTGTACATTAAGACTTCATGCTTCTGGATAGAGAGGTCAGTCATCAGTGAACTGATTTTCTTTGACACTTGTGGACTGCATACTTGCATTAGAATTACTTGAAATTAAGAATTTGAGTCCCTCACGCCATCCTAGCCACATTTCAAGGGCTAGGAGCTCGGCGTTATTGTGTGGGACAACCCAGATATAGAGGTGGTTTGGCAATATGCACCAAAGGCTAGAACCTTGAACTAGCAGCCTGCCCCACTTCTGGGAATCTAGAAGGATGGAAAGATATTTGTAATATAATATTCATCAGAACCTTTTTTTCAAAGAGTAATTGACGGCAAAGGAAAGAGAACTCAACGGTAAATTCTGATGGGTACATACAAAAGAAGATGATTTAAAAAATGAGAAGTAGGAACACTAGCAGAATTTCAATGGTCTTCGCATGGTGTAATGCAGTGGTTTTCACTCTGTAATCTTATATAACATCAGCGCGGTTAACTGTGTTGTGGAATAGCATGAAAGTTCTGGCGGACTGACACCTGTCCACAGACCTGCAGTTTAAAATCACTGGGATAATGACCAAGGAGCAAATACAATTTTAGCTGGGTTACTAGATATGATAGTCAAATAGCTGATTTCACTACATTTAGAGGTAATCTTTTCTTTCTAAGGTTTTGATTAGAATCAATTTTTACATTTCAAAACTTTAAAGTTAGTTACAATGCAAACCAAATTATTAGATTGCCCACCGTTCTAGTATCTACTAGCTGTGTTACCTTCCTTCTCTTTCTGTTCTTCTTTTTAATCTGCAGTTTTATTTGGGAAGTCCTAGAGTAGCAAGATAAGAACTTTGGAAAGAAGGAGGATATAAAATTGAAAACTATAGTAATTTAAAGACCAACTTTTCAGAGAGTCACTTAATTCTTGGTTTCTGGTTGTTAATTTGAATTGGTTGTCAGAAATGTTTGATACCAGTTTTATAAATCTCTGGGGAACAATTTTTTTTCATTTTCTGTTGCATGAGGTTTTAGAACTGTTTCTATATTTCTGCATCGCTGATTCCAAATCTGAAATCCGTTTTTTGGTGCATGCTCTAGTTATTATGCAATTTTAATTTCTTTTTGTTACAGTTAATGGCATGCATTGGTTTTTAAATTGGAGTTCAGGGGGCAACGACTCTTGGATTGAACATAACCACAAGGCAATTAATGTTTTACAAATATCACTGTTACATAATTGTAGTTGTTTTTAAATGTAAAAAATTATTATCTGATAAAAACGCCCTCTTATTTTGTTTTAAGATTGAATCATGGCTTCTTCGAGTAGACGTAAATGTAAGAATAGTCCTGACACCTTCTGTTATATATGTGGCTGTTACAAACTTTAGTGTCAAAGGCGCAATATTTCATCATTTGTGACACGTGCATATATTGCCTATATTCAAGTTCCCCTTGGCGATCAAGACAAGAATTGGGCTCCTCATATTGTGTGTCATATTGTGAGGAAATGCTTCGTGACTGGACAAAAGGAAAATACAAAGGAATGCCTTTTGGTATTCCCATGGTTTGGCATGAACCTAAGGACCACAGCAGTGACTGTTATTTCTGTCTGATCCATACAAAAGGAATCGGCAAGAAAAAATGGTGTATGATCGCATATCCTAATATTCCTTCAGCAGTACAACCTATCGCACACTCTGAGACACTCCCGGGTCCAGTTTTCAATGGTTTTATTTCTTCTAAGGACGAAGAAAGTGAACATGATGATCAAGTGTATTTTGATAAGATGCATGAGGAAATGGTTGTAGAATCTGAAGGGTCTTCTTTTGATGCCAAGCAGTCATTAACCCCTCAGCAGTTTAGCCAACCTGAATTGAATGACTTAGTAAGAATGACATTAAAAATTGTCCTCAACTTTCTGAAGTATGAGGAGCATAACTGGATCATTTGTGTGGATCTTAAAACGGTAAATTATCTGCTAGGACAACAGAGAGGTTTCACGAAGTATCCTTGCTTTCTGTGTTTGTGGGACAGCTGAGCTTGGGAGAAACACTGGACACAGAAGAAGTGGCCGAAACGTGAAGCTCTGGAAATAGGGATGCAAAATATTGTGAATAAACCTGTAGTTAATCGAGACAGGATCATTTTTCCCCCACTCGCATCAAACTTGGCTTAATGAAGCAGTTTGTTCAGGCTTTGAATAGAGAAAGTGAATGTTTTCAACAATTATTTCTGCTTTTCCTGCCTTGTCTTTCAAAAAGATAAAAGCAGGTGTATTTGATGGACCTCCAATTCGAACCCTCATACATGATGAAGAATTTGCCAGAAGATGAATAAGAAGGAGAAAGCAGCATGGCAGTCTTTTGTGGCAGTTACAAAGAACTTCCTTGGCAACAAAAAAGCAGAAAACTATGAACTGCTGGTTCAAAGGATGCTGTTGGCTTTCCGTGACATTGTATGTAATGTGAGCGTTAAGATTCATTTCCTGAACAGTCACCTTGATAAGTTTCCCGAAAATCTTGGAGCTGTTAGTGATGATCGGACTATTGCTGGAACATCAAACAAGATTGTCCTCAACAAGTACACAAACGCAAGAGCTATAAACGCAGATTTTTGCCTGAATAGAATTTAAATAAGTTTTGCGCAAATTTTATGATTAAAATAAGTGTTTTAATATGTTCTGTTTTGAAATTGTAGACAAAGTCTGATGCAATTATATCTTTTAGTGTATTTACTGCATTATATAAATCATTATATTTTCACAAAGATGATGCCCAAGAAGACATTCTACTTCATTATGTTAAACTAAATATTGAAAATTTTACAATAAGATGGAAACCTAAAATCTTGAATTGCAAAGAAACCGTAGCTTACAGAGAAAAACTAGTGTCAGATTTGAGATCAGCACACTGGAATTAGGTAAGAACAAGTGTTTTTGTGGATGCAACCAAAGTTTTGTTCCCCACTGCAATGAAGATGAGTGAATAGGTTCTAAGCTGCTTAGTTTTCCCAAACTCTGGCGAACTGTGGATAAAGGTGATGTTGGAAGAAAGTACTTGAAACAAATAGTGGTCTGTTACATTGGAGTTACTATGTAATTTGTAAAGTTGTGAAGAGACAGACGCAATCTGAATCAATTCTGTTGAATTACAAAAACTTCAAAATTCTTATATTCTGAAAATAAGATGTACCTTTCCCCAAAAACTCATTTAGTTACTAATAAGCATTTTAAATAATTAGTGTTTTGTTATGCTACAGGGTCCTTTTGATTTAGTATCTTATTCACAAATATGATTAGCTTCTGTTTGACAAAGAAATTATTTTTTTAAAATTGTCTTGTAATTGATATTTAGAATTTGAAGCATATGTAATTCCTTTAGAAGTGGTTCTGGGAATGGTGGCTTTGACTTTTGGACAGTTTGAAACATAATTTATGCAGAGTCGACGGCACTGATCTGGTTCTGGATCTTAGGCGAAGGGTGTAGGTGGTGCAGGCGTGAGGGACACATTTACCCCGTTTCCGTCCCGCAGGGCTGGTGACATTTGAAACAAGAACATTTTCTTTGGCCACCTTTCTTCTTTCCTCCAAAATATTTCACCATTTTCAGCTCATAGATTTTCTAAAATGTTCTGTGTAATTTATTTTTAAATGCTATTTTTTTTCATCCTTCACAGAGTTGAATAAAATTAAACTAATTAGAATGTTTGTTCCTGAAAACATCGACACGTACCTTATCCATATGGCGATTGAGATCCTGGAAAAAGATCGTGACAACAGAGTGTTGTGCCAGCCTGCCAGTGATTCCAACAAAAAGAGATGTTTTCCCAACTCAGACGAGAGCTGCTCAACTTATAAGAAAAGCAAGGAAGAAGTAGGCCCGGATACCAAGGTGGTCATTATATATAGAATTTTCATAAAATGTCCATTTGTTCAGTTTGCATATTCTGACACTAGAATGCTATATTTTAAACCTCATAAATCCTGATATAAGGTTACTTTATTAATCTGTGTGCTTTCCTTTGCTTTTTATAAATTTAAGTTGAGAAAAGTAGGCTTAAATGGCAGAAAAGGTGAATATCCTCTGTCTTTTTTTAGCTTATTGTGCCGAGTGTTACTTTATTTCTTCATGTATAAGATGCACCCTTTTTTGAAAAAATTGGGGTCTAAAAACTGGGTGCATCTATCCAGTGGTTGTGACATTTCAAATGCCATAGGTGGAACTGCGGACGAAGCAATCTATGGAGACAGTGATTCGTCATCAGACACAGATGTGGACATGCTAATGGAGGGGAGTTTTGACAGTGATGAGGAGTTGTATGAATTTTATGATGAATAAAACTTGAGTTCAATAACTTTATGTAATACATTTTTTTTTTCAAATCTTGGGCCCCAAAATTAAGGTGCATCTTATACATGAGGAAATAGGGTAGCTTAATTTTTTTCTCAACTTTATGTAGCCTGGATATTATAGTTCTTTTATATATGTAACTAATACTGGCTTTAAGCCTATGACAGTTTATGTGATTAATGAAAATGAAAGCAAATTCTATTATAATAATCTCCCAAACTGGTTTGCCTTTCATTCCATCATTCATCATGCTCTGTTGCTGTTTGAGTGAAAATCTCAGGTATAGGGTAATTGTAGCTCAGGGTCCTGAGATTAGCCCAATGCACTTCTTGCATGATCAGAGAAAGACCATGAATTTAGTATTATTTTAGGTGGTATATTTTATTAAAATTAAATGACTTGAAAATGATTTCTCTGTGTCTGGTGTGAGAAAAATACTATTCTTTGACAATGTGACTTTATTAAATGACTGTATAAATGTGAAAGTTTGGCCTGCAGTATCTCCTAGGTCTAAAATCACATGACTCCATGATAAATTTTTATGAAAACTAATCATTAACTAAAAAATTATTTTAGTTCCTAGGTGATAAATTCCACACGGTAGTTGTGGAATTTGTATTACATTATTTACATTAGCAAATTAGGAGTTCCATTTCAGTTCTAAAGGAACCTTTATGGGATTTCCAGTGGTTAAACTCCTTTTTTCAATAGCTTAGAAATAAGAGAACTAGTCTTACTTAATTCTGCACTTCAGTTAGGTTTGTATAAATATATAGTCTTGTTCTAGATAACCTAATGAAGTTTGATTATTGGAATTACCTACCTTATTTTGACAGTTGAGCTAGCTACGTAAGAAGGACATTAAAGAAAATATATACCATACTTTTCGCTCCATAAGACGCATGGGCAAATTTTCCTTTCACTTTTGGGGGGAAAAAGTGTGACTTATGGAGCGAAAAATATGATATTTTATTAAATATTTTAACACACCATTTGGTTCAGAATATTTTTTTCTTATTTTCTTTCTTAGAACCCTAAGTGTGGCTTATGGTCAAGTGTGTCTTACGGAGCGAAAAATATGGTATATACTGGGTGGTATTATTGAAATTAGGCTTTTATTCCCAGTCTTTTATTTCTGAAATCTATACCAGGTGCCTAAGACCTTATTTTCCCCCAACTTCTACTTATCAGTACAGGAAAAAAGTGTAACTTTTAATTTTTCCTGAATATTGAAGCACCGTTATATAAAGTATTATTTTTACCACACTGACTTTTTTGCTTTTCCTCTATCAAAATAACATCGGATGCCAACAACACAGTGTGGAGGTTTGGGGGGTGATGTGGCGTGGGTGGGACTGGATTTAGCTTTTTCCCATTTAAGAGAACAAGGATTTGGGGACTGGGAAGTATATTAAGAGTAAGTGAGCCACCAAAGTATTTTTCCTTTCATCTGCCTCCCAGTATAGAAAACTGCTCCAATATGTCTATCGGAGGCATAGTTTCAGGACAGGACCTTTCAGATGTTAACATTCATCATCTCTACTGACCTGGTTGTATCCATTTGTGTATTTTATCTTATAATTATGAAGATTCTTTTTTTTTTTTTTTTTCTGAAGCTGGAAACGGGGAGAGACAGTCAGACAGACTCCCGCATGCACCCGACCGGGATCCACCCGGCACGCCCACCAGGGGTGCCGCTCTGCCCACCAGGGGGCGATGCTCTGCCCCTCCGGGGCATCACTCTGTCGCGACCAGAGCCACTTTAGCGCCTGGGGCAGAGGCCAAGGAGCCATCTCCAGCGCCCGGGCCATCCTTGCTCCAATGGAGCCTTGCTGTGGGAGGGGAAGAGAGAGACAGAGAGGAAGGAGAGGGGGAGGGGTAGAGAAGCAGATGGGCGCTTCTCCTGTGTGCCCTGGCCGGGAATCGAACCCGGGACCTCAGCACGTCAGGCCGACGCTCTACCATTGAGCCAACCAGCCAGGGCCATGAAGATTCTTATAAAGAATAATGTCAGAACAAGATTTTTTTTTAGTTGATGCATTGTTATCCTCATGCATCAGTTGCATGATGCAATAGTTCAATAGATGATTGCAATTGTTGTGATTGCTATTTGAGATATAGGCCCAATCACGCCAGTGTTTAATGGAGGAAGATTGTCCTGATATTTGGTAGTTCTGAATTAATGTGCAGAGGTACACAGTAGGTCCTTTGAATACGTAAATATTTTATTTCAGAAAGTTTTCAGACAGCTTTTAAGATTTTGTTTCAGGAAACTTTTAAAAAAATTTTTGCTTCTAATTCTTGGACTTTTTCACTCATTTTTGAGTTTTTCTGATTTTGATTTATGACGTTCTTTCATGTTTTGAATTACTTTCTTAATGTTTTTTGGCTCATTTTGAGAGGTTACAGTTTTATTCTATGTCTTTTTTTTTATCTTTTTTTTTTATCTTTTTTTTTTTTTTTCTGAAGCTGGAAACGGGGAGAGACAGTCAGACAGACTCCCGCATGCACCCGACCGGGATCCACCCGGCACGCCCACCAGGGGTGATGCTCTGCCCACCGGGGGGCGATGCTCTGCCCCTCCGGGGCATCGCTCTGCCGCGACCAGAGCCACTCTAGCGCCTGGGGCAGAGGCCAAGGAGCCATCCCCAGCGCCCGGGCCATCTTTGCTCCAATGGAGCCTTGGCTGCGGGAGGGGAAGAGAGAGACAGAGAGGAAGGAGGGGGGTGTGGGGGGTGGAGAAGCAAATGGGCACTTCTCCTATGTGCCCTGGCCGGGAATCGAACCCGGGTCCCCTGCACACCAGGCTGACGCTCTACTGCTGAGCCAACCGGCCAGGGCTATTCTATGTCTTAAGACTGTCTTTCTGGTGTCTGGGATTTGACTGTGAGACTTTTCTGTTGCTCATTTTCATGGGAAATTAATTTTCTTGCACTTTGAAAAGAAGGCATGGTTCAGGATAGTTTTTCCAGGTTCACCGAGCTCTCTCTTCTGTTGTTTTTGGTTATGTTCCAAATATGGAAGCTGACGTCTGAGATAGACTCTTGACCTTTCACCGGGGCTTTCCCTTTCCTCTGCCTCTATTGGACCAGCCCTGCTTGATTTTGATTTAACACCAGCGGTTCTCGTGAGTGTGGGGCATTCTCTTGGGAGGAAGCCTTACCTGCTCAGCCGAGTTCATAGGAGCCAGCTGCTGGAGCCACGTAAGGGACTGCTGTAGACTGGCCAAAGCCCTCCCACTCACAGTTGCTGCCCTTAAATTAGTGTGCATGCTTTCCGGTGTATCCCATAGGCTGTTTGGGGATTCCCTGTCCTCGGGCACCTGGTCTTCTCCTATACAGATGCTTCACCACGTGCACCCACCACGTGGCTCATGGCTGTGGAGGTTTGTCCTCACATGCTTCTAGTCTCAGTGTCCTGAGGATACCTTTAAACTTTTTCATTGAAAATGTAGATGATGAATCAGTGGGGTTTTTTTCTATCTAGTTCTGTTTTAATGCTGGGATTCAGAGAAATTAAAAAACTTAATGGTACTTTTACCATCTTCCTAGAACCCTCTCTGCCTGTATCACTTTTTTTCTTCTTCTTTTTCTTGACATTCAGAGAGAGTGAGTGAGAGAGAAGGGGGATCATTTCCTGCCCTGCAATTGAGTTTTATTATAAATTAAAATATTCAATATTGTTTACAAACTATTTTAAATACTCAGAAAATGCCTTATGGGTAATATTATTATACTCATTATCAAAATTTAATACTTCAGAAAAATAAATTTCTTTTATTATTTATTGGTGGTGACATTGGTTAATAAAATGCTATAGGTTTTAAGTGTATAATTCTTCACATCATCTGTATATTGTACTGTATACTCACTGCCCAAGGTCAAGTCTCCTTTCGTCACCATATGTTTGGCGCCTTTACCATTCACCCGGCCCTATGTCCCTCTTTCCCGTTACCTGTGTCTGTGAGTTTTTGTTTGTTTGCCTTGTGTTTTCATTTGTTGCTTTCAGTGTTATAGCCCACATAAGGGTGAAATCCTATGGTTCTTGACTGTTTCCATTTGACTTATTTCAGTTAGCATGATATTCTCAAGATCCATCCATGTTGTTGCAAATGGCAGTGTATTTCAATAAAATTATTTTGAGCTTTTCTTATGCCTAGTGTTTTATAAAAAATAATGCATGTTGTAACTATTTTGTGTGCCATAAAAACATTAAGGATTGATGGAAACTATCTTTGTAATTTTTTGCTGAAGGATAATTGTCACAGAAATTCACTGACTTCTTGGAATCAGCCACCCAGTGATCCAGAAATTGAAGACTTATTTACGGATTCTCAATTACAGGTAAAATTGATTTAGTAAAATAGTTTTTGTGACAAATACATTAGGCTTGAGAGCTAATAATGCTGAGCTATAACTTCATTTTAGATGAAATTACAACACACATTTCTCTACTTGCTTACATATATATGTGCACAGATATTCAGCAGATGAGTTAATGTTTTATTTGCTCAACTGAATGATAATAATTGGTTAGAGCCCAGCTTGGCAAACTGCAGCTTGTGAGCCACATGTGGCTCTTTGGCCCTTTGAGTGTGGCTCTTCCATGGACTACCACATGAGGGCGCTACCTCGATAAGGAATGTACCTACCTATATAGTTTAAGTTTAAAAAATTTGGCTCTCAAAAGGAATTTCAATGGTCCCACTGTTGATATTTGACTCTGTTAGCTGATGAGTTTGCTGACCACTGGGTTAGAGTATCAAAATATGTAAATATCACCTTAAAATGTTATTGTGATTGTTGGAATTTTAGCTATCTACTGATGAAGGAGATAGTTTTTTTTTTGTATTTTTCTGAAGCTAGAAACGGGGAGAGACAGTCAGACAGACTCCCGCATGCGCCCGACCGGGATCCACCCGGCACGCCCACCAGGGGCGATGCTCTGCCCACCAGGGGGCGATGCTCTGCCCCTCCAGGGGGTCGCTCTGCTGAGACCAGAGCCACTCTAGCACCTGGGGCAGAGGCCAAGGAGCCATCCCCAGCGCCCGGGCCATCTTTGCTCCAATGGAGCCCTGGCTGCGGGAAGGGGAAGAGAGAGACAGAGAGGAAGGGGGGGGTGGAGAAGCAAATGGGCGCTTCTCCTATGTGCCCTGGCCGGGAATCGAACCCGGGTCCCTCGCACGCCAGGCTGATGCTCTACTGCTGAGCCAACCAGCCAGGGCCAGAAGGAGATAGTTTTTGACAGGCCTTGTTTCTGTTGTGTGACCTAGACTTCATAATTAAAGTCTCCCCCAATACTTCTTGTTGAGACTCAAAGATACACTCAGTGTAAATAAGCTTCCCCCCTTTCTCAGTGAAAAAAAAAGATTATATATAAGAAAAATGCTGAAGATCATAGTCTATACAAATGTTAAAGAAAATAAAGGACTTTAAATAGTATTAGTTACCAATTAATGTATGTCATGAATAAATCAGAATGTTTGAATGTTTTGCATATATTCTCATTTAATTGTGCAAACAATCTAGTAGTGTCATGTACTGTTATTCTCCTTTTCTGTTGAAGAAATTGAGGCTTAAATAACATTCATAAGGTCATACATTTGGCAAGTAACTCAAGTAGAACTTAAACCTGGTTCTGTCTGGTTTCAAAGTCCCTGCTTATTACATGGTGTTTGGCTTTGAGACTAAGGGTGTTTCCTCCGCTGTGTTACTGTGTGGATTTCATGCTGTTTTACTTTTGGACTTTATTACAATCTGAACTGTTCTCCTTCCTGTACATGCACTCAGGGGCCCAACTTTAATTGTAAGCAACTGGAGCTGTCTCTGGCTACAGGGGATGTTGATATTAAGGTCTTTTGGGAAGAATAAATATTTCTGGGCCAATTTTATGTCTACCCAAATGCCTTTCATCTGTGCTACTTTATGTCCCTAATATTTATTATTTCTAAGGCAAACATTGTAGTAAATCTAATCTCTCCTGGTCTTCCCTGTGAGGAAATAGGTACTTGGAGAAAAGTTGCTATCTTAACCAGTTTTTTGTTTTTTTTAGCTTTTGCTAACTTAGGAATAATCCCCCCCCTTTTTTTACACTGGATTTCTTTAATTAAGCTATAACAGCTAACAGTGTTTATCTTCTTAATATAAGGTTTTTAATATAAGGTTTTAAAGTCTTCTGCCCTGTATCTTTTACTTTATTTCCCCCATCCTTATATTTTGAAACCATCCTTATATTTTGAAACCATTTTTAAACATGGAAAACATAATAAAATAACAGACAGTTAATAAACAGTATATAGATATAGTCTTCATTTTTGAAATGGGATAAATCATACTTTGTACCTTAGGCTAACAGACACAATATAACTTGGAAGAGGCCACCTTATCATCAAATCCTTCAGATGGTCCCAGTAGTCCCCAAACTAAGGTAACACAAATCCATACTATTTGAGCATGAGTATGGAACACTTACCTTACCTATTTAAAATTGTTTCATTTGTTCATGTGCAGATTATGCAGTAAACAATTACTGCCTTTGGTCCTTGAAACGATTTTTCTTCAAGGACTTTTAACTTGGGGCTCTAAGGCTGCCTTTGCTGCATGGGTCCCCGAAAATTGTGCCAAGTATTCTGCATGCATACATTTGTCTTTTGTTTTCTTGAAAAAGTATCTCTAATTTTTTAGCAGATTCTTAAAAGAATCAATGAAATGAAAAACAATAAACAAATTTTAAAATGTATTCAGCAAATTTATTTTAGTATCTACTGTGTCTCGGTAACTGCCAGGTACTGATAACGATTGGACCCCTCTTCAGTCCGTCTGCCACTGTGGATGTAGAAGTTACGTGCTTTTCATGCCTAATGCAACTCTGTGTGTGTGCACTTCCTCAGGACATTAAATTCACCATTTTGGTCACCCCAAAGCAAGCACACCATGGGACACAGACCTGAAATAGTATCTTGTACTTTCCTTCCCATGAGTGTCTACACTTGAGTGTCTAAGAATATACAATAGGATGACAAGGAAATTGCCTAAAGCAACAATATAGTGATTTTTGTATTCCTTTTTTAAAATTTACTTTTTGATCCAGAATAAATTCTGTAGCTCTCACTATTTTGTTTTATTTGACAGGGAAGGATGATGGGTGTATATTTAGCAGTCTACGTTCATTTGTTTGACATTTTTAACAGTACAAATATTTCCCTTTTTTTTTTCCTATAGACTTCTTCTGAAACCTCCAAGAGAAAATTACCTGGGTGGTTTGCCAAAGGCAGTGAGACCTTCGCGGAGACCAGCCAGAAACCGGCGGGCAAAACGAGAAAGAAGGGTCTTTTTAGTTAGAATGACAGCTGCCAGGAGAGTTAGGTTTGTCGTGCTGGATGGCAAAAGAGGTGCTATATTTTATTTCTGAGCAGAGTGGAGAGTAAAGTTCCAGCTTACAGATTATTCTAATCTCAAAGTAAAACTCATCTATTCATTAATCAGCTGGCCATTCACATACGTTTGAGTCTTCTGAGTGGGTCCGCCACAGGATGCTGAATTCGTTTCCTTTCAGACTGCTCTAAGAAACTGTCAGCGTCCTGTGTTCTCTATTGCAGCAGTGTATTTGGAAAATGGAATGCGTGGCGAATGTTACAGACGACGGATTAGTAGCTGTGCATTGATGATGTGTGTATGATGGAAAACATGCCTAAATGACCCAGATTCTGTCCTGCACATGAAGAAAACAGTGATTTTATAGATTCTTTTTACTATCTTTAGACAATACTCATACAGATTATTAAATGGTACTAGTAGACCAGAGCAGTGAAAATGAAACATTTTGGATTCCATGTAAATAGGGACAAAGAATATAATAAAGGAGAACAATTACACTTGAAAATTGTATTTTTTACACGATTTTTACTTTTTTATAAATAATAAATTTTAAAAATGTTCTTGCTATTGAATATTATAAAGATTATATCTAAATCTATTCTAAGCTTTCATTTACTAAATTACCTTATTTTTTGAGGGTACCAGAATTTGACTTTAAAATCTATTTATGTAGCACATATAATTTAAATATCTAAGACCCATATTCTTGATACTGATTTGGGTAAACTATAGTTAATGTAGCTTTAAGCAGTTTACCATATGGCCTTAATTGACTTTTGT
The DNA here is from genome assembly GCF_036850765.1 of Saccopteryx bilineata. NCBI lineage: Eukaryota > Metazoa > Chordata > Mammalia > Chiroptera > Emballonuridae > Saccopteryx > Saccopteryx bilineata. The sequence continues at coordinate 23,860,973 of NC_089495.1, forward strand.
AAATAAAAGTAACAATAAAGAAGAAATACATGATTGTTGTAGAATTAGAAAATTGAGAAAAGTTAAGAAAAGGAAATAAAAATCTCCATTAATCCCATCAGTTATAACTCCTTTTATGACATTTGCCATAACTTTCTATATTCACTTTTTTTCTGAGTTTCTTACATAAACAATAAATGAAAGAGTTTTCTTTGTAAAATATTCAAGCCATTCTCATGTCCTCACATATCATCACTGGCCGTTTACCAGAGGTAACCTGTAATGTATATATGCAATGTGGTTCTCTAGCCATTTCTTCTGCATTTACCTGCATGAGCCTCTACATATATTCTTACCTTGTTAAGCACAAATGGGATCATGCTATATGCGATTTTCTGTAACAAACTTTTTTACTTAATTTATTATGAAGACTTTTCCATGTCAGTAATACATTGGTCTCATTGTTTTTTAAAGCTATATACTATTCTGTGATATCCTATCATTTATATTTCACTTTTCTATTCATCATCTCTACTGGGGCATTTTTTCTATTGCAGATTGTTTCTAGAGGTAGAATGAGAGTAAAATATAAACATGTTGTTACTCATATTTTATTTGAATATATTTTGACCAGTTTTGTCATTAATTAATCTTCCACAGAGTCTTGTTTTTGTAGCTTTGTATAGTATAGTAATTCTCTGAGTGTGGTCTACAGGTTGTTAGGAGTCCCTAAGGCCCTTTGGGGCGGGGGTCTGCAAAGGCAAAACTATTTTCATAATACTAAGATTTCTCTGCCTTTTGTATTGTGTTGATCATTTGCAATGAGGGTTCAAAGCAATAGTGAGTAAAACAACTGGTATTTTAGTGCAAAGCAAGGCAATGACACCAAATTACTGGTTCAGATTCTCAGTCCCCTTCAGTAGTCTGTGATGAAATGCGAGTGTGCATAACGCTCTTCTGCTACCAGAATATGCCGGTCTTCTCCAGGAAGAGCACTCCTCGGAGTGTTTCTGAATTGAGTTAGTTGCTTTCCCCCCGCCCACTGAGCACCATTTTCACTGCAAAGAGTTGATGGATAGAAAGAAAACTATGATTGGTCATTTAGGCTTGGACGTTTGGTGGACATTTCCTCAAACCTGAACGAAGTCAGCCTCTCGCATCAAGGAAAACTACTGATTATCTGTTGCCAATGATAAAATTTGAGATTTCTAATTTTGGGAACTTGTGTCTGCTACTAGGAGTTTGATGGTTTTGCATTGCACAGACTCTTCTATGAGATGGGTAGGGTTAACTTTTTGGTCAACGTTTAGAAGATCTGCATAACTCAGTGAACCAGTATTTCCTGGATGATTAGTACACAATCTTATAAAATCATGCTTGGGTAAAGGGTTCATTTAAAGTGCACAATGGACCAAAAGATTTTAATGTAACAAAGTATGGAACACTCATTTATATAGTTTCAGATTGTATACCTTAACCTATCTTTAAGAAACTAACATTTGCCCAGTTTGGATATAGTTCCAAAGAAGAATGTCTACAATTATATTGAAATGGTATTGAAATGCTCCTCCCTTTTCCCACTACATATCTGCATGAGGCCAAACTTTCTTCATCTACTTCAGCCAAAGCAGCGTATAGAAAGAGACTGAATGAAGAAGCCGATCTGATAATCCAGCCACTTCTCTTAAACCAGACAATGTCATTTTTCAAAAAACTATTTATGTTAACATCTACTGGGCTTACTACTGCTATTTTAAAACAAATTAATAAATATTAAAATTTTTTTCTCAGTTTTAATTTCTAAAAATGGAAAATAAAGCAATAAAGCTATTGCCTGCATCAATAAAATTTCTTTTAGATTCTTAATAATTTTGAAGAATATAAATGTTTCCTGAGATCTGGGAGGTTGAAAACTGCTGATACGATATATTATTATATTGACATCAATGAATTTTTTTTTTTTTTTTTTAGTGCACAAGAGAGAGACAGACAGGGACAGAGACAGGAAGGGAGGGAGGGTAAGAAGCCTCAATTTTTAGTTGTTCATTGATTGCTTTCTTATATGTGCCTTGACCAGGGGACTCCAACCACTTGGCTTTTGCTCAAGCCAGCGACCTTGGGCTCAAGCCAAAGATCTTTGGGCTCAAGCCAGTGACCATGGATCATATCTATGATCCCGTGCTCAAGCCAGCGACCTCAGGTTTTTGAACCTGGGTCCTCAGTGTTCCAGGCCAACAATCTGTCCACTGCTCCACCACCTGGTCAGGCTGAATTATTTAATTGATTTTGTTACCAGAGGTAATAGGTTCATCAGTGGTGTCACAGGGAAATCAGGGACACTCACATAGGAGGTGTCTTAGCAATAGTGACAAGGGACAGGACGTTTACGGAGAGGCAGAGAGCGGGCAGGCTACAGGGCAGCTACTGACCCGAGGTCCTTGATAAACTTCCGTGGATTGGGATTGGGAAAGAGCAGGCTTTCTTCCAAACTATCCAATCTCTTTCTTGGCTTTTTCCAGGCTTGTGCTTGTGCCCTCCCCTTATCCAGTCTCTTTTTCTCAGACTTTCCCAGGCTAGTCTCCTCCCCTTTTTATGGTTCCTATTTTGGCTCCTACTGCACGGCCTCATAGTTCCATAGTTCCGCTTTGTCATTTGGCTTCTACTACGCATTAGTTAAAGGACTTCCCTTCCGTTTTTCCTCCCTGCCCATTTTAGTCAAGGGTCCTCCCTGGGGTGGCTGAAAAGCCTGCTTTCCTGCCTGATCAGAGTATTTGTCCCCAGGGAGTAATTGGAAAGCTCTCCCCCCACACACCTAAACAAGCTTTATCAGATGTCCAGTTCCATTTCCTCCCTCTCTCATTAATAACTGCCTGCTCTAACATTCACATTACTGGACATTAAAATTGCTTCCAATTTTTCTGCTGTTTTAAGCACAACTTTGAACATTCTTGAAATATGGTATAGTCTCATGCCAAATACATTGCCAAATGGAGAGAGAAAATTGCCGTATTTTCTCATGATAAGACACATCCTTTTCCAAAAATTTTGGGATCTAAAAACTGGGTGCATCTTATACAGTGGTTGTAGATATTTTACTTGCATTTCCTGTTTATTCACAGTTGTTTTTGCACTCTGTTGGGCAGATAAAATGTATTATGCTCACTTTGTTAAAGAGGCCATTGCCCAGGTGATATTAATGTGTGTTGGGGTGGGCTAAAGGCAGGGAGAATCCTTGTAGCCTGGGGCTTGGTTTTGGGATTAAGCCTTTCCTACCCTTTTTGATGTAGGGCAGTACAATCCAATCATGCCTCAGAGAAGTGACTTTGTATTAGAGACTTCCCTGTTTTGTATATTGGATTAAGAGTTTGGATTGCTACACTATAAAATGGGGACGAAGTGGGAGCTTGGGCGCTTGGTTCCTGAGGTTAGCATGAGAGAGCAGAGAGAATAGAGCCAGCAGCGGGAGGAGGCCACGTGGAGAAGGCCAGGAAAAGCAGCCAAGATGGCGGAGTACTGAGGAGATGCCAGTTTGTACAGAGTTTGTATCTGGGATAAGGAAGGAAATGGGGAACTGAGGAGAATAAGGCTGTTGAGCTAGAAACCTTTGATTCTAGGAAACTCGGATAAATCAGTAGCTTTGTGAGCACTGAATGTGACTGGGTTTTGGAGCCCAGTGTGTATTTTTACTTGCCCGCCGGGTGCAAGCTAGATTAAAGACTATGGCCCACCAGTTTTTGGCTCCATGGTTTCTTTACCGACTGTCCGAATCCAATGCGAACCTGCATGGGCCAGAAGGCTGCTGTGATAGTGGCTCTGGCCATGGCTTCTGGCTTTACACGCTCATTGTTGGAGACAGTGCTTCGTCATCAGACACAGATGAGGACAAGCTAATGGAGGGGAGTTTTGACAGTGATGAGGAGTTGTATGAATTTTATGATGAATAAAACTTGAGTTCAATAACTTTATGTAATACATTTTTTAAAAGAAATTCAGGCCCCCAAATTAAGGTGTGTCTTATACATGGGGAAATATGGAAATATGGGAAGTTTATTGTTTATGTGGCGGACTTTATGCCTTCCCAGTATACATGGCTCTTGGGTTCAGTTTGGGTTGGTTCAGGAGAATAATTCCAACCTGGATATGCAATTGGTATGGACAACCTCATCTAAGTTAGTCTTTGGCAACAGTGTTTGCATCTGGGGTAGTTATGTGACCTAAGCTGTTCCAATCAGAGTGAATCTCAGGACTTTTTATGGAAATGGTAAAACAAATATGTTCTCTTCCCCTGCTCTTATTAATGAGGAAGCATGAACCTTGGGAGTGCGGAAGCAGTTTTAGGACCATGAGGAATCACTCTCCAGTGAAACTGACACAGAGACAAGCAGAATACAAACATGGCACGAAAATCAGGTTGCTGGTGATATGTCTGGGCTGGTTCATACCTTTCCTAAAATAACACGTTACTTTGAATATTTCAGGTACATGGCTCACTAAATTCTCTTTGCTTATGTTAAACCTGTCTCAGTGAGGGTTTTTTGTTTTTAACTTCCAATCGTGTGCAGTTGTACAGCAGCACAGTCATGGGATTGATAGATCCTCCCGTAGACACAGAAGATACAAAGTTTCTTTAATGGCAGCTGATGTGAATTTCATAGAGATCGTCCCACAAAGCAGATGACAGAACAGCATGCTCCTGGGCAAAGGCAGATGCTTCCTAGGTTTCCCACTGCCTCCACTTTGCATGACTTCCCTGGGGGGTGGTGTGTTTTTACCCTCCGCCCTCTTTGCCTCCCCTCTCCCAAACCACACCAGCAGAGTGTGTTTTGAAAGTTCTGCTATATGTACCTGCTTGGTCACCAGGTGGTACAAAATGATCACAACATATTATAGAGCATCTACTGTAAGAATAGATGAACTGAACTTGAATTTCCCGGGTGAAGCACCATTCTTCAGCAGTTTCAGGCCTCAAGTCTGTCTCAGGTTCATTCTTTAAAAGAAGGGGTTTCTTTTAGGTATTATTCTTATGCTATCTCCTTCAGAAAGTATTAATTACTTTCTCTTCTGTGTTGCTATTGGACCATAGAACCACGACAGCAGAATCAGGCAAATCCCTGACAGTTACGTAGAATTCAAAAAAGCCGTGGTCCTACCGGATTGTTAAAAGAATAGAACTTCCTGTTCAAAGAGGTTGAGACAGATATCACTAAGAGCATGGGAAGTCCAGTGGCATAACCTTAAAGCATCTTAGAGCTAAGGAGACTGTGGGAATTCTAACCGTTAGCTGTTTCCTTTGCCAATGGGGAACCTGCAGCAGCCACATTGTAGACAGAAGGGTTTTGCTTTGGTCGAAGAAAGGTAAGTTAACTAACTAATTCTGATATGTAAGGGCACCAGGCTAAACTTCTCAGTGTACCAAAGTAACTTATTTTTCACTTAACAAAGGATACATAAAGGTGAGCACCCCGGAAGCTTTTAAGAAAATAATTGGAATAATAAAATATTTGGAAATTGATGTAATATTCTGACTCCTGAATAAGTATCTGCTAAGACAGTCTTAAACTTTCTGAATATAACTTACTTCTAATTTCTTCAAAAGCTACTTGTAGCCAACTAAAGTTAGGGATAGATATTTAAGCTGGGAAGTGCTGAGCATTGCAAGAGAGTGAGGGGCAAGGAGAAAAAGGCATCTGCTGGAGCTCTGTGAGCCTTCGAGAAGGTGTGGGGGTGACAAGCCCCCCAGATCCTCTTTATCATAGGTCCCAATAGGGGAAGTTTATTATTTTTATTGATTCACTTGAATTTTATACAATTAAAAGCATTCAGCAAGAACCCATCAGTTTATTTCTTTAAATTTTTTTATATTAAATTTATTGGGGTGACACTGATCAATAAAATATGTTTCAAAGTATAGAATTCTATAATACATCATCTGTACATTGCAGTGTGTGCGATATAAAACTGAAAGGAACAATTGAACAAAAAAAGAGTTTCTTTTGTTCCTTTGGCTCATTTTCATGCTGAGAGTAACTAAGGATCATTTATCTCACTGGTTCAAGACCACCATCTACTGGTCAACTTTGGTAGTTTTAGGTTATGTAGTGCGCAGGAAAATCAGAGCATTGGATTCTGGTTTAGGCTTCAGTCAGGTGTGTGGCTAACACATCAAGATTTGAAGGGAGAAAGGTCTTTTCTGGTCCAGTGTCTGTGAGCCACAGAGAAGCTGGAATCTGTCCATTCATTTATAGAGCAGCAGGAATTTAAAGCTAAGTCTGTCCACCAGTTCCTCTGTGCTAGGCATAATAAGATTTACTTCTCTGTTGTCAACTGAAAATCTTCCTCTGACCTATATTGAGAAAATTCCTTTGAGCTGCTTTGAGAACATTCTTTGGCTCCTTACAGTTCAGAAAGGAGCTTCTTAAATTTTGGTTTTTCTTTTTACCTACCCTACTCCCCAACATGAAGAGCTCAATCTATAGATAGCCTCATGGAGGAATAAGAGCAATGCTTGATCCTCAGTGAACAAATCTCATTATATCCAGTCTCCAAACCTAGAGTCTAAGTGTCTTGAAGATAGAATTGCACTGCTGTAGAGTGCACCCCCGAAGCCTGTGCCGAGTACCATACTCCTTACTGCCCTGGATGGGACCTACCCGCAGGCAGCCCATCCCCAGCTGTGATAACCGCAGTCCCAGGATAACCACATGTTATGAGCTGAACTGTGTCCCCTGGCCCCCCACCCCCACCCCCCAATCCATATGTTGAAGTCCTAACACCCAGTACCTCAGAATCTGCATTTGGATAGAGGGTTTCAATGGGGGAATTAAGTTAAAATGAGGACATTAGAGTGGACCTAATTGAGCATAATTGGTGTCCTTATTAGAAGAGCAGGGCATGGACACCCTCAGAAGAAAGACCAGCTGGAGACTCAGGGAGAAGACGGCCATCTACAAGGCAAGGAGAGAGGCACAGAAGAATCCAAACCTTCGGACACCTTGATCTTGGACTTCCGGTCTGCAGCACTGTGAGAAAATAAATTTCTTTTGTTTAAACCAACTGGTCTGTGGTACTTTGTCAGCTCCAGCAAACTAAAACACTTGGAGTCTCTCCTTGTCTAAATTTATCCTGTAAAGCTGACTATTTAAAGTCTTTTTCTGAGCGGTTTTCCATTCACACACATCCTGTGCGGCCCTGAGGTACTGTTTCTTCGCTATTCGGACCCCATTCAGGAGATGCTGAACTCAATGCAAAGGCCGGAGGAGAATCAAGCCAGCAGTCAGCTCCTTGACGTTTGCAAACGCCCTGTCAGCTGAGAACCTCAGCCCGGAACCCAGGGCCTTTTGCTGCCTGGCACCAACTTCCCTTATATTAAACTTAAAAAGCAAAGCTCCAAAACAGTACATGCTCATTAGAAAAAAATAGAAATACAATTAGAAAAATAAATTCCTCTAATCTCCTCATTTGAAATTGACTATGATTTTCTTTTTTTTTTTTTCTTTTCTTTTTTTTGTATTTTTCTGAAGCTGGAAACGGGGAGAGACAGTCGGACAGACTCCCACATGCGCCCGACCGGGATCCACCCGGCACGCCCACCAGGGGGCGTCGCTCTGTTGCGACCAGAGCCACTCTAGCGCCTGGGGCAGAGGCCAAGGAGCCATCCCCAGCGCCCGGGCCATCTTTGCTCCAATGGAGCTTCGGCTGAGGGAGGGGAAGAGAGAGACAGAGAGGAAGGAGGAGGGGGGTGGAGAAGCCAATGGGCGCTTCTCCTATGTGCCCTGGCCAGGAATCGAACCCGGGACTTCTACATGCCAGGCTGGCGCTCTACCACTGAGCCAACTGGCCAGGGTCTGACTATGATTTTCAATTAGGGTTTTACTTTCTGGTTCACTTTGAATCTTGTCATGTCCACAACATCTTTTTAAATAGCTGCCCAGCATTCTGTTGCGTGATGGCCATGCTTTATTGAACCGATCTCATTTCGGATAGTAAGAATATTTCTATTTGTTGTCTCCAAGCTGCAATGAACTTCTTTTTTAATCCTTTTTTTTTTTTTTTTTTTACAGAGACAGAGAGAGAGTCAGAGAGAGAGGGATAGACAGGGACAGACAGACAGGAATGGAGAGAGATGACAAGCATCAATCATTAGTTTTTCGTTGCGACACCTTAGTTGATCATTGATTGCTTTCTCATATGTGCCTTGACCGTGGGGCTACAGCAGACCGAGTAACCCCTTGCTCAAGCCAGCGACCTTGAGTCCAAGCTGGTGAGCTTTTGCTCAACCAGATGAGCCCATGCTCAAGCTGGCGACCTCGGGGTCTTGAACCTGGGTCTTCCACATCCCAGTCCGATGCTCTATCCACTGTGCCACCGCCTGGTCAGGCCTTTTTGAATACTTTTAAGAAATGAAAATCCTCTTGGTATAAATTCCTGGATATAGATTATAGGATCACAACTTCCCATTTTAAGGCTTGGAAACCTGTTCTGAAATTGTGTTCCATAAAATGGTCATTTCCTCACCCTCACCAGCACTGGTATTATCATTATCATTCTTTTGTATTTTGTCAACCTGATAGGTCAAAAGTGGTCCCATTACTGTATAAATTTGAATTTCTTTATTATTAATGAGGATAAAAATTATGAGTTTCTTGGTAATTGTGCTTTTTCTTTATTTATTAAAAACTGGGCCTTTTAAAAAGCACATGAAATTATAAAAACTTTTTTGGGGGGGTTAAAAATTTAACTTTTTCTGTTATATTTTTTCTAATTTTTCCCTGTTTTGTCATTTACCTTTTAATTGTATTCATATTTTTTCTCTGAACAAAATAAAAATATATGTATTAGAAAAATATAGTTAACTCCATTTAAAGTTATTTTTATTTAGAATTTATTTTGGAATAGGTAGTGAGATACGACTCTAGTTTTCCAATTATTAGCTAGTTAGTTTGTTCTATGATCAATTATTGAACAACAAATGCTTTTCTGGTATTACCTATTAAATTATACTGCTCACAAAAATTAGGGGATACTTCAAAATGAATATGAGTCGATAAAGTATCCCCTACTTTTTCTGAGCAGTATATTATAAAAGTGGATCTTTTTTGGTCTTTCTGTTATGTTTCATTGATCTATCAGTTCCTATCAGCACCAGTGCCAAGCTGCTTTAAATAGCCACTCTAGAATATATATATATATATAAAATAGTTGTGGTATATATTATATGTAACATAATATATATTAGTATCTGCCATGGCAAATCCTTTCTCATCATTTTCAAAAATTTCCTGGCTATTCTCCTAAATGTGTTCATTCTAATGAATTTAGAATTGTATTGTTAAGTTCCAAAAAGTTATTGTAGACTTTTGATTGGGATTGCATTAATTTTATAGATTAATTTCAGAGATAACTCATGGCATTCTCAAAATTTTCCTCTAAGGAACACAACTTATTTCTTGGTTTTCTCAAAATCTTTTATGCCTCTCAGTAAGCTCTGCAGTTCTCTTCATCTAGGTATTACATATCATATATCTTATACTTTTCCTCGGTAATGTTTGTTGTTCCTGTTAGAGCTGTTATGAATAGAAACTTTTCATATTTCCAGCTGCTTGTTGTAGTAAGACTAATAATATTTTTTGAACAAGAACTATTAGTTATAGAATTATTTTATTTTTTATGATTTTTCAGGTAGACTATCATATGCCAAAAATGATAATGATTTACCTTATTGTGCACAATTAGTATCTCTTAATTCTTCTTTTCTAATTTGTATTGGAAGAACCTTGAGAACAAACAGTGGTGAATAATTGTGATGAAATCAAGTATGCTTATCTTGTTTCTGTAAGTTATTTTTGTCATTAATAGTGATTTCTGATCAATATTTTTTCTTTTTGTGAGAGAGAAAGTGAGAGTAAGATTGGGGGGTGGACAAACAGAGATAGACAAACAGGAGGGGAGAGAGATGAGAAGCATTAACTCATAGTTGTGGCACCTCAGTTGTTCATTGATTACTTTCTCATATGTGCTCTGGCCAGGGGGCTCTAGCCGAGCCAGTGACCCCTTCCTCAAGCCAGTGACCTTGGGCTCAAACCAGTGACCTTGGGCTTCAAGCCAGTAATCTTTGGGCTCAATCCAGCAACCATAGGGTATTGTTTATGATCCCATGCTCAAGCTGGTGACCCCGCACTAAAACCCATGAGCCTGTGCTCATGCCAGTGACCTCAGGGTTTCAAACCTGGGTCCTCAGAGCCCCAGGCCAACACTCTATCCACTGCGCCACCACCTGATCAGGCCTGATTAATACTTTTTAATACTTCCAGGAAATTTCCTTCTTTTAATTTTTTTCCAGAACGGATGTTGTATTTGTTGGATGCTTTTACATACTTTCTCTTTTACATTTGGTTTTTAAATATGACAAATGATATATGTAGATTTTTTCTAATACTTAGCAATTTATATTTTTCTAGTAGTGGTGAATTATTTATTTAGATTTGAGCCAGATTCAACATATTTACATTTTGTTTCATATTATGTTTATAAGTACTATTAATTTATTTTTTTCTTTCTTTTTTCCCTCCCCTTTCTTTTTCTCTTTCCTTCCTTCTTTTCTTCCTTCCCTCCCTCCCTTCCTTCCTTCCTTCTACAGGTTTTAGTATATGGCTGTCCCAGGTTCATTAAAATGTTTCTCTTCTTTATTTAAAATTTCAACCCTTTATATTATTTTCAAAAAGTTTTTTTTAGTCAATTGAGGTAATTAATATATGTAGATTTTATTAGTTTGATAAAATCAATGCATTTACCATTAAAAATTATATGTGATATGGTCTTGCAATTGAAAAAAATTACTCTGTACCTGCTTTTAGTTCATTTCTAATTTCTTACATTTTTGTTTTCTTCCTTTTTTTCTTAGACTTGCCTATGGTTGTGTCTTTTATTAGTCTTTTCAAAGAAGAGCCTTGGTATTTATTCAAGTGTATTTCTTTTTAATTTTATAATTAATTGATTTCTGATTTGACGACAACTAAGTCCCATCTCCTACTTACATTGGTTAATTTTTCTAGTATCTTCAATAAAAATAAAGTCCCAAATCTTACTCTGAGTACTTTGGGGTTATTTCATGTGCTTTGGTTTGAAAAATTATATTATAATTGGTACAGATGGCATTATAATTCTTCCTCTTAAATCTAAGGCTCACGAAAGAGACTGATTTTAAATTTCCAAGGTGTTTGGCTTTTAAGTGTGTCTGCCTCCTTTTTTATTTCTAGTTTTATTAAGTGCAGCAGACTTTGCAAATAGGCTGCCTAACATCCATTTCTTCTATTTTTCTCTAGAAACTGAAGTCCGGTTTTGTCAAGGGCAGCCACGTATCCAGCAAAAATTACTCCATTGTCCAGTCCACCTGGCAGCTAGTTATGGCACGTGGGACAGTTCTGACAGTGGGATGCGGACACGGGGTCCCGGGATACCATTGCTTTTGGAACAAAAAGGCAAAGACAACCGGGAGAAAGCCTATTTGCATCTTTGCCCTTTTCCCTTCCTCCTCGCTAAATTTCCTCTCTGAAATGCGACGTGACATCAGAGGGAAAGACAAGCATGAGGTAAACTCCAGCGTGCTAAGAATGACTGAGCAGAGGACAGAAAGAAACTGGGTTCCCGATGACATCATGGAGCTGATGCGACGGTGTGGGACTTCCGCTCTTGTAAGTTAAGTGAAGACCTAGGACCCTGATAGTTGTGTTTGCTGTGATCTGCAGCGGAATACATTGCTAATGGGCACATTACCTTGGAATCATAGAATATGGCTTGCCCAGAGTCCACAGTCGTGTAGTAACTGCCATACCATGCAGACTGCATAGTGTAAATCACAGCGGCCTGGTCTCTTTGTTAAGGGTTGGGCATGGAGCTTAGTTTTTTTTGGTTTGTTTTTTTTTTGTTTGTTTGTATGTATTTTTCTGAAGTGAGAAGCGGGGAGGCAGACACAAGACTCCTGCATGAGCCTGACCAGGACCACCCAGCATGCCCACTAGGGGGCAATGTTCTGCCCATCTGGGCCATTGGTTCCATGCGACTGGAGCCATTCTAGAGCCTGAGGCAGAGGCCATGGAGCCATCCTCAGTGCCCGGGCCAACTTTGCTCCAGTGGAACCTTAGCTGCAGGAGGAGAAGAGAGGGACAGAGAGAAAGGAGAGGAGGAAGGGTGGAGAAGGAGATGGGTGCTTCTCCTGTGTGCCCTGACCAGGAATCGAACCTGGGACTTCCACATGCCAGGCCAATACTCTACGGCTGAGCCAACCAGCTAGGGCTGGAGCTTAGTTTTGACTAATGAACAATGAGGACGGCTCTTGGGTCCTTCTGGGCAAGGTTTTCTTGCTTTAAAAAGGACTCTCAAGGAAAAAGTCTCTTTTTGGTACAGATGTTGGTGTAGGAATGTGAGGACTAAGGCTGTTGAAGCCATCTGGCAGACTTGAGGCAAACAGCTGACAGTCTGAGCCAGTAGAATATAGAGATGGAAAGAATTTGGATCTTGTCGATACAGCTGAGAGGCGGCCCTACCTTGGGACTTCTATTTTTGTGGGTCAATGAATTCCCTCCTTGCTTCAGATCCTTTGGTGGGGTTTTCTATAATTTGAAGCCAAAATATCTCTGACATATCACACCATCTACTTCATTCTCTCGTTCTGCGATTCTTATTACTAGTATATTTATGTTTCTGAATCTGTTGCTGTTACTGGCATTGTCATTTTCATCAGCACCAGCACCAGCATCACCTCTCACACTGATTAGCTGTTTTCTAAGTGCCAGACCCTGTGCCACATTCATTATGTACATTTTCTCATTTAAATCTAACTACATCCCTGTGACTCAGGTGCTATTGATCCTACTTTATAGATGAGGGAAATAAAGCTTAGAAAGGATAGGTGGCTCCCTGGGTCACCCGTTTAGAAGGTGGCAGAGCCAGGATTAAACCCCGGCCCGAGTGACTCCGTGACGAGACTAAACCACTATGACACAGCATCCATCTCCCTCTGTCACTCATCACCGCGGTATCTTTTCCTCTGAGTTCTGGGATAGTGTCTCAAACTACACTTAACAGTATTGCCATTACATTTTACATAGCCTGGAATTTCTTTTGCATCGGAAACTGACTTTCCTGATCTCGGATCGAATTTCTCCCGTTTCTTAGATGCAACATCCTTCTGAATTGTAGTACTAATATAATATGGTATTTTGAAATTTACTGTATGTTTCTTGCAGGAAAGTCATTTCACAGAGGGACTTGTACTTCCATTCTGCAAACCATGAGTCTGGTGTTTTCCTTTTTCAGCTTAATCTTACAGGTAAATCTGCCTATGATTTCCAGTGTTAGTGGCAGACTCGGAGATGCTGTGAGTCTCCGTTTTAATCTCTCAGTCCCAGGAAAAGGGGAAGGAGGATTTCCTATCTTTTCTATAGTATTTTTTTTTCTTTTTGCCAGTTTCATTTCTAATTGACTGTGAAAAACATCAAGGGAGCTATGGCCCATGGCAACCGAAATAGCTAAGCTATTTCTTTTCCAGGTTTTATTTGTGTGTGTGTGTGTTTTTGTGGCATCAAAAGTCAACAGAAGCCATGCCTCTTGCACTGACCGGCTGGGCTAGTTGGGAAGCTGCCGTGGCCACACCCCACTCAGCGCGTGGTAAGTGAGGCGAGCACCCAGGCTCTCTCCCGTGCGCTTTCATCCACGTTGCATTTTCTGAAGTTTCCTCTGGGGTCGAGCTTTGTGTCCTGTCACCACCAGCTCGAGCCCCTCCTGTCTGACTTGGAGGATGCTGCTGGTGCTTGACTACAGTCTGTTGGAAGTCGGGCAGAAGCTAGAGCCAAAGTCAGAAATAAGACAGGAAACGGACACTGTGTCGGGTGCCCTCCAGATGTTGCTGAGCCTCTTCCTTGGCTGTCCCGAAGAGCAATACGAAGGCTAGGTATTCAGTCTCCGGCCGTCCTGCCTTCAGGCTCATGCCCTGGGTCTTATATTCCTCCTTCTTCAGGATTCTCATTGGGTTACCCCGCCCTCTCCCAGGAAAGGTATATGCATTCCACAGGAGGACGTTGGGGGTTCCTACCTGGGTCCATCCAGCTCCTCTATGAGTTCACCAGAAAAAATGTCGCTATTTGCCTCTGCATGAGTTTTCAGGCAGGAGAATGGGCTGGACTCCAGTGGGGTGAACAACGGTTCAATTCTATGGTAATTTCCCCATCAATGGGACTTCTAGTCAATCAACTAATCAACTAACTGTCTATATGACGATTTAAAAAATAATAAACAACACAGTCTGATCCTATATAAAGTTAAGCATAATTCTTTCATTAGCAGAACTCTGGCTCTGCCCTTAGGAAGAATGGTTCCCACTATTGTGCTGAAGTATTGGGCTATTTCTTGCTTTTGAAGAGTACTGGAGCGCTCTGGTGGGCCGAGCCAGGGGTCGGTGTCTGCTTCATTTATCAACTAACAGTACTGAATAGGATTAAATTCTTTTAATTTATAGTCTCCTGAAGATAGAAAGATTTTCTGAGTTTCTTCAAATTCCTCCTGCCATATGTTATATCCCAGTCGTCCATCAGTTACCCCCCCCCCCCCCAGCTCTCCTGCCTCCCTCAGTGAACTTGGCATGATTGGCTTGGACTCTGTTGAGTGCAGCCCAGAAAACTCAGGGGCTCACCCCCTAGCTTTTTTAAAGAAATGAATCCCAGGTTTATCCTGGTGCATTCTCTGTCCCCCTTCTCTCCCAAACACACCAGTTTGAGTGAAGAACTTATTGTTCAAAAGAATTTATTCTTAGAGGAAGACTGAGAGCCACATGGGCTTTCCTAGACTTCGGCAGGGAAGAGTGTACTCCTGTGTAGGGTTTGCTCTGTGCACTCCATAGGCAGTGAAGCTCTCTGCAGATTCTTGTCCTTCCCAAAGCCTCCTTTCGGTCTCACATCCCTGGGGGCGTCCGTGTGCCGTGCCCAGTGTCCCTGGCTTGGGGTAAGGGGCGTCTGTGTGCCGTGCCCAGTGTCCCTGGCTTGGAGTAAGGGATGTCTGCGTGCTGTGCTGGGCGTTCCTGGGGGCGTCCGCGTGCCATGCCCGGCGTTCCCGGGGGCATCCACATGCTGTGCCCAGCATTAAGGCTCCGTTCTTTCCTCCTCCACCCTATTTTCTCCTGAGAAGTTCAGGTCCTTCCCCCAAGCAGACTGGCCCTCACTCTTTTGTTGTTGTTGTTATTATTATTATTTAATGTAGGCATAAGCCCGGCCCTTGACAGGAGCTTACCTTCTGCCTCCAGACTTCTCATGACATTGTCTCAAGTAGAAAGTCAGTGCTTCTCCCAGGAGGATTTCTGACGGAGGTTACCTCTGTCTCTAATCTTCACACCCTGCCCTTGTAGTGTTGGCCCGGAGGGGTGCACGCTCTGGTGCTTTGGTGCCTCTTGTCCTTCAAACTCCATTCCAGGGGTGGTGCTTGGCCTCTGCTGTCCCCGGCAAGCCTCCACTGTCCCTAGGCCTAGGACTCAGTTTGCTGGGATGTACACTAGTTTTCTGTCAAGAATCCCAACTCACTTTGCTTTTTATACATTAGAAGTTGGACCTTCCTTCAATTTGATTCTCATTGTACTATATCTTGTAGAATTTTTTACTTGATTTTACTTGATTTCTAGTAATTGCCACACTATGTTCCAGAGTGGATACAGATTCCACCATATTTTGGTATTTGAGATGCAGTTAAACAAGTGGACTTCCAATGCCATCTTGAAGTAGGCAACAAGCTCCCGTTGGCTGATCCCTGACCAGTTTTCATGAGTTCTGCCGTCCGGCCAGTTGGCTCAGTTACCAGGACCTCTGCCTCACTGCTTTCCATTGACTGGGTCGCTCTGTTCCTTCTTTATGTCTCAAAATTCCAGCATTTTTCACAAGCCAATTCTTTACTCCATACAATCTTCCGAAGTCCTTCAGACCTTTTTTGAACACCTTTACCTCTTTCTTTGGTAACTCATCAAGGACTGCTTGGTAGTCTCCCTTCTACTGTTAGTCACCCAACACATGCTTTCATTTTGTTTCTACACGCACACTTTCAACTTACTGAGGGCAGGAAGCATCTATGTGTATTTCACGGTGCCCGGTACATGTTGATATTGTGCATTTTAGTTTACAAGGCAATAGTTTCTAAGCATTCTTTAGAAAAGGTGGGTAGGTAGTAGTAAGATGAATGTAATACTTTGATTTAACCTGGAGGTTATTCTCCAGGTAATTTCTAATTATGATCATATCTGTAATAATCATATCTGACCACCTGGCATTAGGGAAATGAATTCCTTATAAATCTGTCACAGCGCAGAGTCACTTCTGTTTCCCCTCTTCTGCCAACACCAAGAATTCCATCACCCATCCATTCAAGGATTCTAGATTAATTTCAAATGACAAGGCGATGGTGGTTGCGGAGGTGGTGGCAGTGGAGGGATGGAGAAGGAGTGGGAGAAGTGATGCCATCAGCAGAGCACCGTCAGCAGAACGCAGCTCCCGGGGGATTCCTGAGCAGCCAGGGTTAATGACAGCGTACACGGGGGGAAACAAAACCTGAGGTTCTTCACCGTCAATTCCCAGAAATGCTCTTGGTTTCCACTGTCATTTTCTAATTAAGCAGATAGATTCTGCCCTTTAAAAATGGTAGGATAATGTTGCTATGTCCTTATTAATTAATCCTGCTATATACTTTTGGTAAGTTTTCTATATAATTAGTATGCAGGCATCTCAGCCTGCTGATCGATCAATAAGTCTGCTCAGAGGTCTATCAAGTGAGCCAAGATATTGATTTGTAAATAAAATAATGTGATGCTTGGCTTTGATGATATTACAAAGGTTAACTACTTTCTCAAGAGTGTGCTAACTCAGTATAACATTAAAGAATTTTTGTGTGTGCGTGTGTGTGTGTGTCAGAGACAAAGAGAGTCAGAGAGAGGGACAGATAGGGACAGACAGACAGGAAGGGAGAGAGATGAGAAATATCAATTTTTTGTTGCGGCACCTTAGTTGTTCATTGATTGATTTCTCATATCTGCCTTGACCGGGGGGCTACAGCAGACCGAGTGACCCCTTGCTTGAGCCAGCAACCTTGGGCTCAAGCTGGTGAGCCTTGCTCAAACCCGATGAGCCTGCACTCAAGCTGGCGACCTTGGGGTTTCAAACCCGGGTCCTCCGCATCCTAGTCCGATGCTCTATCCACTGTGCCACCACCTGGTCAGGCTATAATAAAGAAAATTGACTTGCATTAGGGATAGGCAGTTTTAGAACATGCCAATTAGCCTGCTTTCAATAAGTTTATTTTCTCAAATGGGGAAGGACTTACTTAGTTCAGATGGCTTTAACCCTGATCGGTTGGTGAGAAGAGGCCCTAAGTATATTTAAGTCATTGGTTTTATCGGTATTTTCATAAGCCAGATAAATTATCTGGGATGAAAAACAGAAGTCGAGTTATTTTTACTATTTTTGCTGCAATTCAGTACTTACTGAAGGTGTATCTGTATATACTGATATGACTATACAAATTCCTATGAACCAATGATTTTCCTATTTTTATTTTATTTTATATTTTATTTTAGTGAGAGGAGGGGAGGCACAGAGACAGACTCCTACGTGTGCCTCCACTCAGATCCATCTGGCGAGCCCACTATGGGGCGATGCTCTGCCCATCTGGGGCTGTTTCCTGGCTGCTGAGCAACTGAGCCACGTTTTTAGTGCCTGAGGTGGAGGCCATGGCGTCATCCTCAGACCTGAGGCCAACTTTCTCGAGCCAGCCATGGCTGTTGAGTTGGGGGAGAAAGAAGTGGGAGTGGGAGGGGTGGAGAAGCAGATGGTCACTTCTCCTGTGTGCCCTGACTGGGAATTAAACCTGGGATATCCACATGCTGGGCCTAACTGGCCAGGGCTAATCAATGATTTTCAACATTTTCCATATCACGGCACACATAAACTAATCACTAGAATTATGCGGCAGACCCCAAAATAATTTTTTGTTGACCAGATGAAAAAAATAGGTATAATTTTGATTCATTTATGCCCGGAAGCTATTGATGTGTTGGCTGTTGTCATTTTTTTATTTGACTATCTAAGGGAAAAGAGGTCAGTGCCCCTGACTAAGCAGTCAGCTATTGCATATTTTAAAAATTCTTGTAGCACACTGAATGAAAATCGCTGCTATAAATCAAACTCTTGAGACAAAGGGAACCAACCATGAATGTCAAACTTGAACTGGCCGACTAATTTCATGAGCGATGAAATGAATTGTACCCACAACAATTTCTTAAACCCTAAGCTAAACCAAGTTTTTAAAATAAAAGGTCTGAGTTCAATTTTATACCTATTTCTTCTTGACTTCTCGTTCTCATTGTCCTTCTCTTCCCCTTTACCTCTCCTTTCTCTCCTTCGCCCTCTTCTACTTTCCCTTTATTACCAACTGAAGCTAACCCGTTTTATTGGTATGATTTCTTCCTTGAATGTGTGACAGAGTTCACCAGTGAACCCGTCTTGGCTTTCAGCGCCCTTTTTAATTCATGCTGTAGTTTTCTTGGTGTTTTGGCACTGCAGGTAACTTTTCACATGATCTCCTGGACAATTTTGATATTGTTGTGAGACTCCAAGTGCTGTTTTTTTCAGCAGGTGTCAGTGGAGCCAGCCAAGAGTGGAGCTGATTGTCCATTACTCCCTGGGGAGTGGAAGGCCAGGCATGTTAAGCTTTCAGCGAAGCCCTGCTGACCTCACTCTGGAGACAGCAAGGCACTGATGCGTCATTGCCTCCTGCAGACAGCTGGGGTGGAAGTTCGGCTTCATTCCTTGGCCCCACTGATAGCTTCCTGGCCTGTAGCCCCTCATTGTCTCCAAGTAGGGGTGTAAGATCAGTTCCCCACTGGGGCCAGCTGCCCAGGAGGAGGTGGAGGAGGAATGGAGTGCTGACTAACCTGGCATGTATCACACTTCATTCCACCTAGTTGCTGCTGGTGGGATGAAGGCTCTGGTCTCATTCAGTCCTGTTATTGCCAGCTGGTTGGAGGCTTGGCTTCCCTGGACTTTGCTGACACTGTGCTGGTGGGGAAGTCAGAGCGCCCTGCTCCCTCCGGGGGGTGATGGAAGGTCAGCTCCCCGCTGGGTCCACTGGCACCAACACCACGGCATGTCTGCTTTTGAGGGGTGGGGTGGTGGTGGGATGGCAGATTGATTCTCTTCTCAGCCCTGCTGAGACCACAGGGAGCTGGGACCGGCTGTGGGTTTTTATTTGTGTGTGTAGGTTGGTCTGGAGTAACACAGGCTTTACCGAAAGATCTGTTGTTGGGTCACCATTTCCCTAGTCCTCTGGCTGAGTGGGACAGACTTTTCTTGGAGCCTTTTCCATCTGTGCCTATTGGTGACTCCAGGTGGGAGGCTTCTGCAGTACCATTTCCAGGGTGGAAGGGAGGCAGTAAGCAAACCCTGACTAAGTTAAGTAGATTGCCCTTACCAGTGTGGGTGGGCCATCATCCAGTCCACTGAGGAGCTGAACAGAACAAAAGGGAGGAGCAAGGGCAAGTTCGCTCTCTGCTGGAGCTGGACATGTATCTTTTCCTGCCCTCAGGCCTTGGAGTTTGGATTGGAACTATACCACCGGAGTTCCTGGGCCTCTGGCTTTCACATGGGACATCATGGGACTTCTTTTCTCCCTAATTTGAGAGCAGATCCTTCATGATTTCTTTCTATATATTTGTGTATATACTGTTGATTCTGTTGCTTGGTGTAAAGCCAGTAGCCACGGCCACTATCACAGCCGCCTGGCCCATGCAGGTTTGCATTTGATTCAGACAGATGGTAATGAAACAATGGAGCCAAGAACTGGTGGGCCATTAGCTTTAATCCTAGCTTGCACCCAGTGGGCAAGAAATACACACAGTGGGAAAACATTTCCCTTTCCATTCAGGGCTCCCAAAGCCACTGACTCATTCGAGTTTCCTAGAATCAAAGTTTTCTACCTCACCAGCCTTATTCACCTCTGTTCCCCATCTCCTTCTGTTTGCACAAACTAGCTTCTTCAGCACTCCACCATCTTGGCTGCTTCTCCTCTCCTCCACGTGGCCTTTCTCTGTTCTCCTCTCTAATGCTAATCTCAGGAACTGAGAGAGCAAGCTCCTGGTCTGCCCCATTTTATAGTGTAGAAATCAAAACCTTTAATCCAATATATAAACAAGGAAGGCTCTGATGCAAAGTCACTTAGGGTGGGAAAGCCTTAGTCTTAAAATTAAGCCTTAGGGTGTAACACCCTGCCTCCTTCAGCCTGTTCCCCACACCCAAATGCAAACTATAAGCGAGCAAAGCTATATATCATATTTACAAACTTATTTGACCAACATTCCACCCCTTTTACTCACTTCACAATATAAAGCACAGGTATACCTGCACAAGGAAATTAGACATATTACACAAATTATAACAACATGAAAAATTATACAATTTGAACAATTACAAAGATACACTTCACCAGTCTCTGAGCACTTTGCCAAAAGCACAAAATGTCCTCGGCCTTCTTTCTAGCCATGGGAAAAGCTTCCCGGTGCAGGGGAGTGCTTCCAGCAAAGCCCCCCCCCCCCCAATCAGGGTATTTCACATTGTCCAAAATCTGTAAGTCCATCCAACAAAGGAGCCAGTGCCAACTCCAGTCATAGTCCAGGAATCAGTCTACGCACATGGGTTCTCAGCCACCCCCCTCATCCCTGCCATCCTGGAAGGTCTTACACTGTCCCAAGGAGGAGCACGTGGCAATGGCAGTCAGCATTTCCATCTCTGCTTCAGAGAGCATGATGGCATGCACCCCTATGTCCCAAAATCACAGATGTACCAGAGGCATAGCAGGTACTCCTTGCTGCTGGGCTCTCACCTTCTGGAGACTGCGGACAGCAACTCCAGACAGATTCTTTTCATCCTCCAAAGAGAAACTGGAAACATAAGCTTCTGTTGCCAGCCTTGCAGCCCCTGGCCAGTCTCAGCTCCAGCCTCCTGCTGCTGCTGGCTCTCCACAACGTCCAGGGCAAGCTGCAACTCACAAACCTGTGATTCCTTCTCCAGCGGCTGCTCTATTTCCAAGAGAATCTCGTGAACCTGGTCGGCCTCCTCCGGTGCTTGCTCCAGCTCCAGGATTGGCATCTCTTTCTCCCACGTTTGCTCCAGCTCCTTCCATTGCTCGGTTTGCAGGTCCCAGGAAGCCTCTTCCACAGAGCTCTTAGTTTCCTCTTGGTTTGCAGGTCCCAGGCAGCCTCTTCCACGGAGCTCTTGGTTTCCTCATGCATGGCTGTAAAAGTCAGCCAGCCTACGGTCCCCAAAAGGACAGCCATGGGGAACCATATCAGCAGCCAGTCCTCTACTCCACCGCTCAAAAGTGGTGGTAGCTCCTTGCCGTTCTGTATCAAATCCTGCCACAGACTACACCAAATGTAAAGCCAGTAGCCACGGCCACCATCACAGCCACCTGGCCCGTGCAGGTTTGCATTTGATTCGGACAGATGGTAATGAAACAATGGAGCCAAGAACTGGTGGGCCATTAGCTTTAATCCTAGCTTGCACCCAGTGGGCAAGAAATACACACAGTGGGAAAACGCTTCCCTTTCCATTCAGGGCTCCCAAAGCCACTGACTCACTGACTCATTCAAGTTTCCTAGAATCAAAGTTTTCTACCTTACCAGCCTTATTCACCTCTGTTACTCATCTCCTTCTGTTTGCACAAACTGGCTTCTCCTTCAGCACTCCACCATCTTGGCTGCTTCTCCTCTCCTCCACGTGGCCTTTCTCTGTTCTCCTCTCTAATGCTAATCTCAGGAACTGAGAGAGAGCAAGCTCTCGGTCTGTCCCATTTTATAGTGTAGAAGTAAAAACCTTTTATCCAATATACAAACAAAGAAGTCCCTGATACAAAGTCACTAAGGGTGGGAAAGCCTTAGTCTTAAAACTGAGCCTTAGGGTGTAACAACCTTGCCTCTGCTTACAGCCTGTCTCCCACACCCAATGCAAACTATAAGTGAGCAAACCTATATATCATATTTACAAACTTATTTGACTAACACTTGGGAAGAACCTTGATAAAACACCTGGGAAGCTCACCACTGTGTTATTTCTCAATTCCTGAGACCCCTCAGTGTTCGACCTTCTTCTTTCCACCTTTCAGGGTCTTCCAATACTTTCTGTGTTATGTACAGGTCTTTTGAGTTATGAGGGGGAGGACCTGGGAAGAATGGAGCTACTCTTGCCTTGGAGGAACCAGAAGTCTAAAAATTTGTAGTGTGTAAAATTAGGTGTTGATACGATCTTAATATAAATAACCTGGTGAGAAGAAAAATCTTGTGAGTGAAGATGTATTAAGTCCTCTGCAAACTATTCCAAATAACTATGGGAATTAGAGATAACTTCAGAGAGGCAGTAGCTTGAAGGGTTTAAACAATTAGAGGGGAGAAAAAGCTCTCTTTTGGTAAAAGAGTTTGCACTGTAATTTATAATTATTTTAAGATAAATTTGTCACTTTAAATATTAAATGAATTTTTATTTAATTCCCCTTGAGCTATATTAGAAGCTTGTTACAATATTTAAATTTATAAATCCTTTTTTTTGTTTTTTGGACAGAGACAGAGAGAGAGTCAGAGAGAGGGAAAGATATGGACAGACAGGAAGGGAGAAAGATGAGAAGCATCAGTTCTTCGCTGTGGCATCTTAGTTGTTGATTAGCGCATTTCTCATATGTGCCTTGACCCAGGAAGCTACAGCAGAGTGACCCCTTTCTCAAGCCAGCGACCTTAGACTCAAGCCAGTGACATAGGGTCATATCTATGGCCCCACACTCAAGCCAGAGACCTCACGCTTAAGCTGGTGAGCCTGTGCGCAAGCCAGATGAGGTCACGCTCAGGCCGGCAACCTCTGGGTTTCAAACCTGGCTCCTCTGTGTCCCAGTCTAACACTGTATCTGCTGTACCACCACCTGGTCCAGCTGAATTTATAAATCTTGTTTCAAAGGAACTAGTGCCTGGAACTCATTTTTTCTCCCTTATACGTACTTGGTAAACTTCAGGCTCATATTGGTGTATATTAATGATTTTCTTCAAATCAAGCCTGAGCCAGAGGAACTTATGCTTTAGTTTTAGTGGTACCTGTCCCAAGTATTTAGACTAATTGGATACTCTGACTGAGAGACACTGGATAGGCCTTTATAGAAACTTCATTCAATTTCCTTTTAAATTCTATTTAGAATATTCTCTTTGCAAATGTTAGAATTTTTGGAAAGATGTGCATTTCTATATGGTGGGTCCCCACTAGCCTTGGGGATCTCAGAAGCCCTGCCTTGCTCTGGGGACAGGAAATTCTTGCAGACCTTTGCCCCTTCTTAGGGAGAGTGATTAAAATAGAGGTAGAGAACAACTTGGTCCTGCTTAGAACAGACAACCACCTTTTGGTTCTGCTGCTGTGAGAATATTCTTCTTTTTTTTAGACTTTATTTATTCCATTTTTAGAGAGGAGAGAGATAGAAAGAGAGAGAGAGAGAGGAGGAGCAGGAAGTATCAACTCCCATATGTGCCTTGACCAGGCAAGCCCAGGGTTTCGAACCGGCAACCTCAGCATTCCAGGTTGATGCTTTATCCCATTGCGCCACCACAGGTCAGGCGTGAGAATATTCTTGTCTTTACTAGCTCCTGTGATAACTGTTTTGTTTTTTTTTTAAAACTTCTACTTTGCATCCTCAGGCATCCTAACAGGAAAAGCAAATCACTAACAGGAGTGGAAATCAGACTGTTTCCTACTGCTTCCTCCCTTTCCCTATATTTAATAGAAAATGTCCACAAAATTCTAAAGAAATAAATTTTGACCCCAGACTATTATAGCTAACAAAGATGTCCTTTAACTAATGACTTCTGGCACACGTTGCCTAATATAAAATGATGCGTGAAATACAGCACTCCTGAGTATCTCTTTGATAATGAATCTAGGGAAAAGAAGACTTAAGTCAAAATAAAGAATATAAGAATGGACATGCTGTAATAAGATGATTGGGAGGTTCATTAAATCTATTTTAAGATAGAGCTCACACTAAAATCCATAAGAATGAGTCTTAAAGTATACAAAATGATTGACAGGAATCTGAACCATGTTAAATAATAATACAGGGGGTCCTTGGGTTATGACACAATTCTGTTCCTACGACAGTGGTGTAACCCGAATTTTGGTGTAAGTTGCAACACACCTTAGCCTAACACAAACAGAACACTTGTGCTTGTAACAGTCCATAATGGCGTAGGTAAGCGTACTGGGGGACGCCAACTCCCTCACTCCTATGTCGAGTTATCGTGTATTCTTCCACCACACGCAAGAAAACTAGTTTGTCCACATAGTCCATAAGTACGATGCTGATGGCATAAACCAAAACACTCACATCTCAATTTTTTTAAGTTTTTATGGGAGTGAGCATTGTAAACTTGAAACATCGTATGTCAAGACTGTCTTAACCCGAGGACCTACTGTATAATGAAGAAAATTAAGATGTTGGGAGGAAGGGTATGGGAAAACATGTTTTTTTTATATCAGAGCAGTAGTAAATTATGTCTAAAATTGGAGCATGTATGCATGTAAATAAAAAATAAGAAATGATGGAAAACTAGGGACCTCTGGTCAAGATAGTGGCACCTCCTCTCACAACCACATTAAACCACAGCTAAACTACAGAACAGCCATCATTCAAACCACTTGAAATCGAACTGAATGACAGTTTTACAACTAGGGAATTATAAAATAAGACATATCAAGACTGACAGGAGGGGCTGAGGTACAGAACAGGCTGGTCTCACAACCACATCTGGCAGATAAAAATTGGGAGGAATATCTTGGCTGCAGAGCCCCCCCCCCCGAGGAGCAAGGGGTCCCAGCCCCACACCAGGCCCCCCAGCACAGGGTTCCAGTGCCAGGAAGAGAGTCCTCATAATTGTGTGCTGTAAAAGTCCGTGGCAGTGGTGGTTGAATGAGCTGGAGGGCTGCTGGAGTCCCAGGCAGCTCCTCTTCAAGGGCTTGTGTATGGACTTACTCACACTCACTCTCTTTGAACTCCAGTGCTGGGGAAGCAGCTCAGAAGTCGCCAAAAACATGCAGGGAGGAACTGAATTGTCCAGCATTAGGATGAAGCTGGGAGGGCAGCTTTCTCCCAGACAGAAGGGCTAGCAAAGGTCAGTGCTTCTTTGGAGAGCCCTCCATCCACAGAGCTGGCAGGAGGCACCATATCTGAGACTCCATCAACCTGCCTCACACTATTTGTCCCCCCTTGGTTTTTCCCTGAGGCCCTGCCCCACCCAACTTATGGGCCCACCGAAGCTATTTCTAATGGCTTTTCCATATGAATGGCCTGTCCTGGCTCATGCTTCATATTTTCCTAAAATCTCTCAAACAAGAAACACCTGGCCTCAGCAAGTCCTGTACCTCTTGCAAAGTGGCTGCAGACCCAGCACTAGCAGTAGCTGGCCTTAGTTCACAATTTGGCCTTACCAGGGTGCCTCTAAGTCCAGCACGAGTAGCAACCTTCTGCAGGTCACTTATAGCGCATGCTGAGTAGACCAGGACAGAACACAGGTGTTGACAGACATTGGCCTGCATATCCTGGGAGGCCCCAGAGCCAGTGCACCCAGTGGACAGCTTCAGACCACATCAAAACACCACCACCCAACCATTTCCACAAGCAACACACTCAAAGGGTAGACTCAGTGGGCACCAGAGCCCCGCTGATGTCAGTCCTGTTCGATGGAGTTGGCTCCTGCACATCGGATCCTTCATTGTGGTTAGAGGTTGGTGGTCAGTGTTGTAGCCAATGTTTGCTGTTGATCATCCTGGTGGTAAGTCTTTCCCATTGATGTGCCAACAGCAACTGGGGATCAACTATAAGAGGAGAGTGTCCACAGCCCACACAGGGGCGTGCACAGCAAGTGCCCAGCTGGAGTGATGAGAGAGGTTGTGTCAATGAACCCTAAATGACACCTACTACGTTAGGCCACTCTACCAAGCTTGGGAGATGTAGGAGTGCTTACCTACCATAGAAACAAACACAGGGAGGCTGCCAGCATGAGGAGACATGTCTCAATAAAAGGACAGAATAAAACGCTAGGAAAAAACTAAACAAAATGAAGAGAAGCAATCTACTAGATGCCGAATTTGAAACACTATAAAGATGCTCAGTGAACTTGGTGAGAACATCAACAGCATAAAAATAGAATAGTCAGAAATGAAGGATACATGAACTAAAATAAAAAATCATTTTCAAGAAATCAACAGTAGATCATTTCAGTGATTTGGAATATAAGGAAGCAAGAAAACATTCACTCAGAACAGCAAAGAGAAAATAAAATGATCTAAAAGCACGAGGATGGTGTAAGGAGTTTCTAGGACAACTTCAGGTTTACCAACATTTGCATCATGGGAATGCTCGAAGAGGAAGAGAGAGAGCACAAAATTGAAAACCTGTTTGAAAAAACGACAGGAAACTTCCCCAACTTGGTGAAGCAAATAGACATACAAGTCCAGGTAGCACAGAGAGTCCCAATGGACCCAAAGAGGCCTTCACCAACACATCATAATTAAAATGCAAAAGGTTAAAAACAAAGAGAGAATCTTAAAAGCAGTAAGAGAGAAGCAGTTAGTTACTTACAAGGGAGCTCCCATAAGACTGTCAACTGATTTCTCAATAGAAACTTTGCAGGCCAGAAGGGATTGGCCAGAAATATTCAAAGCAATGAAACACAAGGACCTACAACCAAGATTGCTCTACTTAGCAAAGCTATCATTTGGAACCTAAGGATATAGAAAGAGCTTTCCAGACAAGAAAAAGCTAAAGGAATTCATTACCATCAAACCAGTATAAAATGTTAAAGGGTCTTCTTGAAGAAGAAGAAGAGGAAGAAGAAGAAGAAGAAAGATAAAAAGATATATGAGCAATAAAGTGGCAATAAATATATATCTACCAACAATAGAATCTAAAAAGTAAAAATAAATGAGCAAGCAGAACAGAAACTGACTTAGGTACAAGAGAACATTTTGACAGTTGTCAGATGGGTGGGGGTTTGGGGGAATGGGTGAAAAAGGTGAAAGAATTAAGAATTACAAATTGGTTGTTACAGCACAGTCATGGGAATGTAAAATACACTATAGGGAATATAGTCATTAATATTCTAATCATGTGTGGTGTCAGATGGGTATGAGGTTTTCTCGGGATGATCACTTAGTAAGTGATGTAATGTCTAATCACTGGAGTGTACACCTGAAACTAATATAATATATATGTCAACTGTAATTGAAAATAAAAAATGATTAAGAGAAAACAGAAGGGGACAGCACTTTTAGAGTAGTAGTCTGAATGTGGTGGGAGGGCAGAGTGACATCTGTGGCCACAGGAGCCTGATCTTCTGAAAGTCCTGATTCAAAATATTCCCACCTGTTGTTTCCATCAACAACAGAAATATCCAGGAAACCCCCTATTTCTGTACCAAATACTCCCACTAGTGGAGGGGTGTGTGAGGGCTGGCTCATACTGAGCTGATTTTGTACATCTTCCCAACTCTCTTGGATGGCACTATTATATGGCGCTTGAAATGGGCGGTGGTGGGATCATTTACACCACAGAAATTGGCAAATGCTACAAAGCAGGGATGACCAGGAGGTGGTTGTGAGGTGCTTCCTAGCACTCCAGTGTCTGGCACCCAGCAGCAGCACAAAAGCCCTTTGTTAGAACCAGACACTGGATCTTTGATGTGGAAAACCAGAACAGAGCACGATAGCCCAGCAAAGCGTCACCACTATATTTCCTACCTGTCTGTGAGAAAACGTCTCCTATCTTGTTCACCTTTGCATTCCGCAGAAACCTACAACACTGTCAGGCACACAGGAGGTGCTTAATAAACACTGAGTAGATGAAAAAAAGAAAGAAAGAAGAAAACTCTGTTTTCATCAATCATTTTTTTTTGAAATAGAATTTACTGGGTGACGTTGGTTAATAGAGTTACATAGGTTTGGGGTGTACCTTCTCATAACACATCATCTGTATGCTGCACCATGCGTTCACCACTCCAAGCCAAGTCTCCTTTGTCAATCAATCTTTTTCCTTATCCTAAGAAGGATGTTTTAAGAAATAATTTCTCTTGTGAAGAAAGAACATCAATTTGATTTTGACAGTTTTTCTTCTGTTAGATTCAAGTGAAATTAAATTAAATACACTTTATTAAAAGTGTTCTCATTTATTAAATAAATGTCATTTATTCTATCTATTCATACATTGTCTCTGCATGCATTCATCGTTGGATACATATGTAAAGACAGAGGCCTCCTTGGAAAAGGGGTGACAGGGTATTCTGTTCTAATTCCATCCTGCTGCATGGGCTTCCATGGGGCCAATGAGAGAGTTTTGACATGTGTTCCCCCACAGCCGGGAGACACAAGGGATGGGGTCTGACAACCGCACAGGCATCAGAGTGAGGGGGACTGATAGCTGCTGTGGTGGCAGAGCCAGGAGAGGCGCCGGTGCTGGGGGCAGCCTGCTCTCCTAGAGTGTGTCAGGGCGCAGAACGTGTGGTTGTTGCCCGGGGACACGTGTGGACCAAGTGGGAGAGAGACCTGGTATGGCGTCTTCTCGGGGCCTGGTGTACAAGGCTGACAGGTGGGGTGAGGAAGACTCAGCATGGGAGGATGGTGAAGGTGCCTCTGGATGCCAAAGGGTCGAAGGAGGAGTTGACGAGAGGCCTCTGGGCCATGGGAACTTCAAGGACCTTCTGGACGCCCATGGGAAGCACACCGTGACCCATGTGTAATTTACAGCCAGAGCCATCTGGGAATCCTAGTTAAGCAAGAGTCCCTCACCTCCTCCCTCAGTGCCACCCCCCTCGCCCAGGAGGGGTCTGCAGTGATAGCCTCCCTGGAGGGGAGGAAGTAGCCAGGGCAGAGGAGAGGGCCGGAGAACCACATACCCGCTTCCCACTTCTGAACTGAAGCCAGCAAACGTTGAAGAATGGTGAAAATAGAACATTAAACTAAATTTAGGAAATTTCACTATTATATGGGACTAAGTGACTCAGTTTTTGAATTGAGGTTATTTTTATGACTAAAAATGCCTGAAGGATATTTCATTATTATCTTCCAGAAGTTCAGAAGGTCATGTGCACCTGCACCCAGCCGCACGCTCAGCAGGGGTGCCTCGCACCTTCGTGCTGCTCTGTCTTCCTGGAACGCTCTGCATCGAGTGAGACGCTGCTCTCCCTCCATCGCCCGATTCCAGCGTCCTCTCCAGCAGGAGGCTTTCCCGGATCTTCCCAAGTGGAGACTTTCTGACTTCTCTACACCCTCTTAGCACCTTATATACATACATATACTTCTCACAAAGATTAGGGGATCAGGGAACATGCAGATACTCCAGTACTCCCAGCCTTTTCTATAGTGCATTTTCACCAATGAAATAAAAGTTGGTTTTGCATCTCATTTGCATAATCAAACAACTTTCTTTGACTTGTCATTTGCTTTTCTGATGTTCTTGTTTAATAAAAAAAACCAAATGCTTCTTTTTTTTATTGCTTCCTATTCATTTCAAAATACCCCCTAATTTCTGTGAGCAGTATATTGTTGGTTTAGTTAGTACACTGAAGTCTGTGCTAAGCAAAACTAGGGTAATTTTCTAACACCAAAACAAGCCAGTTCTTTTACATCTGTGTCAGTCTCTCTGTGCTCATGGGAAAAGTAGAGCAATATCCCTTCAAAACTTGATGGAAAAGAAAATTAAAGTGTTAGCCCCGGGGGCCTGTGAAGTTGTGGACTGTCACCTTCACCATTCCAGCGAGGAGTCCACACCCTCCAAGGCTGGCCGTTTAGGAAACAGGAGCGCAGCTGAAGTGCTCATTTTCTATTTCCCCTTCCCGCCTGTGGCAGGCTGCACACATCAGTTTATTCCAGCGCTTTCTGAAGAGCTATACTATAAGATGCTTCCCTCTGTTCTGAGAGCCCCTTCCTGCCACGTGATGCCTGCCTGGGGATACATAATGTCGCCTAAAGTGGGACCAGTTACAGAAACAGGTCAGAGACAATTTCAGGACCTTGTTGAGGTGGAGAAGTCGCTAAAGTGGAGACACAATGAATATGAAGTCTCAGGGTCCCAGAATGTTGATGGAACTGGGTTTTCCTTTGTAGGATATTCTATGGTGGCTGGGGAATGTCTCACTGAACCCGTTTTAGTTTGTTTTTTTCATCTATGGGAATAGCAACGTTACTGTCACCTAACACTAAGTAAAAAGAAGGAAAATGTGCCATGTATAGGTATGTTGGTGTCATCCTCAGTGGAGGTGGCCTCAGTGATGGTGTTAAAAACAGAGTTTGGTTAAGAAGGAAAGGGAATTATAAAGTGTGCTTCCTCCCTTTTCCTGTGTCCAGTGAAAACTTAGAGCATATTTGTGGCTAAATAGTTCAACCGTATCAATTTCTTCAATGAGATTTCCAGTTTATGTATTTAAAAATAACTTGAATGGCTTAATGAAAAAAAAAAGAGAAAGTTCCCCTGCAAAAAGGAGGATTTTCTAAAACCAAAATAAAGAGAAAGAAATAAAACAAAAGACCTTTTCTCCAGAAATGACAATGAACAACTTGGTGTGAATACCTAATATTTAAATTGGCTTTCGAATACCTATGGCACAGCTTAGTTACTTGTAATCATTTCATGTAGTATTTCTAGGCTGAAATCCAAACACTAAAATGAAGAGGAACAGATAATCCTGTTGTATAATAGCACAAGGATTGTACTTTCTAAAATTCTTCCTGTAAATGTGGTTCAGGCTTCCTGAGTTTTAGCTCAATTTGTGTAAGAATGACGTTTTTAAAATTAATATGGGGATTAACTGTATTGTTAGTCAAAAAAGCAAGTTTCTAAAACCTGCCTTAATCTATGAGAGTTTCCAGTTGTCTGAGTCAGGGGAGGCCAGCAGAGCCTGGATATTTTGCTAAGAGACCTGTGAAAAAGCCAAAAAAATAAAAATCTCGAAGCAGTACAAATACACTTTTGGAGTAAACATATGCTTAAACATTCTGAAGGGATCTTTCTGTGCAATAAAGACCATTTTCTATTACGGTACTTAGAAAAATCTAAGATGCATTTTTTTTGGACTCGTCAACCTTTGAATATAGCCTGTTTTCTCCCACGAATGATGTTTATTTATTTATTTATTTTTGTAGGAGAAACATTTTGAGAAAATGCTCCTGTATAATAACTTTCAAAGCTATTTTCTGAACTGTCAAATATATACATATTTTGTGCATTGAACACTTTGTTATAAGGAGGAAATTGCTTGAAAAATAGATGACTCCTTTTCATCGTCTTACGTTGAATGTAAATTGAAAAGACCGCTTTTGGCTTCCGCTATTCAGTTGTTACTGGGCGTCGCTCTTCCTTTGTCTCTCACCCATTTTCTTAAAGTGGAATGGATCGGTTTGAGCGCATGACTTGTGCCTTTCTGTAGAGTATTTGCTAAAAGCGATGGGGAGAAGATGTAATAAAGCTTTCCTGTGTTCTCCAGGACAATCCTGGTAGGTAGAACGATGTTTTATTCTCCGATATGAAGTCACCTTGGTAGGTAGGGAGAGGGGCATATGACGCTGTGTTCAGGTAGGACATGGTGGCAGCGTCCTCCCCCTTTCAGTCTCATTTTGCTTCTTCTCCACCCCCCCTTCTCCTCCCTACGCCTCTCTTCTCCTCCTTTTGCTTCCCTTTGGTTGCCCCTCCCCCTCCTCCTCACGGAACTTTCTCACCCTCTTTCTAGAGTTGGCCAGAGTTCGAGGGAGAGGCCCCTGGCTCGGTGATCACAAGAGTTAAACCTAGGACAGGTAGAGAAGCTGCTCTAAAAGCCAAAGGAACTAATTGGTGGGCCCACGCCCTGGTCTAATTCCAGTTCAGGGACCAAGTCTCGGGCGTGTCCACTGGTGTCTGAAGGAAGTCACCAAGTTTGTGGTTTCAATGAGGATGAAGCTGGGACCCAGCAATAAGCCCCCCTCTCCACCTCGGACATTTCTGGGTGCATATTTCTCATGGTTTACTTGCTCTGAAGATCCTCACATCAGCGTTCAGGGGTCGCTCCTTATTGGCTCAACTGTTTCTATCTCAGTGTAGCCAGATATAACACTACCAGGAATCAGCCCTTTAAAAAACCCTTAAAAAAATTGTTAGTAGTTTCTGAGGAGTAATTTCTTAGAGCTTTGCTCCCTAAGAATGATCTTTCAGTACAGGAAGCTGCTCCATGCTCACTTTCTGTTGTCAATGCAATGACGCCCTTCCCTTTGACAGGACTCTGCCCCGTGCTGGGAGTACCCTGCAGCTCCCTCTGGGAATGGCTCGGGGCTGCTCTTGGGGACAGCCTGCAGAACCGACCAGGGGACAGTTCTGAGGGGATGTGAGGCCAGCTGCCCTCACTGACACGGGGGCCAGTGCTGAAGGGCTGTCCGGCTTCACTGTGTCCCGGGGGTGGCAGAGGCCATGTCACAGCTCAGCTTCCCTCTGCGCTCAGTTCTGCTCCCCTCAACCCCTTCCACAGGGGTGGGGTCTGAGAGCTTTCTCTAATAAATATACTGCACACTCATCTCGGCATCAGAGCCTCCCTCCAGGGAGCCCAACCGTAACCATTCTTCTTTCCTAGTCTCTATCAGGGAAGATGGTCACAAACAAAACAAAACAAAACAAACTCTTTCATAATTTATTAATGTCCCAGCACATTTCACAGCATTGGGTGTTAGACTGTCAAAGTCAAGCTCTCCTCTTTGGTTTGGCCACCAACAAACAGGACCCCAAACAATTGGGTAGAAGAAAAGAGATTAAATTTACAGAAAAGAAATTTCCAGAACAGACCCAACACCAAGGTAGCAGCAGTAGAGGCATCCGCCTTTAGGGCTCGAGGGCACAGACTGCAGGCAGAGTGGCTCTGCGTTCTTGCTCTGCCATTTGCCGTGTCTCTGGGCCACGCTGCCTCTTCTGTAAAATGAGAATATGAGTACTTATACTGCGGAGTTGAGAGAGGCTGAATATACAGATGAGCACTGGCCAGACCAGATATTAAAATAGAACTCTTACCCGCAATCCATAACAACCGGCCCAGGAAACCCACCCATTATCTGTATAGGAAGCAGCCTTGGAAGCCAGCCTGCCATCTACAAATCAGACAGGTGGGCAATCAAAACACTATTTCTAGCAGACAATCCAGAAAGACTAACAACAACCCCTGCAACAGTTGCCCCAAACAGCCAAGGATTTGATTCATAACTGAAAGCTTTTCTGAAGTTTGTCTCCACTTCCAACTTAGGACCAAGCACAGAAAGGTCCACATGCCCTGAGCCAGCATAGGATGTCCTGCTCCTAGTTAGTCCTCCTGCAGCTTCCTCATCCAACAGCGTCGAGTGAGGGGGGTCCTGAAACTTTCTCCTTTTTCCATCATAAAATTTCCCCACTCCTCTGCCTGCCTGTGAGTCTCCGCCAAAGGCAAGCGATGGTGGCCGACTCCCTTGCTGTACAAGCTCTGAATGAATGGCTTCTGCGTGTTCTCATTGGGGCAGTCTTTGTTTATTTCTATTCTCGTTATAAGGACATATGTTCATGTTTGTAAACCTCAGAGAAACAAGGCACATAATGAATGTGATACGAATGTTTGCTTTAAGTAAAATAAATAGAAAGCATTTCATAGCTTAGAGGTAACATCCACCCTTGATAGTTTCCTCACATGCATTTTATTTGGTATTGTGTCCTTTTGTTTACTATAATAAGCCACTTTTACTTCCAGTGGTTATTTTCATTTTCAGAAGTGCTGACGTGGAGAAATCTGCCAACAGAGTCTGAGAAGGTTCTGCAGCAGACACCGCGCCCGACGGGCAGCTTTGCCTCCTCTCCAGATGGCTTCTGGAAGGTTTTCTCAGCACGCCACCTTTGTAGGTTCTGGTGTTGGTCTGTCAGGTGTCCCATGGAGCCCTTCGATTCCAGCTATCTAGACTCAAGAGTCTTGGTTTAAAAAGTTTTCCCCTTGTTTTACTATCTTGTGCATCTCTAAAGAAGACTGCCCTTATCCATTGTGTTGCCATGGTCACATACCAATTATATTTTCTTTTCTGCCCTTGACCGAATGGAAAATTCTATTAGCAAATTCTGTATACAGTAGTACCCTTCATCTGTAGGGGACATGTTCTAAGACTCCCCCTTCCTGTGATGGCCTGAAACTGAGTACTGCCAAAACCTATATATACTGTGTTTTTCATATGCATACATATCTATGATGAAGCTTAATTTAAAAATTAGGCACAGGAAGAGAGGAAAACAATAATTACTAATAAAGCAATACCATTGATACAATATACTGTACTAAAAGTTATGTGATTGTGTTTTCTCTCTCACAATATCTTATTGTGCTGTGCTCACCTTTTCACTTAAAGGAAGCACTTTACGGCTTCTCTTTGGCATATTCAAATTGCCAGCATCACTACTGTTGCGCTTTAATGCCATTATTAAGTTAAAAAAGAGTGACTTGAACACAAGCACTGTGATTGAGCGACAGCCGATCTCTTAACCAAGGCAGCTAAGTGACTAAGGGGTGGGAGCAGCTAACACATGGAAACACTGGACAAAGGGATGAGTCACGTCCCAGACCAGAAGGAGTGGAACAGCGTGAGATTTCATCGTGCTACTCAGCACAATTCAAAACATGCGAATTATTCCTGGAATTTCTCATTTAATATTTTTGGACCATGGTTGACCACTGGTAACTGAAACCATAGAAATGAAAACTATAAATAAGGGGGGATTATTGTACATCAATTTATATCTCTAATTTATCAGCCCATAAGAATCATCTGATAAAATGCCTAGAGATGTAGAGAAATGTGTATAAGTCTTCCTTCTACTTTAAGATTGCAACATGCAGAAACCTCAGCACCTGGTCACCGTCTGATCCAGACTGGGGGGTAGGGATGAATGAGGCTCTGTCCTTGGTCTCAGGGAGTTCAGAATTTTACTTCAGCAAACTGGCATGTCTGGGTTTCAGTTTGTTCCAGGTCCTCTGGTGCCCCCGAGCGCATATAGGTTCGTCCCTTTGCTTCTGGTTGTAGGTACCAGCAAGCTTGTAAAGAGCCAGCTCTGACTGGAGCTTGATGGGGACTGAGGGGGTTTACCAGAACCAAACATGGACTTTAGTTTAGTTTCAGTGAGTGGCTCTTTCTTTCATGTCACTGTGCTATGGTGTTAGTGACAGGAGCAGGTTTCTGACTCTGTCCCCCATGGTCTAGGAGGCAGAAAACCCAGCTCAGGTGGAAACTTTAGGCTTGTGCCCAGACACCACTGGAAATGGCGGAGGATGGCTATGGTGGCTGACCTGGGGTTCCGGGAGACCAGCGTTGGTTTCCCAGTGTCAGGGTCCTAGGGAGAGTGCACACTGGGGTAAAGGTGTTCATAGAAGGGTCCACAATGAGCTTTTAATGTCCTTTTAATTTCCTTGGATCCTGAAGCCGTTGGTTCTGATGACGGGTACCCTGCACTGCCAAGGAGGGTGAACCGTAGGGCCGTTCTGGATTTCAGGTCCCGGCCGGGGCTTCAGACTACTCCTATTGGTCCTACACAATACCTGGGCTTCCTGTACTGAAACTACCCATCAGAGACCGGGAAACTTATTGCACGATCTTGGCTGATTGCCAGTAAGCTTGGTTTTTAATGTTGAGCCTCTAAGCTCCAGCCTGTGTTAGAATTTGGCACCTCTGTTTTGGTAAAAAGCAAGCAGACCACGTGGGCTTAGTTGCATGCTGGTTGGACATTTTTGTCTTTTATACAATTGACCCAACAGTGGGCCAGCTAGCATTGAGTTTAGACTCTGAAATGAAGGCATTAGGGCTTGGCCTTCAACCGGGTAGCCCCTTAAGAAGGGGAGAACAACCCTTCACTGGAGAAAGACTAACTGATATTGAAGAAAAGAACTAAAATATGTAATATGCAAACACTTACCAGTTGAAGCAAAAGACAGTGGTGGGAACGAGTTTCTATCAGAAGAGGCACTGGCAGGAGGTAATTAGAAGCAGTTTAAAAAGGTAACAGTGTGACCTGAGAGCTGTGGGGTCAGGGGAGGGGCCTGACGGAAGGAGGCTTCGAGGTGTAGCCCCGTCACTTTAAGAACCACCATCCATGGGCCTGACCTGTGGTGGCGCAGTGGGATAAAGCGTCGACCTGGAACACTGAGGTTGCTGGTTCAAAACCCTGGGCTTGCCTGGTCAAGGCACATATGGGAGTTGATGCTTCCTGCTCCTCCCCCTTCTCTCTCTCTCCCCTCTCTCTAAAAATCAATTAAAAAATCAATAAAAAAAAAAAAAAAAAAAAAAAAGAACCACCATCCACCTAGGAGTGAGCCTTCCTCAGACAGGCCTGCTGGAGTGCCCATCCATGTAGAATCAGCTTGCAGAATTGATTCCTTACAATAAAGCTTTGCAGAAAATTCTGAGACTGATGAGTGGCCTACTGTGCTAAGGAGGCCGGTGATTTGTAGAAAATTAGAAGGGATGTTTTAAGAGAAAAAGAAACTCTACTAGTGACAGCTGACAGCAACGTTGGAGACAGAAGGACTGTTTGATATAACAGGTGACTCTGACTCATCAAGAATCCCTACAAATGTACTATAGCATGCAGAGCATTGGGGAAAGTATATAAACTCTAAAGTCCTTTATATACCAAAGTCTTTTATATTTTTAGAAAGCCATTTCAGAACCAGATGTGTATTAGTAAGGGTTCTACAGGAAAACAGAGCCAACAGAAACAGAGTTATATATATATAAATTATCTATAAACTACACTGGGGAACATTTTTTTTTCATTTTCTGTTGCATGAGGTTTTAGAACTGTTTCTATATATTTCTGTATCGCTGATTCTAAATCTGAAATCCGTTTTTTGGTGCATGCTCTAGTTTTTATGTAATTTTAATTTCTTTTTGTTACAGTTAATGGCATGCATTGGTTTTTAAATTGGAGTTAAAGGGCAATGACTCTTGGATTGAACATAACCACAAGGCAATTAATGTTTTACAAACATCACTTTTACATAACTGTAGTTGTTTTTAAATGTAAAAAATTATTATCTGATAAAACACCCTCTTATTTTGACTTAAGATCGAATCATGGCTTCTTCGAGTAGGCATAAATGTAACAATAGTCCTGACACCTTCTGTTATAAATGTGGCTGTTATATACTTTAACATCAAAGGCGCAATATTTCATCATTTGTGACACGTGCATATATTGCCTATATTCAAGTTCCCCTTGGCGATCAAGACAAGAATTGGGCTCCTCATATTGTGTGTCATATTGTGAGGAAATGCTTTGTGACTGGACAAAAGGAAAACACAAAAGAATGCCTTTTGGTATTCCCATGGTTTGGCCTGAAACTAAGGACCACAGCAGTTTCTGTTATTTCTGTCTGATCCATACAAAGGGCATCAGCAAGAAAAAACGGCATATAATCGCATATCCTAAAATATTCCTTCAGCAATACGACCTATCCCACACTCTGAGACACTCCTGGTTCTAGTTTTCAATGGTTTTATTTCTTCTAAGGATGAAGAAAGTGAACATGGTGATCAAGTGTATTTTGATATGATGCATGAGGAAATGGTTGTAGAATCTGAAGGGTCTTCTTTTGATGCCAAGCAGTCATTAACCCCTCAGCAGTTTAGCCAACACAAATTGAATGACTTAGTAAGAATGATCTAAAAATTGCCCTCGACTTTCTGAAGTTTGAGGTGCAAAACTGGATTATTTGTGTGGATCTTAAAATGGTAAATTTCCTGCTAGGACAACAGAGAGGTTTCACGAAGTATCCTTGCTTTCTGTGTTTGTGAGACAGCCAAGCTCGGGAGAAACACTGGATACAGGAGGAGTTGCCGAAACATGAAGCTCTGGAAGTAGGGATGCAAAATATTGTGAATGAACCTGTAGTTAATCGAGACAGGATCATTTCCCCCCTACTTCGCATCAAACTTGGCTTAATGAAGCAGTTTGTTCAGGCTTTGAATAGAGAAAGTGAATGCTTTCAATATATTATTTCTGCTTTCTCTGCTTTGTCTTTTGAGAAGATAAAAGC
Source organism: Saccopteryx bilineata (assembly GCF_036850765.1). NCBI lineage: Eukaryota > Metazoa > Chordata > Mammalia > Chiroptera > Emballonuridae > Saccopteryx > Saccopteryx bilineata. Next base: position 23,899,101 of record NC_089495.1, read on the forward strand.
AGGTGTATTCGATGGACCTCAAATTCAAACCCTCATACGTGACGAAGAATTTGCTAGGAAGATGAATAAGGAGGAGAAAGCAGCATGGCAGTCACAAATAACTTCCTTGGCAACAAAAAAGCAGATAACTATGAACTTCTGGTTCAAAGGATGCTTTGGCTTTCTTTGACATTGGATGTAACACGAGCATTAAGATTCACTTCCTGAACAGTCACCTTGATAAGTTTCCCGAAAATCTTGGAGCTGTTAGTGATGAGCAGACTACTGCTGGAGCATCAAACGAGATTGTCTTCAACAAGTACGCAAACGCAAGAGCTACAAACGCAAATTTTTGCCTGAATAGAATTTAAATAAGTTTTGCGCAAATTTTATGATTAATACGTGCTTTAATATGTTCTATTTTGAAATTGTAGACAAATTCTGATGCAATTATATCTTTTAGTGTATTAGTGTATTTATTGCATTATATAAATTATTATATTTTCACAAAGATGATGCCCAAGAAGTCATTCTACTTCATTATGTTAAACTAAATGTTGAAAATTTTACAATAAGATGAAAACCTAAAATCTTGAATTGCAAAAAAACTAGCTTACAGAGAAAAACTAATGTCAGATTTGTGATCAGCACACTCAAATTAGGTAAGAACAAGTGTTTTTGTGGATGCAACAAAAATTTTGTTCCCTAGTGCTATATTGATATATATATATTAACTATATATAAACCATATACATTAATTATATATATGAACTATATATATATTTATTATAGGAATTGGCTCACACAAGTAGCTGGCTACAAGCTGGACAACCAGGAAAATTGTATAATTTGGTCTGAGTCTGAAGGCCTGAAAACCAGAGATGCGATGGTTTAAGTCTTGGAGTTGGAAGCCCAAGAATTGGGAGCTTTGATGGTAGAGGGCAGATGATGGGCATCCCAACTAAAGAAGAAAAGAGGGAATTCTCCCTTCCTCTCCATTTAGTTCCATTTGGGCCCCCAACAAATTGACTGATGCCTGCCCACGTTGGTGAGGACAGATCTTCTTACTTTGTCTACTGATTCAAATGCTAATTTCTTCCAGAAACACCCTCACAGGCATACTCAGAAATAGTGTTTCTCCAGCCATCTGGGTATCCTTTGGCCAGTCAAATTGACACATAAAAGGAACCATTGCAAGATGGTTTATAACAAATCTGTGATGATCAGGGACGTGTTAAATGGGGGCTGCCAGAAAGCCGCTGGCACAATGTCACTGATCAGTTCACTGTAAGTCATTCCATGGGGACTAAAAATGATGTGGCCCTGGTATGTAGTTCTCTGATTGCCAAGAAAGAATAGTGTTCTTATCATTTAGCAACATTACCCGTAAAATCATGTGTTGAACCTGAGCTTTTGATTAGCGTGGCAGAATTGTGAGATTATACTTTCACAAATTCTGGATGGATGGTGTTCTAAGTTTCCAATTTGGTACAGACACATGTACTTAGAGAGTTGAATTGAAAGTAGTCAAATGTCAGGTTTATGAAAGTTTAAGTTTTCTTCTAAATGCATAAAGCACAGTTTTATTTTACTTTACTTTAATTCTATTTTATTTTTTAAAAATAAAAGAATGCAAGAGATTTTCCAATACAAAGACAAATGGGACAATGAATTCCAAGTTTCTATACAATATAGTGTGGTCATGATATCTGTAGGCTTTCCAATACAAGCAGCAAAAAAAAAAAAAAAAAAAAAAAAGGCATCTAAATATAAGTAATACTAATTTTTGGTGGCTCTTTAAGATAAAGTAGTTATTTTATATACCCCTCAGCAATCAAGTAGAATCACAATGTGGGATGTTTCTAGGCAGCTAAGTATTAGGTGACATTTACCAAAACCTCAACATTTGATTTTTGAACAGCTGAGCTTAAGTAACACCTTCAGGTAGCAATTAGGTAGCTGAAACAGGTGTATAGTATCACCACTCACAGTCTGTGGCATTGAAGCCTCACAACTCATGAGAGAATTCATTTTTCTACCCATTTAAAAAAACACAGGTGTTTGTAAAGATTTTTAGTGCTTGAAACAAAAGAAATTATAAACGCTGATTTATTGTTTACTTATGTAAGGAATCTTCATGAATCAAAAGGTTACTCTTTTTTTAAATGCCATTGACTATGCACTTTCTATTAGCAGACTGACACAAATATCAAAACTGGCTTTCAGATTAAAAATGGTGGTTTAATGATTCTGAATCAAGGCACTCTTTTGTTGATGCTCTATAAGAATTATTATTTAATTAAAGAACAACAAAACAGAGGACACAAAGTAAAATATTTACATGACCTTATCGCCGCCCACCCTAACTTCTAATTTTGACTTTTAGCTATTCCTTTTGTATATTTACCATCATATTTCTAAATAACATATTTACACCACTATTTTTTGATCCCCTCTCACCCCCAATTTCCACTATGAAAGGTGAGGATTTAGTTCTTTCATATCTCCACCCATCCATCTACACATATAACACCCCATCTTACTATTATTATCACATATATGATAAGTCAATATTTATGTTTATGTTATTATGACTATGGGGATATTGTTTACAGCTGAGCTATGTTTTCTATTGCAGTTTTTTTTTACCTTTTATACAATTTTTGTTTTCTGTGTATTAAATATGTTATTTGTTTTAAACTTTCTAACTTTTCTATTGATCCATTTAACTTACTCCCAAACTACATTTTAAAATAATATAAATTTTATTTTAATACATTTAGACACATAGGGTCATCTCCTTTCTTTCTTTCCATCTTTTTGTTCATTTATTTCTTTGTTCACTTGGTTGTTTCTCTCTTTCTTCCTTCCTTCCTTCCTTGCTTCCCTCCCTCCTTCCCTCCCTCCCTCCCTCCCTCTTTCCTCCCTTCCTTCCTTCCTTCCTTCCTTCCTTCCTTCCTTCCTTCCTTCCTTCCTTCCTTCTTTCCTTCCTTCCTTCCTTCCTTCCTTCTCTCCCTCTCTCTTTTTCCCTTAAGCTCTCACTTCTCTCTCTCTCTTTTCTTCCTTGCTGACTTTCTTTCTGTAGCCCTGAGTTCTCCTGGTCTGATCTTGATAGATTCTGTCCAAGAGGGTTTCTGAACATTGGTTTTCCTTTTCCTATCGTCCTGGAAATTCTTATTGCTCTTTCTTGAATTGTATCAATGGCTTCCGATTTCTTAGTTTACTTCCATATATGGTCAAGCATATCCTCCAGAAACTTCTAGAAAAAAGGTACATGCCCAGTTTATTTCTTTCAGATTGTGCATATTTGAACATATTTTCCCTTATACTTAAATTATTTCAAATCTGTATTAGTCTGTTCAAGATGCCATAACAGAATACCGCAGACTGGGTGGCTTAACAACAGACATTTATTTACTCACAGTTTTGGAGGCTAGATGTCCAGGATCAAGGTTCTAGCTGACTGTTTCTGGTGAGAACTCTTTCTGGCTTGTAGACAGCCAACTTCTCACTGTACAACAATGTGAATATACTTTATACTAATAAACTCTATACTTAAAACTGGATAAGATGATATATGTCCCTTACCATAATTTTTAATAATTACCATTTCTGCATTTCTCAAATGTTTGATGGCGGCACCAATGGCTGCATTACCCCAGAGATGTAGTTTTGTGTTTGGTTTACGATCTTGGGAAGGGTTGAAGCAGTTCCAGAGGTTTCCATGCTGGCCTTCCTATCCAAATAATCATCACTTCATAGTCCTGGGAACCAAAGTAGAGAATTTATCAGTTATTAAATATATCTATTCCTACCCTCTATTCTGGGATTAGGGGGATAACTATTGATAGGATGGGTCTCTGGTCCCATTGAACCCACTGGACAATCCATATGGGCCAAGATTCCATTTATCCCCTGACATCTTTAAGCCCTCATGCTGACTGGTAGATCACCGTGGTAGTTTGAATCTCTGGAGATTATGGTCACTTCCGAGCCAGTATCTAGTAACTCCAGAAGGTCTGGTATTTCACCTTCCTCAATGTCCAGTTTTCTCTGAAATAGCTGTAGGTTCCTTTGGGAAACCTGAGGGGCGATGTATTAGAAATATCTGTGGATGCATTTCAGGATCCTTCCTTAAAGTTCTTGCTCAGCCAAGGAGTTATGGGTCTGTGACTTATTGAGATGTGGGAACTAGCTGAGAGGGTTTGAGTTCCTTCACACAGAAACTTGAGTGAGGTGTCTGCCCAGCACATCTAGAATTTTCCCACCTGTAAGTGCCAAGCAGCATCCCTTGTAGGCTGCCCGTCCCACCTCTTGGGATTCTATGATCAAGTCTAAACCCTCTGCTAACAACTTATTTCTTGTGGCTCACTGTGGTAATTGTGCCCATTTTATCTGTGCTGGTGAAGGCTACTACCTGTCCTCTACTATTCAGGGATTCCATTGTTTCTGCTGGAACTAGAGAGCATGGTGACATCTCCCCCCTGGTGTCACTGGCTTAGAGGGGACAGCTCCCGTAGAGCTATTTCAAAGATATTGGTTATTTCTCTTCCCTACCAAAAATATCTTTCTCTCTCATCAATAATTATCTCAATGTGTAAATGTCTCGGTGAGTGGAACGTCCTCAGGTCCTTCTGGAGGGTAGGTTTTGGTTAGGGGTGTCTGAGTAGGTTGGTCACGAGAGATCTGGTCTAATATGTCCAGATTCCATTTTCTACAGCCAACTAGACAATTTGGGCATTTTATCCTCACTGATTGCTTGTTACTGTTGAGTCCAGTCTCCAATTCACCAACCCAGCAGACTGTGAATATCACTCCTGAGAGCTGAAGCCAATTCATTAAATTCTAATTCTGGGTAAGTGTACCCATATCAATAATTGCAATCGGAGTCCAGCTTTCTGCTTCAGGTTCCCTGGTGTCACACTCTTTGAATCACTCACGCACACGCTTTTCAGAATCCTGTAGCAGACATTGTACTCTGGGCTCTGTGAGTATTGAACTCTCATTATGAACTTAAGAAAAGGTCTAGGGTCTGAGTTGTTAGAATAAGCATTTGTTTCTAAAGCAAGTGCCTCATTGAGACCATTTTCTCCCCCCAGAAAGCTGCGTCTTTCAGATGGAGAGTGGGGAGGGTTTGGCTCCGCTCGTAAGGAAGGTTTAGAAATATCTTGGGGTTCAGAGTTCTCAGATTCATTTCTGACTGCTCAAATGTGTCCTTCCCATATCCCCAGCTTTCACGCCTTCACCACCAGTTAATTCCCTCCCCTGGTGAAGAGATGCTGAAGGGCTGAGCACTTCATAGGTTCTGAATCTTTACATCTCCTGAAGGCAGCCCTGCTCTTGGTCCTCAGCCATACCTTCCTTGTGACTGCATAAGATAAGAGACTCTTTAAACCCTGCCATCAAATCTCTCTGGTTTTCCACTGTGTTTAGAGTTGGATGGTCACCCACTCCAATTTTTTCTTTTTTTTTCTGTGTATGTTCTCCAGGGCCCTCAGAAGAGGGAAGCTGGCTCCGCCCTCTTTATAATCAACGTTACAGACGTTATCAGCACTACTGTTGTCGTAGTGGTATGTCCCGAGCACTTCATCTCTCAGCAACTTGCCTTCTACTTGCGATGCATCTCACGCTCCGTGATAATTTGAGTAATTGTGATGCCAACACACGCCGTGTCTTACTCGAATTCCGCTTTCTCTTGAAAGGATGTTATTGTGCACATCTCAAATCCCACAATTCCACTCTAATGCCTTTTTCCTGGGACCACACTGGGCACCAATTACTATATCAGTCAGGGTCCTGTCAGAAGACATATGGTACACTCAAAGTTGTTGTCTTGAGGAGAGCTTAATAAGGGACTATTTGCAAAGTGTAGTAAGGTTTAAGGAAAGCAACAGAGAATAATGCCGTTCTGTGGGTTTGTAACTGTGGGGGGCTGATTGACCCTGGCCTGTGGAGGCTGGGGAGGAAGCGGGCACCGGAGCCCGAAGAGGGCAGCGAGCTTGAGGGGAAGGCTGCCAGATGGGAGCTGTGGCCTTTGGGAGGAGGCAGCCCACCCGGAGCAACCTGGGAGGGGGAGGATGGAGAGGGAGGGAACAAATTCCCCAGCCTAGCTTCTCTCCTCTAACCTCTTTCCAGGGCGCGCTCGTCCCCGGGTTACATCCTACCAGAAGCCAGATGCAAACGATCCCCAGATGTAGTGTCTTCCAGTCAACCTCGTAGGGCTCACACTGGGGTGGTGAAAGGTTGAGGCCAAACATAAGAGGGCAATTAGAAGTTATCTTACACAAGTGTTGTAAAATTAATTAAACAAGGAGGCTTATCAGACTGAGGGAGTTCTAAGACCTTAGCAGCTATGTAAGCATAGCAAAACCTAAGCCGGCAGATGACGTAAGTTACGAAATCGAACTTTAAGGCCACCCAGCCACAAGCAGCCAGCGAGGCTTTTCCCAACAATGCAAACAAACCTTGAGCTACAGTCACGCAAATCCTTTCCTTGCTCTGCTCCCATCTTTTCTCTGCAAAGGCATTTCCTCTAGTTCCTGTTGGTGGAGAGCTCCTGACCACTTCCAGTTTGGCACTGATCCATTCTAACCCAATTTTGATCAGATAAACTCTTAAAATTTTAATATACCTCAGTGTATCTTTAACAGGGCTAACTTTAACGTAGTCTGATAGACTGGCCTGCCGGGAAGAAATTGGTGTTCTTTCTCCTATATTATAAAAAAATATGTAAATAGCATATGTGATATATGTGTGTGTGTGTGTGTGTGTGTGTGTGTATTTATGCTATTTTATACTATCTGGTTTAGAAAATGTATATAAACTTTGTGAGAAATTTTCTGTTCCGATTGATATATATATACCTTGAAGAAAGTCCCATGAGAAAGTAGTGGTCGCATTTCTCAGTCGTTCTAGACAAAGCCTCACTTGTTTCACGTTCAATATAGAAATAATTAGCTTCCAAAATTAAAAGTAATTCACCTTTTATCCTTCCAAATAGTAAAAAAAAAAAAAAAAAAAAAAAATCACAACTAAAAGATACGACTTCAGTTTTGTAACCAGGGTTGCTTCTCAGTAATGAGGTGATGGGGGCAAAGAGGAGGAGAGCCACATTTTAAAGATACTGAAGTGACCTGATTGTTGGACTTTGGAGACTGCGGTTAGGGGAGGAACCCGGAGAGCTGCCCTGCTTCTTGTTTGGGTGAGTGGTTGGATGTTTTAACCCAGTTGGCGGTGTTTTAGCCCAGGCAGGGTCCTGGAGGTGTTGCAGGGCTGGGTGAGGAGTCAGTTGTGTCTGGGCTGGGCTTGGGGGTACTTGCACAGTGTGCAGGTAGCAATATAGAGGAGAATGACTTCCGGAATGGACAGGAACTCGCCCCTGAATTCCAGATTTGCATCCTGGGTCTGGAGATGTCCTTGGGACAGGGAGAGAGGTGCTGCTTACACTACTTCTCTGGGTCTTAGCAATGAGACAAACCAGGAGAGCCACGTTCCTAGGGAGGGCGGATGATGGCCCTCCCGCCCAGGAGCCACTGGGGCTGTAGAAGCATTTCTTGGGAAGGTACCCAGGCCGAGCTCTTCTGTTTGGTTGGGGGCTGGCCCAGATGGTCATTTCTGGAGAAGTGCAGTCTCAGGGACACCAAGCTGCCTCCCCGCGGGGTTCAGAGTGTGACTCACTCTCTGTGACAGCTGGGTGTTGCGACTAGGAAGTGCTGGCCACCTGCCTCCCTTTAGGGCTGTAATTTAGCTGAGGCATTTCCGCCATTTGTCATGTTAAATGGTGCCTGCCAGTGTCCTGCTTCCAGGAGGTTTGTGCTTAATCTGTGAGAGAGATGAGTGACTCACTCCCTACTCCCAGTCTGCTCTTAGAGAACTCCAGCTTTCTTAAAGGGACCCCTGGGGAGCCTCAGTGGGCTCCATAGGAAAGTCTTCTTTTATTCTGAACTACTCACTCCTTTCTAATTAGTTTCTATTTCCTGGGGACAAGTGGCTCTCTGCCTGCTTAATGCCTGTTTCTTGGGGACTCTGTGTGGACTTCTAGTAACTAGGGTACTTCTTATGCAGCATCAACTGAACTTCTCTCAGATGTTGATAATGGGCCAACCTCCACATCCTTCAAACTCACGGATTGTTTGGTAGCCTGTTATCAGTCCAGCCTCCAAGAGCTTCCATAGTAATGTCCACGAGAAAGAGGCTGAGAAGAGCCTGACCAGGTGGTGGCACAGTGAAAGGAGTATTGGCCTGGGATGCTGAGGACCCAGGTTGCCAGCTTCAGTACCGGGTCACCGGCTCACCGGCTTGAGCGCGGGATCATAGACATGGCTTCATGGTTGCTGGCTTCAGTCAAGGTCACTGGCTTGAGCAAGGATGTCACTGGCTCAGTTGGAGCCCCCCAGTCAAGGCACGTATGAGAAATCAATCAATAAACAACTAAGGTGGCGTAACTATTTCTATCACTTCCCATCTGTCTCTCTCACGAAGAAAACAACCGCCCCCCCCCCAAAAAAAAAAACAACAACGGAGAAGAGATGCTATCTTTAGAACAATATCCATTTCAGCTTCACTCAGAGTCACCAGAAGGTTGTCCTTCCACGGGCTCTGGGACTTACTTTCCTTGGATGTCCACTTGGGCCTCTGAGTTGGTTCACGGGAAGAGCCCTCACCAGGTGCAACGCTGCTCAGGCCCCCTGCTTTCAGGTTGAACGTGCTCCGTGCCTTACAGAATCGGAGCTTGTGAGCTGCAACAATACAGGGTTAGAGGTCACCTTTACCTACCCCTTACTGTTGTTTCTGGGCATCTGAGCAGTGAAAAAAAAAAACAGTCTTCTTCTTTAGAACAGTGATCTAAGATAGCTTTAAATAACATTTATAATTAAAAAGGCTTAAGTTGGACAGACTTCTTAAGGAGGTTCTTTTTAAGAGGCCACAGGAAGAGGTGAGGGAATAGGAAATAAATCCATAACCTTCCTTTTGTTTAGCCTCTTGTAGCCTCAGGCCTTCCAGATATCCTGTGGCGCAGAATGACCTGCTTTCCTGCTAGTGGACTATGGCACTTTCCAGAGAAAGCTCTGCTGTATCTTCAGGTGTAAGAAGTAGAGTTTCCTGAGCGTTATTACACCCAAACCCATCCACCTTCTCTCCGTGAGGACTGCCAGCAAAGGAGGGTGACAGGTGGATTTCCCTTGTAGTCGGAAGCCCTGCTTCATGATGAGTCACTACGTTTTCAGTAGCACACAGGCTTGCCTTTAATAAAACAAGCAAATACACATGGAAATTTGCCACAGGTGTAAATGAGGGGCATGACGATTTATATTACAAATTACAGGCCCTTGTTTTTATTTATTTATTTTTTTAATTTCTCTTGTGAGACCTCTAAAATGACTTAATCTTTGAAATGTGATGTACACATTCAGATATCTCACATATAGACAGAGTTTACTTCAGTTTTGACACTTCTCTTATAAAAAGATAAAGCATGTATCTGAAAGCCAAAAGAGTAGCTTATTTGTTGATACTAAGGGTATCAGTATTCAAATATTAATTTTATTATTTTATGTCCAGTAGTCTGGACTCTAAAACATAAGTTTTATGTTAGCTAGCTATCAAGTTGTAAAGAAAAGTACCTTTCCTAGGTTTCTCTGACAATAATCAAAATATGGTATTAGTTTCATAAGCAGGCTAAACAACTTTGCTTCTGGTGTGTGGTTGACTCACTAGGAGGCTGATGCAGGAAGTACTGGTGTGCTGGCACTGACCCGCAGTGGCTGTGGGGGGCGCTGTGAGCAACTGGCAGAGTCTCTTGGATATCTGTGTGTCCATTCATGGGACATGTGGAAAGAACCCAGCTACATTAAATAAGAACAAAGGTTACGGTCGTCTTCCTCATCTCTTATGACTTCTTTGCCCCTAAGTTGGAACCAAGGAAGGTGTTGAGTTTGTGGATGGATCTGCTATTTGGTAAGAGCTGCCAGAGGGTTGTTCCTGTGTCGATTCTGGCCCTTTCCTGTGCTGTGTGACTTATGATGTGCAGAGGGCTCGCTGCTCTGAGGGCTGTCGGAGCATGCTCCCCATTTTCCCTTCTCCCCCTCTCACAGGGCAAGCCTCCACTTGAAGGCTCTCCTGGAACATGCATCCCTCAAAAATGACTTCATCTCCCACAGGAGGGAGACTTGATGTTTGTCTAGGACTTCCCAGTAGAATTCTAGAAAAACTCAGAAAGGAGTCTAAAACTAATGGAAATCTCTTTCCTTGAGACGTTTTTGGTTATGCTAAGAAGAAATCTAGGACACTGAGTTGGAGAGACATTGGTTACATGGAAAAAAATACAGTCTGATTTATTGATGAAGAAGAGAGAGCTATGACTTCAGTATCCACTGAGGTTGAGAAAAGCACGCCTGCTTATTCAGTATAATAAGAAGATATAGAATTTAAAAAACACTTAACACAGACTGTGCATTAATCAGAAGCTAAACGGTGGATCAGCGTTGTATTATTTTTCTGTGGGGTTTAAATATTTTGCAGCTGTGTACATGTGAATGTGTGCGTGCGTGTACGAGCACGTCCGTATGTGCCGTGCGTGGTGAGTAGCGTAGGTTAAAAAATAAAAGCCACTGGATTTTCTTCTTGGGAAACTTTACAAATGTGATTGACGACTTGATTTGTTTTTCACTTCTCAGTGGTGGTACACACCTTTTTTAAAAAAATAGGATCTAATTTCTCTTTGTTATTCACACAGAGAATTAAGGTTTGACTCCTCTTTTTAGCTTTTGGATAAATACGCCATTAACCCTGCTGTTTATTATAGAGTCAGGCCTGCTAGTGGCCCCGAATAGCTCTTCTTCCTAACACCCCTTTGATGTCCTAAAGAGACAGTGTGCTGTTGCCGTGTGTGTTCAGGACTCACATTTAGCAAGGCAGTGACACCTGGCATATATTAAAGGCGAGACTAGTCTCATTAAGGGAGGAGGTCTGAAAGTACAAGGAAGCAGAGTATAGTCTTCAGAGCCCCACAGAATTAGTGCATCCCTTGATAGAACACGTAGAGAGAATTCAGCTGCCTGAAGGCACCCTCTGTGGGCTGACATGTTGAGGACAATAACGGGACCCAACACAATAGTCAGACATAACCTTATGCAGAAACCCAAGAGAGAAATCACAGCTTCAAAAGCATTATTGACCCACTTAAAGGAAAAAGGAAAAGAATCTGCAAATGGTGGCTTCCTGGGTCACATTGGAGGTAAAACAGTCAGTTCAGCTCCCTGATTTCTGTAGGACCAAGCGATGGGGATGAAGACACGCCAGGCGCTGGTGTCACTTTCTCCTGAGAGCCTCCACCACTTCGGAGAACTCTCCTGACACACGGGGGGCCTCAGGCTGCCTGCTGGCCGGTCGGGATTCTACGGACACATTCTATATCAGGACAAGACTCCTGCTCCAATATTTCCTACGTCAAACTCAAAATTTACCCGTCTAGTGACATGTACATTTTGAAGTTCTGCTAAGTACACTACAATGGGACAGCCAACAAGTTAATGCTTCTAATATATTAGTTACCTAAGTATTTATGTTCTTTCCCCAAGTATAGTATCTTAACACAGCCAAAACGCACACTTCATCTGAGAAAGACTCGAGAGTGACTCTCATGGCGACGTGGCGCTGGAAGAGATGCTGATGACGAGCCAGGTCCTGTCCTTTCATTTCATAACTGAGGCAAGGGAGGCCCCTGCAGAAAAACCAGCCTACAGGGTGGTATGACCACTTACTGTCCAGGCGGACACTGAACCCTGGCCACTCGACTCTGTGCTGTGATTATCAGAGTCACAGTAGCAGACAGGGTGGGGTTTTGTAGTGGTGGTTAGGAGGCAGATAGAAGCTGCCCAATTCGCTGAGCCCTTTCTGCAGGTAGGACACTGTCCTGAAGCTGGTAATAAAAGAGGGGGGAAATATTGAGCCTTCCTTGGAAGAGAGAGGGAGTACAGATACGCTTATTGGAGAACTCACCGTCCTATACTGATGAAATCACTGTATCTACACTGATGTGCGGGGAGCAAAGATCGACCCCCCGAACAAGCGGGTCTCGTCCCGCCCATGTGCCCCTCCACTTCTGTTAGCTCCGCCTTTTCCGCCTGTTGAGTGTCAAATGTTGTAAGTTCAAGGATCATCAAAGTAAGCTTTTACCTCGTCTTCTTTTATCTTTTTTCTGAGATTGAAAATAAATTCATTCGAATGACACTAAACCCCGACCTTAGAGGACAATCCAAGGGTGTGCACCTGGAACTCAGGTACTTCTAAGACTCGGGTTTGTCCTGAAACTCAAGGAGGAATGCAATTTAAAATTGGGTTTTAGGCCTGACTTCAGACGAGGGACACAGGCACACCTCAGATGTGCCGCGGTTTTAGTCCACGGCAATAAAGCCAGTGTCACAATAAAGGGAGTTTTTTGTTTGTTCGTTTCTTTGTTTGTTCCTTTGCTGGCGGGAAGGTCTTTCTTCCGTTTGTGAAAAAACACAATAAAACGTGTGAAGCACAGTTAAGTGAAACACAATAAAACGGGGTCTGCCTGTCCTTGGGAAGGGAAAGGAAAATGAAGAAAAGGCTGTTCGTTGAGCTGGAGGAAGAAGAGAATTTCTTTAGGGAAAAGATCAAGATCTTAGAGGCCAGGTCAGGCAGATAGGAAATATCTGTCTTCCTTTCAGGATTGAGTTTGGGAAAGGTTCTTAAGATTGTTAGTCAAATTGTTGAGTTGTTTGAGGAGGATCCACTTTATAATACCACTTTTCCCCATCTGGATTCTCACTAGTTAGGTACAAAAATGCCAGAAACACTAGTCTCAAAGGGAATTTGGACATTAAAAGACTTTAAAATACGTGGAATGGATCTCGATTAAGGCAGGAAACCTCGGTAGAACCTGAAGGCACCACCTTGCAAACTTCTTCCTTTTGCTATATTGGAAGAGGTCACGGGAGGATGCGACTTCCGGGTGATCCTGGAGCAGGACCTGAGCCGTTGGAGGCTCCCTAACTCTTTCTGACTTCCGGTTGATCCTGGAGCAGGACCTGAGCCGTTGGAGGCTCCCTAACTCTTTCCCGTCCTTGGAATGCAAGTTCCACGCTCTGTTTCCAGCTGGAGCCATTTTCAAGGACACAGCCTTGAGAAAGCCAAGTTTTATTGGGACCATCTGGATGGTATACGTGACTGAGGCCCATTAAGAGCTCTATATACACTAGGTTTCTGGCGGGGAGGTGGCTGTGGAGATCTACGCACCTTGTGACATACAATAGAAGTCACCCGAGTAAGTTCCCTTGGTTGTCAAACCTGCCACCCACCAATCTTGCTTGTCAAACCTGCCCCTTCCTCAGGCCTCTCCTTGCTGTAGGCACAGGTGAAGTATTTTTCTTAGGAAAGCAGATGTATAATATCATAATACCTTCCTGATAGTATATTTCTCCTAATGTGATCCTGGGTTGTTTTAAATACTGGGTTGGGAGAAGTTCTTTTGTTTGCGGTAACTACTGTACGGGGAGCTGGTCATTTCTGTTTTCTACATTTTGTGCCCATGGTGCCTTATTTTTCCTTTTTACTCCGACTCTTTGGGCAAGTGGTTTAAGGGAGAGGTTTGAGTTTGGTTAATTCAGCTTGGGAGGTGATGATGGCACTCATTCCATGAAAGTTGGGCTCTGACCTCTGAGGCAGGGGCCTCATTCAGCCCAGGCAGCGAGGGGAGAGTCTCTAAGACTAAGCAAATTAAGAATCAGTCGGGGAACATTTGGGGGATTAATTTTTCTCAGCCATAATATACAAGAGTATTTTACTTCTGGAGTCTGGTTTGCCCCTAGACATTTAGTGTGTGAGGGAATACATAGTATCTACACTCGGTGCACATTGACGTGACTGCGGAGGAGTTGGGCTTTAACACGCCCTTGGTGCTCCTTGCACCTTTCTGGGGAGCTCATTAGGCCGTGCCGCTGGGCATAACGGGGGTGAGAAATAGGTAGGGGGCGAAATTTGGCTCAGGGTGCAGTTTGGCCTGGAGTTAGTTTACTAAATGTCCAATTTCGGCAATTTCAGAGCCTTTGGGTACCAAAATCTCATCCATACAAGCCCAAGGAAAAAGACACGAAGAGCAGTAACAGGTGTGGACGGAGCAGTCTCATTACAGGGACGTGAAAGTACTCAAGAGAGAGAGAGAGAAGGAGAGAGGGAGAGAGAAAGAGAAAGAGAGGGGGAGGGAGAGGGGATGGGGTGTGTTATAAGAAGTGGTGGTGTAAGAGGTGGTGGTGAAGGGAAGGTGGGGGTCCCCATTATGATTTTTGCCCGTGGTGAAGGGATTCGCCCCCTCCCCTGATTCCTGCTTTCAGGGAGGGAATGATCTGTTGGTTGGATCCTGCTTTTCTGTCCGAAGGGGGTTAAATCTGCCAGGGGTCACTGCTCATGCATGTCATGGTTTCTTGTCCCTCTTCCTGTAAGACCTCCCTGTCGGACTTCATATAGTTCATATAGTATGTTTCCTTGCTCTGGGTTCCCCCGTTTTCTGACTTCTGGGGTGCTAATTTAGTGGGTAGTTGACTCAGGTCAGACCTCTGCTGGGGCCATCAGGGTGTGCGTGTGGCCCGCCAGTCTCGAATTTGTCGAAGTACTTCCTGTGCTGTGTGCTGTATGTGAGTCTGCAATTTCTATCTTAGCCACTGGATGGCGGGCTCAGTTCACAGAAACATAAATCTGTGCCCCCAGAAGTTCCTTTAACAAAAGGAAGACACTTATAGAAGTCAAGATTGGCTGCTATGCAGAACTGAGACAGAAACTAAAATACAGTGGTACCTTGAGATATGAGCAGGCCAACATATGATTTTTAAAAAATTTTTATTTATTTATTTAAGATACGAGCTGCGACTCGGTCCGTATTTTTGTTTGAGATCCGAGCAAAATTTCAAGATACAAGTTGTGATTTGGGAAGCTGCCACAGTTTTAGTTTTGTTTAAAGTAAAGAAAATGGCAGTTTTAGTTTACATTTAGTGTTAAGAAAGTGCAGTTTTAGTTTATGTGTCTACAGTGCCTGCATCCCTCCCTCCCTCCCACCTCCTCCGCCATTCACCTCCGTTAGCCGCACTCGTCTGTCTTCAAGGTAAGAGTACAGTACTAAATAACACTTTTTTTTTTATTTCATATATTTTGTTATGCATTGGTAAAGTATACATGTGTGTTTCTTAATGAAAAACATATCTTTTTTCATAATTTAGGATGGTTTGGGGATGTTTCACAGGGCTGGAATGGATTAAATCTATTTCAGTTATTTTAAATAAAAGAAATTTGTTTGATATACAAGTTGACTGACTTACGAGCTTGGTTACAGAACGCATTAAACTCATATCTCAAGGTATCACTGTGAACAAATAAATAAATAACCCTTCTATTGAATAATCAGTTTGGACATCTACTGCTTTGTGGGTCTTACCGGAGCTTATCTCCTCCCCCTCCAAGAAACTTGATTTGAGAAAGCAGTCAATAAAGATTAATTTAGACAACCAGGTGCCACCATCACACAGTGGTCAAATTCTGTTCCTTAACTAGACAAGTGGCTTTCCGTTCTGAGACCCCACATGTCTTATGTACCCCTTAGTCCTTGCTGCGGACTGCATCGTATTGTCCCCTCCATGTGACTGATTTAGAGATAGACTTTTTTTTTTTTTGTAAATAAAAGAAACATTTTATTCATTGCAACAATAATACACTATAATATAATAAATGCATAGTAAAAACATTTGTAATATTTTATATTGTAATTTTTTTTTTTTATAATTTTATTTTTTTAATGGGGTGACATCAATAAATCAGGATACATATATTCAAAGATAACAAGTCCAGGTTATCTTGTCGTTCAATTATGTTGCATACCCACCACCCAAAGTCAGATTGTCCTCTGTCACCTTCTATAGAGATAGACTTTTTAAAAGTTAATTAAGATTACATGGAGTCAGAGGGTGGGATAGTAAGTCCATATGATTGTCAGCCTTGGGGGAACAGGATTTAACATTTCAGGATTACTTGGATGGTAAAAACTGGGGAGTTGAAGAAGCACTAAGACAGAAGAAGAGGCGAATGTTTTCCTCATCATTCCTCTCTTAAAACAAAAAACTCTAAAACTTCTGACATATATATATCATATATCATATACCATGTATATTACATGTATATAATATCACATATATGAGATATGTGTGTGTGTGTGTGTATACAAGTGTGTTTGTTATACAAGTTGACTGACTTACAACAAATAACCCACTCTTTAACCTCAGATCAGCGTTTGAGGTCCAGTTCTGACACTTGCGCCTTAGAGCACGGCTTTCTGAGCCTGTCTCCTGATCTCCATACCAGAGCTAATGCCTCCCATGGAGCCGTCCGGAGGGCCAGCGAGAGGATGCCTGCAGAGCCTCTGGCCTTGCGTGGCGCAGAGGTGGCGCCTGGGGTCATGCGCTTGGGGGTTAACGTCGCAGTTATGAGTTCAGTGTTGGTGTCAGACAATTTGGCCTAAATCCAACTGGGCCACTATGCAGAAATGTGAAAACTGCACCAAATAAAAGGAAAACTCTCCCAGTTTCATACCTATTCAGTGCAGTTCGATGTGGGCTCCATTTGTTGCCCTACACACATCCAAACAATAGTGAAGTCCTTGCCACACACGGGTAAGGACGTCTGGTGTAACAGAGTGAATAACATCTGTGATTCTCTGTTTTAAGTGGTTAATGTCGTGGTGCTTCGTTATAAATGCGTCGATATTCACGTTGCACTTTGGTCACAGATTCGAATTTAGCAAGCCACAGAACACACTGAACTTTCCTCTGTACCGTCCACATCTCAACTGGCATGGCCGTGGGCTGCTTCGCTATATACACGGTGTTACGTCATCATCTGCGCATGCGCACATGCTGCCACATCATCCTACAGAAACTGGGAGGGTTTTCCTTTTATTTGGTGCAGATTTCACATTTCTATTGTTTTTTGTTGCTTTCCTGTGACTGGTCAAAAGTGCACCATGACTTTACGGACACACTGTATATATATAATATTTATTTAAGAAGTTAGCGATATCCAATTGCACAGAGCCAGAGAAAAGTGAATTTGACCTAAATCCACCCCTCTTCTTATTTCCTGGTGACAGTCTGTTTCCACACCTTCTGGAGTCTTCTGCCCTGTCAATTTTCCCCTATGTTTGCTAAAATTCCTTAACTGGGGACAAGGCTATTTGTTCTGCAGTTTGGGATGAGGCTTAAAAGTAATTATCCCTTCAAAGTTAATGTATTGTCTTAAGTCCATCCCCAGGTATAAAAGATGGATTCCTTTACACGTAGGTGCTTCAGGGAAATGGAGCCGGTGGCGGGGGGCACTAGAGAAAGGGGACCAATGAGGACGGTGGAGAGCGAAGGGGTGGGAAGACAGGTGACCCCCTGGTCCAGGTCTGTGCAGTAGCCTCCAGGTTTTGTAGGTCTTTTCATTCACTTACAAAAGGGATGCACTTGGACATGGAAAGAACCCACTCTTTAACCTCAGATCAGCGTTTGAGGTCCAGTTCTGACACTTGCGCCTTAGAGCACGGCTTTCTGAGCCTGTCTTCTGATCTCCAAACCAGAGCTAATGCCTCCCATGGAGCCGTCCGGAGGGCCAGCGAGAGGATGCCTGCAAAGCCTCTGGCCTTGCGTGGCGCAGAGGTGGCACCTGGGGTCATGCGCTTGGGGGTTAGCGTCGCAGTCACGAGTTCAGTGTTGGTGTCAGACAATCTGGCCTAAATCCAACTGGGCCACTAACTCGCCAGGCTGTTTGAACAAAGTGCTTTCCAAAGCTCCTCAACTGTAAGCTGAAGGTCATCTTTATCTCCTGTTGTTTGAGGCTAAGACATCATGTGTCCAGCTCTGTGTGTACTGAGGGTTACCCA
The DNA here is from genome assembly GCF_036850765.1 of Saccopteryx bilineata. NCBI lineage: Eukaryota > Metazoa > Chordata > Mammalia > Chiroptera > Emballonuridae > Saccopteryx > Saccopteryx bilineata. The sequence goes on from NC_089495.1 coordinate 23,917,006, forward strand.
TAGGAGCTCAAACACCAGGCGCTAATACTGCCAGCCATTGTGCTCGGACACTGAACTTGACACTGGGGGGAAGACCCGGGACAAAGCGGCCAATCCCTTCGGCCCGGGCCCTGCACTTGCTCCCACTCTCCTCCCCTTACGCGATCTGATCGTGCATCATTGTTCAGGCACCAGTATCTACCGCAGCCTTTCTCAGTTTTTCAAACCCATCAATCCTTTTAATAAATGTAAAAAAAAAAAGAAAAACCACCCCCAAAACTACAACCCTCATATTCTTTTCAAGATTCTGACTTCCTGCCCCTCTGTCCACCTGCTTATCTTATCTGGGCATTGCCTTCTGGGAACATCTCCCATCTGGTGGTGCCATTGCCCAAGGCGGAACTTCCTCCCTGGGCCAAGGTTCTTTGGGGCCTCCATTGACTTGTGAGGGTGGCAAGAAAATGATACCCCCAGCCTGGTGGGGGTCAGTCCACCCCCTTCTTATTTCCTGGTGAAGTCCTGTTAATCCTGCAGGTTTCCCTTTGGGCATCTGTTCTCCAGGAGCCCTTTCCTAACAGGACCTTGCTGTATGCAGAATTCCAAGGTGAACTCCCGGGACCCATGCTCTGTATAATCCACTCCTGTGAGCTGGGCAGACCAGTGAATATGATGAGACATCGCTCCTGTGATCATGTTACATTGTATGACAAAGGCAGAGGGGTGTAGCAGCTGTAATTAAAGTCCTAATCAGTCGCCTTTGATTATCCTAGGTGGGCCTGGCAGACCTTCTCCTGCTGGCGCTGAAGAAGCAGATCACCCCATTTGTAACCCCCTGTGCAGGGAAGCAGCAGCCAGCGAAGTTCAAGTGAATCAGGAGAGAGCAATGCTCAGTGGTGGAAGGAGGGAGAAGCCAACTGCTTCAGAGAAGTGAATAAGGGCTGAGAAATTCCCATCCTTTTATCGAGCAAGCAGGTGATCAGGGACCTTTGGTGGAATGGCTGGAACAAAGCAGATGGCAATGGTGTGACTAGTACGTGTAAGATGATGGTAGATAAAGCAAGCACAGATCAATCTTTCAAGCAACTTACTAGGAAAAGAGAATGAGAGGGCAGTAACTAGAGGGGGACCTAGGACCACAACATGGTTTTTCATACTGTTCCCGAACAAGTTGGCGTTGCCCATTGCCACTGAGTCTCAGCACCTGGGTCCGAGTGGTAGAGCACTGTCTTGTATTCAGATGGCCAACACGCTGAGAAAGCAGGGAGCTGAGGAATGCATCAAATCCTGCACTGCACGTTCACAGTCCTGAAGCCTTTTATAGGGTTCAGGGGCTGTTAGTCCTGGTGCAGAGGTAACATTTGTGCAATTAGTCACATAACAATGTGCAGGAGGTGGGGTTTGGTTGGCAGGAATGTCTCCCCTGAAAAGCTCTTCTGAGGTTGACACAGGTCCAATTAGCATGAGCCTATTTGGTGTCCTTGGTAAAGTTTTCAGACGGCTGGGGTCAGGTGTCTCTGAGGAACACGGCAGTGGCCGGGACCTGGTGCCTCTGAGACCATCTGCCTCTGGGAATTATCTGTGAATAAACCTCCCAAGTCCCTTAGGAGACAAAGTAAATATTTAAGATTGCTGAACTAAGTTTCTAATTCATTTATAGGCCTTAACTTTTCATAAGAAATCCTGTGGCTAGGCTTTTACAAACAGCTCCTGTGATCTAAACTTTTCTAATTTTCAGGTCTTACCCCCCACATTCCTGCAAAGACAAACTTTTCACTGCATTTCAAATTGGAAGGCCGGGGAGCCCCTGAGAGCATCGCAAGCAAATCAACTATTTCCTAACTCGGAACAATTACAACTAAACTCCTCTCTCACTGATGCTAAGTGCCTACGTTTCGAGTTCCCTATCAATAAAGAGCGATACTTGAGAAATGTAGAGGCTATCGGGAAGGACATAGCAGAGTGAGGGAGGTGGGAAGTGGGCACTTCATGTTAGGAAGTCGTGAAGGAGGTAGTCTTGAAAAGAGTTGGGAACTTTCCTGGGCAGGAGTGGGCTGGCTCTTCCACGGTCCTTAGCCCTTAGCGAGAAAACTGGGGCAGGTTTCCATGCAGATGAGTTTGACAGGGACAGTGGTTGGTCAGTCAGGTAGGGCAGGAAATCGAGCGTTCTTCCTGATGTTGCTGATGGCCTCTATTTTCTCTGTGAAGTAGGAAGCAAAGTCATCCACTTACAATGAGATGGTGAATGTGTGGGCAGGGTTTGTGGTGAGGAATTAAAAAAACAAACAAACTTTTAACATGAAATTATGAGATGTATACAGAAGAGTGTGCAAATCATAATTATCCAGGCCAATATATGATTACGTGGAAATCCACACATGTCACCACCACTCTTTAAAGACATAGAGCATTACAGCACCCAGAAAACTTTCCCTGCCCCCACAGAGCAGCTGTGCTGCCTAAAGTGACCATATCACCCTCACTTCTAACACCATAGATTTATTTTGCCCTTCTTTTGGTACTTTGACTACAATATATCCTATGTACTCTTTGACTCTTGATTTTTCTTATTCAACATCATGTTTGCAAGATTCAGCCAGGTTGTTGGATGTAGAAGTGCAGGGAGATCCCTGGGTTATGACAGTCTTGACATATGACATTATGAGTTTAAGATGCTCACACCCATAAAAACTTTAAAAAATTGAGATGTGAGTGTTCCAGCTTACATGGTTAGTTTAGCATCGTACTTACGAACTACATGGGTGAACTAGTTTGGTTGCGCACCGCGGAAGAATATGCAGTAACACAGCCTGTGAATGAGGGACTTGGGGTCCCCCAGTATGCTTACCTACGCCATTTTGGACTGTTAAAAGCTCAAGCGTTTCATTTGTGTTAGGCTAGGGTGTGCTTTGACTTACACCAAAATGTGGGTTATGTCAGTGTCATAGGAATGGAACTTTGTCACAACCTGCGGGCCCCCTGTAATGCATTAACTTGCATTGCTGTATAGTATTCCACAATTTGTTTTTCTTTTCTAGTCTTGATAGGCATTTGGATGGTTTCCAGTTTGGGCTACTGCAAATAGAGCTGCTGTGTTTGTTTTTTTTTGGTGTCTGTTGTGTATTTCTGTTAAATAGAAATATAGGAGTGGAATTGCTGTGCATTAGGTTATATATATATTCAGTTTTCAGATATATTGCCTGGGAAGGAAAGATTTGACAGTAGTCCTGCAATCATTTTTTTTTCCTTTATTGGGGATGCCTGAGGAAGAAAGAAAAATGACCCAGGTAAATGCTCTAATAAACATTCTAATAAAAGACCTGCCCGCAAATACACTAATGGTGTTTACTAATGTGAGAGCTCTTATCTGTGGGATGCTTTTTAGTAGCATATACTTAGGAGTTTATGTTGCTCTTTGTTAATAAACCAGGAGTGTATATCCTTACAGGATATGGCGCCCAAGAAAATGTCACCGAAGTTATTTGATTATCTGAATATAAAACGTAGATGTTTTATTTATTTATTTATTTATTTATTTATTTATTTATTTATAAAACGTAGATGGTTTACAATGGAAAGACCTCCCATCAGTACATGTGATACCCAGATGCTTACAGCCTCCTCACATGACAAGAAAGAATGTGGGGAGTGGCATTGGTGATCACCAGTCTCTCCTCGCTTTGCCTGTGTGTCACAATTACCTTGTAATTAGTTATTGATATGGGGAAAGATCTCTGAATCTTCTGAGTCAGATTTGACAATCTGATTCTTTGTGTTATCGTAATACCAAATAACCTTTCACAGTAATTGTCTCAATTTATTGTTCCAATAAGAGTGTGAGAGAGTTGCAATTGCTTTCATTCTTGCTAACACTTGGCAATATCGATCTTTCTACTTTGGACATTCTGCAGTGTGTGCTAGTCCTGTGCCTTGGTTTTTTATTTTTCAAAATTGCCTTGACTGTTCTTTTATTTTTGACAGAGTCAGAGAGAGAGAGAGAGAGAGAGAGAGTCAGAGAGAGGGATAGATAGAGATAGACAGACAGGAAGGGAGAGAGATGAGAAGCATCAATTCTTTGTTGCAGCACCTTAGTTTTTCATTGATTGCTTTCTCATATGTGCCTTGACCAGGGGGCTACAGCAGACCGAGTGACCCCTTGCTCAAGCCAGCGACCTTTGGTCTCAAGCTAGAGACCATGGGGTATGTCTATGATCCCATGCTTAAGCCAGCAACCCTGAGCTCAAGCTGGTGAACCCTCGCTCAAGCCAGCGACCTCGGGGTTTTGAACCTGGCTCCTTCACGTCCCAGTCTGATGTTCAATCCACTGCATCACTGTCTGGTCAGGCACCTTGACTGTTCTTGACCCTTTTATTTTTATCTTCACTATGGAATCAGCGTATCAATTTACACAACATATCCATCTTGGTTTTGATTGAGATAGCATTAAATCTGTACACAAATGCGGTACAAAGGCCATATTTTCAATACTTAGTGTTGATGATTGAATTGTGTTCCCCAGAATGTTATGCTGACATTCTAATTTTGATACTTAGAATATGACCTTATGTGGATGGAACTGGGTCTTTGTAGCAGTAACCAACTTAAAATGAGGTAGGTCAGACTGGATTTATTTTGATCAGATAACAGACTGGATAGGGTGAACCCCAAGTTCAATCATGAGTATCTTTATTAGGATAAGATAATTGATTTTCAGCCACCTTTTTTTTTTTTAGATATATTTCCTAAAGACTAAATTCCCTTCTAAATACAGATTTAGCTGTACTCACCAATTTCAGTATGCTTATAACTTAATTTTCATTTAACTAAAAGTATTTTCTAATTTTGTCATTTCTTCTTTGACCCATGGTTGATTTTGAAATGTATTGCTTACTGGGAAAACTGTGGGTAATTTCTAGTTATACTTCTGTTACTGAGTCCTAGTTTAATTTTATTTTGATCTGATAACGTTCTGGTTTTGATACTTTGAAATGAATTGAGACTTACTCTCTGGCCTAACATATGGTTAATTTGGTAAGTATTTCATATATACTTAGAAAGAATGTGCTAGCTTAAAAGATGTATTAGTCTGCCAAGGCTGCTATATCAAGACACCACAGATTGGGTGGATTAAATAATAGAAAGTTAATTTCTTGCACTTCTGAAAATCAAGATGTTGGCAGGGTTAGTTTTTAGTGAGAACTTTTCCTGGTTTGCAGACAGCTGCCTTCTCGCTATTTTCTTATATGGCGTTTTCCTCTGTGTGAACTAGTGGTGATGAGATGTGGGGTGTGTGGGGCGAGAGAGACAGAGGCAGAGACAGAGAGAGACACAGAGATACTTCTGTTATCTCTCCTTCTTATAAGAACACTCGTCCTCTTGCCTGGCCTGTGGTGGCGCAGTGGATAGAGCACTGACCTGGAGAACGCTGTGGTTGCCGGTTCAGAGCACTGGACTTGACCAGTCAAGGCACCTGTGAGCAGCAACCAATAAATAGCTAGAGTGAAGCAACTATTCTTGTACCACACCCCCTCCCCCTTGAAATCAATAAAAATCTTTTTAAAAAAAGGACACTAGTCCTCTCAGATTAGGGTCCCAACTTTATGACCTTATTTAACCTTAATTACCTCCTTAAAGGCTCTATGTCCAGATACAGCCACATTAGGACTTGGACATCTGATTTTTGTGGGGACACAATTCAGTCCGTGGCAGGAGACCCTGAACTCTAGATTAGAATTGCAGTTCTGGCCAACACCTGACCTCAGCTCAGCGAGACTCCAGCCTTGTCCAGTCTGGGCTCTTGTCTCCAGACACTGAGATGTAATAAACCTGTGTTGTTTCACAATGCTAAGTTTGTGGGAGTTTGTTATGAAGTAATAGAAAACAAAGACAGGGGCACCTAGAAATTCTAAGTTAATATCATTTTATTCATGAAGAAACTTGTGCCCAAAGAAGTACAAAGAGTAAACTCATTTGTTGAGGTTAACTCTTCCAGGCAGAGTTCAGGAGAGACAAGTACTCAACAATGATACGCTCAGTCTAGACCTCTTAGTTTTTCCTTATTGACCTTCTGCTAATGTGGTCAATGAGGTTTTATTCTAAAAAAACCCATTTTTTCTTTTGCCTCAAAGTCCCCTTCCTTCTGCTTTTGAATTTTGCACGGGTCACTACAAAAGCAAGAGCCTTATTTAATTCCCACCAGTATCTCACTTCAGAGATTAACCTCCCCCTCCCCAACTTTTGGATCCATGATGGTGAACCTTTTTATAAAAACTGCCCACTTTTGCAGTGCTGGTCAACCTGGTCCCTCCTGCCCACTAGTGGGCGGTCCAGCTTTCATGATGGGCCAATTGCTGCGTCATTTGGTTGCTCCCCTACCGCCCACCATGAAAGCTGGAACCCCCACTAGTGGGCAGGAGGGACCAGGTTGACCAGCACTGCAAAAGTGGGTGGTTTTTATAAAAAGGTTCACCATCATGGTTCTAGATAGTTCTTCCTTCTGGTTCACATCTGTGCAGGTTTTGAGTACTATGGTCCTTAGACCACCTCTATTTGAATTACACATGGTGCTTGCTAAAATAAAACTTCTTGCCACCCCCCACCCCCAAAGAGATCCTGATTCAGTAGGTGAGGCTGACACACAATGAAGTTGCAGAAACACTGGGACATACTTGCTGCTGCAGTGTGTGTGCCCTTTCCTACTTGTTGGCTCCTCGGATTGAAAACATCTGTTCCATCATTCTGTGCATAATAAGCACTAGAATAATTTTGATTACCTCATTCCCACAAGACTCCAGCAAAGATGGGTTTATCTTATCATCATTGGAAGGCATCCAGTGTGAGGTCCCTTACATTCTTACCTCCCCACTTGCCCTGTTTTTCCCAGGCTGCCACCACCTCATCTTTCCCTTTACTCTGCTTGGTCCAGCCAACTCCATTATTGCCAAAGAAAAATGGTTATTAGGAAACATGTACATGGCCCCCCCATGATTAAGAGTCTCCTGCTGAACCTTTGGGGTTGATACAGAGAGAACCCAATAGTTTGTTTTTTGAGTGCTGTTAATGGCAAGAGATTTGTGTTTCAGACCAGGGTCAAAGTTCTGGACTTCATATCTTTTTTAGATGTCGGGGGAGAAACCCCCCACACTTTGTTAGAAATTCAAGTTACTACCATTTCCCCTGGTGAGCAGAAAGGAGGCTGCTTCTCAGTGCCCGGCGTGAATAATAGGAGTCTCTGCTTGTCTGGTTCCCCAGCCATGTAGGGGTGATTGTTCTTAACCTTTACATTTCCTCTTGTCAGAGGGTTTGCTGTCTATTTGGGCATGTGGCCATACAAAATCCTTTTGTGCGTTCTACATAGTATGCAAGAAAGTTATAATTCTCAGGATCTGAATGCCATGTATGTTTTAAATCTACTGAGCAGGAGGATCACTGTACTTGGGCTATTCTTTTTGTAAAGGTGTACACATTTATTTATTTTATTTTGTCAGTTGAATTTATTGGGGTGACTTTGGTTAGTAAAATTGTGCACCTCTGTAACACATCATCTGCGTATTGCATCGTGTGCTCGCCACCCAAAGTCAGTCTCCTGCCACCACGCACCCCTCTGTCCTCTTCCACTCCCTGCCTGTCCCCTTTCCTCCCAGCAATCACCACACTATTGTCTGTGTCTGTTGTTTTCTTTTTTGCTTAATCCCGTCACTTTTTCACCCAGCACCCCCACACTCTTCCCTCTGACAGAGCTGTCAGTCTGTTCTCTATATTTATGAGTCTGTTCCTATTTTATTTGTTAGTTTATTTGGTTCATTAGATTTCACATATAGATGAAATATATGGTGTTTGTCTTTCTGTGACCGACATATTTCACTTAGCATAATATTTTCCAGGTCCATTTGTGCTGTCACAAAGTCCCTTTTATTTTATTTTATTATTATTTTTTAATGGCTAGGTAGTATTCCATTGTGCAAATGTACAGTAGCTTTTTTATCCACCCATCTACTAATGGGCAGTTGGGCTGCTTCCAAATCTTGGCTATTGTGACTAATGCTGCAGTAAATATAGGGATGCATATATTCTTTCAAATTAGTGTTTTGGGTTTTTTGGATATATTTCCAGAAGTGGAATTTCTGGGTCATAAGGCAGTTCTATTTTTAATTTTTTGAGGTAACTCCATACTTCTTTCCACAGGGGCTGCACCAGTCTGCATTCCCACCCACAGTGCACAGGGTTTCCTTCTCTCCACATCCTCGCCAGCACTTACTATTTGTTAATATATTGATGATAGTAATTCTTTTTTTTTTAAATTTATTTTTTTAATGGGGCAACATCAATAATTCAGGATACATATATTCAAAGATAACAAGTCCAGGTTATCTTGTCGTTCAATTACGTTGCATACCCATCACCCAAAGTCAGATTGTCCTCTGTCACCTTCTATCTAGTTTTCTTTGTGCCCCTCCCCCTCCCCCTTTCCCTCTCCCTTTCCCCCCTCCCCCCCGTAACTACCACACTCTTATCAATGTCTCTTAGTTTCACTTTTATGTCCCACCTACGTATGGAATAATGCAGTTCCTGGTTTTTCTGATTTACTTATTTCGCTTCATATCATGTTATCAAGATCCCACCATTTTGCTGTAAATGATCCGATGTCATCATTTCTTATGGCTGAGTAGTATTCCATAGTGTATATGTGCCACATCTTCTTTATCCAGTCATCTATTGACAGGCTTTTTGGTTGTTTCCATGTCCTGGCCACTGTGAACAATGCTGCAATGAACATGGGCTGCATGTGTCTTTACGTATCAATGTTTCTGAGTTTTTGGGGTATATACCCAGTAGAGGGATTGCTGGGTCATAAGGTAGTTCTATTTTCAGTTTTTTGAGGAACCACCATACTTTCTTCCGTAATGGTTGTACTACTTTACATTCCCACCAACAGTGGATGAGGGTTCCTTTTTCTCCACAGCCTCTTCAACATGCAGACATCCTGGGTTCCATCCATGGTCAGGGCACACATGAGAAGCAACCACCTGCTTCCCTTCCCCTTTCTCTCCCTCTTTTCTCTCTCTTCCCCTCTCACAGTCAGTGGCTGGATTGGTTTGAGTATCAGCCCTGGGTGTTGAGGATAGCTTGGTTGATTTGAGCATCAGCCTTAGACGAGGGTTGCTAAGTGGATCCCAGTTGGGGTGCATGCAGGAGTCTGTCTCTATCTCCCCTCCTCTCACTTAGAAAAAAAAGAATGGACACACTTCTAAGTAATCTATGGGTCAAAAATGAAATCACAATCAAACTTAGGAAATACTTTAAATTGAACAGTAATGAAAACACAACACATCAAAACTGTAAGATGCAAGTACAGCAATGTTTAGAGGAAATTTTCCAGCTTTAAATGCTTTTATTAGAAAAGAAGAAAGATCACATTGGAATGAACATACTGGGAAGCTGGTTACATTGCCACATTGGTTATTTGGTCTACAGGTTAAGAGCTATCATTTGGAGAAGGCCAACTGGAAGCCTCAGAAATTGTCCTACATTTGAGCGGGGGTGGGTGGTGGGTGAACTTTCCAGATCGAGGGAATAGCAAGTGTGAAGTAAGTATTGTACTTGGTGTGCTTAAGAAATAAGAAGGAGGCCAGGCTAGAGGAGGGTAGGCATGGGGGGAGAGTGGTAGGAGATGGGTAACTGGGGTTACTGTGGTTTGTAGACTTTTATTCTGAGTAAGATGGGGAGCCCATGAAAAGTTTTTAGTATTGGAGTGACATGATCTGACTTAAATCTTCAAAGGATTGTTTTGGATAATTTGTTGAGAATAGACTATATGATGACTGTTGGGGACCGAAAAATAAACAGGGTATTTTGCAGTTTGGATATTTAGGGGACAGAGGTGTTGGGCCCAACCTCCCACCTCACCTGCCTAATTAAGTTAACAAAGGCTTGTGCTTCAGTACTAGACCTGCCTGCCCATGTTCCCCAGAAGAGACCGGAAGCTAGTTTCTTCTTGATGTAAAGTTAGATTGACTAGTATGGTGGGGGTTGTCTTTGAGTTGCCTTGGAAACTTAATTTAATTGCTAATGGTCCACATTACCCAGAAAATAAAGACGGGTGTTTTCTGAGGGCGGCCATGATTTTGCGGCTCAACCAGTAGTGACTGTTGGCAATGAGCTGTGGCATCCTCTCGAACCCATCCTGTATATATCTTTAAGTCTCTGTCTATTTTTCATTCAATTTTGTACCATTTCCCGCTTGAGACCCTGGAATAGATTCAACGTGCAGGATATGGCAGATGACAAGGATAAAAGGCAAGGAGATCAGTCAGGAGGCTTTTTAACATATTTCAGTGGTGACTTGGAATGGAGTGGTGGTGGAGGAGGGCAGAAGTGGACATATTGTGGGTATTAGAACCAACATAATTTGCTAATACATTTATTATGGTGTGTGTGAGAGAGTAGTATAGATTGTCTCCAAGATACTTGCTTTATTTTTAAATGTTTTTTCCCCAGTTTCTTTGAGATATGATTGACATATAACATTGTATAAGTTTAAAGTGTATAATATAATGATTTGATAATATGTATATATTGTGAAATGATTAGCACACATTTAGTTAACATCCATTACCTCACAGTTACATTTCTTTTTGTCGATGAATACTTTTAAGATCTACTCTCTCAGAAACTTTCAAATATACAATATAGTATTCTTAACTATAGTTATCATGTTGTACATTACATCTTCAGAACTTATTGTGTAACTGGAGGTTTGAACATTTTAACAACCTTTACCCAATTTTCCCACCCTTCAGCCCTCACCTCTGGCAACCAGCAATCTGATCTCTGTTGCCAGGAGGTGTTTATTTTTTTAGATTTCACATATAAGTGAGATCATACAGTATATTTGTCCTCTCTCTGACTTCCTTCACCTTACCACAATGCTCTCAGGGTCCATTCCCATTATGACAAATAGCAGGATTTCTTTCTTTTTATGGCTGAATATCTATCTATCTATCTATCTATCTATCTATCTATCTATCTATCTATCTATCATCTATCTATCTCCATCTCCATCTCTATCTCTCTATCACATCGCTTTAATTCATTAGACTCTAAGATATTTGGCTGTGGCAACTAGGGGGGATGAAGTTGCAGTTTCTCAGATGGGAAGACTGTGAGAGGAACAGGTTGGAGGAAGTGTACTAAAATTGGGGGCTTGGTTTTGATCAAGTTAAGAGACACCTACTAAGCAACTAAGTAGAAATGTGGACTTGCATATACACATTTTTAAGCCAAAATTTAAATATAAATATGTCAGCCAGCAGCACAGAGATGGCACTTAAAGCCATGCAGTAGATGAGAACACCTGGGGAATGAGTGCAGATAGAGAATACATATACGTGTAGGTACTGCGTGGTGTGCGTGTCCAAAGACCTTTTAGAAATTCAAGTTTGAGGAATGATGGGATAAGTATGATGTCCCAAAGAAGAAAGAAATTTCAGAAGGAATTAATTATAGAAAACATTGTTGTCTTCAGTACTCGATTAAATAATTAAAATGGGAAAAGTGAGAAACCATGGAAATAGTTACTATGGAGACTTCAACATTCCAGGAATGGTAAGCTGATTGGACCTCACTGTGACCTGGGAGCCTCATATAGGAGATGGGATGGCAACCAAAGCAGACCTTCTCCCTTGAACTTTGATAAGCAGCCTCTTCTCAGGGGAAGGAGCCAGACGGCTTTGCAGAGTCCCAGCATCAAATTCAAGATACATTCAACTTTACTTGGGCTAGCCTAATCTTTATTAGAATCTGGTGTCTAGGACATTTTCCACAAAAAAAAGCTTAATAGGAGATTAAGGTTGGCATGATGAGAGAAGAATGGAGATGGGAACCGACCTCATGGATCAGAGAGGGAACAAGGAAGAACATGGAGAGCTAGGAAGAGAACTGTATAGGAAAGGCACCTTTGCCAGCAGGATGTGACCTAAAAGGTAAGGATGGCAGTGCTGTTAAATGATGGGTTGAAGACATTAATTTATTTTTCTGTCGTTCCCAGTTCTCATTGAAAGTAAAATAAGTAAAACCATAAGGTTTCAGAGAAGAGGAGAAAAGGCAACAATGGACAGGAAATGCCAACACATTTTTGGAAGACAAATAGCAGAACAGAGGAAGATGGAAACCAAGTGCTGCTGATGAGGATTTAGGCTTTGTTCAGGATTGGACAGCACAGGTAGTATGCAGGATGAGACTGAGTCATGGAGCTACCGAGCTGTGAGTGTTACTGGAAAGTTTGTGTTACACAGTCTGACTGCATCTCCAACCCTGTGTGAGAAGCCAGACCTAAACCCCATAGAAAGGGTCTGATTTAATGGATAATCTATCATCTATCTATCTATCTATCTATCTATCTATCTATCTATCTATCTAACTATCTATCATCATCATCATTATCTATCTATCATCATTATTATTATTATTATCTATCTATCATCTATGTCCATTTATGCACATATATACACACATACACACACATAAATATATTCTATGTATACGTATGAGACAGAAATTTATTTCATCTTATACATTCAGCATGTACTCCCTAAATGTTTTAAAAATTTTATGTACAATTTACCATTGTACTTTGTTTTTATCCTTTCTGTACTTTGTTTTCCTTGTTGAGTTTTCCATAAGAACTATTTTATATTAAGTCTTCCTTGAAAGACTTATTCATGGTAGGGGTGTTTTGATTAGCACTCTCATGGGAAACAAATAATCTACATCTGTACCCACAAACTTCTCTCTAAACCTCCTTTTTGTGTCATTTTCCCCATCTAATTGCTTCCAAGTTCCTTTCCATCTGGCCAAACTATCAGCCCTTTCCCATAAATTAGGAAAGATTCATACCTCAGGCAATCTTCCATCTCAACAAAATGGACAACAAAATGTTCTTGGGATTTCTGATTTACTTGTATAATCCAGAGCTATCTGTAAACCAGGAAAATAATATTTTCCTTCTCAATGACTTAATGTAAGGAGCTCCTTATGAGCTCATAAATAAGTGCGATGACAACACGGCAGAGCAGGATAAGAGCACTGGGGAAAGAAAGCAGACTCATGTATTTTGTGCCTAAATATCTATTTGAATTGAGTTCCATTTCGACCTCCCTCGCTTGATGATAGAGTCCTGTTGGGCACTACAGGATTGTTGGCTTCATGGCTTTCGGGATCAGATAACACATCCAGGGTGGGTCACTCCAGCTGCACGTTCATTTGATGGATCATGACATGAGCTCTCTACCAAGATCTAGTAAGCTGCCGCAAAGTTTTAATCAAAAGAATAATTACTTGCTAAACCTCTACAGGATTTTGCTGTGATTCTTCCACTGGAATTTGCTGTAATTTTCACAGTCAAACAATATCCTGGTTTACCGGGCCGTTTGAGAACTTGAATTTGCAGTGTCAAAGCTCAAATGGGAGAGTTGTTTGCTCTATAGCTGGACAACTGGAGAGCTTTCTCTTGCTCCTAGCCCACTCATGTATGATAGACTTTTGGGTCACTCACTAAATAGACAAGTGTAGCCCACTCAAGTAAGGTACTTTTTCTATAAAATCCGGGCAAACTACAAAAATTGATTAATGCTACATTAGTGAAATTAATGTGCAGAAACTTGTTTTTAATATTGGAGGAGCTAACTTAGTATGGCTCAGACCATTGGACTCCCAGAAACTTTATTGAAATAGCCTCTGAATTAGATTTATTTCTCCATTTATTGGCATGCATGTGTCTGGTACCTGCTACTTCCTGTTCACTAGGTTCTGTTAGCATGATATCAATGTAGTAAACCAATGCAATGATCTGTAGGTTGGTAAAGCAATCTGTTTTGGAGAGGTGAAATAGTGCTGTGTAAAAATTTTGAAAAGTTATCCTTCTGATCCTGCCAAATGAAAGCAAAATACTTCTGGCATTGTTTACTTTGAAAGATAGATAAAATCATTTCTTAGAACAATGTCTGCTACTAGATATAATGGGCTTTGTTGATCTATCAAAATGAAGAGACCACATCTGGAACAGCTCCAATTAAAGTTAGCAATGATTCAGTGCTCTCTTCCAAGACCCAGTTGTCTTCTGGCATAGACCAAATGGTGAGTTGAATAATTGTGATAAGAGTCACCAATTCTGTATCTTTCAAGTTATACTTGGTAGCATTAAACTCAGAATTTTTCCACAACAATATAGTATTACTTTTGATTTCCTATTTTGGTAGGGAAAGAAAGATCCAGGGACTTTCACTTGGCCCTTATTAACATAACAATTCTTACTCAGTGTGTCAAGAAGCCAATGTAGATGTGAATTGCTGAATATAGCTATTCCAATAATGCACATAGAAACTATAAATATTTCCCTAAAATAGTTTTAGCATTCCATTGGACGAATCTTGTAGGGACTTAGGTCATCACTCCATTTTCCACATAGCTTTCATAAACTCCTACCCTGATTTCAAGGCTGCATTAAGTGTGTTCTAGGTCCACAAAGATTAGTCTTAGGTCAGAAACAGTGGACAGGGAGATCCACCATCATAAAAATGTCAATTATGACCCATATATCATTGACCATTGTGATGGTCAAAGGTTTTCCATTGCAGCCAATAAATGGTGTTGGTTTAACTGGATATCAATACAGAAAAATGGCTCTTGACCCTTACAAAATGATGCACAAAAATAAATTCTAGAAGAATATCAGATCTTGCCATGAGAAGTAAAATGATAAGCTTTTTAGAAAAACATAAGATACTATTTTTATAATCTATGAGGAGGGGAGTCTAAGACAGATTCTTAGTGGAGCACAAAAAATTACACAGAAAGGGCTGCCATAAAGGAAAAATTGATAAGTTGGACCATATTAAAATTAAGAATGTATCCATCAAAAAATGATCAAGAAACTGAACAGGCAAGCTTCAGGTGGGACTTGAATCCATACTATATAAGAATGCCTACAAATTAATAAGAAAAAGGCAGAATGACCAATAGAAGATAGCTAAAAGTTGTGAAAACCCAAAGAGAATATCCAGATGGTCAGAAACATATGAAATGGTAGTCAAATTCACTAGCCATCAGAGAAATGCAAATTAAAACCATAATGTGATACATACATATAAACACATATAATAGAATGGCTACATTGAAAAACACTGTAGAGGTTAATTGTCATGGCTGGTGGGAGTGGGAGACAGGATTCTCATACAGCACTGATGGAAGTACAAATTGGTGTGACCACTTTAGAAATTGTTGGCAGTATCTGCTAACATTGAAGATTCACATACCCCATTAGTTGGCATACATCCCCAAAATGCATACATGGTTTCATCAAAAGATCTGAAAATAGGGCCCTGGCCGGTTGGCTCAGCGGTAGAGCGTCGGCCTAGCGTGCGGAGGACCCGGGTTCGATTCCCGGCCAGGGCACACAGGAGAGGCGCCCATTTGCCTCTCCACCCCTCCGCCGTGCTTTCTTCTCTGTCTCTCTCTTCCCCTCCCGCAGCCAAGGCTCCATTGGAGCAAAGATGGCCCGGGCGCTGGGGATGGCTCTGTGGCCTCTGCCTCAGGCGCTGTAGTGGCTCTGGTTGCAACATGGCGACGCCCAGGATGGGCAGAGCATCGCCCCCTGGTGGGCAGAACTTCGCCCCTGGTGGGCGTGCCGGGTAGATCCCGGTCGGGCGCATGCGGGAGTCTGTCTGACTGTCTCTCCCTGTTTCCAGCTTCAGAAAAAAAAAAAAAGATCTGAAAATAATAATAATAAAAATAATAAAGATTATGAAACTTGGTGAGCTGATAACTTGGTCCTGTGAATTCTGAGAGTGGAATCCTAACCCTCCACTGACCCATCATCTCTAGCGCATCACATTTCATCACATTTATCTATAATTGTGACACTTTCTTTCTATATAGCAGGCAGGACTCTCTTATTTTAGAGTGGAAATTTATTTTATTGAGAATGCTAAATAGTTCTCTCAAGTTTCTAGCTTGATCCTCTGGTGATTAACTTACAGATATTTGCGCATTTGACCCTTCAGAAGGACAGTTTCTATCCCTTCCTTCTATATTCTGCCCACTGCCTTCATGCTCTCTTTTCTTTTTGTTGACTGTCAAATGTGCTGAATACATTCTGCTTCACTGGATGTCACCATACAGTGTATAGGGATTGCATTTGCCCCCACTCTCTGCACTTGATTTATGGTTAAATCACCTCTAGGACCTAACAGTTATTCACATGTTCTCCTCTACCATGAAGGCATCCAAAACCCACTACTCAGTTCTTTAATACTTTGAACCAATGTAAACATGATACACTGCAGGTCCCAGAATATACAATATCACAGCTAGATTTCTTGTCTTTATAAACCCATCCTACCCTGCTCCCTCCCTGACATGAACATGGGCCATAGCTAGTAGAACTTTGAAAAGCTTGCATTCATGATTAACAGTAGGTGGTATGTATCTATAGACTTCCTATTTTATGGCTTTAGGACTCTCATTTTCTTAGCCTTCTTTGTGTTTTCCCCCCTTCATTCATGATCACTAGCAGGTGGTTTTCCTTGGGGCACCATTTTTATAATCACCCTATGAATGTTGTTTCATCTGGAGGGTGAACAGAGAAGTATAATGCTATTTTGACATGTGGGAGCTGGGCTCTCAGCTGTGCTCACTCATTACTTAAATGACTCACTTTAGTTCACCAACTTTAAAGAGTATGCAATATCAATTTGTACTTCAATAAACCTTTAAATTTTAGAATTTCAAGAGTCTACTGTTTTGAAGTTAAAACATTAATTAGGTTTTCCTTAATGGTCTAACATTCTAATTTATATCAGTACTTTCTCAGTGGGATCATTAAGGAATAGAAGAGACAGGGATTTTGAAATACAGGAGTCCAAAGAAAGACTAGATCCTTGGTAGAAAATTATAACCATCATTTCAGCATCTAGTTCACTTATGTTTAACTATTTCTTTGAATCTGTCTTTCAACTCTTCTTAGACCAAAGAATCAGCTGTCATGCTTTCTGTTCCTTACTTTTAGAACTCTAGACTTTGTTTACATAGTGTCTCTTTTTTTCAACACTTTGTAAGAGAATAACATGACCAGGCCTAGGAATAGCTGTGAAGTAAATGAAGTATGTCTTCAGTGCCCTCAAATATTCCATTATGCCCAGAAGTCTTCCTTTCCTTTTTCCCCTTATTTCATTAAGTACAGTTTATTATCATGAGCTTCCTCTACTGGGAGGACTGAGCCATTTTGATGGTAGAGTATAATGTTACTGAAACATCACAATAATCATCTACCAATGGGAGTGATATTAGAGGAGCTGATACTGGATTGCTAGGTTGCAGTTTCTTAAGTGAGATAAGACAGGTAACCTGATGAGGTCTTCTGCTTTTGCATTTATAGATATATTCAAGAAACTTCCAAAGAAGTAAGTACATTAAGATTTTCATTTTGTCATGCCTTAAGCCAGTGGTCAGCAAATGTTTTCTATCAAGGGCCAAATAAATATTTTAGGCTTTATGTATCATATGATTTCTGCTGCAACTACTCAATTCTGCTGTGGTAGCATGAAGTATCTATAGACTATATGGAAACAAATGGGAGTGGCTGAGTTTTCAATAAAACTTTATTTAAAATACAAGTGGCAGAGGAATTGGCCAACAGGTTATAGTTTGCCAACCCCTGGTTTAAGGCCAAGATTACTTATGCTCCTGGGTCATTCAGTTTCATCTATCCTTTGTGCTCCAGTTCCCCTAAAGAGCAATAAAGTGAAGCCTGTGAGTGTTGCACAGTGTAGGCATGTAAACATACACACACACACACCTCTGTAAAATTCTTGCCTTCTCTAGTAGTTATTCTCCTGCTACTGAGTCTAAATCTTAAATTAAAAAATTTTTTTATTGAATTTGTTGGGGTGACTTTTGTTAACATAATTATACAAGTTTCAGGTGCACAATTCTGATACATCATCTGTATATTGCATTGTGTGTTCACCACCCCAAGTCAAGTCTTCTTCCATCGGCATCTATCCGCCCTCTATCCTCCTCCACCTCCCTAAATCTTAACTTTCATTAAAGCCGTTTCTAGGACTACATTTCTAGTCCCTGTATTTGACTTTAGTTACTGAAGATAAGACATTCTCAGGGGAAGATAGATGCCCTAAACTTATTCACCATCTGGTCAAACACAGTGGGAGCCAATTGTCATTGAGGGCAAGGTGTGCACACCTGTTCTTTCTTGCACATGGCAGATTTACTGTTTCAGGCGTATGAAGTTGTATTTGTCCACAGCTACGGCAGTTAGGCCTATTTTTAAAGCTTGAGCAAATACATCCTCAAGTTGGGCCAGGGTCAGTTGATTGATGACTCAAGAATGCTAAATTCCCACGTTGGAATCTGACCAACAGTTACATTGTTCTGTGCACTGCCTGCTGTTTCCTACACAGATAATTACCAGAGGCTAATTTACAGATGCCAGCGGGAACGGAAATGGAGTGAATGGCTGCCCACAGAGCTAGGAATTGGATTTTATCAGGAGTCATGGGGAAGAACGTTTGCTCTAAAAAAAAAAAAAAAAAAAAAAAAAAAAAGAAAGGTTCAGAGAAGTGACTAGTTAAAAAATATGGCAGCAAAATGACTTATCCAAAGGGAAGTACAGTATTTAAAAGCATTGCTTTAGAGTTAGACAACCTGAGTTTAACCTCTGATTGTTCCACCTAATAGGTAGAAACTTGGCTGAATTACTTAACCTAAGTCTTAATTTCTTACCTGCAACATCAAAGTAATAGTAGACTCTATTTCAAAGTTGTGATGATTAAGTAAAATAAACACGTAGAACATTTATTTCAGTTTCTGGAACATAGTCAATAATGACTAAAAGTTATTCTAATTCATGCCTCCAATCTGGTGTTTAAGTTTTCTTCTGTATTCAACAATCATAAACATCTTTACCTTCATCATTTGCTCAAGGTTACTGGAGATTTCAAGGGCATTTAATTGCTTGTCCTATAGGACATAAAACGTGAGATCCATGAATTTAAATGAATCGTCTAAGGTTAGAGATTGATGGAAAACATAATTAAAATTCACCCTTGATCCTCTTGTTAATGTAGGATTTCCCAAATTTGAGCTTCTCCAGAAAGGTACACTGATCCTTTTGACTCAGTTTAGTTCTCATGTTATTCTGCTAATCTTAACATCAGAGGCAAACTTTTAAATGGGAATAACCTCTGGCAAATTATATCCTCTGAACTCAGTTTTTCATTTCTAAAATGAGCAAGTTGGTATGTAGAGGTGATACCTACAGTTTTTTCTAATTCTGGAATTTTATAACTAAAGGTTTTGTAGAGGAACTTACTGAGGTGAACAACTAGAGTCATGGAAATGGGTAGGCGATGGTTGACTCATGTCATTAGTTTCATGAGAGGATCAGTCATTAGAGTTAATGATAAACTCAGGGTTGCAATGATCACCAAGACCAGATTTCCTGCATCTGCAAAAACATCTTTGCTATTGCGTTTGACGGCCAACGGAGAACTGCCTCTGGGATTTGCATCATGCTGTCAAAAGGGAAAGAGCAGGTATGTTAGTGTGTGAGAAAAACAAAGTATATAATAAATCAGCTATGCAGATAATTAAGTAAGTAAATAAGTGCCTCTTTTATTGAACAGTTGCTTAGGTAAATTTATTTTTATCTTAGAAATTATTAGTGCCATAGGTACTGAACGGTGAAAATGATGTTATTTAGAATTCACTTTAAATACACACATACACATACACACACGCACAGGTCCACTAATGTTACCAGTTATATTTCTCAGTGCTGAAAGCATTTAAATTGAACTACTTCATGTGTTAGAAGGAACTTAGTAATGGAGCAGAAGAGGGCTACCTAGTTTCCTAAATTCCAGTAAGATACTCAAATCACTAAAGGAAGATAATCTTTTTAAGAACAGCATGGGGGAAAACAGCAGAAATATTTAGCAATACTCTTACAGAGAAGTTTAGAATTGGAGCTGGATATTGTTCATGAATTTAAATGATAACTGAATAATCTAATACATAACTAATGCAACTACTGCTTATTATAGTAATCAAAGTTTATACTTGGAATACACATTATCTTTAATACACATGCTTCAAAATCAACAGATTTTCAGAGGTTTATTTTTTTGAGTGTAATTATCTCAAAAGATGGGTAATTCTAGACAATGTGAGACACACTATTCTGTAAAATGAGATGCATGAGTAACCTGAATTAGGCAATCAATACACAAATGATAATTCTCTATATTGAAGCCCATTGCATTTGAGGAACATAGTGTGATTAGAGTGGCCCCTGGAATCAGATAGACTTGCATTTGTTTTAGTTCTTTGCCTTTTACTGTGTGACCTTCAGTTGTTGACTCATTTAAGTCTCAATTTCTTCATTGTGAAATATAGACAGTAATTGTGACTATTGCATAGATGGTGTTGAAAGAATTGGGATAATTACATTTATGACATGCTAAGCACAGTATTAACCAAGTGCTTTGTGCCTTTCTTAATGAGCAGATAGCTTTGGGATAAACATAGGTTTTGGAAAACATATATGAAGTCTTGTTTACAAGACTTCATGCAGAGAAGGTGGGGGCGTGGCATGTTTTTGCCCACTCTGTTGTCTGTGACTTCAGAAGCCAGGTGAACAGTAGCAGGTGATTGTCATAAGCATGCAGGTATGGCGAGTCCTTTAAATACACTGATAAAACTTTTCAAGTTTGCGTCTTGAAATGAGATACTTTTCATTGGGTAGAGAGCTCACTCCTTGACTTTGGTGGATATTTCAAACCATTTGCCCACCTCCTTTTAATTTCTCTAAAAATTTTTTTTTAAAGGGCCTGATTGCTCTCCTGTAGCTATATGCGTTGGCATCCAAGTAGATCATGAGGAAAGCAAGGAGCTGCTACACCGTGACAGCAGTAGGACCCAGAAGCTGGCAATGATAAGGAACCCACTGCATTTTTGAAAAGAGATTTTACTTATTGATTGGAGAGAGAGAGAGAGAGAGATGGGGGAGGAGCAAGAAGCATGAACTCAGAGTGGCTGTTTGCTTCTTATATGTGCCTTGAACGGCTTTTGAACCAGGGACCTCAGCATTCCAGGTTGATGCTCTATCCACTGCACCACCACAGGTCAGGCTGTATTTTTTAATGGATAGTGAGTTAAAGGGAACATTTTGGGAGGAGTCCTATGCCGCCCCTCCCCACCCCCCTTTAAACTTCTCAGTCACACCCAGTAACAGTGAGGCAAGTCAGGAGAGCAGTTCTTGGCTTCTTCACAGTGAGTTAGGCCACTAGTTCATTTACTCTAATGGAGTCTCTTTCTAGAGCTGTCACTCACTTTGGAGAAAGTCACTGAAGTCAGCTGGGTACACTGAAAAGCCCGCTTTCCCCTTATTCCATTAGCTCTTGTTACAGTCTCAATTTTGAGGAAAACTAAAGCAAAGTACAGAAAGTCTGGCAGAATTGCCAAAGATTAGAGGTAAAGCCAGGGAAATTCTAGTGATCACATCACTTTTCTGTGATAGAGGCCACAGCTCGGCACAGGATCTCTGAGTCAGGAGTTACACAAGTGTTCTTGGATTTCCAGAGTATTACACCCATTTCCCTACAGGTGGGTCCTTTTAGAAGCACTATTTTATTCTCTTTTGTTGACACTGCTTTCTAACTTCTTAGATATTAAAAACACCCAAACACACACATATTCCCACTTATGTTAGAAAAATTAAATCAGTTGTCCTAGAATTTGCCCCATTTTGGTTTTTTCCTTTGTTCTCTTTGTCATGTTATGTACCTTGATCTGTATTCTCCATAATACAAGTTAGTGCAGAGGATTGATTAGAGTCGAGGGCAGGTTTTGCAAAAATACTGACTAGGTGGGCCTCTGATTGCTCCACATCAGCAGGCACACGGTATCTGGCTGTTCCTATATGAACCTTTCGGAATCCAGTCCGAGTCCCTGTGTGGCTCTGGAAACTTCCAACCTCACTATCTGTTGCCTATTCACCTGCTAAAGTGAGGTAGGTGTGAGCCACATTAGTCGGAGGCCTCAAACGAAACAAACCTCTACTGCCAAATACTTTGAGACAGGTACTTTGAAAAGGATTTGGGGCACCTTATATGCAGAACTACCGAAAGATACAGAGGATTAAAATACCGTAATGAGGATGGTGGGGGTGGGGGGAGCTGATGGATGTCACAGTGCGGCGTAAAGACGGAGCGGGAGACTGAGGCTGAGAGGCAGCCTCTGACAAGAAAGCTACTCGTGCCCTTCAGCGAGTGAGCGTGCCGGGGAGTCTCTGGTTGAGATGATCGCAGAAGCTTCTCCGCTTCTTCAGATGTTGATTTCAGTTCCGCCAACATCTACCGAAAGCCCGTGTGTTCAGGGAGTGGGCTAGGTTTCATGGACCACGTAGGAAGTTGAGCCAGTCCGTTTCGATCCCTCAAGATGCTCCTGATTCACTAGGATGACACACCGAGTTGCTTTGATCTCGGTCAGGCGGTGGTGAGTGCGGTGATAGAAATGCTTAGTCAGGGCTCGGGGCGCGGTGGGAGGAACTATAAATACTCATTTCTGACAGATAGGACGGGGGAATTCCGCAGAGGCTGTGGCGTTTGAATTGAATTCGAGGAAGATAAATGGATTTTACCCGGTGGAAGGGAGAGGAAAGGGAATTCCAGTTCACGGAGAGAGTTCGCAGGAGAAGGAGGAGAAACGTGTGAAAGTGCCCGCTGCTGTCAGGGCGTGGTGGAAGCTTCATCCTAGACACGCAAAGGAAGCTTAACAGGAAATAGAAACACGCGGGAGAAGGAGGTGGAGGACCAGACTGGGAAGGAGTTGGAAAGCCATGCTGAGGAGTTTTACATTTGTTCCTGTGAGTAATTAGAACCTTTTATTTTTATTTTTTTTAAAGAAGAAAAACAGTATCAATTTTCTATTTCATGAAGGGGATTTTGAGAGTTGCCTGGAGACTCAGGAACAGCAGGTAGAGAATGGCTCACTAGGAGGCCACTTTAGACTCAGCTGAGAGTTTGGAAGGCCTTGAGAAACAGCTGAATGTGAATTGAGAGAAGGGAGTAAAGATGACTCACTTTTAGCCACAAAGTTGATGGCTATGCTGTTTAAAACAGAGCATTTAGGTTGATGAGGAATTTTGTTGAAGGCAAAAAATAAAATAAAATAAAATAGAGGAATTTGAAACTGTTGAGTCCAAACTGTCTGTGACATATTAATTGATTTACCAAGCAAATGAATGATATACCCTATTGTAGGTACTGGGAATAGAAGGTACAGAAACGGGTAAGCTCCAGCTCTTATGAAACGTGCTTCCTGTAGGGGCCCAGTGACAAAAGCTAGGCAGAAAAAAATAGTTTCAGATTTGAATAAGTGTGAAATAGAAGATAAAAGACGCTAATGGAAGGAGAATGACCGGGATGGGGGAGCTGTTAGAATGGTCAGGAAAGGTCTGTTAGAATGAGCGAACAGAGACCCGAGTAATGAGAAGCCAGTCATACCAGGTTCTAGAGTAAGACAAGTCTGGGCAGAGGGAACAGCAGATGGAAAGGAGCCCCCGGCGGGTACCAGCCAGGTATGGACACGGATGAGCAAACCAGTATTGCTGAGGGACACAGAGATGGATAACGGGGTCAGATGGGGATCAGGGATGCCGGCTGTGTGGGTCTGGTAACATAAGCAGTTTGTGTTCAGTAAAAGCACACAGATAGACGGGTAAGCAAAGAAAAGATATTCTCTGATTTATATTTTAAAAAGACCACTCTGTTCCCAGAGAGCAGAATGGTCTCAGCGAAAATAAGAGTGGAAGTGGGGGGAGCAGTGAGGAAGCTCTTGTGGATGACGGTGGTGTCTTGTGTTAGGGAGGTGGCTGTCATGATGGAGGTGGCAAGAGGTAGGCAGAGTCTGGAAGTGGGGGGAGCAGTGAGGAGGCTCTTGTGGATGACGGCGGTGTCTTGTGTTAGGAGGTGGCCGTCATGATGGAGGGGGCAAGAGGTAGGCAGGGTCTGGATACTTTTGGAAGGTTGAGCTGACTGGATTTGCTAATGGAGTGGGAGTGGGTGTGGTGGTGTTGGGGTAAGTACAGGTGGCGGCATTTGTTGAGAGGATAAAATCTTGTGGGGGAGGGGAGAAGTTTAGTGGTCTAGGCTCAGGCGTGTGCCAGGGGTTTGAAAATAAAATTTAAATCCCAAACTTTTTATTAACAAAATTCTTCATTTGGATGTGTTTTAGGCACTGCAAGTTCAAGCAACAACAACAACAAAAAAACAAATTCACGATACTTTCATCAACACTCCTCAATCCTATTCTTATTCTTTAACCTGAGAGATGGCGCCATGCAGTTGATCACATTGCTAACCTGGCTGTCAATCTTATTTCCCTTCTCCTCTAATAGCTCCCGCATCCCCTCTGTGACTGAGCCAGGTGCCTTTCCCTCCCTAACACTTACCGGCCGCCTCTTCTCTTCTCCGTTCCTGCTGGCACCCTGTCTGGCCAAGCCACCTACCGCAGCTAGTGCACTAATTACCTCACTGGTCCAGGGCAGTGTTCTCAGAAAACCTGGGGACACTTGGCAATGTCTGAAAACATTTGTGATTGTCACAACTAGGACAGGGGTGCAAGTGGTATTTAGCAGGTAGAGACCTGGGATGTTGGTGATTATCTTACAACGCACAGGAGATTCCCCAGACTCAACAAGAAACTACCTGCTTCAAACTGTCAATTATCTGGTTCCAATTGCTGTTGAGAAACCTTGACAAAGGGACATCCATTCTTACCATCTGCCTTTTCCCCTGATAAAATTTCTCCAGAGCAGTCTGTGTAATCTTAACAATAAACATGTAATTGTTTATTATTTTTTTAAAAAAATGACATTTCTGTTTACTATTGAAACCCAAAATGAACATTCATTTAAAATTAAAATGAAAAATTCAAATTAAATAAACCCAGTTATTCTAATAATTAAATATTGCTTCAATAGTTAACATTAGGAAAACATTGGTTATCTTAACATACACTAGTTGGCAACTTCCTCTGCGTTAATTCTCTATAATGTAGCTGTGTACGTGCTCTGACTTGTTTTATAACAATTATGGGTTTTTTTACATTTAAAAATATGCTCACTATTAGAATCTACATATATGATATTCAATGTTTAGTAATCACACTTATTAAAAATCCCAACAAAACAGTAAGCACCAAGGAAGTAAAAACAACGCAAACAATATCACATTCACTAAACAAATTGGCATCGTGAAGGGAACAATAAATGAAATTAGCCTTTAATAAACTGTGCTGCTAAAATGAGCTAAACACAACTACTCCAAAATGAGCATTAGAAATAACATGGCAAATTTTGTTGTAAAGTTAGTCGCTTCCCGGCTCTCCTCTCCTGATGAGACGGCACGATCAAGCTCCCAGTACACGTAGAACAAAAATTCCCTTTACTCTGAGGTAGGATTTCAAATGAAACTCCAGAGAGAGTTGGTATCTCCTAATGAAAATGGATATAGTAGGGTATGACTATATTAAACATATTGTTTTTATATTAAGCTACAATATTACAATGAAACTAATTATGTCATACCCTGCTGAGCATCCTTCAGCGGTTTTCTTTGCCATTTGCATTAAGTCTAAGTTCTTGCCTAGGGCTTAGGAAGCTACATGAGGCCCATCTCAGCACCTGCACTCCTACCTTACAACCTGGCCTTCCTGCACTTCTTTCAGATCCTCGCACCCGCAGTGCTTGCTTATCCTTTTATCTCTGCTACTCTGCATGTGCTGTTTTCGGCTGGGGATAGTCTTCCCTCCCCTATTCCTGATTTTCCAGCCAGGCTTCTCTATCCTTCTTATCCTCTTTATATTTGGCTTCAGAGTGTGTATTTGTTGTTTTGTCTGCAGTGTGGAAATTCCCAATGTTTCCATGAGGCTCATTTAAGTTTGCAAGAAAGTATACCCTCTACCCCAATAGAAAAACAAAAAAACTATTAAAACAAAGTAGTAAGTATTTAATAAGTTGTAAGTGTTATGCTCCATTAATACCATTGACCTTCACTTCTGGCTTGGGTTTTCCATAGCACAGTTATGATAATATACATCTGAATGGAGCCCTTGCTAACTGTCATTCATAGTAAAGTAAATGAAATCAATGAGAAATGAAAGCAGAGGAGTGCATCAGGAGGGAGCCGGAGGCCAGAATGGAGTTCAAACTCCTTGAAAATTCCATACAATATTCTTGACCATTCTTCAATACTTCCATAAAATGTCATATAATATTCTTGATCACACTCCAATACTTTCATTAAACTTCCTAGGGGTGATCAATTTCTTTAAAGGATACTAAATCCCATAGTTTAAGAAATAGAGTTATGCTGTGGTCATCTCCAAGTTAATTATTTCTGTATCATTTTAAGAACTAATTTTTCCAAGGTGGAATGTAATTTTCACCCTGTGAGTAGTGCTTTGACCTTCTCTCTAGAAGAGAAAATGTAAAAATCATCTTAATACTCAGTGACTGGGAAGCTGTGTGGCAGATTCACCCGGTGATATCAGGAAGTCCATTTTGGCTCAGTTTGAATTCTGGTTCCCGACAGGGCCGTGCCCTTGCTCCGTAAGTTCTCTGAATTTTTAGCTGATACTATTAGGGAGTAAAATATTTTAATATGTCAAATTGTCAATGAATGCTTTCGTTCAATATAATAGGAGCTTTATGTCCAAATGCCAACATTGTTGGAATTTTATTTGAATGACAAATGTGCATTTATGTATAAGACATTATGTTACATGTATACCAGGGTAGGTTTACAGTTATGAGTGCATGAGGCACAGAATTTATTCTTGTATTATTATTTATTAATTACTATATTATTTACTTGTGTTATAATTATAAACCTATTTTTGCCTACCCTTGTTCGTTATTGATTTAAAAAAAATTACATCAGGCTATTCAATTAGATGGTCAGTTGTTTTAACGGCAAAATCTTGCCTTAACTAGTTGTGTATGATTACCGTAGAATGTGCTCTGAAATGTTTTGAATATTTGAATTCTTAAAACTAAATGCATTTGCTAGTGACAACAGGCAGGCCATGTGAGTAGTGACCCACAAAACTGAAATAAAATGACAGTGTCAAGGAACTAAGGAATTTCAAAATTCTGGAGAATAAGAGATGGGATAATTGTTGGGAGCTCATTTGTTTGGAGTACACTGCTATTCTGTTTAGTTCTATTTCTTAGCTCAGAGAACCATATCATAGCTAAGAGGGTTGGAGAAGTGTCAGAGTTTATCTTACCTACGATGTCTTTCTACTAATTATGGCCGTTAACTCACAAAACCAAAACAAACCCCAAAGCATACTCAGTGTGGGCATGGCCTTTGCAATGCAAAGGGATTAACATGGGACAGATGGCGAGTCTGGGAGACCCTCCCAGCACTTAGTAGTTTTGCCGTGGGAGATAAGCCAAAGTGGGTTCTATGCTAATATACAGTATCACTCACAGATAAAATTAGTTCAGTTTGGCAAGACTTCAACACAGAGTTAGGTGCTTTAAAATAGAACATTTTGTCTTTTAATATTGCAGACTTTATTTAATAAGTCCTGATGTTTTATGTCACCTTTCTCACATTGTAAGGCTTTATGGGCTACATGCTATGATTAGTTAATTAAAACATCCAGAACAGTGCCATACAGACAACAAGGAGTAGTCAATTGTGGGGCGAGTTTATGTCCTATGCACTTTTCTAAGTATTTTACTTGTATTATCTAATTTAATCCTTTCAACAAGCTCATAATGTACATATTTATTATTATAATACATTTTATAATATTTATGGAATTCCTATGATTTTCCAGGCACCAGGTTAGACATAGGTATAACTGACTTTCACTTTACAAGGAGAAAACTGAGGTTCAGAAAAATTGACTTAACTTTGTGCTAGGGCTGCTATTGTAGGGCTGCACATGTAACTATTTGTTAAAATCCATAATATAAAGATATTATCTCTGATTCAGTAAGAAAAGATAGATGGTGTAAAAATGGGTGAAGAACCTCTCTAGGCATTTTACCAAGGAATAAATATAGAAATATGAAAAATATTTTAATCTCTTGAGAAATTTATACCAATAAAATTTAGGAGAAAGCAAATATGTGAGACTTTACCTTTGTTTTTATAAATAAGTTTATTTTTCCACTCTTGTACACCATCCTCCTCCTTTCATTCCCCCCCCCTCTCTTTTTAGCATGAGAGAGAGAGAGTCAGACAGACAGAAAGGGAGAGAAGTAAGAAGCATCAACTCATAGTTGTAGCACTTTAGTTGTTCATTGATTGCTTTCTCATATGTGCGTTGACCAGGGGGCTCCAGTCGAGCCAGTGACCCCTTGCTCAAGCCAGTGAATTTGGGCTCAAGCCAGCAACTTTGGGCTCAGGCCAGCAACCATCAGGTCATGTCTATGATCCCACGCTCAAGCTGGCAACTCTGCGCTCAAGCCGGTGACTTCAGGGTTTTGAATCTGGGTCCACTGGACCACCACCTGGTAAGGACTCCTTTTGTTCTTCTTAGCCATCTTTGTCTCCATCATTCACTACTTGGCTTGACAGGATGGTAAGTGAAATGTACTTCTGAAAGCCTCAAGTGGGTTTGCTTCCTTTTTTAGGGCATCAAGACACTACGTATTTGGGTCAGTTTCCTATTTTTTGCCTTTACCTCAATTAAATGAGTCATGCTTGTCAGTTAAATGGGGAAAAAAGGAAGTTAATCAGGTCCCCTTATTTAAAAATCATCATTTATAATTACACACATTGAGCTGATTGCTAATGATAGAAAGTCTTAAGTTAAAAGAATTATTTGGTTTGGTCTATAGATTCAAGCTGCTGGTTTTTAATATACTAGTTTCCTATGCTACCATTTGTCATTTTCTGTATGTGAACAATCAATTCACTTTTCCCCAAACACTTGAAAGTTTGACACAAGCCTGATACCATGGCAGCCACTTAAGTTTTATTGTCAAGTGGAAAAAAAAATCTGACTTAACTAGGAGAAGAAATAATGTTTTTATACTTGCTTACTTAGAGCGTTCAAGTTCACTGGAATGGCTTGTCTTTTTTTTTTTTTTGAAGCCCTTGGAATAGAGTAAATCCCAGCCTCCCAGAGAGATTCATTAGTTCCAGAGCATAAAGTTGTATGTTGCCACCTACATGCTCAGGAGGAAGACTGCTGAAGGTTAGTTATCTGCAAGGGGAAAGTGCAAGGAGGTCATGGAGAAGTCTGAGAAAGGAGGAACATGTTGTAATGCATGCTTGATAGTCGATATCAGACATAGGCTATTTCCTCCTTTTGTTTCATATCCTGTGGTTTCTGCCATTTATAAATTCTGTATTCCAGCTTCTTTTCTAATTCATCATTCATTCAGTTTTCAACATATTTAGTGAGTACCATTTACATGCCGAGTCTCCTCCAGGTATTCATGATAAACAAGTGAATGAAACTAACAAAACTCTTTGTCTTCAAGAACCTGTATTCCAACGGGGAAGACTGGCAATAAACAATAAACATAATAAATAAGTGAATTAAATGAAATGTTGGATATTCATATATAGTACAGAGAAAATAAGTAGAGCAGGATAAGAGACACTGGATTGTTGACAGGGGTGGTTGTAATCTTGAATAAGATTTTCAGGCTAGGCCTAATATCTGAGCAGAAATGAAAGGAGGCAAGGGATGATGGCAGGATGTTATCTGAAAATTCCATTCTGTATGGAGGGAATAGTCAGTGCAAAGGCCCTGGAGCAGGAGCTTACTTGGTGCACTAGAGGGACAACAAAGAGCCCACAGTGGCTGGAGTGGAGTGAGCACAGGGGAAAGTGGTGATAGGAGATGGATGCTAAGAGTGAATGGCAGAGTGTAAAAAGAGAATCAAGAGTGGAGACGGGGGGAGATAGCCTATTCGAACTTTGTAGGCCATTGACACAACATGAGATTTTACTCTAAGTTAAATGGGCATCTTTGATGAAAACAGATTGCTAGTGAGCAAGTTAGCAAGAAGAGAGAGCAGTTAGTACGCGTGTTGCCAAGGAGAGATGTTACTGATGGAGCCAGGGCTAACAGTGGAAAGAATAGAAGTGGACAGCATTTCCTTGCAGATTGGTTGTAGCATTTAAGAGGAAGATAGTAGTCAAGCATGACTTCAAGGTTTTAGGTCTGAGCAGCACAAGAATGTCGACGAGGAGAGAATGGTGATGACTGCCTGAAGAGCAGGTTTGGGGCATGGGGAAAGACCATGATTTTGGTTTGGGATCTGTATTAAAATTTGACATGGAGTTGAAAACAGAGATATGGACTGGAGACATAAATGTGAGACTGGACATATTGATTGCATTACAAGGTGGAGTCTGACCGAGAGGGCCAAGGTGGTGAGGAAGGGTAGGAAGGAGGTGGCAGAGTGCCTGGGCACTCCAGAGTCAGGAGGTCAGGGCGATAAAGGGCAACAAGCAAAAAAGATGGAGAATGAGGGGCTAAGAAGGTAAGACGGAACCCAGGAGATGTGGGGGATCTGGTAGCCAGGTGCTGGGAGCATACCACGCTGTGGGGTCTTCAGTTGTATTAAAAGCTGCTGAAAAGTCAAGTGCAAGAATGAGAATCAGCCTTTGGATTCAGCCGACTGTGTCGGGGGGGGCAGTTTCTGATGATTTTTATAAAGAAGAGTAGTTTCATTGATGTGATGGGTGATGAACTGTGTTGAAGACATGAGGGAGGAGAGGAATTAGAGACAATGAAATAGATCTCTTTTGAAGAGCTTTGCAGAGAAATACGCTGTAGAAGTGGAAGGGTTTTTTGGGGCTGTTTTTATTTATTTGATTATTATTAAGAAGAGAGAAAGAAGAGCAGGCAAAGGGAGTAACCAAATAGAAAACTTGATAACTCAGGAGAGCTTTCAATGCCTGTTTCAATTTTCTTTCCTATTATGAATTTTATTCTCTCATTTCCTCAGGTCAATTCTCCTTACAATACATTTGTTCCTCGGCATGTCTGGATGACAGAGACTTTGGAACGTCACCAATCAGCCTCTGTTCATCATAGAGCAAAATGATTCAGAATTGAAGAAGAATCTGTCGGAAAGCGACAGCGTGTAATGGATGAAGCGCTTCAGATTTTAATGTTGAACTTTGATTAAACATGGATACCTGTTATTTAAAAAAATTGAAGAGTTTGTAGAAATTCTAGAAAGAAAGCATGGAGATAATAACGATATCTTCTCGTCTGATGATTTAGGGAGGTTTGGAAGGGCCTAGAAGAGTTTGCCTTCTCTGGTCCAATGTGGAACAGTTAAGTGGCTGTAGTGTGGCATTCTCCTTCAACGCTGGGTGGTCTCTGTGGTCCTCAGTTACCAGAAGTCGAAGAGAGTGGATGCACTTATAGAAAGTTCCAGAGAGTGGAGACAAATGCCTGAAACATTCTATTGATAATTTAGTTCCTGCTTGGTAACCTCTTCTGTGACTTTCAACAAGTCATTTAAGCTTCACGCTGAAGTATTCATCAAGTTCACTCTTGGACTTAAATTACCCGAGCTTTTACATCCCTGCTCGATTTTCCACATTAACGGTGCCCGGCTCTCGGCCCCCCTTAGGACACTGTCTTGTAATCATGGCAGGATTTTAGCGTGGGATTTTTCTTTGTTAGGGTTCTTTGGTAAGTGGCTATTTAAGGGGTGGCTTTGTATGGGTGTGAATTTCTTTTCTTTTTTCTTAAGGAAAATAAAAAATATCTTCAAGTTGAGATATCAATCATGTAAGGTAGGCTGTTCAGTAACTATGTGTATAGGAGATGCCTTAGAAAGAGTTATTCTGGAACTTTCAAAAAACCCAAACAACCAAATTTCAATTTCCATACTATTTGCAATATAAACATCTCCGAGTCTCAGAGTGAGCATTAAAGTTCCTGAACATTAACCCTTTTCTGGTGCCATCTACTGCATATAGGTAGTGTATCTTGCATTCTTCAACTTAAAGTTTGAAGTGCTGATTAAAGAACAAAGACATAAATATGAAGAAATAAGAAACACTTGTGTTGCCTGACCTGTGGTGGCGCAGTGGATAAAGTGTCGACCTGGAAATGCTGAGGTTGCCGGTTCGAAACCCTGGGCTTGCCTGGTCAAGGCACATATGGGAGTTGATGCTTCCAGCTCCTCCCCACCTTCTCTCTCTGTCTCTCTCTCCTCTCTCTCTCCCTCTCTGTCTCTCTCCCTCCATTTCTCTCTCCTCTCTAAAATGAATAAATAAAATAAAAAAAAAGATTTATTAAAAAAAAAAAAAGAAATACTTGTGTTAATAACCATTGTTAGCATTATTTTGTGAAAACAAATGTAATGAAGCATTGTCTCTTCCCCGGCTATCATTTTACCATTCCGATGTGCTGGGAATTTTGAGGATCTTTTAACACCCTTTAATGCTTATGGATTCTGGTGCTTATAATTTGATGCCAGCAAAGTGGATCATCAGAGAACCCAGCAACAAAGCCGTAAAACCCTTGATTTACACCTCGGGGCTATCTGCAGGGGAAGCATTTTCCCTTTGTGGGCTGGCACTGAGAAAGATCTCAGCAGTGGTGGGAAAGAGAGTTGAGCTTCATAGTTTCCAAGGAAGATCAATTTTCATTTATTAATAATATGCCATTATGTGGTACTTAAGTGGAGGATAAATAACTTTTTCTGTACCATGGATACTCCGTGGCACCCGTGAGTGCTTTTGTTAAGTGCTTTCTCATTTACTTAGAGAAACATAACTGCTGATGGATTCTCACTGAAGGCCTGGCTATAAATTATTGCTCCCCTCTAACTTTTCTGGGCATATGCTTCGGGAAACGGGGGTTGTTAAGAAAAAAAATTGCAATTTTCTTCTCTTTCCTTGGCTAGGAAGCACTGTGGTGACAAGTTTCTTGTAAGTCTAATTCTTAAAAAAGAAAGCAAAGCTTTGTGACAAGGCAATTGATTAAGAGGGAAAGTACCGAGAATGATGACCTTTCTGCCATGACAAAGAAAAATGAAATTTGGTTTGAGGTTAAAAAAAAAAAGAAAAATAAATAGATTCATTAGACAGTCTCAGGTTGTTATAAAAGGTGATTTTTACTCCCCTTCCCTAATGATTAAGAAAATTTTCAGCAATTTGTAGAAACGGTCACTTTGGTTATTGATTGGTGTGGTTACAAGTTCTAAGGAACCCTCAAAGACGGGAGAACAAATTATCCCTTGTGTTTGCTAGCAGCCCAATCTAGGTTAGAAAACCAACAGTAATCCTGACTTTATCGAAATCTAGAAAAACGAATATTCAGAGAACAACTTGGATTTAATTGTTAGGCTATATATCAATAGTTTGTAAGGAATGGGATTTCCTTTCTTTTGCCCTACAGGACCCTAAAAGTTTTTTATTCTAAGTTCAAGGTAGCACCTTGGAGTGAATATTGGTGTCTTCTATACTGGGAAGAATTCTGAGGTCATTTCAATGTTATTGAGAAGAAAGATCTTATTTGATTAGTGATATTAGGAGGGAAGGTAATGGCAATGCTTGGTGGGTCCACCATCCAGATTCTAGACCAGGTGCTGTCAAACTTTACCTTTAGAGGCCATGTGGTAAATATTTTAGGCCTCCAAGGGCCTATGGTAACTGTTGCAACTACTCAGCACTGCCATAGGCAATACAAGAATGAAAACAAATGATAGTGACCATGTTTCAAAAAAACTTTGCATGTGTGTGCGCGCGCGCACACACACACACATACACACACACACACATACACACACACACAGCCAGCCAGGCTCAGTCCACAGGCAGCAGTTTGCTGATACCTCTTCTGTAGACCATTCACCAAGACCTCCCTGAGTCAGAGTTGCTAGCTCTCCGCTCACGGCATCACATTTTCTCCAGACACTGTCGTCTTTGTGTAGGTGCATTGGTCATTATAGCTCAGGGGTCCCCAAACTTTTTACACAGGGGGCCAGTTCACTGTCCCTCAGACCGTTGGAGGGCCGGACTATAAAAAAAACTATGAACAAATCCCTATGCACACTGCACATATCTTATTTTAAAGTAAAAAAACAACAACAAACCAAAACAGTAACAAATACAATATTTAAAATAAAGACCAAGTAAATTTAAATCAACAAACTGACCAGTATTTCAATAGGAACTATGCTCCTCTCACTGACCACCAATGAAAGAGGTGCCCCTTCTGAAGTGCGGCAGGGGCCGGATAGATGGCCTCAGGGGGCTGCATGTGGCCCGCGGGCCGTAGTTTGGGGACCCCTGCTATAGACTCTATCATGCTTTCACCAAGATTGTTGGACAATATACTCTTCCCAGGGTAAGTGCTGCAGAAGGAAGAAACCTGTGTTAGAGTAAAAGCTGATGCTTTGTCAAGAGAAGTATTTAGGTAGCATGACTTAACATGCATGTGAACAACCTGGCTACATTGGAAGCAGACTCCTGGAGGAATTGTTGGAGCATAGAATTAGGTCCAGTTGAGGAGGCATGCATGTCCCAAAGTCTGGCCCAGCTGAGAGAGCAGGATGACGGAAATTAACAATGTGATAACTTATGAGCTTCAAAAACACAGTATTTTTCATAGGAACCAGTGCCTCTTGAGAATGACAGTTTGCACAGTTTATTCAGTCTTTATTGCTTGAGTAGATTAGAAACTCATCCTGTACAATCCAAATGAAATGACTCCAATTATAACAATATCTTCTGTTATACGTCCCTGCTCCTGCCAAGTCACACCTGCACGGGCCTGCCTCGGAACAGAGTACCGTTGTCAGCATACTTCCTAGAAAGGAAACTTTAATCCATTTCTCGTCAGAAGAAAATTCTAGTTTTCTGCCAAGACAGTCGTACATTTTGGCTCAAGTGTAAGCCAAGCCCGATAAGTTCCTATGTTATAAGATTTGAGCAATGTAGGCTCACCTATTGAAAAACTTCTTCACCTGTTGAAAAACGATTGAGATTTCCAAAATCATTATGTCTTTAAAGCAGGGTGTTTCCAATATGCAAAACAAATGTGAAAAGAAAAATATGAGAAAATGCTTTAGGATTTTTTCTTTTTCGGTTTTAGCGGAGAAAGAATGGGAGTAAAAATATAGCTCTGAATCACACATGTCAGTTACAAGACAGAAGCCAAGATTCTTTCTGACGGGGACAACTTCCAATTTCCTGATGAATCTGGTACTTAAGGTCTTCGTCGTTACTATATTTATAACACCACCTTTCGAATCTTAGTAATTCAGAGTTGTGAGATAGAAATCACTTTTGAAGTAAAGGGTATATTTATAACTGATGTAGACAACAGCATATACTAAAGGAGGTAGACTTGAACACCTTGGAAATATGGCAAATTCTAATTTTTTTTGCATTACAACTCAGAGGTGCATGGGAAATAATGCCCTTTATTTGTCTGCATTTGGGGGATGGTGGGAAAAGGCAACCAGAACCTTTTTATTTTTGTTGCTGATAGAAAAAATATATATAAGCTTATCTATAAAGGTCTTTAGTCCATTTTAAATTAATTTAGTAGCCAAATTTCTTTTTGGAGCTGTTTGTTTTTTTTTCTACTCCAAAAATGTCCCCTGGCCCTGGCCAGTTAGTTGGCTCAGCAGTAGTGCCTCGGCCTGGTGTATGAAAGTCCCAGATTTGTTGCCTGGTCAGGGCACACAGGAGAAGCGACAATCTGTTTCTCCACCCCTCCACCTCTTCCCCTCCTGCAGCCATGGCTCAAGTGAGCAAGTTGGCCCCAGGTGCTGAGGATGGCTCCATGACCTGCATCAGGTGCTAACATAGCTCACCTGCCAAGCAACGGAGCAGCAGCCCCAGAGGTGGGTTGCCAGGTGGATCCTGGTCAGGGCACATGTGGGAGTCTGTCTCTCTGTCTCCCTGGCTCTCACTTGATTAACAAAAATCCTCCCTTATCATCTTTTCATGGCAATTTGACATAAGGTTCATAAAGATTCTTCCTTGGTACAGCATGGTCTTCCTCTCTGGCATCGCGCTGATAGTTCATTTGCCTAAGGTTTTTGTTTTTATTTCATCCCCTATTGAAGTGAACTTGAACTATCTATATGATTAGAGACAAACCTCTCTGCCCAGCTGCTGATAGGAGCCCACCTTGGTTCTTATTAGGATAGAGCCTCTGAGTCCTAACCAAATCCTCTCTGCAGCCCCTGATGTAGGCCCTTGAGTCACTACCTCAACATGGGGGGACAGTCTCCAGGCCTCCCCTGTGCACACAAGATTGCCATTTCTCTTCCATTGCAGCTGCCTCATGTTGGCCCAGAGTCACCCTGAAGGGTGGTCTCCTCCCAAGAAACCATGACCTCCTCTGACTTCTTTGGAGCTTCTGTATTCTTAAAAGTCTCCTTGATTCAGGTCTTAGAGCGAAGGTGCCAGGGCTGGGGAGGTCAGGTCCTGGTATAACCCTAATCCTCATGCTCACTCTGAAATCTCTTCCTTTCCACTAATGAGATTTCTACTTTTCTACCTGCTGTCCCATGCCCTGGAGACTTTGGTGACTAATCATCGTGATCACCTGGGACTGTTCTGATTTTAGAACTGGAAGTCCTGTGTCATTAGGAACCCCTTGGTCCTGGGCAAACTGAGATGGTTGGTCACCCTACCTGTGATAAATTAACTTCACGGCCAAGCTCTCGGTGCCAAAGTGCTTTAGGGAAAGGAAAAATTAATGGCTCAGAAAGAAACCACACGGGGAAATATAGAATTACAAAATATTTATCTTCACTACAGAAATAACAGCAGCAAGTTTTGTTTCTGTTGTACCTAGCAACTAGTTTGTTGAAAAGGAGCTGAAGTCACTACAGAAGTAAAGTCTGGCCAGAAGCTGATCTGATGAAAGTAAAATGGCTGCCACGCTTGTGAACTCTTCCTCTTATAGATGTTTTCGCTCCAGTATGCCAATCACATTCAAAATTTTGAGCAACTTGAATCAGTTGAGAGAATATTTTACTGCAAAATAACAGAGTTCTGAAATATCTAAAATATAAACATAAATAGGTATTTTCACTGTGTAAAGCAATAGTCATTCACTTCATAATAATTGAAATGGAATGAAAGGGGGGATAGAAATGACAACTATCAGTAAATGACTAAAGCCACGCTTGATTTGGGGGAAGTCGAAGGAAGCCCGGGCAGCTTGCCTGGATGTGGCTGTGAGATCTTGGTGTTGACAGAGGGTAGACAGCCTGAGATGCGCTGACCTGTGGGTGTCTGGAGGGTCCCAGAGGCAGAAACCACGGACCAGCATCTCAGCCCTGTCAGTGTCTTAACGGTGTATCCCAAGCCCAGTAATGATTCAGGAAACAGCAACGATTTGACATCGCTAAGAGACTGTGGTTGTGTTCCAACAGGGGTGTGTGGATGAAGCCTAGGTGAGAGGACGTGAATTCTGGGAGAAAGATGTCTAAGCCAGCTGGACAGCTTCTCAACAAGCAGGGTTTGCTCTTAGAGTAAACAGGGCAGGGCTTGTCATAGGAAAAGGCCAGTAAGGGCAAGAAGAAATCACATATCGCAGTAGAAGTTTGTGGAATACACATAAGGGAGCAGAAAAGTCATAACCTGACACTTAGAAGAAGCCCAGTGACCTTTGCTGGGGCTGCTGGCATAGGAAGTGATCAGAAGCTAAAAAGACTTAAGGTATCAAGTGGGTATACTTGTACTACAGACTGAGTACTAGACCATTATGTTCAAATTCAGTCTGTCTTCTGGACCCTGGGACTGCAGGAGCCCTTGGGTGGGGAGAGCTGGGAGGAGAGGGCAATTACACCCGGGTGATAGGGTTAGGAGCATAGCTGCCTAAGTGCTATTTTATTAAATTACTGAGGCTGCTTGCAGCCACCAGAAGCTTTGTTTCACTAGCAGGCGTCCCCTGGGCTGCATGCGGCCCCCTGAGGCCATTTATCTGCCCCCCCCCTGCTGCACTTCCGGAAGGGGCACCTCTTTCATTGGTGGTCAGTGAGAGGAGCACTGTATGTAGCGGCCCTCTAATGGTCTGAGGGACAGTGAACTGGCCCCCTGTGTAAAAAGTTTGGGGACCCCTGCTAGAGTATTTGATTGCAGTATGAATATAAGAGCTGGAAGGGATCCATTCATTTACATGTTCATTAAAAAAAATGAATGTTTATTGATTCTCTGTTATTTGCCTGTGTTGAGTGGTGGGGACACACAGGTGACATAATTACAAGTTGGGGGAAGACTTGGATTCTTGAGAGAGGAGTCAGACTAATATACAGCTACTTGTGGAGTGGTACTAAGAGGGTCAGAGAGGATGTAGACAGCCATCGAAGGGGCATCCATTTATTCTAGACTGGGTGTGTGTGTTTAACTGGCTCTCTGCTCGCATAACCTTCTCATTTTACAGTGGAAGAGTAGAAAGATTAATTATTTTGTGTCACCTGAAACATCAAGGTTTACATCTTCTGCAGTGAGAACGGTATCCTCGTGATCCTAGGTACATGGTTAGGTAAGGCCTGACAAAGCTCTAGATGGGACCAGTGACCCCAGCTCCTCCCTCCACCTGCGCGGGTCTGAAGGCCTCCAGGTGATACGAACACAGGCATGAAACTCCCAAGAGTGTCAGGCAAACAAGTTCAGTTTATTTCTCCCTTTGCAAGGACGCTTTCTTGCTCATCCTCTGTAAGATGGTGGAGTTTGGGGGTGGCAGGGAACCCCTTCTGAAGCACTGCCGGGGACATGCCCCGGCCTTCACATACTCTCCACGGGATGCTGACAACCTGCCAGATGGCGTGACTCCCCTCGTCTTCCGCACTTCCTGTTTGGAAGTTTCCCTAATGAAGTTCACTCCACGCCTGCGCTGCGTAATATCGTGCTGTTTGCTTTCATCCATCCCATTGCACTTCCATTGGCATCTGCCTGTACCTTCAACACATAGGGACAAACCCCCGAATGGATGGAGAAAGAATCCAGCACAAATCTAGAATTTGAGAAGCTCTGCTCAGACCAAAAAGTAGAAGATTGTGGCATTATTTCATAGAGTAACCTCCATTAGGATATTAAATAACCTACAGAGAATGCACTAAGTGTTTTGGTCACCTTCAGTGTGAAGGAAAAGTTAAAGAGGTAACACATTCTATTTAGTGGAGCTGCCATGCCGTGCTGGAAATAGGAGACCTGTGATTAAATTCCTGCCACTCTGACTTTGAGTAAATCGCTTTTCCTTTTAACGTTTTTATACACTGGCTAATACTGAGACTATTTTAAAGTTATTATGATAGTTAATAAAAGACAAAGTAACACAGTGGCATAACACAGAGCCTGGAACAGAAAGGATGCTTCTGAAATGTTTACCAAATTCAGTAATGCTACTCATACGTTAATAGTAAAGGACCCCAAAGAGCACTCAAAACAGCATATAATCAAATGTTAAATTGTGTGGAACTCAGTGGAGGAAGTCATGAAGGCTTATTCGCAAGTGGGCTTGATGAAAAATTAGCTGTCACATCCGGGTAATGAATTTCACATGAACTTGGTCAGAGAATGCAGCCTTTGGATGCTGAATCCATAATTTTAGTTTTACATCAGATAAAGAGTATTTACATTATTTTCTGTTTTTAAAACCAATAATAGACACGTGGTAGAAAATAGGAGCAGTACAGAAACTTAAAATCAAATAAACGGTAAAGCTCATTTTTAGAGATAACCATTATTTGTTTGTTTATTTTACTTTTAAAATATTGAACAAGAATATTTATGATTGATGGACAATGTAGAGGTAAGATTTCTGGTGATCTGTGCCATTAGGAAGTATCTATTTTTAAATTTATTTTTAAATTTTTTGTGTTGGCATGGTTTCAAAGTCACTAGTCATCAGAGAAATGCAAATTAAAACCACAATGAGATATCACTTTCCACCAGTCAGAATGGCGCTCATTAACAAAACAAGACATAATAAGTGCTTATGAGGGTGCGGAGAAAAGGGAACCCTCCTGCACTGCTGAGATAGCTAGCTCGTTTCCTAGCTTGGAGCAGATTAAGGAGCAGGGGAGGATCCGACATGTCCAGTTCAATAAAATTAGTGGAGACCAAGAACAAGATCCACGAAAATGTTTTGCACAGAGAGTTGACAAAAAGAAGTGATCTTGTTAAACAGGCAGAGCTCACACAACTCTTTGATTTAAAGACTAGCTGGCCAATAGAACCTTAAGTGATGATAGAAGTGCTCTGTACTTGTGCTGTTCAACATGGTAGCCATTGGTGACTGTGGCTGTTGAGTTTAAGGGACTTGATCTTAAATTTTAATAAACTTAGTAACTTTAAATTTAAATAGCATGTGTAACTAGTGTCTATAATTTTGGGCAATGCGGCTCTAGAGTGGCTTCCTTGAGTAGGAAGGGAGCCATGGAGACTGCAGGGTCAACTCGAACACCATCGGCTTCCTAGACAGTGAGAATTCCTCCCAGAGTTGGTGGTAGATTGATTGTCAGTTTCAGCATTTGATATTGGAAAGTTTTATCTTTTGTGTGTGTGTCCTCATAAGTATTTTGGTAGAAATTCAGGAATAACTGCATGGGTGAAAGTTACATATCATTTTAGAGCATAAGCCTACCATATTCTTCTCCATCTTTTCTTCCTCCCTCCCTCCCTCCCTCCCTCCCTCTTTTCCTTCTTCCCCTTCTTCCTTCTTTCCTCCCACACTAAGTTTGTAAACAATACTTAGGCCAGTTTTATTCTGCTTCTTTCCACTTTGGACTTTTAAGAAATCAAATCTTATTTAGTATAAAAAAGTAAATGTTGAGCTTTTCTTTATGGCAGGTATATAGATTGTCAAATAATTTTTTTTCCCAAATTCTCAGTTCAGAAGTTATTTTCTTAGCCATTTTGCAGCATTATCTTTCTTAAAGACATTTTAAGATCAATAAAAATTTGAATTTCTATGTTTTCCATGACAGGAATGAGTTTATAGGGAAGTTGTTTTTTAACAAACTTATTCACCAATTGGTTAATTGATTATATAATCAATTAAGATGGTGAGCTTCTGTTTTTGCAGATCTCTGTGCTCATTACTCTGGAAGAGAAAAAAGGGGATAAAGTGATAAATGCAGAGCCTGATGGGTACCATTTTTATTTTGAGTCTTCAATTAAAGTTCCAAGAAAGAAAAAAATTAAATAACACTTGGTTATATATCAAGTGCATTACCTTTATGGTAAAGACGTGATTATGTGAAATTTGAGTTGCCTAGAAAATCCAGGACATTGATGGTTTTTGTGCACAGGGAAGCATCTCTTGCTTTGGGAAAGTTGATGTTCTAGTTGAGGCAATAGAATTTGCCCCCAAAAGCAGCCTGTCCAAGAAACCATGCTGGGCTCTTGCACATTAAACCAATTTGTGTTTAATTAAAAATGGATAGTTTTATGTCTGTTTTGAGACCTACTTTATACCAAGAAACACAAAAACCCTTCTTTCATACTCTATGTTCTCTTCTTTATGATTATTTCTCACTTGCAGCTTCAATGTGTCAGTAAGATCCAGGGTATGTTAGAATGAGAGAGGCATTGAGTTCTGACATCCCACGCGTATGTATTGTAACTCCATGCCAGGCACTGGGCTAGTGCCGGTCCGGGGGAGAGATGCCCTTCACCCAGACAATCTGCAAAGACTGAGAATGGATTTACACTCGACACGAGCAGTTTCTGCTGCAGAGAGAACGAAGTGTGAGAAGCTGGAGAGATACTTGTCATCACAACAGGGCTAATGTGTTATCTGAAGTTCAATTGGAAAGCTTGGGTATCATTTTGAAGTCCTTAAAATAGCTTTACTTTTGTTTTTTTCTGCTTTTGCCTTGGTAAGCCTTGGCATCAAATTGAAGCAATTTTCTGTTTCAAGGAAGGAGTGAATGATAGGGAAGGAGACTCTTAAACATCAGACTCCACCCTCCTCCCCAACCGCCACGGCTTGGGCTGTCGATTATGGAACATTTGAAAAGGTTTGATTTGAATGGCTTTCTCTGAGCTGCCACTCAGTGGTGCCTCTCAGGCTCTTGGGAAACAATTTGGATACAATAAGATTTTTTTTTTTTTCCCCTGAAGAAGGGAATCTAAATCTTGCTAACTAATACGTCACTTTTCCGGCCAATATTAATTAATCAGTGGATATGCGTGTTTGCTGTTCAGCACCCAGAGGGAGTCCAGGTTCTCTGTGAGACACAGGAGAGAAGCAGAGAGAAGAGGGCAGGTCAGAAGCCACTGAAAGAAAGGAGCTGCAATGAAGTCCTGGGCTTTCTTCTGCAAACCTCAGCGTCTTCCAGCTTCGGTGAGTTGGGATTCCCTGCATGGGATTCCCTTTATTCTCCTCCTCCTAGTTATGATGGAGAGAAGAATGAGAATGATGGGCTTATACCTGTATAAAGATAAAAACTTAATATCGTCAAAGTAGATTAACGTGGCTGCCTCTGGATCAACACGTAGCAGGGCGGTGGGTGGCGGGGTAGGCAGGAAGAGGGGAGTGATGCCTCACTCAGCAAAGACCAAAAAGGATGGAAACACATGAATTAATTCCAAGGGCCCACAGAGTCCCCAGGGTGCTGTGGGCCACACTTTGAGAACTGCTGCCCTAGAGGGTAAGTATAAGTTTTAGCACACTGATCCTTAAACATTTGTGTTTGCATCACACTTCCAATTATTGGTGCTTGTGTAACAAAGGTACAGGGGTTTAAAGCAGACCCAGCCCCCCCCCACCCTCATCAAAAGCACATTAATAAAAAGTTAAAAGAGATTCTAAGTAGCTAGATAGACTTCCTTGAGAATTTACTGTTTCAGTATTCCCTAAACTCTACTGTGTAATGTTTAAGTCAGTATCATGTCAAGTGTTCCATGACTAAGGACTATGGAATCATAAACTTAGAACAATTGTTTTCCAATGAGAAAAAACAGAATTGACCTCAAATAAATACAAAATTTTCAGATGCATGCAGTTTATGCTTTGGGGGATTAAAAGACAAGAGCTGCAAAATTACAGAAAATGTGATTTTGTGCTATAGAAGTATTACTAGGAAAAGTGTATGATTAGGTAGGTAGATAGGTAAATAATCACAGTGCTGTGAAGGACACATTTCTCTAACTTCTAAGAGGTCTAAGAATGAACTATAAAAATCTAGATGGGTAGTTAAGGCTTGGAGGGAAAGGAAGATTAACTGAGGGTCATTTATTAGCTCATGCTGGTTACATTCACAATGTTGGCAAGAAAGAAGGATTTTAAATAACACAGTATGGGAAAATGCCAGCACAACAGTGTATTCATTAGAGAAAAACATCAAATATGTGGAGAATGTTAACATTCTATTTTAAAGGATGACTTATTTTAATGTGTGTGATTGTGTCTAGACTACAGACATGGTCCTTTTTTTTTTTGTCTTTTATAATTATAACATCCTTGAAGTGACATCCAGCCTATTAAAACAGTCAATTAAATTTATTTTTAGAACTTCCCAAACCATGGAGTGTGACATTCAAAGTTATCTCTGCCCTCACTCTGAAAATAGAAGATATTTTTGGAGAAATTTCATTTCTTAATAATATTTTCTGTGAGAACACGTTAGCCTATTTGTATACTTTGCTCCAAAGTAACATGTAGTTTCATAATACTTTTTCCAGTATAGCTAAATAAAAATTTCTGGGTTTTTTTCTATCTAAAAGGACCACCACAGACCACAGCTTCCATATCTTATATATTTCTCACACTATTAGATGTAATGGTACACAGTACAGTCATTAAAGAGAATGTATAGAATATACTAATAGACTCTTAGGTGAAAAATTAAGTTATATGTATTAATTATGTATATGGGGTCGGCAAAAGTAGGTTTACAGTTGTTAGTAGAGAAAAAACATGCAGGTTATGATTATTATAATAGCTTTATTAACTCCATGTTTTGCATACTCACACTATAAACCTACTTTTGCCTACCCCTGTCCTTTTGTATGTGAATAACACGCTAGAATAAAAATATATACACTACACACATATAATGTTAAGAGTTTTTTGTTTTTTTTTCTGAGAGCTGGCAAAGGTGGTGGTGGGGTTTATGATTACAAAGATCTTTCACTTTTTACACTTTTATTTCTGTGATATTTGATTTTTTCCCCCAAAAAGTATATATTCCTTCAAGAAATTAAAAATAAATAATATTGCATTTTATTTGTAGTAGAAAGTTTCAAAGTTAGGTGACAGAGAGAAGAAAATGTCTTGAGTTGGATAGAAAAGACATATAAAATTAACTAGAATTCAAGGAAGTAGAGTCAGACATTTATTAGTATTCTAGAGACATACTTTGGCATCAGAAGCTATTTCTGGCTATCAGATTAGATATAATCTTATACCACTTTATAATCATGGCAGCAGGCACAAATTTCACACCCAGATCATTTTGTGGTCCTTATGAATGAATAAGGATGTAAAGTCAGGATAGAAAAGTCAAATGGTCTGAGA
This sequence comes from Saccopteryx bilineata, assembly GCF_036850765.1. Taxonomy (NCBI): domain Eukaryota; kingdom Metazoa; phylum Chordata; class Mammalia; order Chiroptera; family Emballonuridae; genus Saccopteryx; species Saccopteryx bilineata. Next base: position 23,961,553 of record NC_089495.1, read on the forward strand.
GGATTCAGTTTATACTATTGATAAACTTTATTTTCATCTTCACAGGGAAATCTATTATGAAATCTGTCAGCTGGGAAGACACAACCCCCAACCTCTGTAAAGAGACAAAACGTCTAATTTCTGAGAATCTCTTTGCCCCTTGGAGCAGTCATCTTTCTTCTCACAGGCAAAATGGCAGGGAAGAGAGAGGCATGGATAACACGTGCTCCAGAGAGGGTTCCACTGCACAGAAGTAAGAGAAGGGAAGGACCCACGAGCACTGTTTGCCAAATGATCTTAGCAAAGGCTCCCACAGAACAGGGGTTTGTCCTTCTCCAAAACTAAAGTCAGGTGGGATCAAAAACAAAAAACGACCTTGGAAGAGCCTGAGTCCAGCCTGAGAGACTGTGCTCACTGGAGAAGCAGTTTTCAGTTCCCTGGTTACACTGTTCAAGGAAGACAGGCTGAGTTCTCAGAGTAGGTTTTCTGTCACTAGAGGAACCATACATATATTCCAGCTTTCCCAGGACCATCCTGGTTAGCTTCTTTTGCTTGGCATGCTTATTAATAGTTTCCTCTTCTCTCAAAAGTATCTTGCAAGATAAATTATAGGGCCTTCTATTATGGATGAACTGTTGAGAAAAACATAGCGGATGTGGTAGATTGTTGACTGGTTGGCAAAACAGTCACATCCAAACCTCTTCTCTTTTCTCGTCTTTCATTACAGTGTCCATGAAAAGGAAATGCTCACTTTCGCAGCCTCCTTGCACTAGAATTGGCCATTAGAGTTCTGTCCGACAAGAACTCTCCGGAAAAGTTTACAAATCTATTGGTACTGACTTCTTCCTTTTCTGAATATATGGACATGGTACCTGCAGTTACCTTGAAACTGAGCAGAAGGTGAAGGAGATCTCAGAGACCCAAGCCCTAACTCTTCTGAACTGCTGATCTTGTACCAGCAGTGAGCTAATCCAAGAACAAATTACAACTCTACTTGTCGTTTCTTTTCATTGGGTTTTCAGTTTTCTGCAGCTACAATCATTCCCAACATACACAATAAGTTATTTCTTTCCTTACTTTAGATTACTCCATCAGTTGTGCTAGATCTAGGAATCAGTCTTTTTTTTGTTATGCAGCTCACTGCCCTTTGATGATGTCGCATCAGTCAAGTCAAATACTGAAAGACAAAATGATCGAAAGACAGTGTGTGTCGAGTGAGGATGAGGGAACTGGAGGGAAGCAACAAAAATATTACCTTCTTTTATCAGAGGTAGTTCTCATTTTGGAAACACAGCATTTATTTTCTAAGAACTCTAAGGACCGTGCATTCTGCAAAGACTGTTCATTTTTTATCCCTCCCCCCACTAATGTCTTAAGGGAGAGAAAGGATAAATCTGAATATCATCAGGATACACATGATGCTGAGGGCCACAGTTACGAGTTAAGACTTCTCCAAAGGTCTGTTTGGATGCCTCAGCATAGGGGATAGAGAGGTTACTTTTCCAGGAGTCAAAGACCCCAGATTACCTTGTGAAAATGAGAGTGGTATAAGAAAGAAAGGATACTGCTATAACCCCCCCCCCCCCCCAGTGCAGGCTAGCTGGCAAAGTCCTGGTTCTGTGAAAATACTGCTTTAAGGGGATAGGTATTTTATTTTGGTGCTACTGAGGAAACGGAATTCCAATTATCACAAGCCCTGAAGCCATTTAAGTGTTGCAAACTAACCCCAAAAAGGATTCACTTGAACCTTGCTGGAAATAAGAATGTTATTTTCTTGAAGCTTAAAGGGAGAGAAAAGTAATTTAGGAAACAAGGAATCTTTTGAAACATTGCCTTTGCCTCCCAAGTCTCCTAGTTCTACTGGGTCCAACAGTATAATATATATATATATATATATATATATATATATATATATATATATATATATATATATATTTAGAGAGAGAGACAGGAAGGGAGAGAGATGAGAAGTATCAACTTGTAGTTGCATCACTTTAGTTGTTCATTGATTGCTTTCTCAAATGTACCTTGACTGGGAGGACTCCAGCTGAGCCAGTGACCCTTTGCTCAAACCAGCAGCCTTGGGTTCATGCCAGCAACCTTGGGTTTTAAGCCAGAGACCTTTGGGCTCAAATCAGTGACCTCGGGTCATGTCTATAATCCCATGCTCAAGCCGGCGACCCCACACTTAAGTTGGTGAGCCCGCGTTCAATCCCACAACCTTGGGGTTTCGAACCTAGGACCTTAGCATCCTAGGTTGATGCTCTATCCACTATGAGACTACTGTCAGGAAGTGTGGTAATATTTTAAAGGCTATTTTATTCTATGTTTTTCCAAAGGTTTTTCTTCATCTTTTACTAGTTCTTTTTCTTAACCCACATGAGAACCTGATAGGAACTTATCAATGCTTTTCCTGAGTCTGGTCCTGCTCCCACAATATCCCTGCCCAAACCTAGCCAAAAGGATTCCAGAATCCTTCTTATTAGATGAGTATCTTTCAGTTCAACCAGACAGTTAGATTCTGGCTTTGATGACAGGTCAACAAAATGAACAGATAAAATAGCAAAACAGACAGAACTCATATTTTTGTCAACTTTTTTTAAAACCTGAAAGCTAGATGAACACTAATACTGATGTCTCTACATTCTTTTGTGGGGAAAATACTTTATGGCCTATTTTTTCCATATAACTTGCTCTAAAAAATAGATATTGTACCTAAAAATTTTCAAATCTAGTCACAGAAGATGTAGCCTTTTCAGCCCAAAGTTCCTTCTCAACCCATCTTCCATTAGCTAAGTTTTCTGTTCAGGAAAAGCTAACAATCAATGAACTTTCTTTTTTAAAAATTCTATTTATTTATTTATTTATTTATTTATTTATTTTTTCTGAAGTGAGAAGCTGGGAGGCAGAGAGACAGACTCCTGCATGTGCCTGACCCGGATCCACCTGGCATGCCCACTAGCGGGCAATGCTCTGCCCATCTGGGGCGGTTGCTCTGCTGCTGCTGGAGCCATTCTAGCGCCTGAGGCGGAGGCCATGGAGCCGTCCTCAGTGCCTGGGCCAACTTGTTCCACTGGAGCCTTGGCTGCGGGAGGAGAAGAGAGAGGCAAAGAGAAGGGGGAGGGGTAAGGGTGGAGAAGCAGATGGGCGCTTCTCCTGTGTGCCCTGGCCGGGAATCGAACTTGGGACATCCACACGCCAGGCCGACGCTCTACCACTGAGCAAACCAGCCAGGGCCTTAGTGAATTTTCAAATCTGATGTACAAGCCTAAGTAGCACATTCCTATGAGAATCTGTTTTACCTCTTGATTAAAACAGAACGAAACATTTATGACTCAATGGGTAAGAGAATGAGGGTGGTACTAGAAGTACTTTGTGTACATTGTAGACTTCTAGCCCATGAAGATTAAAACTCTAAGTCAACCAGCAATATCTGACCAGATACCAGAATGGAGCAGGCCAATAGTGAGGGCGAAATCAGGTCTTCTTTCACTGTTTGGATGACCGATCTAGAGCCGTCAGCGGTGTATTGAGGTCTCCAAGTATGATTGTATTTTTGTCAGTTTTTGTTTTAAGATCAATAAGTAGCTGTCTTATATATTTTGGTGCTCCTTGGTTTGGTGTATATATATTAAGAATTGTTATGTCTTCTTGATTCAGTGTCCCCTTAGCCATTATGAAATGGCCATTTTTGTCTCTGAGTACTTTTCCTGTCTTGTAGTCAGCATTATCCGATATGAGTATTGCTACACCTGCTTTTTTTTGGATGTTATTTGCTTGGAGTATTGTTTTCCAGCCTTTCACTTTAAATTTGTTTTTATCCTTGTTACTTAGATGAGTTTCCTGTAGGCAGCATACAGTTGGATTTTCTTTTTTAATCCATTCTGCTACTGTGTGCCTTTTTATTGGTGAGTTTAATCCGTTTACATTTAGTGTAATTATTGATACTTGTGAGTTCCCTATTGCCATTTTATATCTTGCTTTCTGTTAGTTTCATGTCTTGTTTGATCCTTCTCTTTCGTTTTTCTATCTTTTGTTTTTATTTGGTTGTATTCCATACATCTTTCCTCTGTTGCTATCTTTTTTATCTCATGTGCTTCTGTGGTGGTTTTTTCAATGGTGGTTACCTTTGAGTAATGAAAAGGGTCCCTACCCTGTTCATTGTAGCGAACTATTTTGTGAGTACTTTTGCACTCCATCGTCCTTTACTACTGTTAATCTCCGTCTTCTCCCCCTCTTTCTTTTTGTTGTTGTCACAGTTTAAATTTGGTTTTATTGTGTTCTTCTTGGAGCTTTTACTTGTGGCTCTGTTTTTTTTTGTTCTTTGTATCTGATTGGAGAACCCCCTTTAGTAATTCCTGGAGTGGGGGTTTTCTGATGATAAATTCCCTCATCTTTTCTGTATCTGTGAATGTTTTTATTTCTCCTTCGTATTTGAAGGATAGCTTTGATGGGTATAGTATTCGTGGCTGAAAGTTCCTCTCTTTCAGGACTTTAAATATTGGGGTCCACTCTCTTCTAGCTTGTAGAGTTTCTGCTGAGAAATCTGATGATAATCTAATGGGCCTTCCTTTATATGTTGTATTCTTCTTTTCCCTGGCTGCCTTGAGAATTTTTTCTTTGCTGTTGGTTTGTGTCAATTTCATTATGATATGCCTTGGAGTAGGTTTGTTGGGGTTAAGAAAACTTGGAGTTCTGTTTGCTTCTTGAACTTGAGGCTTTAGTTCTTTCCACAGGCTTGGGAAGTTCTCATCAATTATTTGTTTAAGTATGTTCTCCATTCCATTTTCTCTCTCTTCTCCCTCTGATATACCTATTATTCTTATGTTATTCTTTTTGATGGAGTCAGATAATTCTTATAGGGCTATCTCATTTTTTTTAATTTTTGAGTCTCTTTCTTCTTCTCTCTGTTGTGCCTCAAGTTGCTTGTCTTCTATTTCACTAATCCTCTCTTCTATCTGACCTGTTCTATTAGCTAAGCTTGTTACTTCGTTTTTCAGCTCGTGAATTGAGTTTTTCATCTCTGTTTGATTTGTTTTTATAGTTTCAATTTCCTTGGACATATATTCTTTGTGTTCATGGAGTTGTTTTCTGAGCTCCCTATATTGCCTTTCTGTGTTTTCTTGTATATCTCGGAGGATTTTTAGGATTTCTATCTTGAATTCTCTGTCATTTAGCTCCAAGGTTTCCAATATATTAAATTTTTTCTCCATAGATTTTTCCTCATCTAGCTGTGTTACCTCTCTTTCTTTTGTATCCATGATATTCGATTTTTTCTTCCTTAATGGCATCTGAGTGTGGTTTTGTTGATAGTATTAATGAGATTTAATAAAGAATAAAAAGTTAAAAAAAATAAAAAAATAACAAATCGAAAAGAGTTGTTTTTTTTAAAAAAAATTAATAATGAAATAAAGAAAAATAAAATAAAATAAAAATTTTTTAAAAAAAGGAAATTATTCCCCCCCTCCTTTTTTCCTCTCCTCTCCTCTCCCCTCTTTCTTGAGAAAATCTTGTGGTGGACTGTGAGTTATAACAAACAATGCCTGTGATGGAGGGCCTGAATTGGGGAAAAGTAATAAAGGGGCAAAAAAGAAAAAAAGAAAAAAAAAAAAGGAAAAAAAAAAAAAAAAGAAAAAAAAAAGAGCGTATGGACCCACAAAAAGCAAATAAGGAAAAAATTTGGGTCAAGAATAAAATGATTTGCTTTTAGGTGTTGGTTGTCTAAGAGTTATGATGAGAGGAATAAGAGGAAAACGGAAAAATGGGGGGACAAATTAAAAACTTACTATTGTATTTAGTGGAACAAGAACTAGATAATATGGAGAGCCAGGGATGGGAGCACTGCTAGTGAGTTAAAAAGGTGAAGTAAAAACCCCCCAAAATGCCACAAACATAGGTTTGAGTCCCAGATAAGATAATTTGTTTGTTATTGAGGTTTGAATGAGAGGAGATGTAAAGGAGAAAGGAAGAAACTAATATAGAGGGAGAAAAGAAAGAGAGAGAGAGAAAAAAAGAGGGAACCACTAAAAGAAGAAAAAAGAAAGGAGAGAGAGAGAGAGTTAAGGGTTTTGGAGTGCAACCCTCATAGAAAGGAAGAGAAGAGAAAAGATAATGGGAGATGTAACACTTATGGGTAGTGTAGTTCAAGGAGAGGAGAGAGTAAGACCAGTAGAGAGTTAATCGGCCAAATTGGAGGAAGAAAAAAAAGTATCAAGAATGAAGATAAGAGAAACAAACGAACAAATATAATAAAATGGGATAGGTTATAAAGTCTGCAGATTATTCTTGATTTTGAGAGGTTATCTTCTTGCTTTTTCTTTTCTCTCCCTCTTCCTGGTCGGTGACTTTGTACCCCGGGTTCTGCCCCTTTGGCACGCTCAGGTAGAGGCTTGCAGTTGATAAGTCTCTATGGCAATGTCATGTATTGTGCTTTAGTCTCGTGGGAGTCGAGGCTCATTAGCATTTATAGGCTCTGACAGTGAGAGAGTCCGTGTTCCTGGAGCCTTTCTCCTAGTCTTTCCTTCCTCAATTAGTAGCCTGATAATCCAGCTATGGGGTTGCTGCTGCCTCTGCCTGGATAGTAAGAGGCTCAAAGAGCTGGCAACTCCCCACTCTATTTCCACTCAGCACAGGGCTCTGGGTAAGGCTCAGTCAGTCAGAGCTGCTAGCATAATCAGGCGGGCTTTCCGCCCACTCAAAGACCACTGGCTCTGCCACTCTGTCCGGTAACACAAGCGGGCGCCCACTTCTGGGGGGCGCTTGGAGAAAACTCTCACTCACTGTCTGAGACCAGGATATCCAGCCAGCAGTCTCACGCTCTGAGTGAAACCCCCAACCGCAGGGAAAAGTTGCAGCGTTGGAATTGAGTCTCGCTCCGTCCCCGTGTGCGGCTTTTGCAAGGTGCTGGGGCGGCTCGAGATTCCGCTTTGGCCCACACAAAGGCCCCTGACTCTGCCCCTCTGTGCGATAACACGGGCGCGCACTGCCGAGGCACTCGGAGGAATCGCTCACTCCTTATCTGCGCACGCACACCAGGATATGAGGCCGGCCGTGGTTCCCTCTGAGTGAAACCCTCACCAGCACGGAAAATCTCCACCGTTGGAAGTAGTTCTCACTCCCTCCCGTGCGTGGCTTTCCCAGGGCGCTGGGGCTGCCCAGAGACTCTGTCCTCGGCCCACAGAAAGGCCTCTGACCCTGCCTCTCCGTGGGGCAACACGGGCACCCACTCTCGGGGCCTAGGAAGAAATTCTCGCCCACTAACTGCGCACCGACCAGGAGACCGGGTAAAATGGCCGCTCTGCTTGTCTTTCTTTGTTTGGGTTTGGCGCGAGTGTTAGCTTGTATTGCCCGGCTTGCCACAGGATCAGATTTTCCTCGGCTTGGATCTGTGTGCCACAGCCTGGTTCAGCCGTTTGTGCCGCGGCGGCCTGGATCTATTCACCCCCTTTGCCCGCCTCAGTTTCTATATTCACAGTTACCAGAGAAAGCCGCCCTGTTTAGGTTAGTGAGGAAGGCGGAGCATTTCTTACTCCCTTTTTCCTTCGGGGTTTGGTTATATATTTAGCCAATTTTTCACTCAATCATACCTTTGGGTGTATTGCGAAGCATCTGGAAGCTCCAAGTATAGGTTTTTCTGTTTCTGGTTGAAGATCTTGTTGAGTTTTGGGGGAGATTTATCGGTATCGCTTCCTACCCCGCCATTACTCTGACGTCATCCCAGGTCTTCTTTCAGTAGCAGGTGCAATAGCAACGGGAAAACAAACATTTGTTTCATTGATTTTTGCAGAGTGGAAGGTGGTATACCACATTTTTCCCCCCTGTTTCTATAACAAATTTCTTAAAAAAATTTTTTTTTTTAATTTCTTGATTTCAGCAAAATAGGAAGAGGGGGGAGAGAGAGAAAGAGAGAGAGAAACAGGAACATTGATCTATTCCTGTATGTGTCCTGACCAGGGATTGAACTGGCAACCTCTGTGCTCTTCAGGATAATGCTCTAACCAACTGAGCTATCCAGCCAGGGCTATAAAAAAATTTCTTTCTTTCTTTCTTTTTTTTTTTTTTGTATTTTTCTGAAGCTGGAAACAGGGAGAGACAGTCAGACAGACTCCCGCATGCGCCCGACCGGGATCCACCCGGCATGCCCACCAGGGGTGAGGCTCTGCCCACCAGGGGGCGATGCTCTGCCCCTCTGGGGCGTTGCTCTGTTGCGACCAGAGCCACTCTAGCGCCTGGGGCAGAGACCACAGAGCCATCCCAAGTGCCCGGGCCATCTTTGCTCCAATGGAGCCTCAGCTGCGGGAGGGGAAGAGAGAGACAGAGAGGAAGGAGAGGGGGAGGGGTGGAGAAGCAGATGGGCGCTTCTCCTGTGTGCCCTGGCCAGGAATCGAACCCGGGACTTCTGCACGCCAGGCCAACGCTCTACCACTGAGCCAACCGGCCAGGGCTGTAACAAATTTCTAATATGAGCTGCATATCTATAGTCACTGATCATTGGAAGGTAATTACTCTCTACATGGCAGACGGACTTTCTTTAGGTTATTATTGTGACAGCAATCAATAATGACATGATTTCTCAGTGAAAAGGACCCATTTGGTAAGTTTTCCAAGATAGCTGTACTCTTGTTCTTTGAGGACATGCAGACACTTTGCCAATTTGTTTATATATTAAATTAATTTTGCATGATTGTGAGATAGGCAAGCATCTTTCTTAAATTGTAGATACAGAGATACACAATATGAATTGATTTAAAAACTAAATTCTCTTGGAAAATTTGTTTTAGTTGTATCTACCTGTTCTATCAGCTTATCTTCCAAGGTACTTGCCTTTATTTTTCTATCCTGCCATCTGAAATTCTAATGGAAATTAAGAGTTGGTAGAACATTGATGTTGAGTTGCTTAATGATAATAAAAGTTAAGATTTACTGGCAACTGGTGGAGAAAGGGGTCAAAAGGTTCAGAGAAGTTGGAATGTGATGTATACCACTTAAGGCTAGAAAACCCAACATCTGACAGTATTCTGCAGGAGAGTCCTCAAGCAATAATGACACGTGCTGGTGGGAGGGGCACCAGAATCACTGAGAAGCTCAGATGCTCTGGACACCAAGCTAATAGTTGGAGTTGCTGCTATACAACTGAGTACCTGATAGCAATGGGGATGACAAAACTCTGAAATATTGGAGTCCAGGTGGCAATTTAACCTTCAGAAGAAAGATACAAAAAAAGTATCACAATAAGAGACAAAATCAGGTGACAGCCAGGGGTCTCAGTCCACAGAAAGCTATGGAGATGTTGAGTGGGACACAGTATTCCTAGAGGCAAGACAGATGGCCAATCAACAAGGAGACCAGTTAATTTATACAATCAAAATAAACCAAGGATAGATGATCAGTAAGGGCAATCACCCCAACAAAAGCAATGATCCATTGCTTGGTTTTCAGATGTAGGCCTGTTCTCAGACTTGAGACCCATTTACTAAAGGAGAATCTGGGACCCGATGAGAGGATCCTGTGATATCACGCTACATTTAATCAGTAGTTATTCTCTAAATCTTCCCAAGTGGACCTACAGAAATTTACTAGGAGAACTTGTATTGGGAAAAGAAAATGCTCAGATTCTTTAGGACTGTTGCACACAAAGTCTAATTAATTTTCACTGGTACCTGGGAACTCAAAATGCCACCATGACCCCCAGTGGTCAGTAAATGGAGTCTTGGCTTACTGTGAGTCCACCTGGCCCATGGGCCTACATGAATGTTATTTCCTTGATTCCCCAATATGTAATTGGAAGTGACAGACTTGGCAGTTGGCAGAACACTCACATTGGTCCCTGGATCTGTAGAGTAAAAGATCTCTAGAAAGGAAGGCCAATTGGAAGTCTCTAACTGTGGCTCCTCCTCCAAACTCTCTATCCCTGGCCCAGATAGTAAATCCAAATAAATGCCGTATCCTGTGGGGAAGATTAGTATTCCTTGTTAAATCCCCATTTAATCCACTAATCTGACCACTACAGGAACTAGATGATTCACACTAAATGACAGTCAGCTACGCAAATAACCAAGTAATAATCTCAGTTGCAGCTGCTCTGAATGTCTTCTTTCTTTTTTTTTTTTTTAGTAGAACACAGTTTATGGCATGTAGTATGTGGCTACTTATCTAGCGAATGTATTATTTTTTCATCCTTCTTAGAAAGAAGGCTGGGAAGTAAGTTTGCATTCACATGAGACAAAGAAAAATGTATATTTAATTAGGGTCTTCCCCCAGGTGGATGTTAACTCTTCACTTTCAGCCATTATATAGGCCAAAGGACTCTGCAGCATCAGGACATCTATAGAACATGACATTCATTTATGTCATCATATCGATGTCATGGTAATTGAACCAGATAAGCAAGAAGTGACAAGTACTTGATAAGAAACATATGCTTCAAAGGGTAGATGAAAAACCTATAAAAATTCAGAAGCACTCAGTGAAGTTTGAAGGAGTCCAGAATTTTAGGATATGCTAGGACATCTTATCCAAAATAAAAGACACATTGCATCTCACACTTCCCATTACTAAGAAAGAAGCACAATGTTTGTAAGCCTCTTGAACTCCTGGAGGCAATACGTTCCGTATTTAAGAATTCTGCTCTAATATCTTTAATGAGACTTAGGAAATTGTTAGTTTTAAATACAAGAGCATCTACAGCAGACCTAGGCTGTGGAGGAAACAGCCCTGGCACCTAGACCATACAACCTCAGAGATTCTGTAACACTAAAACTATCGGTGATGGGAAGGACACAGCACAGAATTTATAGCAAGCCCCAAAAGAGAATCACCATGTAGACCTCAGAGTTCTAGAATAGCACTATGCAATAGAACTTCCTGTGATGTCAAAGTGTTCTCTACCTTCACTGTGCGATATCAGAGCTACCAGCCACACATAGCTACTGAGCTCTTGAAATGTAGCTAGTGTTATCTATCTATCTATCTATCTATCTATCTATCTATCTATCTATCTATCTATCTATCTATCCATCCATCTATCCATCCATCCATCTATCATCTGTCTACTATTTTACTTAAATAGCCACATGTGGTCAGTGGCTGTCATATTGGGCAATGCCATTTGAGAGGAAGACCATTTAATCAGCAGCTCAGAATGACACCATTAAGAAAGCAGCTTCTGTGTGCTGCTTGGATATGGTAGAGACAGAGCATAGGAGCATGGGTCAGTAAGTAACTGTGTGGCCAGAACTATTCCCCATGAGCTGGATTCTCTTACCCATTGAGTCATAAATTTTGGTGAGCCAAGACCATCTATTATAAGATAGCAGAAGTGGTCCATCCTGAATTAGTCAGGAGAAGGGTCAGTAGACATGAGGTAGCTACATGAGCAGATATCCTGGACCACTACATGCCACCCCTCACTGTTGTACTGATGTCTCTCCTTCAACTCCCATGCAAATCGGTACGTCCTTTATGAGTCAATCACAAATGATGGAAAAGACCAAGCTTGGTTCTCTATTGAGTCAGTTTGATGTGTCAGTGTGAGCTGAAAATGGAATGATAGATGCCACTCTGTAAGCCCACTGAGGTGTGAACCTAACAGAGAGCAGTGAGAGAGAATCTTCCCAATGAACAAAACTCTGGGTTATCCACATGGTCTTCCACTTTGTGTGGACAGAGATAGTCCAAAGTCAAGTTATATGCATGGACTTATAAGCAAGAGCAAATGACCTGATCATTTGGTCATGGCCCTGAAAGGAAAATGTCTGAGAGGACAAGGGATGAGAAGGATGGAGGAAGAAGCATGTGAATGGGTCTACTGAAGTAGTCATAAGGTGTGACAACTTTTGTGTTGCCTACCACAGAATATCAACCAAAGAACTGGTACTGAACAACCGGTAGACAAAATGCTTTGTTCATAGCCAGCCTCTATTTTTGGCATCCCTAGTACTAGCAAACTGGATACAGGAATAGTGTTCACTGTGGCAGAGATGGAGGTTATCTATAGGCCCAACAGCATGGTTCCTCCAACCATGAAGGATGATCTAGCTAATGTTGCTGCCAAAGGCCCAACGTGCCAGCCATAGAGATGGCTCTCATACAGTACCATCCCTCAGAATGCTAACCAGGCATTAAGTAGCAAGTTCATTACTCTGGACTTCTACCCTGCAAGGGGGATTGATTCATCTTGATTGAGATGAACACATATTCTGGGTTTAAACTTGCCTTCTCTGACTGCAGAGATTTGGACAGCTCCATTATGACCATGTGATCTACCAGCTGTATCAGCTACTATGTCACTCAAAAACTGCTTGCCTAACAGAATGGCAGAATGGTCTCTTAGAGAAAAGGCTGACGTGCCAGTTTGGAAATGACCCCTGTAGAGCATGGGGTACCAGGTTGAGAATATGCTATAAACCCTAAGTAAAGACCATCACCTGGGGCTGTGCCCTCAATAGGTAGAATACATGGGCCAGGAAATCGGGATGGAAGTGGGAGTGTCTGGCTTTTTATTATCCCCAATGAGTTCCTTGGGAAATTTGCATTTTCCGCCTTGACAGTTGTAGGCTGTACAGGTTCAGAAGTCTTGGTTCTCCCAGGGAGAGTGCCTATCACCAAGAGACACACAGTAGACTCTAAGCTGTGTTTGCTGTTTGTTGGCTTCCATATGCCCGCTGTCCTTAGGCAAGGCTAGGAGTCACCTGCTGACAGAGTAACTGACTGTACCAGTTATCAATTTATTGCTTTCTAGTTTCTGATCTGTCCTTCACTACCTGCTTGTGATGATGAAAATGAACACTAAATATTTCTTCTTGCTGGCTAGCTAAATTGGGCAGTAGAAGATACTGAAAGGACCCTTTAGGAGGGACTAAAAAATGAAAAGCATTCTCTTTCTGACTCCTGTATGATTTTTTTTTCTTCTAAACTGTGACCTAGGGCTACCTGCGGACACCCAGTGACATTCACTTCCAGCGAGTTCAACAGGATGAGCAGTTCCTAGGCAGTTCTGTGCGTGTCTCAGAATGATATTCTCCCATAATGATTTACTAGTAAATCTCACTGGTTCCCCAGACCAGTGGTCCCCAACCCCCGGGCCATGGACCGGTACCAGTCTGTGGGCCATTTGGCAATGGTCCACAGAGAAAGAATAAATAACTTACATTATTTCCGTTTTATTTATATTTAAGTCTGAACGATGTTTTATTTTTAAAAAATGTTAAAAAATGACCAGATTCCCTCTGTTACATCCATCTAAGACTCACTCTTGACGCTTGTCTTGGTCACGTGATACATTTATCTGTCCCACCCTAAAGGCTGGTTCATGAAAATATTTTCTGACATTAAACCGGTCCGTGGCCCCCCCAAAAAGGTTGGGGACTACTGCCCCAGACGGTTTTTTTAGTGAGCTCAATAGCAATCCCTGTAGGCATCTTCCCAGCAAGTGTCATTGGTACCTTAGTGGGGGACTTCCAGCTTGCCAATCTTGGCTTACAGCACCCCAATCTCTGTCTGTCTCATCCTGTTGGCTAGAGCCACACCCACTCCAGTGCTCTCTGAATCTCTGCCTTGTGGGTGGGACATCACTTGCCTAATTTGTTCCTTTGGATGTTCTGCCTTAGTCCTAGGGGTAGTGGCAACTTTCTGTACCTGTTACTTCTGTGTTCTTTAAAATTCTTTTTAGCCCTTAGAAGCCAATTCTCTGTTAGTCCCATTCCCTGCTGCTATTTGATAATTGTGTTAAACTTCTCTTATTCCAATTGATGCCGTGTTTCTGTCTTCCAACGAGAGTCCTATCATCAGTAGATAGCAAGGCTGCTTCTACACAAATGTGGCAGAGAAGAACACATTCAGCATTCATAAGATCTATTGCACAGTCTTCGATTCTCCTATTATCAGTTTTAATAGTAAGTGGACAAGGCTTACTAAGTATAGTAACCATGGCCAGAGAAGGCCATTCTGCCCAGGTTCTCAGACCTTTTAGGAATGAAGGTCTGGTCATCCCAACAGGCAAGCTGCCTAGACCAGCAATTCTGCTGACCAAGGAGGGTGAGGTGAGTCTAAACTGGATGAAAGAGGAGATGATAACTATTGGTTGTGGCCTCAAGATCAACAGCAGCATCAGAGTTTATCCCACTAACTATTCTCATAGTTCTTCCCAATAAAGAAGATCAACCAGAACCCTGGAGATAGGATTCCCAGATGGGGTGGACTTACTAGAAGGAGAGGCAAATGAGGGTACCAGGTGTGTACCATAGTGGATACAGCAGTGCTGTGCCCAGATCCTCTCTTCAGGACTGAGACAGCCATCCTCCTGATGCTAGGCACAGCAGCTGCTGAAAGCTCACAGCTCATCTCTCCCTGGGAGTTGTACTCAGCTACAAGAAACTGCCTCACTAAAGTTTATACCCCATATCAGTGTTGATCAGCAAGACATTATGTTGGTTGCAGGATGACAAAAGCACAGGCCTCTTGCCTCTGTTTGGGACACATCTGTAAGCCATCCTTGTTTCAAACCTCTGTGGAAGATCGGCCAAGGCATTTGCTGCATTCACAGTGTGGGTCAGCTTCTCCCTCGGCCTACCTGCCCACCTCACTTCCTTAACAGGTGTCTCTCTCTTGAAATCACTTCCTGGTAACCTGCATACATGTTTCCATTTCAGATTCTGTGTCTAAGGAAGTCTTTCTAACACATGTGTTAATGCTTTGCATATAATATAGTATTATCTCATTTTGTAGAAAAAAGATTCAAAATTGTTCCTGGCTTATTCCCTGCCCCCCCCGACCCCCAGATTCTCATGATTCATTAGTTATTTGGCAAATAATGAGTGAGTACCACTGCCCCTTGGTGAGAAGAAATGCTACCACTGCAGTCATTGGTTCAAACTACTTCTTACTATCCTGCATCACTAATCCCTATATCATTTAAGTGGTGAGTACTATTGCACCGAAAACCTCGAATGTGCGACGTTGGCTGAGCAGTTGAGTGATAAGAAAACTGATCACAAGCGGAAACACTAAAGTTTCATCTCATGCAGGGACAGGATATTTGGTAAGACTGTCAGCATGAGAACAGTTGGAGTCAGGTCTTGTGCCCACTGAGCCTCCAGCTCCAGGACACAAGGTTGAAAAGCAGGAGTGTGCAGTGGTTGTTATGGGCTGCCATTAGCAAGGTACTGAAAGAGACGAGCTCAGGAAGGAACTGACTGTTTCGGAAAGAGATCTTAAAGGGAATAGAGAAAGTCCAGAAAACAAAAACCTAAGATGGCTGGAAAAATTTTACTCTGCTGGACCTCAAAGCAGTAAAACATAAGAGAGAAAAGTTTTTGAGGACCCGAGACCCATTAAAAATCAGCCTTAGGTAAAAATTCTTTCAGTAATAGCCATCATTTGCATATCTAAAAACTCAAAAAAATGTGCTCTGCTAAATTTAACTAAATTAATTATTAACCTTGAGGTACTTTTAGTGATTTAAAGAACTGCCAGAAGCTATGGAATTTGAATTTTATAAAAATGTGTTCTGGATCAACTTCTCGGGCAGAGTCCCCTGACTGCCTGGAGCAAAGCACAGTGGTGGTTAGAGGTGACAATGTGGTGACTTTTCCCCATGTGTGGAAAAGGAAGAAACTATCATCTACTCTCAGGGTTCTTTTGGCTGGTCTAATAATTAAATCGATATGAGACAGATTAACCAGAGAAAATAACCAAATGCATGGTAACCCCATTACATGAGCCAGAGACCCCACATATAGGAGAAGTTCAGAGAAAGTTAAAAGGAGGTATATTTGAAGTTCTGAGCTAAGGATGAGTAAGTTAACTTGGAGCTTCGAGGGGAGGAAGGTCATTTCAGGATGATCAGAAGAGCAGGTGTATAGCATCTAGGCTGCCTTATAGATAGGTCATAAAAGCTTATTTCTAGAGATAACTCTTATTATAGGGAAGGACTCTCATTTAAATTCTTTAAGGAAGAGGTAAAAGTTTTTTTTTTTTGTGAGTCTGTAGGGTCTTGATTACCTTCAGCTCAAAATAATTCACATGCCAAAGTGGCACATTTCGGGAAGGCCTGTTGTGAACCCCTATACCCACTTAACCAAAATAATACATGGGTACGCACAGTTCTTGAATAATCCCTACAAGCCTGGTGTTGGGGTGCATCAGCTGTGATGAGATAGGAGTTTAGATAAGACAACTTCCAGATGGAACATTTACGGAAGACTCATGTTCCAGCTAGAACGTTGTTGGAAGTATTTGACTGGAGCTTCAAAAGACAAGTAGGATCTTGATACACACACACACACACACACACACACACACACAGTGTGTCTGTAAAGTCATGTTACACTTTTGACCAGTCACAGGAAAGCAACAAAAGACGATAGAAATGTGAAATCTGCACCAAATAAAAGGAAAACCCTCCCAGTTTCTGTAGGATAATGTGGCAGCATGTGTG
Organism: Saccopteryx bilineata; assembly: GCF_036850765.1. Taxonomy (NCBI): domain Eukaryota; kingdom Metazoa; phylum Chordata; class Mammalia; order Chiroptera; family Emballonuridae; genus Saccopteryx; species Saccopteryx bilineata. Next base: position 23,977,967 of record NC_089495.1, read on the forward strand.
CATGCGCAGATGATGACATAACACAGTGTATACAGCGGAGCAGCCCACAGCCATGCCAGTCCAGATGTGGACGGTACAGAGGAAAGTTTAGTGTGTTCTGTGGCTCACTAAATTCGAACCTGTGATCAAAGTGCAACGTGAATATCGGCGCGTTTATAACAAAGCGCCACCACATAGGAATAACATTACTCGTTGGGATAAGCAGTTGAGGGAAACTGGCAATTTGGTGGAGAAACCCCGTTCTGGTAGGCCATCAGTCAGTGATGAGTCTGTAGAGGCTATATGGGATAGCTACCTAAGGAGCTCTAAAAAAATCTGTGTGTGAGCCCATATCAAACTGCACTGAATAGGTATGAAACTGGCAGAGTTTTCCTTTTATTTGATGCAGATTTCACATTTCTATCGTCTTTTGTTGCTTTCCTGTGACCGGTCAAAACTGCACCATGACTTTACAGACACACTGTAGAAAGAGCGGTGGGAAAGGACATTGTGAGTGAGGACAAAGGCATGGATAAAGGCCCGAGTGGGAAAGTGTCCTCTTGGGCTCACAAGTATTTAGGTGTGTAATATTTAGAGGATAAGCCAGAGGTTTGAAAACCCTGGGCTTGACACTAAGAATGTGATATTCAGGTATTAGTTAATGTGGGGACTTCCAAAATATTATCAGCAATATAGGCATTTGGTTCGAACTATGGTGGCAGAATAGAACATTTGGAGAGAGAACAAAATGAAGGAAGAAGACCCGTTTGCAGACCATCACACTGGTCTTGGCAGTGGGAAGGGAAAAGAGGTCTAGATGCATTACAGAAGAAATTTGATAGGAGCAGGGAAATGCCTGAATATGGGAGACAGAAGATAGGCTCAAGCTGTGGAAGAATTTATAAGCCTTGATTTCTCAGCTTGTCCATACTTGTGGAAATGAAAGAATGCATTGTAGTTTATACAATTTTTATGAAAACCAAAATCCTGAGCTGGGCATGAATGAAATGTTTAAAAAAAAAATCTGTTGCCCACAGAGACATTATTAATAAGGACAATGACCTCTTAAGATTAAGCTCAGTGTATTTTACTGTCTTAGTATAAATGTGTCTAAGTTGAATAATAGTCAGACTTGTAATTAAATCTAATTAACCACCTAAGTTTCTAAGTCCTGGTTGCTATAGGGAATTATGATTGTTCACTTTAACGTTACTGCGATGTCAGAATGTTGATTTTTGTCCTAAGAAAGACCTGAGTACATTTGAGTGCATGCTCTGTGAACAACTGCCTTTGAGGCACCCTGGCAAGCTACCTTACTTCTCTGAACCTCAGTTATCTGGTATATAAGCAGGAATAATAATAATATCTAGTTTGAAGAGTTGTGATGAGTGAATGAGTTAATGCATTCAAAGGGCTCGGAATATAGCAAACTCTTCATACATGTCATTGTCTCTTGTTGCTACTGCTGCTACTGTAGGCATTTTTGGTTCATGTCCCATGTTAATGCATGAAAGAGTTCTAGAGAGAGGTGGTTTTGTGCACTTGGAGGTCATATAAACACAGTTACACCACATCAAAGATGAATTAAGTCCTTCATAATGAAATCTGGGGTTAGCTACCAACTTGTGTGGCCTTTAGCAAGTAATTTCATTTCTGTGGGCTTCATTGATGAAGAGAGGGGTTCTTGTTTTATGATTTCTAATGCCCTGTCCAGCTTTTTTTTTTTTTTCAAAGACAGAGAGAGAGAGTCAGAGAGAGGGACAAACAGGGACAGACAGACAGGAACAAAGATAGATGAGAAGCATCAATCTAGTCTTTTGTTGCGACACCTTAGTTGTTCACTGATTGCTTTCTCATATGTGCCTTGACCATGGGGCTGCAGCAGACTGAGTAACCTCTTGCTAGAGCCAGGTACCTTGGGTCCAAGCTGGTGAGCTTTGCTCAAACCAGATGAGCCCACACTCAAGCTGGCGACCTCGGGGTCTCGAACCTGGGTCCTCCGCATCCCAGTCCAACGCTCTGTCCACTGCGCCACCGCCTGGTCAGGCCCAGCTTTATTTTTTAAAGACTCTGTTCACTGGGCTCCCTCCTGTATGAGGGCAAGATCATGACTATTTTCTTTACCATTATTCCTAAAACCTAGCATAATATCCAATGCTTAGTAGGCCCTCAGTAAATATTTGTAGAATGAATAATAGTGTATTTGCAGTGGAGTCCATCTAGTTAAGGGACCCAGGGACTGGATTATTATTTTTGCTACAAAATATATGTTTATGATTTGGACATCTTATGATTTCTCTATTTTTCTTTATGGAAGGGAAGGGGGCAATGATACCAATCTAACACCATAGAGCAGGCATTGAGAATTAATCAATTTATTACAACTGGGTGTAAATGCTACATCAAGGTCAGTTACAATCAAGAGTATTTTTCAGATGATGATGATGAGATTGGAAGTTAATGGTGTTTGCATATGAGAATATATTCATAAATATAACAACTTCATACCTGAAAACTTAAAAAACTTGAATGAAAGTTTATTTACACACAACAGTATTGGCAGTGTTTGGTGGCAGGAGGAGATTCCATGCGTGGATGTATGGTGAAGGCTAGTGAAAAAGGACAGTCAATACAGGCAGTGAGGAAGAGGAGAGAGGTCAAGGGGAAGCTCAGAGTGGGCATGCAAATGAATGGACTACAGGCAGCAACAGAAGGAGTGGGAGCCCTTGCCACTAGGGAATTACTTGAAATATTTGATATGGGGCTGGGCCTTCTGTGGTCACATAGATGGGGTCTTGAGCACCTTTTTTTTTATATAGCAAAGTGGTCAGTGATTCCAAAATGCTAGAGGAAGTAAAGACATGAAATTATGATATCTGTCTATGAAATTCAATATGGTAAACCTTAGTTTTTTTTTTTTTTTTGTATTTTTTCTGAAGTTGGAAACGGGGAGGCAGTTAGACAGACTCTCGCATGCACCCGACCAGGATCCACCCAGCATGCCCACCAGGGGGTGATGCTCTGCCCATCTGGAGCATTGCTCTGTTGCAACCAGAGCCATTCTAGCGCCTGAGGCAGAGGCCATAGAGCCATCCTCAGCGCCCGGGCCAACTTTGCTCCAATGGAGCCTCGGCTACGGGAGGGGAAGAGAGAGACAGAGATGAAGGAGATGGAGAGGGGTGGAGAAGCAACTCCTCTCCTGTGTGCCCTGGCTGGGAATTGAACCCGGGACTCCTGCATGCCAGGCTGATGCTCTATCACTGAGCCATCCAGCTAGGGTGGTAAACCTTAATTGATGGACAATTACCCAAGTTTGAATGCTTACACTACAAAGTAGTCAGTACTTTATCTATTTTATGATGAGCAAACTATAGTTCTAAGAGTCGAAAGATTAAATTTATTTTAAAAAGTAAAGGACTTAATTTTGAGCTTACTTCTGTTTTGTCCAATGCTAATGCCTAAAATACTCTTATGACAGTATGTTGTGCGTCTTCTTGAGTTCCATTTGTTCTGACTGTTCAGCTTACCGTGGAAAGGTCATAAACTACCTCTGATTTCAAGTTTTCAAGATCCAACACTATTACAGAAGTAATGACCAGTGATAAGATTGAAGATACCATAGCCCCAAGAAATGTCAGGTCGTATATTGTTGTTGAAGGATTTTCTAACGGAGCTTAGAACTATTTATATACACCATCATTTTATACATAGGAATTATGTTTAGTGTCAGCTTTTTTTTACTTAGGTTTTTGTGCCCTTGCTAGAAAAAATGGGGGGATAGAATTTAAAATGTTGAAAAGTTTTGATAATTTATGAATAAAAGAGAATAGAATGTTTGAAATAAGGACAATTGTAAAATCTATGACTTTTGTTCCTAATTCAAACAAAAAATTGCACAAACCAAGTGTGACTAGAAATATATATCAGATGCCCTAACATCAGTATTTTTTCCTTTAATTGAACATAAAGGCTAAATTTTATTTATGAAAGCTTTGGGTTTGGATTTTTGAGGCTAGTAGCCTCTTTCATGATGACTGCTGGACTAATCAAGTACAGAAATAATGTTCTCAATAATTAGTTAATTGAGACACACTCAGGGACTAGCAGGGCAATTGAAACACTTCTCTCTCATTCTGAGGGTGAAACATGCTGATTGCATTTCTAATTAGCCAAGTAAAGGTGCATTCTTCTCATTAACCATTTTAAGCTCGCTAGGAATTTTCTTTCCAAATGCTGAGTGAAAAATGAGTTCAATCCAATAGCTTCTGCATTCTTCCACGGTGCCTCTAAGGTCAGTTTGTTTTCTAAGTTCTCATCCAAATTCTAAAGTGATTAAAGAGTTCAAAGTTTTTCAACAGTAAGTCATATAAAACAAATGACAACAAAGAAATATTGCACTTCTGGCAGTATTTTAGTTTGGAAACAGAAGACTATGTATAAGAAAATACTGACATCTGATAAAACAAGCTTTATTTATTTTTTGCCCTTTTCTCCCAACTTTTCTGATGCGTTTATGTGATTGTGCTTCTTGGAGTTTATTGATTTTCTCGGGTGTATAGATTAGTGTTTTTCATCAAGTTTAGAATGTTTTCAGCCATTACTTTTTTCTAATAATTTTTCCTTCTCTCTCTCTGTCCTCTTCCCCCTCCTTCTCCCTCTCCCTGTCTCTCTATCTCTCCCCCACCTCCAGTACTCTCATTATGGTTATGTGATATGCTTTACCCATCTATGCATGTCTATTAATATTTTCTTTAATTTCTACTGACTTAGCTTCAAGATCACCAATTCTTTCTTCTGCCAGTTCAACTATACTGTTGAGCTCGACTGATCTTTTTTTAAACCTCTATTGTATATTTCAGTCCAGAATTTCTATCTGGTTATTTAAAAATTTGTTCTATGTCTATATTAATATTCTCTATTAAATAATACAGCTTTCATAAATTTTCTAAGCATGGTTTCCTTTAGTTCCTTGAACATATTTATGATAGCTACTTTGAAATCTGTTAAATCTGGCATCTAAGGCCCTCACAGGCAATTTCTGTTGTTTGCTTTTTTTTTCTTTCTGTTTGTGGGTCACACCTTCCTGTTTCTTTGCATGTGTCATAATTTTTTGTTGTTGAAAAGTGGACATTTTTATTGACATGTTGTAATATTTGGACACTGATTTTTCCTTCCATTTCTGGGGCTTGGTTTTGTTCTTGTTGGGTCATTTGTTGTGTGACTTGGCTGGACTCTGAGGGGCACCTATTTTCCATGTGGCGTGAAGCCTCTGGTGTCCCCCCTCGGAGAGGCTCACCCGCAGACATGCACACAGTCATCCTGGGATGACAGTGGTTTTATCAGGGCTCTCTTTAAGTTTCTATTTTCTTGATTTCTCCATCTGTTTCCTTTGGTATCACAGCCAGCTGATAGGCTCCATTCATTTATGGCCTGTTTCTTTATTGTTTTAGCTAGTGTCCTAGGGCTTAGGTTTCTCTACCATCTGAGCCAATTAAATTTGGGATAAGGTATTTTTATTTTTTTTAAAAATTTTTCTGAAGTTGGAAACGGGGAGGCAGTCAGACAGACTCCTGCATGTGCCCGACCGGGATCCACCGGCATGCCCACCAGAGGGTGATGCTCTGCCCATATCGGGCATTGCTCCGTTGTGACCAGAGCCATTCTAGCGCCTGAGGCAGAGGCCACAGAGCCATCCTCAGCGCCCAGGACAACCCTGTTCCAATGGAGCCTTGGCTGCAGGAGGGGAAGAGAGAGACAGAGAGGAAGGAGAGGGGGAGGGGTGGAGAAGCAGATGGGTGCCTCTCCTGTGTGCCCTGGCCGGGAATTGAACCCAGGACTCCTGCACACCAGGCCGACACTCTACCACTGAGCCAACCGGCCAGGGTGGATAAGGTATTTTTGAGGCCAAATGAGTTTGTTCTGTCCCCATGGCCACTCTTCTTGCCTGTCTCTTTCTCTTGTGCTCTGTCGAAAACTAACTGACCTACCATTCAACTTGTTGCTTTCATAGAACTGCATACTTTATTTTAATTCCTTATTACCCCAAAATTCACTGTTTTTAAGAGCTTTATGCTTAAACCCTCCACACTCTAAGTAATGTCAGTTACTTTGAGGAGAGCTTCAGAGTTCTTTGTTCTTGCTGACTGCCTATGTTTCTGAGAAAAATCTGCAAGTCACCGCTACAGTGCTGGGGGGTAGGAACAGTGATGTGACACCCACATTATGAGCAGGGTGCTAGTAGGGCCGTGCCCTCTGGTCTTCTTTCCTGGCTTCTGCTCTGTGGATGAGCTGCACTGAGGGTGACTGAGGAGCCGGAGTCCTTGGCCTGTCAGGCTGAGTGTGACTAGAGACGGGATGGAAGGGAGTCCCCTCAGCCTTTTGGCTGCACTGACCAGGAATTTAGCCTCACGTTTGGAGTTGGAGGTGATGAGCAATGCTCGTCTCTTGATTGGAAACTGAGGGAAAAGGGGCTTTGTCTTTTTGGCCACACTTTCCCAGAATTAAGCTCTATCAAACTGAACTGGCACACAGGGAGGGGTGGAACTACACAAGGGCTTCTTTGCTATTCTTACTGAGGTTTAGTCGACATTTAAAGTGGACTTCTTTAAGTAGATGTTGCTCTATACTCTTAGAGCAATTTCCAAATACTTTAAATGTTGGTTGTTTTGTAAAAATATTTTTACCAGATAGGATTGTTTCACTAGGAAACCGGTACATGGACTCCTTGCATCACCATTCCAGAAGTGGAACTCTCTATAAACTTCTCTTTTTTCCCCCTATATCTTATATCTTTTTCATCTTGCTAGGCAAATTCAAGATAGTAGAGAGTTTATTTAAAAAATATATTCATGTACATACAGTGTAGCAGGGAAAAGAGATTCACATGGCATAGTGACTATGATGGTCAGTAAAGCTGGGCCCGTAAAGGATAAAGGGTGAAAGAAGACCTCCTATCCAGTGAGGATAGGAGCTGAGTAGTCTGTGAAGCTGTGTATGGTTCAGATGGGTAGAAGACGTGGAGAGAGGATGCAGAAGGGGACTGCTGTGAAGGAAGGCAGTGTGAGAGGGGTATGTGGCATGTCGGTGGCACTGTAGTGTAACTAGAACAGAGCATGCGTGTGGATACAGTGAGGTCCAGTAGAAAGAGAACCCACTGGTCTAAGTACCAGTAAACCTCCTGGATGCAAATCCTATTCTACCTCTATTTCTTTGAGGGTCCTGACACTTTTAGGGATGGTTGATGTACACTGGTAAAAGATGTAAAAGTATCCCGAGGCTAGCAATATAGTATGGAGCCGTTACCACGGCTACACATGAAGGGCAAAGAGCGAGGATGGTTTTTTTGCTTTTTTTTTTTTTTTGTATTTTTCTGAAGTTGGAAACGGGGAGGCAGTCAGATAAATTCCTGCATGTGCCCGACCAGGATCCACCTGGCCTGCCCACCAGGGGGTGATGCTCTGCCCATCTGGGGTTGCTCTGTTGTACCCAGGGCCATTCTAGTGCCTGAGGCAGTGGCCTTGAAGCCATCCTCAGCATCCGGGCCAACTTTGCTCCAATGGAGCCTCGGCTGCGGGAGGGGAAGAGAGAGAGAGAGAGAGAGGAAGGAGAGGGGGAGGGGTGGAGAAGCAGATGGGCGCTTCTCCTGTGTGCCCTGGCCAGGAATCGAACCCGGGACTTCTGCACGCCAGGCCGATGCTCTACCACTGAGCAAACCGGCCAGGGCAGAGCGAGAATGGTTTGAGAAACCAAAGAACGCTGTAGTATGAGCTGTGACCAGAGGAAAGTCCTTCATGATGGGAAATCGGGGTCTTCACTTAGAACTTGAGCAGAGGAAAACAGCTACCGGCAGCCTCGGGGACAGCGGGGTTAGAGCCTGGGAATAAGCCACCTCTTCTCCTGCCCTGTAGTTTGCTCTTTTTTCCTTCGTTGATTTGATGCAACTGGAAGCTAGAGGACAAAGAAAGTCCGTTTCTATGGTCCGTGGCGGTCAGCTGCCCAGGATGCATGCAAAGGCAGACAAGGATGGAGACTGGATTTGGAGAGCAATGAAAACCCAGAACAACTCTCACTACTTAGATGACCTTTAGCAAACCATGTACCCACGTGGATATTTATTCTTCGCTTCTATATTATAAAATACAAGCATAGCAGTGTTATCTTGGGGAAAAGCAAGAGATAAATTTAAGGATAAAATGCTTAGCTTTAACCATATACTATTTTTCTTTCTTTTTTTTTAATAAATTTTTATTAATGGTAATGGGATGACATTAATAAATCAGGGTACATATATTCAAAGAAAACATGTCTAGGTTATTTTGTCATTAAATTATGTTGCATACCCCTCGCCCAAAGTCAGATTGTCCTCCGCCACCCTCCATCTAGTTCTCTGTGCCCCTCCCCCTCCCCCTAACTCTCTCCCATGTCCTCCCTCCCACCACCCCTGGTAACCACCACACTCTTGTCCATGTCTCTTAGTCTCGTTTTTATATTCCACCAATGTATGGAATCATGTAGTTCTTGTTTTTTTCTGATTTACTTATTTCACTCTGTATAATGTTATCAAGATCCCACCATTTTGCTGTAAATGATCTGATGTCATCATTTCTTATGGCTGAGTAGTATTCCATAGTGTATATGTGCCACATCTTCTTTATCCAGTCTTCTATTGAAGGGCTTTTTGGTTGTTTCCATGTCTTGGCCACTGTGAACAGTGCTGCAATGAACATGGGGCTACATGTGTCTTTACGCATATATTATTTTTCAGGAGGCTGAAACATCTAAAAGCGGCGGGATACCTACTGCCATAGAAGGAACAGCTTTAGTGACAACTTAGTCTTAGATTGTATAATCGTTACATTTTCTTTTGCCCTGTGAGGTATTTTCTGTGACAGCTTATTCCTAGAACTCAAAGGCATTTTGAGCATACGGTGATGCGATAAATCATTCCTTTGTCAGTTTACTTTGGATATATATTATATATAATGCATTTGTGGAAATTTTAGAAAAACAAGTTTTTACATATGCTAATTGTCTGGAGCGATATCGTAACTGAAGAATACCACTTTACAAGTGTTGTAAGGTATTCTCACACTGGGTATCACTCCCCTCGCTGACCCCATGGTCCCTTTTGAGCCCAGGAACACCACACCACAGCAACTGGGGTGACGAACTGTAAACGGGGAGGGGCGCATGAGATATGGGAGGGACTTGTAGAGAGCAGGAAGCTGACACGATGTCTTTGCCAGCAGATGATAATGACTGTCTCTAAAGGTTTCAGGCTTCTTGGCCATTCTTCTGGTCAAGGGATTTTTATGATCACGGCAATACCCTGGGGAGTTACAATCCATCTCACACCACAGATGGGGCGGTCGCCATTCCTGCAGCGCTCAGTAACAGTCAGGTGTGGCAGCCACTCGGGCCTCAAGGCCACTGCTTCAGCTGACACTTCATCACAATCAACCACAGGCTCTCCCGTGATCAATTGTGATGACGCCGCATGCCACCGTTTACTGGTATCTTGTCTTCCTTCAGCAGACAGCTCGACACTGTTCTCAAGGTCAAGGGCATGATCAAACTCCTCGTCAAAGCCCAGTGTTAAAGGTCCCTCTCTTGGGACTGTATCAGTCTTGGTCCCATCAGGCAACAAAAACTATCCAGCAATTAGAATGGGGAAAATTTAATATAAAATTATTAATTATAACAAGAGATTGCCTACTAAGGGCTGAAAAGAACTCTAAGGAATACAGGAATAGCAGTATAGGGAACAGCCACTGCCCCAGGGCTGAGGCAGAACATCTGAGGAAAGAAAATTTGAAACACCTCCCACCCAGAGTGAGACTCAGGCCTCACTGGAGATGGTGCGAGTCTGGCCCATTGGATGACAGGAAGCTGTTCTCAGAGGCCACGTTGGCAGCAGTTCCTGAGAAGCTGTCCTCTATAATTCTGGGGAAGGCTCTTTGAGGGGAGATGCTGCGCTGGTGATATTTGCTAGGAAACTCTGGTGTTACTGGGGAAGATATTTCCAGGATGCTTCAGACCATGGAACTTGTTGCTAAGCTGCCCACAGGGGTGGAGCACTGGGATGTGACCCTCTAATTTGTTAGGAGGAAGTGCAATGAGAGGGGTCCCACTGAAGTTTGCTGTTGGTGAGCAGTGCTGAGTATCCCACGTGCTCTGACCAGTGCAGGCTAAGGGTGCAAGACCAAAAGAGCCTAATGACTTCCTTCTTCCCTCCCTCCCTCCCTCCCTCCCTCCCTCCCTCCCTCCCTCCCTCCCTCCCTCCCTCCCTCCTTTCCTCCCTCCCTACTTTTCTTCTGCTCTTCCTTCCTCCCTCCCTTCCTTCCTTCCTTCCTTCCTTCCTTCCTTCCTTCCTTCCTTCCTTCCTTTCCTCCTTCCTTCCTTCTTTCTTCCCTCCCTCCCTTTTTTCCTCCCTCCATCCCTCCTTCCATCTAGCCCTTTCAACTCCCATCTGCTTATCATTTCTCTTCGCTCTTTTTTTTTTAAATAAAGTACTTTATTCAATTTTTTCTAAGGAGGGAGAGAGAGAGAGAGAGAGAGAGGAAAAGAGGGAGAGAAAGAGAGAGTGAGAAGGGGGAGGAGCTGGAAGCATCAACTCCCATATGTGCCTTGACCAGGCAAGCCCAGGGTTTCGAACTGGCGACCTCAGTGTTCCTGGTTGAAGCTTTATCCCACTGCGCCACCACAGGTCAGGTTCTTCACTCTCTTTTAACGTGGCTACTCTCTCTTCCTTGAGCCAAAGGCAGTTTATTCAGAAGCCTTGGGGCACTTCTGAGAGTCTGTTCATGGCAATCTGTTCATCACTTTCCCATGAAGAAATGTCAGATTCAACTATGACAAGTAGAGTTGGTTTGTAGTTAGTCCTTATACCATACCGGCTGACAGATTAGTTTGTCTCTGCTCTGCGCTTTGGATGTGTTCTTACTTGAAGTTATATATAAAAAGCAGTATTTCTACACTGGGATTTCTGCAAGTGAAAAGAGCACAAAGCCAGGAGAAGCCGTACCTGGGGTCTGCCATCAGATAGCAAGCATGATCCTAAGCAAATACTACCACCTACGAACGTCAAGTTTTTATAATTCAAATAGGACTTTCTCATTATTCAAATTGTGTCTACACAATTTAATTTTTTCCTACAAAGTACTTTTTTGAGTGCTTACTTTGTGCTAGCCACTGTATTGGGGCTGGAGGTGTGTAACCTACAGAGGACATTATTCTCCTCCTCAGCTTCCTCATGGTCCTGAAAATGCTCCACCATGTCCCATTGTAGAGAGTTCTTATAAAATCAGATGAGACAATGGATTGTGTTTTGAAAAGGAAAAAAAAAACTTTATTCTATACTAACAGTGATGTCACAGTCATCACAAACCCAGGATGGCAATTAGCTTACTGTATCTTTTATTCATTGCATTTGGGCTAAGAGGAAGATTGTAAGTGATTCAGGTAACACCGGAGCATTGGTATTCCTAAAGAATGTTTCCCATAAATTGACATGTATTAAAATTAACCTGTGCAGTTAATTTCAGTGTCTGACATGAACGGCTTTCTGCTTTATGTAGTTATGTTCTTGACCAGATGAGGTCTTCCTTTTATTAGTTTATGAGTCACGGGACAAGCGTGTGTGTGGTACAGTGAATGCTAAATCACGATTAAGGACTTAGAGTAGCATCAGGCTTTGAAAAGACAAACCTTTTTGGTGTATCAGTTTTTGTTGTTTACTGTGAACGAAGGCACCCTTGAAGCTGCTCAGGGTGCAGCCAACCTCTCAAATGCTTGGTCCCTGGCTCTGCTGTGACATTCTCCTTTTCCTGTCTGATGCTTTGGCTTCTAGAGCTCTGACAGGGTGCTGGGTTCCTTTTGTTACTTCTTGCTTCTCCCCCCTTGTGCTCTCTTTTAACCAGGATCTCACCAGCTCTCCGGGAGGATTGCGTCCTCTTACCACGAGACCCCCTGGAGCTCGGGGTGCTCTGTAACCAACTGCTCGTGTCCTTCCCACCCCCTCCAACCACGGAGAGTAGTGACAGATTGTGCTGCGAGTGTCCACATGGCTGTTGGCTAATGATTGCTATAAACTCTGATAATCATAATAGCGATCATAAATAATATAAAGCAATAGCACCACAGCAGCTGGTATTCATGCTGCTCAGACACTTATTTAAAAAAAAATTTTTTTTTTAACTTTCTGAGACTTGTAAGAATTTGGGGTCATAGGGTGCCACTTGGCCACAGGGACTTGACAAGCAGTAATGAGCAGGTGCTTCTTGAAGGGCAGACAGAAAGACAGGGACGCCTTCCCCGGAGAGTTACCCAGCCTACATCAGAACTGCGCGAGTGAGAACTAAACCTTGGTTGTGTTGGGCCACTGAGACTTTGGGTTTTGTTTGTTAAGTAGTGTGGTGTAAACTACCCTGACTGATACGTATTGCTCATCTGTCTCTCATGTCTCCGCTGTTAATTTTCCTTGTAAGCTAAGCACTGAGTATCTCATGGCCAAGTTAACTCCTAGTCAAACACAGTTGTCATTCATGGTGCTTGTATCAAGATAGGTGCACTCTGAGACATTTTGTGTCCGTAACTTTTAGAAAGTTCAGGAGAATTGCATAAATTCTAAATTCTAAATGGGAGGTTGTTACACTGAAAACTGCAGCTGTCCAACTCCCATCCAATATTTATATCCCTGCCCAATTTATGTGAGAGTCAGTCCACATGAGAAAACCTTGCATTTCAGAAACAAACCTTATTGATCATGAAGCATGGCTTGAGTTTATTTAAATTTAACAAGCATAAAACATACAGCTAATCGTTGATTATGTTACGTAGAATTTATCATCTAAACCAAATTTTTTGTGCACAGGAAAAACTAAACATGAGTGTGTTAATTTTTAGACCCATAGTGCCTCCATCCGGGTTGTTGACTGCGAGCACAGACGCTGTCTCTGCACCTGCCGGGTGAACCCACGTTATCATGTCATCACCAGGGTGGAGAAAAGGAGCACTCCCTCCTTTACCTTCCATAGCTGGAAGCAGGACATGCGTCTTACCAATTCTGTACATAGTGGGATGTGAGAATTTCCTGAAAATGGGTGAAGAAGGTGCCTTCACAGCAAAATGAACTAACCAGCAAATACTAAAAACTGCCAACAAACGCCCATTGCAACTAGCAAACCAGAATACCCGTGAAAAGTACAGAGTCTCTAGCATAGCAAATGGAGGAGCAATCCGCCTTAATTATCACTCAATGCGTATATAAAGGTAGTATTATAACAGAAGATAAATATATTTTAAAATTTAAGGTTAACAGTGGAATTTTCCCTTAACACAGTCCTTACAGAGGTCTGATGTGTCAAATAGAGCTGTCCCGGGGGGGGGGGCAGAGTTCTGCGTCCCACCGTCCTCTCCCGGTTCCCGGTGGCCACGAGACTAGGACTCCTGGACCGTGCTTTGAAAACTAGTCATCAGGGTGGTGATTTTGAATAAGATCCTGGATTTCTGATGCATTAAGTCTTTTAACTGTCTTCTTACCCCTCCCCCCCCCCACACACACACTTGCACTGGATGAAACTAAAAAAGAAAGTGAAAAAAAGCAAATGTCAGAAATCCCCAAACAGACATAAAAAAGCAAAACTGGCCCTCTCATCTATCCAGAATGACATTGGAGCAAAAAGAGAAAAGAAGAAGCCCTGAGTACAAACAGCTTTCCACTGAGGTTGCAAGTGACGTAGCATCTTCTCTCCGGCATGTCAATTGCAGTTTGCGTTTTAGCTAGTAGCAACGGCAGGTGTGGGCACTGGGCGTGACATCACCCAGTGATTACGTCATTCCTGGCAAACTCCACTCAGATGTGCTCTGAATGACTTCGCTGTTCCTCTTTGCTGAGCTGACCTCAGGCGCTCAGCACGATCGGGTTACTGACCCACTTAGCGACCCACCCGCAGCCCCAGCAGCCATGGGGAGTTTAGGAGACAGGCTCGGTCTCTTCACCCACCCTGCCTCTGCTTGTCTAGGGAAGAGCAGAAGAGAGAGAATGAGGAAAAGAGGCAAACAGATGCCTATGATGTGGGGCAGGAGAGGGTGGAGGCCGTGGTAGTCTATCCGTCCTGTCCAGTGTCACAGCATTTGAGACGGACAGCGACAGCTATGCATTTGAGATGCTTTTGTTCGGGCCCAGAACTTCCCTTCCATCTGAGAGTATGGCTGTCTCAAATCTCAGGCAAGTTTGCTGCTGGTTACCCAGGAAACCTCCCCAGTACTGGAGCTCAGCTGCTTCTCAGGTACACTGTGAGTTCTTTGCTCAGCAGCAGAGGCCCGGGTGCTTCTTAGGACCTACAGCTCTTCCAATCCAACCTGCAACAGCACACCAGCAAGCTTTTCCTTCCTCCTCACTGCTCCTGAAAACATGAGACCAGGACTCAGGTGCAGGTGGTTGAGTTGGGAGGTGGACCCAGGGGGAAATGACATTGTAAGAAAGAGAAGATAAAACCCAACATGGGTGTATTTATAAGTGGGTTACCATGGTGGGCCCGCAAGAAATTGTATGTCCCCGTGACTGTGAGACTGGGGCATTGAGCCATTCACTTCTGTCTCCCACTGGATGAAGGTTACCTCTAACTGGGCTAGTCTGATAGTTCTGGCTATAACTAGCAGGTCTAGTTCTCTTGGTCAGTCAGAAAGACCTCTGACTGAGAGAGAGACCCAGGAGCTCAACACAAGTAGGAAGCTGTCTGTGCGTCAGCAATTGTCTACTCATCCTGCAGATGAACTCTGATGGGTCAGAGGATATGGAATCAGGCATGAACAGTGGCAACAGGCTGGCACCTAGAATAGAGCCGAGTATCATCATTTTAATAATAGGGCATCAAGATATTTATAAAATTAAACAATATAAACTGTTTTAATCTAGACTGAAGAAGTTTAAACTAAGTGATGGGTCCAAATGGGCAGAAGCTGTTAAAGAGAAGACATACAGAGAAAAGCATGGAGAAAGAGTAAATTAGGAACAGAAAGTGAATTTCTATAGGTTGGAAAAGATTTGTTCATTCAGAATACGTTTATTGAGCACCTATTTTGTTTCAGGTACTGCTGAAGGTTGAACGGAATAGAACAGTGAAGAAAAGTCACAGAATTCTGTGCCCTTATGAAATGTTTGTATTCTAATGGGAGGGAGACAGATTGTTAGGAAGATAAATAAATTAAGTTTATAGTGTGCTTAAGGATCATGAGTGCTAAGGAGTAAACTATGGCAGGAGAGGGGACTAGGAGATGTGGGGCTGGAAAAGTGTTCTAACTTTAAGTGGGCTGGGCAAGGTAGGCCTCACTAGGCAGGTGATGGAAGGGGGCGGGAGCCTTGAGGATGTCTAGCAGGAAGCATTCCAGGTAGAGGAGCGGCAGGTTCAAGATTCCGATGCAGAAACATTACTGCGTGGGGAGGAAAAATAATTTTCCTTTTACCCTTCCGAGTTCTTGGCTGAGACCCTGGTAATAAAACTGATTAACAAGAGAAAAATAAACAACCCAGGAAACACGAGTAACCCAAAGAACCTATCTGTCCTTCTCTCTGTCTCTCTCTCAGTTAAAAAAGAAAAGAAAGAAAGAAAAAGAAAAAAATGGGCTTTGGAAGAACAGATAGGAAGTATGACAGTTTGTGACGATGAATCTGGGTGGTGTGGGTTTTTTTTGTGTGTGTGACAGAGAGAGAGAAGGGCAGATAGAGACAGACAGATAGGAAGGGAGAGAGATGAGAAGCATCAATTCTTCATTGCAGCACCTTAGTTGTACATTGACTGCTTTCTCATATGTGCCTTGATGGGGGGGGGGGGCTACAGCAGACTGAGTGAACCCTTGCACAAGCCAGTGACCTTGGGCTCAAGGCAGCGACCTTGGGCTTCAAGCCAGCAACCTTTGGCTCAAGCCAGTGATCTCGGGATTTTGAACCTGGGTCCTCCATGACCCAGTCCCATGCTCTACCCACTTTGCCACCAGCTGGTCAAGTTTTCTTTTTTGTGTGTGGATGTGGAGTTGACCTGTCCTGTGATGAAAGTCCTCAGAAGGGGATCTGTGATGATGTGTTTCTTTTAGAGGCTCTTACTTCAGGCAGACAAGGGGAGCTCGGGGCACCCACTCCCTGAATTTGTTGCTTTTCAGGCACCTACAGCTCAAAACAATAGACTAAAATGCCATATTTTGGAGTGGCTTGTCCTAAACGCCTGCAGTCATATTTTGGGGCAGCATGACCTACCACCCTTCACCAGGCACGCCGGGTGATCAAAAGGGAGACACACGTGGCCGAAGCAGCTGAGCAAGAGTGAGAGAAGGAGGGTGTGGGGTCTGGGAGGACATCTCAGAATGTGTAGGCAAGCCAGGGGCATCCTTACAGAGCCGCATGCCTTTCTAAAGACTTACATTTCTACTCTGAGTACAGTGGGAAGCCATTGGAAGGTTTTGAACAAAGACATGATAGGAAGGAAGGGAGGGAAGGGAGGAAGGGAGAAAAGGAGGAAGGGAGGAAGGGAGGAAGGGAGGAAGGAAGGAAAAAAGGGAGGGAGGGCACTCATAGGACCTTATAGGGCAATGGCAAATGATTATGTGATCACAGTGGTGTTTGCTAGCATCTCCGTCTTGTCCCCGGTACAGCACTCTCTGAAGGGAACGTGCTGTACGGAGGCCTGACTTCCACCCCCACCCGCCCAGCTGGAAGACCCAGAGGTACCTGGGTGTGGATCTCTCCCACCAGCCTCTCTAAACCCTTCTGCTTTAAGGGCATTTTTCAGACTCAAAAGGCAAAATACATATTTTAAACTTTTATTTGGACACAGTGGAATAAATCTGGAGAATTCTCACCCTTGAAGAATTTTGGGAGACCTGTGAGGCATGGTCCTTGAATTCACCTGATCTTTGCTTTGAAACCAACACTATTTTGAAATTATATTGTCATATATATTGGTTAGGCTTTTTTGTTGTAAGCAATAAGAGATAATTTAATTGACCCAAGTATCGTGGCCCATAGGGAAGCAATAGTTAAAGACCTGGCCTTCAAAAAAGTTGGGAACTGAGGAATTCCAGCAGAGCTAGGTAGCAGGAGTGAGTTGACAGACACAGAGGACCACCGTACCTGGGCTCAGTGAGCTCCAATCACTTTTGTTTTTTTTCCATTCTTGCAAAACTTCCCTCAAAATTTAGTCCTGTTAGGTGATTTTTGGCCTCACCTGGCCACGTGCAGTGGGCTACAGTGAGACAGGATGATTGACAGTTCCATAGAGACAACACACAGTGAGTGAGGCAAGCCCTTCAAAGGAAACTTGGTTACTGGTATTAATCGGGGTTCTCCAGAGAAAGAGGACCCATAGGCTGTAAAGACATAGATGTCAATGTACAGAGAGCTGGATATCGAGGCTTACTTTAGGCATTGGCTCACACAGTGATGGAGGCCGGGAAGTCCTCCAGTCTGCCATCTGCAAGCTGCAGAACCAGGAAAGCTGGGGGGGGGGGTAATCCAGTCCACACGCAGTGGCCTGAGACTCAGTGGTTGATAGTTGAAGTGCTGCTCTGAGTCCAAATGCCTGAGAACCAGGAATGATACTAAAGGCAGGAGAAGATGGGAGTCTCAGCTGGAGCAGACAGCGAGCAAACGTACCCTTCCTCTACCTTTTTTGATCTGTCTGGGCCCTGAATGAGTTGGGTGGATGCCCGTCCACACTGGTGAGAGCCATCTGCTTTACTCGGTTCACCAGTTCATGGGCTGACGTCTTCCAGAAACACCCCACAGACACACTTAGAAATAATGTTTAACCAGCTAGCTGGGCTTACCTTAGCTCAGTCAGGCTGACACATAAAATTAAACATCACAGTACTGTCACCAGAGAGATATGAAATAGATGTTGAGCGGGTCCAAACAATAGATGTCTGCTGCATTCTATGTCTGCACTACCCAGCACAGTAGCTACTAGCTACACGTGGCTACTTAAATTTAAGTTAAGTAAAATTACATGAAAAATTTAGTTCCTTGTTTGTACTAGGCACATTTCAAATGTTCGATAGCCACATGGGACCAGTGGCTTCTGTATTAGGCAGCACATATACAGAACATTTCCATCACCGTGGGAAGTTCCTTCAAACAGTACTGTTATATATAGTAATAATAGTAAAGCTGCACAATTTCTTTAATAGTCCAAGAACTTTATTTATTTATTTATTTATTATTATTATTTTTTGTATTTTTCTGAAGCTGGAAATAGGGGAGGCAGTCAGACAGACTCCCGCATGTGCCCGACCGGGATCCACCCGGCACGCCCACCAGGGGGCGATGCTCTGCCCATCCCGGGCGTCACTCTGTCACGACCAGAGCCACTCTAGCGCCTGCGGCAGAGGCCAAGGAGCCATCCCCAGCGCCCGGACCATCTTTGCTCCACTGGAGCCTCGCCTGCGGGAGGGGAAGAGAGAGACAGAGAGGAAGGAGAGGGGAAGGGTGGAGAAGCAGATGGGCGCTTCTCCTGTGTGCCCTGGCCGGGAATCGAACCCGGGACTTCTGCACGCCAGGCTGACGCTCTACCACTGAGCCAACCGGCCAGGGCAAGAACTTTATATCAGTTCTTAAAAATACATGCTCATTTCTGTTATACTATTTAACTCCCGTCGCAGCCTTGTGACATACACAGAGAGTGGACTGTTACTTCCATTTTATAGCTGAGGATATTGAGGCCAAGACAGGTTGAGGAACTGGCGATAAAAATCACCTAGCCAACGCAAGGTCACAGAACCAGCGCGCGGGCCCCATCCCAATCCTGACCTGGGAGCCCAGATCATGGGTGATTGGCTGTAAAGCTGCTTCTCAGGCTGTTAGAGCACAGGGGCCATCGTCCCGTTGTCACAGTTTGAGTTTTTATAAATTTCCCCATCAAGGAAATAACCATGCAATCCCAGCGAGTTATCTTTTATGGGGCTTTTAAAAGGGCCTTTGTCAGAGGGAACTATATTCCCGTGACATAAATATGAAGACAGATGGACAGCTAGGAAATGCTTGATCACTGGCCGGAGAAAAGACAGGGGTGAGGACGTCCTCTCAGCCTGTCCGCCTGTGGAGGCATGGGTCTTGGAAGCTCGCAGTCCCAGAGTTTACACAGAAGAGGCAAGGAGGTGTGTCACCCCTGTACGGCTCCTGTGATCGGTGGGGGCAGGCAGTTTCCCAGGGCTGTAGTTAAGGTGGAACTTGCAGGCTGAGAAAGCTCAAGCTCTTATCACACTGCAGAGCCTGCAGAATGCAATTATAAAGACATCCTACGTGTTTCTCCAAGCCAGGGGTCCCCAAACTTTTTATACAGGGGGCCAGTTCACTGTCCCTCAGACCATTGGAGGGCCAGACTATAAAAAAAACTATGAACAAGTCCCTATGCACACTGCACATATCTTATTTTAAAGTAAAAAAACAAAACAGGAACAAGTACAATATTTAAAGTAAAGAACAAGTAAATTTAAATCAATAAACTGACCAGTATTTCAATGGGAACTACGGGCCTGCTTTTGGCTAATGAGATGGTCAATGTCCGGTTCCATATTTGTCACTGCTAGATGTAACAAGTGATGTGACGTGCTTCTGGAGCCGTGAGTCGTGCATCCCACATCACTGGAAGTAGTACTGTGAGCGATGCCATGCTTTCTGTCTCTCACTGACCACCAATGAAAGTGGTACCCCTTCCGGAAGTGCGGTGGGGGCCAGATAAATGGCCTCAGGGGGCCGCATGTGGCCCGCGGGCCGTAGTTTGGGGACCCCTGCTCTAAGCCATACATAAAATCAACCCGCTGATCTGTGGGCCCTGGGGCATGATTCTAAGTGAGGTCTCATTTCCCTTGTGTCTAAATGTCCCAGCAATAGGCCCATGGCTGGAACCTCCATCCCACCGTGGCCGGGCGGGCGGCCCCTCTCAGGCCTTGGATATCCGCAGGTGAAAGGAGCCCCGCCCTCCAGGGCCAGCCCTGCTGTCCTCACCAAATACACTGGGTCAGGGTGGAGAAAGTGGCCCGGGCCCGTGGTCCTGCATGGACCTGACACTCCAAATCAGGGACAGGCTGACTCGATCAGGTGCCTCCAGGACCTGGGGACAGCTCCCCTTCTCCACACGTCACTCTTCCGGTTAAGGATTTCTACGCAGTTCTAAGCTTTCCAACGACTCGCCTCTGGAGAAATGGAAGGGAAAACCTGGTTATATTAGAAACAGACCTGCTCAGACACCCAGTCCGGGTTGACTTGGAGTGGCCACTCCTTCCCGTTTCTCTGTGCTTCCCTGTCCCCCGACACCTGCACCCCAGCTCTCAGCCCCGTGTCTTCCTGCTGCCAGACCGAGATCAGCTTGTCCCGTGATCCTGTCCCATGGCCCTTCCCCATGAACTTATTTGCTCAGAAAATTACTGAACTTTCAAAAAAAAAAAAGTTTTAAACACTAAAAACAAAACAAAGCGAACAGCAATGTCTAGAGCAGTGATTTTCAACCTTTTTTGAGCGGCGGCACATTTTTTACATTTACAAAATCCTGGGGCACACCACCTACCAAAATGACACAAAATGACACTCTAACTGTTAGAATTTATTTAAAGTTTAAATAAATTACATTTATTAAAAAAAAGTTAAATAAAAGAGGATAACCCCCTCATATATACAGTCCCATGTAACATCCCTCATATATACAGTCCCATGTAACATCCCTCATATATACAGTCCCACTAATAGATACTGGAGCTTTCATCAAGGTTGTGGGTTCAAATCAATTTGGCAAATCCTTTCTCTATATAGAGACTGGACAAAATCAATTTTAGAAAGTGTTGGGTACTTGTGTAACATCATAAGTCCTCAGAGCATCTCTACTGTCAGATTGAGAAGTTTGCTTTCTAGGAAAGGATTCTGATAAATACTAGAGTTCTCCCTGAGGTTGCGGGTTCAAGTCCCATGGTCAGCTGGGTGCAGGGGCCTTGGTTCTGTCTATTTTGATGGTGTATATAGAGATTTGAGCTCTTTAAGAAGATGACCCTTCAGGAGGCCATATACAATATAGATAACATTGTGATGCATTGTATATCACCCTCTGTGGGGGTCTCTTTTAAAAAGAAAAAGGTCAAATATCTATACACCATCAGGATAGACATAACCAGCTGAGGCTGAGGCTTCATCTAGTGGTGGCAACATTTACCTCCAGTCCTGACCAGGATTAGAAATCAGGACCATGGGGAGGAGTAGCAGCTTCAACTACTTGTCGTGTCCACATAATGACAAGTGCGCGGCAGCCCGAGCGAGGACCTTCCTTGGTGTGGATGAGAGGCGGTCTACTATTGGTTCATCGCTAGTGGTCAGGATGAATCCTAGAAGGTGATTGGTCAGTGAGTGTTCCCTGTGCCTCTACTCTTCCTGTCGCTGATAGCTGGAGGGATTGTGAGGGGAATGTTTATGTTTGGATGGAGGCGGCTGGCGGTGGTCCGGATAAATAGCCTCTGCGGGCCGTAGTTTGGGGACCCATGTTTAATTTCCCCATGGCACACCCGACCATGTCTCACGGCACACTGGTTGAAAAACACTGCTCTAGAGCCATGGGGATAGACTTTCAGCCCTCTTCCGGTCCAAGGACTGATTGACTCAAAGACTGTTCTGTTACTTCATAGTCATACTGTAGGACACTGTATTCCATCTACAGCTTGTTATTTTATAGTAAATGCTGCTTAATGTTAGTTTTAAAACACATAGCTTTATTTTTGTAAAGATGGTGCCCTATCTGCACCAGAGGGAAACCACACCTACCTCGTTAGTCTACATTCTGGACAATAGTCAGTGCCCCTCTGAGTGTCACCTGTCAGTAGCTCAGCCAGAGCGAAGGCAAAGCAGCAAAGAGTAGAGGAATAGCCACCCCTTCTGGAGAGGCTGGAGCCTTCTCACAGCTCTGGCAGAAGTCGGTCACTGAGGCAGACGTCACCTGCTTCATGGCATGGCCTGGGCGCCACTTGTCATATCTACTTCAGGGTAATTTAACGTCCTGCTGTTCAGAGATGGCTACCCTTATGGACCATGGGGCCAATGTGACAAAAAGATAGGTGTAATTTTGATTGATTTACGTGGGGTAGCTATTGCTGTGTTGGCTGTTGTCATTGTTTTATTTGACAATCTAAGGGAAAAGAGGTTAGTGCCCCTGGATACATAGTCAGGTATTGCTTGTTTTAAAAATTCTTGTGGCACACCAGTAGAAAATTGCTGTTATACACAAGCATATACATATATATTCATAAATAACCTTAAGAACAAAATTTGAGTCATATCATACAGTTTTTAATACTATTTTTTATTTGCTTTAGTGAGCTTTTCCCTTTCTCTTAATTTCTTTTCTTTTTTTTTTTTTTTTTTTTTTTTTGGATTTTTCTGAAGCTGGAAACAGGGAGGCAGTCAGACAGACTCCCACATGTGCCCGACCGGGATCCGCCCGACCGGGATCCACCTGGCACGCCCACCAGGGGGCGATGCTCTGCCCATCCGGGGCGTCACTCTGTTGCGACCAGAGACACTCTAGCGCCTGGGGCAGAGGCCAAGGAGCCATCCCCAGCGCCCGGGCCATCTTTTGCTCCAATGGAGCCTCGGCTGCAGGAGGGGAAGAGAGAGACAGAGAGGAAGGAGAGGGGGAGGGGTGGAGAAGCAGATAGGCCCTTCTCCTATGTGCCCTGGCTGGGAATTGAACCCGGGACTCCTGCACGCCAGGCCGACGCTCTATCACTGAGCCAACTGGCCAGGGCTCTTAATTTCTTTTTTTTACTCTCTCACTTTTTACTGTTGTTGGCTATGTGGGTCATGTATTATCTGCATTTATATCTTGGATTGTTTGGAATATATGTATTTGCTTTTGCTTTAAAACCTCTCAGTTTTAAAAATTTTTTTGTTTGTTTTTCACACAATTAGGCCACTCTATAGGGACAGATAATTGTGGGGAAAGGGCACATATTAATGGCCTCAAAGAAAATTGTTGCCTTGTTAGTTTTTTTTTTTTTTTTTTTTTTACAGGGACAGAGAGAGAGTCAGAGAGAGGAATAGATAGGGACAGACAGACAGGAATGGAGAAAGATGAGAAGCATCAATCATCAGTTTTTTGTTGTGACCCCTTAGTTTTTCATTGATTACTTTCTCATATGTGCCTTGACTGTGGGCCTTCAGCAGATGGAGTAACCCCTTGCTTGAGCCAGCGACCTTGAGTCCAAGCTGGTGAGCTTTTTGCTCAAGCCAGATGAGCCCGCGCTCAAGCTGGCAACCTCGGGGTCTCGAACCTGGGTCCTCTGCATCCCAGTCCGACGCTCTATTCACTGCACCACTGCCTGGTCAGGTGCCTTCTTAGTTTTTAACTTCTAATTCTTCAAATGCATTTTAAAAACTACATTATTATAATTATAAAGTCAACAAAGAAAGACTGTGTTTTCAGTTCTATCCATGTTAGATGAATTTACTACATTATTCCCTTCACTACCCTCCCTTCATGATCCAGCCTCAGTTTTGAGGTGTTTTAGATGCTGTGATTATTGTTTTTTCTAAAAAATGGATATATGGACATAGGCAACTATTATGCATGAAAACCATGCATGTTTTTCACAAAAGATTTAAGTTGGCAATTTCTCTACAGTATACCAGTTGTCACCACAAGGTAGAAATGCAGAGGACTGGGTTGAATCCTCGCTCCCAGAATTCCCTGTGACCCCATTGTTCTTGCAGGTGCCCAGGTGAGGTCTCCCTGTAATGACTCTAAAGCTTTAATACCTGTAGAGAATCTTGGCCCCATGCTCGACCACATGACGTCCAGGCCCCATGTTGTCCCCTGGGTTTCTGTCCTCCTTGGTTCCGATTCTGGGCCAACACCACAGAAAGATGAATCTTTTAGGAAGTGTATCACAAAAGGGGTGCTTCTCCCTAACACGTATGGCTTGTGATATGAGCTTGGCCAACTATCTCCAGCCGTTTTCCTTTTTTGCTCGGCCCTACACTTGGTTCTGCTTGAGCAAGATGCATGAATTTGGGACAGAGATTCACAAACCGTGTGCTGCACTGCATTGTTGTATTTGGAGCCCTTGGTTTCTTTTTGCTACAACCGTGAATTCATGTTGAAAGGATGCTGTCCATTGAATCAATCGCTGAGCTACTCAGGTCCTACAATGGGCTGTGGAGCAGGGCTCCATACTGGAAGTTAAGGGATGAGTTGTTGCACCTTGTCAAGTTGGTGCCAAAGAAGAATCAGACATTTACCGGAACACAGAAGGGCTATGCCTGCTGACAGAGTGGCCCTGGTTTCAAGAGGGTAATTTTAAAAAGTGACACAGCATGACCATGTGAACAGTGTGATAAGTAGCTTCTTTCAGAGTGGGCAAGGCATTATTCTCTAGTAGTATTTGTGTTAAAATTATTCCTGGCTTATTTAGCATTAGTGTTGCTGAATGCCAAAAAACTGATAGCATTCAAAAAATGTGCCACAGAAACAACGAAGTCAAGAACTGCTGATCTGGAACGTTTCTGCTGTTACCAGTCAGCATCCTCGGCCAAGACAGTCTGGAGAAAGCAACAGGCAGAGCAAACAGCCTCCAAGAGAGAAAAACATTTCAGAGTTGCAACGTGGCCAGCATCCAGTCCGTCAATGCAGGTGCTCTGGTTCCACCACCCGTAAACTCCACAGCGACAGCTCTGCCATCCACAGGTTAACTGTGACACTAAAATTTCTATATTTTGAAAAAAAGAAGTCATTCACCACCATGCAAATCACCTTCTCTCTCAGAACTCATGAAGGGAGACTACAAGCATCAGGACTTTTCTGAGCTTTTTCTTTTGGTGACCTTGTCATATACTTACAACTTCCCAATTAATTTTTCCCAACTCCATTAACCCCTGTGTATCAGATCCTCAATGCTGAGTGAATTGTGAGGTCTTCTAGGGAGGCGGATTTAACTCCCTTGGGAGCGGCAGAGCGAGTGTCCCACATTTATCATGACCTTGCGTTTCCCAGCTCTACACTCACTTCCTCTTTCTGTATGTCTCCAGACCAGCGAGCTGGCAAGGCCTTTTTGTTACTGGGTTTGCTCTTGGCCTAGCTCAGGCACATGCCCTTGAGGGCCCAGGAAGAGGTGATGTATCTTCTGTATTATTCTTTAAACCCTTGCCTTTCTGAAGTCCACAGACCCTGGGTAACATCGCATTCTGATGCTCTAGAATCAAGAACACCAGATTATTGGCCACCAGATATTATCACCAAATACCAGACATTATAACAGACATTATCAGATCAAATATCTCCCTGACAAAATCCTGGACCCCACTTTATAGACCTAACCAGTTCTGTAAGACTAATCCCTGCTGACAGCACAAAGGGATTGCCCATCGTCTCTGCAGTCGGACTCCTCTGTGTGTAGGGGCATTGGAAAGACAAGCCACAGATAGAATATGCTTCTCAGTTACTTCCCTTGGTCAGGAAGCTGGTAAAAAAAATTATTTTATTTTATAGTTTTAGAATCTCAGCTGAGACTCCCTTGGCTTTAGCGATAGTCTTTGTGGTAGTTGGGCTGGCCTGTAGTAAAAATAATCAAGTCATTCACCTAAGCTTTGTGGTCTCTTTATTTGTAACTGTTTACATTATGCATAGTTACCTAGGAAACTATTTGTTTTGCCGACCTCTTTGCTCACTTAGAAGTCCTTGCATAATTCTTCCTCAGAGTTTGGAAAATTCCTGTTTGATATTCTTAGTTTATAATGCTCTTGCGATTTAGTGCCTTTTTTATTTTTCAACCTTCTTAGGCAACTTGTGAGCAGGAAGGTCAGGAACTGTGAGTCACCTGCCATCTTAATTTGACATCTGGTCTCATTGCTTTCAGGCGTCTCCCCTTCAGAGCACGGCTGCAAGTGAGTCACTGTTGTTAAATGGGTTTTGAAAGACATTTGGACAACGAGGCTTAAAACAACCAAGTCAGCTGTAACACATGTGACTTTGCAGAAGATCAAGTAAAACAACCCCTTTCAGCATCAGATTGTGTTTTCCATAGTGAGGTTACCCGGGAAATAACCATGTCACTCATTCTTCTAGGTACTTTGAGAACTAGTCCATGAGGGCAAATAATGTGAGTGAATAAGTAAGAACCAGCTCCATTTTAAACCTTTTGTTCTCTACAGATAATTCAAGGGATTATTCCCTTCCTCAGCCTTGGATCTGAAATCAATTTTACACTAAAGTGACATGAAGTCTAGTCAGCTCAATAGTACAAGTAATTTTTCATCAAAGGGTAGCAGTCTACTTTCAATTACCCATTGGTGAAGTGAGAGAGGGTCAATGAAATGGCAATAATTTAGATGCCTGTTCTAACCAGAAGTTGCAACCTCATTTTAGAAGTATCTTCAAAGCTGTCTATTGCTTTGCAATGAATCTTTCTTCTACTTTCTCCTCTTTTGGAGCAGGGAAATAGACCAAATGTGAATAACAGAAACGACAAAGAGGACAACTAGAAGATTAAATAAAGGGGTTTCCCACCCCCCCTTCATTCTTTAAAATGTAGAGTAGTTCCTGTTATAGAGTAGGTGCTCCATAAATGTGTGTCAAACTAAACATATAGTCTGAATATTCAGAATAAGAACTTGAATACTTTTGTCTTTCCTGAACACAAGAGCTTTTACTCTTAGAAAATTTGGTTGGCTGGTGGAGATAACTTCAAGTGCCTTGAGGAATAAAGTAGCTGGTGATCTGTTACTTCTAACTGGAGGCTGGCACCAGACAACCTCATAATAGGACTAGAGGAGGGATATTATTTGGAAAGGCCAGCTTCAATCAATGATGAGTTAGGATAATGCAATAGTAACCAAACAGGCCAGCCAAGCCAGAGGCCATCCAGGCT
The DNA here is from genome assembly GCF_036850765.1 of Saccopteryx bilineata. Taxonomy (NCBI): domain Eukaryota; kingdom Metazoa; phylum Chordata; class Mammalia; order Chiroptera; family Emballonuridae; genus Saccopteryx; species Saccopteryx bilineata. The sequence continues at coordinate 24,004,835 of NC_089495.1, forward strand.
GGAGCCGAGGCGAGAGTCAAGTAGACAGTGACAGTCTGTGTTGGCTGCAAACCCCCCTACCTTCCAGATTGCCTCCCAGTCTCCTTTCTGTTTATGAGTTTGTGTCACATCTGTGCTGAACAGTGTGTCTACTTCTAGACATGGATGTAAGGACACGTTCCAGGGTGTAGGACTTGCAAGATTTTTGTAGGCATAGACAAGCTGATTCTACAGTTTATATTCAAAGGCAATGGAACTAGAAGAGCTAATACAATTTTGAAAAAGAAGAATAAAATTAGAGGAATCTCAGAACCAGATTTTAACACTTTCTATATAGCAACAGTAATCAAGGCAATGTGGTTTTGATGAAGGGGTGGACACACAGATCAATGGAACAGAATAGAGACCCCAGAAATAGACCTAAACAATATGGCCATTTGATTTTTAGCAAAAGTGTAAAATTAATTCAGTGGAAGAAGGATGGTCTTTGCCTCTCAACAAATGGTGTTGGAACAATTTGTCATTCACATACAAAAAAATGAAACTCAACCTTGACTTTAAACCAAAGTTAACTTAACTGGATCATAGATCTAAATATAAAATGTAAAGCTATGAAACTTTTAGAAGAAAACCTAGGAAGTCTTCTCTTTCACCCACTCTTGCTGCCCTGGCCAGGCTGTTCTGAACATGTCTCTTCCTGACTGCGGCTTCCCTTAACACAAGGCAGGAGGAATAAATATGGGGGGGAATGGGGAGTCACCCAAACCCACAGCCTTCATCCTGCAGGGGCTCCTCTTTCCAATCAGAGAGCATTTCTCTTAAAGATTTTCTGTCCACACTCGCTGTGCAATTCCAGGTTTTGGGTTGCCCTAGATTCTGAATCAATGATGATTAGCTTCAGACTCTAATCTAGAGTCTGAGCTCAGAGATGTGGAAAAAGTCAGGAAATCCACTAATATCTGGGTCATTATTCAGGATTTGATTTTCATCCCAAATGTGCCTGTTATTATTTATTTACTTGCCAGAGTCCCAGGAGGCTTGCTTTGTGCATTCTGTGCAAGGATTGATATTGTAATTTGTGAGAGAAATAGGGTGGCATGTGCATATTCCAATTCCATGGGACTGGGATCACGAATTCTTCCCCTCTCTTCTTTTGACCTGAGAAGTCAGTTTCCTTTGGCTGGTAATTAAATTGAAATGGAAATAGCACCAAGTTCTAGCCAATGAGACAAAGAGTCATCTGTTTGAGGCTTCTGGGAGAGATATTTCTTCCTGATAGACAGAGATCCAAGGAGAAATTCCATTCTTCCTTCCATTGGATGTTGTTGTACAACGACATCATGCTTAGAACTGTGGCTGCCATGTTGCTCATGAAAGAAAAGCCAAAAGCAATACAAAAGCTTTGGGTGGTGAATACACAATACAGGGTACACATAATATGTTGTAGAATTGTGCACCTGAAATGTGTATAATTTTGCTAACCAGTGTCACCCCAACAAAATCAAAAAGAAGAAAAAAAATTATACAGAAGCTAAATTGGAGCCCAGACATCATCGAGTGCTAAATGATGATGCTTTACTTGTGTGGGGTCATATATTCCTAGTGAAGCCATTTCCAGTGAGGTACCGTTACCTTGCAGTCCTAAAGGATTCTAAAGGATTCTAAAGGATTAGCTACAGATTTTGCTAAGTTAGGGATTCAGCCATCCACACAAATAACTATGATAGAATTAATGGATATCCCTCAATAATCTTTAAATTATATTTAAAAATCCTTTTGAATTGGTAGTTTATTCACTGATTAAAAGATTTGACATAGGAAAAAGGTTAATGTTTTGATATTTTAGAACTGTAAAACTAAGAAATGAATATGCAGCCTCAAAAGAAATATGGATTGTAATAGAATTGTTTTTGATTCCTGTGTGGACTTGGACATATGTGTTACCATATTTTCCCATGTATGTGATGCACCCTTTTCCGAAAAATTTGGGGTCTAAAAACTGGGTGTGTCTTATACTGTGGTTGTAGATGTTTTTACTTGCGTTTCCCTCTTGTTCGCGCTTGTTGTCTTTGTGCTCATTGTTTAATGATGAATAAGACTTGAGTTCAATAACTTTAGGTAATACATTGTTTTGTTTTATATTTCAGGCCCCAAAATTAAAGTGCATCTTCTACATGGGAGCGTCTTATACATGGGGAAATATGGTCATTGTTTTGGGCTGAGGTTTCTCTTTCCATCCTTTCTCCATCACTCTGTTATCAGTGATGTTCCATTTTCTAAGATTACTCAAAATTTCTGGTCTACTGATTAGCACTATTATTTGTTCCTTAACACTGTTGCAGATTGGCTTTACTTGTTTATTTTTCTTGTTAGTTCGTGGATTTGAATGGAACGGAGGAGCATCTGTGCCCATCCTATCAAATGTGTGCCCCCTCCCAGTTTTGGTCTCCATTCGCCTTTGTCCCTAATAGGTCTATAAAATGTGGAAAGAGATGTTTTACAATCTCTCACAGCAATTCTATTTTTGTTTTATATAATTTGATGCTTTTATATGAAGCATAAAGCTTCGTGGATATTATAAATTTTATGTGGATTTTGCCTTTTATGAGTATAAAATGACCCTTTTTTCCATGAAAACTTTTCTGCCTCATATTAAATTTTGTTTGAAATGAAAAGGGCCACATGTCCTCTCTCTCTTTAATTTTGTTTATCTGATAAGCCTCTGCTTACCCTTTAAACATTTGTCAACTTAATGTGTTTATTTAAGTTTAAACAGCATATGTTTAGATTTTCAAAATCATATTTTTTAATGGGAAGTTGAAATAATTTAAATTTATTATTCTAACTTGTACGCTGGGCCTGGCCTCTGTCATCTTGTTTTATAATTTTAGATTTTATGCTTCTTGGTTTTTGTTTTCTTTTGAGTTATGTCTTCTTCTTTGTGTACCATGCTTTGTTTCCTTGTCCTTTTCCAATGTTTGGAAAGATAAACATCCTTCTTAAAATTTTTCCCTTTTGGAAAATGATATTCAGTCTTCTATTAGTCTTTCTTTCCAGTTAGAGTTCTTATTTATTCACAATAGGAAGCGACTCTGGTTAAGGAGGGGTTCACAGACTGATGGGAAGGAAGACAGATACACTGGGAGAAGCCATGAGCAGCCCTGTCACAGGGCAGGTCACACCCCGGAACAGCAGCTTTCTGACTGCCCCTGCTGCCACTGTGGTCTCTCTGTCCCCTGGACACGGTCTCCAGACCCTTCCTCAGTCCCCTGGAGTGCTACCATTCTGTCACCGGACTCCACCGCTCTCACCGCCAGGTGAGTTCTGAGTGGTCTCTGCTTTGGGACATTGTTTCCTTCACATTAATGTCCCAAACGGAAATGCATAACAGGCTAAGCTTGAATTTCCAGCCTATCACAGAACTGGAAAGAGATCTGGAAAGGCAAGTGTCTGGCCCTCTGCCTCTACAGTGAGGCAAGGTTCTGCGTGTGCCCTTCGCCATGTCCTGCCTGGGTCTCTGCCTGCTACGCAGGACTCCTCCAGTTTCCCCACAACCCCTTCTCAACCTTTTATAAACGATGACTAAACAAATAGTTTCCCTGCTCATAAACACTACATGCAATGCAGTAAGTAGTAAAGAGGAAGGAAAGAAAAGGGAAGTTGGTCAAAATACTATATTCATAGCAAGGAAGTGTGGATAGAGTTTATGATCCTTATTTCTTCAATTGGTGATATGGCATGTAGATTGGTACTGTCCAATAAGTTTCTGTAACAGTGGAAATGCTCTCTCTCTGTGCTGTCCAGTACAGAAGCCATTAGTCACATGTGGTCAGGGAACACTTGAAATGTGGCTAGTTAAGGTGAGGAACTAATTTTTTTTTTTTGTATTTTTCTGAAGCTGGAAACGGGGAGAGACAGTCAGACAGACTCCCACATGCGCCCGACCAGGATCCACCTGGCACGCCTACCAGAGGCGAAGCTCTGCCCACCAGGGGGCGATGCTCTGCCCCTCCAGGGCGTCGCTCTGCCGCGACCAGAGCCACTCTAGCGCCTGGGGCAGAGGCCAAGGAGCCATCCCCAGCGCCCGGGCCATCTTTGCTCCAATGGAGCCTTGGCTGCGGGAGGGGAAGAGAGAGACAGAGAGGAAGGAGGGGGAGGGGTGGAGAAGCAAATGGGCGCTTCTCCTATGTGCCCTGGCTGGGAATCGAACCCGGGTCCCCCACACGCCAGGCCGACGCTCTACCACTGAGCCAACCAGCCAGGGCGAGGAACTAATGTTTTAATTTATTTGATTCTAATTAAATGTAGATTTAAATAGTTGCGCGCGGCAGATGGCTACAATATCGCATAGCTGTAAATAAAATGATGTTGCTCACTTTGCCTTCAGCCATACTTTAGAGAATTCAGCTCTTTCTCAGTCCCATTCTTTGCCCAATTCCAGAACAACCCTGAAACCTGGCTAATCTTGTCTGTGTAGTGCTTCAGTAGTCATCTGCTTAAAACTGACCATTTAAACACATTAGGAAAGAGTCCAACCGCTGTATTCTCTTCTATCTTTATGAGAAAAGAAGCATCCTTATTTGGTTTTTATAATTAGCATCAATTACTAGGAAATACTGTAACAAGTTGTTTCATTTATTTACCCCATGGCATACAGAGCACAAATAGCCTGGTGGCAATTCAACAGAATGGCTATCTCCTTCCTTGAGAAGAAAACCTAAACACTAGTGAATAATAGAGTTATGAGATGCGAATGTATGAAGTTTTTTACAAGTATATTTTTACATTTAATTCTTGGAAGTATCACACCCACTGCCTCCCATTGGTTCCTGGACCCATATTTTGGCTCCAGAAAGAATATAGTTTTCTTAAAGACTGCAACCTAGCCTGGCAAAATATTGTCTCTCAGCTGGAGTGACACAGTCTTCCATTGCTCATTCTAATGTTCTGCAAGTCCAGTTGCTTTCAGATAGTGGGATACAGGATAAAACCAGGAGTTAGTTTATTGCCTTTTCCCTCATTCTAAAGTCAGTTCCTCGGTCAGAAATGAAGTCATTTGGGACACCATGCCTGTATCTAAGGCATTCAGTAATGGCGGTCAGTACTTGTGGAGGTCTAGTTGGGAGGGAAAGAGATTCCAAATCCAAATACATGAGGTCAAATGGCTACCTTTCTCAGAAAGGAAAGTTGTAAATATAGTTAACCTCCTACTAAGTACCTGGCTGGCCCATATGGATGGTATTGTTCTTGTAGTAGAAATGTTGAGAAAATGATAGTTTGGGCAGTCTACATAATGAGAAGTCCATTTCAGTAAACCCACCCACAGCTTCATACATGCCACCATAAACTAGAGATATGTTAGCTAAAGAGGAGAGGTTGGCTATCTATATTGTCATTAAAAGCATCCTTGGCAGTGGGCATTCATGTTGGATACTAATAGTCTCCCCATCGGGGCCTTTTCTGAGAGCGCTCTAGAGAATAGCTGCTGAAGTTAGAGTTAAAAGCTGCTCAAGTTTTGACAGTCTACTTTAATTATCTAAGTCCCTGACATCTTCACCACACTCCTCCTTTCTGTTATTACTGCCATGCCTCTGGCATTTAAGTGCCCAGTGTGGTCTTTGTCCAGATCTCCCAATATATTTTTTTAAATCAGAAAATCAATTTCTATTGTGTCTTCTTCCACCAGTCTCCCTGCCCCATAAACAGTGGCCTCTTACATGTTTCTCAGAGATGCTTGCATTCCCTTTGCGCATAAATCTCTTGGGGTCTCTGTGAAGGGAGTGTCTTCTGGGATCTATCAGGAGATATAGTGATGCAGAGGTGGATGGGCAGGACCCACTATAAAGATACTTCAGCATTCTGCTCTTCAATGTCCTTGGACTCCTTCTACACCATACTAAAGAAATTTTTGAATCTCAGATACATTTGGTGAGAGCTACTGGTGAGTCTAGATTTTAGTTGACGAAATAGGCAAATAATTGCAGAACCACATCAGATGTTCAAGCTATTACAAAGAATGGTATCTGTATTAATAAATACAGTCTTATCCAATATCTTCTTCTCTCTTTGTCCAAATGCTGTCTGAACTATTTCTCTATATATTTTACATTTAAAAAGTCAATTTAAAATAGCAAAGTCCTACAGTGTATGTATGTATGTATGTGTGTATAAGCAAATATGTTCTTCCTGGGCTTGAGTTTGACTTTGTAATTGGATCTCGGGCATATTTAGATATGATTGTTATTAAAGGTTTGGGGAAACTGGGGCAAGGTAACTGTGCCATTTTTCTAATAATATACCTGGAGCTGTAGAAGACTGGAGAGTTAGAAAGTTTGGGATGGCAAAGAAAGCTTACTGGAAGTGGATGGTTCAGGGTATAGAGTTCTCCAAACAGTTTACTATATCAGCACTCCAGTTCTCGAGACTGCAATATTTCTTGATCTATGCTTATATATATGTACTAGTGAAATTGAGAATTAAACTGATAATTATGTTTACAACTTTTGGGAACAAACTGTGCTTTGTATTTTAGTACCTCAGTATTATGTAGCATAGGAAATAAGAGAGTCTTTTAACAAAATCACAAAATATTCTTCAGTTTCATTAGGGCTTTGATCCAAGAAGTTAAAGATGATCATTCTGTCTTTTGAACCCACTAGGTGCCATTAGAAGCCATTTTAAACTTTCCATTCTTCTTTGGGTCATTTTCTACAGATTCAACATTCTCAGTAGGAGCAAATGACTGACACTTTGGGCAGCGTGTCCACAACAGAGCTGCTGTGTGTTAGAGCAAACAACTTTCCTTAACATCAGCTGTAGTGTAGGATACAGACTCCTTCTTCACACCTCTGGATTTCCAAACCCTAGGGAAAATGGCCCAGGTGTTGGGAAATCTAAAACATTGAACTACTTTTAAATTTGTTAAGTTTGGAACGGCGCCTCCCCTGTAAAGCACGACATGCATGAATTGTTATTGTTCTGTCTTATTTCCTAAATCCAGGTTTGAAATTAAAAAATGTGATTATTAAATTATTTTTAAATGCCATTCTCTTTAAAGGATACATTTGGATATGTGTATTAAATATAAAATTACATCTCAGAGTCGCTGAGTGTTTACACAGATTCCCTTTTCCAAAGCAGTGAATTGAATTAATCTTTCAGTCAATACTAGGAGAACTTCAAGTAATTAAGTTCAAGAAGGGTACTTTTCCAACTTTTCTTCTTTGAAAATTTCAACCCTACCGAAGTGGTGAAAGAAGTGCTCACAGTAAATGTGTAAGTAAAGCTCACCTAGATTCACCACATTTGCGTTATTCTTTCCATGTGGGTATGTACACATTTATTTTTTTCTGGGCCACTTGAAAGTACATTGGGTTATCATGATACCTCACTCCTTAATATTTCAGCACATATCTTCCGAGACAGGAAATTCTACACAACCATAAAATTATCACATGGTGTAGTACATTTTCTGAACTTTTGGACATTATTCTGTTGGTGGTTTGAGAGATTTTTGATGTGGGTTAAGAAGTGTTTTATCGGGGAGAGTAACTCCGGCAAATGCCCTGAGAAGTTCCATGAACCTGCTCCACCAGTGAAACTGGTGGAAATGATAAAAAGTCAAACAGACGACCATTTATGTGGAAATGGTCCAAAGGGTATACAGCAAATGAAGAAACATCTATTTAATAAAACCTATAAAAATTCACTAAGGAAGGTCAGCTTCCATGGTATTTGAACCAAGATCCCAGCCCCCTCCCCCCTCTCAGCTCAGTGAGATAGGAAGTCCACTGCAGACAGGGACAGCCTGGAACCCAGGGTTCCTCTCTTCAGCGTCCAGTGGGAGGGCTGTCTTCCTGGAAGAACAGGATGTCGGCATTTTCCACCCTACCTCTAGCTTCCTTTTGCTGAAACTAAGTCCAGAATGATTGTGGTTCAGAGATAGGGGCTCCTTTTTTCTGCCCAGACCTCACTCAGGGGACAGAGGCTCTATGGTAGGCGACGCCCAGTGCAAATGCCAGATCCCTGGTTTCCCTTGTCTTGGCCTGAAAGACAGCAGTTTCCTGCTGGGCCAGGCGAGCTGAGGAGACACATCTACTGCAAAGGAGTGCACAGTGCATCTGACCCGAGCCAAAGGCCAGTGTACTTTAAGGTTAAGTTGAAAATTACAAAGTTGCCCTCCAGAAAATACGTATCAATTTTTATTTCTACCAGGAGTATATGTTCCTTTAGTACAAACTTTGGAAGTCATTACCATTTAAATAGAAATTCCTTTCATAAGTTTTTCATGTGGATTTTCTGTCCCTAACCACTTTATTTCTCAAGGTGAGTTGTCCCTACCTTTTTTCCTCCCTTGTGGGGTAGCGACCAGAATTCTGTATTTTGGACGTACATTTTGAGTTTTAAAAGATTAGTCTGTGAACTTGCCATGGGTTTTAGGTTATTTTCCTAAGAACTTGAGGCCTCACTAAGCTTTCCACTTGACTTTAATGAGTGAGGTAATTACTTAGACATTGTGGATGAAAATCCCATTAGAAAATAAAAAATGTTTTTGTGTTGGATTCAATTTGACAATTTACCTAGATCTCATTAGCTAGTTTCCTGTTTTCTTCTTATTTTTCTTAAGCCTAGATAGTACAGTGACATTTAAACTCATTTTCATAAAGAAAAGCAATATAATAAGTCCAATATAGTTTATATTATTATTATTAACGATAATAGTATGGTTTAAGTTAGGAGATTTTTACTGACACTTATTCTTTATTCAGATATATTGTTATGTAAGGATTTCATACCAGGATTAAAGTTGGCTCAATTAATGGATTTAAAAAGTACAATATACAGATGAATTGTTGTAGAATTGGACACCTGAAACCTATAAAATTTTATTACTCAATGTCACCCAAATAAATTTAATTAAAAACTAGGTTGGGAAAAAGTAATACCTATGGTCGCAGTATTGGTTCTTACTTATACTAACAATTTCACCCCAAACTACTTATGGATTAAACAGTATTTTCACTTTTATCTTTAGCTGTTAGAAAGTAAGATTTAGGGTGAAGTAGAACCAATATAAATGAAGTTAATTACAGAGTTGATATTCATTTCGCCTTTTTCCTTCCCTGCCTTTTTAATATTTTCTTCATTGTTCTCTTATCTCTTCTCTGTACTTAGGCAAGGCACTCTTTCTGTTGTAGGCCTCTCACTATTTTAAAACATAAAAGGGAACATCAAAGACTTTCATCATGTGAATTTCGGGTCTAACTTGGAAATAGTGACATTATTGAGGGGCTCAATGTCATACAAAGCTTGTGAGTTTAAATCAGTGATGTCCTTCATTTGTATTAATCGTAACATTTCATTCCTGCTTAAATCTTAGATGATGGTTATCGAGTGACTTTAGATTTCTTGTTGGATCATAAAATCCCAGAAAACATCTTTTCTTGGGGTATTTTATTCTACTTCTTAAAAACATTCTGAAAAAAATACGCTTTTCTGGACATATAATGTCTAAGAATATATATCATACTGAGAAAATTGAAATGGATAGTGGAAAGATCCAGTCATTGTTCTTTTGCACTAAAGGTTGTCTCAGTGGCCCTGGCTGGTTGGCTCAGTGGTAAAGTGTTGGCATGGAGTGTGGATGTCCCAGGTACAATTCCCAGTCAGGGCACACAGGAGAAGTGTCCATCTCCTTCTCCACCCCTCTCACTCTTCTCCCTCTCCTTCTCTCTTCCCCTCCTGCAGCCATGGCTTGATTGGAATGAGTTGGTCCCGGTTGCTCCATGACCTCTGCCTCAGGTGCTGAGAAGAGCTTGGTTGCTGAGCAATGGAACAGTGCCCCAGATGGGCAAAACAATGCTCCCTAGTTGGCTTGCTGGGTGGATCCTGGTTGGGGTGCATGTGGGAGTCATCTCTGCCTCCCCTCCTCTCAATGAATTAAAAAAAAAGATTATGTCTCAGGTTTTTTACTGCTTATGGTTAAAAGTAATCTAGTCAAAATATAGCTCTTTGTTTATGTCCCAATGGCTAGAATTAAAGAATTGAGATACTCTAGTAAAATACATAGCTTCAGAGGATGTTGTTTATTTTCCAGTCAATTCATTTATTATTTATATTGTATATATTTAATGTTTTTAGAAATAAAAACAAATTATGAAAATTGGGTTTTAAACATTGGTTCAAATTAGCCAAAGCCTGATATCTTTACTAGATTAGTTCTAAATTTAAAAAGTAAGAGGTCTGTGTTTTTGAAGTTCCCCAATAGAGTATTTCTTTCTTTCTTTTTTTTTTTTTTTTACAGAGACAGAGAGAGAGAGAGAGTCAGAGAGAGGGATAGACAGGCGGGAACAGAGAGAGATGAGAAGCATCAATCATCAGTTTTCCTTTGCGACACCTTATTTGTTCATTGATTGCTTTCTCATATGTGCCTTGACCGTGGGCCTTCAGCAGACTGAGTAACCCCTTGCTCAAGCCAGTGACCTTGGGTCCAAGCTGGTGAGCTTTGTTCAAACCAGATGAGCCCACACTCAAGCTGGCGACTTCAGGGTCTTGAACTAGGGTCCTCCGCATGCCAGTCCAATGCTCTATCCACTGCCTGGTCAGGCCCCCGAGAGAGTATTTCCAGATGATGATATTCAGTTACTATTTCTTACCAAGGATAAAAGCTTTCTATGCTTATAATTTGTGGCTTATATTTTCATACCTGAAGAATTAGGGAAGTAGCCCACAAAACTACCCTTACTTCTGGAATCAACTGTCAGTTTAAGGGGTCCCCAAGAACACCCTCAGTTAAGATAATTTGCTAGAAGGATTCACAGAATTTACTTAAAATGGCTGTGTTCATAATTACAGTTTATTAGAGCAAAAGGAAACATACTAGAGTCAGCCAAGGGGACACACAAGGTACAGAATGTGGGAACCCTCAAAATGCACAGCTTTCAGCTCTCCTCTCCCAACAGTTGTGGACAGCATCGACCTCACCTGCGATGACGGGCACAAGGCACACATGGTATTGCCACCTATATAAATGTTGTATGTGTTCCTATGTAACATCAAACCTTGGAGCACAGGGTTTTACTGGGGCTTGGTTATGTAGACACAATTGGTTAATCTCAGTGCCAAGCTCCTCTGGAAGTTCAGCTGATAACCATGTGACCCAAAGCCTCTACCATAAATGAGGGTGCTGGACATGGCCCAAGACTCGTAGGTAACTAAACACACTCTTCTCAGACAGAGTATTCCAAGGCTTAGAGCCTGCTTCTCAGGAGCCAAGGGCCAAGGCAAGACCTCTCTTTGGGCAAGGTTAAATTCCTTACTATACACTACCGAATTTAGCACCTGTCTTTTGATGCCTGGGGAATATTTTCTATCTATTTTGGGAGGGAGTAGTGATGTGTCATTTCCAGAAGGTCACAGGTGTGTGGATTTGTGTGTAGGTTAGAATGAGGCAGCTGCTGTTTAGACCTGTAGGTAGTTCAGTAGTTCTGCTGAGAACACCACCAGGAAGCATTTATTGGGGTGGGTGCCACCAAGCATCTGCAGCAGACAACACACGTGTGTCCTCTAAAAGGCAAGAAAAGAAAAACTTTCCTGAGTGCGTATTAGAAGAAATTAATTCTATGGATGAAGAAGAACATATATTTGCTTAACAATGAAGAAAAAACAGATCGATTTTATATTCCACTTAAGGACATTTCCTTTTGTTTGAGAAAGTGCATCCATCATTTACTTATGAATCAGTTTTTTGAGTGGTCAGTAGAGGAGTAGACGAGTGCCTTTTTTTTTTTTTTTTTTTTTTACAGAGACAGAGTCAGAGAGAGGGATAGACAGACAGGAATGAAGAGATGAGAAGCATCAATCATTAGTTTTTTGTTGCGCATTGTGACTCCTTAGTTGTTCATTGATTGCTTTCTCATATGTGCCTTGACCGCGGGCCTTCAGCAGACTGAGTAACCCCTTGCTGGAGCCAGCGACCCTGGGTCCAAGCTGGTGAGCTTTTTGCTCAAGCCAGATGAGCTTGTGTTCAAGCTGGCGACCTCGGGGTCTTGAACCTGGGTCCTTCCACATCCCAGTCCAACGCTCTATCCACTGCGCCACTGCCTGGTCAGGCACGAGTGCCTTTTTGAAAGCTTTTATGGACCAAATACCTTTCCTATTGGATGTGAAGATGTGCACCAATTTACTACAGTCTTCCCCATCTTAGTTAATCTCAGCTCTATCCTATCCTTGGCTCAGGCCAAGACCTTATAGATGTCTGTATTAGTTGTCATTGCTGCATAACAAATTACCATAGGCTTGGTGACTTGAAACAAGACCCATCTATTAGTTCTATAGATTAGTGCTATGCATCAGGAGTCTGGGCACGGTATGTCTTGTTTCTCTGCTCAGAGTGTTACAAGGCCAAAGTCAAGGGGTCACCCAGTGGCATTCTCATCCAGAGCTTATTCAGGTCATTAGCAGAATGTAGCTACTCGTGGTTGTAGAACTGAAGTCCCCGTTTTCTTGTTGGATATCTGTTGGAGTTTACTCTTAGCTCCTGGAGGATTACCCCATGTTCCAGCTCTCTTACAATATGAAAGTTCACTTCCCTGAGCTGGCTGGGTGAGTTTTCTCCAGTCTGCTAAGACGGACTTTTATATAATGTCACATGATAATAGAATAACTACCCCATTACCTTTGTCACTTAATGCAACCTAATCCGAGGAATAACTTTTGCATCACGTTCACAGGTTGTGCCCATACTCAGGAGGGTACTATCCAGGGTATATAAATGGGGGTTGGGAAATTAGGGGCCGTCTTAGAATTCTGCTTACTACTGAGACAGGAGAGTAAGAAGCTAGGAAAACTCCTTGGCAAGTAGAGTGGGGAAACTGAGACAGAAAGCTGAACAAATACAGCCAGATACTGAAGGTCACTTCCCTGAAATAACATGTAGGTCTCAGTTGTATTTTAGCTCCAGCCCCAGGTGGGCAGTGTCAGCACCAGCTACAATGACTAATGACCCCTCTTCTGGGGCTAAACAATCAGTAGAAACCACAGCCCTGAAAGGGCACACCTGAGGAAGCTGATGATTGCTCTATTGAAATCCTCCACTAAACTCCCAGTCTTTAAAAACCCTCAAAACTAAAGACCCAGCATACTCTCCATCCAAAAGCAGGTCTGTACCTTTCCCTTTCCCCTTCCCTTCTTCTTCCCCTACAGGCATGCATCTCCTAAACTCTAAGGGTCCTCATGAGACCTGCCACCAGGGGAGCAGTGGGCAGCAGCATCTTGTCCTGGACTGACCCCCTGAACCTGTCTCCAAGGCCACTTTGTCTCTGCTCATTTCTTTCCCAAAAGGCTCTCTCCTGTTGCTTCTTGTATTCTAAGCCTTTCCTTGTTTTCCTGTCCCCAGGTTTTAATAAACGTACACTCAATATCACCTGAACTCAGGTTGTGAAATTCTTCCTGCAGGAAGTCAAGAACCTACACACTACTAACTGGCCTGAGGCCGACCCTGAGGGCCAGGTCCCCTGTCTGATAGCACTACCACCTCTTGTAGCATTGTAAATAATAAAATAGTCACATATTGCCTTGGTAGTCTGGAGAAAATCTTAGAAGAAATTCATTAGGAAAGGAGAACATAAATGAGGGACTTTAAACATTCACATAAATGGGGAACAGGAAAGACAAGTTTAAAGTTCAATTATATCCAAAAAGTTAGGAAAGGAGAAAAAGAGAAACAAAATAAACTTACATAGTTAAAAGTAAGTTGATAAAATAAATCCAAATTTATTAATAATCTCACAAATGTTCATTCTAAAACCTGCTATCAATAGGAAGAGAGTCTTAGGTTGGATTTTAAAAAGAGGGGAGGGGGGAGAGAGAGAGGGAAAGGGGGAGGGGGAGGATGCATAAAGAAAACTAGATAGAAGGTGACAGAGGACAATCTGACTTTGGGTGATGGGTATGCAACATAATTGAACGACAAGATAACCTGGACATGTTATCTTTGAATATATGTATCCTGATTTATTGATGTCGCCCCATTAAAAAAATAAAATTATTTAAAAAAAAAGTGCAATCTAACTACATGTATTTTAAAAAGTGCCTCTGAAATATATAGTGATACAGAAAGGTTTCCAACTGATTCATTCACATAATGTTTAAAACATTTTTTTTCAATTATAGATGACATTTAATATTTTATTTGTTTGAGGTGTATCACATAGTGGTCAGAAATTTATGTAACTTAACCAAGTGGTCCCTCGATAAGTCTAGTAGCCCCGACACCATACATAGTCATTACAATCATTCAACTAATGTTTCTACCAGACTTTCAGTTAGCAAAATCAACGTCCTAGCCCTCATGATGCTCACATTGTGGTGGGGGCTGTTGATAATAAACAAATAAACTGTGTGATATGCTGGAGAGTGACAAGTGCACCTAAGAATGAAGCCAGATGAAGAGATGCCGAGTAGCTTGGCAGATGGGAAGAGACTGACCCTTTAGACGAGCTGTTGGGAGAGACCTTTCTGAGAAAAAGCTGTCTGAGTGGTTGAGAGGAGCCACGTGGGTGTCTGTGAGCGGAGTGAGTGCAGAGACCCTGAGACGGGAGTGTGCTTGGTGTCAGGAGCAGCAGGCTGCGAGTGTGTCTGAGACAGAGAGGGCAGAGGGGGAAATGGGGGAGAGAGTGGTGCAAACAGATCATGTAGGACTTTAAATTAAAAAATAGCCTTGGCTAGTTGGCTCAGTGGTAGAGCATCAGCCTGGAGTGTGGACAACCTGTGTTCGCTTTCCGGTCAGGGCACAGAGGAGAAGCAATCATCTAATTCTCCACCCTTCCCCCTCCCCCTCTCTTCCTTTCCTCCTCGGCAGCCATAGCTCGATTGGTTCAAGCACATCACCTGTCACTGAGGATGGCTCCACAGAGCCTCTGCCTCAGGTACTAAAAATAGCTCAATTGCCAGCATGGCCCCAGATGGGCAGAGCATTGGCCCCAGATGGGGGTTGCCAGGTGGATCCCAGTGGGGTGCATGCAGGAGTCTGTCTAGTCTGTCTATCTCTCCTCTTTTCAATTGGAAAAGAAGGGAAAAAAATGAATGACTGGGAAAACACATTTATTGAGTTCCTATTTTGTACCACCCTTGGTACTTAGTTTAGGAAATACAAAATGGAAAGGACAGGGAACTTGATTCTTGGTGGCTTGGATCTTTTGCTGAATCTTCTATGAAATGTTATTTACTGTCACAACAAAAACTTGCCCACCTTGACAATGGTGGGTTTGTTCAAGCTCGCCTCGGGCCATGCCAACAACTAATTTTATTATTTATTTCCCTCCATCTCCTTTAAAACCTATGACCTTTTTCTTTGTTCTCTCAAGGGTTAAATTTAGAATATTATATGGCTGGGCCATTTTTGGTCTGTCTTTTGGTGATGGATGAATCACTGACCATTCAACCATACCACTACTTCTGGCTGTGCTTTGTTACCCAGCAGCAATTTGCCAAACAGCCCTTTGCATGACAAGCCGAGCTTTCTGAATAATCATTGCAAAGCATTTATCTGCACCACAGAATTTACAAGTATTTCAGTTGTTGAAGAGGAAAGCATTGGTTCGGGGGCAGTAGAATTGGTTGCTTCTCCTATCCATTTTGCATGTTTCACTCCATTAAGTCTAGGCTTGTGACATTTAGAAAAGGATTTATTTGTCACAGTTCAACTGCAAATGGGACATTCCCTTGTGAATGTTTCTGAAAATGTATGATGATCCCTTCAACGCTTCATTTGGCTGTGCAGAGATTGCCCAAACTCAAAGCTTTCGGATTTTTGCTCAGTGCAGTCAGGAGAATGCCTCCATTTTAGTCCTGAGCATTTAAAACTCCTGAGAAAAAATGGAAAGTCCTGGAGCAGAGGTTCTATGCAGCTGTGACCAGGATGCCCTAGAGAGCAGCAAATTAGAATTCCCAATTTAGGGTCAAAATGAGTGACAACTTATAAGAACAAGAGGACATCACTTGCAACCCTAATGTTTGGTCTATCTCATTAGATATGTTGGATCATGTTTGCAAATATGCAGAGAAAATTCAAGCTGTGCATATGCGTGTTTATTTTCTTACAGGTAGCTTTTGTAGCAGGATGTTTTTCTCATTCCTTTTGTTAGTAACTGGTGGAGCAGAATGCTTCTGCTCTGATCCTGATGTTTTTGTTTGCTTGTTATCTATAAAGAGAGTTCAGTTAGGTTACCTCTGCCCCTTACCTCATTCTGTTTTGGTGGTACATAGAATAGCATCTGATTATCCAATTAGATTAACTGGAATGAGTAATTAGATTGTTTATACTCTTCAGCTCATCTCCTCAGGAGGGAGATTGCCTTGGGAAGGCAAACTTTCCCCTCTGCACTCTCTACCCCTGTGGCGCGGCCCGCCCTGTTATCCACCCCTGCCTGTGACTGGGTCACACGTGTGTGTGATGCTGGTATTCTCTGAACATGTCCTCCTTTCCAGCTATATCCCCATAAAGGCTGATATTTCCCCTCCATCTTTAGTCTCGTATTTCTGTTTTTCTAGTTGTTCAGAACCAGTTTGGGAAGAAGGGTGCTATTTATTGGTGCCAACTCAGAGATTTCAACTGCAGCTCAAAGAGCAATCCTATGGCCAGTTTCCTCCATCTGCACAGAAGAGAGACCCACATTCAAGACAGTCAGCTACAACAGTAAGTTGCAATAATAATTTGTCTGTCAAAACAATTTCTGCATAAAGAGCTTGGCAGTATTAACTTAACTGAGAAAAAATATGCTCAGTGTTGTAAAACCTACACAAAGAGGTCCGAACAGGAGAAAGCCTTGTGTAAATGACAGGGGATTCCAATGTCTTTCTGAGAACAAAAACAAACACTGTGACATCTCTTCATCTCAAATGAGTTGCTATTACATTGTCCCAGCAGTGAGCTGTACTATGCAACAATTGCTCACTATGTAACAATTCCACTCACCCTTTAAAACAGCAGTTGCAACCATTAAGCTTTACTCTTCGTGTTAGTCTTCATGCTGACTTTTAACGTGGCTAACTGCTATAATGGGTAGACCCTGGGATCCATGAGTTGGGGAGTTCTCATTATATACATGTATGTGCATCATAAAAGGATTTTCCCCAATATGTAGATAACTTGATATTACATACAGAAAATCCACTAATATATATATTTAAACTAATATATATAATGTATATATTTAAACTACAAATGAAAAATGAATTCAGTAAGGCAGCAGGATATAAGAACAAAAAGAAATGATCAATTGTATATTTTATACACTTACAGCAAACACATTGGAAATGAAGTTAAGAAAACAATTTTATTCACAATAACAAAGTACTGGGGAATACATTTAATAAAAGAATCACAAAACATACAGGGGGTCCTCAGGTTACAACAATCTCAACAGATGATGTTTCAAGTTTATGATGCTCACTCCCATAAAAACTTAAAAAAGTTGAGACATGAGTGTTTCGGCTTACACTGTTAGTGCCGTACTTATGGACTATGTGGGCAAACTATAGTTTGGTTGCCTGTGGTAGAAGAATACTCAGTATTCTTTCCTGTGGCTTAATTGTGTTTTTATGTTATAGATTATGATTTTACAACTGTGCTAGGATAGGTAAGTAATTTAGGCTAGGGTGTGTTTCGATACACCAAAATTCGGTTAATGTCACTGTCGTAGGAGCAGAACTGTTATAACCCGAGGACCCACTATACTTTGAAAACTACAAAACAATGTTGGAAGGAATTAAAGAGGATCTAAATAAATGGAAAAAATTCTATGTTTATGGATCAGAAGGCTTGATATTGGTAAGATGGTAATACTCTCCAAATGGATCTACAGATTCAACACAATTCCTATCAGAATTGTAGCTAACTTCTTTGTAGAAATTGACAAGCTAATTCTAAAATTTATATGAAATGCAAGGGACTCAGAATAGCCAAAAACAATTCTGAAAAAGAAAACTAGGAAAACTCAAACTTTCTGATTTCAAAACTTAACTACAAAGCAACAGTCATCAAGACAGTGAAGTACTGACACAAGGATAGAAATATAGATCAATGAAATAGAATTGAGAGTTCAAAATAAACCCATACATCTGTGGTCGTCTGATTTAGGACAAGGGTGCAGCGATCAGTCAATGGGGAAAGAAGTCTTCTCAGCTGGTGCCGGAGTAATTGGCTGGCCATAAGCAAAACAATGAAGTTGGACCCTTACCTCACACCGTATGTAAAAATGAACTGAAATTGAATAAAAGACATACATTTAAGTATCAAAACTATAAAACTCTTAGAAGAAAACATGAGTAAATTTTTATAACTTTAGATTTAGCATAGGGTTCTTACACATGACCCACAACATGAACAACAATAACAAAAAAAAAAACATTAGATGAATTGGACATCATTAAAAACATTTGTGCTTACAAGGACACCATCAAGAAAGTAAATAGACAGCCCACAGAATGGGATAAAATATTTAAAAATCATATATCTCACAACTAACTTATGTCTAGCATATATAAAGAAGTATTTCAGCTCAATAATAAACAATAACAAAAATGGGCAAAGGATCTGAATAGATATTTCTTCAAAGAGAATATAAAAATGGTGGATAAATACGTGAGAAGATGCTCAGCATCATCAGTCGTTAATAAAATGTAAACCAATACCACAATGACATGCCACTTCACAGGTATTAGGATGGTTAGAATCAATCAGTTTCATAGTAGGCGTTGGCAAGGATGTGAATAAACTGGAACACGTAGACATTGCCGAGGGAATGTCAATGGTGCGGCCTCTTTGTGAGTGCAGCGTGGCTCTTCCTCAAATGATTAAACATAGAGTTACCTAGGACCTACAAATTCCATTCCTAGATTTATGCATATGACAAATAAAAATGTATTCATACAAAACTTGTAGCCACATGTTTAGAGCAGCCTTATTCATAGGAGCCAGTTCATTAAATAAAAAGTGAAAAAAACTCTAAAGCCCATTAATGGATGTATAGATAAACAAAATGAGGTCTATCTATAAAAAGAAATACTATTCAGTCACAAAAAGCAACGAAGTATTGATACATGCTACCACAATGAACCTTGAGCATTATGCTAAGTGAAAGAAGCCAGTCACGAAATTCCTTGTATCTGATTCCAGGTGCATGAACTGTGTAGAAAGGGAAACGCCAGAGACAAAGTAGATTACCAGTTGCTTCAGAAGAGAAGCCTGGAGGGGTAGGAGAGAGATAACTGCAGGCTATGGGGTTAGTTCAAGGTAATGAAAATATCCTAGAATAGGCCATGATGAGGTTTGCATAACCTGTGAGTATACGCTATTCAGTTTTACACTTTAAATTGGTGAATTGTAGAATGTGTGAAAATGTCTCAGTGTTTCTTTAAATGATTAAATCAAAACCAGCAGTGTGTGAGAATTCCGTCGCTCAGTATCTTACCACCATTTTCCAGCCAGACTTCAACCTTTGCCTCTGTGATGGGTATTAAATGCTATTTCTTTTGTACATCCCTGATTATTACTAACGTTGAACATCTTTTCATGTTTATTAACAACATGGGTTTTGCTTATCTGTAAATTTCCTTTTCATGTATTTTAACTATTTATGTTTGTGGGTAGTGTGTCTTTTCCTAATAAAATTATTGGAGTCTGGAGACCCCAGTGTGGCCATCAGGGGTATTCAGGTGTCCCTGGTTATCCTTGTTTCTAGGTCTTTTCATGAATCAAACTAGTTTATTGTGATGCTCCAAATTTGAATTCAGGGCTAGAGTTTTTAAACAAATGTATTAAACTTACATTTCTAATTCCTTTTCCTCATACATACTATAGTTTCAGCATAACATTACTATATATATGAGCCAACAATATGAGAAGTAAATATGATTTGAAATTTTTTTCTCTATACATTTAAAAATCATTATTTTTGAGGCCCTGGCCAGTTGGCTCAGGGATAGAGTGTCGACCCAACATATGGAAGTCCTGGGTTTGATTCCCAGTCAAGGCACACAGGAGAAGTGAGCATCTGCTTCTTCATCCCTTCCCCTCTCCATCCTCTCTGTCTCTCTCTCTCTCTCTCTTTACTCCCGCAGCCATGCCTTGATTGGTTTGAGTGCATTGGCCCTGGGCACTGAGGATCGGTCCATGGAACCTCCACCTTGGGCGCTAAGAATAGTTTGGTTACAAGCATGACCCCAGATGGGCAAAGCATCAGCCCCAGATGGGGGTTGCTGGGTAAATCCTAGTCAGGGCACATGTGGGAGTCTGTCTCTGTATTTCCCCTACTCTCACTTTTTTAAAAAAAAAAAAATCATTATTTTTGTAATTCTAAAGAAAACATTGCAAGTGTTGTAAAACAGAAAAATTATGAAGAACAAGAATTATTTATCTTACAAGTCATACATTATCAACGTGAACATTTTGAAATACTTGCCATTCTTGAAAAAAGGTTTAGATAGTAACTTTTTGAAGACCGGGATCTCATATCCCATTATTTTAAATGGGAAAGTAATAATGTGTTTCTAGTCCATACAAAAACTCCAATCAGTTCTTCAAATATTACTAAAATATTCTTAGATATTTACAGATAAATAGACCAGAATTTTAAGGCATCTATAGCACCAATCACTTATCTAATATTTGATAAAATCATTAAGTGGATATATTTGTATATTTTATGAAGCAATGGTCTGTAATATTGGATAGAAATTAGATATATTTCTTATATTGCAAAGAACATGTACTATACATATAATGTAAATCAAACAGTTAAATATGCTAAGAATATATTGATATATGAATGCAAATAATATTTAGCAAAATGAAATAAACCAACAGAGGTACTTTTTTTTTTTTTTTACAATATATTTAACTGTCAATCGCTAGCCGGCTGAATGAGTTTCAGTGGTAGAGAGATGGAGGTCATAGTCAGTGGTGTGCTGTGAGTTGACGTGTCAGTTGGTGGGAGGTTAAAGGGTTAAGGGATGTGTGAGTGAACTGGAGCTGGGGTGAGGAAAACAGGAAATAAATAGGTTTCTTCCTATCTAAATTCAAGAAACTTTGAGTTTGGTCTTCCCTTGTTGCACTCAAGGCACTTGAAGTTGGTCTATTTCCCACAATTCCTTGAGAAAGAATGCTGCAACCTCACTCTCAGATTTGCAGTATCTTTATTCCAGAGAATTCTATTCCCTTTATTGAAACACACATTTACAACCTTTTCCTTTGTTCAATCTATGAAGTAGGGCCAGCCAGGAGGTCTGCATGACTTATTTTACTCCTCATACAAGTAGCATCATTGGGAATGAATGCCAAGCCCTTCATTTCATACACTGCAGATGTTCTCTAGTTAAGCTTGCCTGTAAATTATATCTCATCCATCAACTCCAGTGTATCCTATGTAGAATCACAGACTAAGAGACTAGTAAGTATAGCTAAACTTTTAGTATATATTAAGTTCAGGGAGGTCTCAATTTTTAGCCTGATCAAAGTTTTATCAACGATCTTAATGGCTGGGTTGAAACATATACAGATGTTGAGAAATTGTATATGCTTTATGAAAATGAGTGTTCCGACAGTTTTCTGATCTGATGAACACAGACAACATGGGTCCTGGGCATTAGGTACCAGACTTCTCTTTGGAGCGGTGCTTATAGTATAGGGTACAAAATAAATGGAGATATACCCAGGCTGTCTGGTTTAATAGTCTAATTCCTACTTAACTCTCGTATTGGGGGTTCCTGTTGAGTTTTGAAATGTTGGTGGGGAAATCGTATTGGTGTAGCTTGGAATTAACAGGCCCAGAAAAAAATTTAAAAGGATGAACTTCTATTCCTATTTCTATAAACACCTCCTCCTGGGGAAAGAAATCAGGGTTTGTTAACCTAATCACCATTTTCACACCATGAGAAGAAAACAGGCTGTTATTTATTTCTTTGTTTGTTTGTTTTTGCTGCAATGATTAGTTCAAGCTCTCACTCTCTGAGTTTCAGAGATGCAGTGTCTATTTCCATGGAAACAGCCGTGGCAGGCAGCCCCTGAATTGTCAGGCACTTCTAATAATCTGGGGGAGCTCCTGTTTGAGTGCAGGCCAAGTTCTTCCTCCAGCATCTAGGACTGTGTAGCATAGTTGGCTTCCCAGCCTGTAGAGATGCCTTGAGATATAAGTAGTTGCAATACTTAAGTTATAATGAAATGAGGACATATCAGAAACTTAAAGTTTATTTAGATAAATACATTTAGTTGGATAGTCAAATCTGTACTCCATGCTCAAAATGCAGGGAGAGCTGAATTTCTTTTTAGTTTATACATCCCAGTTCACAGTACAGGTAAAGAGGCAAGGGTTCAGGGTAGAAGTTCAAGTCAGGAATAAAGAAAGTGTTTTGCTATGCGTTTAAGTCTTATGTGTCTCAAGTCTGGAAAAATCTTTGGGTGGTTAGGTCTTTGATTTATCTCTTCTGGTCCTAATCCCTGGCATCCGTGTTGCTAGAAAGGAAAACTGTCTCCCTGTAAGGGCCCCTCAAATATATCTGCACCCTAAATAGCCTCTCAGAACTTCTCATCAAAAGCCCTACTAAGACTTTGTGCAGCAAGGACCCCTTAGAGTCCCTACACATCCATTCATCCATTCAACAAATACTGACGATCTGCTATGCGCCAGGCCCTGTGCTGAGGGTGGGAGCACAAAGTCTGTATTCATGAAGCTTGGAGTTTAGTGGGGAAAAGCTAGTACAGAAGTAAACACACAATTTATTATGAAATAACAGGCTATAATAAGTATCATGAGATTGCTGTGAAGAAAAAAAGGGTGAGACATAATGTGTATTGTGGATAGCATTTATAGGAAGTTCTTTTCTATAGCCAAGATACAGATACTGAACAATGTGGGAAGAGTCAGATAGGGGAGAGGATGCCTTCTGGTTTAGGGCCTTTCCCCAACTTTTCTCGTCTCTTTCTGCCTTGGTTATCATCTCTGGTGAGCATCTTTCTGGTGGCCCTTTAGTGGGTTTTCATCAGTTTTTGTCTTTAATTGCTTAGTAGATTTCTCCTTGGGGATGGTGAGCTTAAGGGAGGGTGTTTGGGAGCAGCAATGTAAGCATTCAGCAGAAAATAACAACCAAAGGACATCCATGCATCAAAGGAACTGTATAGACAGCAAGGGTATATGTCAGGTCACTGGGTAGAGTTGGCTAAGGGGAACTCTTCCTCCATGGAGAGGAAAGGACTTGGGCTGAGTTAATAAATTTCTTCTGCAACCAGCAACATGCTCTGAGTCAGCAGCTTCCAAGTCCAGAGACTTTCTAGCCGGACTCCATTCTCTCCCACGTGGAGAGGATTGCGGTGCTGAGCGGGGCCTGGCTGTGGGTCAGGAACTGGCGACGCCTCTGGTGCTCCCTGGCAGGTGCATGTGTGGCAGTGCAATGCCTCACTCACACTTCCCACCGGCAAGGCGCTGCCTGTGCTCCCGGGGAGGGCGAGTTCGGCCAAGGAAACAGCCAGGGTCTTCCCACTTGTCTGGCTTGATGCACACTTTATGCTGGGTGGGTAGAAATTTATTTTGATCTCATTCACTTTATTGCTTGTGAAATTATGGCCGTGACTGTGGACTTTTTGTTTAAACATGTATATTGGTAGGTATTTTTATGTTTTCACAAAGCTGCATAACACGAACAGGCACATTTCAAATAGTGACATACAGTTGTTAGTGAATCGGTAATTTCACGTCTCTAAAAGCCAGGCTTCTGTTAGAATAAGCTGTATAAGGCATGTATGTGATAATGCATCCAGGTGTGCAGCGTGGTAGCGTGGGAAACCGGCATTTCCACTGGGCTGAGGTCTAGAGTTGGGAGCAAGTCTTTCTTTACCCGTTCTACACATTTGTTTATCCAACATCCTGTGCCCTACTCTCTGCCAGGATAGGTGAAAGACTTTGGTACCTCCTCTATAGTAATATATATATATATATACACACACACACACATATATATGTATATATATACACACAAATATATAATCTATGTAAATCAAATATATATAAATCAAAATGTAATACATATATATGTATACCTATATAATTATTTATATATAATATATCTATATATTCTAGAATAAATCTACATATAGATGACCTATGTGGATATATATTAGATATATACCTATGTAGAGATATAGAAATATTTATATCTGTCATCTATTTATCTCTATACTAACAAGTTTAACCACAATTCAGTGTGGAAAATGTTATGGTGAGAACACACTCAGGGTGCTATGGGATCTTAGGAAGGAAGTAGAACATGCCATTAAAGCTGAATTCAAAGGGTGATGCAGGTATTAGCTGGTGAGTTCTGTGTATGAGGAGGTTGGGAAAAGAGGGAGTAGACAGCCAGTGCTTGAGCAAGAGGGAGAATTATACGCTAAGTGTCAAAGGTGAAGGAGAGTATTCCTGCTTGTTTATCTGCTTATCAGTCAGCGTTTAATTAAGAAGCAGGCCACACTGAGCATTTTAAACAAAGGACGCTTAGCATAGAGAATTGGTTTCACAGGTTCTGGATTGCTAAAAGAGCAAAAGAGATGACATTGAGGTAGCCTCAAATTAGAAATTGTAACCGCTAAGGTTGGCACTAAACACTGAAAAGTAAGCTACACTCATGCAGAAAGGCAGTAATTGTGGCGTGAACTACTTGGTCCTGACATATTTTCTATTTACTTTTACATTGCTAATAATATGAAGAGGGTCTTTCATTGACATTCATGAGGGATATTATCTTGTAATTTTTTTTCTTGTAAAATTTTGTATCAGGTTAAGCGGGTTTCATAAAATGAGTTGGGAAGTGTTTCCTCCTCTGATTCTGGACAGAGTGTGTGAGAATGGTATTATTTCTACCTGAAATGTGAGACAGAATGTATCTGTGATGTCACCTGGGTCTGAAGTTATCTTTGTGGAAATGTTTTTGATCACTAACTCAAATATGTTAATAAATATTAAGGCCCTGGCCAGTTAGCTCAGTGGTAGAGCATCAGCCCAGCCTGTGGAAGTCCCAGGTTCGATTTCTGGCCAGGGCACACAGGAGAAGTGTCCATCTGCTTCTCCACCCTTTCCCCTCTCCTTTCTCTCTATCTCTCTCTTCTCTCCCACAGGCAAAGCTCCACTGGAGCAAAATTGGCCTGAGCGCTGAGGATGGTTCCATGGCCTCCACCTCAGGTGCTAGAATGGCTCTGGCTGCAATGGAGCAAAACCCCAGATGGGCAGAGTATTGGCCCCTGGTGGGCATGCCAGGTGGATCCCGGTCGGGTGCATGTGGAAATCTATCTCTCTGCCTCCCTGCTTCTCACTTCAGAAAAATACATATACAAATAATAATAATAAATATTAAGCTAACAGATTTCCTAGTACTTCTTAGTTTTGGTAAATACTGTGTTTCAAAGAATTTCTTCATTTAATCTATGTTGTCAAATTCATAAGCATGAAGTTGTCCTCAATACTTTTAATGTGTAAGATTTGTTACAAAGTCCCTTCTTTCATTCCTAATATTGGTAATTTGTATTCCTTTTCTCTCTCTCTATTTCTTTCTCTGTCTCTCTCTTATTCCTAAATTGATCTTGCTTGCACTTATCACTTTTGTTCATCTTTTCAAAGAAACAACTTTGTTAATTTTCTATTATATATCTCATTTCTGTTTAATGATTTTTGCTTGTATTATGTGCTTCCCTCTACTTCCTTGAATTTAATATTTCTATGTTTCAGATAGATTTTTTTTTGTGTGTGTGTGAGAGACAGAGACATAGAGAGACAGAGAGAGGGACAGATAGGGACAGACATATAGGAAGGGAGAGAGTTGAGAAGCATCAATTCTTGGTTGCGGATCCTTAGTTTCTTTAGTTGCTCATTGATTGCTTTCTCATATGTGCCTTGACCGGAAAGCTACAGCAGAGTGAATGACCCCTTGCTCAAGCCAGTGACTATATATATAGTTTTTCATGATATGCTTGTTGTCAAGACGGATAAATGTGAGGCCAGTGTTAATACATTTAGATGGATTTATAGAGTCAGAGGATCTTACCTTCTAACTCGAATGACTTTTTAAAAAGGTAAGTATGAATTTGAAAAAAAATACTTCTGTGAGTATAGCACAGAGCTTTGTCTCTAGACCGCGGGGTGGATTTTAATCAATGAATTTGATAAGGACAACTATAACACACAGGTCATGTAAAATTAGAGTGAATTCCAGTAAACTGAAAGAATCAAGAAGAAAAATATTTTCAGCAGGCTGCAACAAATAAAAGTTAATGGAATCAAATATAATATCCTACATTTGGATAAAACAAAAACTTAAAATATAGTCTGAGAATGTCATGGCTTAACAGAAATACAAATTAAAGAAAACCCACTTGGGAATGATTGTTGTCATGAGCCCAGAATGAGTCATCAGTGATGTATGGCTGCCAAAATGTCTAGAACGATTTAGGGCGGCATTTAGTAGAGTATAAGGAACAGAATGAGGTAGCGAGTCCATTGCCGTGAATCTCCTTGGACATGTGCTGCTGCAATGTGTTGTGAGCATATACTTTCAGAAGGGCGTGCATATCTGAAGCTCACCCAGAGGAGAGCAACCAGGGCATAAAGGTGGAGGATACAACACTAATAGCTGAAGGATGTAAGAGGCTCTAACTTGGGAAAGAGAAGATCCAGGTAGATGTGAGCGTTGTCTTCGAAGGCATATAGAATTGCTTTGTCTTTGAGGTTGGAACTAGGGCAGAAGTAGAGAAAAGAGCTTGCATTCCTAACATTAAGAGAGAGTTTTTCAAAAAATAGTTATGGAGATGTCTGAATTTCGAATAAGACCATTTGATGGTTATAAAGATCTAAGACTTCTGAATCAGGAAGGATTTAATACAAGACTCCTCTGTCATGTATAAGCTCTGTGACTTTACATAATCTTTCAGACTCTCACTTTCTTCACTCTCTTTTCTTTTAGTTTTATTTAGAAAATTAAATTTAATGGAGGTGACATTGATCACCAAGAGTACATAGATTTCAGGTAAACATTTCTATAGTGTTTGAACCGTTGATTGTATTCTTTACTCATCACCCAAAGTCAAATCATCTCTGTCACCATATGTTTGTCCCTCTTTTCTTCCCTCTCTCCACCCCCATGCCACACCCCCTCCCCCTGGTAACCACTTCACTTTTATCTGTGTCCATGAGTCTCAGTTTTATCTCCCACCTATGTGTGGAATCATATAGTTCTTAGCTTTTCTGATTTAGTTATTTCACTCAGTGTAATGTTCTTAAGGTCCATCCATGTTGTCATAAATGACAATCTCATAATGGCTCTCACTTTCTTTATGGCTAAAATGGGGACAATCATAGTACCATTTCTAGAGTCATTGTGGCGATTAAGAGAAATAATTTAGATAAAGTGCTTGCCATGATGTGTAGCATGTTTGATATGTCAAATATATGTGAACTATTTTTAAGGCACTAAGATGTGGTAATAAAAAGAAAAGAAGCCAATTCCTCTTACACTGGCTGTAGTTTTATCTTAGTATGTAGGAAACCAAGCCCCAAGTCAGACTTCAGACTTAAGGCCTGAAACGCGGGTGTCCAGGGAGCTGACTTAATCCAATGTTACCATTCAGAGTCTACAGACTATGACTGGCAATTTTTGAAGGTTTTTCAGGTGTCATTTTCACATAGGTCTCTGCTTGGATAAACTCATACTGTGAGTTGATGAAACGTCATTTGATTTATTCCTTTAATTTTTACCAACTGACACATGTATGCATAAACATGAATTCTAGAGAGTACACCCAATTTCAAATAGTTTACTCTCTTTTTCCCTCAAAATACATTATCACATGTATATGCAAAATGTGGTTGGGAAATACAAGCAGAGTTTATATATGTCGCATAGTTGTGATGCAGAGAGTCGAAATCATTTTCTATTAGAAGCACGGTTCAAAACTTCGGTGGGGTAGCATTTCATGCTCATTAATAAAGATTACTATACTACATGGAAAGGGTAAAGACAGTGGTAACTTAAAACTGCTGGTGAGAATGTGAATTGATGTAACTAATCTGGATACCTATTTTTAATACCTGTTTTTTCGGCCAGTGGCTGCTGCTATGGCCATGCAGGTTCTCACCGGATTGGGGCAGATGGTAAAGCAACTGTGGAGCCGGAAAATGGTGAGCCATTCCATTTATTAAAGTCTCATAACGGTGGATGAGCAAACAAGCAGGGAAGACCACTTCCCTTTCTGTCTCTGGACTCTCCCTGACTCATAGGCCTCCCACCAGCCTCAGCACGCCCCATCCAAACAGCTGGGTCCAAATCTCAGGTCTCCCAAGCCCCTCAGCACTCCCTGTCTCTCTCTAGACTATCCAGCCAGAACAGGCTGGGGGGAAAAACCCTTTCTCCAGCACACAATAGCAAACAAGCACCCCTCCCCACAGCGGCAGGCAGTCTGCAATTTACAGTCTGCCACCCTGAGGACAGCCTTCCTTCCACAGACTACACACACAGGGCGCTGCCCCAGTACATGCGAGCAAACCTAAAAACATTTGTTTACCCAACACTATTAAATTTATAGGTGGACGTACTCCTTGACTCAGCCAGTGCACTCCTATATATACATGATATATGCCAGGGAAACTCTTGCACATGTGCAAAAGGAGAATGCACTGCCTGTTCCTTGTCACATTCAATCTAGACAATCACTAAGTAGAGAGAGAATAAATAAGTTATAGTTCAGTCTCTCAATGCATGATGAATAAACTAGAGGTATATCTACTACTTAGTACATGGACAAGTTTTAAAAATGGAATATTGACTGAAAATACTATTTGTAGAATGATATATAGAATATGGCTCTACTTATGTAATTGTTTAACTTGCGTAACAATATTAAATAGTATCTACGGTTGTAAATATGCAACCAGTGCATAGAATCATTCATGATTGAGAATTATTCTTTGGATGAAAGTAAAGGGAAAATCGGGAGGGGTAAATAGGGGACTTAATTTTACCTGTAATAATTTATTTTCTAAAAGTAAATCTGAAGCAGATGTGGAATTTAAGTATTTGATCAAACGGGATATTGGGTTCATAGGAAATCATTATATTACTCTTTTTATCTGTGTGTTTAATATGTTTCACAATACCTTTTGAAGTCTTAGCTTACTTTTTCTTGAAATGGGTATAAGACCCAGGGGACTAAGGTCATGGGTCGGCCTGAGGAAAAGGGAAGTTCATCTGTAGCGTAAGCCTCACAGCTTAAGAGGCAAGTGGCAGTCTCAAGTCTTCTATTGGTTCAGCGCCTTCACCAGGTTTGGTGATCATACAAAAAACTATGTTAAAGGGCTAGCTAGCAATGCAAAGTATTCAAAGATCTCTTATAAATTGAGCGTGTTTTAAAATAGGACAATGAAATCATGTGTCCAACTATTCAGAATCCCTGAGACTGTTTGCATAGAGAGATTTGGAGAAGGAAGTGATGGGAAAACCCTGGCCAGTTGGAGTCAGTGTGGTGACCCCGTGTACTTGGGGGAAAAGATAAAGAATGAATTGGAGATAGTAGGCATGAAAGCCCATTTGAGTATTTTTGCTTGGGATGGTCTGGTAATAATTATCCTAGAAAGCCAACCACCTAAACAATAATGCTTGAAAGTATGGCTTAATAATTAGTGAAGCTCATGTTACTTTGCTCAGTGGAAGCATGGTACTTGCCCAGATGTCCAAGTAGCAGCTGGGTCCTTTCTCTCCAGGGTCTCGTGGGAAGACCACAGAAGGGAGTGGTCTGTCCCCCAGGGCAGCTCGGGAATTCATGGACTCTCAACAGCCAGAATCCCCCTCTGGGCTTCAGTGAGCAGCCTTTATTCACCTCCTGGGACCCTTAGAGAAGGATGTCCCATCATCAGCAAGAAATTGCCCTCATTTAGATGTATTCAGTGTTTTTGTATTTGAGCAATGAAGGAAGTGGCCTTGAGGACTCATGACAAGTGTATCTTGTCATCCCAGAGAAGCAAGGGCTTCTAACAAGTGCTCTCTGAAAGGAAACTTTGCCTTAAGTAATAATGCTAGAGAAAAGTC
This sequence comes from Saccopteryx bilineata, assembly GCF_036850765.1. Lineage (NCBI taxonomy): Eukaryota > Metazoa > Chordata > Mammalia > Chiroptera > Emballonuridae > Saccopteryx > Saccopteryx bilineata. The sequence goes on from NC_089495.1 coordinate 24,034,931, forward strand.
CAGGAATTTAAGGCAGAATTGGGGAACTTTAACATTTAGATGCTTTTCCAGTTTCTATACTGTGTGCCTTGTAATGTTTAAGGAGGACTGGGGGAGCTGGGAGGAGGCGAGAACGAGTTAGGATGCACGGTGGATGTGGAGCAGAGAGGGGGCTTCTGTTTCCTGACCTGGACGGAGTTTATGTTATAAAGACTCTCCATCAGGTTATTCTGGTTTCTCCGTAAAATTTAAAGCTTCGTTGTTTAGCCTGTACTGCCTTCTCCTGGTTGGTCTTGGATTAGCAATTAATATAGAACACAAGTAACCCTTGTGTGAATGAGCCCCAATATAACACAGGTGTTATGTGCAGATTTTATCTGCCTGCCCATTGCTCTTCAGCACAATGCTGATATTCTATCTATCTATCTATCTATCTATCTATCTATCTATCTATCTATCTATCTATCTATCTGATCTATCTATCATCTATCTATCAATCTATCTGCCTACCTATCATCTATCTCCAGGTCCTGAGGGCTGGCTTAGAACTGTGATGATCTCATTTCATGACCCTGGCTGTTGTGATCCCATTCACATAGTACAAGTACAGCAGTTAAGCTATACCAAAACTGAGGAAGGCACATGTGTGCTGACTGAGGAGTCTGTGAGTTGCTTACTTCTAAATGAGGGAGGTGGTACCAAATCTGAAGCTCTAGTAATGCGTCTAAGCTTGTAAGTGCTATTGTGAAGGGGCATTTCCTGCAGGCCTCCAGCACTGACTTTAGTCTTTGTTCTGTGATCTGGCAGGAGTGTAGTAGAGAGATTAAAACTATAGTGTTGAGAACCACAGACAAAACTCAGCTCAAAGAAAAGGTAATTGGTCCTTTCTCAGTGAGAAGAATTCTCCTGTTTAATAGACAGATTTTGACATTCTGAGAATCATACTCGTAAAGTGAAGAAAATGAAGAGACTGAGAAAAAAAGAGGCAGAAATTATTGATTTTTGAGCAACAGGACAAGCCAAAGCTCTACACAAACACAGACACTCAAACAGTTCATACATGTGTATGTGTATGCATAAACATATGTAAGCACACACACACATATATATTGTATTATGATACACGTATACCATATTACACCTGGGAATTGTACAATGTATGGAGTCTATTTGCAAGGAACTCAAGAAAATGTAAAGGGCCAGGGAATGCTGATATAAAACGAAAATATTCAGGATGAAGAGCAGGGCTGAGGGTCTGTCTCTAGCCCTCTGTTAGAGCAGCCTGTGTTTGCGAGTGCTGGAGAGGGAAGAGGTTCATGGATGTTGCTAGGTCGCAAATCAAATCAAAGTCTATGTCCTAACGGTAGAACCTTTGGGTTCCACGAAGTAACAGCAGGCTGTGGCCAGCTACACACACTGAGACAGAATAGGAACTGAGTGAGAACCAAAGAAACAAATGGGAGTCAGAAAGCCGGTACTGTCACATAGGAAAGAAGCAGGGGAGCCCAGGGAAACCAGTGTGGGTCACACCCCAAAGAGTAACGTCACCGAGCTGAGACAGAGCTTAGCTCCGTAGTGTCTTGTATTTTTAAATGACTTTTGATTCCTGGCCCCTCCATGCACTCATGGAGAGCCTAAGGCAGCACGTGGTCTCTGAGGAATGTTGCTGGAAAGATATTAGCTGTCCTACTGAAGACAGATGAGTGATAAATACGTGTGTATTATAGTATGTGTGTTTGTGTGTGCGTAGAAATCAGTCTATCCAAGCAAAAGGTTGGACCACTATTGTTTTTGTTTCTTCTTTTGTTTTGTTTTTATAATTTTTATTTATTTATTTATTCATTTTAGAGGGGAGGAGAGAGAGAGAAAGAGAGAGAGAAGGGGGAGGAGCAGGAAGCCAGGGTTTTGAACCGGCAACCTCAGTGTTTCCAGGTTGACGCCTTATCCACTGCGCCACCACAGGTCAGGCGTTTTTGTTTCTTCTTAACCAGTTATTTTGTCCTTGAAGTCTTAGAAAAAATTCTATGCATGTAGTTCTAAACCAGAACTAAAGGTTGACGAAGGTAAACTTGGAATAAACAATGCAGCCGTAATCAGATAAGGTGCTCTGCATCAAAACTCAGATCTGCGGGTCCACTCATTTTCGATCTCTTTGCTAACTAATTGATTTAGAACCAGGGACCATTTCCACCTTGTAAATGATAAGGCCAAAAGGATGACAGAGACACTAAAAAGTGATCTGATTGCCTGTTGTTTTCTCAGAATATGAAGCTAGACAAGAGCCTCGACTGTTGTCATGACAGAACTTAGACTTTAGTAAGTATTAACTGGCAATGATAACACCGAGATCTTCGTGGCTGCCCCAGAGATAACAAACCAAACCTCATAGCCTTTCCCAGAGATCCAATAAAAGCTAAAATAACTAATTAAGGAAATGAATGAGGCCGAGCCAAACCACAGGAAGATGATTCAAGTTAAAGTACATGACCAGGCAGGTGGCTTCAGTTCTAGGATGGGTATTTTGATAACTAGGAACAAGATGAAAATGGAACATTACTAATTGTCATTTCCCGTCATAGTTAAGATATCAGAAACCATCGCCTGTGAAAGCACAGCCTCTGGTTCTAAGAGGCAATTTATTTTACTCTAATTGGAGAGGTTGGAAAGACTTTTGAGATTGTTATTTTAAATGCCTTTTGCTATTAAACTGTGGTTAGGAAATCTGCTCAGCCAAAATGATGCTAAAAGAACATTAAGTTTATGAGTCACGAAAGCCAGAATGATTCCAATTAGTTTCCTGCACTTCAGTACAATAGAAGTCTTTAATATACAATGGGGCACTGCTTTCAAATTGGTACAAGACAGGGGATCAGAATCTTGGCTCCTCCCTGCCCCTTGATTAGTTCTCACTTTCAGGTTAGGTAAGCTATTGTGTTGATTCATTTGAAAGGTTCCTCTTCTGTATACGGGGCACTTGGTTCTTGTGGGGCACAGAGCAGGTTATTGTCTTCTCAGAGTGAAATCTTTTATACGAAGGAAGCAAGAGTGGAAAGCACTTCATGTCTGACTTTCTCTCGGACCCTTACTTAGATTTAACTTTCTTCCCCCTCTTTTCCCTCCTTCCCTCCCATTTTTCCCTCCTTCCTTGCTTTGCTTTCTTCTTGCCCTCTCTCTCCAAATTTTTCTTTTTTCTCATTTTTACCTTTCAGAATTATCTATAAATTTCAGTTTAACCTAATTCTGTCTGGTCCTTCTATTCTGAGTGGGAAATGGAAAGGTTGGCTCTGGAGGGCCCGTACCTCATGGGGAAGAATGGGCACAGATTCCTGGGGGCCCCAGGGGTTATTGACAGTCTGTCTTCTCAAGGTTTTTCTGCTTTGCCTTTCCACATATTATTCCACAAGGCTCAGAAATGCTTAATGAGATGTATCACTCAGATGCCAAGGAGGATTTTGGACTAATAGGCTAATGAGTTTTACATAGTGGTCCCTTTAACAGAAAATTTGAAAAGAAAAGGCAAAGAGCTTTCTTAGTTCTGGGCCATCAGAGTGGAAGAAATAGATACCAATGCCATTTCTAATGCGTTTTTGCCCCAACTATAAAAGCAGCAATACATGTGCATGTCAGGAAACTTGTAAGATGCAAAGCAGTAATAAAAAAGCTAAAAAATAAAACTATAATCTCGCAATCAAGAGGAAACTGGTATTGGTTTTATGGTGTTTCCTTCCAGTCTTTTTCATTCATTTTTTTTTTTGTAAGTTAGATGGTGTCTTGCTTTTCTCACTTGGTTACTGTACTGAACATTTTCTCAGTTATTACATTTGATATGGATTTAATTCAATATTTTTATTTCATGTTTAGTGTTCTTGAATGCCTTCTATTTAAATTTCTTTTGTCTCTTCTAATCTTTCTAATGGCTCATTTAAAAACCTAAACCCACTGTAACCTCAGCCACAAAAACCATGTAATTCTGTTCTCTTTATAGAATAGTATATAGGCTCCTGCGATTCTCTTCTGAAAACTTTCAGAGGTTTTCTTTTGATTGCTGTTTTGGAAGCTTTTCTATTTAAGTTAACCCATTGTATTATTTATTTGTTATCATTTTATATATTTTTTCTTTTTCTTTTTGGCAAGAAACAGTTCTCTACACTGGTTTTTCTTTGTTTTGTTGTTGTTGTTGTTGTTGTACAAATGGGTGAGTATATAGATTTTAGAGCAAAAGTTTCCCCTTCAATCTGCCTGTTGGACCTGTGTTTCTTATATGTAAGATTTTTACATGTCTAGAGCCCTAGGAATAAGGTAGAGAATTCAGCTCAGGGTTGGGTCATGGGAAGAAACTGAATTAGCAGGAAAGGACAAGGTCCCATAAAATGCCCTTAAAAAGAATCATCTCTTTTGAGAGATTAAGTCTATTAACACCATTGGATACTACATGAATGAATACAGACTTGAGTAAAAATATATGCCTGGTATGTGTTTCTTTTGTACTACAAGATTGCAGTGCTTTGTGGTAAAAATAACACATCTCTGTACTCAAGGGGCAGGTTGGCAGGAGAGTTCAAATGGCAAAAGTCATTAACGGGGATTCAGGGATGCCACTGGACTTGGTGTGTTATATGTGTGTGGGTTTTTTTTTGGGGGGGTTGTTTTGTTTTTTTCTGCTGTTAAAAAGTGCTAAGAAGCCAGGGACAAAGCTGTATATTTCTGGAGAGTGTTTTATTTCATTCTATTTTATGTATTAAGAAATACAGCAAAGACTACAGAAATATTTTATTCTGTAGATAATCCCTTGAGAATGATTTTTTTTTGGCCCGATGAGTACTTTTCAAAATATAGAAGTCTTCAGTCTATTGGAACCCATAATCTGATTAGGACTAATTATACATCAGTATACATGTCAACAATCATATCTTTAGAAACTGTAATTGCCTAATTATGACTTGTACTGATGTGGTAAGTCTTGTTAGATGTGAATTCTAGTGATGGGATGAATCTGCCAAATCTGGAGACAGAAACTAGAGTCAATGCTAGTGAGGTCAGTGGTTCTTATATTTTTGGTAGCCCCGGGTAAACCCACTAGTACAATTTCTTCATGACTTGGGGATCCTGAGCCCTTGACCTCTGTCTGCTATGTGTTTTACACTGTCCCACTCAAAATTTGAACAATTGCTCTTTCAAATTAAGTCATTGATAGATGACTACTACAGGGAAATGACAATAAAGATATTGACTTAGTATGTGTGTGTGTGTACATGTGCATGTGTGTGTGTTTTAATTAGCATGGAAATTATACTCTTCAAAATTCCTTGCAGACTGAGCCATTGCCTTCACCTCTTCCCTAAGTTAAAAACAGGGGCAAGATCTCCTTTAGGAATCACATACAACTCTAACCAAGGCACCAAGTGTCCTGACAGCGTTCCAGCCAGCTCCTCATGACTGTGCTGCTCTCCTCCAGACTTCTTTCATCTCACTTGCCTTTATTTTATTTGTTTCCTGGAAGGAGGTCTTGCAGAGCAGACTCCCCAAATCTTATTTGGAAGACACGAGTATGGGAACGTTTACTCCCAGGCAAGCGAGCTGTCCAGTACTGCAAGCAGAGGGAATAGTTCATTTTTCTCTGTCTTTGGAAAACTTGATGGCTAGCAGCCGAAGTGTGCAGAGAGAATACAAATGATGTGTAGAAAGCCCTGTTTGGAAGACTACGTTTCCCCATTTTGCAGTCCATTTATAGTATTTCAGTGCTTCCACAATCACCAGAATGAGACTGGTTCTGCAGGAACTTGGCTGCTTGGAGGCGTTCTGTCTTCCTGGTTTTAGCTGTGTGCGTGTTAAAAAGTCTACTGGGGGATCTTCCATAATAAGTCCAATATAGATGACGTCCAGGGTGAACCTGCACACCGAATTAATGGGTAACATTATAGCAGAACTCTAGAATGTTTCTCTTTGTGTCCTAGAACATTAGACATTTTTGTCTGGTAGGTACACTCCAGTCTGATGAAGCTGTCTTTGCTGTTGATCACCACGCCATTGCTTCCATTTCTCCATGCTCAGTTCCCTATCTTTTCCTCTGTTTGTGAACTGCTGGGGAGGCATTTTAACATTTTATTTCAGAGTCACAGGGAGTAAACGTTGTGATGGTGGGAAGCAGGGTGAGGGCGATGTTGCTTTACAGATACACTTTCTAACTCCTCTGTTTCTCTTTATTTCTTTTAAATTCTTTTTAAAGAGGTGGATGAGTGAATGAGTGTTGGCTCTAAGTTAAATGCTGTTATAATCATCACGAGTCTATGGTTATGTTTTCTTGAGTAAATGGTGAATGTTTCCCAAGGTTGTTGTAATGAAGTATAGAAAACTGGGTGGAGTAAAACAACAGAAAACTACTTGCTCACAGATCTGGAGGCCAGAAGTCTGAAATCAAGGTCAGTGAGGTCACGCTCTTCCCTAGAAGAGAATCGGTTCTTGCCTCTCTCCTTCTCTCCTAGCTCCTGGTGTTTGTTAGAAATCTGTGGCATTCCTTTGTGTATAGATGCATTACTCAATCTCTGCTTCTGTTGTCTTCACATGGCCACCTTCCAGTGTGTCTGTGTGTCAAAATATCCCTCTTTTTACAGGAAAACCAGTCACTGAATTGGGGCCCACCCTAATCCAGTATGACCCCATCTTAACTTGATTACATCTGCAAGAATTTTATTTCCAAATATAGTCACATTCTGAAATAGTAGGGTTTTAAGATTTTAACATAATTATTTTTTTGGGGGGAGGGGAGAAAGATACAATTCAAACTGTAACAAATGGCAAAAGGGAATGCTTTATTTTTGCATTTACTGACAGAACAGTCCCTCGGGATAGTTACTCATCATATTTAGCAATTTACCCTAAAAGCCATATAAGAGATATCAGGATGAATGGGCCTGTTTTACATATAAAGTAAACAGCCAGCCTCCAAGATCATCAAATTCTAACACTTTATGGTTAAAGAAATGTGTTAGTCCAGAGTCTCAAATAAGGGGCAAGGTTCACACAGCTGATGATAAAGGGCTGAGAGTGTCATCCACTGTCACCTGACTCCCAGGCCAGGACTCTTCTGCCCCCTGCTGGGCAGGTGGGGCAATAGATGAATAATGGGGCTAGTGCTACCCAGCGGAGCAGAGACAGACAGCTCAGATACTTCTCAAAACACTGAATCTGTGAAGTTTCTCTTCGTTTACCATGTAGCTAGAGACCTCAAAGGCTCCTCTGTATCTGGAGAGGTATAAACAAATCACATGAATAAAACAAACTCTTAAACTGTTATCTCTCTTTTGGAACATTTGCATTCTAATGGAGAAGCCTGGGCCTCATCCCAGACCTACTGAATCATAATCTCTAAGGAACGTCCTTGGAAAATTTGTATTTTACAGAGCACACTAGGTGACTCACATGATAGGTCATGTTTAAGAAATACTGGAATACGGGGGTCTTGACTTCAGAAACAGTAAGGAGTAAATATTTTACAGAAGAGACTTTAGGTAAGAATTAGGTAGAGGTAGCAGGGGGAGAGGGTGGGAAAAGTGGAAATTAATTATTCAATGCCTTCCAAGAAACACCAGAGTCAGATGCATAATTCTCTGCTCTTTGTGCCAAGTGTGAGGTCTGGTGTCTGCCTCGGGAGGGATCCAAAGGAAGTAAGTTTTCTGGGCTCAGAGTTCAATACCCCTCTTAGGAAAAGCAGAAGAGATTTAGGATTGCTTATTAAATACAGAGCCTGGGGCTGTTTGGAGATTGGATAGACCAATTCTGCATTAAGGGAATGTATCAGAAAATTCTAGCTCAGTTTTATAACTCCCTTTGTTATATTGCATACATTCAGTGGCTACAGAGTCTTTCTAAAGAGTTGCTCATTATTTGTTTTGCACCTGAAGTTATAATCTAGTGCCAGTGACAGCACATTTCATTGCTTTTAAATGAAGGTGATGGGAAAGGCGAAGAAATGACTGGGGGAAAAAATCTGGAGAACAGATGACAAGATAACAGTGTGTTTGATTCTCTCAAAACAAACATCTTATTAAAAAATGATCCTAAATCGTTTTGCTTGAAGACTACTACTGAGTGATATTTTTGTGGTATATTTTTAAATTTATTTTTCCGTGAAGGCCAGTGCTCTGAAAGTGGATTTAAAAGCTGCCTAATATCACCGGGTGGCACATTATCGTTGGCCAGTCTTTCTTGAATTTTCTCCTTCACATTAAATTTTTACAGATTTAATTTTCATTACTTCTCCATCTTCAGAACAGAAATTCCCTGGTGGTTTCTATCGGAATGGGATCCCCAGTCTTCTCTTTTAGTATTTCCTATTTCGTTATATCTGCTGTCCTTTAAAACAATTCTTTTTTCAGTTTCATCCTGTTTTATAACATGTATTGAGGCTCTCCCATGTGCCAGCACTGTGCCCAGGCTGGGGTATGAGGAACCTGGGCTACGGTGCTCCAGGCTGTGAGCGAGGAGGATGTGGAAAGGGGCCACTTTGATGTACTGCGAGAAGTGACAAAATCATACACTTTGTCAGGGGCTTAGGGGAGCATGGATAAGGTCAGTTGGTCACAGTTGGGATGAGGTGCTTGGGAATGCTTACAGGAAGAAGTTACACTTGAGCTGAAACTTAAAGATTGAGGGTGGGTTAGCTAGACAGGTCGTGGGGAATGGAGTGTTTTATCAGTGTCCACTATAGGGGAAAAACTTCCTTTATCATCAGGTTTAGTGGATGGGCCTGAGAAATAAACTGAAAAGAGATAGATTAACAAAAGAAAAACAAGTTTTTTTTTTTAAAACATGTGCATTGTGCATGCATGTGGGAGAGCCCAATGATGAGTAGTCACTCAAAGGAGTGGTTAGAGTTTGGGCTTATATGTAATCTTCACAAAGAACAATAAATTCGTAGAGAAGAGAAAGACAAAGGACGGGTTTTAGGCTCCCAAGAGCAGCAAACTGTGAGAAGGTTACTATTGGGAGAAGCGAATGGAGATTTGTTTGTCTCACCGTTGACTTTTGGTCTTCCTCATGAAACGTTCCTACGAGAGGGAGTTAGGGCAGGCCTCCTTTCTCAGAAGTTCTGCTTTTAGTTCGATGAGGGAAGCTCTGGGAAGACTTCTTTCTGCACCTGGTGATTCTTATTAGTCTCCAGTTCAAAATAATTCTTATGCCAAAGCGGCATATTTTGGGGTGGCATTTTCTGATTTCCTGTACCACATACACTCCACCCTGCAGCGGATGTTGGATTATATGGTCTGTTTCTGCTCCTGTGTAAGCCAAATCCTCCCCTTGCTGCAGTCGATCTCATTCTCTAATGTTTTCAAGTACCTTGCTCCTGCAGTTAGCCATTCTCTGTCAGCTAGTAACAGTTTATACCACCTTCTGGGTCTTCTGAATAAACACACAAAATGATACAATATCTCCTTTTTTTGAAAACAAAATTCCCTTGACCCACATGCCGCTAGCTATTGTCTTATTTTTCTCCTTGTTTTTGCAGCCAAACTTTTTCTTATACTTTCTCCACTTTTTTTTTTTTTTGCATTGCATATTTCCTGAAGCTCACTGCAATTGAATTTTCATACTCACTGATTTACTGAAATTACTTTGGCTGAAGTCACCGACCACCTCCCCAGTGCCAAAGTGAGTGCTCAGTTTTCAGTGTCAACTTAGTTGATTATCAGCAACATTTGATAGAGTTGATCCCAACTGCCTTCTTTATCTTTATGTCTTTTATTCATCTTTCCAGATGTCAGCTATTCCTGATATTTTTGTACTCCCTTGTCTACTAGTAATCAATCTCTTTGTCTTTTTTTCAGATTCTTTCTTCTGACAACTAAATATTGTGAACCTGACCTTGTCTTCTCTTTTATACTCACCCTACTAATGTGGCTTAAATACCATCTCTGATGACTCTCAAATGTGTATCTCCAGCCAGTGATATGCTAGTAAATAGTTAATAGCCAGCTCTCTGGCTTTATTTTATAAAGAAAATAAAGTAAACAAAGTATTTACCAATTGCCATGGTGCAAATACTTCTCCCATGATAAATTTCAAGCTCCTAATGTGATGATAGTAAGATAATTACTAAGATGATATAGTAAGATAATGAGAAAGTCATGAGCTTTAAGTATTTATTACCTTTGCTTTTAATATAATTTGATTACAAGTTTATCTAATTTAATTTTTAATAATGGTTGTGTTTAACATCTGACTTAACAATTTTCATGGCGAGTCAATACGAGTCAGCTTTTACACACTATTGTCTCCAGCTTGATCTCTTTTTTGGTTCTTCCTCTGTGAAGCACTGTCCACCATTGTCTGATTTATTTCTCTTCTATTTTTATTTTTTATTTTTAGAGAGAGTCAGGGGAGAGAGACAGAAAGGCAAGAACATCAAACTATTCCTGTATGTGCCACAACCAGGGATCGAACCAGCAACCTCTGTGCTTTGGGGATGATACTCCAACCAACTGAGCTACCTGGCTAAGACTTAATGTTTTTCTTTTATTTGATTGATATTTTAGAAAGACAGAGAGAGGAAGGGAGAGAGAGAAGAGAGGGAAGGGAAGTGTTCATTTGTTGTTCCACTCAGTCATACACTCATCAGTGGTTTCCTGTGTGTGCCCTCACCAGGGATCGAACCTGCAACCTTGTCATTTTGGGATGATGCTCTTAACTAACTGAGCAAACCAGCCAGGGCAACCACTGTCTGCTTTTTTTTTTTTGTATTTTTCTGAAGCTGGAAACAGGGAGGCAGTCAGACAGACTCCTGCATGTGCCGGACCGGGATCCACCCGGCATGCCCATCTAGGGTGTTGCTCTGTCGTGACCAGAGCCACTCTAGCGCCTGGGGCAGAGGCCAAGGAGCCATCCCCAGCGCCCGGGCCATCTTTTGCTCTAATGGAGCCTCGGCTGCGGGAGGGGAAGAGAGAGACAGAGAGGAAGGAGAGAGGGAGGGGTGGAGAAGCAGATGGGCGCTTCTCCTATGTGCCCTGGCCGGGAATCGAACCCAGGACTCCTGCACGCCAGGCCGACGCTCTAACACTGAGCCAACCGGCCAGGGCCTACTGTCTGCTTTTCATCACCACCTTGGATGCTCCATAGGCTTCTCAAATTTCAATTATAACAAACAAACCCCCGTTGTTGTTTTTTTGTTTTTTTTTTTTGCTAACTAGTCATTTTTATTTCTTTAAAAAATTTTACATTAATTTTTATCATATCCAAAGGTCCCATTCAAGTTCAAATCACCCTTCTCTCCTCCCCAGAGCACTAATACAGTCTTCTAACTGAGTTCCATGCTTCAACTCTTTCCCTATGGTCTAATGGCTATGCAGGGGGCAGAACATAAACTTGCTCAGGTCATTCCATTACTACAAACCAGTGGATGGTTCCCACCTACCAACATCTGCCTCATATGGGAAGGAGATGGCTCTGGAGAGAAAAGAGAAGACAGGAGATCATAAGGCAGGGTAAGAAGCCAACCTTTAGGTGAAAAATGATAAGTATTCTTTTAACTGTTTTCTTTGAAATATTATTAAGTATTTTGCTTCACATACTTGACATGCTACTCCTTAGTCTAAACTTTATGCTTCTTTGTACACATGCACAGGAAATGACATAGGATTTATTTGCCTTGTGGTTTTACTCAGAATTTGAAAATAAGGGTTTGAGGTCACATTTATTTCAGCTAATAGTTCACAGTTTTGACCCCTGTCTCTTTTGGATTTTTTAATATAATTTTTATTAAGGGCTTTAATTGGTCATACTTGTCTTTTTGTTTTATTAGCTTTAATTTTAATTTCTACAGAAATATATTATTGTGCAATAATTTCAAATACTAATTTTATTATATATCAGTTTGGTAGAAGATTCAAAAAAATTACTCCAGCAAAACCTGGCAGCAAATTCCTCATTCACTGGCAAACTAAAATGTAAATTTACTGGGCAAAAAAACAATAACTCCTTATCTGATCTTAAGTTTTGGCCCTGATTATAAGGTTCTTGTAGTCCAACCTGCTGGAATCTGATCAAGTGTAGAAAAGAGGCCAATTTACTAATGGAGATTGCAATAATAAATATGAAAGAAAAAAACGAGGCTGCAAAACAGGACACCCTAAGAGAACAGAGAGTGATATATTCATGATGATGGAGGGGCGTAGGAACAGCAGCTTATGGTCATGTCACAGAATGTTAATTGCATGCAAAACAATATATTGTTTAATGCATATATTGTGAATGCTGTAAAGAGCATGTTACCAGCTTCACTAATTCGATGGAGGGAAGAATTTAACTAGATAATTAATATTTATCAAGGGCAATTCATGTGTCAGACATCATGCTAGTTAGGTATTTTGCATAATCATTATGAAATGTAATATATATATTACCAAGGACTGTAAATAATCAATAGTTGAAGAAGAACAGTTTAATGGAAAGCATAGGATTGAGTCACGGGGGGTAGTTAGAGAAAAAAAATCTTCCTGGAGAATTTTTAGCAGTAATTTAATGGAGGAAGATAAAATCCTTTTCCAAAGAGAGAATGTCAGGAAATGTAGAGTGAAGTGACGTGAAATTTGAGAAGCAAAGAGTTTGTTTAAGTAGGAGAGGGTAAGTGGATCTTTCCTTTTCCTGGATGACAGCCGGCGGAATGTAGCCTGTGGCCAGAGCAGCGACTCCCATGTTCTGCAAGAGGGCAGTGCAGGTACTGTTCTAGGGCCTTGATCAGATGCAGGAATGCAAGTTCTTTGTCAGCTTTTTCTGGCCAAACAATCCTTGTTTGTATTATTTTTGTAAAATAACCAAAGCTTTTTATGATTTACTCTTAAGCAAAGTCTTAAGGGTATTAAAATTGCTATTCATTTAAGAATTAGCCTATTACTAGATTTTATTGGGGCCTTTGATTCAATTTTCTTTCTTTCTTTTTATTTAGTGAGAGGAAGGGAGGCAGAGAACCTGGCACATCCACATGCCAGGCTGACGCTCTACCACTGAGCCAACTGGCCCGGGCCTAATTCAGTTTTCTGCTGGGTTGCATGAGACTGCTACGCAATGTTGAAAAAGTACTAGTGTGCATCGGCACATGATTATTGTTTGGATTCCCTTAACAATATAAAATGGCAATGAAAATGGCAAGGTTGATTTCAGATTAAGTGCAATATAGCACTTATAATTAAAGAAGAGATTAAAGAAGAAAAATAATACAATTATCTTAGATAGAGAAAAACTTCCTCCACTTATTAATGATAAAAATTCCTAAGACAGTTCAGGGCAGAAGGAAACTTAACCTGAAAAATAGTTGTTACTAAACACATACAGCAAATATTAAACTTAAAAGATTAAATACTAAAAACATTCCTTTAAAAATCAAATCAAGACACAGATGCCCACCACGTGCATTTTTCTTTTCTCTTTCTCACTCTTCTAGTATCTCTCTCTCTCTCTTTTTCAGTAATATATTAGTGATCTGAGACTGCCCAGGAAAATAAGTAAACAAAAAAAGTATTAGAATATAAAAAGGAAATACATTTGTAATTATTTATAGTTGATATAATTAGCCACATAGAAAATCCCCAACAATATACAAATTACTGGAATACGAAGGTTTAGCAACAATACTGCAATACTGGGTATAAAAACAATATATAAACCAACTGCACATCTACACAAAAGGAAAAATAGAAAACATACAGAAAAAGATACTAGTTACAAAAGCAGTAGAAAAGGTTACAGGCCTAATATTAATGATATATAAAACACCAATAAGAAAAATCTAGGAAACCTAATTAGATGTTGAAGAAGACTTAACTAAATGAGGAGATAGATTATGTTTATGGGTAGAAAGACCCAATAACCTTAAGGTCTCAATTCTTTTCAAATATATCTATATATATTTCAATACAATGTCATAACAATGCCAAACACTAATCTTCATGCAGTTAGTTAAAAGCTGATTCTAAAATGTATATGGAAGAACAAAGGCCAAGAATCATCAAGATATACCTAAAGAAACAAAAATAAAAAGGTTCATTATAACTCTGTAGTAATTAAGAATGAATAGATATATAGACCCATGGGAAACAGGAAATTTAGAAGCTGACCCATTCCTTCAGGGAGATGTACCTTTGGGGAGGCGGCCTGGCAGAGTAGTGAGAAAATACTGTTGTATTAAGTCAATAGTATTAGTATCTGAGACAATTCAGTATTTTTACGGAAAACATATAATTGGTTCTCCACCTCACACCATATATGAAATTCAGCTTCAAGCATAGTTAAGACTTAAAAACAAAACTAAAAAAGTTTTAGAGGATCTATATCTAAGAATGTTTTACAGGGTGGTGGAAAATTTCTTAAGCAATCACTGTATTTCCCCATGTATATGACGCTCCCATGTATAAGATGCACCTTAATTTTGGGGTCCGAATTTTGAAAAAAAAAGTATTACATAAAGTTATTGAACTCAAGTTTTATTCATCATAAAACTCATACAACTCCTCATCACTGTCAAAACTCCCATCCATTAGCTTGTCCTCATCTGTATCTGATGACGAATCACTGTCTTCAATAATGAGCACAAAAACAAGCACAAAAAAGTGAGAAATACAAGTAAAAAAAATCTACAACCACTGTATAAGGTGCACCCAATATTTTTGGAAAAAGGTGTGTCTTATACATGAGGAAATATGGTACATGTAGCAATCTCAAGATGAAAAGACTGATAAATTAAACTCAATAAAATGAAGACCTTCTGTTCATCCAAGGAGTCCTTAAATAATATATAAAAGATGAGCACCAAACTGGAAGAAGACACTTGTGACACTTTTAGCTAACATGCAGAACATATAAATAACACCTACATTTCTATGGAAAAAGACAAGGGATGTGCAGAGGATATGACAGCAATATTAGGCTTCTTAAACTAGATGATCTTTGGACCATATGTCATTCTTTTAGATTCTTTTTTTAAAGAAACTGCTTTTTTGAGCTACAACTCACACATTTAAAGTGTACAGTTCAATGGTTTTTAGTATCTTCACAATAATATCACCACAATATATTTTCCTTTTCTATTAAATTTATTGTCTGGCTGAGTAAAGGTTGGTAATAGGACCTTAAAGGTGCAGAAGGAAGGCAGAGAAGCCACTAGATAAGTAGACTTATTTCCCTGGGAATCAATGTCACCAGTCACTCTTTGCTTCCCACTCTACCCAGGGACCTACTAGTGTTTCACATTCCAAGAAACTAGATACAAAGAAAAATTAAAAAAAAAAAAAAAAAAAAACCGAAAAAGCATCCCAACTCATTAAAAAAAAATCAAACAACTCACAAAAAAACCCTTGAGTATGTTAATATAAATACAATTTGTATTAAACCACTTGGCTTATTTAAACACACAAAAAGACCTTATTAAAAATGAGTTTACTTGAAGAAAACCATGCATGAATTATTTGAATAACTGAACCAATGAAGGGTGAAATTAAAATAAATGTATTCATATAAAGATATACAGTACAAGAAATAATGTTCAGATTCTGATTTTTATAAAGATCATATTTTGATATAATACAACTATCAAAATAATCTCAGTCAGGCTATTTTTCTTGTTTCTTAAAGTGTTACTGTCTAATGACAAAAAGCAATAAGACAAATAAAAACTCTGATTTGGATGTAGAGAGGAAATCCAAGCTATGGAAGCATAGGTTGACTTCCACTCCACATATATCCCTTTGCTGGAATTAAGCTCATGCCTAAAGTTGAGCCCTGCCATCCTATCCCTGGTCTGTGTGCGGGGCCCGGGACTCTGTAAATCACATTTCTCCCTATGAAGCTTTGCCAATCAGAGGATGCTCAAGGCTGACTGGAAATCTGAAGGCAGAAGGGATACATTTCTTCCTGTTTACTTCCTGCTCCTTCCCAGCGATTGTTGATCACCCCAGAAGCAATAGTTTGTTCCAATAGCAACAGTGAGTTCCAGGTGGTAGTTTCGACAACAGTCCTAGACCTAGTCTCCCCATGCTCCTTGTAGACACCAACACCAGCTGGCGAGTGCCCCATCCTGAGCTATGTGGCCCCAGCTCCGAGTAGCCACTCAAGCTTCTAAATTGTATTAATTTGAGTCTCTTTTTTTGGTTTGTTTTCAGTCCTACGGGTGGTGGCTGCTCCTACAGTTGCCTAGTCCATGATATTTTAATATTCCCTTTTGCCTTTTTGATTTTTCAGTATCTGGCTGGTTAACAATTCTCTAAATTAAATGATTTCTGGAAAATGAACTGCTGTGGTTTCCATGCTGTATCTCAGTGGACCCTTACTGAGTGACTCATTCAGCTTCTCAGAGCACAGAGCAATATTCTTATTTTAACACACTTCGATCATTTACAGCAAAATGGTGGGACCTTGATAACATTATAAGGAGTGAAATAAGTAAATCAGAAAAAAACAAGAACTACATGATTCCATATATTGGTGGAACATAAAAATGAGACTAAGAGACATGGACAAGAGTGTGGTGGTTACCAAGGGTGGGGGGGAGGGAGGACATGGGAGGGAGGAAGGGAGAGAGTTAGGGGGAGGGGGAGGGGCACAGAGAACTAGATAGAGGGTGACGGAGGACAATCTGACTTTGGGCGAGGGGTTTGCAACATAATTTAATGACAAAATAACCTAGACATGTTTTCTTTGAATATATGTACCCTGATTTATTAATGTCATCCCATTACCATTAATAAAAATTTATTATAAAAAACAAACAAACAAAAAACACACTTCGGTATTGAGTTATATAGTTAAGTTAGAAATTTTGTTTATATGCTTATCAATAAAAATGACCCACCATAGCTTTTCCTGGTACTTCTTTTCTGGTTTATATATTAATGCTATATTAAGTTTGAGGACTGAACTAGGAAGCTCATTATGTTTTTGAATTGATAAGTTCATTTTTATTAAGTTATTATTTTATAAAGCAATTTAAGGTTCAAAGCAAACTTGAGAGGAAGTTCCAGAGATATCCCATATACTCCCTGTTCTCACACACTCAGAGCCTCCTCTGTTATCAACATCCCTTTCCAGAGAGGTGTATCTCTGTCAGATACAATTAATCAGCCCACATTAACACATAGTGACAAGGGTTTACTTTTGGTGTTGTACATTCTATTGTTTTAGGCCATAATAACACTTGTCCACATTGCGGTATCAGACCGATCAGTGAGTATTTTCGCTGTCCTAAAAATTCCCTGTGCTCCACCAGTCCATCCTGTCTTCCTCAGCCCAGCCCTGGCAATTACTGATCTTTCTGTGGTCTCCAGAATTCTGCCTTTTCTAAAACATCATCTTGTTGGAATAATAGAGCATGTAGCCTTTTCAGTTGGCTTCTTTCACTTATCATATGTTTTGAAATAATTTTTATGTTGTAATTATTCATTCCTTGAAGGTCTATAGAGTTCATTTGTAAATCCATGCAAGGCTTGTATGGTATAAAGGTGGTTCTTTGACTGACATTTCAATTTCTCCTTAATCTATTTATATATTTTATTTTTTTCTTGCACCAGTTTTGAGAATTTTAATTTTCTTAAAATACTGTATATTTTTATCTAGATAAGTAATATAGTATTTTTATAAAATTTTAAACTCATTGATGCTTCTCCTCTCTCTCCCTTTCTATCTGTCTGTCCCTGTTTGTCCCTCTCTCCCTCACCCCTTTCTCTGTCTCAATAAAAAAGAATAAATAAATAAAATAAAAAATTTTAAACTCATTATCTGTATTTCCATTTTTTATTCACAACTTGTTAATTTACATTTTATCTTCTTTTGAAATTGTACTTATGAAAGTTTTAAAAATGATTGCTCTTTCCAAAAATTACCTTTTGCTTTTATTAATAAACTTTTCTTATTTTCTAATTTCATTAAGGTCAAATAATTACACTAATTTTCTGAGAGTTTTCTAAAGTTTAATTTAACAATTTTCAGTCTCCTTTTCAAATATTGCTTTGGTTAAACCCTGTGGATGCATCCTTATTTTCTCATTCTCTCACAATAGTTTTATATAGTTTGTTATGTTTATTTTGTTTCCCCATTGATCTAAGAGTAATTTTAAAAGTGATTGACAATTTCTATTCATATAAAACTTGTTTGTTTTTTTTTGTATGGGAAGTATGTGTTAACACATTTTGTTATAGTTCTTAATTTCTAAATTTTTGTATTGTCTTTGGTGGTTGCTATGATTTCCTCTTTTGAAAATTTCCTTTGTGGAATAGTAATACATGATAAATTTTTGTCAATGTGTGTTTGAAAAAAATATAGATTTGAAATGTATGTAATTGTTTCTACGTTATAATTATTCTTGTTTTGTCAGATTTTATTGAGTTTGGTAGCATCTTCCTTTATTATTATTTTTTAACTTTTTAAAATTAATTTTAATTTATTGTGTTTACATGAATTCAAGTGTCCTACTCAATATAACCCCCTCAGCCCCTAACCACGTGTTCCCCATTACACCACCTTTGCCCCCCTCCCCCTAGCACCCTCCCCCTTTTTCCTCTGGGATTTGCTGTCCTGTTATCTGTATCTATGTGTTATGTACATATGATTTCACTAGTCCTTTCACCTTCTCTGATCCCATCCCCCATCCCTCTTCCCTCTAACAGCTGTCCTTCTGATCCCCTAACTCTGCCTCTGCCTCTATTCTGTTCCCCAGTTCACCATGTTCATTAGATTCCATATATAAGTGAGATCATATGGTATTTTTCTTTCTCTGCCAGGCTTATCTCACTTAGCGTAATATTCTCCAGTTCTATTCATGCCATCGCCAAAGGTAAAATGTTCCTTCTTTTTCACAGTCGCATAGTATTCCATTGTGTATATATACCTCATCTATTTAATCTACTTGTCCACTGACAGATATTTAGGTTTTTTCCAGATCTTGGCCATTGTAAACAATGATGCAATAAATATGAGGGTGCATATCTTCTTTTGAATCAATAATTTGGTATTCTTAGAATATATTTCTAAAAGTGGGATAGCTCGGTCAAAAGGCAGTTCCGAGGAGACAAGATGGCCAGGAGTAGGCATACGTCCCAACTCTCACATCCCAGAACCAAAGTGGATTACAACTTAATTTTGAGAATAGTCATCTTGAAAGACCAACTTTGGACTAAACTACGAGAATTCTACAGCCAATGACCACCAAAGAACCCACACTGAGACTGGTAGGAAAGGTGGTGACACAAAAAGGGCTGCCCTGCTCCCGGGAGCGAGCAGTAGCCCAGAGGGACTCTCACTGTGGGAAGGAGTGCTCAACAAGTTGTGGGTATGGGTCCTCAACCCCAGAACTGGAGTCCCAGCCTAGAGCCCTGGAGCCTGGAAAGGGTGAACGGACTGTATTTGACTGAGAATGGAGCCTAGATACTGATTGAGAGAAGGAGACAGAACTCTCGGACCCAGGCTCCATATTGAAGAAACTGCAAGGAGAGTCTCACTCACAGCCACCTGCCCAGGGCTTCAGAAGTGAGAGTGCTGGGAGGACTGGAATTTCTAGGGGAGAGTGTGGTCTCTGAGGCACAGGGGGAGACACTTTGAGGGATGGAAACCCTAACCCCTGGGCTGAGTCATGCCCCAAATTTAAAGTGAACATTTTTCCTCGCAGCAGCAACACCAGCAAAGGGAAGAAATTACCTCACCCACCAGAGGCTCTCCTGCTCCAGTCAGAACAAAGAGGCGCTTAGAGGCAGGCAGCACTTAGGGACACAGGTAGTGAGTGCTGGGGTCTGAGCTACACCCCCACACACACTGATGAGTGCACACCGGGGGCGGGCAGGCTGGCAGCAGCGGGGCACAGCTGCAGGAGCCAAGGTGGTCCGAGCGAACGTGCACGGGCCCACCTGTGAAGGTGGAAGCCATGGCGGCCACTGTGGAGGTTGGGGTGAGCACGGGCCCACCAGGGGTGGCAGAAGCTGCGGTAGCCATAGAGGCAGGCTGGCACCAGCAGCGCCCAGAACCCAAATGCCCCAGGTGGCAACAGCTGTGGTGGGGCGCCAGCAGACAGACCACACATCAGGAGCACAGAGGCCACACCCACTGGTCCCCTGAGACCACACCCTTCTGAGTGCTAAAAAAGAAGAAAACAAAACAAAATAAATAAAAAGTCTGGATAGAAAGACATCTGAGGCTAAGGGGCAAGCCACATCCAATACCATACCTAATCACTGAATTACAGTACTGAGCCCAACAAGTAACCAGCAATAAGAGGCAGCAGAAAGTGGATCTCAGGACAACTTGAACTTTCAAAGGAACTTCCCTCAGGCAAAGAGTAGATAAAAACTAGTCTAGGAGTGAAGCTGATATTTACAATAGCACCTGGGCCCAGCAGAGGCAGCCACAAGATCTGGATCACCTGTAGCTCCAAAAAGGTAGATAAGAGCCAGTCATAGGCAGTGACCCCCACCAACCTGCATCAGGCTCTGGCCAAGGAGGTCCAGGACAGGCACATCCAGTGGCCAGATACAGAGAGCATCAGTTCAGGACCTAACAACCCTTTTTAGAGTGGTAGCTTAAGGAAAGGCTCCTCAGACCTGACCTAGCTAAGACATAGAAAATGCCAACACAAACAGCAAAAAGAACAGTGATAGCAGATAAGCAGTCCACAGCAGTTTACAAACAACAGCTAATACCAACCTAAGAAGACATAGAAACAACACAACTAAAAATTGGAGGCAGACAATACCAACCCTCGACTCAGCTAGCTACACAAACAACACACCCAAAGGAAAGTGTACACACAGACAAAATGGGAAGACAAAGAAATGCAATCCAAATGAATCAACAAGAGAAATTCCCAGAAAAAGACTGAGTGAAATGGAAGTAACCAAATTACTGGATGCAGAGTTTAAAATAATGTTAAGATGCTCAAAGATCTTAGAGCAACAATGGATGGACATAATGAACACCTAAATAAAGTGATAAGAAGCATCAAAAAGGACATTAAAATCATTAAAAAGAACCAGACAGAAATGACAAACACAATATCAGAAATGAAGACTACACTAGAAGGAATTAAAAGTAGGCTGGGTGAAGCAAAGGATCAAATCAGTGACTTAGAGGACAAGATAAGTGAAAGCACAGAAGCAGAACAGCAAAATGAAAAGAGGATATTAAAGTCTGAGGAAGCTCTTAAAGCTCTGTGACAACATGAAGAGAAACAATATCCGCATAATAGGGATTCCTGAAGGAGAAGAGAATGAACAAAGGATAGAAAACCTGTTTGAAGAAATTATAGCTGAAAATTTCCCTAAATTGATGCAGGAAAGAGGTTCAAAGAAGCAGAGAGAACCCCATTAAAAAAGTACCCAAAGAGACCCATACCAAGACACATCATAATCAAAATACCAAAGCTAAGAGATAAAGAAAGAATACTAAAAGCTGCAAGAGAAAAACTGTCAACCACCTACAAAGGAACCCCCATAAGGATGACAGACTTCTCAACAGAAACACTTGAGGCCAGAAGGGAATGGCAAGAAATATTCAAAGTAATGCAGAACAAAAACCTACAACCAAGACTTTTTTATCCAGCAAGGCTATTGTTTAAGATTGAAGGAGAAATAAAAAGCTTCCCAGACCAAAAAAGTACCACAACAAAACCTCAAAAACCAAAAATCAAAACTCAAGGAATTTATCACAACCAAACCAATGCTGTGAGAAATGTTAGGGGACTGCTGTAGACAAAACAAAGTGAGAAAAAAAAAATCTAGTGAAAGAGGAATGTAGATTTAAAGAAAGAAAAATGGCAATAAACAACTACATTTTAATAACCTTAAATGTAAATGGATTACATTTTCCAATCAAAAGACATTGGATAGCTGAATGGATAAGAAAACAGGACCCATACATATGCTGTTTACAAGAAACCCACTTTAAAACAAAAGATACACATAGACTGAAAGTAAAAGGATGGAAAAAATATTTTATGCAAATAGAAATGAAAAAAAAGCTGGGGTAGCAATATTTATATTTGACAAAATAGACTTTAAAACAAAGATTATAGCAAGGGATAAAGAAGGTCACTATATAATGATAAAGGGAACAATCCAACAGGAAGAGATAACCATTATAAATGTATAGGAGCACCTAAATATGTAAAGCAGGTTTTGATGGATGTAAAGGGTAAGATCAACAGCAATACTATAATAGTAGGGGATTTCAATACCCCACTAAAATTACTAGATAGATCCTCAAGAAAGAAAATTAATTTAAAAAAAGCAGAGTTAAGGAACACAATAGATCAACTGGATTTAATAGATATCTTCAGAACTTTTCACCCTAAAGCAGCAGAATATACATTCTTTTCAAGTGCTCATGGTACATTCTCTAGGATAGACCATGTATTGGGCATAAAATGAGTCTCAACAAATTTAAGGAGATTGAAATCATATCAAGCATCTTCTCTGACCACAATGGCGTGAAACTAGAAATCAACTACAATAGAAAAACTGAAAAACACTCAAACACTTGGAAACTAAAAAGCAAGTTATTAAATAATGAATGGGTCAACAATGAGATCAAGGAAAAAATAAAAAATTTTCTTGAAACAAATTTAAATGAACATACAACAACTCAAAATCTATGGGACACAGCAAAAGAGTCCTGAGAGGGAACTTCATTGCATTACAGGCATACCTTAAGAAGCTAGAAAAAGCTCAGATAAACAACTTAACCCTGCAACTAAAAAAAATAGAAAGGCCCTGGCCGGTCGGCACAATGGTAGAGCATCGGCCTGGTGTGCAGAGGTCCTGGATTCGATTCCTGGCCAGGGCACACAGGAGAAGCGCCCATCTGCTTCTCCACCCCTCCCCCTCTCCTTCCTCTCTGTCTTTCTCTTCCCCTCCCGCAGCCAAGGCTCCATTGGAGCAAAGATGGCCTGGGTGCTGGGGATGGCTCCTTGGCCTCTGCCCCAGGTGCTAGAGTGGCTCTGGTCACAACAGAGTGACACCCCGGAGGGGCAAAGCATCGCCCCCTGGTGGACAGAGCATCACCCCTGGTGGGCATGCCGGGTGGATCCCGGTCGGGCGCATGCGGGAGTCTGTCTGACTATCTCTCCCTGTTTCCAGCTTCAGAAAAATACAAAAAACCAAAACAACAACAACAACAAAAACCTAGAAAACGAACAGCAAGTAAAGCCTGGAGGAAGTAGAAGAAAGGAAATAATAAAGATCAGAGCAGAAATAAATGACAAAGAGGCTAAAAAAAATACAGAGGATCAATGAAACCAAGAGCTGGTTCTTTGAAAAAGTAAACAAGATCAATGAACCCTAGGCCAGACTCACCAAGAAAAAAAGAGAGAGGACTCAAATAAATAAAATTAGAAACGAGAGTGAAGAAGTAACAACTGACACAGCAGAAATACAAAGGATTTTAAGAAAATACTATGAAGAACTATATGAGAAAAAATTAGACAACCTAGGTGACGTGGAAAAATTCATTGAAAAATATAATCCATCAAAAAGTAATCTGGAACAATCAGAAAACCTAAATATAGCTATTGCTCGACTTACAACCACAATTGTTTCTGACAGACCAGTCGTAACACGATTTGGTTGTAAGTTGAGTAGGCCATATGTACAGTACTGTGAAATGATGTTATAAAAATCTTTAAGTCAAAGACAAAGACAATTTCCTCTTGGTAGACATCTTGGGAGGGATTTGATGAAAAATATCCAAGACACAAAACACAAATTGCTGTACTGAGTCTGGCATAACAGTTGAAATGGTGCGGAGATGGTGGTGCTGCCAGAAGCTGGTCCGCACTGTTGTATGCCCAGCTGGGCAATGCTTCCGCTGCCAGACGCAGAGCAGTCGTGGCTAGCGATTGTGGTCATAAAGTCGAATGGTCGTAAGTTGCATAGGTCGTAAGTCGATCAATACCTGTAGATCGATTACAACAAATGAGATCGAAACAATTATTAAAAAACTCCCAACAAACTAAAGCCCTGTGCCAGATGGCTTCTCAGGCAAATTCTACCAATCATTCAAAGAAAAACTAACTCTTATCCTTCTCAAGCTATTTCAAAAAATTCAAGAGGAGGGAAAACTTCCAAGCTCCTTTTATGAGGCGAGCATAATTCTGATTCCAAAACCAGGCAAAGACAACACAAAGAAAGAAAACTATAGGCCAATATCCCCGATGAATTTAGATGCTAAAATTCTCAACAAAATATTAGCAAATCAGATACAGCAGTACATGAAAAAAATCATACACCATCATCAAGTGGGATTTATTCCGGGGAGGCAAAGCTGGTACAACATTAGCAAATCAACCAATGTGATTCATCACATAAGCAAAAGGAAGGAGAAAAACCACATGATAATTTCAATAGATGCAGAAAAGGCATTTGATAAAACCCAGCACTCGTTTATGATCAAAACTCTCAGCAGAGTGGGAATACAGGGAACATACCTCAACATAATAAAGGCCATTTATGACAAACCCACAGCCAACATCATATTCAATGGGCAAAAATTAAAAGCAATCCCCTTAAGATCAGGAACAAGGCCGGGGTGCCCTCTTTCACCCTTCTTATTCAACATAGTTCTGGAAGTCCTAGCCACAGCAATCAGACAAGAAGAAGAAATAAAAGGCATCCAAATTGGAAAAGAAGAAGTAAAACTATCATTATTTGCTGATGATATAATACTGTACATAGAAAACCCTAAAGTTGCAGTAAAAAAACTATTGGACCTGATAAATGAGTTCAGCAAGGTGGCAGAACATAAAATTAATATTCAGAAATCAGAGGCATTTTTATACACCAACAATAATCTGTCTGAAAAAGAAATTAAGAAAACAATCCCCTTCACTATTGCAACAAAAAAATAAAACACCTAAGAGTAAATTTAACCAAGGAAGTTTAAGACTTGTACTCAGAAAATTATAATACATTGATAAAAGATATCAAGGAAGATACAAACAAGTGGAAGCATTTACTGTGTTCATGGTTAGGAAGAATAAACATCATTAAAATGTTCATATTACCCAAAGCAATTTATATATTCAATGCAATTCCTATTAAAATACCAATGACATACTTCAAAGATATAGAACACATATTTAAAAAATTCATATGGAACCAAAAAAGAACACGAATAGCCTCAGCAATCTTGAAAAAGAAGAATAAAGTGGGTGGGATCACATTTCCTGATATCAAGTTATACTACAAGGCCATTGTACTCAAAACAGCTTGGTACTGGCATAAGAACAGGCATACAGATCAATGGAACAGAACAGAGAACCCAGAAATAAACCCACACCTTTATGGACAATTGATATTTGACAAAGGTAGTAATAGCATCCAACGGAGTAAAGACAGTTTCTTTAACAAATGGTGTTGGGAAAATTGGACAGTTACCTGCAAAAAAATGAAACTAGACCACCAACTTACACCATTCACAAAAATAAACTCAAAATGGATAAAAGACTTAAATGTAAGTCATGAAACCATAAGCATCCTAGAGGAAAACATAGGCAATAAGCTCCCCAACATCACTCACAGCAATATGTTTGCTGATTTATCTCCACAGGCAAGTGAAATAAAGGACAGGATAAACAAATGGAACTATATCAAACTAAAAAGCTTTTGCACAGCTAAAGACAATATGAACAGAATAAAAAGACAAAGTACACAATGGGAGAACATATTCGACAATATGTCTGAGAAGGGGTTAATAACCAAAATTTATAAAGAACTTGTAAAACTAAACACCAGGAAGATAAACAATCCAATCAAAAAATGGGCAAAAGAAATGAATAGACACTTCTCCAAAGAGGTCATAGAGAAGGCCGATAGGCAGATAAAAAAATATTCAACATCACTAATCATTAGAGAAATGCAAATTAAAACCACAATGAGATATTACCTCACACCAGTCAGAATGGTGCTCATCAACAAAACAACACAGAATAAGTGCTGGCGAGGATGTGGAGAAAAGGGAACCCTCCTGCACTGCTGGTGGGAATGCAGACTGGTGCAACCACTGTGGAAAACAGTATGGAGATTCCTCAAAAAATTAAAAATGGATCTGCCTTTTGACCCAGCCATCCCACTTTTAGGAATATATCCCAAGAACATCACATCCATGATTCAAAAGGAAAATTGTGCCCCCATGTTTATGGCATCATTGTTTACAATAGCCAAGATATGGAAACAGCTCAAGTGTCCATCAGTGGATCAGTGGATTAAAAAGCAGTGGTACTGCCCTGGCTGATTGGCTCAGTGGTAGAGCATCGGCCTGGCGTGCAGAAGTCCCGGGTTCGATTCCCGGCCAGGGCACACAGGAGAAGCGCCCATTTGCTTCTCCACCCCTTCCCCTCTCCTTCCTTTCTGTCTCTCTCTTCCCCTCCCGCAGCCAAGGCTCCATTGGAGCAAAGATGGCCTGGGCGCTGGGGATGGCTCCTTGGCCTCTGCCCCAGGCGCTAGAGTGGCTCTGGTCGCGGCAGAGCGACGCCCTGGAGGGGCAGAGCATCGCCCCCTGGTGGGCAGAGCGTCGCCCCCTGGTGGGCGTGCCGGGTGGATCCCGGTTGGGCACATGCGGGAGTCTGTCTGACTGTCTCTCCCCGTTTCTAGTTTCAGGAAAATACAAAAAAAAAAAAAAAAAAAGTAGTGGTAACTATACACAATGGAATACTATGGGGCCAGGAAAAAGAGGGAAATCTTACTTTTTGCGACAAAACGGATGGACCTGGAAACTAGTATGTTAAGTTAAATAAGCCAGGCAGAGAATGAAAAATACCATATGACTTCACTCATTTGAGGGATCCAATGAACAATATAAACTGAGGAACGGAGTAGAGACAGAGGCGGGATCGAAGGGTCCAGAGGGAAAGCGGATAGAGGGAAAGGGGAAGATAGGATGGGATGAGAGCAGAAAAGCAAAACCAGGGGGAGTGCGTTGTAGGGAGGAAGGGAAGGGGGATGTGATGGGGAACAAGGGGAGGTGGCGAGGTATGTGGGGGGCCACTAGAATCTATGTACACCCAATAAATTACAATAAAATTAAAAAAAAAGGGCAGTTCCATTTTTAATTTTTTGAGGAAATGCCATACTATTTTCCTGTGTCATTAACAAATCAATATTCAATAAGTGCTGGCGAGGGTGTGGAGGAAAGGGAACCCTCCTGCACTGCTGGTGGGAATGCAGACTTTATTATTTTTTTGTTATTTTAACCCATTTATACAGCTTTTTAAAATATAAATGTCAAAGCTATTTTATTAGCTACTTATAGATTTATAACTGTTGTGTCTTTTCCCTGGAATCTTCATTTTAGTTAGGAATCATTTAATATTTTTGCATTAAATTCTCCATTGTTTTATAATTTTGTTATTACTTGCCTGATATGTATTTTTCTATACTGTATCGTTATTTTAGTTTCTCCTGTGTGCTTTCATTTTAAGGATGTCAATTATAAATAGTGTATAGAGGGTTTTTTTTTTAAACGAATCTGTGAGTTGCTGTCCTTTAATAAATTAATTTAACCCTGGTATATTTATTATAATTAAGAATTTCACTTATATTTTATTTGTTGTTTTACTTTGTTTTCCATTTGTCTCACTTGCTATATATTTCTCTTTATCTTCTTTTTTCAGCCTTTTGTTAGATTGAACATTTTTTCTCTTTTTCTTTCACTCTAATGGTTTGGAAGATAATTCCACTTTGAGTAATTAGGCCCAAATTTCTATATACAATCGTACATTTTCCCTCTAAAGTTTAATTATTCAACACTTCAACCTTACCCAATACTTAGACAAGTACCTCTGCACATTTCTCATTTCTATTTGGTGTGGCATTTAGTTTTGATTGCTGTTATGGTTTTATCGTTCTATCCTACGGACATGTTTACACAGTTTTAAGTGGTCTTTTATTGTTGTTCATTATTACTTTTTAAATTCGGTTTTTTTCTTCTTGTATTTTCCCCTTTCTTTCTTGTTTCTTCCCATCCCCCACCCACTACATTTTCTAGTAATTTTTCATTTACTTTCATTATTTGCAAGTAGCAAATAATGTTGATCTTTCTCTCTGTGTAACTTCTATAAACTGAACTTTCTGTATTTATTCATCTGGTTAGTTTTTATTTCCATAGTCTAAATTTCTATCTCCTCAACCTTTTGTTGATTTCATTTAAGGGGGATATAGTTTCTTGTTTCTTTTAAAAAAATAGTTTGTATAATGATCAAAAGTCCTGTCCTAACCACAGTCTAAATTTTCTTTCTTTGCATGTAAACATTTTCTTTTTGTTAAATTTCTTATTGCTCTTCCATGGTGTTGGCTTTCTTTAAATATTTGATGAATCTTGCACATCTTTGAAACTAAAATTCTCTTTTAAACTCAGAAAAGGCTGCATCTATTTTTGCAGCCTGCTCGATGGGAGACTCAGGATTGGTTTTAGAGTGAGACAAGAGCTTGGTAGAACTCTTGTGTCCAGAGCTCACCCTTGTCCTGGGGTTGACAGTTGCCAGAGACACTACTGTGTCTCTTCATTCAATCTTTTGCCACTTGTACTCACCTAACAGAGGATTTTCTTGTTTCTCTTGCCTGACCCTTGGGCAGGTAGAAGAGTGCAGGATGGGGTAGGAAGATTGTGCATTGGACCCTATCCTGTCTTTAGTACCTGCCCAATTCATACATTAAAAACACCAGTGTTGCCTGACCTGTGGTGGCGCAGTGGATAAAGTGTCGACCTGGAAATGCTGAGGTCGCCGGTTCGAAACCCTGGGCTTGCCTGGTCAAGGTACATATGGGAGTTGATGCTTCCAGCTCCTCCCCTCTTTCTCTCTCTTGGTCTCTCCTCTCTCTCTCTCTCTCTGTCTCTCCCTATCCTCTCTAAAAATAAATAAATAAATAAATAAATAAATAAATAAAATTAAAAACAAAACACCAGTGTTTCTCCTGTCTTTCCAACTTGCCTTTTTTAGCTTAGTAGCATCTTGGGCTGTGGATTCTTTCTTCAATCCATTCCTCTGTTTTCTTTCTTTTATGGAGTTCTCCTGGTGTCTCCCTTCTTTGTTTTCCACAGCTGAAATGAATTCATTTATTTTATTTTCTGAACTATAAAGGGATTTATGTTAAAGGGGAGATAAGTACTATACCTTCAACCCACCATCCTGAAGAGGGACCACCCTCATGTCTTAAGATAATTTTCCTTAAGCAAACAACACTCAGTACTCTGTTCATCCTGTATGTATTGTTTTGGTTTCAACTTTGCTTTTGTTTTTTAACTGCAACTCACAAAGCATATGGGTGGTAGCTGAAATTATTTTAATCAGCTAAGAGCTGCTTAAGGCTATAATTTAAGTTATGCTTATATATTCTGTATTTTCAGCCTATGTTCTCACATTCTAGAAAATATAAGATAAATTTAGGGCTATATATATGCATTTTTAGTCTCAGAGAATATTAAAATTGAGGATAGGTATTGGATGATTTTCTCATTTTTCTGTCAACTGGAATGTTTTCTTTCTGTCATTACACCAAATGAAGAGACAAAACAAGAAGAATATGTTTGTTTGCAGAGAAGGTGGACATATCCATGCAGTGTTTTTCAAGTATTACATCTAATTTGTTAGCATTGTATTGTATTGTATTTTTTTCTTTTTTTTACAGAGACAGAGAGTCAGAGAGAGACAGACAGACAGGGACAAACAGGAAGGGAGAGATGAGAAGCATCAATTTTTCGCTGCGGATCCTTAGTCTCCTTAGTTGTTCATTGATTGCTTTCTCATATGTGTTATGTGCCTTGACCGGGAAGCTATAGCAGAGTGGGTGACCCCTTGCTCAAGCTGGTGACCTTGGGCTCAAGCTGGTGACCTTGGGCTCAAGCTGGTGAGCCTCGGGGTCTTGAACCCGGGTTTTCCGCATCTCAGTCCGACGCTTTATCCACTGCGCCACTGTCTGGTCAGGCTGTATTGTATTCTTATTAATACAATATCCCCTTAAATGATATTGAAATTGATGAAGGATATTCACTAATGATCCCAAAGGAAGCTTGCTGATTAGGCTTAAATACAAAGCCTCCATGTGAGGATTTGGAAGGCTGGCTAAAGGAAGCTACAACATTGGCTACTTTGTTGGTGTGAACTTTACAAAGAGCATGCCTGGAATTTAACGGGGGATTTTTATTGTATTCAATGGTCTAGTAAGAAAAATTCACAAAACTTTTTCTGATCCTCTGACATAACAACATTTAAATGATCTGTGAAGTGTTGGTGGGTGTGTGCTTTTATTCTAGGAACCTTAATAGCTTGTTAAGTGGGTGTTTGCCTCCACACACACCCATCTCCTCATTGTCACATATGACTCTTTTCTAATTTTAAAAGTGCTTCAGAGAAAGATATTAGGTAATATTCATTTCAAAGCCTAATATTCCATGTGACTGGCATTATGTCCAATGCCTCATCTCAATATTTTCTGTTACAGGATAAACTTAGTTCTATTCTTTTCTTAAAAGCTATAACAATAATAATCTACTTTTGAGCATTGCTTCTTGCAAATATAAGAATGCACATGAAAGTTATTCATAAATCATAAAGCACTATACAAAATATAACTATTACCTAATGCTAATACCATTAGTGTAATAATACCATATTACCAGCATCATTGACTTTAAGGAGCTTAAGTCCTTTTAAAATTAAGTTTTAAATTAAAGAATTTAAATTGGGTCCTAGGTTTCTATGGCTGCCATACCTATACTCTGGCACAGGATTCCCCAGAATGCGGAATCTGAGGTAGAAATGAGCATGTGGGAGGTCTATTAGGGAATTCGTTGGGGATCAACCCCGGAAAAGAAGAAAAAAGCAGGGGATGTCAGAGAGAAGTAATCTGCAATTCAGTTTCAATGGAGTTCCTCAATTGGTGCTGCAAATAATTTAGAAGATGTATGAATAACTGTATACTTATCTTGAGTTGAAACGAGAAGAACAGGCCTTTACACTTCCATGTCTGTGGGTTACTGAATAATGCAGGCTGCCCTGGGAAGGGGGCATGACATTGGGTGAAGCAGTTCTCTTGCTGAGGCAACACCCAAGGTGAGTGACATCTGAGGGCTGTTTGCAGGTGGCACTGCCATTGGCTAAAAGGTAGAATTTTGGTTTTTTTCTGAAAAGAGGTCTGGGAGTTTTATCCTCCATAAATGATAGCTTTTAAAATTAGTGTGTGGCCCTGGCTGGTTGGCTCAGTGGTAGAGCGTCAGCCCAGTGTGTGGATGTCCCATGTTCAATTTCCAGTCAGGGCACACAGAAGAAGCACCCATCTGCTTCTCTACCCTTCCCCCTCTCAATTCTCTCTCTATCTCTCTCTTCCCCTCCTGCAGCCATGGCTCAATTGGAGCAAGTTAGCCAGGGGCACTGAGTATGGCTTCCTGGCCTCTAACTCAGGCACTAAGAAGAACTCAGTTGCTGAGCAATGGAGCAACGCCTCAGATGGGCTTCCTGGGTGGATCCTGGTCGGGGCACATGCAGGAATTTGTCTCTCTGCTTCCCCCTCTTCTCACTGAATAATAATAATAATAAAGAGTTAGTGTGTCAATTTCTGCTTAAACACCTCCTGCCTTTCATTGGAATTGTGTTGTAATTATTGATAAATTTCAGGAGAAAGGATATATTAGCATCTTGAGTCCTCTTTTACATTAATATGTTAACCCTGTTTAATATTTGTTTAGCTTTTCTTTAATTTTGATTATTAATATTTTTCTATTTTAAATGCTATACTTAAATTTTCATTTTGAAATGTTTATTGCTAGTATATAGAAATACAATTGTTGATATTTGTATATTGGTCTTGTATTCTGATAGTTTCTGAACTTATTTATTAGTTACAGTGGATTTTTCAGTAAGTTCCTTAGAATTTTCTATGTTTATGATCACACTGTCTATGAATCAAAATAGTTTTACTTCTTTATTTCCTCTCGTTGCCATATTGCAATGGCTAGGAGCTATAGCACCATGTGGAACAGAAGTGCTGAGAGCAGCCACCCTTCCCGTATTCCCAATCTGGTTGAACAACCCCCAGTCTTTCATTAAGTAAGATGTTAACAAATTATAGCAGGTGAATTAAAATTCTAGAGTTGCAACATAAAAAATATCTATGTGTCAGTTGCTTAAAGTCCTATACTCACTATACCTGCTTCAGTACTGGATATGACCAGTTGGAGTGAGTTGTAAATAATTGCCTATGTCCTAGCTT
This sequence comes from Saccopteryx bilineata, assembly GCF_036850765.1. NCBI lineage: Eukaryota > Metazoa > Chordata > Mammalia > Chiroptera > Emballonuridae > Saccopteryx > Saccopteryx bilineata. Next base: position 24,067,132 of record NC_089495.1, read on the forward strand.
TGAAAGAGAGCATGTTTCATGTCCTTATGGAAACATTTTTTCCAGAGTGATGATGGAATAACCAACTTTTTAGTATTTGGAAGAAGCACATGGCCTGCAAAAATATTTGTGTGGAGGAAAATTGAGTAGTTCTATCAGATAGTCATTATCACTTATGTTTGCCGACATTCATGATGAATTTTGCCGACGTTCATGATGAAAGAGTACAGGCTTAGACTAGTTTTTAGACGAACTTGTTTGGGATAAATCTTCTTGCCTGGCTTCTTTCAGAGGGACTTTAACATTTTATCACTAAATTTATGGACTTATTTCATATTTACATAATATCCAAACGCCAGCCACTGATGCAAGAAGAAATATGAGCATACTCATGGACTGATTTCTCCATCACTTCCTCCTAGCCCACCCCTGCTTATGTAGGCAATCAACTACCTCTTAAAATCCCCCTTAGTTAATTCTGGGCTTGTTTTTTTTTTTTTTTTTAGGATGGTTTCTCAAAAAGCCCAGAGACAAGGCTGCTCACATTATGCAACTTCTTCCTTCTTTCTCTTTTAGATCTCAACTGCTTTGGCTGGGACTGGCCCTCCCTGAAAGTGGCAATGTTTCTGCCATGGATACAGTACACCAGTGTTCCTGAGGTGCTGTCCTTTTGGTGGCCCGCTCTGTGAAGGGCTTTGTCATTCGTGCCCTAAAACATCAGTCCTCACAATCATAGTCTTATGCCGTCTTTCATGAAATCAGCTCCTTGAGCCTGTCACCATCCTTTTTCCCTCCACAGGGATCACATGAGAAGAGTGGGAAGTTCCTTGTTCTCTCTGTCACCTTTGCCATTTCTCTACCGCCAACCAGTCAGACAAACATGCAGACAAAAGCAAACATTTTCTTCCTTTAGTCAAAGCAGTAAAACCACTAGGCGTACTAATCCACCTACTAACAAGTGACAAAGAAACAAACTTGACATCAATTGGAAACCTGGCTACACAATAATGCCTCGATGGACCAGAGTCAACCAGTCCAGTGTTTCTGTTAGTATCATAAAATCAATCCAACAATCAATTACTGATGACTCATGGAGTGTTACTGTGGGGACATTGAAATGAATACAGATGAAGCAGGAAATGTAATCTTCTCAATGCCTTGTATTTAGAACAGCTTCTACTTCACATGGCCTTTTGTCTTGTCATTATTTTTGCAATTAACTAAAATCCAGCTCATTATTTTTTAGGCACAGATATTTGTTCACTGTATTTAAATGCATAAATATATGATGCCTGGCAATTAGCAGTGGACATTTGACTGCAAATGGAGTAGAGCTGATTGTGACAGTCTCTGCAAATGAGGAGTGCTGAATCTAATCATGCATTGAGATTTCCAGACAGTCAAAAATGACACCCTCTATAAACTCAAAGCTTCACTTTCAAAGGTATAGAACTGGCACTAGATGTTACTACTGTATTCATTTAATTTAATCATCCATGCCTAAAATAATATTTAGAGGATGACGAGCAACATGAGCATCTTACAAATATCAAACATGATCATTCCTCGCATAGTTTCTGAGTCCTTTGCCTTCAAGCATAATCAAATATTTTCTGTGTCTCATTTTTATTAAACTCGAAAAACAAAAGCTGGAATAAACAAAGACACTACCTCATTATTTTATCATCACTTCTTAAATAAATATAATAGTTACTACTCTTATTTATGATAACCGGGAGTATAATAATGCCTCCTAAAGAGATAGATTTCTATTCATAAGACAGTTTTCTGAAATCCTCTGCTCACTTATCAAACTGGAAGTTTTGATAAATAAATCAGTTAAAGTTTTTAAAAAATTCAATTTGCTTCAACTCTCTGAAAATTTAATGAGCTGATCTGGCTCATAACATATAAACATGAATATGTATATATATTTCATTCCTCCATAAAATGTTGGCAGCAATACAGATATAAAAGGTTTAATTCACTGTTCCTTTGTTGCCTCAATTAGAGGTTTTAAGCAGTATATTCCTTCAAGCTGCCACTGCATGAGTCATATCAGAAAATATGAGAAATCAACATCCTGAAATAACTTGAATTGGGTTTAGTTAATGGTAGGATGGAGCTACGGTATCTCACAAAATGAAAGGTTTCTATTAGCTGTGAAAAAAACACAACCATCATCATGCTAGAAGTCTTTAAGGGAGCTTGAGAAGGATGACTTCCCCAGTTTGGTTGTAGATGTTTTCATGTTGAGAATTGGCTCTGTCCTGATTAGATGGCAGTGACCCGCTCATTTCCTGCACTGCTATCATCATTTCAGTCCCTGTTTCGTATCTGCTGATTGGTTTCATATCCTCCTCCCTCTTCTCTTCCTTTTAAAATTGGAGCCATTTTTCAAGGTCTAGCTCAGGACTTTCCTCTGAAGCCTTTTTTGATCCTCCCAGCTGGATTGAATCTCTTCTTCCTCTTATCTCCCAACAGCATTTCTAATCTGTTCTAGTCATTTGACCCTTAATCATATGCTACTTTATATGGTTCATTGCATTTTCAAACCTATTTGTCTGATCTCCTTAGCCAGATTAAAAAGTCTTGTAGGGCAGGGCTGTTTGTTTTATGCTCATATGGCTCAGTAGCTTGTACAGGGGAAACTAAAATGTGTTGATCATCTGAAACCACACGCCATAATCCTTTTGCTTCAGGAGACCTGATTTCATTTGATATAAATGGACCCATGAGGTCTAGTCTAATTCGTGTTTTCATAGATATGGTCTCAGAGTCAGTTAATGTAAGTTCTAATTCCAGATCTGCTACTTTATTTTAGGTAAATATTGGGCAAGTTTCTTAATTCCTCTAAGCATCAATATGCTTATCTGGAAAAAAAAAAGAGAATAAAAAATATTTAGAGGATGAAATTAGATCATTTCTATGAAACACTTAATATAGTTCTGGACACCATCGTTAATGCTAAGAAATGGCAACTATTAGTATTAGAAGTGCTACTGATGCTGAAGCATTGTGATCACTCAGTGGCACTGCTCAGTGGGGAAGGTGGGTTGCTTGAGGAGTGCATAGACTTGTGGAATTGATCGGTCAGTAGTCAAAACTCACAGGGTCAAACACAATGTGATGAACTCATACTTGATGTAGTTCAGTGCCAGGAGGGAGGCCAAGTACGAAGGAGACCGTGCCAACAGGAGTCTCTGGAGATAATAATATTAGACATTAGGCATATGAGGAGAACTGGATTTGGGTGGTCTTTCCAGTTTGGATTAACACATTGGACAGTATCTAAGATTTATGAAAATAGCACCAGTGTTTCTGAAAAGCTGGTTAGAAAAGAGATAGGCAGGGATACAGGTGCCTAGTGAAGCAGGGTTCAATGTTGCATTTGTCTAATGTTAATGCTTTTTCTTCCAGTAAGTGCCCAAAGTCCCTCTGCTTCTTTTGTTTATAAAGTCATCTATAATTTTTACCATTTTTTTTTCCATCTCCATTCTCTTAACAACCTACTGCAAAAGGGTTTCCTTATCCACAGGTCCACTTAAACCTCTCCCATAAAGATCATTAGTGACCTTCTTATTTTTGACTCCATGGACTCATCCTCCATCTCTCAACAGCATTCAACTCAATTAATTACCTTCTTATTCCTGAACTTCTTTCTCTGCCTTTGGCTGTTGTCAGACCAGTCATACTCTCTTGTTACTCCTTTTTGCTTTTTTGGCTTCTCCCACTCTTTTTCTTTTCAGGTTCCTATTTCTCCTATACTTGAACTCTTGGTAGGTCCTAAAATTCTAAGTTCTCCTTTCTTGGAACTCTGCAAACTCTTCTTTATTGATCTTGCCTACCTTATCAAGTAATATTTACAAGTTCACTGACCACCTTGATGTTGCAAGGCTTCTAAATCTCTAGTGTCAGTCCACATCTTTTCCTGAGCTCTAACCTAGAAGTCTGATGAACTGTTGGACATCACACACATTGTTCAAAAACAGTTCTACACTTCCCAACTCCTCAAATTTGTTTTTTCTCTCATGTTCCTTCTCTCAGGGAATGACATCACACCCACTCTGCTGTTACTCAAGTAAAATAAATGTGCCCCCTCATTAGCATCTCATTTTCTATGTCAAATTAATCACCCAATTCCTACTTCCTGAATGTGTGTTTCTCTTATGGTTGATGTGTCTTGTTTTGTCCACCATCTGCACACATATGGACTAGAGTGTTTACTTAAAACTTTTCTCTTATTTTTCTTCTCACTCATCTAGTACCACATAGCTTAATCTGTTTTGCCACATATATTTATGCATAGACTTAGAAAATGGACCCACAAAAAGCTTCAGTGTGTTTTTTTTCTGTGGTAAGCCAAACATGTTGTTTGTTAATAATGGCAAGTAAACTGGTCATCATTTGTGTTATGGAAACTAAAACGCATATTGATTATAATCCCAATATCAACAGAATTTATGCCAGTACTATTTGCAGTACTCCCACTTGAAATAATGCTCGCAAAAAACTTTTATGTTTATTAAAATAGCAATTGCAGGGAATTTAGTAAGTCAAACAATGCTACAAAGCTTATAATAAAAATGCCGGCAGAGTGCCGCACATGGTTCTCAATCCCAAGGCCACAGAGTACCGCGCATCTATCACTGATTTCACGGAAGGTCTCCAAGCACTTCTGCCACTGCATCTGGTATTGGGCTGCCAGGGAAAACTCAACCCTGTCGCATACTGGATGTAGCAATGCTTTACTCACATAGCGGAGGAGACAGAGTGAGGTCAGCTTCAATAGTGGGCTACGCGGGCACATTATCTCCTGGTAAGAAAGTGTTCCAGGTCCTGGCCAGTTGGCTCAGCGGTAGAGCGTCGGCCTGGCGTGCGGGGGACCCGGGTTCGATTCCTGGCCAGGGCACATAAGAGAAGCGCCCATTTGCTTCTCCACCCCCCTCTCTTTCCTCTCTCTTTCCTCTCTGTCTCTCTCTTCCCCTCCCGCAGCCAAGGCTCCATTGGAGCAAAGATGGCCCGGGCGCTGGGGATGGTTCCTTGGCCTCTGCCCCAGGTGCTAGAGTGGCTCTGGTCGCGGCAGAGCCTCCCCCGGAGGGACAGAGCATCGCCCCCTGGTGGGCAGAGCGTAGCCCCTGGTGGGCGTGTCGAGTGGATCCCGGTCGGGCGCATGCGGGAGTCTGTCCGACTGTCTCTCCCCGTTTCCAGCTTCAGAAAAATACAAAAAAAAAAAAAAAGTGTTCCAGGCCTGAGGCCCATTCTTATGCAGCTGATAGGGATCAGATTATTGCACACATGGGACTGCCTTGCCTAGTAAAAATAAACATTTCTTAACCTCAGCCCTCCCAAATCCATTTTTTTTATGTCCCAGAGGTAACTGCTTTAAATTTTTTCAGTTTGATTTTAACCTATAGGTATTATTTTTTAACTTTTGTTTTAAGGAGTTTGCTTTCTTATATCACTTCTGCTTGCTCCCTGCCCTCCCATGAAGACCCTCTCCACCCTCCTAATACATTAATATATCATACTTTCTATTTAAATTTATGTTGGTGGCTCCAGTTCCTAAATGGATTTAGCGCTCTGACCCACGAGAAACTTAATTTTTAAATTTCATTTTAGTGGATTTTAGGGAGGGAGAAAAGATAAATCTGTCCTGTAAATAGAAATGAATCTCTACCATTCAACTAGAAGTGTATTATAAATGATTTAATCCAAATTACTTGTAAATCTTCTTGAATATATTAATGGGTTTTTCTCTTCTGGAATGAGAACAGTAGTTCATTCTCTATAAATCCTTCAAAATAATTTTTTCATTAATGAAGCAGACATATTTCTTTACTATTTCATAAGCTTCTTCGTTGGATGCTAAAGTATATATTAATACCTTTTGGATAATTATATTTAAATTGGTTCATTAAGTTTTATTTTAATCTAAGTAACTTGGTTTCATATTATTAGAAAATCTTTTGAATTTTGAGATATAATGTATTTTTAAGATGTGGCTCCTAGGTCTAACATTAAAAATAACAACAACAACAACAACAAAAACCACTGTCTTAGCAAATGTCATCAGAATTAGTCAAACACCAAAAATGTATAAGCATCTACTCTGAGCCTACTCTGGGCCTTGGACCATAAAATATTAGAAAAATTACTTAATATGAAGTCAATAAACTTGGAGTTTGATGTCAATTCTATCACCAGCTTTAAGAGCTTGAAAAGAAAAACAAACTTTTTTGATCTCCAGTTCTTAATCTGTAAAATCCAGAGCTTAAACCAGTGGGCCTAACACTAATAGTAAGTTATTCTTTGATCATTATAAATATATATAAATAGACTAAATATAAGTGTAGAGATACTATGAATGTCATGGTTCTTATTCAGAAAACCCTGAAAACTGCAATGGCAGCATTTGTATCAAACAAAGGAAAATAACTCTCATCGTTTGTCTTCTGTTCTTTATATGTTTTATTCCAATTTATCATTTTTAATACTCTTACTAAAATGAAGCCGGAATCATGTTGTTTTCTACTTCAAAACTCTCTCCTTGGTCCACAGAATGAATACCATCATTGGTTTTCTCCTACTTTTTGATCCATGCCCTATGGAACAGCCATTGTCAATTGATTTCATATTCCTCAAAGACCCTGCATATAGCAAGTGCTCAATAAATAGTCACTGATTTGAATAGAACAGTAAACAGACCAAGATAGTATGAATACCTTTTCTTTTTTTTTTCTTTCTTTCTTTTTTTTTATTATATTTTTCTGAAGTTGGAAACGGGGAGGCAGTCAGACAGACTCCTACATGCACCCGACCGGGATCCACCCAGCATGCCCACCAGGGGACGATGCTCTGCCCATCTGGAGCGTTGCTCTATTGCAACCAGGGCCATTCTAGTGCCTGAGGCAGAGGCCATGGAGCCATCCTCAGCGCCCGGGCCAACTTTGCTCCAATGGAGCCTTGGCTGTGGGAGGGGAAGAGAGAGAAAGAAAGAGGGGGAGTGGAGAAGCAGATGGGCGCTTCTCCTGTGTGCCCTGGCCAGGACTCAAACCCGGGACTCCTGCATGCCAGACCAATGCTCTACCACTGAGTATAAATACCTTTTCATGTGCATATCTGATGTTAGTCCTAAACTTTATTCTCCTGGTCTATTTATATATTCCATGCTGGCATAATATGGCTTAGATAAAAAAAAAACATTTTTTTTCTAGTTTAAGAAGACAGTTTTGTGTGTGTGTGTGTGTGTGTGTGTGTGTGTGTGTTTGTGTTAGGTTATGGAAATCAGTAAGAAACAAAATTTTACTAGTAAAATGATTTTTTTTTTGTATTTTTCTTAAGCTGGAAACGGGGAGAGACAGTCAGACAGATTGCCGCATGCGCCCGACCGGGATCCCTGGGATCTCCAGGATCCCCCCCCCCAGCACGCCCACCAGGGGGCGACGCTCTGCCCACCAGGGGGCGATGCTCTGCCCCTCCGGGGAGTCGCTCTGCCGCAACCAGAGCCACTCTAGCGCCTGGGGCAGAGGCCAAGGAGCCATCCCCAGCGCCAGGGCCATCTTTGCTCCAATGGAACCTCTGCTGCGGGAGGGGAAGAGAGAGACAGAGAGGAAGGAGGGGGGGTGGAGAAGCAAATGGGCGCTTCTCCTATGTGCCCTGGCTGGGAATCGAACCCCGGTCCCCCACACGCCAGGCCGACACTCTACCGCTGAGCCAACCGGCCAGGGCCAGTAAAATGATTCTTAAATAGTTGAAATCTGAGCTATTATTGCTAAGTCACAAGTGTTTTCCCAATCCTTAGAGGAATAAAGCTCATATAGATTTTGCCGCATTTTTAGTGTTTTTCTCATATCTTTTAGATGCTTACTTGTCTGTACTGGGATTAAAGTACATCATGATTCCTAATTTATGACAAGATCACATTTTTCATGGTTTAAATTTGTCCTTATTTCACGCTACTTTCTCTGTGATTGCTCTAGGAATTAGCTATGTAAAGAAGGAAGGAAGGCGTGGAAGGAAACCTATCATGCATGGTACCTAAATTGGGAAAAGTTAAAGCAGAGAAGAGAGAAAACAAAATCGAGGAGAATTAGTCGGCAATCTGAAAAGGAGAGGAATGAAGTGGGGGAGGGAGGCTCCTAAACTGGAAAAGGCAAGTCATCATACAATAAAATCTGGCTCCTAAGGACAATTTATAGGTTTCCTATCGCTGTTTCTTTAACTCAGGAATATTTAGCTTTTCTTTGTTACTATACACGCATAATAAGAAATATAAACTTACTAGTACAAAACAAAAAAGAACCTATGTAAATGGCAGAGAGACTGAAAAAAAATTGCATTCATCTTGCCTTTTCTTAGTGCAAGCTCTAATTCTCCATGATACTTCCTTATTCACGGAATATTTATTAAGAAAAAACTTCAGTGATAACATTATGGTGTCACATCAGCATTGGAAATTAAATGATCAATGAGTAATATAAGTAATATAAAAAAGGCCAGCCTAGAGCCAATTCTGTAATATTTTATGTCACATTGATGAGACACCTGACAAGAATAGGATTTGCTTTTGCTCTGGCATCATGGTTTGCTCTGAGTAAAGCTAGAAAACAAATAACATAATCTGCATAATGAAACCACTGAGAGCAGATCGCTGTCATTCATCAGCAGTATCTGTACCATTTTGACTTACAGTTTAAATTCATTCAAGTTTATTTCTCTCCTTGCCCTATCTAAACGCCTTTGATTTATTCTTGCCATTTCGTGTCATAGAAAATAAAGTGTTCCACTAGGAAGAGAAACAATTTGTCAGGTAGAAACTGTATTAAGCGAAACACTCTCTGATATGTTTTTAATTTGTTTTATTCTCATTTTGCTATTGTAATTTTCCCACCTGCCAGTAGAGATAAGGGACCGTTTCATTCTCACTCCTTTGGCTCCCTGAAGCCCTGCACTCATTTTGTCAAGGGGCACCCACCATTCTCCAGCTGGAGGAGTGGAGGTCAGCTCGGGAAGGGTGACCCTGCAGTAGGACTCAGCTGAGGGGTCTGGCCATCCACGAGGCAGTTCACAAGCGCTCCTGAGCCCCTTCCTCCTGCTTACCGAACATTGTTCTACTAGAGACTGTGAGTAACTGAAAGAGAAGCATAAGACCATGTTCTTATGCGTGTTGAAGAAAGCTGGTGCTAATTCAGGCTACTCTAAATACTAATCTGCTTTCTGGACGTTCCTACCCTCTCCTTCCTCCTGTGGAAGTTTTCAATCTAGAGTCCATGACCCACAAGAACCCCTTGGATAGAATTCAAGTGGTCTGTAGAAATTCCATCTTTTTAATTATTCATCACTAACTAAAATTTAAAATTCCTTCAGTTACTTATGTGGGCGCAAACCACAGTAGTATTAAGAGTATCTGTGACCTTGTCACCAATAGAAATGACAGATCTTTTCATATCACATTTCAGTTGGTGCAGATATCTGAAAATGCCATTTATGCTTTCTCACTCTTTTAACATTAGAGTGGTTATTAGACCTCAGCTAGAGTTTTTTATTTAATGAATTAATGTAGAAGCACCTGTATCATTAAATCACAATTTTTTTCCTTTGGATATTTTAAAAATTGTATTTTAATTTAATAGTTGTCTTTTGTAATCCTTCATATTTTCTTTTGTACAAGGTAGGGCAAAAGTAAGTTGACCGTTGTGAGTATACAAAACAGCTTCTTTTTGTTTTATTATTAATTAATCATTGTATTATTTTCCATACAAACAACTGTAAACCTACTTTTGCCTGCCCTGTATATTAGAAACATTAATCTAAATGGTTTATGGGCCTCACCAGATAGTCAAAGGGATCAGTGACATAAAAAAGGTAAGAATCCTCGCTGATGGCGATCAGATTTGATAATTTTTTTTATCCATTTATATTTCCAACAGAAAAAGAAGAGAAAATGTGAAGAGGTTTAATTTAAAGGTTTTAAAGCAGTTATTTATATTGAGGCTTCTGAGTTATCAAAGCTTTACATCTTTCCTTTAAGTGTTCATTATGCTGATAACTGAGAGTTATTCATTACCTATCTTGACAAATCTCTTTGTTGTTGCTTACTAAACCTTTCATCTGTTGTGACCTTAGGATCTTACCTTACATCTCAACCTGACTTATCTTCATTTGCTTCATAGATAATCAGGCCTAGTTTGCTGTTGTTTTATGTTTATGGTGAGGTTCATTGTAAGATCTTAAAATTATATTGAATAAATTTAATCAAATAAGAATATACTTACAGGCAATTAAAACTCTAAAACATTATACAAATGACATAAATTACTATTATGGATATTATGTCATAGAATGCTGGGGAGTTGACAAATTCTTAAAAGAAAATTCTTGTCTATGAACTAAAAAGTGCTATATCATTGTGTGGTCAGGCCTGAGGCCTAAATAATACCAGAAGCGGTACTCTGTGGTAGTTTCTGAAGGGAAAACTACTGTGAAAGCTATTATCTGGGTTATGATGTGCTGCTGTCAATTCCCTGTTAAACTCAGCTCTCCCCTGGTGAACAGCATTGTGGATTTCCAGTTCGAGTGAATGGAGGAGTGAGGGGGGCATTAGCATCGTTTGGTGCCTCCCCATGACAGTGCTCCTAGGACCATATTTTCTTCTCAGAAGTTGAAGGAATTGCTCTCATTTTCCCTTGCAGAGCTGAGAACATGTCACACTGGCAGAGTTAAAGAACTTGCTGATCCATCCATCATCTTTGTTCTTGCAGGCATTATACTTTCAATATGGCTAAGAGACCAAAATTTTCAATAAGTAACAAAGGTATACTTTTCTAGCACCTCATATTGTGAACTGTGGCCAAAAGACATGGAAGAAGTTGAGTGTGAATTTCAAAGAGATGGTTGTAATGCAACACCTCTGTTGTCACTTAAATCAACATTGCAGCCAATATATTCTAAACTCTAGGTTGATGGTGATTAACCCTGCATCCCCCGTGTGTAAGGCATTTTATACTTGCTTTTATTAGTTGTTGTTCACAGCATCTCTTGGTGGCACTGCTGTCCCCATTGTGAGCTGTTCTGAGAGCCATGACTAACAAAGCATCTCCAAGCTTACTTCTCTTCCTGTGCAAGGTGAGCAGGCTGAGGAGTAGCGTTATAGAAAAAAAAAAAAAAGGCTCTGAGGCAGACAGGTAAACATTTCCTTCTCTTTAAGAAATTTCATAGTCAACATTCTTATTTCCTCTAACACCTTACTGTGGCATTAATGTTGCTTCCCCGACTTCATATTAGTGAGATCTGCCTAGCAACAGGGTGTGTGAACTGGTTATAATTTGATTTATGTCAATAAGGTCCTGAGCCCCATACTTATTTAATCAAAAGCCTTTAATCAGCATCACAGTTTTTGTAATTATGCTATTCTTTAAAGCAGAGAGAGAGAGAGAACAATTCTATAACAATCAATAAACAATGAATTAGTTCATTGACCTTATGAGATGAGGAGAGACCAATACTTTCATCTTAAAACTATCTAAGGCACCGAGAACAGGGTTACTAGGACAACTTTAGCATTTAGAGAATTTCAGAGCAAGAATGCTCAAAATTATGACATTTTAGTTTTAAAAAATTCTTCATTTAATTCTTTATATAAAGGGTTATTATTTTCTTACTAATTCAATGCAATTTAATGACATCAAATTAGATTTGAAAAGATAAAAACTATTCTTGATATCCACTGAACAATAAGGAATAAACAGACTTCTAGAGAAGTAACAAGCAATAGAAGCATCTGGGAGACATTAACATGGTCACTCCGCTGTTTCTCACTTCCCCACTCTGCCATGAAGTCGCTGTTTCACATAGCTTGAAGATTGTGAAGCAAGCCAATATATATGTATTTTAAACATGGTTCATTTTAGAACACATTATTGGTTTGGAGAGATGAGAAGAAGAGATAGCCTTTTGTTGTGCGATTTAGAAGGTTTTCACTGCACCTTTCTTGTAGGTGAGCACTATGCCTTTCATTTCAGGGACTCTGTGGACTGTCAGTCAGGACATGAGCAAAGATCTTCCTTTAGGGAGTCTCCACTTTCTGACAGTAACTGTGTCTTGATGGAGAGCCCAGCGTGTGCGTGATAAGTGTTGGCCTGTGAGCTGTGAAAGATGACTAAAAAAATACAGCCTTGAAGAACTAACTGAAGAAATGCCTCTGGAAGCAGCAAACCCTGAACAGACTTAGCTTGTTTCTATTTTTGGCTCCTCTTCAGATGTCCAGGCTGGCACACGCCAGCCACCAACGCCATTTCTCATTGCTCCTGTTGCCATAGGCTGACATCTCTATCCTTTAAGAGACTGTGTGGGGGCCAGTTAGAGGAAAGCAAAGATAGAAAAGGAAAAGGGCAGTTTTCGGCAACCTCTACAATCTTGCCCAGAAAGGGGTGCACAGTAAATAAAATGCAACAAGAAGGTAGTTGAGAAAGGGCAATAAGGGGAAAAAGAATTTGGCAAAAATTGAAAATACTTCTGAGGAACTTTAGTAGCAAACTCTTTATGAATATTGAATAAGAAGAACAAGGTAGAAAATCCTTATGATGGATTTTTTACAGAGTCTGTAAAAAAAAGGTAGAGGGGGAAAGAAATCACGCAAGTATCCAAACCTAAGCTTTGAAATAGTTATATGCCAACACTGGGCACTCATTTTGTTTCTCTGTCATTTGCTCCAAGTCTCCAGGGATGGGAGATAAAAGCATAGGTCCCCAAAAAAGGATTTTAAAAAAGGAAGGCACAAGGAGATGAGAAAGAATGAAGTAATAGGACTTAAAAAAATTCTTGGCAAGGACTTTTTTTTTTTTATATAAAAACTTAAACATTTTTTCTTGGCAACAAAGTTATTGATAAAACTTAAAATGTTGTCTTAAATGCTATGTTACAGAAGTAATGATTGTGGGAATTATATATTTAGATCCTCAGGGTACTAGAGTAATAAAGGACATTAAAGATCATTTAGAGATGGGATCAGAAACTTGGAATGATATTCCCAAGGTCACAAAATCAATTAACAGCCACTCAGGAACTGAAATTCTTGTTCTTACTCTAGGACTAAGGACCATAGCAAATTTCTTTCCATTAGTAAAAATGATGATGAAAATAGAGGTCATATGGTTTATTGACTTGCTTGAGGTCAATCAACACATTAGAAGCAAACATGTTTCTAGAACCAGAACTCTTGATATTTGGTCCAGAGCATGAGCTTCCCTGCTCTGACATCATCAGTGGCTTCTCTGCAATGACCTGGAGATTAGTGGGCAGGAAGTTTATTAGGGAATTCTCTTGGAAACAGCTCTTATGGAATGGAAGGGAAGGAAGCAGAACTGGACACAGGAAAACTGAGCATGATGCTGTCTAATGAATGTCACAGGTGACCCAGGGGAAAGTCTGGGACAGGGATGGCCCTTGGTGATTGTCATGAGTTGGGACAAAGTGGTTAGGCCTTTATAACCCCAATGATCAGTCTCTATTTGTTGCACTCAGGGAAGATCCATGACTTTGAATAAGGACACTCTCATCAGCCAAGGGCTTTCACAAAGAGTGTTGACAGATAAGGGCTGGCATCAGACAGCAATTCCAGTAAGTGGTAGAGTAAGATCTTCATTCCTAAAGGGGCATCTTGGCAGCATATCGGTGAACTGCTTGTACCTCTTGCATTCACTTCTTCATATAAATTAGGGGTTGGGAACCTATGGTTCGCAAGCCAGATGTGGCTCTTTGGATGGCTGCATCTGGCTTGCAGACAAATCTTTAATAAAAAAATAATAACGTTAAAAATATAAAACATTCACATGTATTACAATCCATTCATTTCCTACCGCTCATGTTCATGGTTGTGAGTGGCTGGAGCCAATTGCAGCTGTCCCCTGGGACAATACCAAATTTTTATTGGATAATGTGTAACATACACAGGTCATTGTGAGGTCAGGAAGTAAACTTCCCTCTTTTTAATCTAGTAGTCAGCTAGCTAATTGCAGAAACCCTTTTGACGAAGAAGATGGCTAAAAGAAAAAAAGATAAGGAGTATCGTACTTTTCAGCAGGAATGGACAGAGGAATTCATCTTTGTGGAGAGAGCAGGTTCTGCAGTGTGTCTAATATGCAATGATAAAATTGCATTAATGAAACAGTCAAATATAAAGTGCCACTTCGACACACGCCATAGTACATTTGCATCAAAATATCCAGCAGGGGACAGCAGGAAGAAAGTGTGTCAAGAGCTACTGTGCAGAGTGCAAGCTAGTCAGCAGCAACTCTGTGTTTGGACCCAACAAGGTGACTGGAATTCGGCTAGGTTTGCTGGTGCTTTAGCAATTGTGAGAAACAGAAAGCCATTCACAGATGGGGAGTATGCCAAAACATTCATGCTTGATGTTGCCAATGAACTTTTTGACGACTTTTCAGATAAAGACAAGATAATCAAATAAATAAAAGACATGCCTCTGTTGGCAAGAACTATTCACGATCGTACCATTATGATGGCGAATCAAATTGAGGCAACACAAGTGAAGGACATAAATGCAGCACCATTCTTTTCTCGCACTTTGGATGAGTCAACAGACGTAAGCCATTTATCCCAGTTCAACGTGATTGCAAGGTATGCTGTCGGTGACACACTACGTGAGGAAAGTCTTGCTGTTTTGCCTATGAAAGAGACAACAAGAGGAGAGGATTTATTCAAGTCTTTTACTGAGTTTGCTAAAGAAAAAAATCTACTGATGGATAAACTTATTTCGGTGTGTACTGATGGTGCTCCATGCATGGTGGGGAAAAACAGGATTCACAGCGCTTCTTCATGAACATGGAAAGAGACTCATCCTAAGTTTCCACTGCATCCTACATCAGGAGGCGCTTTGTGCTCAGATGTGTGGCAAGCAGCTTGGTGAGGTGATGTCGCTGGTCATTCGAGTGGTCAACTTTATTGTTGCTCAAGCTTTAAATGATCGCCAGTTTAAAACACTGCTGGATGAAGTTGGGAATAATTATCCTGGTCTGCTTCTGCACAGCAATGTGCATTGGTTGTCAAGAGGGAAGGTGCTCAGCCGTTTCGCAGCTTGTCTG
This sequence comes from Saccopteryx bilineata, assembly GCF_036850765.1. Lineage (NCBI taxonomy): Eukaryota > Metazoa > Chordata > Mammalia > Chiroptera > Emballonuridae > Saccopteryx > Saccopteryx bilineata. Next base: position 24,082,212 of record NC_089495.1, read on the forward strand.
AACAAAATCTGGACTTTTCTTGAAATGAAAAACATCAAGCATCCTGAGTTAGCTATCACTGAGTGGCTCCTGAAGTTCTATCTCGTGGTCATGACTGAACATCTGAACCAGCTCAATGTGAAAATGCAAGGCGTTGGAAATACAGCCTTATCCCTTCAACAAGCAGTGTTTGCATTTGAAAACAAGCTGGAACTCTTCATCACTAACATTGAAACAGGTCGTTTACTACACATTGAAAAACTGGGAGAGTTTAAAGATGCATGCACAGCACATCTTGATCTCCAGCAGCTAGCGTGCTTCACATCTAATCTCCTGCAGTCATTCAAAGCACGCTTTGGAGAATTTCATGAGTGCACTCATCTTTTTAAGTTGGGTTCATCACCCATACACACGAGTGTGCAGTGGACAGCGCCAACCTGAGTTACATCCCCAGTGTCTCCGTCAGAGATTTTGAGCTACAAGCTGCTGACCTGAAGGCCTCAGACATGTGGGTGAATAAGTTCAAGTCACTGAATGAAAATTTGGAAAGACTTGCATAACAGCAAGCAGAATTGGCGAGCAAACACAAGTGGGGAGAAATGAAAAAACTTCAACCCGTGGACCAGCTGATTGTCAAAACTTGGAACGCGCTTCCCGTCACATATCACACTTTGCAGCATATGAGTATTGCTGTACTGACATTGTTTGGCTCTTCATATGCATGTGGGCAGTCTTTCTCACATCTAAAGAATGTTAAGATCAACCTACGATCACGTTTAACGGATGGAAGTCTCAACGCCTGCATGAAGCTTAACCTCACCACGTATCAACCAGACTACAAAGCCATCAGCAAAACCATGCAGCACCAGAAGTCTCATTCATGGTAAGAAGTACTTTATTCATCATTGGTTAGCAACAGCATAACAACATTATTAAAAAGAATTCAGAGACTTATTGTACTTTAAAAGTGTTGGTCTTACATAAAATGCACACATTTACTTGTATTTAGTGTTAAACATGTTGTTGTATGGCTCTCACGGAATTACATTTTAAAATATGTGGCGTTCATGGCTCTCTCAGCCAAAAGGTTCCTGACCCCTGATATAAACAATGGGAATCAATCTTCCAGGATTCCAGTGGGTTTCTTTTTCTGGAGGAATTTTATAAGAATAAGGCTGGTGCAGTAAACCGATACCCTTGCAGAATCAGCTAGTTTAAGATCTTAAGTGGTATTTGTCTTCTGCTTCCTTTACTATCCACTCAAAATTTCCTTCAGCCTCTGTGGTCTTGGTGGCGCTCCTACTGGCATGACTGTGACCATCCTGAGCCTGTGCTTACCATGCCTCATTTCAGCCTTAGTTACACTCGTGCATTTACCACCAAGCTTAGGCAAGTGGATGACATGGGTGCCAAGCATATTTCTTCCTTTCTGCATTGTATATAAGAAGCCCTACTTTCCCCAAGGATTAGGATTAATTAACACTGTCAAGGTGGTGACTCATTTTATTGTAAGATTGTCACCTGGTCTGAACAGTTTGAAACAACCAGGTGCCAGCCAAAGTTTATAGCACAACTGGAATATTTCTGTATGATCCCTGGTGAAAATATTCTCCCTTTGGGAAACGAGACCTCAAGTCCTGTAGTTCCCAGAGTTGCAGGAATGGGAAGCACAAATTATCCCAGTGGCTCACTGGGAGTGGAGATAAATGGGGCCACTCTTGTTTGCAAATCTCAGTTCATAGATCCATGTATTCACCAACAGGATACAGTACCATATGAGGGTCACTGAGTTAAGGAGATTATGCATTTTAGAAGATGCAGCTTGATATTGCCAATATTACCTTCAAGCTGTGACTTCAGCTACACCTTCAAAGGGACACTCTGGGTCCTGGCCGGTCAGCTCAGTGGTAGAACATTGGCCTGGAGTGTGGAAGTACTGGGTTCTATTCCTGGCCAGGGCACACAGGAGCACCCATCTGCTTCTCCACCCTTTCCCCTCCCCTGTCTCTCTATCTCTCTCTTTCCCTTCTGATGCCAAGGCTCCATGGAGCAAAATTGGCCAGGGTGCTGAGGATGGCTCCATGGCCTCTGCCTCAGGCACTAGAATGGCTCTGGTTGCAACAGAGCAATGCCCCAGATGAGTAGAGCATCGCCCCCTGGTGGGCATATCAGGTGGATCCTGGTAGGGTGCATGCGGTAGTCTGTCTGCAGCCCCCTGCTTCTCACTTCAGAAAAATACAAAAAAAAAAAAAAAAAAAAAAAAGGCCACTCTATTGCTCCATTGGTTTTGATAGGTGTGGTAGGTGATATGACCAGTGAACTCATGGTCAGGTACCAGGTACTCATTTCATCATCTCCTTTCTTTAAAGTGGACACCTTGATCTAATCCTATATTATGTAGGATGATACTGGTAAATCAAACATGATAAGTAGTGGTGCTACTGACCTGCTGTGGGCAGAAAAGCCAAATCCAAACTCAGAACATGTTTCTGTTCCTGTCAAAATATTTCCGATGGCTTTAGGTGACCCCTGTGTTTTGGTTGTTTGACCCCCGCCGGGGTCACGACCCACAGGTTGAGAATTGCTGCATTAAAGCCTCTTCCATGCTGAAAGTTCCAATGTCTTCAACTAGCTCTTTTTAGAGATGGTGCCACTCTGAGGAATTAGTGTTGGTTTTTGTTTCTAGCAGATTGAACATTTAATCCAATCAGTAGCTTGGTCAGCCTTGGGAAGTGGAGGCAATGCTGTTGAGTCTATGTGTAGCTTCTGTCTCTCACACTGTAGCTGGTTCATTCACATGCCCACTGTGCTGGCACTGGAGAGGCTGATGAAGACCCTGGTTGAAGTCCAATGACTAAGTCATACTGTTTACCTGAGCATTTAGTGCCTTTTCCTTATTGATATTAACATTTGATACAAAGATCTCCACTCTTCATGCCCATTCCCATAAGCCCATCCAAAAGCCTCTACTTCAGACCTTTCCTGCCCTTCTAGTTTTTATTCTTCTTTAAAAGTATTGTTTGTTTTTTCAGAGACAGGAAGGGATAGACAGGGACAGATAGACAGGAATGGAGAGATGAGAAGCATCAATCATTAGTTTTTTGTTGTGCGTTGCAACACCTTAGTTGTTCATTGATTGCTTTCTCATATGTGCCTTGACCACGGGCCTTCAGCAGACTGAGTAACCCCTTGCTCAATCCAGAGACCTTGGGCTCAAGCTGGTGAGCTTTTGCTCAAACCAGATGAGCCCACGCTCAAGCTGGCGACCTTGGGGTCTCGAACCTGGGTCTTCTGCATCCCAGTCCAACACTATATCCACTGCACTACTGCCTGGTCAGGCAAGTTTTTATTCTTCTTGACCACTGACATCCTTGTCAAGTCATGAGCCTTTGCTCATGAGTCTGTGCACATTATAAGCTCACAATATTTTCCTTTCTGCACAAAGAACATGACCACATTTACTGCCTGAAGCTCTGCTTATTGGGAGGATTTCCCCTTGGCCTGCTGTTAAGAACCATCTCTAAGTCAGGCTTTAATGTAGACTCTAATCATTTCCAGCTTTCTCCCACATCCCAAGCCAACCCGCCTGCATATCAAACTTGGATTTTTTTTTCTTTGTTCTGTAAATTGGCCATATAGGGATTCCCCTATATGGTGATAGGTGTGAGTTTGAGTTGCCAGTCAAGTGCTGCAGAAATAATAGTATGTGACTTCAGGGTCTAAGCCATCTGTTCATGTAGCTTGCTTGTGTCTCTTAGTCCTATTAATGTTTGATCTTGGGTGTGCCACGTTCACCTCATGAGGTATTGGTCCTAAACCCACACGACCTCATGACTTTGTGGTCTGAAGACACCTAGCTCATAATTAGCAGTTCAAGCCTCATGGTGATTTGGTGTCCACAGTGAGACATTGCATTTCTAACTGGGTTCGCCACTATTGTACCAAGATCTATGTATGAGAAGATGTATAGATATCTGTTGTAGATGGCATGGCCTTACTCCTAAACCCAAGACATCTGTGTTATGATTCTCCCATTGGGACTTGCTATAAACACCATGTGGCACTTTTTCTTACCACAGATCCCTCTAATGCTAAGCCATACTGGTGGGTTATATTACTCAATGACAGGCATACTTGCACCAGAGTCTGGATTGTTATACATTCTTTTCCTGCTTTGGTCTTTATTCAATGTTGGAAGCCTCTTATGCCTCCTGGCATATGATCTGGTGCTGTATTTCCAGCTATGGAATATGTTGCTTCTAGACCATGGAAGCGCCTACCAGATGAGGTACATTCTTCTTTGGGATAGAAAAGTACAAGTTGCAATATGTCTTTTCTTTTGAAGAGATGTCTGCAAATGCCCATGCTCTATAGACTTCTAAACATTTTCCAAATGCAACAGAATCTGAATCTCCCAATCACTGGGAAGGGTGCATTTTATGGAGTCTTACAATGTACCTGCTATTTCTTTTTCACCTTGTCCAATTGCATTATATCTTAGATGAGTGGCCAAATGAGATTTTCTGTGGCGTGTCAAGTCAATCATGAACTCTTAAAACTATAGTTTGACAGGGAAGATAAGTTAACATACTCTTGGGCATGATTGCAAATACATACTTTTATCCAAACCAAGTGAATGTGAGCTCTTCATGTCCTTTTCTATTATAGTTAGAAAATAATTTCTTTTGGTCACATACTATGTGCCTGAGTCATAGTAATATGTGGTCATAGAAATGCCACATTTGGCAAGCAGCTGCAGCTGGGCTACTACTGCTTAGTTGAGATTTCAGAAATCCATTGTTATCCTTCAGAATCCATCTGGTTTTGTAAGGTGTGTAACTAATCAATTAAATAGAAATACGACGAGAGCTCATCACCTGGTAACCCTTAGGTCTTTAATGGAGGACATTAAATGTATGCCATTTTCCCTGGAATATACTAGCTTATCAGAGAGTTCTCTAGAACAAATACCCGTGGAAGGGAAGATAAAGAAGATTGGGCAGAAGAAAAAGGTGGTCTGAGACACACTCTCGATGAATGCCACAGTTGACCCCTGGGAACCTTTTGGTGTGAACTGGCCTTGCAGAGCTGTCCTGTGTTGAGGCGAGGAGACTGGGCCTTTACCCTCCAGTGCGGACCAATCATTGGATGCAGACTGTCCAGGGAAGGGGCATGACCTTGGGCAAGGCAGCTCCCGTCAATCAAGGCGCTTCTAGAAGAGGGCTGATGGCTGAGACCTGTCTGCAGGCAGCACTTCCAGCAGCTGGGAGAACAGGTTCTTCATTCTTGAATGTGAATCTGGGCAGCCTATCACAGAATCCTCTGCCAAGTGCAAAATGGGAGCTCTTCTATAATATGGTATGAACCTAAGAAGGAGAATAATATGTTTTATATATTTCTGCAAAAAGGCAGAGGCTTTAGGAGTTCATAGTATATTTGAAGTGAAGGGTAACAAAAGAAGGTCGAGTCGGGAGGTAAAGAAATTGTACCGCCATAGTCTAATCACTGAAGTGCACCACTAATCCTGAGCACACTGAACAGACACAGAGCTCAGAGAAGCATGGTATTTGTAGATTGATTAGAGAGTCTGGAACAAATGACTTCTTATAAATTGCCTAAGTGTGGCTCAGGCTACAATAAACTAGTTGCCCCAGGCTGGCTTTGATCTTGCTGGAAAACTAGTGGTACTTCATAGTATGGAACTAACTGCAGTTGGAGGATGTGCCAGTACATGCTCAAAAGCTGCAGGTATTGTACCTTGGAATTAATCCATACTCATTAATTATCTTCTATTTAAATATCTGGACACAGTGAACTTGAACAAGATCTTTATATAATTTAGAATATAATTTTTTTGTGTGTTGTTAAATTGATGTGTTATATTATTTAAGATATGAAAAGATAAATTTATTTATTTTTTCTAAGTGAGAGTCAGGGAGATACAGAGACAAACTCCCTCATGCACCCCAACCTGGATCCACCCAGCAGCCCCCATCTGGGACCAATGCTCTGCTCATCTGGGGCTGCTGCCAGCCAAGCTATTTTTAGCACCTGAGGTAAAGACACAACAGAGCCATCCTCAGTGCCCAGGGTGATGCACTCTAATCAATCAAGCCATGGCTGCAGGAAGGGAAGAGAGAGAGAGAGAGAGAGAGAGAGAGAGAGATTGATTGAAAGGAGAAGGGGGAGAAGCAGATGATTACTTCTTCGGTGTGCCCTGACTGGGAATCGAACCTGGGACATCAACATACCAGGCCAATGCTCTACAACTGAGCCAACCAGCTAGGATCAAGATGAATTTATTTTTATTTTGTATTTATTTATTGATTTTTATGGAATTTATTGGGGTGACACTGGTTAACAAAATTATACAAGTTTCAGGTACACAATTCTATAACACATCATCTTCACACTGTCTTGTGTGTTTACCACCCCAAGTCAAGTTTTCTTTCCTCATCATTTATCCCCCACACCTTCCTCCACTTCCCCCACCCCACTCTTAGCAATCACCACATTGATTTATTGTTCATTGTGTATTTACCACATACTCTTATAATCACCAGTCTGTGTCCATGAGTTTTTTTATCTCTTTTTTTTTCTTTTTTGCTCAATCCTCTACCTTCCAACCCTCCCACGCAGCTCTCCCCCACAGCTGTCAGCCTGCTATGTATGAGTCTGTCTCTATTTTGCTTGTTAATTCATTTTTTGTTAGTTTCCACAGGTTAGTGAAGTCATATGGTACTTGTCTTTCTCTGACTGGCTTACCATACTTAGCATAATGCGCCCCAGGTCCACTCAGGCTGTCACAGGGTAAGATTTCCTTCTTTTTTATGGCTGACTAGCATTCCAATTTGCAAATAAAACACAATTTTGTTATTCAATCATCTAATGATGGGCACTTAGGCTACTTCCAAATTTTTGCCATTATAAATAATTCTGCAATGAACATAAGGATGCATATATCCCTTCAAATTAGTGTTATGGGTTTCTTTAAATATATTCCTAAAAGTGAAATCAGTAGGCATAAAGTAGTAACATTTTTAATTTTCTGAGGTAACTCTATTCCACAGTTGCTGCACCAATCTACATTCCTACCAACAGTGTACAAGGGTTCCCTTGTTTGTTGATTTATTGTTAACAGCCATTCTGACAGGTTTGAAATGGTATGTCATTGTGGTTTTAATTTGCATTTCTCTGATGACTAGTGATGTTGAGCATTTTTTCATATGTCTATTGGCCATCTGTATGTCCTCTTTGGAGAAGTGTCTATTCAGGTCCTTTGCCCATTTTTTAATTGAATTATCTGTGTTTTAGTATTTCATATGTTCTTTATAAATTTTGGATATTACTTCCTTATTACATGTATCATTGGCCAACATGTTCTCCCATTCAGTGAATTGTCTTTTCATTTTGTTGATGGTTTTCTTTGCTGTGCAAAACCTTTTTAGTTTGATGTAGTCCCATTTATTTATTTTTTCCTCTGTTTCCCTTGCCTGAGGAGATATCATAAAAAAAGTATTTTATAAAACAAGAACAAAAAAATAACCCCTCCAGTGAATTAGACAACTAAAATCCAAGGCAAAGTGTATCATTTCCCCAATTTCTGTGCAATACCTAAGACATGCTAAAGTCAGCTGAGTAGAGGCCTAGTAGATAGAGGCACATTTTGTTCTCATTCTCAACAAATAGAACTTTATCTGACACATCAAAGTAGCAATCCTTTAAGGCAGTGGTCCCTAACCCCCGGGCCATGGACTGGTACTGGTCCGTGGGCCTTTTGGTACCAGTCCACAGAGAAAGAATAAATAACTTACATTATTTCCGTTTTATTTATATTTAAGTCTGAATGATGTTTTATTTTTTTTAAATGACCAGATTCCCTCTGTTACATCCGTCTAAGACTCACTCTTGACGCTTGTCTCGGTCACGTGATACATTTATCCGTCCTACCCTAAAGGCCGATCCGTGAAAATATTTTCTGACATTAAACCCATCCGTGGCCCAAAAAAAGGTTGGGGACCACTGCTTTAAGGCTATTTGTCAGTTCATTCAGTTCACTTCCCTCAGCCAGATTCTGTAGAAATAGTAATAACCAAGATGGTGTTGATGCCTCATTGAACTCACAGAAACAGACATATGTAGTCAAATGTGAGGAACACGAACAGGTACCACTACAGTTTAGGAGCAACAGCTAGTGGGAGGTCTGAAAAAACTGCATAACATGTGAGATGAGTCCCACCTGGGTAACACCCGAGGTGAGACTTACCTGCATAACATTCGAAGTGAGTCTTACAGGATGGACCTAAATGAAATAGTCAAGTAGTGGTGGGTGTGGATCTCTGAGAAGTTGACCCAAAGACATTATGACTTGAGGATTTTGTAAAGAACTGAAAGGGCTTCTTCGTTGAAGCAGTATCTCTCATTATTCTCTGTCTCATTACCCTTTTCATCTTTACTCATCACTGTCTGATATATAATATATAGTATTTTGGGGAGGCATGACTGTATCTTCCACTTCTATTAAAAATGTGAGTTTCATGGAAACAAGGAATTTGTCAACTTTGTTTACTGCAATGTCCCTGACACCTAGAAAATAGTTTATACATGATGGGTGCTCAATAAATATCTGTGAAAAGATAGGCCAATGAGTATGAGTCATACTCTATTTTGTTAATATATTTTTCTGCTTTTGGAACACACATTGTTAGTTAAGGTTATAAATTCAATTAAGAATTAGTGGTTGCTTTTGATGAATTCAGGGCTGAAACTGCTGTAAGTTTTCCTCTCTGAGAAGTTCTGTAGTTGTGGTCAGAAGAGTTACTTATGGTTAATACCTCATTAAACACTTTAATGTCAGCAACCAGAGACTTTCATATTTCATCAATTGTTCTGATTCTGTGGCTCCTGACCGCTGCCGTAGCACTGGTGATGATGGCCGGTCATATTCATTGAGCATTTTTTGCTAGTCGCAGTGCTCAGAGTTTGGCACTTATTAACCTAGGTCAGTGATTTTCAACCTTTTTTGAGCCGTGGCACATTTTTTACATTTACAAAATCCTGGGGCACACCACCTACCAAAGTGACACAATATGACACTCTAACACAGTACATATTATACATATAGTTAATAATATAGTTTCTAAATGTATTTATACTCACTTAGTGTGAAACCTGGGCCTGTTTCGATGAACACAAAAGGGATATCCTGGCAGGAATGGTAGAAAGACACACACGAAGCTCTTCCTCAACAGTTCTCAGTCTCTCTCTGTTTTTAGTTTTTATCGCAGTCAAGCTTGAGAAGCTCAGCTCACATAGATATGTGATTGAAAACGGGAGCAATGTCAAAATAGCTTTGTTGGCCAGAATGGGGAACTCCTTGGCAACAGATGACCAAAAACTGTCCAAAGGAAGATCAGCAAACTTTAGCTTTAAACCACGATCTTGTTTCAGTTCAATGAGTTCCTCTTGCTCCTTTAAAGTCATGTCCTTTCCAGCAACAGATACTGAGCTGTATGGGTCCCTAACCCAGTCAAGGCATTCTGTGAAGGCTGAAGAGAAATAAAATGACAACGTCTTCTCAAGAGTTTTCAAATGCCTGCCAATCACCTCGCACATTGCAGCAGTGTTGCCATCATGCTGTTTCTCGGTGAGCGGGAACATCTCAAGGTTGCCATGCCGCACATGTTGTTGCCAGAGCTGCACCTTTAAATGGAATTTGTTCATTTTATCAGTGCTTGTAAGCAGGCTTTCATTTCGGCCTTGCATCCGTGTGTTCAGTTCATTCAGATAATGAAATATATCAGCCAGGTAAGCCAGCTTTGCACATCACTCATCACTTGCAAGTAGCTTTGAGTAATCGGACCTCTCGTTTGTCAGAAATACTTTAAGTTCCTCTCGCAACTCATACACATGGGCCAGCACTTTGCTACGCAACAGCCACCAGACCTCCATGTGGAGCAATAAGATTTTATGTTCTGCTTTCATTTCTTTACACAAAGACACAAATAAGCGACATCTCAAAGGTCGCGTCTTCACAAAGTTCACTATGCTCACAACATCATCCAACACAGGAGCTAGATCTGCTGGTAAGGTCTTTGCAACCAGGGCCTCATGGTGCAAAAAACAGTGCGTAACAATAACATCTGGGTTTCTTTCTTTGACCCTACTTACGAAGCCTTTGATGCGCCCGACCACGGCTGTGGCTCCATCAGTGCAGACACCTGTGCAGTTTTCCCATGTAAGCCCGCTTTTATCAAGATATTCCAATGTGACCGAAATATTTCCTCTTCTGTTGATTTTTCTGGCAGTGCCTTGCAAAATAGGAAGTTTTCTCTAATGGCTTCTCCATCCACAAAATGCACATTGGCCAAGAGCTGACAATGTCCACTAATGTCCGTCAACTCATCAAGTTGCAAGGCAAATTTCTTACTGATGCGCACTTTTTCCAAAACAACAGTTTCAATGTCCGCAGACATGTCATCAATACGTCTGGCAATTGTGTTATCTGAGAGAGGCACTTTAGTTATCTCTTTGGCTATGGTAGGGCCAAGCATCTCATTTACAATGGCTTTACAAGCTGGCAGTATTAATGTTTCTTCCACAGTGTGGGACTTTTTTGATTTAGCTACGAGTTCAGCAACAAGGTAGCTAGCTTTGAGGGCTCTCTCGTTTACCTTTGTGGTTTTTCTCAAAAAAGTTGCCCATTTCTCATTGTTTGTATGTAAGCGGGCTGTAGTTTGGGGACCTATGTTTAATTTCCCCGTGGCACACCTGACCATGTCTCACGGCACACTGGTTGAAAAACACTAGGTCCTAGGTGATGTTCACCACAACTCTATAAGGACCAGTTTGCTATTTTACCCAATGATAAAACTGAGATGTAGAGAAGGAAATATCCCAAACCATATGCCTGGCTGGTGGTGGAACCAGCATTTGTAACTGGGGTGAGAATTCCACCAAATCTGTGATCTTAACTACCATAATATTCTGAGGCAGTAGTGAGGCAAGAGAAAGCAGAGAGAGAAGATAGAATCTGAAGGAAAATAAGTCCCATACTTTCCTGGGGAGGGGAGAGGGAGGAAATGTTTGAAGGTATTTTAGAAATGCTGTGTGCTGTTTTAAAACATTATTTGAAGATTGTTAGAACAGAGAAGAGGATATCAAGCCCTTTCGGGGAGACAGAGTAGCATCATAGAGGAGGTTCTATTTCACTAGATATTTGAAAGTAGACAAAGGATAGAAAGAAGGGACAACAATGCTTACATATTATCAGAAGTCAGGTCTGTAAATAATGTGACTAATCAATGTAGTAAAAAAGCCTAGTGCCGTGATGGTGAACCTTTTTATAAAAACTGCCCACTTTTGCAGTGCTGGTCAACCTGGTCCCTCACGCCCACTAGTGGGCATTCCAGCTTTCATGGTGGGCCAATCGTGGCGCCGTTTGGTTGCTCTGCTACCCGCCTACCATGAAGCTGGAATGCCCACTAGTGGGCGGGAGGGACCAGGTTGACCAGCACTGCAAAAGTGGGCGGTTTTTTATAAAAAGGTTCGCCATCACAGGCCTAGTGGCTAATCACACTTCACTCTCTAAGTAGAAAATTGCAATATGGTCTACATATAGTATCTACATATATACTATATATATACAGTTATGTTAATATAAAGTACTACATATACCACTTTCTAAGTAGTATACTGCAATAAATTGGAAAAATTAAGAAAGCACATGAGCCTAAAAGGAAATACATTTATTTCAAGAATTTTGTCCATTTATAAGTAGTGGAACAATAGTGGCACTTTGCTTCTCCAACAACTCACATTTCTCATTCCTATATATTCTTTACCTACATTCACTAATTGTTTACATTTTCCACATTTTTTATCTCTCTTATAACTATATAAGTATATATTTATAATCATTATTGTCATTAGAGCTAAATAGCTAAATCATTTGAGAAAAATTTCAGACTTAATAACTCTACAACAAAATATTACATGTGATTTTTAAGAACAAGGGCATTATTTTGTCTAACCACTATATAATGATCAAATTAATAAAAATTGATACAATTCATCCATATAATATATAACCCATATTCAAATTTTACCAGTTATCCCAATGATATCCTTTGTAACATTTTTTCCCATTCTAGGATCCAATACCAGTATCACACATTGCATTTAATTGTCGTACTGCTTTGCCTTCTTTAATTTAGAAGGTTTGCTCAGTCATTTTTGCTTTCATAACATTAACACATTTCTTAAAGTATAGTTTCCATGTCTTGGCCACTGTGAACAATGCTGCGATGAACATGGGGTTGCATATGTCTTTATATACCAATGTTTTTTAGTTTTGATTGATCAATGTCACCCCGTTAAAATTAGTTGTCTAAGTAAAAAATTTTTTAAAAAGGATAGTTAACGTACAATATTATATTAGCTTCAGATATACAATATAGTGATCCAACATTTATATAGTTTATGAAGTGATCACCGTGATAAATCTAGTCATCATCTGTCACTCTACAAAGTTACTATGATATTGACTGTATACCTATGGTGTACATTATATTCATGTGACTTATTTATTTTATTTTATTTTTTCATGTGAGAGAGAGAGGGAGAGAGAAAGAGACAGGAAGGGAGAGAGAGGAGAAGCATCAACTCATAGTTCTGGAACTTTAGCTGTTCATTGACTGCTTGTCATACATGCCTTGACTGGGGATTCCAGCCAAGACAGTGACTCCTTTCTCAAGCCAGTGACCTTGGGCTCCATACCAGTGACTTTTAGGCTCAAGCCAGTGACAATGAGATCATGTCGCTAATCCTATGATCAACCTGACAACCCTGAGCTCAAGCTGGTGAACCTACACTCAAGCTGGATAAACCCCAGCTCAAGCAAGGGATCTTGAGTTTTCAAACCTGGGACCCCAAGATCCCAGGTCAACACTCTATCCATTGTGCCACCATTCGTCAGGCCATTTGACTTATTTATTTTATAATTAGAAGGTTGTATCTATAGATGAATAGATAAAAAATGTGACATATACATACAATGGAATATTCCTCAGGCATAAAAAGAATAAAATCATGCCATTTGAGGCAACATGAATGGGCCTAGAGGGTATTATGTTAAATGAAATTAGTCAGACAGAGAAGACAAATACTATATGATTTTACTTATATTTGGAATCTAAAAACAAAACAGAAAAAAAAAACAGACTCACAGACTCAGAGAACCAACTGATAGTTGCCAGAGGAAAGGAGAGAGAGGGGATAGGTAAAAACATTAGCATCTTTTTTGGAGCAATTTTCTACCTTCTTGCACAAACAAATATTCCAGGCTCATCTTGTACTTTCTGTCTTCTAACCCTGGAATCAGCCATTTCGCCAAGTAGCCCTAGGTCTTTCATTGGGTAATGGCACCTTGAAACCAGAATTTGGATGCTAGCTGTGCTCTTTGCTGCTGAAATGTCATTGCACATATATACTTTTTAATGTTGCTATAATGAGACATTTGTTTTTGAACATCAACCAAGGCATTTGATGTGAACATTAAAGGTACATCATTTAGAGTAACCACCAGTTACAAAGAGCTAAAATCTAGTTGAAATCACGATCATAAAAATGCTCAATAGCTTTACAGGCAATTATAATTATAAAAGAATGAATAGTTTTTAAAAGTCATCTGGAGAGAAAAAAAACAAGTCTCATTTACCAACTAAGGATCAGCTGGTTGGTTACCCAGATTCTCTAACCTTAGACTGATGAGATTGCATTCTTTATCCTGTTGCTTCGATAGGAGTACTCTAACTAGAGAATAGCATCAAAGGTAGCGTTTCCATAACATTAGCACTATGCCAGGAAATATAGACATAATAAAGAAACGAATCAAGCACAGACTGTTGAGGTTCTAGAACAAGTCATAGTTTAAGTATATTAATACGTTTGAAAGCATTGCATTTTCAAACATTTTCTCTACTGACTAAATTTGTAAGTCTACTTTATCATTTATTTTATTTTTTATTAATTTTTAAAAAATTTATTGATTTCAGAGAGTGAAGAAGGGAGAGAGAAAGCGTGAAACAGAAACATTGATCTGTTCCTGTAGTTGCCCTGACTGGAGATCGAACCCACACTCTTTGCATATTAGGATGATGCTCTAACGAACAGAATTATCAGGCGAGAGTGTAAGTCTATTTTAAGTTGTTTAAAGAGACTTAATTTTATAATATATATTAACATATTTAGGGAAAATTAACTTATAAAAATTATTGGCATTGAAATGGAGCTAGGAGTGTTATACATGCACAGAAGTCCCTCGATACAAAAACATTGAGAAATGGATCAATGTGCCCTGAACTGTGATCTGGGCACAGCATTACAGTATACACTACAATTGATAATTTTATTTTCCCTTATAAGGTCAAATAAAATATCAGAATATATAGATTGATAGACTACCAACCCTGAAGGGACCTTAATATCACACATTTTATAATTTGTATAAGCTTGTTCTGCTTTTTCCTTCTGCCAAGGTAAAAAAAAAAAAAAGAGCATCAGTGTAATTGGTGAAAGTAAAGCTTAATAAAGCTATTGCATAGAAACTAGGGTATACAGTGGGAACATCACAGTCATTACTCAGGACAATTGGAATTAAGTACAGCCTGGAGGTGGGAAATTGAACCAACTGACCCAGCAACGTCCCATCAGCCCTTTAGCTGTGAAGCTAAATTGAGAAAGTATTATTGTTTTTAATTGGTTCCCATTTGACTTTATTAAAAGTTAACTGTGCTTTTACTCAAACTTTTTATCCTTTTGACATTTCTTTCCTGGTATTTTATAGGTCCATTTGTCTTTCTTCGTCATAATTTTCCTTTTATATTATTCTGTGTTTCCTTCTGGAAAAACATGGTGTGTTTCTTTGCCATTTATTAAAGGGAACAACAGAAAAATATTCTTGAGTATCTAAATTGCCTGTATCATCTGTGTTACTGAAAAAATTGTATGAGGCAATTATCTTCCACTTCTATGAGACCTTGGCCATGTATTTGAACAATAATTGCTTGCAAGTATATTTGCTTATATAATGTAATCTGAGAGCAAGTATATTTCTTTTCATTCTTGTTTCCCTAATAGCCTGGCACAGAGGAAGGTCTCAATAAATTTTTGTTGAATGAACTGATAATCGGTGATATATTATAGTTGTTTATTCAAGAATCCATGACTTTTGCTAGACTGAATTAAAAATGGGGATCAAATCTTATGAATCATTGTACTGCTAGTTTCTGCAAATACTGTTCATGAAATAGACATTCAAAATATTTCATTGAATAAGTGAATGAAAAAAAGAATGAGACAAAGTAGAAAGGACTCTGCATTCTTTTTTAAGAGTTGTGGCAAAGCTCTCTCCAAAATTACCTTTTTACCATGCCTGTCAATAATGTGGGAAATTCTGCTGTATGTTTATTCACTGTCTGCTGCTAAAAGGTGCTCTTGATAAAATAAGTCCAGAATTTGGTAAGAACTCAAGGTCATTTTTAGAAATGCAATTACTTCTTCACAGGATGAAAACATTAGTGACCTGAAAGGAAAGAAAATGATTAAGATGGGCAAAAAAAAAACACTGAAAGAGTAATGTAATGTTGTTTTAGGTTAACCTGGAGGTAAAATGGAAAGACATTGAGACAGTCTATTCTAGCATGTAAATGTTAAAATCAGAAAAGCATTCATATGTACCAGGATTTCATAGCATTAATGAGGAGAGTAATGAAAATAAGGCAAACATACAAATGAAAACCTTTATTTATTTATTTTTGAGTGTCTGCTATGTCCATAGGAACTGTGATCAGTATATGGACATAGCAATAAACAGCAAACATTTTTCACCATTCCAAAGAGTTTTGTGGCTTGTCGGGAAATTGATACACTGGGGAACAAGTTTTTTTTTTAATTTTCTGTTGCATGAGGTTTTAGAACTTTTTCTATATATTTCTGCATTGCTGATTCCAAATCTGAAATCTTTTCATTGGTGCATGCTCTAGTTTTTATGCAATTTTAATTTCTTTTGGTCACAGTTAATGGCATGCATTGGTTTTTAAATTGGAGTTAAAAGGCAATGATTCTTGGATTGAACATAACCACAAGGCAATTAATGTTTTACAAACATCACTTTTACATAATTATAGTTGTTTTTAAATGTAAAAAAATATTACCTGATAAAAACAACCTCTTATTTTGTTTTAAGATTGAATCATGTAACATGATACAAAGCGAAATAAGTAAATCAGAAAAAACCAGGAACTGCATTATTCCATAAGTAGGTGGGACATAAAAGTGAAACTAAGAGACATTGATAAGAGTGTGGTGGTTAGGGGGGAGGGGGGAAGAGAGAGGGAAAGGAGGAGGAGGAGGGGCACAAAGAAAACAAGATAGAAGGTGACAGAGGACAATCTGACTTTGGGTGATGGGTATGCAACATAATTGAACGACAAGATAACCTGGACTTGTTATCTTTGAATATATGTACCCTGATTTATTGATGTCACCCCATTAACAAAATAAAATTATTTAAAAATTAAAAAAAAAAGATTGAATCATGGCTTCTTTGAGTAGGTATAAATGTAAGAATAGTCCTGACACCTTCTGTTATATATGTGACTGTTATATACTTCAATGTCAAATGCTCAATATTTCATCATTTGTGACACATACATATATCGCCAATTTTCAAGTTCCCCTTGGCTACCAAGACAAGAATTGGGCTCCTCATATTGTGTGTCATAATTGTGAGGAAATGCTTCATGACTGCACTAAAGAAAAGCACAATGGAATGCCTTTTGGTATTCCCATGGTTTGGCGTGAACCTAAGGACCACAGCAGTGACTGTTATTTCTGTCTGATCCATACAAAGGGCATAGGCAAGAAAAAAAATGGCATATGATCTCATATCCTAATATTACTTCAGCAATACGACCTATCCCACACTCTGAGACACTCCCAGTCCAGTTTTTAATGGTTTTATTTTTTCTAAGTATGAAGAAAGTGAACATGATGATCAAGTGTATTTTGATTAGATGCATAAGGAAATGGTTGTAGAATCTGAAGGGTCTTCTTCTGATGCCAAGCAGTCATTAACCTCTCAGCAGTTTAGCCAACCCGAATTGAATGACTTAGTAAGAATGACATAAAAATTGTCCTCGACTTTCTGAAGTATGAGGAGCATAACTGGATCATTTGTGTGGATCTTAAAATGGTAAATTTCCTGCTAGGACAACAGAGAGGTTTTACAAAGTATCCTTGATTTCTGTGTTTGTGGGACAGCCGAGCTCAGGAGAAACATGGAATACAGAAATAGTGGCCGAAACGTGAAGCTCTGGAAGTAAGGATGCAAGATATTGTGAATGAACCTGTAGTTAATCGAGACAGGATCATTTTCCCCCCACTTCACATTAAACTTGGCTTAATGAAGCAGTTTGTTCAGGCTTTGAATAGAGAAAATGAGTGCTTTCAACATATTATTTCTGCTTTTCCTGCTTTGTCTTTTGAGAAGATAAAAGTAGGTATATTCGATAGATCTCCAGTTCGAACCCTCATATGTGATGAAGAATTTGCCAGGAAGATGAATAAGGAGGAGAAAGCAGCATGGCAGTCTTTTGTGGCAGTTACAAAGAACTTCCTTGGCAACAAAAAAGCAAAAAACTATGAACTTCTGGTTCAAAGGATGCTGTTGGCTTTCTGCGACTTTGGATGTAACATGAACGTTAAGATTCACTTCCTGAACAGTTACCTTGACAAGTTTCCCAAAAATCTTGGAGCTGTTAGTGATGAGCAGACTACTGCTGGAGCATCAAACGAGATTGTCCTCCACAAGTACACAAACACAAGAGCTACAAACACAAATTTTTTCCTGAATAGAATTTAAATAATTTTTGCGCAAATTTTATGATTAAAATAAGTGTTTTAATATGTTTTATTTCAAAATTGTAGGCAAATTCTGATGCAATCATATCTTTTAGTGTATTAGTGTATTTACTGCATTATATAAATTATTATATTTTCACAAAGATGATGCCCAGGAAGACATTCTACTTCATTATGTTAAATTAAATGTTGAAAATTTTACAATAAGATGAAAACCTAAAATCTTGAATTGCAAAAAAACCCTGTAGCTTACAGAGAAAAACTAATGTCAGATTTGAGATCAGCACACTCAAATTAGGTAAGAACAAATGTTTTTGTGGATGTAACAAAAATTTTGTTCCCCAGTATAATGAATGAGTATCACTAAAAACTGTATACTTACAGGTGGAAAACAACATGAGATAAAAGTATTTGGAATTGTGATATGTACAACAATGGAACTAACCAAATATGAAAGTTAGAGAAACGGTCTTATAACACTTGAGGAAAAAAAGGCATTAGCAATGCAAAGATGGAAGGAATGATGTTCTTGATTAAAGTGAAACTTGAGAGAAAATTTGAGCATTCATGGAACTAAAAGACAATTGTTGTGCCATCCTGGCCAGATAGCTCGGTTGGGTAGAGCATTGTCCCAAAGTATGAAGGTTGCTGGTTTGATCCCCAGTCAGGGTATGTGCAGGAACAGATTGATGTTTCTATCTCTTTCTATATATTTCCTCTCTGTCTAAAATCAACAACATAAACATTTAAAAAAATAAAAAGAGGAAAAATGACATTGCTGTGGTTGGAGCTTAGAGAGAAATGGGGAGAACAGGGAAAATTAAAATTAAAAAGTAAAGCAAAGGCTTGGGACAAATTATGCAATGCCTGAAAACCAAGGAGTTTGGATATTATTTTAATAGGAAGACATTGAATAATTTCATTCAATTTATAGGATAGATATTTCCAACTTTTACTTTTTAAAAAAGATGAGAGTTGAAGATGGTAAACTTTAGAACTCCTTCATTCATCTGCAGAAACAACAAGTAAACAACAACATAACAATCAAAGTAGCTTTGTTGTAACTATAGAAACCAGTTAAGGATCTGCATTAACCTTATGAATTTCTAACCAAAGAAAAGTCATAGTCAAAATGTATGAATTATTGGGGCATATTTTTTCCTTTTTGCCCCATTCCTTACTTGATGTGGTATGAGAGGAAGCCAAGAAATTCTTGGTTTCTCATTCATGGTGGAAAAAAAAATACAACTTGTTTGTAATATTCTGACTTGTGTGAAGGCTGCCCAAGGGACTGGTTCCTATTTTGCCTGACTTAGAGCACTGATGGAAATGATGACGTAGTTTGGCTATCAAGTTGGAGGTTCCAAAAAAACTAGAAAGCATCATGACACAACAGAGCTTCAGGAGGACTGCAGACCCGTGGTTGCCTTAGAACAAGAGATTATAGGTAGAGGAATATAAGAGAATACCTAAGGCCCTTAAAAATAACAGGGGTGAGACTCTTAGGAAAATTAAGACATTTAAAAACAGCTGCAAATACAAGGGAATAAAATATAAAGCTCACCTACAGTCCCAGAGAAGATGTATGCCCAGAATTTTTAGTGAAGGACTTCCCTGTACATGGCTAGTCTCCAAAGACTGGCTGAAAAGACTAATTTTTCACATGTCCAATTTACAACAAAAAGTCATAGGCATACAAAGAAATAGTGAAATACAGCCCATTAAAAGGGGCAAAATAGCTATCCAGAATCAAACTCTAAAATAATACAGGCTTGCTTGACCAAGTGGTGGTGCAGTGGATAGAGCATCTGACTGGGATGTGAAGGACCCAGGTTTGAAACCCCGAGGTTGCCAGCTTGGGTGTGAGCTCATCTGGTTTGAGCAAGGCTCACCAGTTTGGGCCCAAGGTTGCTGGCTTGAGCAAGTGGTCACTCAGCAGTCTGCTGTAGTCACCAGGTCCAGGCATGTATGGGAAAGCAATCAATGAACAACTAAGGAGCCACAACGAAGAATTGTCGCTTCTCATCTCTCTCCCTTCCTGTCTATCCCTATCTGTCCCTCTCTCTGTCTCTCTCTGTCTCTGTTATACACACACACACACACACACAATAAAATACAGGCTTTAAATTTACTTGACAAAGAATAAAAAACTGTCTTAAATGTGCTTAGTAAGATAAAAGATGAACACAAAGAATTAAAGGTAATCAGGAAAATGATACATAAACAATGTAAGAATATCAACAAACTGATAGAAATTATTTTTAAAAAGCCAAACAGAAATTCTTGAGCTGAAAAATTTAATAGAAGGTTTCAACAATAGGCTTGAACAGGCAGAAGAAAGAATGAATGAACTTGAAGGCATTTTGAAATGATCAAATCTGAGGGCCAATAAGAGAAATAAAATGAAGAAAAGTGAACAAAGCTTAAGGACTTATGGGACACCATCAAATGGATCAATAGATGAATTATGGGAGTCCCAGAAGGAGAACAGAGAGAGAAAGGGGCAGAATGCTTATTTGAAGAAATAATAGTGGCTAAAATATACCCAAATTTGAAAAAAGACATGGACATACAATACAGGAATATCAATGAACTAAAAGTAGAATAAACCCTAAAGAGACCCACACTGAGCTACAATATAATCAAACAGTGGAAAGTAAAAAACACAGATAATTTTAGCAGTAGCAAGAAAAAAGCAACTCATCACATACAAGATGTCCTGAATAAGATTTTCAGTATATTTCTCAGCAGTTGCTAAAGAAAAAACCCTGTCAAGTGAAAATTCCATATATGGCAAAACTGTCTTCCAAAAATGAGAGAGAAATTAATGCATTCCCAGAGAAACAAAAGATGAGTCAGTTAATTATGACTATACTTGTCTTACAAGAAATGATAAAGATTCCTTCAAGTTGAAATAAAAGGACATTAAGCAATAACTCCAAACCACACAAAAATATAAAGTAAAGGTAAATACATGAACACATATAAAGATCTATGTTATTGTAATTTTGGCTCACACCATTTCTTGCTTTATAGAATGTAAGACAAGAGCTAAGAATAATTATAAATCTATGTTAATATATACAATATATAAATGTCTAATTTTTGACATCAATAACAAAGTAGGGAGAAACAAAGCAGTAAAGGAGTATAGAGCTTTTCCTTTCCTTTTCTTTTCCAAATGAAAGGAAAGGAAATAAAGAGACAGACTCCCGCATACCCCTGACCAGGATCCATCCAGCAACCCCCATCTGGGATCTATTTTCTGCTCATATGAGGCCATGCTTGCAACCGAGCTATTTTTAGCTTCTGAGGTGGAGTCTCCATGGAGCCATCCTCAGAGCCTGGGTTGATGCACTCAAACCTATCAAGCCACAGCTGTGGGAGAGGAAGAGAGAGAGAAAGAGAAAGGGGAGAGGGAAAGGTGGAGACATAAATGGTTGCTTCTCCTATGTGTCCTGACCTGGAATAGAACCCAGGACATCCACATGCCGGGCCAATGCTCTACCACTGAGCCAATTGGTCAGTGTCAGGAGTAGAGTTTTTATATGCAATTGAAATTAAAACACAAAAGAAGGCAGTAAGAGAGGAAATTAGGGACAAGAAAGCTATAAGACGTACATAAAACAAAATGGCAAAAATTAATATTTCTCTAACAGTAATTACTTTAAATGTAAATGGATTAGACTTTCCAATCACAAGACACAGATTGGTAGATTGACAGAAAGAATAAAAAAAAAGAACTACTGTCTACAAGAGACTCATTTTAGATCTAAAGAGTTACCTAGGTTGAAAATGAAAGGATGGAAAAAGATAGTAGCTAAAAGTGAGCAGGGATGATTATATAATACTAATATCAGACAAAATAAACTTTAAATCAAAAACTCTTATGAGGACAATAGACATTATATATTGATAAAATAGTTAATACACCAAGGATATATAACAATTATAAACATATATACACCAAGCATCATAGTTTTTAAATATAGGCAGCAAAAATAAACAGTTAAAGGGAGAAATTAGTAGCTCTACAACTATAGTAGTAGACTTCAATGCCCAAATTTCAATAATGGATAGAACAACCAGACAGAAAATCAATGAGGAAATAGAGTGCTTGACCAGCAGTGTATGCGATTGTACCTAATAGACAAATACAAAATACCCAACCAAAACAGCAAAATACACTTATGGAACATTCTCCATGATGGATCTTTTGTTAGGCCACAAAACAAGTGTATAGATTTCAAAGATTAAAATCACTCAAATTATCTTTTCTGATCACAAAGTAATGAAACTAGAAAGAAACAGTAGTAGGGAAAAAATCCACAAAAATGTAAACATTAAACAGTATACTCTTAAACAACCAATAAGTCAAAGAAGAAATTACAGGAGAAATTAGAAAATATCTTCAGACAGAAAAGGAAAACACAACATACAAAACTTATGGGATACAGCAAAAGCAGTTTTAAGAAGGAAGTTTATGCTTACATTTTAAAAAAGATCAAGTAAGTAACCTAAATTTATACCTTAAGAAAATATAAAAAGAACAAATTCAATGCAAGTGAGCAGATGCAAGGAAATAATGAAGATTAAAGATCAATAAAATAAAGATTAGGAAAACAAGGGAATTGATTAGAAAAATCAATGAAACCAAGAGTTTATTACTCCAAAAGTTCAACAAAATTTAAAAACTGTTTAGCTAGATATACTAAAAATAAAAGATAAAAACTTTAACTAAAATCAGAAAAATGAAAGTAGGGACATTATAACCAATTTTACAGAAATAAAAAAATACTATGAACATCAACAAATTGGATGAACTAGATGAAATGGATAAATAACTAGAAACATACAACATACTACGACTGAATCATGAAGAAACAAAAAACTCAAGCAGATTTATTACTAGTAAGCTGATTGAATAAGTGATCTAAAACCTTCCAACAAATAAAAGTCCAGTACTATATATGTATATGTCTTCTCTGGTGCATTCTTTCAAATATTTAAAGAATTAACACCAACAATCTCAAACTGTTCCGAAAATCTAAAGAGAAGGGAAAGTTTCCAAACTTATTCTCTGAGATCAATATTACCCTGATATCAAAACCAAAGACTCACGACAAAGAAAATTATAGACCATATTTCTGATAAATAGTGATGCAAAAATTCTTAACAAAATATAGGCAAACAGAATTGAACAGCATATTAAAAGGATTATACACCATGACCTAATGGGATTTATTCCTGGAATGTAAGGATATGTGAAACATATGTCTACCATACAAAAAATGATCAGTGTAATACGCTGCATTCACATAATGCAGGGAAAAACTCACATGACAATCTCAATTGATGCAGAAAAAAGCATTTGACCAAATTTAACACAATTTTCATGATAAAAACACTCAAAAAAGTAGGAATAGAAGAAAAATACTTCAACATAATGAAAGCCATACATAAAAGCCTCAAACTAACTTATATAAAATATAAAATGTAAAACAGTAAATAGCATTTTTTATATTTTAAAAATTTATGTAAATGGCATTATATCCTTTATATTATTTGAATGTTTGCTTTTTTGCTTACATTATATTTGTGAAAGGAGGGATTTTGAGTCCCTGAAGTAAAAATTATGAGTTGTCTTATTGTTATTCATTTATAGAAAATATGTAATAATGTAAAATACAAATGTAATAATAATAAGCCCTGCTGTGTAACTTGTATGAATGACATTTGATGATCAAAGGCATTTATAAACTTTGTATCAGAATGGTCACTGGAGTCCTGTTTGGAGAAGACCTTAAGAAAAACATTGGCCGGCCTAGCGTGCGGAGGACCCCGGTTCGATTCCCGGCCAGGGCACACAGGAGAAGCACCCATTTGCTTCTCCACCCCTCCGCCTTGCCTTCCTCTCTGTCTCTCTCTTCCCCTCCCGCAGCCAAGGCTCCATTGGAGCAAAGATGGCCCGGGCGCTGGGGATGGCTCTGTGGCCTCTGCCTCAGGTGCTAGAGTGGCTCTGGTCGCAAGATGGCGACGCCCAGGATGGGCAGAGCATCGCCCCCTGGTGGGCAGAGCGTTGCCCCTGGTGGGCGTGCCGGGTGGATCCCGGTCGGGCGCATGCGGGAGTCTGTCTGACTGTCTCTCCCCGTTTCCAGCTTCAGTAAAACGCAAAAAAAAAGAAAAACATTGGCAGAAAGGACCTCTTTTTTGTTTTAACGATAAGTAATTACTTTTCTTTTAAGTTTTTTTTCTAAATTGTTTCCAATGTCAATTTTCATAACAATATACTGATTATATAACCCAGTTACTAATTTAACTTTGCTAAAAGAATTATTGAAGTTGAATAAAACTGTTAAGTTTTTTCTTTGCTCAGAAGCAATTTCTGATGTATTGAGAGGAAAATGCTCCCAAAGACCTTCATGCTTGGGCTTTGGTGACCTCACACTGTTGTAGGTGCTGAGCTTTCATTAGGAGTAATATTTGTCCCACGGTATTCTATGCATTATTTCATTTTGTCTCTTCTACATTCCTAGGAAATGGACATTGCTTCCTCATTTTTCAAATGAAATAATTAGAGCACAGAGGTTTGCAAGCCACCCAAGGTCACATAAATAAAGAGAGGAATTGAGACTGAAAGCCAAGACTTTCTTCCTCAGAGCCTGTGTTCTTTACATTTCTCTGCCAATGCAGATAAATCTTTGAACAAAATAAAAGTCTGTCTTGGGAAAATAAATTCAGCTCATTTTCTTTTCCTATTTCTCTATCTGATTTTCATGGGATTTGTTGTTGTTTGTGAATAGGCTTCCATATATTTTTATTGGTCTTAACTATGTGACTCATTTCGATGCTTAAAAATGAGACTGCCTTTTTCAAACTAATATTGGTAACTTCTATCTGAGATTATTAGCTTTGCCAGAATGTCATATACATGCATGTTTATTTCATTTCTACAGCCATTTCTTCTTTTCTTCCCCTTTCCCTAGTTCTACTGTGCCCAAATTCAACAGAGCTCATGGCATTAATATCTACTCTGCCTTCTTATAATGTGGTTATGTGTACCAAAGGAGAAAACAAGTATAAAAAGATTTTGCAAACTCTTGATATTATACATGTCAAAGAGATCTAGAAATAATGCCGGGTGGATCCCAGTCAGGTGCAGGCAGGAGTCTGTCTGTCTGCCTTCCCCCTTCTCACAGCAGAAAAATACCAAAAAGTGAGAGTGAGAGAGAGAGAGAGAGAGAGAGAGAGAGAGAGAGAGACAGATCTAGAAATATATATATATTTTAGTCTGAAGGTTAAGGTCACTCTCACTTGTGTGAGTATTGCCCATTGTGTCAATGAACAAGAAAAGGGATACGTATATTTTTCCTGAGTTTCATTAATTCCTTGAGAACTTATGATCATTATTTCATTATATGTAAATAAAGGGGGAAAGAATGAGAATATATACAATAGCTTCATTTGTATATAGAATAGAAGAGATCCAAAGAGCTGCTACAACCACACACTTGTATTTTGGCAGGCTTTTTTTTTTCTCCCATAATTTAAAATTGGTAATTTTTATTTAATGTAAATTTACCTCAATAAAGTTGATTGTAGAAAGTTTTAAATTTAAACAAAGAATGCTACCATTGTGCAACCTCTGAAGATGTCGGTACTGAGCATTGGGGGCTGCTAATATCACCAAAAGAGAGACAACTGGACATTGTGCCTTCTGCTAAAAGAATACACCCTTCCTAGATTAATAGCAAATGCCAGGACCTACATCTGATCAAGTAATTTCCAATTAATCTAGCAGCTGTAAGATATATTTAATTATTCTGTGAGGATCCAATCAGCGAAATCCAGACTGTGAGAATCTTTATAAAGAAGAACGTTATCCAGACAAATAAAGGACAAAATTAAATAAATTGGAGAGAAACCTATAAACTGAGGCACATACCTTATTGAAGAGAGATTATAATTCATGTTCTTTGTAATCATGCCTTTTGTACCAAACTTTACAATGTTCTTCCACCATAGGAAGCGCTATCTGCATTAATTACTCCTTGACGCTGGGCTTAAATACACTCATTTTCCCCTATTAGCAATATCTTACATTAGTGTAGTATATTGGTTATAAATAATTAACCACTATTTATACTATTAACTAAAGTTAATATAATACAGTAACTATATTAAAGTTAATATAATATAATATAATATATATATTAACTACAATATATTGGCTATAGCAGTTTATCATAGTACTTTCCTTGTTTTTGGTAAGCTTGATAATTTTGAGAAGTACGAGTTAGGTATTTTGTCGAATGTCCCTGCATTGCAATTTTTCTCATGTTTTTCTCATGGTTAGAATTATGGGATTTGGGAGGAAGGGTACACACTATCAACAGGATTTATCACTATTGATATTGACCTTGACCATCCAACTGTGATGGTGTTGGTTAAGTTTTGCCACTACTAAATTATTCCCCTCCTGTCTCACTCAACACTCGGTGGAGAGAATCACTATAGGAAGTCAATACTTGAGTATGGGGGGGAATTATGCTCTGTTGGTTTGAGAATAGAATGTCTATATAAATTATATGAAATTCTACTGCAAGGGAGAGTTGTCTTTTCTTCCTCATTTATGTAATTATTTATTTATATCCGTATAGACTTATAGCTATGCTTTGACTACAATTCAACACTATTTAATGTTGTTGCTCAAATTGTTCTAGATTTAGGCATTAGAGCTATTTCAGTTGCTCCCTGTGTCCTGTAACATACCTTCATCACTGTATATGGGCTTTTGTTTTATTTCTTCCTTACTTTCTGGTACTGTAAGGCACTCCAGGCTCTTGTGTATTTCTTGTGCCTGCCCTAGGACCAGTCATTTTCCCAAGAAGCCCTAGTTTCTTTTATTGGAGCATTTTATTGGAAACCAAGATCTTGGCACCAGGTATGGCCACTGCTCCTGGTATATCTTTGCTTCTAGGCCTTCTCAGCTGACAGACCAAGGAAATACATGTGTACATAGCTTTACACATAGATGTATCTACAAATATTTCACAAGTTCATGCTGATGTCTCCAATTCTAATCATCACTACATGATGATTCTAACCTTTTTCTCTTGTCTGCCTGCAACTTCCTTTTTGCTATCCATTTACTTAGTTGTTCAGTTCTGGTATATATATATATATTCTTTAGCATTGCTAACCTGTACCCCATGGGAAATAATTTTATCAGCTAAAGTATGGAGTTTATGTACATTCCCATGGGCCCTACTCATTTCTAATATTACTTAGTTCGGCACCTCTTTTTACCCCTTCAGTAAAGTTGTTCCAGATTTGCAATACAGTTAGATTCTTTTGTCATATTGTGCATTCCATACTGGGACTTTCTGAGCACCTAAATGATGTTTAACATTTGCATATATTAAGTTTATTTTTTGTGCTGTAAAGTTCTATGGGTTAAAAAATGCATAGTGTCATATTTCTAATTTTATAGCACCATGAAGAATAGTGTCCCTGCCCTAAATATGCTTTGCGCTTCACCTATTTAGCCATCCCCTGCTTCTAAACCCTTATCAATGACTGATCTGCTTACTGTTATTATAGTTTTTATTTTTCCAGAATATCATATAAATGGGATTATACATATGTAACCTTTTCAGACTGCTTTCTTGGATTTAGCAGTATGCATTTTAGGTTCATGCATGTGTGGCTTTCTAGCTCTTTTTTTTTTTTTTTTAAAAGTTCCTTAATAGTATTCAATTATATGGATGTATTATGGTTTATTTATCCATGTACCCATTGAAGGTCACCTTGGTTGCTTCCAGTTTTTGGCAATTATGAATAAAGCTTCTATAAACACTTGCATGCAGGTTTTATGGGGATATACATTTTCATATTAGTTGACTAAATACTTAGTATTATAATTGCTGGATTATATGGTGAGATTACATTCAGCTTTCATAAGAACTGGTCAAAATGTCTTCCAAAGTGTCTGTACCATTTTGCATTCCCATCATTAAAGAATAAGAGTTCCTGTTACTTCACATCTTCGCCAGCAATTGGTATTATCATTTTTTTCCTTTTGGATTCTCATCACTCTAATAGGTGTATTGTGGTATTTCACAGTTTTAATTTGCATTTCCTTGGTGACATATGATGCTGACCATCTTTTCATATACTTAACTTTCATCTGTTATCTTCTTTGGTTCAGATTTAAAAACAGTGTGTTACTCTAAGGGAAGAGTTAAAAGAGGTGATATGGCTGGGGAATATGGCAGGGAGACAGCTTATGTGCTAGTTTTGACATTGCATTTGCATAGCAAGATATGTTTTATTTAGGTTTGAGGAGAGGGGAGAGAAGTAGCAAAAACCTCTGAGAAATACCTCTTGGACTCCCAACTGATTAGGACATTAGTTATTCTTAAAAACCTCAAAATATTTTGGCATTCTTATTTATATTTAATATTTATAGTGATTTAATATTTATTTAATATTATAGTTATTATACAAACTGTATGTAAACAATTAAACCTTTTTAAAAATCCTATTTTTGTTCAGTTTGCGTTCAAGTACTTTAAAAGTGGACATTTTATCAGAGATAATGTTATATCTGTTTACTATACTATATCCATGGCTATATGATTCTTTACACTGTGCTATCCACTCTTTCCTCGTAATATAGGATGAGGCGATAGTTTTGAGAAGGAAAAATCTAGATGCTGCTCTTTAGGGATAAACTGATAATCAAACTACAGTTTTAAAGATACCCAAAGAACCTACATATATACCTGTTTTAAATCAACATCTTTCTCCAACCTGTAGGATGGAAATACAGTTGTATTCTCTGTGAGCCTCATAAGAAACAATTAACTCTCCCTGTTCAAGGATCTAATCGTCTTAGAGCCCTTTGAGGAATCTAGATTAATGGAGGTTAGTTACTCAGAGAATTGCAAAACATAGGAAATCCAGCTAGTGAATGTACAGCTTGGGTCCAAAAGCTAAAATGCTGTCTCAAGAGGCAAAAGCAAACAAAGAAATATCCACAGATGTGGTAAAATACTGATGATGTAAGTTTCCTGTTGTGTTTTTGGCTTTGCAGATGCAGTGTGGGTTTACATTTAAGTGCATCAATTATATCAGCTTAAAGTATAGATTATGGAGAAATCTATGTCCATTGTTACTGTTCAATGGTTTCCATATTCCTTCCTGATCCTGCTACCTATACTCATCAAAATACTATGCTGGCTTTCACCTGTGCAAAGTCATTCCTGAAAGCAGTTATTTTCCATTCCAGCATTTAAATCACACACATTGACCTGAAACGTAGAATTAAAATTCTATCAAAAACAATTGCTGCAATTTTATAAAGTAAAGCTCAGCTCACATCCTCTTGGGAGGGTCAAGATTAGTTGTGTGGCCTCAAGGAAGAAGAATCTGAAATGTAGGAGTGATGAGATACCTGGTGTCACCCAGGATTAAATGAAAGGACTGCTGTGGGGACTAAGGTTTCTCTGAGGAAATTGAGGTCGTCTTGCCTGAACCAAGCTCAGCCAACCCAACTGAATTTATTTCTTCTAAATCCACTGACAGATATTGGCTTGGGCATACCCAAGACGAAACTTACCTTTCCAATATCTGTTATTTATTATAAGAGCTTGATGAGCAAACTAATAGTAAACACAAGATTTTGGAGACCAAACTAACAGGTGAGCTGCTTGAACAAAGTTTTAAGATAGGAAAACTATCAATCATATAGTATTGATTCAATTCATAATTCCTAGCTAAAGGCTAATGTGCAACTTGGCCACAGGAGACATCTGACACCACTTATTAGTTTTTACCTTGGTACTGACATCTTAGAGAGTCAAAGGATTGCTTGTTTTAGATTAGTTTGGATGCCATGTACCAGCAGAAGTTTACAAAATTTGGAAATGTATATAGAATTTTTGTTATCAGACAGCGACTGGGCCTGGAGTGGGTCTGCCTCTGGCCCTCTGGTAGTATGTGGGTTTTCAGATCGTGCAGGAAAGATTTCACAATGAGTCCAGGTGATTTTTGAGAGTATGCTTATTACAACTGGGGACAGTAAAACAAGGAAGGGCTTAAGATAGAAGAACCGACGACACAGGACTGCTCTGGCTTCCTAGAGATCCAGAGGAAAAGGGGGCTTTGGAGACAGGCTCAGGGTGGTAGCCTGGAACGAGCTGCCACTCCTCGCTGCTCCCTGCATTGCAAGACTTCTGGGGACCCTTAGAGATAGAGAGAAAGGTCTGGGCGTGCTCTAAAGGGAGTGTGCCACTGGGTCCTTTGTCTTGAGGCTTTCTGTCTTTTTGTAACCCCTGGGAATCCTAGGGGAGGGTCTTAACAGAATATTCATTAGCTTCCCAGGTGTGTCCTTCAATATTTTCATTTACTAAAATGTGTGTAAAGAGGTGTCAGGGTTATTTTCTGGTTAAACTTGTTTTTTCAAGAATATTATCAAAGAGGGACTGGGACCAAGGCCAGTCTGCTCTGGGACGGTCTGGAAAATGTAAGCCATTTGCTCCTAAGTGTCCTTCGTTAGGGAAGATAAAACCTTGGGATTTATGAGCTGACTATAAATTGCTCAATATTTTTGGCCCTGGTTAATTATTTTGTCTCAGTTTCCCTTATTTCACTTGTCAAGGAATTTCCCTAGCTGCTTACTATCCTGCCTCGTTTTTCTTGTGCCAAATAGGGTCCTTACAATTAATTATCATTTACAATTCCACTCATTCCAAAAAAAAGAAAGAATTTTAACCCTAAAAATGAAAGACATGCTTTCAGGATCAAGGTCAGTTCCCCAAACTGAATAACTTCAGCATTATAAAAACGTGTGCTTTTCCTCCTCGGTTATTTTTGTCGTTGTTGTTTTTGTTTTGAGTTTTCCTTGGGCTGACACAGCTTGAGGACCAGTGTCTAAGACTCTCTGTGACTGAGACGTTTAAGTGACCTGACCAGGATAGTCTCACATAGCTACACCGAAGTATGGTGACAGTCAGTTATCATTTTTTAAAGATAATCCTAGAGGATGCCCAAAGAGGAAAAAGCGTTTTTGTCCCCTCTAATCTGTGGTTTCACTTTCCACGGTTTCAGCTCCCCTCGGCCAATTCAGGTCCAAAAATATGAAATGGAAAATGTCAGAAATATACAACGAATACATTTTAAATTGCACATCTTTCTGAGTGGCATGATGAAATCTCACGCAGTCCTGTGCTGGGTGTGACTCATCCCTTTGTCCAGGGTCTCCATGCTGTCCACGCTCCCCCGCCCCTTAGTCACTTAGTAACCATCTCAGCTACCAGATCACCTGCCAGATATCACAGTGCTTGGGCTCAAGTCACCTGTATTTTACTTAATAGTGCCGAGGAGAAGCCGTACAGCGCAGCCTTTAAATGAAATGGTGAGTAAAGTACAATAAAATATTTTGACAGAAAAGAGTGAGAATCGTTCAAATAACTTTTATTATAGTTCATTATTATAGTTCTATTTTATTATCAGTTATTGTTGTTAATCTCCTTAGTATGCCAGATGTAGAAATTTAACTTTATAACGTGCATGTACATATTGAAAAAAACATAATATGCATAGAGTTTGTTACCATCTCCCTGTTCAGGACTCCACCGGGGATCTGGGAACATACCCTCCGTGGATAAGAGGAGACTGCTTTATAGTTCCGGGAAGGACTGGCTGGGAAATAAAGTAACAGTGCTTTGTGAAAGCAGTGATCAAAGTGAGTACATTTCAATCTTAGTTGACACATATAAAGGATAGCAGATCAGTTCACTTGTTTAATTAAAAATAACAACTCTCAATGAGAAAAGGGTTAATTTTTAAAAATAGTTCAATTTATGATAAGCTGTGCAAGGTTCATACTAACAACAAATTATTTTGGAATGGTATCTTCAGAGTCACCTCTGCATGATCTCACTTCTATGTAAATATAAAAAAAACCAAACTTACAAACAAACAACACCCAGACTCATACATACAGAGAACAGGTTGGTGGTGGCCGGAAGGCAGAGGGGCGGGGGAGAGAGGAAACTGGCTACAGGGATCAAGAGGTACCAACTTCCAATTATAAAACAAGTAAGTCACGGGGGTGTAATGTACAGCCTGGGGAATACAGTAAATAATAGTTTATTAGCGTGATCATTTCACAGTGAATATAAATGTACACGTGAAAGTAATATAACAGTGTGTGCCAATTACACTTCAATAGAAAAGTAAATAAAAATAAAAATGTATAAAGAATATGTGAGCTGTTTGCATGATGAGAGCTCTACTTTCTGCCTTGTTTTAGCTGCTTGAAACAAGATTTTGTTGTCAGCTGCAGGAACACCAACATAAAAAGCAGAATTTGTGTGCTTTGTTGGTTCGCATAGATCATCATCGAGGGCCGTGAGCAACGTGCAGCTGTTCGTTCACTGCATGAGGAAAGCAAATGTTTTTGCTGTGCTATGAGTGTGTGTGCTTAGACCTTCCTAACTTGCTCCTTTCAGAATAATTTCCCCAGAGTCAAATCCCAGCCAGCTGCAGCCTTTACGTACCAAGGTGGGCACAAATGCTAGCCAGAGGCTTTTCCCGAAGTTGTGAAAGGTTCTCGGGCACTGTACTGGCTGGCTCAAGTATGTAATTATGCAGGCTCTCCTATCAAAACAGCTGTCCTTAAATTTTCCATCCAAAACACCTCCCCTTTTATTCAAAATCAGGGGATAATTGGAAAAGCAGCATCATAAGATTCTGGCTTTTAAAAAGAAAATAAAGTTGTTTAAAGGCATGCAAATTATGTTGTTTATTTTTATTTATTTTTTCTCTTGTAGTAGTTTTGCACTCTTGCCTTCCCCGCTTGGCTGTTTCTGTTTGGCATCTACATCTGTTTTGTTTCAGTTCTAAGATGCTCTTTTACTCCAGCAAGAACAGATTCTTCTCTTACTTATTGTGCCAGAGATGACATGGGGAACCCTCATTATCTATGTAATTGGGTGAAATTATAGCAAAATAAAATGGATTTTCCTGGATAAAATTTACATCACTGAAAACAGAGCATTTTATCTCTAAGATAAATAGCACCATCTTTTTTTTTAACTGCTGCTTTGCAATTCCTATGAAAAACAAAATCAAAATGAATCAAAAAGAAAAATCGATTCTGTCTCTTTTCAAAGTGGTAAATGTATGTGTCAAATCTCCTAAGAACTTTAAATGGTTTTTATTAGCATTTAAAAAAAATTCAGATGTAATTTGTACATTAAGTAATTCAGTTTCCTAAGGAGTTTGAATAATTAAAAAGGCACCTGCTGATTTTCTCCACTAGAGTAAAAAAGTATTTTAATAATATACAAACAGCGAAAACTGAAAAAGAAAGATGTAAGTGGATGAATCATTTTAACTAACCAATTTATTGATTTTCAAATTTCAAGCTTATAATTGCACTTATACCAAGTCATGCCACCCATTCGTTAGAGATAGATGACCTTAGTGAGAAATTAGCTATATTGTTGTTTTTAAGTGTAACTGAATATTAGATGCTTCTCTTCTCCCTCCTGATCTGGCTGTTCAATATCCCTTTGGGAGACCTAAACTCCAGTTGACTCCCTGGATTACCTATGGAATTGGGGTGCAGGCTAGCTAGCATGAATAAATGATCCACAGATAAGCTCGGGACACTTTAACTTCCATCTCTCCAATCCTCCCACCTCCTCCAAATTATTCCAGAGTCATTGAGATGCAGCTAAATGTGCTGAGTATGTTATTTTTCCATCTCCTACTTTGACTTGTTACTTTAACAGAAATCTAGAAGAAATGGAACGGTCATTGTGAGGCATGAGGAAAGAGCCACTGGATTTAACTCCTCAGCATTAAGTAAGCATGGCTGAATTTGCCCTGCAAACCATTTTTTTTAACCTTCAACAAATTATACCCTATGTACCGGTGAGACTGGTCCTGACCTTTCCCCATGCTGAATAACTGCTCAGAACTTGACTGAGACAAAGGGTCCAGCTGCTGCATGGGCCAGCTTGCATGGCACAAGCAGGGTTATTAGCATCTTTCCCCAGTGGTTGCTTACCTAAGCCTGGAGACAGCTGTCCTGTCCATCATCCTAAGCACTTTGGACACAAGGATTATTCTCACCTCATTCTGTGGTAGAGCTGAGGCTGGAGGAGACTGTGCTTTGGTGGTTCATTGTACCAACTGAGAGAATAGAAACATGACTGAACACCTGAAAATTTGGCTCCTGGCCACTAATGGCTTTAATGAGACAGGCCCTCATTTCTCTTTGGGATCCATAACGATGGCCAGACCATATTTGTTAGTTTTTATGCGCTGCTCAGTTCTTTCCGTGAAAAGCATTCTATGTGCGGTTAGGGGTGGCTGGATGGGTAAAAAGAAACTCTGTTTAAAAAATTCCAGTGTCCCGGGGTGTAAAGTACAGCATAGGGATCTAGTCAACAATGTTGGAACAACCATGGATGGTGTCATGTGCGTCCTGGAGATATCAGGGAGATTGCTTTATAAAGTATATGATTATCTGACCACTGGGCTGCACACCTAAAACTAGTACAAAATAATATTGACTGTAAACTGTAATTGAAAAATAAAAAGAAGAGCCTAAAGTATTAGGAAGAATAACTAAGGCATCTTTTTAAAAAGAAAGAAAATTCTAATGTACCTCTAGCTATTTTTTCTAAAGTTTGGACTATCCTGAATATAGGTATTATTTCTACTTGTTTTGAAAATCAAGTAGCAGATCTAAAATAAGAGCCCTTCAGTTGATTTCTTTGTAAATAGTTTGTAAATTCATTTAGTGTATTATCTTTTCATAACAAAAGAACCATTCTAATTTCTCTGGTTTTAGGGGAAAATAGACTTGACCATCTATAATTTAAACCTTCAATATCTAAACACCAGGAGGTGCTATAAGATAACATTGAAAAATATATTCCCCCATTTCCCCTCCCCCGACAGATATACAGTTTTGAAATTCTAGTTACATAAAATTTATTAACAAAACTGCTTTCTCTGAATGGTCCTCCTCAAAGTCCAGATTCTGAGGAATCCAGAATAGCAGACCATCCTCAGATCTAAAGGACTCTCAAGGAAGGACTAGTCAAGACTTCAGGAATATTAGTAAAGATTTACAGAGAGACCAGTTCTGTGTGGCTATAACTAGAAACTATGGAAGCATAGTAATTAAAGAATATTGATACTGTTTTTTATTTTTGTGCAACACAGTTTAAAATGCAATCAGAAAACCATATAAGATAGTCACTTGATATTCTGGAAACCTTGGGTTAACTCTGGCTTGTGTCTTTGTTCTTCCAACCACTTATCAGGTAAGGCTATGAATACAACCTTTTCAGGTACTTAGTTAAAGAAAAATTTATTTGTATTTTTCTAGTGAACTAATAGCATCATCTCTTGGGGGAAGCATCCTAATAAGCAATTTAAAAAAATTATCAGCTTCACTGAGATATAACTTACTTAACATGAAACTACAATTTTAAATGTACAATTTGATGAGTTTTGACAAATGTGTATACTATAGTCATGTAATCACCACCAAAATCATGATATTGAACATTTTTTTTCTCATATTTTTCTGAAGTGAGACAGACCCCTGAATATGCCCAACCAGGATCCACCCGGCAAGCCCACTAGGGGGCGATGCTCTACCCATCTAGGGCATTCCGCCATTGCAACCAGAGCTATTCTAGCACCTGAGGTGGAGGCCATGGAGCCATCCTCAGTGCCCGGGCCAACTTTGCTCCAATGGCGCCTTGGCTGTGGGAGGAGAAGAGAGAGAAAGAGAGGAAGTAGGGGTAAGAGTGGAGAAGCAGATGGGCGCTTCTCCTGTGTGCCCTGGCTGGGAATCAAACCTGGGACCTCCACATGCTGGGCTGACGCTCTACCACTGAGCCAGCCAGCCAGGGCCTAGAACATTTTTATTTCTCTAAAAAAAGGTCTTTTATGCCCTCTTTGAATTAATAATATCATACCATAACTTGGATGCTGGGAACCACTGATCTGTTCTCTGTAACTATACTTTTGATTTTTCTAGAATTTGATATTAGTCTTCCATGGACAGTGTTTTTTAAAAACTTCTTATACTGCTTTTAAGAGTCATCAATGTTGCATGTATTAGCAGTTTATTCCTTTCTATTAGAGTGGTGTTTTACTCTGTGGATGTATCTCAATTTGACCTATATTTGCAACTTGAATGTTTGGTCCTTTCTAGTTTGGGGACATGATGAATAAGGCTGCAATGAAGATTCTTGTTCCAGTCATTACATGGATATATTCTTTTCCTTTTCTCTCGAGAATCTGGGATGGCTGGAACATGTAGTAGGTATGTGCAACTTCTTAAGAAATAGCTGCAATATTTTCCAAAAACAATTGTATCATCTTATATTACCACCAATAGAGTATGACAGTTCCAAGTCCTCCACACTTCACCAACACTTGAGAGAGTCAGTCTTTTTCATTGTGGCCATTCATATGTTTTTAATGTTCAATTCTCTGACTAATAATACTGAGTATCTCTTCATATACTTACCTGACATTCAGGGTTAGGCAAATGTAGGTTTACAGTTATACGTACGTGAAACACAAAGTTTCTTCTTGTATTTTACTTTATTAATCATTGTATTATTTTCAAGAGAAATAATTAATTATATACATACTTTTGCCAATCCCTGAACATATATCTTCTTTGAAGTATTTTTCATACAAAATTTTTGTCAATTTTTAATGGAGTTGTGTTTTTGTATTACTCAGTTTTGAGAGGTTTTTTTATATATATATATGAAAAGATATAAATCCTTTATTAGGTTTATGTTTTGCAAACATTTTCTCCCAGTTTCTGGTTTGTCTTCTCACTCTTTTTTTTTTTTTTTTAGAGCAGCAGTTTTTAGTTTTTATTTATATAAAGTCTTCCTTACAATATTTTTTAATTATAATTTTTATTTATTTATTTTTATGGATCATACTTCCTGTGTCATTGCTGAGAATCTTTTCCTTACTCAAGATCAAAGATTTTCTCTGAAGTTTTTTCCTAAAAGTTACATAGTTTTAGGTATACATTAGGCCTGTGGTTATTTGTGTTAATTTTACATATAGTGTTAAGTTGGATCAAAGTTCACTTTTTATATGAATATCTAATTTTTCTAACATTCTTTGATAAAAAGAAGACTACCCTTTTCCCACTGACTTGTTTTTGTACCTTTATGAAAAATTAGTTGTGTGGGGGTTTATTTCTCGTATCTATAGTTATCTAATGACAAAATTCTCTACCTTTACAGCAATACCACAGTGTCTTGATTACTGTAGACAGGATCAGCTGCATAATTTGTGGGGTCCAGCATAAAATGAAAATATGGGCCCCTTTGTTAAAAAATTATTGAGAATTTCAGGGCATTTACAGCAGAGTATTAAGCACAGGGCCTTTCTGAGTAGCTTGCCCTGAATGCAGTGTTATAATATATTTTGAAATCAGGGTCAGGCAGTGTTAATATTACAGCCTTATTTTTCCTTTTCAAAATTGTTTTGGAGGCCCTGGCTGTTTGGCTCAGTGGTAGAGTGTCGGCCTGGCGTGCAGAATTCCCGGGTTCGATTCCCAGCCAGGGCACACAGGAGAAGTGCCCATCTGCTTCTCCACCCCTCCCCCTCTCCTTCCTCTCTCTTTCTTCCCCTTCCGCAGCCGAGGCTCCATTGGAGCAAAGATGGCCCCGGCGCTGGGGGTGGCTCCTTGACCTCTGCCCCAGGCGCTAGAGTGGCTCTGGTCGTAACAGAGCGATGCCCCGGAGGGGCAGAGCATCGCCCCCTGGTGGGCAGAGCGTAGCCCCCTGGTGGGCGTGCCGGGTGGATCCCAGTCGGGCACATGCGGGAGTCTGTCTGACTGTCTCTCCCAGTTTCCAGCTTCAGAAAAATACAAAAAAAAAAATTGTTTTGGATTGTCTAGGTTCTTTGTATTTCCATAGGAAGTTTAGAAACAGCTCATGAATTAAAAAAAAAAAAACCTGCTGGAATTTTTATTGGGAGTGCTGTAAATAAATCAATTTTGGGAGGATAGGTTTCTACACAATATTGAGCCTTCAGACCAATTTAGGGCTGTTCAGCTTGTTTGTTTTTCCCAAGTAAGCTTTGTAGTTGGTGCCTTTAAGGAATTTGTTCATTTCATCAACATTGTCAAATTTCATGGCATACAGTTACTCCTAATATTTTCTTATTCTCTTTTGCTATATATAGAATCTCTAGTGATAGGTCTTTCACCTCTGGTATTGGCAATTTATATCTTCTTTTCTTGGTCAATCTGGTTAGAGTTTTATTGATTTTCTCAAGGACTCATCTTTTGGTTTCATTGCTTTTTTATTTTATTGTGCTTATGTTTTTATTTTATTGATTTTTTGCCACTATTTGTATTATTTCTTTCATCTATTTACTTTTCATTTAAATTCCTCTTTCTTTTCTAATTTCTTAATGTGGAAATTGAGTTTGATTTGAACCCTTTCATCTCCTCTAACACAGGTGTTTTGTGCTATATTTCCACTCCTAATTATTGCTTTAGTGGCATCCCACAACATTTTAAATGTTGAATTTGCGCTTTTATTCAGTGAAAAACAGTTGTTATTTAAAATTTTTTCTTCAAGTCCTAAGTTGGTTAGAAATGTGTTCATCTCCAAATATTTGAAAATATTTCAAAAATCTTTCCATTATTTATTTTTTATTTAATTTTATTGTTATCAGAGAACATTATTTGTATAACTTGAATTCTTTCAAATTTATTGGGATTTGTTTTATCACTGACACTGGCTTATTTTTGTAAATATTTCATATACACTTGAGAAAAGTGTTGTTGAGTGAAGTGTTTTTATCATTTTCAATAAGGGCAAGTTGATTGATGGTGTTGTTGAAGTCTTTTTTGTTCTTACTGCTTTTCTAGTTACCTTTTTCTATCAATTTATAAAAATATCCACTTATAATTGTGGATTTTTCTATTTCTCCTTGCAGTTCTACCAGCTTTATCATCTTGCATTTTGAAGTTGTTATTACATGCAAAAACATTTTGGCTTGTAATATCTTCCTGAACTATTTAACTCTTTAACAATATGAAATTACCTTCTTTATCCCTGGTAATATTCTTTTCTCTAAAATA
Organism: Saccopteryx bilineata; assembly: GCF_036850765.1. Classification (NCBI taxonomy): domain Eukaryota; kingdom Metazoa; phylum Chordata; class Mammalia; order Chiroptera; family Emballonuridae; genus Saccopteryx; species Saccopteryx bilineata. The sequence continues at coordinate 24,121,282 of NC_089495.1, forward strand.
TACTTTGTCTTTGTTCACAAAGACACTCCAGTATTTTTTTTATAAAATATTCTTTTTTATCCCTTTACTTTTTTTATCCTTTTACTCTGCTTATGTCTTTATATTTAAAGTATGTTTCTTATGGGTATGCAGCTGTGTCGTGTTTTTTAAATCCAACTTGACAATGTCTGCCTTTTAATTAGAGTGTTTAAACCCTTACATGTAATGTGATTTGATATGGTTAGGTCTCAGTCTTTTTCCTTGCCATTTGTTTTCTGGTCTTAGTTGTTCCTCTGTTGCACAATTTCTGCCTTCTTTTGGATTAACTGAACATTTCTTATGATTTCATTTTGTATTCTTTCTTAAATTATTAGCTTCAACTTTTGTTTTAATATTTTAATGGTTGCTTTAGGTTTTATTTTATACATCCTTAAGGGATGTATAAGTGATATATTCAGTATAAATGATATATCACTGAATGTATAGTATAAAACCTTATAATATTACCTCCTTTTCTTCCATTCATTATACTATTGGGATCATGCATCTTTGTATATGTTATAAACACCATAATACATTGTAATTATTTTGGTTTAAATAGTCAATTATCTTTTAAAGAGATGTAAATAATAAGAAAAATATCTTACACATCTACCCATACATTCCCATTTCCAATGTTCCTTCCTTTCTGTAGCAGATCCATATTTCCACTGATATCTTTTGACATATCTTGCACTGTGGGTCTGCTGGCGATGAATTCTTTCTTCTTTGTACATACAAAAATGTCCTTATTTTGTTATCATTTAAAAAATTATTTTTTCTGGTTATAGATTTCTATGTTGGCAATTTGATTTTTGCTTTCAGTTCTTTACCAGTTACTGCATTCTTGTCTCACTTGCATTGTTTACCAAAGGAAGTCTGCTATCATCATTTACCCACTATTTGTATAATGTATTATTTTCTTTTTGCTGTTTAAAGATTTTTTTTCTTATCACTGGTTTTGAGGATTTTGATTATAGTGTACCTTTATGCCAATTTCTTCCTGTTTCTTGTGCTTATACTGTAGTTGATTGAGCTTCTTGAATCTTTGGGATTATCATTCTCATTTAAGTTGAGAAAATATTTAGCCATTATATTTTGTATCCTGCAATCTCTCTTCACTCTTTTAGAGAATTCAACTATATGCACATTAGGCTACTTGATGTTTTCCTACAGCTCACAATTTTTTTTTATTTTTTAAATTCTTTTTTTTAATAAATTTTTATTAATGTTAATGGGATGACATTAATAAATCAGGGTACATATATTCAAAGAAAACATGTCTAGGTTATCTTGTCATTAAATTATGTTGCATACCCCTTGCCCAGAGTCAGATTGTCTTCCATCACCCTCTATCTAGTTTTCTCTGTGCCCCTCCCCCTCCCCCTAACTCTCTCCCTCCTTTCCTCCTGCGTCCTCCCTCCCTCCACCCCTTCTTTCATTTTAGTTAGTTTCTACTGCAATGTAATTAAGTTCACCAATCTTTTCTTCTGCAATGTCTGATTTGTTGTGAATCTTATCTAGTGTTTATTTCATTTTAAACATTGTATTTTTATCTAAATATTTAATTTGGGTTATTTTTATATATTCTGTTTCTCTACTTAACTTTTTGTATGCATGAAATATAGTTATAATACCTGTTTTAATGTTCTTGTCTGCTAATACTAACATTTGGACCAGTTCTGGATTGATTTCGAATATTTTTTTCTTATTATCATGCTTCATATTTTCTGTTTCTTTGTATAAACTTTGCGAAATCTCTGTTAATCTTTGATCAGATGTTAGACATTGTAATAGTATGTTTTTCAATTCTGGATATTTTTATATTTTTATCAGTATTCCTTTTCGTCTTTTGAGAGAGAAAGAGAGCGACTGAGGAGACTAAGACAGCAAGGAGGAAGAAAGACGAGAAGCAACTCCTGGTTGCGGCACTTCAATTGTTCACTTATTGTTTCCCGTGTGTGCCTTTACTGGGGGCTCCACCTGAGCCAGTGACCCCTTGCTTGGGGTCATGTTTATGATCCTGCACTCATGCTGGTGAGCCTGCACTCAGGTTGGTGACTTTGAGGTTGCAATCCTGAGTTCTCAGCATCCCAGGTGGATGCTCTTACCAGTATTCTTGAGCTTTGTTGTGGGATGCTATAAAATTACTCGGAAACAGTTTGGTCTTTTTGTATCTTGCTTTTAAGGGTTGCAGAACCAACATAGCATTTATGTCTAGGGCTATATATTTTTCACCAATGAGGCAAAAAGCTTCTGTGAACTCTACCCAATGCTCTGTGAATTATGAAGTTTTCAAGGATGGCTAGTGGTCACAAACACTATTCCCAGCACTGTGTACATGATGTGCTCTTTCCTCTAATCTTTTTGGATGGCTTTCTCTGGACTCAGGTAATTCTGTCTCCTGCATGCACTGACTAGTGCTCAGGGAGGATGCTCTGTGGACTACTAGGGTTCTCTTTCTGTTCAGCATTTTCTTCTCCAATACCCTTTCCTGCAAACTCTAGCCACTGTAATACCCCCAGATTCTCAGCTCCATCTCTACCCAGGTTGTCTACCAGGCTTTGCTTGGGTTCCTTGCCTCAGTTCTGTGGCCTCAAGGCACTGACTGTACCTAGGACAGTCATATGGGTTACATAGTTTGCTTCTTTTCTCTCTATGATCACTGTCCTTCATTGAATGATATCCAGGATTTAAAAAACCATTGTTATATATATTTTGTTTGTTTTGCTTTTATTTTGTTATTTCAGGTTGGAGGTTAAATCTAGTCTCTTACACTTCATAATTTTTTTAAACATCACTTCTTACTTAAGTTCAGATATGTACTTATTTTTTGCTCTCATTAAAGGTCAGGTACTCTATTTTCTTAACTACTTCTGGTAAAAACAAATGAATGAATAATTAAATCAAAAGTATGGTCTAAAGGAGATGATGACAATGAACATGGAAATATTGAAGCTTTCTATAATGAACCATCAAGTCTCTTAACTTAGAGTTGTTCTATGTTAATCATTAGTAGCTTTATTCTAAAGATCTTGAAGCTTTTTACTGATACTTGTCCACTGTTTCTTATAGTACTTGAGGGTTTCTTCTCCTTGGATTGCAGAAGAGAAAGTATACCATTTTAAACTTTCAAGAATATTTTGTTTGTATTACCAAATCAATGAAAATATTGAAGCTTTTCAATTCTGGAAATATTGAATATGTATATAGGATTAAAGAATTTAATTTGTTCTGAATAGTTTGGTAATAGTTATGAGAATCATAATTTAGATCTAAGCTCTTGATATTTACTTTTTATCAGTTCTAAAAGGTCTCTCTACCTCATGTTAATTATACAAATTCTCTGACAATAATTGAACCAGTAATTTTTAAAAAAATATTCAACTTTTAGTTTTATCACTCTTAGTTTCCAATATCACAAGTGTTATTTGGGCCCTGGCCAGTGGCTCAGTGGATAGAGTATTGGCCTGGCAGATGGACGTCCCAGATTTGATTCCTGGTCAGGGCACACAGGAGAAACAACCATCTGTGTTTTCCCCCTTCCTCTTCCTCTTCCTCTTCCTCTTCCATGGTCAATGGCTTGATTGATTCAAGTGTGGCCCTGGGCTTTGAGGATAGCTCCATTGGAGCACATCAGCTTCAGGTGCTAAAAATAGCTCAGTACTCGAGCATCAGCCCAAGATATGGTTGCTGGGTGGATTCTGGTTGGGGCACATGAAGAAGTCTGCCTCACTATCTCCTTTCCTCTCATCTAAAAAAATTAATTAAAGAAAAAGAGACGTCTTATTTGATTTACAGTGTAACAATATCTATAACCACAATAGTTCAGTTCTGATAAATTTTTATTTTACTTAAAAATATTGGTACACAGTAAATTTTAAGTATTATAAAATTATCCCTTTCACTTTCTTTGTCTATCTAACTATTGGAAAGTTTTTATAGAAGTATTATACCCACTGTTTAGCACCTGCTCTTTTCCATTAACATATTTTGATGATGTTTCTCTATTAACATTTATAACATTTTTAATTGGTACAAATTTGTTTTTATGTGCATGTATTATAATTTATATAATCAGTTCCTTATTTATGTTTTAAGTAACATTTTTACCCAGCTAAAAATATTAGCATCAGTTACACCTATTTTATATTCAATATTAAACCTTTTAGGATTTGTAATTTTGTTTACTGAAATTTTCAAAATTTTTTTGGACCACTTCAGCCGGCGCATGTAGATCATAATTTTTTTTGGCCATGATAAAGTATAAAAGCTTTTAAAAGTCCATAAAAGCAGCCTCTACAGCAGCTTCTCTTGGCAAAGCCCAGCTCAAAACAAAGCCAATGGGTCTTTTCAGCCTCACTGCACTACCTTAGAAATGGTGAGCTGTCAGCATCCTTCCTGTCCACGCTGCAGAGGAGTGCCTCTGTCATATGCGGCTGGTGGGGTGTAATAGTTTGGCATAAATGAATACCGGCAATGGGTTCTAGTTTGGTGGCCAAACATGAAAAAAAAATTTGAATTTATAATTATCCATATTTGTAAATTTCAGGGTTTTTGAAATTGATGTCCATTGTGTCAAATGAAGCATAATGTTTTCTAATGCAAGGTTTAGGATTACTGAAATATTTCTGATGCTATTTTGCAATGGGACTTTATAAAGGAACATTTTGAAAAAAGAAAACCATAAAAGAAGAAAGGAAGCTCACTTTGTAAAGATATAAATATACCACACATTTAACACTTTTTCTCCTAAGAGCTGCTTCCTTAGATATTACCAAATTAACCATCATCGCAGCCATGAAAGAGTAAAGTTGATGAAGGAGTCACAGGCGTCTGGAGGCTCCCCATTTTCTTTCAGGAGAAAAAGAAGGACAACTAATGTTTATTGCTCACCTCCCTTAGGAAAATCACTTACCATACATTGTCTCTTATAAATCTTAAAAACAATAGTGTGAAGGAGGAATTATTAGACCTGAGGTTCAGGGGTTCAATTAAGAGTTTGAACAAGTTCATATAGCTAGCAAGTGACAGTTAGATTTGAACCTAGATCTGTGTTTTATCAAATTTGTGCCTTATTTTCTCCAGAAAGAAGATTTTTCCCACTATAGGGTACTTCCTGTATGCACAAGTATGTGCGTGTGTCTGTAGACTAGCTCTGGAATTCTCAAACATGATTAATGAAATAAAAAGAACATTATTAATGAAAGAAAAAGTTCACATATCTGCATTTATTTTTGAAGAGGAAACTAAATAAATTTTAAACTGAGTGTGAGCCCACTACATTGTAGTCTCTACTATTCTATTTGCAAAAATTGATGGGGGATGGAGGCCTGACTATGAATTTGATCTCTGACAATTTAGAGAAAAGCACATTTAAAAAAATATGTAATTTTGCCTGACCAGGCAGTGGCACACTGAATAGAGAGTTGGCCTGGAACACAGAGGATCCAGGTTCGAAATCCCAAGGTTACTGGCTTGAACCTGGGCTCATCTGGTTAGAGTGTGGGCTCATCCGGTTTAAGCATGAGGTTGCCAGCTTGAGCGTAGGATCATAGACATTACCCCACGGTCACTGGCTTGAGCCCAGAGTCGCTGGTTTGAAGCTCAAGCTTGCTGACTTGAGCAAGGGAACACTGGCTCAGTTGGAGCCCCCTCGTCAAGGCACATATGAGAAAGCAACCAATGAACAACTAAAATGCTGCAACAAAGAACTGATGCTTCTCATTTCTCTCCCTTCCTGTCTGTCTGTCCCTATCTGTCCCCATCTCTGCCTCTCTCTCTGTCCTTCTTGCTAAAAAAACACACAACATAATCTTTCTTTGGTTGTCACTGAAACTTGAAAGAAGAGAGGAGGGTCCTAGCAAAATGGAAACACAGTGTAAATAAGGGTGGATTTGCTAGTAAAAGGTTTCCTGTGGGCAGAGCTGAAGGTACATTTTGTGGAACAGCAATGTCTCACATAAAACTCAAAGTGGTTTCATTTTCTGTATTGATTTATTTTTTTCATCATTAACCCTTCGGTTAACTTTTTAAATACATAATAGCTTTGTGCTGCTTTTCTTTTGGGTAATGAGGAATGGATGATGTCCAAGGTAGGGCAAAATAGTAAGAAAAAGGGGTAGCAGCAGCCACAGGAGGCTAGACAGTGGGTACCAATCAGGAATTAAGCAGGGGCAGTAATTTAAAGGGAGCGGTAGGGGGATTTGACCTCTCTTCCACTGCCCATGCTGCTCTGCTGTGAGACTCCTTGGTAATATTAGACACTACACTTCTCATGGTAGGTAGTAAAGGAATTGGGAATTCCATGAAGGAGGCTGGAAGACTTGGGACATTTGATTTCAACAATTCTCATACCCGACTGGCTTTCTTGTTTTACCATTTGGATAGTTAGAAGGTGCCCCATAAAAAGATTTCTGTAGTTACCCTCGGCTGTGATAACTCATCACATTGTTGACAACTAGTGCCTTATAGGACTTTATTCTTTCCTTTTCATTCTGGGCGGGGGGTATGTATGCAGATGGTAGAATGTTCACACATAGAAAGAGGCTTTCTTACAAGGTGTTTAAAATTCCTAACGAACACGTAGTTTTCCGAACAATCTCACTGGTGTAAGAAGGCTGAGACTGAAGCGCAACGAGGGACCTTACTGCAGCGGAAAGTGGAGTATAGCACCGCGGCAGAGGCGGGATGACCTGGGACCGGCCAGAGGGGGCAGCAGCTGTTGCCATCTCCTTGTGAGCTGGTGTTTGTTTTCCTAGTGAAGTGATGGGTGGAACATCAACGTTAACAAGATTAAAGAAAATTTTCATTTTACTTTAAGTTAAATTCAAATAATATACTCAATTTTTTTATTTTTATTTATCCATTTTAGAGAGGAGAGAGAGAGAGAGACAGGGGGGAGGAGCTGGAAGCATCAACTCCCATATGTGCCTTGACCAGGCAAGCCCAGGGTTTTGAACCGGCGACCTCAGCATTTCCAGGTCGACACTTTATCCACTGCGCCACCACAGGTCAGGCTATATATACTCAATTTTTTAAAATAGCTCTTAAAATGCTATTTTAAAAATGTTAATGCTTTAGTTATCTATTTATTTGAGCCTCTCTAAATTAACTCTTCATATTAAAAATTCTTAAGTAGATTATTATCTTTTTATTTTATTTATTTATTTGTCTGCTTCCCAAGAGCAAAATAGTCTTAGTCATTATTTTTTCTTTAATAAAGTCTCCTCTGGACTGCCATTTATGAATCTCAATTTAAACAACCTTTTCTTAATGCTTGCAACTATAAAACATAATACTTTATATTGTTTTTCTGGCTTTTAAAAAGTAAATTACTGCAGTTGTTTCCTGGTCCAACCATTCATTAGAAACTAAATTGACAATACAAAACCATTTGAATATTTAGAGCATTTTTATCATCCTAATGTAAGTAAAATATCAATAAATCCTTACACACCCCCTTAAGAGAGTTGGCTTTGTCATAATTCAGAGCATGAATTTTGAAATGAGATGTCTGGGTTTGAATTCCATCGCCATCACTTACCAGCTGTGTGAAATTGGACAGATTCCTTAATCTCCTGTTATATGGTTACCTCATCTGGAAAATGGCAATTAAATAGCATGTCCTTTTCTTAAAAAAAAGAGACTTTATTTATTGATTTTACAGAGGGGTGGGGGGACTGAAAAGTATCAACTCATAGTTGCTTCACTTTAGTGTTTCATTGATAGCTTGCCATATGTGCCTTGACGGGGCAAGTCCAGGTTTTCCAACCAGAGGCCTAAGCTTCCAGGTCGACCCTTTATCCACTGCGCCACCACAGGCCAGGCACATAGCATGTCCATTATCTAGTAGTTGTTGTAAAGATTAAATGAGCTGATACACATGAAGCAATTAGAATAGTGCATGGGATACAGTTATTACTTAAAGTTGGAAAACAATGTTCAAAAACAAACCCAAGCAAAATTTAGCTCATGGTATTTAATATATTTTTAAGAGGTTTTAGAAAGAGAGGAAGAGAGAGCGAGAGAGAGAAACATTCATTTGTTGTTTCACTTATTTATACATTGATTGGTTGCCTTTTTATGTGCCCTGACCAGGGATTGAACCCATAACTTTCATATATGAGGATGACACTCTAACCAACTGAACTACCCAGCTAGGGCTAACTCAATATTTTTAACATTAAAAAAGAGTGAAAAGCAATATAGTATAATAGGTAATAGCAAAACACTATGTTGAAATCATCTCTATTTATACAGTGGTATGTAGATTTAAATTATCCTTGATGTTACCAGCACTATCCCAAATTGTAGATAATCGTTTAATTAAACATTTTTCCTCAGGCAGCATAAAAAGCCATGAATAATAAAATACTAAAGGTACAAGTATATAGGCATCATTATCATAGCATATATTTTATCATTTATAATTTTACTAATAGTATGCATATTTTTTAAAAACAACATTTTTTTTAGTGGAGGGTAGGCAGGGACAGACAGGAAGGGAGAGAGATGAGAAGCATCATTTCATAGTTGTGTCACCTTAGTTGTTCATTGATTGCTCTCTTGTATGTGCCTTGATGGGGGGGAGGTTCTAGCCAAGCCAGTGACCCCTTGCTCAAGCCAGTGACCTTGGGCTTCAAGGCAGAGACCTTTGGGCTCACGCCAGCAACCATAGAGTCATGTTTATGATCCCATATTCAAGACAGCTACCTTGGAGTTTCAAACCTGGGTCCTCAGCATCCCAAGTTGATGTTCTATCCACTGTATCACTGCCTGCTCAGACAAAAAACAAAACAAAACAAAAAACAACAACAAAAAAAACATATTTCTAAGGTAATTACATAAAATATTTTTATCCTTTTTACCAATATGAAGATATTTCTCTTCAATTTAATTCATCTTAAATTAAGGAAAACCAATAGGACACTTTTGCATAAGCTTGTGCTTAGCCTTTTTTAAAAATACCTGCTTCATCCTGTTGAGTTTCTTTCCATTTTAGGGGACTCAAATTTCTGAATGATAATCTATGATTTTTAGTAGTTTTTTAATTTCCAAAACAGAAGTACATTTTTTACTCCTCTCACTGCTGTCTTTGATATATCTGTGAGGTGAAAATGGGAAGAAGAGTTATTTTACACACATGGAAGCTATTTGAGAAACTTTAAATAGCCTGCTAAACCGCTAGCGAGCGTTGAGAATAGAGAGCAGCTTCTGTTTACAGATCCGTGATTCCTGGAGGGCAGCCTCGTTCTGGTCTGTGGAGGGCATATTCTAGGAGCCTTCCATGAGAGCACCCAGTCTCCTCCCCTTGAGCTTGGTCACAACGTGTGACTGGTTTCTAATCAATAAAATTTGGTAAAGGTGATGGCATATAATTAACCACATGCATGTGCTTACATTACATAAGATGGTAACACCTGTTTTGTGGGTAGACTCACTCTCGCCCTTGTTAACTTTGAAGAAATAGGCTGATATGTTGTAAAAAGTCCACATGGTAAGAACCATAAGCCCACAGTCTGGCAACTCACAGTCTTCTGAATATCACTAGTAGCCACGCGAGTGAAGAAGTGGATTCTCATCCAAGTAAACTTCAGATAAAACTACCTGGCTGACATCTTTTTTTCTTTCTTTCTTTTTTTTTCTTTTTTAATGAGAGAGACACACACAGACAGACAAGGACAGAGTGGGATGAAAACCATCAACTCCTAGTTGTGGCACCTTAGTTGCTCATTGATAGCTTTCTCATATATATCCTGATTGGAGGTCTCGAGCTGAGCCAGTGACCCCTTGCTCAAGCCAGTACTTTGGACTTCAAACCTTTGGGTTTGACGAGACCTCTGGACTCAAACCAGCAACCATGGGGTTATGTCTATGAGCCCACGCTCAAGCCAGTGACTTTGGGGTTTCGAACCTGGATCCTCAGCGTCCCAGGCAGATATTCTATTCACTGCATCACTACCTGGTCAAGCCCTGACTGACATCTTGATTTTAGCCTGTACCCAGCTAAGCTGTTCTCAAATTCCTGACCAAGAGAAACTGTGAGATAATGAATATGCTTTTTTAATGTACTAACTTTGTGGTAATAGATAAGTAGATGATGAACACAGATTCGGGTGCCAAGAGTTGGGTGATGTCATAACAAATATCTAAAAATGCAGGACTAACTTTGGAACTGGGTAGTGGGCGAGGGCTAGAAAATTTTGAGGAGCCTGGTATAGAACGCTTATATTGCCTGCAATAGATCGGTTATAGAAATTTGGACTTTAAGGATACTGCTGATAGAGTTCAAAAATAAGTGGGAGGAGGTGACTGAAAGTTGGAGAAAGAAGAGTCTTTATAATGTAATGGCAAAATTGTATCCTGCAACTATATAGAAAAAATAAATTATAAGACTCACTTATAGTTATCTAGCTAAGGCGATTTTCCTAGTTTCTTCCTCTTTGGGAAAATGCAAGAGGAGGAAGATACATGAAGTGAAGAATTGTCAAAAGGGAACAACCAGGGCTCAGCGATTTGGGAAACCCTCACTTCCTCAGAGGCCAAAGACACTGAGCTAGAGAAGTGGTTCCAAGCGCTGTCATAAGTGTAAGGAAAAGATGAAGGTGTGACTGTGTGACCTTTAGTTAAAACTTCAGACCAAATGACTAGGGTAGTATTCAGTTACAAGAGGGCTTTTTCAGGAGATTAAGATTGTACTTCATGCAATTGTGTGATCAAATGATGGACATCTGGGATACTTAAAGCACTGTCCTTTTGTCTAATGGAGTGAACTTCTGTAAAACTCACAGAAGGCCCATAAAGTAGTATGTGAGAAAATGGTTTTAGCAAAAACAATGTTAGCGTGGACTGAAAGAGACAAAGTAGAAAGTGAAAGAGGCTGTTGGACCCCCAAAATTCTACAGGCAAGAAGCAGGCTGTTTAAAAGAGCTTGTGAAATTAACATGTGTTAATTTTCACAAACAAATACAAGTGCATGCTTGTACACACACAGAAGGAAATGTCTTTTGTGCTGTAGTGACTTTTAGTCTGATAACATCTAAGGAAGCACTGTCAGCTTTTAGGAGAAAAATATGAAATGCATGCATTTGTGTTATTTTCAAGGTAATTGTCCTTTTCTTCTTTATCTTTATTTATTTATTTTCAAAATGTTTCTTTGATCAAGACCATTGCAAAATAGTATGAGAGGGCAAAGCCAAGAGCCCAGAGGGCATAAACAAGACACAAGAACAATTCTCCTAGTCTTTGAAATCTAATCAAAGAGGTCTCAATATTGGCCAGGATGATTTCTTCAGACCTTCTACTTCCTCCTTTCTGAGCAGGAAAGATATACTATACATATATATATATCTTTGTAGATGTATATCTGTTCGATCATTGTATGTTGGGAGTGTGTGTGTTGGGGAAAAAGATAACTTGTCTCTTAATCTGATGGGTTGACAGAACAAGCTAAAGAGCCACCATCACCTGGACCTAATAATCAGATTCCAGACTTTGTGCAGACACTGTAATGGGTTGGAACTGTGCAGGACCATGGGAGGGTGTCAATATATTTTGCACATGGAAAGAACATGAATCATTGTGGTTGGAGAGTGGACGGTGACAGACAGACTGTATGGCGTCCCCATGAGCCCCACCTCCCTCTATCTGTGACTGTGTAATCACTTCTTGTTGACTGTGGATGGGACTGTGACTCTGCTTCTAACCAGTAGAATATGGTATACGTGATGGATGTACATGATTACATGGATATGCATTTTATATAACATTGTAATCCCATGCGGAGACTTTCTCTTTCTTGCTGGTTTTTCAGGAACAAGTGGCCATGCTGTAAGCTGCCCATGAAGATGGTCACATGGCAGGAAACTGAGGGCAGCCTTTGGCTAACAGCTAATAAAAAACTGCCATCCTCAGTCCAGCAGCCTTTCAGGAACTGAATGCTGCCAACAGCCATGAGTTAGGAAGCATATCTTCCCCTACTTGAACCTCAAATGAGTGCAGTTCTGGCCAATACCTTGCTTGCAGCCCTGCAGAGAAGCCAGCTAAACTGTGCTCATGCTGCTAGCCACAGAATCTGTGCAATGATAAATGTGTGTTTTCTTAGGGTACAACGCTTGAGGTAGTAATGTTGCAGCAATAAAGAAATAACACACGGAATTTACTAAAATTTACACTCTATGATTGCAAATAATTTTTTGATATCCCCAGCACCTATAAATGTGTCTCAAATATATTCAGTAAGTATTCATAGGAAGTGAAGAAGAAAGGAAGGAAAAAAGAAAGGAAGAGAGGGAGCGAAAGAAGTTTGATTCACACCTGTGTTAAATCAATTTGGTTATTTATACTAAGTTGAGAGGCTTGCATGTAGGTAGGTGTCTGGACAGTTTGATAAGTTCAGAGGAATTAAGTTCAAAATACCTAGAATGTCTTTCAACTAATATGCTATGTATATGACTTTTTAAATTACTTCAGTGTTAATGTCTTTATTTGTGAAAATTTAGAACAAAAAGACACTAAGTGAAGTTTAAAAGTGTGTTTTTCAGGATGAATATAAAAAAGAGCCATATACATATTTAGCTTGCTATCTTCATAAAGTGGAATAAATTAAAATGGAAGGATTGGCTTACATTAATGAATGAACGCTTGATGGGCCCAAGGCAAGGTAAGCAAGGTTGTTGGTATACATGCCTGTTTGTTTCAGTTTGCTTATATGGAGGGCAGTCTTATTATCCCCAATCCTTCTTCTGGGTCCCACTGTCAAAGAGAGAATGACAGCTGAGAAACCAAGGGTGCAACATATTATAGTTTGGCCTTTCTTATGTTCTAAACTTCAGGTGTGAAAGGCTTGGCTATTCACAGTCCAAAAGTAAGTAGGTCACAATTCTTTACAATCTCTGAGTTTTAAAAAAATCCACCTCATTTTTTCAATGTTCAGATGTTATATACTTTTTTTTTTTTTAATGGCAAGAAGCTTTAAAAACATGTATACATAATAGATTACATGCATGTCTAAACTAGGACACAAAATTTGGGGAACTTACAAGTCAACTTCTGCATAAAAATATCAACTGGCAAAACTCTTCTAATAGCTGAATATGTATTAATACTCTTCATTCTTATAATAATTCTATGATGTAAGCATAATTACATCATCCCCTTCTGATATATGAGGAACCTGAGGCACGGGGGTTAGATAAATGGACACTAGAAAGTGGTGAAGTCAGGATCTGAACTCAATGAATCTGGCCCGGAGCCTATGTTCTGAATCTAGATGGGTACCCTTGTCTTTCATACTCATGCAGAGTAACTTACATATGGAATGTAAGAGATAACTAGATGATTATTGCTTTGTTATTGAAACTATTCACTGTAATAAAAGCCTGAAGATTTTACCTTTCTTTATGGAGAACTTGTAATCATTTGAAAAAGTTTAATGAGGTTAATACTGTTGACTATTATGAGAAGAAGCAATTTTGTAACTCTTTTTTGAAAAGAGAAATCACTTTTCTGTTTAGGATATCCTCTAACCAAAAATACTTTTTCTAGTCATGATTATTATTCTTACTTTCACTGATCTCGTCCCAGGGTTTGTTGTTGGTGAACGTGCTTGGTTAAGAGTCAAGGACAAGTTTTGAGATATTCTTCCTCTTCAGAGCCCACACTGCATTTGAATTATTTTGTCCTGGATAATCCCAGCATTGGATCAAGTAATTACATTAGATGTAAAATATAGTAAAGAAAATACCATATTATATTTAATAAATGATTTGTAAACTTTGCTTTTTTTTTTTTTTTTGTATTTTTCTGAAGCTGGAAACGGGGAGAGACAGTCAGACAGACTCCCGCATGCGCCTGACCGGGATCCACCTGGCACGCCCACCAGGGGCGAAGGTCTGCCCACCAGGGGGCGATGCTCTGCCCCTCCGGGGCGTCACTCTGCTGCGACCAGAGCCACTCTAGCGCCTGGGGCAGAGGCCAAGGAGCCATCCCCAGCGCCCGGGCCATCTTTGCTCCAATGGAGCCTTGAACCGGCCAGGGCCGTAAACTTTGCTTTAAGTAAGATTATTTTAATATTTATGCTTAGGTATTTTAATGGCAAAATTAATTTTGATAGAGGAAGCATTTGCAGGATAAAAAAAAGCATAATATATATGTTTCAGATAACCAAGATGAGATGGAAATCTAGCAGCTGATGCCACAAATGAGCAGAACTGTGGTGTAGTTACATGGAAGCCACAGCACCAGGGAGGGCAGTATGCAGCAAACTGCACTTTCACACGTCCAAATTCATACATAAAATAAGGTTGCTGAGGGAGAGATTTAGAAAGTATTTTAGTAAATCAGTTTTTTTTTTGAACACCCTTAAGCCAAAGAAAAAGCAACTGTTTACCTGCAAATAATTGATATGCTAATTTTGGATAATTCTTTTCTAGGCATTAAACCAAATCTTATAAGAACCACTATTATGGTAGTTCTTTGATTCATTTGTATTGTCTCAGGCACTTGGCAAGTTTTTCAAAGACTGTATTTCTTTGAGAACAGCCTATAATTTAACATTTCCATTCTTTCTGGATGTTCCCTCTTTGGTTACTCCAAGGGGCTGCTCTCAAATATTATTCTAATTTACGGACTGCATATTTCTCTTCCGATCCATAATTCTGAGAAAATGAACCAATTGTTCAATGGGTAGTAATATGAATGCATAAATATATCCCCACTGAAGCATTAACATAATTTAATATACATTCAACAAAATTAAAGAAGCCAATAAGGAATATAATTCTTATTTACATTTTGAAACAATTGTAACAAAGAGTTTTGTTATCTGTTTTGTAAATGCAGGCTACACACTGATAAACTCTTCTAGAATTCTATGGACAATGTAAACTAAATGTGAACTTTTCATTGCTGAATTAAAACTTCTTTGGTTAGGTGTGGAACAGGCATAAATATCTTGAAAAGATTGTATCATTCTTCCCTGGCCCCAATCCTATTTTGAAGCCCAATTAACTGTAATATTTGGAGATGGGGCCTTTGGGATATAAGTAGGTGATGAGGGTGGTGCCCTCATGAAGGGATTAGTGCCCTTTTTAGAAGAGGCTCAGCATGCTTTTTTTCTCTCTGCCCCATGAGGATCCAAGAAGAAGGTGGCCATCTGCAAACAGGAAAAGGGCTCTCACTAGAACCTGACCAGGCTGGCACCCCAAGCTTGAACTTCCAGCGTCTAGAACTGTGAGAAATAATTTTTGTTGGTTAAGCCACCCAGCCTATGGTGTTTGTTATGTTTTGAACAACCTAAGATATTCCATAAAGAAAATGTAATAATCTAATTTCTCCTAAACTCTATATAAAATTAGCCATTAATCTGCATTAATATGTAGTAAAGATATGTAATCAGAATGTACACTGCATATGGTATGCATCTATCAAGGTAGAATAGGTAATAATGTTTATCTTAAATTATATACATAGATGCACTCAGGTTCTTTTGGATTTATCACTTGGCCTGTTTTTGTTTGTTTGCTTGCTTGCTTTGTTTTGCTTTTTGGCCTAAACTACTTATTTATTTCAAGTTTTACAACATGTATTTCTCTTTTGAAGAAATGGAGATAACTAATATTGGGCTAGAGCTTAAATT
The DNA here is from genome assembly GCF_036850765.1 of Saccopteryx bilineata. Taxonomy (NCBI): domain Eukaryota; kingdom Metazoa; phylum Chordata; class Mammalia; order Chiroptera; family Emballonuridae; genus Saccopteryx; species Saccopteryx bilineata. The sequence goes on from NC_089495.1 coordinate 24,136,940, forward strand.
GCAAGAACTACTCAACTGTAGTAAAAGACATACATCAGAAATAATACTTGGCTCACTTAAAATTTTATTGGAATTATGTGTCAAGCTAAGATGTGCAAGAGAGTTGATGGGTCATTAATTAAATTTTATGTTCTACTCATCATTTCTTAGAAATCAAAATCAATTTAAGACATTGGTTTTCTATTTATTTATTTATTTATTTCTATTTTTGACAGAGACAGAGAGTTAGAGAAAGGGATAGACAGACAGGAAGGGAGAGAAGTGAGAAGCATCAATTTTTCATTGCAGTTCCTTAGTTGTTCATTGATTGCTTTCTCATACGTACCTTGACCGGGGGAAGCCAGCAGAGTGTGTGACCCCTTGTCAAGCCACAACCTTGAGCTTTAAGCCAGCAACCTTTTGGCTTAAGCTAGAGACCATTGGGTCATGTCTATGATCCTGAGCTCAAGCTGGTGAGACCACGCTCAAGCCGGTGGCACTGGGGTTTTGAACCTGGGTTGTCAGCATCCCAGTCTGATGCTATATTGCGCCATTGCCTGGCCAGGCTTGTTTTGCACTTTTTAAATAGTGTGTGTGTATGTGTGTGTTCTTTTTTTCAGTGTGTGTGTGTGTGTGTGAGAGAGAGAGAGAGAGAGAGAGAGAGAGAGAGAGAGAGAAATAGAGGAGTCAGACAGGAAGGGAAGGAGATGAGAAGCATCAGTTCTTCGTTGCTGCATCCTAGTTGTTCATTGATTGTTTTCTCATATGTGCCTTGACTGGGGGGCTCTAGCAGAGTGAGTGACACCTTGCTCAAAGTAGCAACCTTGGGCTCAAGCCAGTGACCTTGTGCTTCAAGCCAGAGTCCTTTGGGTTTGAGCCAGCGATCATGAGATTGTGTCTATGATCCCACACTCAAGCTAGCAACCCTATGCTCAAGCTGGTGAGCCAGTGCTCAAGCCAGATGAGCCCATGCTCAAGCTGGTGACCTCGGGGTTCCAAACCTGAGTTTTCCATGTCCCAATCTGATACTCTATCCACTGTGCCACCACCTGATCAGGCAAGACATTGGTTTTCAATAGTATTTTTATGTATAACTAAAATAGAAATGTGTAATATTTGGTACAATAAAGATGCATGGCTCCAGCCTCTTGAGACATCTGTCTTCATGAAAGAGATGAATAGTACCAGCTTATGAATTGTGTGACCTTGAGATCACTTCTAACTTCTTTTTACAAGAATGAACAAATGTCATAATAAAGGCCAAATTATCATTTGTTATATATAAAATACATTTTTTAAAAAACTTTTTTCTTGATCTGAACAACTACAGGTGATATTTATGAGCAATAAAGTGCACTGAATTCAATTGAGAAAGTAGAAGATTCTGTATCTCCATTAACTTGTGAGAGTTTGCATCATTGCAATCTTCTGCAGACAGCCCAGTGATCTTTACTTTCCCTGAACTCACATGGTGCATGACATTCATTTCGGCATCAATTTTGGGCTGAGTTAATACACAGTCTGTGTATGTTTCAGTACACATGTAGGAATATATACAGAGAAATGTATTGTTGTTCTGGTTCCTCAGGAAACATTACTCTAGGACTCTGAGATTTGCATGAAAGAAGTTTATTGAGATATGCTTTGGGGAACAATGGGATGAATGCAGAAAAAAGCAAAGAGAGAAATTGAACTTCGGTTGAGATATAAATGCAGTTGCAACAGTCTCTACTGCTATTCTTTCAGGGAGAAACTTAACTTGGTTGAGGCAACTCTCTTAGCCTGAGGGAGATTCCCAGAGAAGGACTTATTTTTGAGCAGGCCACTGGTGGTCAACACTTCTGACAACTGATGAAATGAGAGCCTTGGTCCTGCAGTAGAGATCTGGGAGGTGCCGCAGGAAGGAATGGATGCAAGGTGAGGAGCACAGCCTCAGTCAAGAGTCAGAGGAGCTGGTTTAACACTGGTGTCTACTATATACTGGCTGTATATCCTTGGGCATGTTACTGAGCTTTTCTGTCCCTACAAGTGGGGATAAGAATACTAGAGGCATCTCATAGGGTTACTGTGGAAATGGATGAATTAATATGTGCAAAGTGTATATATAGCAGTTCTTAGACTATTGTGAGCACTCTATAATTGTCAGCTATTATTATTAGAAATGGCTGTAAAGCTTAACCAGGCAGTGGTGCAGTGGATAGAGTGTTGGCCTGGGACGCTGAGGACCCAGGTTTGAAACCCCAAGGTCACCAGCTTGAGCATGGGATCATAGACATGACCCCATGGTTGCTGGCTTGAAGCACAAGGTTGCTGGCTGAACCCAAGGTCACTGGCTCGAGCAAGGGGTAACTGGTTCCGCTAGAACCCTCTGGTCAAGGTACATATGAGAAAGCAATCAATGAACAACTAAGGTGCCACAACTATGAGTTGATGCTTCTCATCTCTCTCTCTTTCTGTCTGTCCTTGCCTGTCTCTCTCTCTCTATCTCTCTCCCTCCTTCTCCCTCTCACACAAAGAAATGGTTATAAAATAGTAAAACCATTTCTAAAACTAACTTAACCATATGAATAAGTTAGGAGGGCTAGTAATACATACCCCCCAATTTTTAGTTGCTTAAAACAGTAAGCATTTATTCCATGCTACATATACATCATGGGTTGGCTGGTGTTTTCCTCACTCTAGGATATGAGTTGACAGAGCACATGCTGAATATTTTTAATTTAATTTTAAGAAGTGGCTGTTGGAGTCTATTATTTAGATGAGCCTTACTCCCAAAATGTTGTGAAGTCTCAAATGTAGACGTTTCTTTCTTGTTCCCATTATGATATTGAGTGGGTACATAGATGAATAGAGTGGTCTTCTTCCATTGGGTTACTCAGTCACACTAATGAGGACACAGCCTTCTTCAGTAGAAGAGATATCTTCCTTCCAGACAGCCTGCAGGAGGCACAGGGACCAGGCCTGGAAGGGTTGCATGTGACTTCTGCTCACTTTCAAAGAAGGTTGGGAAATGGAGTTGGCTATGTGCCTAGTGAGTCAGTGAGTCTTGCTCATGATACATTGACTATGCTTTATATTTTCATGGGACTAAAGAGACTAAGATAGGATAATCTTAAATGATTCTTTAATGAATTTGAGGGGTAGCAAGGCCTATTTCAGAACCACCTCACTGTTTGGACTGCATTTCTCTCTCTTTTCAGTACTTCAGAATAGTGTCCTATTTGGGTATTCCTGACTCCCCACTTTCTGACATTTAGAATCCTGCATTTCTTAACTTATTTTATAGTTTTCCTTTGTGCTAACAGGAAGGTGAGAGTTAGAATTCTTTTTTGAAACTTGGTAGAGATTCACCTTTACACAGTCACATGAAAAATGTCTTTATCTTGGGGAAAATTAAATCGTCATCTACATTTGAGCAAATGGTTAAGTTGCTATGTGAGCTTTTAGAATCTCTTTTATAGTAGTAATGCAGGATGGTGCAGAGGACTCTGGTAAGAAGTCATCAACAAGCCTGTGTTCTGCCCCAGGGCAGGGTCTCACATGCTCCTGGGCCAACAGTGCATGCTTCGGTGGCCCACCAGACCACCAGTTCACTCTGAGGTCTGGTACATGAGCAGCAGCTTCAAACCTTTCCTCCCCACAGATCCTTACAGACCGTGGTAAGAATTTTCAGAGTCACACAAGGGACATACTGAGGGTAGGGAGTAAATTGAATTGGGAGGTTCAGCCCTTACTAACTTCTAGATGCTGCCTTCTTTAGGCTGAACTAATGGTACTGTATTATGTACTCCCATGATTAATCATAAAGTTAATAAAGTGTCTTAAGATTGGGTTCTGGATCAACCCATTATTTTAGGGTGCTCATCATTACTAGGCCCATGAAAAATTTCTTAGTTACTTTCACAGATATATTATTTTGAGTCTGTCCCCTAGGGATGGTCAGAGTTTATGCGATTCCTACTCAACTTTGAATTTCTAGCTCAGTCCAGGGTCTATGTATTTTGTTGCATGAAGCATGTATTATAAACAGCCCTGAAAGTTAATAAGGCAGATACCTGCATCACATTTTGTAGAAGCAAAAATGGGTTCAGCAGGATTATTTGACTCTCTGTAGGTCATATAATTGGTAATGACATGCTGAATTTTGAAGCATGTCTTTCTAATTCACTTTTCATTGTTCTTTCTACCCACCCATGCTGCTTATCACATTCTTTTGAATGCACTCGGGAGTAGCAGATATTCATTCTCTGAGGATAAATTCCAGGTTTGGAAATGGCCAAAAGTAGTTCAGTATTAAATGTGATGAATGAAGTTGGTGACTAAGTTAGATAATGCTATTTTGGATTAAAAAAAAATAAGGTATAGCTATAAACTAGCACTTTTTTTCTGAAGCTCATAAAACAAGCACATAATACATATCCCTTAAATATTTGTAAGTTTTATCCTGGAAAAATGCAGAAATAAAATTCCTATCTTGACTATGCAGCCATGGGGCTTTCACCTATGTTGAGATCAGAACCAGACCCAAGGAAATTGAAAACAGAAGCAAGCTAAGAGCAAAAGTGCAGAGCTCAAACAATGGACCTATTTACAAACCAAACGTTTGTTCTAGTGATTTTTAATAACGTCTAGTATGGATAGCTCAGATTGAGACTTGGCCTTTGAGAGGGATTATTTACGTATGTGGAGAGAGAATGAACAGTAATTTTTTCACTATGCGTGAGGTAATTTACTTAATTTAATCCTCAAACTAGTCTATGAAACAAATATTTCCATTTTAAAAATGAGGGAAAGGCTCATGGTTTTCAGTTACTGATCAACTTACACTTAGTAAATAAATAATTGAGAATCCAAAGATTTAATTAAAAGGATATTTATCATATATTTTTCCAATATCACAGAACTTAAATAACCTCCATATTCATAAATAGAGGACTAACTAAATAGATTATAGTATAAATGGAATTCTAGACAGCTCTAAAAAGGTTATACAGAAATTCTTTTATTGACATGGAATTAAATGTAGAGACACGATAATTCGTAAAAAAGTGGCATTATCCCATATTTGTAAATAATACAAATGCATATATATTTATAAGTACACACACATATATATTTATATTTATATACATACATATTTTTATGTATAATTATATCCTCTTGTGATTGGAATATAAAAAGGAACAGGAAATTAGAATTCAGATTTTATAAAAACAATACTAAAAAAGAATAATGAAGCCATATCTTCTGCATTCTAAGGGAAAACAATTTTCTTTCTTTCTTTTTTTTTTTAGAGAGAGAGAGGGACAGACAGAAAGAGAGAGAGATGAGAAGCATGAACTCATAGTTGCGGCACCATGCTTGTTCATTGATTGCTTTCTCATACGTGCTTTGATGAGGGGGCTCAGCTGAGCCAGTGTGACCCCTTGCTAAGCCAGCAATTTTAGGCTTAAGCCAGGGACCTTTCAGATCAAGTCTATAATCCCATGCTCAAGCCAGTAGTCCCACGCTCAAGCCAGATGAGCCTGTGCTCAAGCTGGCAACCTTGGGATTTCAAATCTGGGTCCTCAACATCCCAGGCCGATGCTCTATCCACCCTGCCATTTCTTCGTCAAGTTCAGGGAACACAATTTTCAATTTAGAAATCCATTTTTGGCCAAATTGCCAATGAAATGTAAGGACACATTAATCGTCACTGAAGTATAAAGAGAGTCTTAAAATATTTACTCTTACGTATCCTTTCTTGGGAAGCTACTGAAGGATGTACTCCATTAAAACAAGGAAGTGAGTTATAGTCTTTTATGTACATTTTCTTGCTTATTAAACCTGCCAACCACTAATCTGGATGGTCTCTTCTTTCTTAGCCCTCCATGTGGGGGGCTAGTTTCAGATTTCACCCAGGGAACGCCAGAGGTTGGGAACCAACACTGATGCCTTCCAGAAAAAGGTAATGGAAAAGCCTTTAACTGTTTCATGTCCCAACTTGAGTCAATTTCTTATGCCAGGCAAGATCTTTACTATGGAGCAATGGCATACCAAATTAAAAGGGACAGCCAGTAGAAGGTTGTTGTTTGTTAATTTTTAGGAACAGTGGCAGTGGAGGCTGCATAACGACTGCTTAGTGGCCAACACCTCTTACTTTTGTAAGAGGAAACCTTTGTGATGGAGGATTCAGCATTCTAGGTGCTGAGAACTCAGGGCTATGATTATGTACTCTGTCACTGCCAGAAGTGGTTTTTGAAAGGAAAGTCTAGGCTACCAGTTAATTTTGGGGAGACTTCTGACAAAGGTTTTTAGTTAAACTAAAGCCATGGCCAAAGCACAGATTTTGGAGAGCAGGAGCCTGAGTTGTAAGCTTACTTTTGAAAACAATTAGTTTTATGACCCTGGAAAAGGCAATCAGCTTTTCCAACCTTTTATCATTTTTAAAATTAAGAGCTTTGAACTATATCTTTAGGATTCTTGCCTGGTCTAACATTTGGTATGTTTTTCTGTGATTTTCAACATAACCTAATGGGGAAAGTTTATGACATTCTAACACAAACCCCAAGTAAGGGAATGGATAATAAAATATTTATTTATACCATGCCTTCGTGGGTCTAGTAAAAACTGATACAAAACCTACAAGTAGAGCAGAATGTCAATGATTTCTCTTGCTTTGATCTTTTTTTTTATTACGTCTTTGTTTTTCAGGCTCCTACATCTCAGTGTCCTCTTCAGTCTAGTAACAAACTCTCTATCATACCAGGACTTCTATTAAAACTGCAGAATAGAAGCTGACTTAAAGCAATTACGGTTTCTATGGAGTTCTGTTTATATTTAGGAGTGCATATGTCATTCTGTCCACATGTGTGAACTGTTCTGAAGCTGAACGATCTGTAAAACTCAAAGAAAACAAAGCTGACAACATTGGAAGTATTCTATTCCCATGGAAAGACACGCACACAGTAAGGTAGGCATGATTCCACCAGAGCTCTAAGCATCTGTTTGTTTTCTGTCGAGGTGGTTGAAGGTGCTATCTATGTTTCAGTCCCTTCAAGGGAAGAGTGATGTGGGAGCTTCCATGGGGAAATAATAAATTGTCAAATTGTCAAAAACGAAGTGTCAGGATTGTATCTTTGAGTCTCATGATTTGTAAGTTCTTTTTTTCCTTCTTCCTTCATAAAGTTTAGAAAAATAATCTATCGCAAATATGGTCATTTGATTTCCTACGTGTTTTTCAAAAGTTTCTTCTAGGGTCGTATTCATCTCTAAGGAAAATCCCTTAGAAATGTTAAGAGTAGCCAATGAATCCTTTTGGAATGATTAAAAAGAAAACAAAAACACTGCTTACTTCTTCCACTGAGAAAGAGGCAACTCAAAAGAAATTTAACTGTTAATCCTCTTTTTTTCTTAAAATTTGGTACAATTGTAAATAACAATAAGCTACAAAAAGCGTTCTTAGACATATAAATAAAATCATATACATACTCCTAAATATTAGTATACATTTTCAAGTCAGTTTTAAGGGGGTTTATGTAGAATGTATTTAGGATCTTTTTTTTTTTTTTTAATAAATTTTTATTAATGGTAATGGGATGACATTAATAAATCAGGGTACATATATTCAAAGAAAACATGTCTAGGTTATTTTGTCATCAAATTATGTTGCAAACCCCTCGCCCAAAGTCAGATTGTCCTCCGTCACCCTCTATCTAGTTCTCTGTGCCCCTCCCCCTCCCCCTAACTCTCTCCCTCCCTCCCTCCCATGTCCTCCCTCCCCCCCCCCACCCTTGGTAACCACCACACTCTTGTCCATGTCTCTTAGTCTCATTTTTATGTTCCACCAATGTATGGAATCATGTAGTTCTTGTTTTTTTCTGATTTACTTATTTCACTCCTTATAATGTTATCAAGATCCCACCATTTTGCTGTAAATGATCTGATGTCATCATTTCTTATGGCTGAGTAGTATTCCATAGTGTATATGTGCCACATCTTCTTTATCCAGTCTTCTATTGAAGGGCTTTTTGGTTGTTTCCATGTCTTGGCCACTGTGAACAGTGCTGCAATGAACATGGGGCTACATGTGTCTTCACGTATCAATGTTTCTGAGGTTTTGGGGTATATACCCAGTAGAGGGATTGCTGGGTCATAAGGTAGTTCTATTTGCAGTTTTTTGAGGAACCACCATACTTTCCTCCATAATGGTTGTACTACTTTACAGTCCCACCAACAGTGAATGAGGGTTCCTTTTTCTCCACAGCCTCTCCAACATTTGCTATTACCTGTCTTGTTGATAATAGCTAATCTAACAGGGGTGAGGTGGTATCTCATTGTAGTTTTGATTTGCATTTCTCTAATAACTAATGAAGTTGAGCATCTTTTCATATATCTGTTGGCCATTTGTATCTCTTCCTGGGAGAAGTGTCTGTTCATGTCCTCTTCCCATTTTTTTATTGGATTGTTTGTTTGTTTGTTGTTGAGTTTTATGAGTTCTTTGTAAATTTTGGATATTAGGCCCTTATCTGACCTGTCGTTTGAAAATATCAGTTCCCATATAGTTGGCTGTCTGTTTATTTTTATATCAGTTTCTCTTGCTGAGCAAAAACTTTTAATTCTGATGTAGTCCCATTCATTTATCTTTGCCTTCACTTCTCTTGCCATTGGAGTCAAGTTCATAAAATGTTCTTTAAAACCCAGGTCCATGATTTTAGTACCTATGTCTTCTTCTATGTACTTTATTGTTTCAGGTCTTATATTTAGGTCTTTGATCCATTTTGAATTAATTTTAGTACACGGGGACAGGCTGTAGTCGAGTTTCATTCTTTTGCATGTGGCTTTCCAGTTTTCCCAACACCATTTGTTGAAGAGGCTTTCTTTTCTCCATTGTGTGTTGTTGGCCCCTTTATCAAAGATTATTTGACCATATATATGTGGTTTTATTTCTGGGCTTTCTATTCTGTTCCATTGGTCTGAGTGTCTATTTTTCTGCCAATACCATGCTGTTTTGATTATCGTGGCCCTATAATATAGTTTAAAGTCAGGTATTGTAATGCCCCCAGCTTCATTCTTTTTCCTTAGGATTGTTTTGGCTATTCGGGGTTTTTTATAGTTCCATATAAATCTGATGATTTTTTGTTCCATTTCTTTAAAAAATCTCATAGGGATTTTGATGGGAATTGCATTAAATTTGTATATTGCTTTGAGTAATATGGCCATTTTGATTATATTTATTCTTCCTATCCAAGAACAAGGAATATTTTTCCATCTCATTGTATCTTTTTCGATTTCCCTTAACAATGCTTTGTAATTTTCATTATATAGGTCCTTTACGTTCTTTGTTATGTTTATTCCTAGGTATTTTATTTTTTTTGTTGCAATCGTGAAGGGGATTATTTTTTTGAGTTCGTTTTCTAATATTTCATTGTTGGCATATAGAAAGGCTATGGACTTTTGTATGTTAATTTTGTATCCTGCGACCTTACTGTATTGCTTTATTGTTTCTAATAATCTTTTTGTGGAGTCCTTCGGGTTTTTGATGTATAGGATCATATCATCAGCAAAAAGTGATAGCTTTACTTCTTCTTTTCCGGTATGGATGCCTTTTATTTCTTTGTCTTGTCTGATTGCTCTGGCCAGAACTTCTAGCACCACGTTGAATAAGAGTGGAGAGAGTGGACAACCCTGTCTTGTTCCTGATTTAAGGTAGAAAGTCCTCAGTTTTATGCCGTTTAATAGGATGTTGGCTGATGATTTATCATATATGGCCTTTATCATGTTGAGATATTTTCCTTCTATACCCATTTTGTTGAGAGTCTTAAACATAAAATTGTGTTGTATTTTATCAAAAGCCTTTTCTGCATCTATTGATAAGATCATGTGGTTTTTGTTCTTTGTTTTGTTGATATGGTGTATTACGTTAACCGTTTTGCGTATGTTGAACCATCCTTGAGATTCTGGGATGAATCCCACTTGATCATGATGTATTATTTCTTTAATATGTTGTTGTATTCGGTTTGCCAGTATTTTGTTTAGTATTTTGGCATCTGTATTCATTAGAGATATTGGTCTGTAGTTTTCTTTCTTTGTGCCATCCTTGCCAGGTTTTGGTATGAGGGTTATGTTGGCCTCATAAAATGTGTTTGGAAGTATTGCTTCTTCTTCAATTTTTTGGAAGACTTTGAGTAGAATAGGAACCAAGTCTTCTTTGAATGTTTGATAGAATTCACTAGTATAACCGTCTGGGCCTGGACTTTTATTTTGGGGGAGATTTTTAATAGTTTTTTCTATTTCCTGCCTGCTGATTGGTCTGTTTAGGCTTTCTGCTTCTTCATGACTCAGTCTAGGAAGGTTGTATTGTTCTAGGAATTTATCCATTTCTTCTAGATTGTTGTATTTGGTGGCATATAATTTTTCATAGTATTCTACAATAATTCTTTGTATATCTATGATGTCTGTGGTGATCTCTCCTCTTTCATTTTGGATTTTATTTATTTGAGTCCTGTGTCTTTTTTCCTTGGTAAGTCTTGCCAAGGGTTTGTCAATTTTGTTGATCTTTTCAAAGAACCAGCTCCTTGTTTTATTGATTTTTTCTATAGTTTTTCTGTTCTCTATTTCATTTATTTCTGCTCTGATTTTTATTATCTCCTTTCTTCGGCTGGTTTTGGGTTGTCTTTGTTCTTCTTTTTCTAGTTCCTTAAGGTGTGAAGTTAAGTGGTTTACTTCGGCTCTCTCTTGTTTGTTCATATAGGCCTGAAGTGATATGAACTTTCCTCTTATTACTGCTTTTGCTGCATCCCAGAGATTCTGATATGTCGTATTTTTATTTTCATTTGTCTGTATATATCTTTTGATTTCTGGGCTTATTTCTTCTTTGACCCATTCATTTTTTAGAAGTATGTTGTTTAGTTTCCACATTTTTGTGGGTTTTTCCCCCTCTTTTTTGCAGTTGAATTCTAGTTTCAAGGCTTTATGATCAGAAAATATGCTTGGTACAATTTCAATTTTTCTAAATTTGCTGATATTCTCTTTGTGGCCCAACATATGGTCAATTCTTGAGAATGTTCCATGTACACTAGAGAAAAATGTATACTCTGTCGCTTTGGGATGAAGTATCCTGTAGATGTCTATCATATCCAGGTGTTCTAGTATTTCGTTTAAGGCCACTATATCTTTATTGATTCTCTGTTTGGATGACCGATCTAGAGCCGTCAGCGGTGTATTGAGGTCTCCAAGTATGATTGTATTTTTGTTAGTTTTTGTTTTAAGGTCAATAAGTAGCTGTCTTATATATTTTGGTGCTCCTTGGTTTGGTGCATATATATTAAGGATTGTTATGTCTTCTTGATTCAACTTCCCCTTAATCATTATGAAATGACCATTTTTGTCTCTGAGTACTTTTTCTGTCTTGTAGTCAGCATTATTAGATATGAGTATTGCTACGCCTGCTTTTTTTTTGGGTGTTGTTTGCTTGGAGTATTGTTTTCCAGCCTTTCACTTTGAATTTGTTTTTATCCTTGTTGCTTAGATGTGTTTCTTGTAGGCAGCATATAGTTGGATTTTCTTTTTTAATCCATTCTGCTACTCTGTGTCTTTTTATTGGTAAGTTTAATCCATTTACATTTAGTGTAATTATTGACACTTGTGGGTTCCCTACTGCCATTTTATAAATTGCTTTCTGTTAGTTTTGTATCTAGTTTGATTCTTCTCTTTTGTTTTTCTACCATTTGTTTTTGTTTGTTTGTGTTCCATACTTCTTTCCTCTGTTGCTACCTTTTTTAAGTCAAGTGTTTTTGTGGTGGTTTTTTTAAGGGTGGTTACCATTAAGTAATGAAAAGGGTACCTACCATATTCATTGTAGTACCCTATCTTATAAGTATTTCTGCACTTCATCATCCTTTGCTACTGTTAATCTCCATCCTCTCCCCCCTTTTTTTCCTTTGTTGTCACAGTTTAAGTTTGGTTTTATTGTGTTCTTGGTGGAGCTGTTACTTGTGGTGTTGTTTTCTTTTGTTCTTTGAATCTGGTTGGAAAACCCCCCTTAGTATTTCCTGGAGTGGGGGCTTTCTGTTGATAAATTCTCTCATCTTTTCTGTATTTGTGAATGTTTTTATATCTCCTTCATACTTGAAGGATAGCTTTGATGGGTATAGTATTCTTGGCTGAAAGTTCCTCTCTTTTAGGGCTTTAAATATTGGGGTCCACTCTCTTCTAGCTTGTAGAGTTTCTGCTGAGAAATCTGATGATAATCTAATAGGCCTTCCTTTATATGTTGTACTCTTCTTTTCCCTGGCTGCCTTGAGAATTTTTTCTTTGTCATTGGTTTGTGTCATCTTTATTATGATGTGCCTTGGAGTGGGTTTGTTGGGGTTAAGAAAACTTGGTGTTCTGTTTGCTTCTTGAATTTGAGGCTTTAGTTCCTTCCACAGGCTTGGGAAGTTCTCGTCTATTATTTGTTTGAGTATATTCTCCATTCCATTTTCTTTCTCTTCTCCCTCTGATATACCTATTATTCTTATGTTATTCTTTCTGATGGAGTCAGACAATTCCTGTAGGGCTTTCTCGTTTTTTATTATTTTTGAGTCTCTTTTTTCTTCTCTCTGTTGTGCCTCAAGTTGTTTGTCTTCTATTTCACTAATCCTATCTTCAATCTGGGCTGTTCTGTTAGCTAAGCTTGTTACCTTGTTTTTCAGCTCGTGAATTGAGTTTTTCATTTCTGTTTGATTTGTTTTTATAGTTTCAATTTCCTTGGTAATATATTCTTTGTGTTCATTGAGTTGTTTTCTGATCTCCCTATATTGCCTGTCTGTGTTTTCTTGTATCTCTCTGAGTATTTTTAAGATTTCTATTTTAAATTCTCTGTCATTTAGCTCCAAGGCTTCCAATATGTTAAGTCTTTTCTCCATAGATTTTTCCACATCTATTTGTGTTACCTCTCTTTCTTTTGTATCCATAATATTCGATTTCCTCTTTATTATCGGCATCTGAGGGTGGTCTTATTGATAGCACTAATTAGAATTAATAAAGAGTAAAAAGAAAAAAAAAAAGGGTAAAACACCCCACAAAAAAAAAACAGTAATAATTTATTATTTCCCCCTTTTTTTCTCTCTTCTCTTTCCCTCCTCTCCCCTCCTCAGGGAAATATTGTGCCTATAATGGAGGGCCTGATTTGGGGTGAAGAGTTCAAGGGGCAAAAAAAAGGGAGTAGGGACCTACTAAATGCAAAAAAAAAAAAAAAGGAAGAAAATCTTAGACAAGCATAAGATGATTTGCTTGTAAGTGATGGTCAACTAAGAGATATAATGAGAGGGATAAGAGGGAATCAGAAAAAAGGACCAAAAAAGAATAATAAAGAAGAAAAAATAAAAATAATAAGTAAAAATCTGTTGTATTAAGTGGAGCGAAGACTAAATACAATGGAGACCTTGGGTTGGGAGGACCCAAAATGCCACAAAAATAAACAAACAAGAGAAAAAAAAATAAAAACAAAAGCAAAAAAGAGAAATAAAGCCAAAAAAAAAGCCTTGAGTCCCAAATTAACTAATTTGTTCGTGATTGAGGATTATATGGGAGGAAAGTAAAATGAGAAAAGAAAAAACGAATAGAAAGGAAAAAATAAGAAAAAGAGAAAAATGAAGGAAGAAATAAAATAGGAGAAAAAAACAAAATAAAGCAAGACAAAAAAAAACAAACAAAAAAAAAAAAAGAGGAGAGAGTGAGAGTTAAGTGTTTTGGAGTGTATAACCTTAAAGGAGGGTGAGGATGAAGAAGAAAAGTAAAATGCAACACTCATGGGTAGTGTAGTTCAAGAAAGGGGAAGCATAAGATGGGCAGAGAATAGAAGGACCGAGGTGGAGGAAATAAAGGCAAAAAGATAGAAGAAACAAACAACAACAACAACAAAAAAAAATTAGTGGATCAAGTTGTAAAGTCTGTGGGTTTTTCTTGATTTTGAGAGGTTAACTTCTTCCTTTTTCTTTTCTCTCCCTCTTCCTGGTCGGTGACTCTGTACCCCAGGCTCTGCCCCTGTGTCACTCTTAGGTAGGGATTTGCAGTTGATGGGATTCTATGGCAATGGCATATAATTGGCTTTAGTCTTGCTGGAAGTAAAGGCTTGTTGGCGTTTGCAGGGTCCAACGATGAGAGAGTTTGCTTTCCTGGATTCTCTCTCCTAGTCCCCCCTTTCTGAATTAGCAGCCTGGTGATCCAGCTATAAGGCTGCAACTGCTTCTGCCTGGGGAGTAAGAGGCTCAAAGAGCTGGGAAATCCCCACTCTATCCCCACTCAGTGCAAGGCTTTGGGAAAGGCTCTGAGAGTCAGGGCCTCCAGTGTAATCAGGCGGGGGTGGGTGTCAATTGTTGTCAAGGTGACTGTTCAGCGCCTATCATTTAGTTGGACCTCTCAACCCAGGTTTTCCACACTTTGTAGCCTGTTTTTGCAGGGAAGAAGAGGCACTAGTCTCTGCTTACGACTAGTGTAGTATAGACCTTATTATCTGCCAAGTCCTTCTTGTTAGCGTTTATCCCTGAATATGGAGGCTCTATCAATCAGAAGTTGCCCCCGCCCCTTTAGCGAGAGGCACTTAAAAAATATCACACCTCTTGTCTTGGATTGCTGAACTGAGAGAGATCTTATCAATTAGAACCGAGGGTGCGCAGATTTTATGGGTTAAGCTAATTTCAGTGATTGGGTCGCAGCTGTGCTTCCGAAGGTATTTTAGACTGCCTGCGCACGCCCCTCCCCCAACGCTTGATTGTTAGCTTGAATGGCTGGGTGAGGTGCCCCGCCCACGGAGAGAATCTCCCAAGCCTCTCCCGCTCGCCCCGCCGCTGGCGGCTGGACCGCACCAGGCGCAGGATAATGGAGCTCCCTGGGTGTGCGGGCCAGCAGGGCGCCCTGGGCGCGTGGAATGCCCAAGGCACGCGCGCGAATGGGGCGCTCCGGGCACCGGTGGCCGGCGACCCCCACTCGCAGTGTGCGGGCTGCTGGGAACGTCAGTGGTGCTCAACCGGACCGGGCGCGCGCTCGGCTGCTCGCGGCGGTTCGCGGCGGCGGCTCGTGGCGGCCGCTCGCGGTGGCGGTTCGTGGCATGGGGGCTCGCGGCGGCTCGCGGTGGCGGCTCGCGGTTTCCAAGTATATGGGCTGACTCACCGCAGGCGCACTCCCTCGCGGCTTGAATGAGCGTCGCTGCGGTAGCTTCCTCCACACCCTCGTCTCTCAGATTCAAGTGATAACAGTCCTTTTGCTTTCAGTTTGTGTGGAACTCCGGAATGCTCCGAGGATAAATTTTTCTGTTTCTAGTTGATAAATTTGTTGTGATTTAGGGGAGAGCTGTCGGACGCGCTTCTCACGGCGCCATTTCCGTGACGTCACTCCTGTATTTAGGATCTTAAGCAGCATATTTCTGTTGGATGGTTTCTATGTTATCGGTTGACAGTGTCTACTAAATAAGGCATGAGAGAAACTTGTGTTTAAGGAAAAGTGATAAAATAAAAATAATATTTGATCTCAACAACTGGCTTCAATAATCTGCAACATAATAATAATAATGACCCCTTCTCTACCTCATACATAGTATGGTGTTATATTATTAGTTAATAATAATGTTAGTAATAATAACATGAATATTTATCATCTCATTGTCTCCAAGGAGGGTACCAAGAAAGTCATATTAACTTTGATACCCATATATTTCTAGCTCATTAGCATACTGGGAATAATTACAGGATCTTAGCTTGATATCCACCTTCCCCCACTACCTCTCCCAAAGTGTTTCATAATAGTGTCTGGGAATTCCCACTGGGGGGACAGCCACATGTATGGGAACTAACTCAGTTAGTCTTCTGTTCTATCTTCTTTCCTAAGAGGCACTGCCATGGGAACACGGCTCTCCCACTTTGCTGACAAGTGTGGCGACATCCCCACTGCTGTCTCATTTCCCCTTAGTTCCTACAGGACACATCCGCTGTGGTCCTTCTTCCCAGGAATGGGAAGCACTCTTTCCCTTCATATTGCTCTTTAACTTTTTCAGCAGAGTTTTAAAGCAACACGTGTGGTATGTGCCTTTAGGTTTTATAACGTTCTTTGTAAAATAGCCACTTTAGCTTTTACTTGTGGTTCTGTCCTTAGAAGGATGAGCCCTTGTCCTGAGCCACCCTAGGGAACACATCCTTATACCATCCGTTTTTCCTCCGACTCCCTCTTCTGTTTCTTCCTTGACTCTCCTTTCTCCTTAAGAAAACAAACACACAGGCACACACACTGCCACCACCACTACCAACACCAACAACACAAACATCAATAATCCCCCTTCAAAAAAAATCATTAACTCATGTAAACAGATGGGAGAGATATGATTGCCAGCCCCAGACCAGCAATCATGGCTGACTCAGTCTAAACAAATAATGATATAGATTGGTGTGCTCCCGAGAATCACAGTCTGAATTTTTAATGACCAGGTCTTAAATAAGTTTTCTACAGCCTATTATATAAAAGTACTTTTAAATAGTCAGATATGTCACATAATGGAATAAAGCATCCCTGGGAAGTAATGAGCTTCTGACAATAAAAACATTTAAGTAGTCATATGACCAACTTTAAGGCGAATTTCCAAAATATGCTGTCTTCACTACTGGGTTAGCAGATTCTTGAAGGCAGATATCATTTATCCACTTTGAATTTTATATAACAGTGGAGTTCCTAAAGAATTTTCATATATAAGAATCTACGTTAATCTTTGCAAGTGTCCTGTTAAAAAAGGGGGACCACACCTAGTTAACCGACTCAGAAAACTCATACATTTTCCTAGGGTTACAGAGCTGATAAATAGCAGAGTTGGAATCTGACACCAGACCAATTATATCCCTAAAATTCTACATATATTGCCCAATGCCAAGGTCCAATGAATGTTCATCCCTTGGTTGGCTGGTAAGAGCTGCTGCTTGGTGGGTTAAGAAAATGAACTTAATTGACGTTTTTTGATCTTCCATACTTGCCACAAAATTCAACCATGTCTTGAATCACAAACATTCACACACAAAAGCAGAAAATCCATCTTGGTTTCATTCTTCTTTCTCCCTCTCAGCTAGGCTGAAATATATGATATATACAGGATTTCACATCATACCAAAGTGTGCAAATCAGTGGCACTTAGGTTCTGAATTTCTTCAGGGAGGAGCCTTTCATCTTGTATCCTTGCCTTATGTTACATAATACTGTCCTTTTTATTCCATAATTAAAGAAATGTGTGGATGGACGTGAATAGGGCCTCCAGTGTCTGTGACTCAAGGGGCTTGGCTCCATTTTTAAAGGCTTATATTGTGGCTATTATTTAATAGTCTCTTTAACTTTCTAGCTACTCTTCAACTGAGACATCTTGCCACACTGCTTCTGATGGGTGGCTTCCGTGGATTTGTAATTCACCAGTTCTTTTGCTGCTCTTCTCTCAAGCCCAGCTTATTGTTTTGTTTTTTTTCACAAATTACATAGCTAATTTCATTCATATATATGCCACATATTCTTTTTCTAGTCTTCTACTCTTTTTTTTTTTACAGTGATTAAAGCCTTTAAGCAAACTCTTGGCCAATACAGCAAGAATCCATAAAAGAGTAGTGTCCTTAACATGTTCACCAAGTCCAAGTTGGCCCCAACACCATGCCAAATCCCTGAAAAATGCAACCCAACCCCAGTTCAGTCTGTTAGAAGCTGTCACAAGGAGCAGGAGTCCAGGAAAAGTCCACATCCAGGAAAAGTCCGCATGGCACTGGAATTGTTGTCACAATTCCATACTTTGCAGCTCAAATCCAAGTCCCAATGACTGCTGCTTCTGGCTGGTAATGATTTAGGTAGACTGGAAATGCCATCTGCAGCATGTGTGGATATGAAGCTTCTGTTCTCCTCTGCCTGGAGAGATGAGACCAGGTTGCTTTTCCCTGGAGCTCTGCGACTGTGGCTTGGTAAAGAGAACCTTGGGATACACTAAGCTGGGTGACAAAGGTAAATTCATAATAGAAGTTGGCAAAAGGAGGAAAGAGAGCTCTAAATTAGGAGTAGGTCCCAGCCTGAAATATGAGTGGGGCATTGAGGTAGGAGGAATAAAGGAAATACCATATATTAAACAAAGCAGCAGAAAATAGGACTATCAACACCCACAACAGAGATCTTCACGGGAAGAATAAAAAACCTGACTATTCAGGCAAGACATAGTTAAGTGGCCCTTGTGCTAATGAGATCAGTTTACCTGCTTCTTGGAAGAAATACCCTAGGCTCATCCACAGTGTCGTAGATGGGGCCGACGGCCCTGGGCACCTTCAGCCTTCAGTGGCAAACCCCAGCATTCTGGGCAAGGTTAGGTCATAGGTGGCTGGAGCAGGGCTGGAAGAGACTGAACCCTCCCTTAGAGGAGCGAGGGGGAAGCCTACCTTCCAGTGTCCCTGTTTCCTCACAACAGAGGCATGTAAGTCTGGCAGGCTTTAGCTCAATGACCTTCCTTTCCACTATTGAAGCAGGACCCAGATGGCATCCTATGCAACCCCTTTGGGGCGTTGGAACCTTTAAGGGCGTATCCTAAAAGCTGGTAGTTCCCCTGATTTCTGTTGGGCTTTTTCTGCCTCTTGGTATCTTAAAAGCCATGCTCAGAAGATCTCGCTGAGGGGTTTGAGGATCCCCATCCGCCTATATAAATCTTTTCCATATATCTGGAGCTATTTGGAAAAAGACAAAACAGTGTTATTAGCTGGATCAAATAAAGAAGGTAGTAGTTTGCAGGAGAAAAAGATTTGACGTCTCCTGTTCATCAGCATTCAAAAAAAATTAAAAAATTTTTTAAGTAAGAAGCATGATATGGTAGACCTGTAGGAGTTCCAGGATATGACTACCCCCTTTTAAATTTTTTTAAATTGACCTTAAAATATTTGCTGGGTACACTTTAATAAAACCTTAACTTTAAAGATTGTAAGAATGACAAAATACAGTAAATGCTTTTGCTCCATATGTAGGAGCATTTTCAGTTTAACCAGTTTAGGGAATCCAATAATAGAACAATGCATACAGACAATGAGCTATAACATGCTTAGCAGCCTCTCCTGTTCTGACAGAGGTTACTATAAATCCAGAATATGTATCCACTGTAATGTGGACATAGGACTGTTTGCCAAATGAAGGTATATGAGTAACATCCATTTGCCAAAGTTGTCCTGGTAGGGGTCCTTGAGGGTTAACTCCAAATGAAGGGGCAGATTGTAGTATAGGACCCCTTGGACAGGATTTCCCAATCTGCTGTGTTGCTTCCCGAGAAAGTTGAAACTGTTTACACAGGGCTGCAGTGTTCTGGTGATGAATAGTATGAGACTGAATTGCTCAATCTGTTATGGTTGCTCCAAATAATTTTCTTTTGGGTAGCTTGATCAACAAGGGCATTCCTAGGCCCTGGCCGGGTGGTTCAGTGGTAGAGCATCGGCCTGGCGTGCAGGATTCCCGGGTTTGATTCCCAGCAAGAGCCCACAGAAGAAGCGCCCATCCGCCTCTCCACCCCTCCTCCTCCCCCTCCTCTCCGTCTCTCTCTTCCCCTCCCGCAGCCAAGGCTCCACCGGAGCAAATCCGGCCCGGGCACTAGGGATGGCCCCGTGGCCTCCACCTCAGGGGCTATAATGGCTCTGGTTGCAACAGAGCAACACCCCAGATGGACAGAGCATCCCCCCCTGGTAAGCGTGCCGGGTGGATCCCGGTCGGGCGCATGCGGGAGTCCGTCTGACTGCCTCCTGTTTCCAACTTCAGAAAAAAAAAAAAAAAAAGGAAAATCAACAACAAAAAAGGCATTCCCTTGTGCTAAAGCTCCAGGGAGCATGGAGTGAGCTCGAATATGTCCTATAAAACATGGAACTCTATGTTGACATACAAGTCTTTGAAGAAGGAGGAACTGCTGAAATAGTTCATCAGCATTTGTCCCTAAGACAGCAGTCTTTATAGTGGAAACACCATAAGTAAATATTTGATGTCTGTATATAGATTAAAGGGGGAATATGGCAAATGCTGAAAAGCCATGATAATGGCAAATAATTCTAGACTTTGAGCTGATTTTAAGTTGACAGTTTCAGTATAAAGTTGTCCATTGATTTGCAAGAGCGATTTGCCATTTAGTGGAAGTTTCCCAGAGCCATTGTTGTTGATCCTTTGAAAAAAGGAACAATAATTTTGAGGCTCAAAACCTATAAGCTGTAAGGGTCGCCTATGCCCCTTGACATTATGCCAGTACCTGGCTGTTTTGAGTACAGTGTCCTTGTAGTATAAGTTGTTATCTGAAAGTGTGATACCTCCTGCTTTATTCTTCCTTTTCAAGATTGCTGAGGATATTCGTGTTCTCTTTTGGTTCCAAATAATTTTTGGAATATGTGTTCTATATCTTTGAAGTAAGCCATTGGTATTTTAATTGGTATAAGCCCAGCTTATTGTTAATTCACTGAGTCTACCTTGTTTTGAGCCTGTGTCTGCTCCAAGATAGGCGGTTAAGCAAGGAAGGCTTCTCTTAGGGAGACTGCAAATTCAGGACTCCGGGATCAGGAGTATGGTTGTTATCTGTTTTATGGTGGGAGGTGTGTGCTCTGCGTGCTACTGGTCAATGATGACTGAGTAGATATCAGTGCCCCCGTGCCTGTCCTGCTGTCCTTTCAATAACCACCAGTGAGGAGCATTGAATCAGGTATAAAGTGCTGGGGATGGGAAAACCTTTTCAGGTTGCCGTCTCACTGAGGACTTCTGCTTCAGATTTTCTAAACTAGTAAAAGTAGTATTTCATATTTAACTACATAATTTTATATGTTCTTTCCCTGCTTGAGCAGATAAAATGTTCCCAGGTAACATGACAACTGCTGTGACCCCCAGTTCCCCTTTTGGTTCCAAGTGGCCACAGAGACAAGGTAAGTTCTGAAGGAAGCACTCACCTTCATTGTCAATCATGTCTACGTAAGTACGTGGTTGGAACAAGTCTGCTAAATAAGTCTCCTTCTAATATCCAAGGAGGCAGCCCACATTTGTTTTGCAAAGTTAGAAGAGAGAAGATTCATGAAGAAAGGGACATGGAATATTTGAATACTGTGCCTCATTGTTTATACATGTTTATAGTGTTGTTATGTAGATTGAAGTTTAAAAAAATTTTTTTAAAGATTTTATTTATTCATTTTAGAGAGAAGACAGAGGGAAAGAAAGGGGGAGGAGCAGGAAGCATCAATTCCCATATGTGCCTTGACAAGGCAAGCCCGGGGTCTCAAACTGGCAACCTCAGCACCCTAGGTTGATGCTTTATTCACTGCGCCACTACAGGTCAGGCCTTTTCATTTTTAAAAATGTTTATTTTGGCTCTGTCTGGTGGCTCAGTGGATAGAGCATCGGCTCTGTGTATGAACGTCTGAGGTTCAATTCCTGGTCAGGGCACACAGGAGAAGTGAACATCTGCTCCTAACTGGTGGTTATTGAAAGGACAGCAGGACAGGCACGGGGGCACTGATATCTACTCAGTCATCATTGACTAGTAGCGCGCAGAGCGCACACCTCCCACCATAAAACAGATAACAACCATACTCCTGATCCTGGAGTCCTGAATTTGCAGTCTCCCTAAGAGAAGCCTTCCTTGCTTAACCGCCTATCTTGGAGCAGACACAGGCTCTCTCTCTTCTCTCCCTCTTCCTTTCCCACAGCTAGTGGCTTGATTGGTTGGAGCATGGCCCTGGGCACTGAGTATAGCTTGGTTGGTCTGAGCACTTTGGCTTCAGGCACTAAAAATAGCTCAGTACTCAAGCATTGACCCCAGACAGGGTTGCCGGGTAGATCCTGGTCAGGGCACATGTGGCAGTCTGCCTCACTATCTCCTCTCCTCTCACCTAGAAAATAAAAATGTTTATTTTATTGATTTTAGAGAATGGAAGGGGAGTGAAAGAAACAGGAACGTCAATCTGTTCCTTTATGTGCCCTGAGTGAGGATTGAACCGGCAACCTCTGTTCTTTAGGACACTGTTCTAACCAACCGAGCGCTCTGGCCATGGCTGTAGATCGAAGTTTATAAATCTAGAAGTCTTGGCAGTGGTCTCAAAGTTTGTCTCTCCCCTAGCAGCGTCAGTATCAACTGAGATCTTGTTAGAATGCAGGTTCTCGAGCCCCAGCCTAGACCTCTGCACCAGAAACTCTGGGAAGGGAGGCAAGCAGAGCTATTTGATGAACAAGTGTTTCCAATGCACAGTAAAGCTTAAGAACCCCGGTGTTAGGATGTTCACAAGAATGAACTTTTTTGTGTGTTTGTCTTTTTAGAACAATTGTGTGGACAAATTAAATTATATTTTTGAATAGCATTTAATCACACTGAATAATTACTTACACTTTCTCTCAAACATATGTTAATCCTATTGGAAATGCTATTCTCCCTTCATTTAAAAGGGCCAAAGAGGGTAACATCCCTCCAAACTAAGGGTGCTCTCAACAAGGAAGACTCCAAGAATTGAAATGAAATACATGTGCAAACAGTTTTTGGTAGGTACTGAATCATTTTTAACAAGGCCGCCTTTGTGCAGAAAACATCCCCGAGAATTGTCCCTTGCCACTCAGCTGAGAGAGGAGCAGGAGGAAAGGTGGGAGTAAGGTACGGGCACTAAAACATCACATTAAAAAAGGCATTACAAATATAAGAAGCAGCTTATTTTAATCAGAGATAAAATGCTTTGTAAAGTACTAAGAGGGGATATGTATGCACTTAATGACTTTTTAAGTCAGTGCTTTAAAATTTTATTGTTGTTTTAGTGCCTAGAATTCCATCTCTCTGTGACAGCGTTGGGCAGTACTGAGGCGACCCATGCTGAGCACATTACACATCAGTCCATGAGGCATCAGCTGACATTCACTGAGTCCTTAACATGTGCCCCAAACTGGGGTAACACAAAGAAATACTGAAAATATGTCCCTATTTCTTTTAAAGCAAACTTACAATCTAATTGGAAAGATTAGAGTAAAATTGAAACATTTGAACTCAGTAAAATAACAATCAAAAGTATGGAAGCAGATCCAGACTGCACAAGCAGGAGGCATGCACTGTGGGGAATAGTTCCTCTGAGCGCCTTGAAGGTAAGAAAGGAAGCTTCAGGGGGTAGGTGGACCTCAAAGGACGCTACCTCTCTGGGGTGGATTATTTGCAGAAATGGCCTCCATTCTTCCCCTTCCTGTGTCTCTGCCCCTTGTGGATACGAGTCTTCAGCTCCTCACATTAAGAGTCTGCTCCTCCACTCCTGGAATTTGACTGGCCTTGTAATGGTGATAGTGACGAGGTCCAGTTCTGAGCTTAGGACTTAGGATGCCTTGCATGCTTCTGGCCACTCTGCTGGAACACATCCATCTGCTGTGAAATCAGCCCAGGTTGAGCCTGCTGAAGAAAAGAGACTGCAGTCTTTGAGAAATGCACTGTCTCAGTGGAGGCCACCTGAGACTATCAGCCCCTGGCAGAGCCATCAGTGAACCCAGCTGAGAACAGAAGAACCAACTAGCTGAGCTCAGTCAAAACTGCCAACCCCCAGAATCCTAGGTTCAAGGAATGGATATTGTTTTAGGCCAACACATTGTGGAGCAGTTTGGCATACAGTGGTAGGTAACTGGTACAAGGCCTAAAAGGTGGAGAGAAAGGGAGAAAGTGGGCTAGAACTGAAACTCCAGAAAGGTCAAGAGTCAGAAATGTGTGATGTCAGGTCTAAGAGAAGTGATGGTACCAGTAGGACTGGATGTTTACCCACTTCCTTTCAATGAACCACTAGGAGCATCAGTGTTCAAGAGAACTTAATTGGAGGCCAGACCTGCACTATTTTTAAAAAATTTTTATTGATTTTTAATTTATTGTGTTTACATAGATTCAAGTGTCCCACCGACTATATCTGTCCCCCTTCCCCATGTTCCTCTCAACACCCCCCTTGTCCCCTCCTCCAATGTCTTCCCCCCTTCCCTCCAGGACTTGCTGTCCTGCTCTCTATAATGCCGTTTTATGTATATGTAATTTCACTAATCTCTTTTCCTCCTCTGATCCCATCTTCTCATCCACTTTCCCTCTGACCACTTTCTCTCTAGTCCCTTTGTTCCTGCCTATGCCTCTATTCTGTTCTTCAGTTCACATTGTTCATTAGATTCCTCAGATGAGTGAGGTCATATGATATTTTTCTTTCTCTGCCTGGCTTATTTCACTTAGCACAATAGTTTCCAGGTCCATCCATGTTGTCGCAAAAGGTAAGATTTCCTTCTTTTTTGTGGCCACATAGTATTCCATTGTGTATATGTACCACAGCTCTTTAATCCACTTGCCCACTGATGGACACTTGGGCTATTTCCAGATCTTGGCTATTGTAAACAATGCTGCAATAAACATGGGGGTACATTTCTCCTTTTGTATGAGTGATTTGATATTCTTAGGATATATTCCTAAAAGTAGGATAGCTGGGTCAAAAAGCAGTTCCATTTTTAATTTTTTGAGGAATCTCCATACTGTTTTCCACAGTGCACTATCATGCTGCTTTATGATTATATTTTCCTGAAAGCACTCTACCAGAGCACAAGAAATAGGAATCCCTGCATGTTCAAACTCACCGTGAGCACCAGGACTCCAACCCTCCAAGCTGGACTTTGAGAGAGTGGGGCATTGTTTCCTAGCCACCTATATCCTGCCAAGAAAAAGTAAAATATTTTTATGGCTTATAATCTGATTTTATTTTTTATATAAAAAATCTAAAGCTTATGTGACCTACTTTCAAGAAAGTGCTAGAGACGACTTGTAGAATCCCAGCGTAAAGAAAATTATGAACCTCATTCATTTCCTGGGGTCTCTAGGAGAGTAGCTCAGGCTCCTGTCATCACCATCACTG
This sequence comes from Saccopteryx bilineata, assembly GCF_036850765.1. Lineage (NCBI taxonomy): Eukaryota > Metazoa > Chordata > Mammalia > Chiroptera > Emballonuridae > Saccopteryx > Saccopteryx bilineata. The sequence continues at coordinate 24,161,779 of NC_089495.1, forward strand.
TCACTACTGCCACCCCGCACGGCTTCGCTGTTGCTGAAGCCACTTCCAGTGACTGGTCATATCTGAGTCTCTCCACTTCATTCACTGCCATCTGCAATCATTGTCATCGTGTTGAGCTCTCTGAGTGACAGAGACCAGACCGGGATTCAGGGTTTGGTGCACAGTGATTGGAGGCAGTAGGGCAAGGCAACTATCAGGAAAGAAGTTTGGAAACCCTGGGGAAAAACTAGTTAAAAATAAGTGGAATCTTGATGAGCTGCTCAGATTTGAGAATAATTTTTTTCAGAACACCCTGAATTGGGTAGGCACACGGTGCGAGATGCGGTACAGAAGCAAGGAAATTACAATTAGAGGTCGCAACTGCTCACGGCCAGTTCTGATTTTTTATGAAGCAAACTTCCCTGGAAAATATCATTGAGGTGATTGCGAGACAGAACTTGACTGGACCCACTGCTAGTCACACTCAGGGATGGCTCATTGTTCTACGTGGGTTGGACGTGATTGCGTAGCACAGACTGGATCTGGGAAAGCATTGTTTTATTTGCTGCCTGCCATTGTCCACATCAATCATCAGCCATTTCTAGAGAGAGGGCTCTGTGCTTGGTGCTGGTACCAGCTCAGAAATTAGCCCAACAACAGGTGCAACAGGTAGCTTCTGAATACTGTGCAGCATGCCTATTGAAGTCTTCTTGCATCTGTGGTGGTGCTCCCAAGGGACCACAAGTATGTGCGTTGGAAGAGGTGTGGAAATTTGTATTGCAACCCTTGCGAGACTAACTTTTTAGAGTGTGGGATAACAAAATGAGAAGAATTGTATACCTTGTCCTTGATGAAGCAGATAGAATGCTTGATAAGGGCTTTGAACCCCAGATAAGGAAGATTGTGGATCAGATAAGACCTGACAGGCAAACCCTAAGGTGGAGTGTGACTTGGCCAAAAGCAGTACGTGTGCTTGCTGAAGGTGTCCTGAGAGACGGCAGTCCACGTAAGCACCAGTGCCCTGGCACTGCGTGCAAACCAGCCTTCTTCAGATCGTGGGTGTGTGTCCTGATGTGGAAAAGGATGGAAAACTTAATCGTCTGGGGGAAGAGAATAAAACCATTGTTTTTGTTGAAAGCAGCATAAAATGTGATGAACTTACTAGGAAAATGAGGAGAGACGGGTGGCCGGACCTGGGTATCCATGGTGACAAGAGTCAACAGGAATGTGACTGGGTTCTAAATGAATTCAAACATGGAAGAGCTCCTATTCTGATTGCTTACATATATGGCCTCCAGAAGGCTAGTTTTTCATATAAAGGTGCAGTCTTTGTGGCGCGTCCTCTGTGGAGTCCTTGAGGAGGATGGAGGACTTGTGATTGGCTGGCAGCTTCCAGTTGATTAGAGAGGTGAAAAGCCAGTAATCTGTAAAAGGCAGAACGGACCATCTCTGCCCTGTAAGCTGTTCTCTCTGGGGGTGGGGTGAGGTGGGGAATGGAAGTTACCCTCCAAATTCACAGCCGTGGTGTTTCTTCTGCCCCATGCTTTGCATAACTGCCGCAGTACAGCTTGGTTTCCAACTATTTACTGTGATCTGTGAGTCCCTGAGTTCAATGACTTTGCTGAAATGTCAAAGCAATATTTCTAAAATTCAACATTCGGTGAAATTTTTGTTCAAGTTTGAAGTGGAGAGAGCAGCCTTAACAGGTACTGAGCCTTTTACAGATTGGTGAGCAGTGGCACCTGAGCTCAGAGCCGGTGCAGCTTCCCACACGTGGTTGGGGGGGGGGCAGAGTTTCTGCCACACCTGCACAGTAGTCGTCATGTTGAGACCTGACACGGAGACACAGGCTCAAGTGAATCCTGGCTTCTTGGAAGTGCTTGCTTAGACAAGATACAGTGCACAAAAACAACTTTTGGGGGACAGGTATCTTTTTCTTACAGCTACATTTGTATGATCTTGGTAAGACAAGTAGTGTGGCCAGAATTTTGAACTTCTGATGAGTGTGTAATGCAAAGGACCATGTATATTTTAATTTAAAAAATCCTCAAAATGAGCACATGAAGAGGTTGCTGTGAACCTCCAAGTGGCCCCGCTGCCCAGCAGCATTCAGATGTCACTTGATGATCTGTCAGGGGACTTGTTGATGGGGGAATATGTTAGGGAATACACATCCTTTGACAGGCAGTGTGGGTAATGAGACACAGATGACATGTGCTTTTTTTATTTTTCAATCTCAAAGGTTTTTCTGCAGAGACTGGATAACCATTTTAACTGTATTTTTTGTACCTGTGCCTTCTTGGAAATATAAACGGTCTACTTTCTATTTTTGGTCAGTCTGTTGGCGTGTGCAAGGCTCTGTACATTGCTATTTTGCCACACTGCAACACCTTACAGATGTGGAAGAGGTGAAAATTTTCATCAATTATGACAACTCTAAATCCTCAAAGGACTGATTATATTAATTGAATTGGAAGAACTGTTTGCAGCACAAAAACAGGCACAGCATATGCTTTCTTTTCTTTTCTTTTTGAGAGAGGCAGGGAGAAAGAGAGAGAGAGAGAGAGAGAGAGAGAGAGAGAGAAACACCAAGCTGCTCCTGCTTGTGCCCTGACTGGGAATCAAACCGGAAACCGCCGTGCTTCCGGACGATGCTCCAACCAACAAAGCCCTCCAGCCAGGATAGAGCAATTATGAAAAACAGATTCTTGTTTTTTGGTTTTTTTTAAAAATATTTTTAGAGAGACAGAAAGAGGAAAGGAGAAAGAGGGAAGGAAGAAATAAAGCATTCACTTGTTGTTCCACTCAGCTGTGCATTTGTTGGTTGCTTCCAGTGTGTGCCCTCACTGAGGATTGAACCTGCAATGTTGTTGTTTCGGACAACAGTCTTAACCAGCTGAGCCAGCTGGCCTGGGCCAGCATATACTTTCTTTACACCTACTAACATAAAACAAGTGAATGACCTTATCTCTGTGCTTCGTGAAACTAATCAAGCAATTCATCCTGAAATTGCTTCATTTGGTTGAAGACAGAGGCTCAGGTCATTGTGGGGTAGAGGAGGCATGAAGGATGACTGTTGGGACAGATACTCTGTGGGCAGAAGGGGTGGATTTAATGCCTTTTGAGACAAGGAAAATTATGATAAAAGCCTAGTCTGCTTAAGACCGATTTTGGGGCGAAAACCCAAAATGATGCTTACAGTGCTACAAATTACACCAATGGGAGCTTTGAAAGTAATTTTGTGTCTGTTATTAGACCAGTTTTAGGACTGGTAACCCAACAGGGACTTACCAGAGTGGTCATGATAGCACTCAGCAATATAAAAGTAGTGTTTAAAATGTGCACATTGGTATGAACCAACAGGCACACACGTATCCTGCTACTGCAGCTGCGCCTGTTGATAGGTTATCCAATGACAACAGGATAGTCTCAATAAGACTTTAGAAGTATATGTGTAACTGTTTTTCATAATTGCTCTTTATATCGTGTGTTACCTGACAAGATAATTATTTAAGAAACACAGGAAATGCAGGAATGACTGCAGTACAGCAGTAATGGTGCACTTTTCACAATTTAAGTAGAATGTTTCATAATACTCCTAAAACAATTTTTAGGGTTTTTTTTAGGGTTTTTTTTTTGTTCTAGAAAATGCGGGAAGTGTTTTCAGAAAGGTAAATATACAGTGATTTAATATACTATGAATGAAGGCAATGCATGGCCTTTCAATAAAGTTATTTGAAGATCACCCCCTCCCAAAAGAGTATTATGAAGCATTCTAAAGTACTTTTAAAATCTTAAACTTAAATTCTTACAATGTAGATCTATTGGCCATTGGATAACAACTTCAACGTGTTTTATTAGGTCGCTGAATATAATTAATATAATATAATATAATATATGTATATATATTACCATAAAAAAGCCTAAGAGAAATATTTTCCTTTAAATGCTAAACATGTGTTCTCTTTCTGTTGAGTACTTGCTTGAAAAGAACGTCTTGGGAGATGATGGATTCTTGTTTTAAAAGTAGCTCCTTATATTCTGCAAGACAGGTGGTGGGAGTGGGGGACAGACTGAGTGGGGTCAAGTTCGGGGGGGCGGGCTGGGATTCGGATGGAACACTGTTTAACGTACCGCTCCTCATGTCTGGGGGCTTTTGTTCCAGTATCCACAGAAACCTCTCATTTTATTTCAGATATTTTTTTAAATGACTAGTTGACAAAGTGCCATAAACTTTATACAAAGCGGCCTTACTGAGCAGCAATGCTCATGTCAGCAGTACCACACAGAGCACTCAATCACGGTGATCCCGGAATTTCAACCGAAGGAGAGGCCAAGGGTAGTCACGACTGAAGTGTCACGAGAGAAGGGAGGGAAGGCGGCGTCATACCTGAAGTGCTCCCGGTGCGTGCGTGCGTGCGTGCGTTTGAAGGAGAGGAGCGTGAAAGTTGTTTAATTGCTGCTAGTCTCCCGTGAACATGTTGCTCCCTTTGCCTCTCAAGTAACCAGTTCACCCAAAACTTTTGCGCAGCGAGGACCCGCACCTCCCGCGTCCCCGCTGGCTGGCCAGCCCGCCTCCCCCGCGCCGGGGCGTCCTGCGCCGGAGAGCAGGTCCCCGCTCGCTGAGGCGTCAGCTCTCACCCCCAGCGCGTCTCCGCAGCCCACTCGGACTGCAGCCGGTGCGCCGCCGGCCTCCCATTGCAGCAGCCGGGCCGGCGGGGAAGCCGAGGCCGCGGAGGACCGAGTCGGCATGGGGACGGCGGGCGCGGGCCGAGCTCGCCGCACAGGGAAACAGGCCGGCGAGGCGCAGGGCGCCACCGCCGCCGCCGCGGCCGCCCGGCGGTTTCCAGGCACGCAACCCCGCCTCCAGGGCGCTCTCCCCGGCGCGCTCGCCCGGCCGCTCGCTGGCAGCCCCAGCCGCCGCCGCCGCAGCGCTTCACACAAAGGACTGCCACCCGCCGAGCGGCTCCTCCACCTCCGCGTCCTCCTCCTGTGACAGCAGCCCCGACAGCAGGGCTCGGGCGCGGCGGCGGCGCTGGGAGGACCTGTCACCCAGGCGGTGGCAGTGGCTATTTTTTTTTTCCATTTTGCTTTAATTTTTTTTTTTTTTTTTGCCCTTGTACCTCTTCGCCTTTCTGTGGTTCCACCCACCTCTTCCCTCCCTTCCTCCTCCTCCTCTTCCTCCTCCCATAAACAACTCTCCTGCACCCCCCCAATAAGTAAATAAAAGGAGGAGGGCAAGGGGGGAGGCGGGGTGGGGGAGAGGAGAGAGGAACAGGGAGGCAGAGCGAGGGAGCGCGGCAGAGTCCGAACCGACAGCGCGGAGCCCGCACGCGCCTCACACCATGAGATGGCGACGCGCCCCGCAGCGCTCCGGGGGTGCCGGCCCTCGGGCCCCGCGCCCCGGGCCCGCCCGCCGCCCGCCGCCGCCGCCGCCGCCGCCGCTGCTGCCGCTGCTGCTGCTGCTGGGGACCGCGGCCCTGGCGCCGGGGGCGGCCGCCGGCGACGAGGCGGCTCCCGCGGGGGCCTCGCTGTGCTACGCCTCCCCGCCCAGCGTGGGCTCGGTGCAGGAGCTGGCTCAGCGCGCCGCGGTGGTGATCGAGGGAAAGGTGCACCCGCCGCGGCGGCAGCAGGGGGCACTCGATAGGCAGGCGGCGGCGGCGGCGGCGGGCGAGGCAGGGGCGTGGGGACGCGAGCGCCGGCCGCCAGCCGCCGGCCCGGGAGCGCTGGGGCCGCCCGCCCGGGACCCGCTGCCCCCCGCCAACGGGACCGTGCCCGCCCAGCCCGCCGCCCCGGCGCCCAGCGGCGGCCCCCCGGGGGACGAGGCGCCCTATCTGGTGAAGGTGCACCAGGTGTGGGCGGTGAAAGCCGGGGGCTTGAAGAAGGACTCGCTGCTCACCGTGCGCCTGGGCGCCTGGGGCCACCCCGCGGTCCCCTCCTGCGGGCGGCTCAAGGAGGACAGCCGCTACATCTTCTTCATGGAGCCCGACGCCAACAGCAGCAGCCGAGCGCCGGCCGCCTTCCGAGCATCTTTCCCCCCTCTCGAGACGGGTCGGAACCTCAAGAAGGAGGTCAGCAGGGTGCTGTGCAAGCGGTGCGGTAAGTCCCGCGCCCCTGGGGCGTGCTGCGGCCGGGCGGCGCGGGGAGGTGCGAGCGGGCCGCCGCGAGCGCGCGCCGGGGCTCGACGGCTGCGGGGCAGGTGCCGTCTGGCGAGTTAGTTCAGTCTCGGGCTGGTAGACTTATCTGTGCAAACCTCAGAGAAGGAGTTTTCGCCGATTTGATTCCACAGGCAGCACCTTCTCCAGTTTCCTGTTTTCTAGGCTTTGCCATGGGGAAAGAGCCCAAGTTTGGTCCTTGGTTAGGGACGCGTGAAACTTTTCATTCCCTTGGGGTTTTTTGTTCACCAGGCAGAAAGGAAATGGCGGGTTGCTTTCTCCTGAGCGCAGCACTGAACTTGGCTTTGGTTGGGAACTGCTGATTACAGGCTGCCGTGCTGTTGATTTTCTTTTGAAAGAGGAAAGATGAGTCCAATAGGATTTTAATGTCTTGCCTTCACTTTGGAGTCCCGAATGGTCAGTCTTGTGTCTGCGGAGGGCCATGGCGAGGAGAGGACAGCCCGCCGAGATTCCTCTGACTGTGGCAGTTTGGGGTGAACTCAGTGTCCGCCAGTTAGGTTCAGTCTGTACCTTGCGAATATGTGCATGTGAGAAGTACAGGGTTGGGGCTTTTTGGTGAACTCATCTCGAGCATTTTTGTTTTCACCATATTTTGGTTTGGAGTATATTTTTGGCACTTGAGTGAATCAGAACAGACGAATGCAATTATGGGGCTTCACGTATAGGCCCTGAAGAATTTTAGCAGATAAGTTGAGCACTGGATCTCCCAGACCTTTTCGGATTTACCACCGAAAAGCATTCTTTTTATAGCTCATTAAATTGACCAGGTGTGAGAAATTACCTGATAATCTAATTACATTTCTGAGGTGGCATGCCATTTATAAAATAATTTCCAGGTTCTAAATAGCTGTATAATTTTCTGATTATCGCACAATCACTAAAACGTAGCAGGGTCTCTTCTCGAACCATAAATTAACATGATGACACATCACAAATTCTAATATGCATAACAGCTTTTTCCTGGGTCTTTATGTATCTGTCTAAGAGATGGTTGGGCTAATTGAATCTTTACAAAACTCACCATCATTCCTTGGTCAGTCTGCCTGAGATGCAAAGTGTGTCAGTTCTTTTGAATCTGTATCTGGGATGGCCAATTATTGAAATTTGTGGTTAGCATGTGTGGTAATTATATCCTGCAGTTAATTAATATCTAATAACTTGGTTTTACTGACAGGAAACAGCATTGTTCATCCACCATTTCCTTATCTTAATAGTGCACTTTGGGTGCCAGAGACTTGTTAAGACTGCACCATTCTGTGGACAAGAAGCTGTTCTCAGGCAGTGGTGCTGAAGAAAGCTGAGTGACGTTGGGATTCCCTGGGTCTGGCTGGGAGATGTCACTGTGAAACATGGGGAATGCTCTGTTGGGAGTTGTCTTATTAGGAAACACACAAGTTCCACATATACTGCAGCATATGTTATTCTGTTAGAGGGTCTTGAAACAAAACCTTTTTTTTTTTAACCCTTGCTATCGTCCAATCTTGACATTATATTATATGTAATTCAGGATGGATTTTGCCTTTAGCCCAAACCATCTGAGTTGCGAATTATTAACTGTACGTAGCGGAAAGTTAATGTAAAGGAGACTGTAGTTAGCAATGATGCTTAGAATTGGGGGGTGTTACTAGATTAGCAAATGTTGACTTTGTTTGCCCTTTAACCAGGAATAAATGCTGAGCTTCATGGGTCAAGTTCTTATAAGCGCCTAGAGGATGTTTGGAAATGGAAAAATCATGTTGTCTGGAGTAATTCTATCCTATTTTTGTGCCTCTAATGCAAAAAGGCTTTACTGAAGGTAGTTTTGCCCTTTTGTGTGCCAGTCAAACAAAATACATAGTTGTAAGTTGTGGCATGCTATACAGAACAGGGTTTTCTTTTTCTTTTTTTCAATGAACTGGAAATCTCCCTGTGTAATTGAGTAGATTAGGGAACCATGAAGTTAGTGCTCTAGATTTGTGTAATTATTGTGTATGTTTGGTGATTTTAGTATTATTACTTTAAAGTAGGATATTACTTGATACCTTAATTAATAGATGTAGCTAAAGACTAACTGAAATTGTGCTAAAAGTTTCTCTTGCATTTTTATAGACATAGTAGTTATTGCAACATTGTAGGATACAAGTAAATGAGCTCTTTTATATAATGTAAACACAGTAAATCTGTACTTGAAATGTTGGGTGTAAAAGTGTGTGAGAACTTGCGCATTTATCCGGTTATGTGGTCACAGTTAACAATGTCATTCAGAACCTACCAGGCAAAGGAACATAAACAATTGGGAGAAAAAAATTACAGAGAGAATTGGGGCTGATTTGTCCTGGTTAAACTGCTTCCGGAGTGCTTTTGGTCAGATTTCAAGGACAGTGATGGAGCAGAGGCCTCTTATCCAACAACAGGAGGTGCCCTGGGGGCGTGATGGTTGGGTTCCTGCCCGAGCCCTGGCATAAGGCTGGAGAGGGAATATGGCAAAGTCATTTTGCCATCTCATACCCTGGGGAACGGTTTCCAGCTCTCCTGCGTTCAGCTGCAGTGTTGTTTTCTACAAGTTGCTCACATGCAACAGATTAGCTTCAGCAGTGAGCTAATAGAAGTCTTCCCTGAGGTTTTTATTTTCTTCGTCTTCTTTTTTCCCCTGAAGCTAAACTCCTGAGTAGTGTCTTTAAAAAAAAAAAAAAAAAAAAAAGCTCTTTTCTGAAAATTGGACCATTTGAAACAGAAAATGTTTAGTGTATTTTGGAAGACAACACAGAATTTCATAGATTGTTTGCTTTATACTTAAAGTTTGTAAATTACACGCCCTTTACAGCTATTTACAGTCCTGACAGCCTTTGTCTTCTCTCTTATTCACTGAAGAAATTGAAAAAAAATATTTCTAGGTTTTATATTTATCATACTGCAAAATAATTTGCTGTTCAATTGTATTTCTATTACTCAAGCAAATCATTGTTTGAAGGGCTTTGTTTTTAGTTTTTAGAGCCTTGCCTTTGTTCTAAGCAGAAGCTAATTTCCAAAAAGGAGTAAGAATACTGATGTTGAATAACATCTATAATTGGTCCATACAAGATTTGCATATCAGTTGTGTTCTTACAAGCCAATCTAAATATTTGGTATATCATATAATAGTGAATGTATTGATAATGTAAACATGTTTATCAAATATTTACGGTAAGTAGCACTGCTTTTTTCTAGTAGTCTCGATAACTATTTAATAAAGTGTGCTGACCTTATAGTGTTATGAAAATGAGAAAAATGCAATAGGGATTTTCCAGCCAGCATTGAAGAAAATTATTCTCAGTAAAAGCTATATTAAGGGAGTAGCAATAGGAATAGATACTGCTTGACTGGTTATATTTCATAAATACACAAGTAAATTTAATTTCCCAAGTGTTTGTGACTGCTCTCTTTAAAATGTATAAATCTAAAAAAAGTATAAATCTTACTTTCAAAAATCTATACTATATATAAAACACTTTTTTCTGTTGAGTAGAGAAACTCTGTTTTTTAATATTTATGTTAAAAAATGAAAGCAAGATAAGTCATTTGGGAAAACAACCCCTTAAAATAAAAAATACATATATCTTTAAAGGAGAATTTAAATATTTGAATTAGAATATTTTATAAGTACTAAGGGATAGTTCTTATCCATTGTGGAAGATCCACAAATCCTCCGAATCTAGGGAATGTCTTACCATATGTCTTAATATATTAGGTTAAGACTGGGAAGCTTAAACAGCACTGAGGGTCAAAACAATGAGCTATGTTCCTGCTGGCCTATATATTTATAGCAAATGAGAGCAAAAGACGTGATTGGGCAGGTCAATGCTCTTGTAATCTAGTCATTGTTCAGAAAATCTTCTTTGCTTTGATGTCCATTTTCCTGTATTTTCTTAATTACAAATGTAACATCTTTTAAAACCTATTTTTTTTTAAAATTTTGGTGTCAATTTATGAACTGGCCAGATGTCCTAACATCTTTAAACCCTCATCTATCCTCAGTACTTTGCAATACTTGGAGTTTTGTTTCGTTGTTTTTGAAGTGCTCAAATGATACGAAAAAATTATCTCTATAGATAGCTCTGGGTGAATGAGTATTTTGCTTAGCCTTATAGAAATAAGTGATAATAATGAAAACAAAAAGTATATAATGAGTGGCAGTGGTAGGGATTCACTGATTTTTATATTCCTTGGAAGTCTGTAATGAAAAAAGTATATAATGGAAACAGAAGGTAAAAATTTAGGGTTCTTACTGACTCATGCAGTTTGTTACCAAAAATAATAGTGTAAAATGCCTTAGTCAAAATTTTCATAAGAAAGTGAAAAGTAATTTTTAACGTTCTTATTTTTAAATAACTGAAGTGGCTATTGTGGACAGTTTTCTATCCATATATGAATGCTCTAAATTTGTGCATGCCTATGATACTTTGTGCTTTTATATTATCATACAATAACTTAAAAATAAAGTAACATTTTGAATGATTGTATGACCTAACTACTCTCTCTAGGATCAGTCACTTTTTAGTACTTGAACTGATTACTGATATGTATATTCTGTCATACTTTTACATCTGAAGTCGAATTATTTGAGAGTTTACAGAATACAGACTGAAGTCTTGCTCGGTTGAGCTCAGTACATTCCGGAGCCTGTGTTTCTGTATTGTTGAGTGTGTGTGAGGCAACTTTGTTTCTGAAGCTTGCTTCCTGGCCTCCACCCCCAAATGATACAAAGACATTTTGATGAAGTTGGACACAGATCCAATTGATAGGAAACAATTGCTCCCAAAATAGACTTGCCATCTAGGAATCCTAGAGAGAGATGCAAAAGTGGTCATTTATTACTATTATTTGTTGTTTTTCAAGAGAACCAGCGTGTGTGTGTGTGTGTGTGTGTGTGTGTGTGTGTGTATTTATTTTTTCCTATGGCAAATAGTTTCCTTGGAAACTATATCCTATCCTTTGTTCACCCCATTAGAACCTAGTAAAGTTTATTTATATTTTTTCCATAATAAGTAACAAAACAAAGAGAAGCACTTGAGTTCACCTGCAGCTTGAATGGTACGTGGGAGATGGTCCTGTCAGTTCCTAACTCAGACTTCATAGGTGTTTGCCCTTCCTATCTCCGTATGAGGCGACCTCAGAGAAATGCTTAGGTAAGTGTGAGTGGACTCATGGGTGGATCTTTGTAAGAGACCAAAGTGGAGGATTGCTGTTCATTATCACGCTAGCTAACCCTTCTTTTGACGTGTTGGAATTAAGCTGTGTGGGTTCAATTATGTAGGAAATGGAGGTTTTAGATTGCCAGATGGTGAATGTAGATGGTGTCTCTCTGTTCCTGGTAGGCTCTTGTCCATCCCATCAGGACAGCAGTGGTAACTTGCACTGCATCTCCACTTCAGAGGCTTTGCCCTGCAAAGCCCTTGGCTCTGGCCTTGGATACGCGCACCAGTGTGCTGGGACCTGTAGGAGAACAGCTCCGAGTGATGTGCATGATTCAAGAGCCGGTAGCCACATTTCAGAGGTAATGCTGGGCCAAGAGAACCCAGAGGATGGAGTCGTTTCCTTTATTCTTGCTCTGCTTTGCCAGAGTATGTGAACTGAACTGAACTCTGCACAAGGAGACATTCTTATGAGGGCACTCTTGGTAGTGGGTGTATCTAGTCTTGGTAGAGGGTGTACTGTGGAGCCCAGGGCATGGGGGGCAAGACATAGGAGAAGTACAGCATTGCTTTGCTAAATTTGCAAAGCCTACTGTCATTCCAAATGTTGTCTCTAATCTGGGAATTTCTATTAAGGCAAAAGAAGCTAAAACATTGAGGGGCTTACTGAAACCACGAGGTTGTAACTACCACTCATTGAGTTTGTATCTTTTTTTTTATTTTTGCCTCTTTGTTATACACCTCTAACTTGATTTCTATGTGGAGATTAAATACCTTTTCAATAATTAATTAAATGAGTACGTGACTAAAGCACCTTATGAGAGCTCCTTAGATAGTGGCAATCACTGTTTCTGGTTAAATTTTCAAAGACAAGGAAAAGCCCCTGTTCTGATGCGTTCTCCTCAGGTCTGTCACTTGGCGAGGTGGATACATGTAGGGAGGAGCGTTTGGAGCCGCATTTTACCAGGACACCGTTTTCTCCTCTTACCACCAAAGGCCTCGCCTCTGAGTCGACCTTTGGGCTTCAGAGAAAGGCTATTTAATTTCCTAAAATCTGTGATTCCTCCGTTATTTATGAACGTCGTGTACTCTGTGTAGTCTGTAGTTCCAACTGGGAAAATTTTTTTTTTCCTCTCAAATTATTGCAATGCATTTTGGGTGCTAGATCCTGGGACTCAGAAACTCTGTGTTCTTCCCCACAGGTGTTTCCTTAACTGAAGCTAGACAAGTACCTCTTGTATCCCTAAGAAGTAATACAAAGAGATTTTGGATGAGTTACTTTTCCCTCTTTCCCCCTTTGTGTTAAACATCTCATCAGCACTCGGTCGGCCTGCAGGTGGATGGCCCGTCCTTGGTCCTTTGGGGCTTGCAGGGATACTGACACCCCTCTCTCCATTTCCCCATTGGCCCGGAGACACTGCTGGCGGATGGTGCTCCGCCCCCGTGGCAGCATATTCTGTCCCTGCAGGGGTGTCCTGGCTGCTCCTCTGTACAGACACAGTAACTGTCTGCTGAGGGCGAGAAGGATGGCTGTGTCTGCTTTCAGCGGAATTCACCTCCAGCCCTCCCGTTGGCAGGTGCCTCCCGCCCTTAGGGCTCCTTGGTGACTGCCGGGGTGGCGGCGCTGGGCTCAGAGTCAGTGTGCTGCCCCTCCTGTCCCGTCATCAGCCCAGAAAGGCCATGGCTCTGGAGTTGCCCAGGCTCTCTACTTCTTTGCTCTCCTTCTGTCTGCTTTCCCATCCACCAGGACTGCTCACGTCTTGTCCTCAGACGCACCAGCAGCTTCCTGCCGTTGGGAGTGGGGGTTTTATTAAAAACTCTGGCATCTTGGAAGATAGTCTTAGTCTGGTGAGCAGCCCTCCTCCTCCCTACACTGTGGTAACTGGTAACATTGTGGTAACCAGTTTGACCATTTCTCAGTGGCAGTAAGTATTCATGTTGCTGGGCAACCACCATCATCCTCCCTCTCCAGAGCATTTCCATCTTCTTAGGCTGAAACTGCATCCTCATTAACGAAGACCTCCTCTTTCCCTTCTCCTCCCAGGCCCTGGTAACTACCGTTCTACAGTGTGTCCGTAAAGTCATGGTGCACTTTTGACCCGTCACAGGAAAAGCAACAAAAGACGATAGAAATGTGAAATCTGGAACAAATAAATGGAAAACTCTCCCAGTTTCATACCTATTCAGTGCAGTTCGATGTGGGCTCATGCACAGGTTTTTTAGGACTCCTTAGGTAGCTATCCCGTATAGCCTCTACAGACTCGTCACTGACTGATGGCCTACCAGAACGGGGTTTCTCCACCAAACTGCCGGTTTCCTTCAACTGCTTATCCCACCGAGTAATGTGATTCCTATGTCGTGGCGCTTTGTTATAAATGCGCCGATATTCATGTTGCACTTTGGTCACGGATTCTAATTTAGCGAGCCACAGAACACACTGAACTTTCCTCTGTACCGTCCACATCTGACTGGCATGGCCGTGGGCTGCTCCGCTGTATACATGGTGTTACATCATCATCTGCGCATGCGCACATGCTGCCACATCATCCTACAGAAACTGGGAGGGTTTTCCTTTTATTTGGTGCAGATTTCACATTTCTATCGTCTTTTGTTGCTTTCCTGTGACCAGTCAAAAGTGCACCATGACCTTACGGACACACTGTACTTCTGTCTCCATGACTTTGACTATTCTAATGAGCTCAGTCAAATGGCAAAATACAGTACTTGCCTTTTTGTGACTGGCTTGTATCATTTAGTACGTCTAAGCATCACCCATGTTTTAGCATGTGTCAGAGTTTCCTCATTGAGATGAGTATTCCCTTGTATATACTTACCACATCTTGCTTTTCCGTTCGTCTGTCAGCGAATGTTTGGGTTGCTTTCACATTTTGGCTATTATAAATTTTGCAGCTATGAACATGGGGTGTACAGATGTCCATTTATTTAAGGCTCTGCTGTCAGTTCCTCTGGGTCTGTAGCCAGAAGTGGAGTTACTGGATCACATGGTAGTTCTGTTTAATTTTCTGATATGCCACTATACTGTTTTCCACAGCAACTGAGCCACTTTATATTCCCACCAGCAAATCATAAGGGTTCCACTTTCTACACATTCTCACCGATGTGTGTAATTTTCTATTGATTTGATAATAGCCACCCTAATGGGTGTGAAGTGGTGGTGATCAGTTTTTATGTTGTTGTTTTCTATTCAAATTTAGTGCCTCTAATTATACTGTCATTAATAAGAGACAAACGTTCTCAGAATATAATACAGATGTGTTTATCTATTCAGCTTTTAATTTACCTGTCATTTAGGCTCTTGAATTCTGAAGCCACCAAATGACAAAATTACAACAGGTAACAGCTGAATAAAAACCAATAAAAGGTTTAAAGAGTAAACTTACGTATATATAAGAACATGTATTTATTCATATTGCTATCAATGTGGTCCAGAAAGGCACCTTATTGCACTTAGAGTAGTATCAGAATTTTTAAATTGATTTTACACATTTATTAATTTCTCATTTTTAAAAATTTCCCTGCCTCTATTCTGTCCTCTGCTCCAAATCACCTTCCATTAAATACTGCACTGGAGGATGAGTCATTCTAAAATACGAAATTTTATTACAGTTCTTTCCTGGCTTTGAATCTTTGAATGGATGCATCATAGTTAACTCTAGATCCTGACATTCGGTGTCTTCCAAATTAAGTCTAATCTTTCTCATTTTTACTATAAGAATACTTTTATCCTTCCCTAGCAGTTGCTCCATGAATGGGCCATGCACTTTCTCAATCCTCCTGTTGGTACATTTGCCATTTCCTCTGCCCGAACCTCTTTCCTCCCTCATTTCTGCCCCTGGAAATTCTACATCTTCTTCAGGAGACCGCCCCCAGATTCCCCTGCCTCCATGGCAGCCCTGGTGATGATCCTGCCAGAAATACTCCCTCTAGCCCTTGAGCACAGGACACCTTTTACTGCATACTATATACATGACACTATTATGGATTTTCCTTATGTTGTCTTGCTTTTTTTTTTAAAAAAATAAAACTGAAGTATTTTTAAAATTTTCTGAAGGTAGATATGTCTTGCTTCACCCTGTAGTCCCCAGTATCCTGCAAGTGTCCTCAGTTTATTCACAAATGCAAAGTGCCCGTCTTCAGAGTCAGAACTGCCCACTCCCAGCTCTGTAGTTTAGTGCCCCTGTGGTTTTGGGTACATAACCTTACTTCTTTGCGTCTCAGTTCCCTAATATGCAAAATGAAAAGGTAGAACTGAAGTCTTTTTCCTGGCCCGTTCAAAGCGCATCTGGTCCTCAGCTCAGAAATGACCCTGGTTACAAACCACTTCTGCTCCTGCCCCTGGAGCTGGTCTTTTCCTCTCTCATTTCAGAGTTCTAAGGGGAATGATCCTGGAAAATCAACTGTGAGACTTGCAACAATCTGGAAGAGGAGTAAGAGAGCTCAATGATGGGGGAGGGAGTGGGGGGGGAGGTGTCTCCTCCCCCAAATCTTTCTGCCGCCATTGACTTGTTTGTATCATTTTGTCCTTCTGTGTACACACTAATTTATTTGTATTCATGAACATCATCAAAAAGCAAATACCGACCGTTGTTTCTGCAGGCCCTTCTTGGAAATGTTAAAATGTAGTTAATTGATCAATCCACAACTGTAAACATAAAGCAAGAAAGTTGTCATTTGTTTTAATAAAATGACAAAGAGTATTCAAAGTGTTTTACTACGAGTTTTTATTAACGAAGAAACCTACGCCAGCACTCTAAGAACCAGCACTGTTGTGTGAAAGGAGGAGGCGGCTCAGAGAGCAGAGGGAGCTGGGGCCCAGCGGGGTGGCACCCGGCTGAGCAGGGCAGGGGCGGAGCCTTCATGCCGGGCTGGGTTCAGAGACCATTTATTTTGAGCTTATGATTCTCCTGGTTTGGGCAAAAAATGATATTTTTTTGTCCTTTCTTGAATGGACTGAGCAATACAGAAACAAGTTCTCAAGTGAGGAATGATTTGATCTGACTTTTTAAATTACTGCATGAAGAGGCCCTTCAGGGCAGGGTGGGACTCAACGGGCCTGTGTCCGGTTTTATTTTTCCTTCTGTTTGGCTCTGTGAGCCCCTCATGAGCTTTTCTCATCCTTGAGAGCCAATGCTGCTTATAAACTGTGGTTCCAAAACCCATATGTAACCCAACCCTATTTTTTTGCTCTAGATCCATATATCCAACTACTTTGATGATTCACCTGAGTTTCCTGTAGACACTTTCTAGTAAACATTTTATACAGTGTTGCATCTAGTAAACATTTTATACAGTGTTGCATCTAGTAAACATTTTATACAGTGTTGAACCTGCCAGTGCATCTGAGTAATAATGAAACGACTGCTGCTATGGCTATTACAGTCACTACTATTGCTACCAGTGGTTTCCTTGATTGACAGCTTTTTCTGTGCCAGATAGAGTCGTAGGAGCTATAATAGCATCAGTGTCTTTTTAGTTGCTCCAAACCAGAGACCTCTCCTTCTGCCCCATATCAGTGTGTGGATCAGCTCCCATTGAGTCTACCTCCTTCACACGTCTGTAATTCCTCCCTTCTGCCCCAGCTCCATTATTTCTGTAGTACTGCTTTTTACTGTTGTGATGGTAACGGCCTCTTATCTTTCCTTGGGAATGCTCCCTTTCCTAAATCCATTCTCTACTGTTGCTTAAGTGATCTTCCTGAAACAAAATATTATACTATATCCTCGTGTGAAACCTTTCAGTTGCCATCAAGATAAAATCCAGACTCCTTAGAATGGCATATAAGGTCTTCCAATTTTTGTCCAAGTCATCTTACCTAGTTCCTTCTCTGGCTCGAAACCCTGTGCCACACCGATGGCATTGCTCCACATATACTAAGTGGGTTTAGGCCTCTATGCCTTTGCACGTACTGTTCCCTTTTTCCAGAATAATGGTTAAATAAAACTGGGTAGCTAGAGAAAAGATTGTTCTATAGCCTTTAAAAGTCTTGGGGCAGAAGAAAGTACAATGACTTAAACATATGTTTATAGTATATTGTCAAGTGAGAGAGTGTTATATAATTTGTGTATGATTACTTTTTAACTCCCTATTAATTATCCACTACTTCATCTATCTCACTATCAGTCTGAAGAGAAATAAAAGGCTCGAAAGCTACATAACAAAATGTTAACAGCTGGGCATTAGAATTATTGATGTTTAGAATTTTATTTTGTTTGTTTTTCTAATTTTTTAAGTAATGAATGCATATTACTTTTTAGGAAGGAAAAGCAATAAATGCTATTTTTAATAGAAATACTGATATTTAACAAGGACTGAGTGTTACTTAAGGGTCTTTGCCCCTTAGAACATTGCCTTCCTCATATAGTAAATGCATTAGCGTAGACTAACCACTGTAACAGGTGGTATCCCAAATACAGAATGGCTCAGCTACAATCGTTTATTTCTGTTCGGAGAATGGACATAGCACAGGTGTTCTAGCATTCCTTTCCTTTGATAGAGACCTGTACTAACACCTGAGACATAGCTGAACTTCATTTCAGACCAGATTGGTTGAAATAGGCAGTGTTCTTATTTGTGATGGTCATTGTATTTTAAATGGCATAGGTATCCTCTGAAAAGTGGACGAATTTGTCTTCTGCTGCCTCAGTGCAGTGGTAGAGCCAGTAGCTATGTGCAAAACAGATCTTGACCACCATCCATGTTTATCATGCAAAATATTTTGCAATAAGTATTTAAAGTTTCATGCTCACTACGTTTGGTTTCATTTGATATTGTTGAAAACGCAGAGGGCCAGACCACAGTCACTGTGTTTTTTCCTGTAATGTGAGGATGTCTTTTAGGCCTCTGTGCTTAACAAATCATTTTGATATAGGGGCTAGGGAGAAATACTCAGCTTTATCACTGCTGACTTAATTGGGTTTCATGATGCACATTTCTTCTTAGCGGGATAAATTAAAATGGCTGATAACACTGCCGGTAAAAGCCAAATTGTTAGGTTAAACCTGCCTTGGCGTATTGAATATATTGATGAGTAATCTTTCCACTGTTTTTAATCACTTTTATTAACTTTTCAGTAGTTTTATTTCTAGTAACTTGCTATATAATTACTGGTCATTATGTATTTAGTAATATTTCTCTTTAAAACGCTATTGAAAAGTCCATGTTAATGATTAAGGTGCCGATATCATCCACCTCCTTCCTGTTAGTAAGAATGGACGGTAGTTTTATGATAAGCTGGGTGTGTGCTTGGACTTCCGTTGTGCAATCCAAGAGGACAGGGATCCAGCTCGTAACAGGTGAGTAGAGACAAGGAGTGATGGTTTTGAAGCTGTGTAAAATAGTCTTTCTTTTTTCAGAAGTGAGAAGTGGTGGGGGGGGCAAGGGGGGCAGGCAGACAGACTCCCGCATATGCCCAACCGGGATCCACCTGGCATGCCCACCAGGGGGCGATGTTCTTCCCCTCTGGGACATTGCTCCACTGCAATCGGAGCCATTCTACTAGCACCTGAGGCCGAGGCCATGGAGCCATCCTCAGCACCCTGTCCAACTTTGCTCCAGTGGAGCCCTGGGCTGCAGGAGAGGAAGAGACAGATAGAAAGAAAGGAGAGAGGAGGGGTGGAGAAGCACATGGGGGCTTCTCCTGTGTGCCTGGCTGGGAATTGAACCGGGGACTTCTACATGCTGGGCCGACGCTTTACCTTTGAGCCAATGGGCCAGAGCTAAAATAGTCTTTTGTGCATCCATGTTATACATGTTATTGTTATGCTCTCTTTAAAAGTATCCTATTAAATGTTGAGAAGATAAAGAGGGTGCTTCAGAATTGTGTGTAAATGATAAAGAATGATACATTTGCTGAGCTCTACTTCAGTCTTATCTTTGCTATAAGTCATTTGGTTTTATAAGATCTTGAGTTCCAGGTGGCTAAAGACTAGCTTAAGACATTGTTTTACCTGCAGGTCATTCTGGGACTTACCTATTAATTAATTAAATGGATTAAAAGCTTATTATTAACTTACCTCTTATATTTTTCAATTTTAATTTGTGTAGCCACCAAATCCTCTTTCTTTTCTCTTAGATTCAGGTGTTCCTGACATGTGGGAGAAATTTTAAGGGCCATTCTGAAGATGTTGCTTAAATAAATTATGAAAATCATGAGAACTCTAAACAAATGTAGGTAACCAATAGAAAAAGAGAATCAGGGAGTACTCATCATTAATTTATTTATTCAATACATACATCTACTATTTGTTAGTTTTTGTACCAATTTCTGGGATCATGGCGATGAAGAAGTTAGCCAAGGCCCTTTTCTGAGCTAGTAGCTTAGAAAGACAGGGCAGTTACACAAAGCAGTGTATGATTTACATATATTTACAGCTATGCTGAGCTTTGTAAGTGAAAGTACAAGGTACTATGAAAGCATGTAACAGAAGCATCTATTTAAGTTTGAAAGATACAAGAAGATCTCATTCAAGATACATTTCTGATGGGGAGGGGTAGGAGAAAGGAGGGAAGGCCATTTCCAGTCCTGAGGCAGAGATGAGGAACAGCAGAGAGCAGAGCAAGTCAGCGTGAAGGAGGCAAGAATGAGATCTGAGAGGTAAGGGGCAAAAATCAGACCTTTCTGGAATTTGTAGGATGCTGGCCTTCGTCCTAACAGTATGGGAAACACTGCAGGTCCTTGAGTGCAGAGTTAGAAGGTTTCCATTTTAGAAACCTCACAACCCATTGCTGTTCAGGGAATGGACTGAAACGGGCCAGAGTGCATGCAGGGGGCTCGGGCAGGGCTCCGGGTGCAATCAGGATGTGGCTTCCCCTACAGTGGGAGCGGAAGAGATGCAGGAGAAGCATAGGGTTTGAGATTATTTTGGAGGCATCTTTTAGTCTTGGTAATGAAGGCGGACATGCTTGAGTGGGGGTGGGGTGTGGAGAATGGCTCCCAGGTTTCTGGCATGAGCAATGAAGTGTGCGAGTGGTAGGGAATGAGATGGAGCATCTTGCAGGAGAAGAAGGGTTAATTAAGTTCACTGTTTTTTTGTTTTTTTATCTGTCCAAATGGGAATGCTCAGGAGACATTTGAACGGATGGAGCTCAGAAGAGAAGTCTGGGTTGGGTGAATGAAGGTGGGAGTTTTAAACAAGGACATGATATTTCCGTCTCCATGAAAAAGATGCCGTTGCTTAAGGAAAGTGGGTAGACAGTGGGGAAACGTGAGTGGAGAATGAAGCCTGAGGAACAATAGTAACTTTTCAAGATGAAGTAGAGGCACAGCCAGAGGGGACAGAGAAGGAGAAGTGAGAAACCCTGGAAGGAAGGACCTGGACAGGATTCTGGATGGCAGAAGTAGGTAGCTGCGTCTGAGTCCCTAGAGAACCCTTCTGGAAGACGGGAAAGGGAAAGCCCAAGCAGCGTTGCCTCCTACTGCTGCCAAACACTTTACCTTGAAAAGTGCCCTTTGTTGGTAGCAACAAGGAGCCCTTATAAAGCAGTTCTGGCCGCTTGCTGTGGGTGGAGCCCAGACAGGGTGGATGGCAGTGCCCCAGGCCAGTCTTTGGATTATCAAGACAAGGTTTAGTAACATTTGGATTTATTTGAACATAAGTAGCAGGAAGGCATTTTAAGAACTTTGAACCTTTTGTGGGGGAGGTTATGGGGTTGAGAAGAATGACTCTACTTGAAGGTTCTAATGGGTAGCTTGTATAAAAATAAAAATTTTAAAAACTCATTAACTTGATTAAGTTATATATAGTGTTACTAAAGTGTTGCTGAAGGTCATCCTTTTATTAGTGTTTTTCTCCTTGGCTAAAAATTCTTTCCTATGTGCCCTGTAAGCCAACTTAGTAACAAATTATTGTTCAAATTTTTCTTGACACGCCAACTTGAGAACTAACTACTGTCTCTATAGTTGGTGCCCGGGTCCAAAGAGAATGTAATGCATCGCATCAGTTCTTGTGAAGTGACATCTATCAATCTAGTTTAAACTAATATTTGAGCCAAAAGGTCCTTGGACTATGTATTTGGTCGACACAGAGCTACCTTTATTTGAAGCTTTGACTGAGCAGCAGTCAAGAAATGCAGTTATTTTGACAACAGCCGAATGCATTTCCCTGCCTGTCTTTAGAAAGTCTGCTATTGTCTAGCCGGCTGCTGAACTGCTGCGTGCATAGCTACATTCACAGCTATTATTTGCGTAAGAGGCTCCAACCACCATGGGAAGAATGGTTTTGCATTTCCTGTTTTCATTTGTTTACTTTCTGTGCAATAATAGTGTTTTTGTACAAGGCTTTTTTTTTTACCCTGGATTTTCCTAATTGTAAAACAGTGTAAATAAGCTAGGAGTCACACTTATGAAAATTATACGTTGTAAATCGAAGGAAACAGGAAAAAGGGATGGAAAGGGAATCTTCAGAAAATAGGAAGGAAGCTCTGAGCCCTCCCACCTCAGCAGCAGGCTCCTCAGTCAGTCTCCTCTGGAGAACCATGGATGGGTTTTGGGGCCGGATATTTTCTGACCTGGGACAGACCAGTGGTTTGAAAAAAAAAAAAATGGTTTGCAGATTAGAATATGATGTTCCCTGGCCTAGACTTCTGGAAAGAAATTGATTTGGTCCAGGGTACGTCCTGGGTAACTGCATTTTTGGAAACCTGCCCAGGTGATTTTGGTGTGCAGTTGGGTTTGGGAGACCTTGGACTCTGTGGGCACTATGGTTTCCTCGACGAATAAAGTCAAGGGTTCTCTGGAGAGTCAGAATATGGGTAAGAAAGGAGAGAATTAAAATTTACCGAGTTCCTATCATGTGCCTCACATTTTGACTTATATCACCTCCTTCGTTCCTTCCTAACATCGTGCGGGCTCTCTCCATGTGCTCCAGCCTCCACCCAAGATGGAGAAAGGTTTAGGGAGCTTTGAAGGTCACCCAGTTGCTGAGAGGCAGGGCCTGCATTTGCATTCAGGTCATTTGATTTTCTGTGTCAGAACCAGGACAAGGTTTGGAGCAGCGCAGCCTGACAGAATTCTGGTCACACCATCCCGAGTGAAGTCGTTTTGCTCTCGTCACAGTGGCACCCACTGAGAATGGTCAATTTCCCCATTTACCTTCCAAGAGTGTCCATGCGGGTCACTGGGTAGGGAGCACTGGATGTGTTTTGAAAGTCTTGAAGTCAGACCTACTTGGGCAAGAGTATGTCTTCAACAGCCTGCGATGAATAAGGCAGGTTATTGTCATCAGAGATGACACTGTGTCTCAAAGCTTGTGCTAACAAATTCGTTGTGGGGTGGATGGTGTCTGGGGAAGGTGTTTGGTCAAAGAGGAGCATTTGCCCAGGCTCAGCAGCTCTGGGTCTGCAGGGAGGGTTCTTTCTGTAGGACCCCATATATGGGTATATGGTGCCAGCAGCAACAGCAGGTGAGAGGCAGAGCCAGTGACAGAGAGAGGGAGAGAGAACCTTTTGTAGAGAAGTTCAATGATAAGATGTCCTCACTGGTCTCCAGGACATAGCACCAAGAATGAGCAATAATGGCACACTAAATGAGGGCACTCCCTCCGAACCTCACCCTGAACCCTGAGCCTGAGCAGCAGCAGATTGGGGTAAGTGCCCTGGGGAGGGGAGGTGAAATGGTCCCATTTCCAGAATGGCTCTAATGGAACCTTTTAGCACATACGGAGAAAAATAATTCTCTAGACTCCACTTGCCTAGCTTGAGTGTAGAGTGGTCCTCAAAGCTTTTGTGCTCAGGAGTTTGGAAAGACTTCTCATCTTCTGTGTGGTCGGTGAACGGGCCCAAGAGCAGAATGTTTGCCTTCAGAGTATCTTAGGGGAATTGCGTGAGGTGTAAACCAACCTTTGGTCATTTCAAAAAAATGGAGAAATGCTGCTCTCTTCTCCCCACTGATGATTTGCGCTTATTCAGTGTGCTGGTTCTGTGCCCAGCTCTTCTTACTTGTTATCTCACTAAATCCTGCTACTGACCCAGAGGTTGTCATCATACGCATTTTTAGATGAAACGGTCTCAAAGCAGTTATGGTATAAAAGAGGGAGGGAACCAGGATTTAGAACCAAAATAGGCTTGTTAGAAAGTTTCTTCATATACTAAGTGCAGGCTTTCTCTCTATGGCTCTTAGGGAGAAAAGAATTGCACCCTCTTTGACAACTGGTATAATGTAAATATTTAGAGCCACGGTATTTACTCCTCGCGCTCTCTGACTTGACAAGGACTGAGTTATCACCTGCAATTATTGTTCTAGGAGGTATGGAGAAGTCTGAAAAATTTCTAATCCAGTAGAGGAGAAAGGATATGCTTCTCAGGGTGGATACATCGCATGTCACTGTGTTCAGACATGTAAACTTCTGTGAAGGAGAGGTCAATTCTGCTAATCTTTCTCTCTCTCTCTCTCTCTCTCTCTCTCTCTCTCTCTCTCACACACACACACACACACACACACACAATGTCCATGGAGGATATGAATTTAAGATGACACTTTCTGGGTAAATAGGGTTATGTTTCATTTTATGTTTTCCGAGTGTGTGAGAAATCTTTTGCGGAAGCACATTACGTGTATGTGTCGTAAGCTGGAAAAGTTAGAAGAGGGAGAGTCTTATCGACATCAGACACTTACCCCTCCTTTGGATAACTTCAGTGCTAACAAACACAGGCCCACCTGCCTCTGGAGATAATAAAACTCTCACAAAAGAACTACCACATGGGGCAAATGGAGGAGAGGTTACTTCTATGGTCTTTCTACTTGGAGAAAAACATGTATCTGAACACTTTTCCTTGGAAGAAATATAATTTCTGATTTAGTAGGAGAAAATAGATGAACACTTTGGCTTAAATTCTATTATCAGAAAACATGCCTTTGTTTTTCTTTTGAGATAACTTTTTTTTCCTGCGTGCTTGGGAGTCTGCCTGTAGTAATATAGTAATTCTCTATGATAATGTTTGTCCATCATTCATTCTTTTTAAGTTCATGTCTCTGGTCCCATTTATGATTGTTTTTCTGTTTTTTTATTACTAGCATTTAATAGCAACCACCCATTTTAAAGGATTGCAGTACCTAAATATATTATAAACCTATCTGACGTGTTATTCCTTCTGGATTATAAATTAAAAAATAATTACAATTCTTTTTCTTGTTGTAATGCTATTATGATGATGATTTAATACTTTCCCAAACAGTTTGTTATTTCGTTCTTTTCTTCACTTGTGTGTTTCTTTATTTTCTGGACAGGCTATTTTCATAGTCATATTTAAAAAGAATAAACTCTCAGAGCTGTTGATTTGAGAAATCCTTTTACAATGGTATAGTAATTTATTTAGCTCCCAGATGTTTCTTAGCAATTCAGAGGCACTTCCTGACCAGTCCCAGAGGTCTGACTGGACTTTTGTCTCTCTTAATGAAGGTATTTGGGTTCTTCAGCTTACCAAGGTCTGGTCTGGCCCTAAGTAAATTAGTCCCCACCAGAATCTTGGAGGAGGAGGATAAGCAAGGCATTGATTTCTCAATTTGGGGTTTTTTTTTTTTTTTGTATTTTCCTGAAACTGGAAACGGGGAGGCAGTCAGACTCCCGCATGCGCCCGACCGGGATCCACCCGGCATGCCCACCAGGGGGCAACGCTCTGCCCATCTGGGGCGTCACTCTGTTGTGACCAGAGCCATTCTAGCGCCTGAGGCAGAGGCCGCGAAGCCATCCCCAGCGCCCGGGCCATCCTTGCTCCAATGGAGCCTTGGCTGCGGGAGGGGAAGAGAGAGACAGAGAGGAAGGAGAGGGGGAGGGGTGGAGAAGCAGATGGGCGCTTCTCCTGTGTGCCCTGGCCGGGAATCGAACCTGGGACTCCTGCACGCCAGGCTGACGCTCTACCACTGAGCCAACCGGCCAGGGCCTTTTCTCAATTTTTAACCTTACATTTTAGTAGATCAAGGCTAAGGTAGTTCCTGTATTGTGAGGGTGGGCAAACATAGTTCTACATAACCTATAGTTGGTAATATTTCAGGGAAATATGGGCCTTTCTTTTTCAAACTCTAATAATGATGTGGATTCCTGTGTTTCATTTCAGGTGCATCTGCACATTTAGTGACTGTGCAGGAAAGACGCAGATGCTCCTTCAACCGATCAACCAGACCACCAGCCTGGTTGCCATAGCATGGATTTCCCATATGACTTTACACAAAGTTATGAATGAAGTGATATGTTCCGACCTTGCCTAAGCAGTTCCCTATAGATGTCCACATTTTAAAATTCTCAACAAAATCTTAGAAGTCAACAGAAAAGCCTTCAGCCCAGCGCTTTTTATGATCTCTATCTGCACAGTCATTAATTCAGTCATGACTTGGCCACGTTATTACCCAGCACAGGCTGTGTGTGCCATAGGCACAGCGCTGCATTGAGGACCTTGGTCTTATGGTGCACATTCGTCTGTCAGCTCAGCCTGTCTCAGAAAGGCCATCTTTTCCTGATGTCGTTTCTGAAATTGAAAAAAAAAGAGATCATTTTAGGATTTAACCTGAGTTCTAGTCTTTGTCTTTTCCTGACCACACTATAGGTCTTGGGAAGAAGAGAGAACAACAAGAGAAAACCTCCCTTGAGAAAATGACGTTCTAACACAAGACACAGGCTGGCACTTCCAGACGGACGAAGCCACAAAGCTATGGTTGTGTAGCTGGTGGGCTGGCGGCAGGTGATTTGTGGGCATAGGGGGAGGTTTTCATATTTTCACAAGATCCAGAACTCTTAAGTGTCATTTCAGTACTTTGGTCCATAGTTTTAAAAATTGAATTCTTTTAAATAGAAATATACAGGTTGATATTGTGCAGCTAACGGAAAATGAGCCGTCCTTCGACAAAAGCATTTGTCTAATGAATGACAGTGTTATGACGAGGGTATAATGGGCTGGGGCCATGTGGTTTCTAACATTTCTTCAAGGAGACAAAACAAACGTTGAGGGCTTTGCATTTCCAGTGTCTGTCAGTTCCCTGCATTCCCAAGTTCCACTTCTGTCCACTTCTAACGCTCATGTGGTTCACAAGTGTCTGATGGCTTCGGTGTGCCAGGACCTGCTTCTGTGATGTCAGTGCGATGATGAATAAGTCAGTCTCCATCCTTTAGGACCTCGTCCAGCTACCAACCTCCTACGTGTCTAATTGCATAAGATGAATATGAGTGCAAGTCCTCCTTAGTTATGCCTTGTCAGTGTTCCTGGCATAGAATGGATTTATGAATGTTAGAAACACGTAGGGGTCAGAGAATGAAAACCTCTGAAGAATTTGTTGTTGGGTCATGGGAAGAGAAAAATAAGGGAACTCTTGGGGCTCCTCATATCCTGCCATCCTCCTTCCAAGCTCCTCCCATGTTAGGAGGAGTTGGTCATATGATTGATCCAGGTTGTCATTCATTGGGCCATGTGTCATTTATTGGGCCAGTTTGAGCCTTCTTTCCCTGCCTGTGGCCAGGTGTGGAGAAGCTTGTGTTCTCAGGGTTGGCTTACCACACTCCTTGCCTGCTCTGCACAGCCAGACCTCTGGCCTTCCTCACTCATGGTGTGGGTGGGACTCCGGCAGTGCTCGGGGGTCTGGGTCAGTGCTGCAGGAGGCTGGTTTGCTGGGTGGCTGATGATCACTCCATGGACTCAGGATGGATTGAGTTGGAGAAAGTAGGAAACCTCAACAGCTTTTGGGACTCAGCTTTGTATCCCCATGCTGCTTACCACAGCAGTTCTGATTTGGAAGTAGTCAGGTGTTTAAAATTTGTTCAACTGTTTATTAAGTATGACACAGATTATTCTGTGTTTATTTCAGTCAGCAGGGAACTCCAGAGATGAAGGGAGGCGAGGGGCAGGACACAGAATCACTGCCTTTTACCTCCCACCCCACTCCACCCCACCCCCAAGCCTCCAGCACAGTCCAAGAGGGGAAGGTACTAGGACCTTTACGGTTGCTTTGGCACCCACTACGCTGTCGGCTGTGGGTGGTGGTGCATATGTGCTTTTCCTTGTTCGGTTATGGGAGGGAGGCTGAAGGTCACACTTCTTGGGATCTCTGACAGCACCTACGTAAAGCAGGACTCATTGTTTCAACTACGAAATATTTCTGTGTAACATCTTACTGATTTAGGAAGGCCGCTTTCCTGAAGCAGAGGGCAGGGCTGTGTGCGGTTACTGGGCAGGCACACAGGGTGTACCACACTTCTTAGCAGGTGTGGTCTCCACAGTACTGGCCTGCTGCCCTTGACAGGTAGTTTTCTTCTCCCATTTTTCCATTCTTTTCTTTTTTTCTTTTTTTTTTTTTTTTGGAGTTGGAAATCAGAGGAGGAGGTGCTGCAAGTTGAGATAATGGGGAAAATAAAGAGAGAAAGCCAAGAGGACAGGGAGATGCGCTCAACTTCGTCTGGTTCATGCACAAGTCTGAGTCTGATTAGGAGCATGTGGCCTTTCCCCAGGAACTCGTTAGGAGGGTTCTCTGGTTGATCGGGGAGAGACAGGGAGCCGTGCTTACTCTTTTGCAGTGTGGTGGCCATCTGTCATTTCGACTGTCTAGCACCTAACTTTTTCCCGATCACCCCTTCGTCGTCATCCCCTTCCTTCCTCCTCCAGCAGATAGAAGCAGACCCCAGTAACGCCCCTGCAGCCAAGACTTCACACTATCGGGGATGCCCCTTAAAGGGGGAGGCAGCCAACTAACTGATTAGATCATACTTTGCCACTCCAAAATTGGTTGGGCATCTTTGAAGAAGAGCTGATTTAAATGAGTGGTGACAGAATTAACTGGGGGTAGGGAAGCAGCAGCTGCCCTTGCAGAGAGTGGGGAGTGGTGGAAAGTGTGAGGGAGAGAAGGTAGAAGTTGATAAGGAAAAGATGCTAAGAAGGTGGGTGGCGAGTTATTCAGAGCCAGGTAGAAGGATTGTTCTACTAGTTCAGGAAATCCCCCCCCCCTTTTTTTTTGGTGATAGTCTTTATTATCTGGTTCTGTAACATTTCCTCTTTAACCTTTTTTTTTTTTTTTTTTTGCATTTTTCCAAAGCTGGAAACAGGGAGGCAGTCAGACAGACTCCCGCATGCACCCGACCGGGATCCACCCGGCATGCCCACCAGGGGGTGATGCTCTGCCCCTCTGGGGCGTCGCTCTGTTGCATCCAGAGCCATTCTAGCGCCTGAGGCAGAGGCCACAGAGCCATCCCCAGCGCCCGGGCCATCTTTGCTCCAATGGAGCCTCGGCTGCGGGAGGGGAAGAGAGAGACAGAGAGGAAGGAGAGGGAGAGGGGTGGAGAAGCAGATGGGTGCTTCTCCTGTGTGCCCCGGCCAGGAATCGAACCCGGGACTCCCGCATGCCAGGCCGACGCTCTACCACTGAGCCAACCGGTCAGGGCATTCCTCTTTAACCTTTAAAGTAGTAGTTAGTAATGTTATATTTTAATTTAACATTATAATGAGAATAAATTGTTTTTGCTAGATTCTTTGTGCTAAGTGGAGACACCCCAAAGGAGGATTGCAACCACGTGGAGAGGGGGAAGGCGGTTGATCTGCAAAATCAGGCATAGCAGTCACTGACTTCTGCAGGAGAGGAAAGAAGAACAAACCATGGCCAAGTGGCCACACGTAACAGGTTCTGTTAGTCCAGGCCCCAGACTCTGCTTGGGACTGTGGGGGTTAAAGATATAGAAAGCATGGTTAATGACAGGAGAGCTTACACTCTCACTGTGAAGGTGTCTGGGCCTTGAAAAGAGCTAGCCTACAAGATTATTTTTGGCAAAATGTGAAATGAGTATGTTATAGATAAATGACATAAATATTTAGAGGAGATAGAGCTCATGTCCACCTGGAAGTGTCAGAGAAGCTTTTCTGAGAGGGGTTAGGGTGACAATAGATATTAAATAGTGGATAGTATAAACAAACACAAAACAAACAAACCAGAAACCATAGCTGGGCAGCAATTAAAGAGGTAGAAAGAGATTTGCTTCAGGCCATTGTAACAGGGAAACGAGACCTCAGTATAGAACCAAGATCAATTCTGAATACAGTGGACGGTAGATGACTAAGGGGAAACATCAGGGTGCGGGGGGGTTTGGGCTGAATTGACCTAACTGGATTCTTGCTGAAGGCAGGTCAGGGTGGTCACACATCACCTGCCGGGGGCGGGGTGGGAGAGATGAGGACCTGATCAGATATTGGGGAGACCAGGGGGTTGATTGAATGGACTCAGCAAGGTTCTTACTAGAACTGGATTTTACAAAGAACTGGGCCGATCGACTAGGAGAAGGCTCAGGAACCTGCTAACGTTTGGTCAAGCAAAGAATCTTCTTCGTCGTCCGTGGGACAGAGGGAGGAGCGGATGTGAGTGGTTGATGCTGGGCTGGGCACTTGATGTATCTGTGGTGGGGCTGATCTTTGTAACAGTCCTGGGAGAAGGCTCTCGGACTTTTATCCTGTGATAGGAGAAAGCAGGCTCAGAAAGTATCAATATGTGACCTGCCTTTCCTCACCTATTTATGGCAGCAGTCAGAGCTGGATTTCCAGCCCAGGGCCTCTTCTTCTACCAGCTTGTCTGCCCGGAGGTGCGATCTGGGAGTGGGCGAGAGAACATTTTGCACAGGGATGGGAACCGATGGTTTTGGTGAAGATGCGTAGTCATTTTGGAGAAATCGGGCGGCGAGTTTGGAAGGGCAGGCTGGGGCTGGTTGTCATGGGCCAGGGCAGAGCCTGTGCACCTCACTCACAGGGCAGGGGAGAGGGCACAGGGCGGGCTGGGGCTGGTTGTCACAGGCCAGAGCAGAGACTGTGCACCTCACTCACAGGGCAGGGGAGAGGGCACCTCACCCCGGGGGGGGGCACTGGCAGCATCTACTCACAGGGCAGGGGAGAGGGCACCTCACACTGGGGGGGGCACTGGCAGCATCCACTCACAGGGCAGGGGAGAGGGCACCTCACCCCGGGGGGGCACTGGCAGCATCCACTCACAGGGCAGGGGAGAGGGCACCTCACACCGGGGGGGGCACTGGCAGCATCCACTCACAGGGCAGGGGAGAGGGCACCTCACACCGGGGGGGGGGGCCACTGGCAGCATCCACTCACAGGGCAGGGGAGAGGGCACCTCACACGGGGGGGGCCCTGGCAGCATCCACTCACAGGGCAGGGGAGAGGGCACCTCACACGGGGGGGGGCACTGGCAGCATCCACTCACAGGGCAGGGGAGAGGGCACCTCACACGGGGGGGGCCCTGGCAGCATCCACTCACA
The DNA here is from genome assembly GCF_036850765.1 of Saccopteryx bilineata. NCBI lineage: Eukaryota > Metazoa > Chordata > Mammalia > Chiroptera > Emballonuridae > Saccopteryx > Saccopteryx bilineata. The sequence goes on from NC_089495.1 coordinate 24,192,325, forward strand.
GGGCAGGGGAGAGGGCACCTCACACGGGGGGGGGCACTGGCAGCATCCACTCACAGGGCAGGGGAGAGGGCACCTCACACGGGGGGGGGCACTGGCAGCATCCACTCACAGGGCAGGGGAGAGGGCACCTCACACGGGGGGGGGCACTGGCAGCATCCACTCACAGGGCAGGGGAGAGGGCACCTCACACGGGCGGGCACTGGCAGCATCCACTCACAGGGCAGGGGAGAGGGCACCTCACACGGGGGGGGCACTGGCAGCATCCACTCACAGGGCAGGGGAGAGGGCACCTCACACGGGGGGGGCCCTGGCAGCATCCACTCACAGGGCAGGGGAGAGGGCACCTCACACGGGGGGGGGGCACTGGCAGCACCCCGGGCAGAGGAGAGCCCAGGCTGTGATCTGGACATCTCTCAGGGAGAAGCACTCTGAAAGGAAGGACTTTGCAGATGTGGCAAAGGTTTACTTGACTGGCAGCATTTCCGATTGCATTATTTTTAGTTTCAACCTGCATCTGAAAATCAATTATTAATAGATTCCATCTTTATTAAATCTTTCAAGTTATCTGTCAATACAGAAAAGCCCAGGCTTTTTTTTTTTTTTTAATTTTAATTCTCCTGGAGGTGTGATTTTTTTATGTAGCCTTCATCCCGGGTGCATTAATGAAGTGGCGTGATATGACCTGGGGCTTCCATCTGTTTAATCTCGCTAATTTGCTCCATTTTGAAACTAGTTTCCCCCCGGCTGCAGGAGCAGCAGCGAGTCTCGAAGGCGCAGCTGAAAGAAGTTTGTTCGGTGGTTCCACCTCGCCGGCCACCTTGGGGCCCCAGGATGATTTCCTTACCTTCTCCTGGCCCTGTGGGAGCACAGACATGTTGTTTGCAGTTGAAATACAGTTTTTTAAACATGCCTCCTACTGTGTTTTTATAGAAAGAGAGTCTCTTCTCCTGGAAAATGAAACTCCGCTGATTGAACCGAGGGCCCTCTGGAAGGGCCTTAATTATATGTTCATTGTAAACTTCAGGACAAACCGGGGCCCAGTTGTAGCAAGCTATAGGGCCGATTCCTGGGCTGCTTTAAAGAACATGTGAAAGCCTTTTGGAGATAAGAGGCTGGAATTGAGAAGAAGGGGTTGGCCGGTGGAGGGACAGCCTTCCTTCAGGCTGTGAGCTTTGCATTTTACAAAAAGCCTTTCCCTCTCTAATTTGCATGTCCTGGGAAGTCTTTCGAGTCCCCGTTCCAGGGCCCTGGGCATCTCCTGCCTTGGAGGGGGTTAGAGGACAGTGGGGACCTGATCTCTACTTTGTAGATGAGAACTTCTCTGCCAAACAGGTCACTGGGAAACAAGAGGTACGCTCAGGACAGTCCTTTCCTACGGCAATATTTGAAAAGATCACTTATTATTCTGAAGGGGGGAAAAAGGCAAGTACGGTAAATCCTTTCCCTGGCAGATTACCTGATATGTTTTCTCCACATTGCAGTTTCTGGTGTTGGGCTTTTGGGCAGATTACCACAATGTGAGTGCAGGTGTGGAAACCACTGGAAGATTGTAGTAGTCAGTTTTTACGATATTTAGCTTCCCAAGGAAAATAACTGGCTGGATAATGAGGTGACCGGATGGAATTGAATCCTGTGCCTCGGTGATTCATGCAGAATGGTGTCTTCCCTCTCACGTGTCTTTGATAGGAAATGGCCCCATGAGTCCTGGCTGGCAGGACTCGGAGAAGATTTCAGAGTCTAAAATGCAACTGGCACCCCCTCAACCCAACCCCCGGTTTACCGTGTTTTTAGCGCTTACTGCCTGCGCAACAGACCCAGCGCTTTAAACATAGTAACTCATTTGATTCTCACAACAACCCAGTGAGGTTTTGGGGACTGTCATTAACCCTGTTTGGCAAAAGAAGACACTGAGTCTTACAGAATTCATGGTGGAGAGAGAGCCGGCTCCAGTGTCGACCGAGGCTAACCTAGTACCCCAGGAGACATTCATCTCCCTTAAGGACACCTTGACTATTCATTGACCGTTGATGAGAGTTATTATTAGCTCTCCGAGATGACTTTATCTATTGACCATCTACCTATTTCTCTAGCTATCTGTGCACCTGACTACCTACCAAACTTTATGAAACTGTTCTGGAAACAAGATCAGGCAGGATGCTCTAAGGAAAGATCCCACCCCTACACTGAAGATTCCTTATCTAGCCTGCAGGACAGATGAGCAAATAGGGTGCCAGAGGGGGAAGCACCTGACCCAGGCTTGGGAGGGCTCACTCATCACTTCATGATTTTAACAGTGTCGTGCTGACATGTGCTAAGCACTGCAGACAAGAAGGCGATGCCCACATGTGTCACAGGTACAGTGTGTCGTTACAGGAGATGGACAAGCGAGCAGCCCATTGCCGTGTGGTGTGATAAACACCGTGGTTATGCCCGAGGGTCAGCAGGGGTCCAGCGTTTGTAAATGAACAGGGCAAGGATCCAAGAGAGCTAACAAGCTGTTCAGGGAGCTGCAAGCTGATGGAGGGTGACTGGAGAGTAGGGTGTGAGTGGAGAACAGGTAGGCGGTGAGGCAGGAGAGGTGGTCAGCAGGGCTGGGAGTGAGGGGAACCGCTTACGATGGTAGAGACCCTAGACCTCTCAAGATGATGAACACGGTACTTTGGGCCCAGTACTACAATCTTGGGTCTCTTTAATTGCACAGTGGCAAAGCAGGACCACGCAGTAACCTAAAATTAATCAGCGATAGGCTACTGCAAACTTCCGAAGATTAGAAAGCACTGCTGCTATTTATAGCTCGTAGCTATTTTCTCACCGGAGGCAGACGGAAGAAGAGGGGTCCGTCCTGTGTGTGCTGCTGTGTGGGTTCAGCGTTCAAGATGCTGGAAAAGAAAGAAAGGGGGGAGGGGTTAAAATCAATGCATTTCTGATTAATTTTTGATTCTTCTATTGAGAGAACAATCATAGTTCAAGGTCCTAACACGGAGCAGTGAGACTGACAGAGATAATTGATAGTGGATCTTTGAAATGTCACTATAAGCCAGTAATGGGAATGTTACAAAGTAACCGCATTTTATACTTTTCAAAATTAGAAGGAATGGAGTAGAATTGGATAATGGGTTGTGGAGCCTCTTATTCTTGGGTCATTGGTTTAGATAGATCCCAGACTGGCAGTAACTAAAAGTTATTTTAACTTTATGTTTGCTCAGTGGCTGATATGAAGGGGGTTGTTAATGAATGCAGTTTTGCTTTTTTGTGAAGGAATACCTGAGTCACGGAGGTCCTGAAACCCGACTGGCCTTCCTGATATCTCCTCCAACACTTCCCCAAGATGAGCAGCCAGGCAGAGAGGCACGTCCTTGTCTCGGATGGCCTTCTTACTGATCCGGAATGGACAGTGTACCAAGAGGACTGTTCGGAAGCACGAGTCTAATTTTAGTTCATTGTAAAATTCAGTGGATCAGAAAGTACTGCGCCCCCAACCACAAATAGGCGATTAGACTATTTTAGACTGGACGTGTGGAATGAGGCGCTGGAGAAGGGTGGGCGGCCTGGCTTTCTGGCACATAAACCTGAAGTCCTTTGATCTTTGGCCTCAGTGTTTTACCTCCATAGTCAGCAAGGGCTGTGAAAAATGGTCAAACCTGTTTGTTTTATGCAAGTTTCTATACACAGTCCCTGATAACATGTGACACATGGAAGGGGTTTAGTCATTGCTGATGAATGAATACATGAGTGAATGACTGAATGATGTCATCAGCAGGTAATAGTTTGGCTGCACTAAGTATAACAAGGCTGCTATAGGAATGAAGAGTTTGGGCATAATGTGCATTACAGAAAGGAAAGTTTTAGGTACTAGTCAATGATGGGCAATCTTTTGAGCATGGTGTGTCAAAATTCGCCAAAAAACCGAGCATAACTCGGGTGGTGTGTCACTTCGAGAAAAAAACACCGGAATTTTGCAATATTTATAGTTTAAATAACAAAAATGTATAATTGTAATATATAACTGTATTTAATAAACCCAAAACTAATTATTTAACTTACTTGCTTAGTGACTTCTTTGTTCATCTGTCAGTCAGTTTCTTTTGTTGGTCTTGATATTTAACTTGTGTGGGGTGCCGTGAACTAAGATAAGTGAGGGGGAGGGGGAATTCTTTAATAAACTTGCCTATTAGTGACTTTTTTGTTTCTGAATTTCACTGGCTAAATCTTCAATTGAAGGTTGGTATTTTGTACACTTCAAGCCCAAGCAAGCGCTACTAACTTCTGTCAATCTATTTCTTTTGTTGGTTTTGATATTATTTAAAGCTGAGAATAAGGTCTCACAAAAGTATGTAGAGGAAAAAATTGTGAGTAAAGCCATTGCTATATTTTTCAGGGTGCTAAAAGTGGTAATTGGTTCCAGGCACTCCAAATTTCCTGTTCGTAGTGGCACTCCTCTTGATTCTCCAAGTGGCACCTTTCCAGATTCTCAAGCTTTGACCTCAAGTCGACAAACACCTGAGCCCAGATGCTGTCTTGAAATTCTGCAAGTTGCATCTTATGTAAATTAAGATAGCTGCTGCTATTTCTAATGGCGGGAAATGGCACCCATAGCACAGGCCCTCACCTCTTCCAGCCTCCCCCTCACTTATCTCAGTAATGATGGTCAATTAGAAATCCACGACACCCCAGAACAGTGGATTGGATGATGGTTGCTGTGGTTATGTGGTTGCTGGTAATGGCGATCACAGGGCCCCCAGAGATGCATCCCCCACGGCATTCCGCTGCTCCCTGACTGAAGTGAGGTCAAAGATCCCCTAACGGCCTAACCGGAAGTCCCAGAACTAGACCCTCTGTGCTGGAGTTCTGTTGTTTTGGCCTACAGACCTCCGGCACAGAGTGTCTACACTACAGCAAATGTTTTATCCTCAGCTTCTGCACCTGGCCGTGCAGGAGCCGAGAATGAAAATCCTTCTGGGCATGCGGCCCATACTTCTCTGATATGCAGCCCCATGCGGCCGGCTGCGTGTCATTGAAAATGGCTATGCATGGCAGTGCTGACATGGGTATCATAGGTTCGCCATCACGGTACTAGATAGGAGCAATTTAAAATTCATCATCAGCAATTTAAAATTAATTTCGAAAGACATTGGAAACTCAACTACTTCACTCTCAGTTTCACCATTAATCACCCCCCCCCCAAAAAAAAAACCCAAGGGCAGAAGCAAACACACGTCACGCTTTTGTTCTAACTAGTACAGACTTAAAATCAATGACGTTTTGCTGAAGTAGCCCAGAAGTTTTATGAAAAATTCTTAGTATGCGGCACTGGCATCCAGAAAGGAGCAAAGGGGACAAACAGCTGCTGGTGTTCTTGGGGAAGAGAAGCAAGAATTTCATGAGATGGAGGAGTTAAAGCCCACCATTTATTTACCAGAGGATAAAACCAGTGTCACTCGCAAAGATCTGTGTACCAGAATATAGCTTCCTGATTTGAGGAAGAGTTCTCAATAGCAGAAAATAGAGTTGTTCTCAAGACATATGTGAGGTGTCTCACAGTCTATCAGAAATAAAAAAAAGATCACAGTATAGAGATGAAAGAGGAGAGGGGGAAAAAAGATTGAGATCGACTGTCAAATGTTGCATACAAGAATGTATTGAATGTCACTATTATAAGAGATCTTACTGGAATTACATTTTCTATCTATTTGGATTTGCTTGTCCTAAAACCTTTTCAGTTGTCAGTTTGGGAAATATCTTCTATCTAGGTATTTTTTCTTCCTTGTTAAATATCAGCACAGCACAGCATCATGCACCAATATTGGGTAGAGTAGTACTGGGAATGTTTCCTCCCTCAGCAAGCCCAATATATCATTGAGGTAGGCAGGTTTTCTTTTTTCTACTTCTACCATAAGAGAATGTCAGACACCAGCCTAGTAGTAGACAAGCCATTAGATCAATATTCCACGATACAGAGAGTTCTAATATTGGCTTGCATGATTTTTTCCCATTTTAAAATATGACAAAATCATTCAGCAAAGATGGGAGGCAGATAATTTCACTGAAGCTGTGAGTGTGATAAAGGCTATGTACTACAGATTTCTGTGAAGTAACAATCTGGACTGGTTTTAAGCGTTTGGATTTCCAAGCTTCTGTATAGGAGCTGTGCCTGCTAGCTCATGATGGAGGATCCATGCACAAGAGATAGGAGGCTGGATTAATATAAAAATGTGAATTGTAGAACTAGAGATGTGTCTTCAGAGCAAATGATTACATATTGCTAGGGATTTGAAAGAATGTTGATTTTTTTTTTCAAACAAACTATGTATTTTCTCAAGGAAGGGAGGTTTGGGGAAATAGTGCTATAATTAAACTGAACATACCAAGAAGTAAAAATAATTTAACTATTATGATGAGTCATTTAGTTGGCACCTTCAGGTAATGAGGGGCACTGGATTAATTTTCCTGAGAGCAGAAGCATATTTCTTTAAATGATTGAGCATTTTATCTTCATCAATCTTTGAAGAAAGTATTTCCAAGGTACATCATATGTTGCCCCATGTCTGTATATATGCTTGACAATTTATAAGACTAGAGTTATATTTAAAAAAAAAAGAGTTTAAAGAGCCTGACCAGGCAGTGGTGCAGTGAATAAAGCATCAACCTGGGACATTGAAGACCCAGGATCAAAACCCCAAGGTTGCTGGCTTGAGCATGGGGTTGCTGGCTTGAGTGTGGGATCATAGACATGATCCCATGTTCACTGGCTTGAGCCTAAAGGTAGCTGCCTTGAGCAAGGGGTGACTGACTTGACTGGAGCCCCCTGGTCAAGACATGTACGAGAAATCAATCAATGAACAACTGAGGTACCCCAACTATGAATTGATGCTTCTGTCTGTCTGTCCTTCTCCCTCTATCTCTTTCTCTTCCTCCCCTTCACTAAAAAAAATAAAATAAAAAAATAAAGAGTTTAAAGAAATATTTGAGGATCTTGTAAAATAGTGTTACCTCATTGTTGTATATATTCTTAACTACTATATAGGGGTTTGGATGAGATCATGACCATGGTTCCTTCTATCTCTAACATTCTCCAGGAACACATCTCTTATGTGTTAAATTTTAGTGCGCACAAGAATCATGTAAGGTGCTTGTTAAAAATGCAGATACTCGGGCATCATTCCTGGAGGTTCTGATCATGCAGGTCTGGAGTGAGGATGAGAATCTATATTATCAATAAGCACCATGGCCATCCTGATGATCTCCTTGTGAGAAACACTGTTTACCTTTCCGTTCTGTATTGCCATTGTCCTGTTGGCCACTGGGTCCTGGAGAAATCATTGCTGCTCAGCCCTCAGTGGTGAGGGCCTGGGCAGACTCAGCTGCTGTGCTCTGGTCGTCTTTGCTTCTGACCCTTTCATCAGTACTGTCACTTTGTTCATGGTTACTGCGGGAAGAGACCAAGTAAACCAGGTGCCCTGTATTTGTACATAAAATAAGTCATTAAGTTCTAATCTCAAGCATGGGCAAGGGTGAAGAGGAGACTTTCATTTTTTCCTGTAGACTGAAGAGCATATGTTTAGGAATGGCCATCTTATGCCCTGTTGGGAGGTCTTTTATTCTGTTGTCATTATCCTAAGAGTCACATTTCCTAGACTCTCCAGGACTAATGACACATGGCTGTATAACTATATATTAACGTTTCATTATGAGATTTATAGTCAAGGCTGTCCACAACTTCTTTTTAAAATTTCTTTAATTTTTAAACAGTTTAGTGAAATATAATTTGCATACCAAGACATTCTGCCTTTTAAAGTATACAACTCAATTAGTATAGTAAACTCTGAATTTATAGAGTTGTGTGCAATGATCACATCACCTCGTTGTAGACCGTTTCCATCCTCCCCCTGAAAGAAATCTGTGTCAGTTTGTAGTCACTTCTGTTCCCCGCTCCAGACCCAATCAGTCAACGATTTGCTTCTTGTGTCTGTCTGTACATCTGCCTTTTAGGGACATACCATATAAATGAGATCATGCAGTATGACGTCTTTTGAACCTGGCTTCTTTCACTTACTTTTCCCAAGATTCAGCCATGTTGTAGCATGCATCATATTGCCAAAGAACAGTCTATTGCATTGATGCACCACATTTTATTTACTCACCAGGTAATCGGACGTTGGAATTGTTTCCACTTTTTGGCTATCATGGCTAATGTGTACAAGTAATTTTAATTACACTTGGGACTTGGGTAGTTACCTAGAAGTAGAATTGCTGGGTCATATGGTAAATCTGTGTTTCAAAGTGGCAGTTACAATACTGCAGTGGTACCAGTAATGCATGAGGATTCCAGTTTCTACATATCCTTGCCAGTACTTGTTATTATTGGATAAAATTTCTTATTGGAATATATGATTATCAAAATTTTCTTCTAGCCTATGGTTTGTTTTGCACTTTTTTTTTGAAATTGAAAGAGTCAGAGAGGGACAGATAGAGACAGACAGACAGGAAAAGAAAGAAATGAGAAGCATCAATTCTTTGTTGTGGCTCCTTAGTTGTTCATTGATTGCTTTCTCATAATGCCTTGACTAGGGAACTATAGCAGAGTGAGTGAACCCTTGCTTAAGTGAGTGACCTTGGGCTCAAGCCAGGAACCTTCGGCTTCAAGCCAACAACCTTTAGGCTCAAGCCAGTGACCGTGGGGTCATGTCTATGTTCCCATACTCAAGCTAGCGACCCTACACTCAAGCTGGTGAGCCCACACTCAAGCCAGATGAGCCCGCACTCAAGCTGGCGACCTTGGGTTTTTGAATCTGGTTCTTCTGCATCTCAGTATGATGTTCTATCCACTCAATCGCCACCTGGTCAGGCAAGTTGTGTATTTTTAAATGCAATGTTTTTCATTTTGATGAAGCCTAATTTATCATTTTTTCTCCTTTTATCCATGTACTTTTGGTGTGTCTAAGAAGTCTTTGCCTAACCCAACATCCATGACTTTGTGAGGCTTATCCAAAATTCTGTAGGTTTTGTTTAGTGTGGAATGGCCAGTGATACCTACTGTATAGTGCTTTGTAGATGAAAGAGTAACATTCAAGTTGGTGACCTGAACCTACTCTGATGAAAACCTACCAACAATTACTCGTAAGTCTCGAGGATAACCAGAGCCATGCCGGACTCACCCACCATCACACCATGGCCGTGTCCTCCTTAGCATTCCTTCCTCATCTTTGTCTCTGCCGTCAGCTAGTGAAGGAGAGTGTCAGTCTCTACTTTGTAGTGTGATGAGATAGCACAGCCACACCCTTCCTCTGCTTTCAGAGCCTTGGGTGCAGGTCCTTACCTGAGGCTCCCCAGCTGTAGGAACAGAGAGGAAGATGCCAGGGCTGTAGCTCATGGTCAGGCCAGTCTGCACTAAAGGAGAGCTTTGTCCTGAGAACATGCTGGCTCAGCCTCTGGAGGCAGAGATCGGGCCTTACTGAGGGCTCACAGACCTGGTACTTGTCCTCAGTCCTGTTTCTGTCCTCTGTACAAACAGTGTGTATTTTCTTTTAGTTCTAGATTTTCCCCATCAAGCCCTACTCTAGGAATGCCTGATTTTTACTTGGAGCTTTTGTCTAATAAACTTAAATAAAATGCACATCAGGTTACAGCTTGTATAAAATGCACTATTCCCCAAAGTAGTAATTAACCTCACCATTGAAAAAGTGTCTAATAGTTGACCAGATGCTTTCACAAATAGGATCATATTTGACCCTTACATGCTATGAAGAAATAGTTCTTTTTTACAGGTGAAGAAAATATCTTATCAGAAGTCACTTATTTCCAAATATAGGACTTTGAAAGCAAATTTGATGCCATGCTTTCTCTTCAAAACAATAAAACAGAATTTTCGTAATGTTAAAAAATGAGATATGTCATATTATAGTAGACCTATGGCCAATTTACGAGCAATTCTTTACATTTTCCATGAAATCTATAGAAAATGATTTATTCACTCTTTAAAGCTTGTTTCCTTCTCAAGTCTCTATTTCTGGCTACAGTATTAAATGTTTTATTTCCTGGTAAAGGAATTCTAGACAAGATATGGTAGGTGGGTAAGATGAGTGGTGGTAACTGGAGTAGAGAGTTCTTGAGCCTGAGGACATCGTTTTGCCACTAAATTTATACAGTGCTCAAGGCTGGTTTGAATAGTTTTAGGCTGTTGGAATTCCCAAGAAGACTCTTTGCCCACCAAGGGAGCAGAAAACCCAAGAATATTATTAGCATGTGATATCAGCTTGATCCCAATCACTGGATATTTCACTCTTTTCCCCCTTAATACCATGTCATTGGTGTTCCTCACCAACATCTAATCCTTTTCTGGAGGGCCCTCCTGTTGTGATCTCCTTCTTCTGTTTCACCACCTGTGCCTAAGACCATTTGACACAAGACAGTGGTTCTCAGTGTGGTTTGAGCAGCAGCATCATCTTATTTGAGATATAATTCAGGACCCATGAAGCCTAGTTAATCTGAATCTCCGAGGGATTGCACCCAGCATTTTGTGTTTGATACACCTTCTGGGGTTGTAATGCACACTCAAATTTGAGAACTGTTGGTGCAGTCATTCAAAGTCAAGATTCCGGGGACAGTTGCTAGGTTTCAAATTTTAGTTCTACTATTTAGTAGCTATTATTACTGCCACATACTTGCCTAAATGATCTTTGGGGAAGTTACTTCCCACTGTAAGCTTTGAGTGGCTAGTCTGAAAGCTTGTGGAATAAAATGGTAATAATTACTTTTGTAGGAAGTTGTGAAGACTAAACAAAATCATGCACATAAAGCGCTTTACCTAGTGTCTGGCCCATGGTAAGCATCCCTGAAGGATGTTGCCCTGGTTGATGCTGGCCCTGACCCTCATCATTTCTAGACTGTGATAAACAACCGTCCATCACTTATCCTGGGCAGCTTGAAATCTTACTGCTTATTTCTAAACCTGCACATTTGCTGTGTGTTATTTCCAATTATTATGAAAATGAGAGTAGTTCCATTTTCAGTATAATGAAAATGAGAGTAGTTTTCACACCAAAACCCCTAGATGATCTATGTTTGAAATTTTGCTCATGCCTTCTGTTGTTTCCTGCCACCAAGCCAGTTTTCTAATTGGGGCAGAATGTCTCTTTGATAATAAGATAAAGCCTTTGTTTTAGAGTATTGTCAAAGACATGTTGAAAATCCAAATAAACATTATTTCCCGCCTCCATTTATTTATCACTTTAAAAAATTTCAGATGCTTTATGTCTGTATCTATTTATAGATACCAAATCTACCTATAAATATAGAGAATCTAATGATACTGATATAGATAGCAATATATTCTACATCTATATTTATGGCTTATCTTCTATTAGATGATTCTCATTTCTATGTCCGAGTCTATTCCTTATTAGAAATTCCATCAACATATCCCGTATTTCCAACACATTTATGCCAAATTTTAGTTTACTGGAGCTTTTTCCAAGCCTTTGTAGGAGACAGTTCTTGGGCTATTTGTATGACTTGACCTAACATTGCTGACAAATTGGTAGTAGTTTCCAAGATCATTCAGAACTCTGGTTGGACACCATTCTGTCCAAGTGATTTATTTTCTTTTTCTGTTGGGCCTATTAGAACCTTTGTATGCATCTCCCTCTGATTTAGCAATTTGGACTGCTTACTTCAGAAAGAAATTTGTATCCAAGTGTATTCTTCAGTAACATGTGTCAGAATCTTCACTTACACTCTTCTGTATCTTTTACTCACCCATGTACACATTTGTAAGTCCAATTGATTCTTTGGTTGGCTCTCTGCCAGTAATATTTAAAAGGAAAAAAGCCCCCCAACAATCATAACATTCTTTACAACTTAATTTTTTTATAAGCGTTCGTTAAGCACTTCAAAGTATTTTATGAATTTTATCTGACCTTTCCTTCCTTTTGGGCAGCATTTCTCTAATAGTGTCTTGTTTTTTCCAGAAAGAAAAGGTTCCATGGCTAGGCTGGTATGGGAAAGGCTACATACTTATTCCATGCTCCCCACATCCCTGGAAATAGTTTAGTGAATCGTAATACACAGTGGCATTTAAAATATTCTGAGATGTCCTGAAGAAAAAATCCAGGTTAACTTTGACTTGTCTTTTTTCCCCCTAAATAAACACCTATTACCATCCTGTGAACTAATGAATGAATGCCGTGAAACACCTTTGTGACCTTTGAATTTATAAGTTTCCTCATTCTGTTTTGGCCAATCTTTATGTTTTTATTTTTTTAATTTTTATTTATTTTTATTTTTATTCTTTTTTACAGAGTGAGAGAGTCAGAGAGAGGGATAGATAGGGACAGACAGGAACGGAGAGAGAGGAGAAGCATCAATCATCAGTTTTTCGTTGCAACACCTTAGTTGTTCATTAATTGCTTTCTCATATGTGCCTTGACCGTGGGCCTTCAGCAGCCTGAGTAATCCCTTGCTTGAGCCAGTGACCTTGGGTCCAAGCTGGTGAGCTTTGCTCAAACCAGATGAGCCCGCACTCAAGCTGGCAACCTTGGAGTCTCGAACCTGGGTTCTCTGCATCCCAGTCGGATGCTCCATCCACTGCGCCACTGCCTGGTCAGGCATTCTTTGTGTTTTTAGATGTACATCTTCTTTTCATTTTTATTATTATTGTTATAATAATTATTAATTATTATTATTATTTGGATTTGTTGGGGCTTATTTCTTTTTCATCCTTAACTTTAATTTGAAAATATTGTTCCCATAGTTATCTTGAACTTTCTCTAACACATTTAAAAATATTCCTTTTTTTTTTTTGTAATGTGGTCTTTGAGTGATTACCTATTTTTTGGCGTGTTGTTTAGTGTTAGTTCTGGATTGGGTCAGAGAGCTGATAGGGAATACTTGTAATGAGGATAGCGAGTTTTAGGTCTTGTATTTGTGAATAGTTTATTTTTTTCCATTTATATCTTTTTCGTGTTTATTTTTTTGACAGGTTCGTGTGACCCAAGTTGAACTTTGCTAATGTCATTTACTTTGAACAGAAGAATAATTCTTTTGTTTGTTACTTATCATTCTGTTTTATATTGAAATGGTTATTTAATATTTTTAACGAGAATATTACTTTGGTTCTACTGGTGGTATAATGCTTTTAGCTGTTTTTATTATTAATAGTTTACGTGAGATTTTTAAGCTTGGTTGCTTATGACAGGCAATAAATAACAAATGTAGTACATTACTATTTCTATTTCCTGACTGACCTACCCAGACACTAACTTCTTGTCTTTAAAATTTGTTTCAGAACTAGATACTACCTTGCAACACTTAGACTCTCTTCTCACAGGCTCTTGTCAAATATCATTCTGTCAGTGAGACCCATTCTCACCAGTACATTTAAAACTGTGGTCCCCCTCCCCCCACACTACCTGTTCCCTCTGTACTTCATTTCTGACTTCTGTGCTGATCAGGGTGTAACATGCTATGCTTTTGCTTGTTCATTATGTTCACTCTCCATTAACAGAAGGGAAATTCCTGAGGATGTTTTCATCCGTGTTGTCACTGCTTTATCTCTACTGTCTAGAATAGTGTAACGCATTATAGGTGCTTAATAAATATTTGATTAAATGAATAAATACAATCTCAGTAGATGTAGAAAATGCTTTCTGTAAAATGCAATATTTATTCATGATACAAAACCAACAGGCTATGATTAGAAGGTACAAACATTTAGCAAACATGATATTTAATGATGAAACCTTGAAAGCATTCCTTTTTAATATTGTACACAAGATGAGATACATACACTCTTGGCAAGGCAAGACAACACTTCTATGCAGTATTATGGAGGAAGTCCTAACTAAAGTAACACAAGGAGGAAAACAATTAAGAATGCTAAGTATTGGAGAGGAAGAAGGAATGTAAGTACTAGTTATTGAGGATATTTTGTTTGTATAGAAAAGCCAAAAGAATCTACATCTAAAGTATTAGAATGAGTGAAAGGTTAGCCAGTATGCTGCAAACAAAATCAATACTGTATAAAATTGATTACGTTTTTGCATTCTACTACAACTATTTTAAAAAGGTAATGAAATACCATTTATCTTAGTATCATCGTAAATATAACGTACCTAGGAATAACTCCCAACAAAAATAAGTAACACCTGAAGGGAATTACAAAACAAAGGATACTTTAAAAAACCTAAATGAATGAAGAAATAAACCATGTTTATGAATAGAGAATCTCAATCTACAAATGATGTGATTCTCACCAAACTGTTTTAGAAATTTTATGAAACTAAAATCAAAATCCCTTTACCCCCCTTCACCCATGGAACATGCAAGCTGATTCTTAACTGCAAATGGAAGAATGAATGGGGGTGTCTGGACATATCAGGTTTTAAGACCCTCTGTTGTAAAACTGTAGCACTTAGAACAGCACAGTACAGAGGGGAAAAGATGACTGGGAGAATAGAGAACCTAGACACACGTATATTTAGTTATGGAAATTGATTTTTATAAAAACCTGCCTCTGAGACAGGTGGGAAAAGAAAGAATGGCCAATAACCAGTCCTGTGACAATTGACTAGGTATGTGGGGGAAAAATGGACACCACCTCATATCATGCATAAACGTAAATTTGGGTTGTATAAGGCAAAGCTAAAACTTGTTAGAAAAACATAGAGAAAAATATTTCTTACAATCCTTCAGTAAGGAAGCATTTTTAAAACAAAATACAAAAAGCATCAGCCATAAATGGAACAAATTAATTTTATTATATTAATACACTACCAAAGAACTCAGGTGAAAAATAAAATCACAACCTGAAAAGAGATATCTATAATAATATATACAGGGGTAGACAAAAGCAGGTTTACAGTTGTTTGTATAGAAAATAATATAATAACTAATAAATAATGATACAAGAATAAACTCTGTTTTGTGTACTTATTACTCTAAACCTACTTTTCCCCACCCCCATATTACAGAAAAATGGTAAGAATTCGGAATGAATAAATAACAGGCCTATGTTAAAAAGACCAGCAGCCCCAAACACAGTGGGCAAAGGACTTGAACCCGCACCTCATAAAAGAGAAAACACTATGGTCAAAAGATCATATGAGAAGACACACAACCTCATTAGTAGTCAAGGAGAGTTAAACTGAAACCATTACGTCACACCATTTCCCTGTTAGCGAACTGGAAAAGCTCAAGTCAGCAATAGCAAGAGCTGCAGAAGCTGGGAACCCCTGGGCTGCTGGAGAGAAAGAGCATTGTTACAGCCAGTTTGGAAAACATTTTGACTACGTCTTTTCAAGTTTAAGATACGCTTTGGCCACCGCACCTCTCCTGAGTTTCTGGCAAAACTCTTAAATGTGTACCCAAATGATCATAATATTCACAGGAGAGTCGTTTAAAAAAGACTTTATTATTATTTTTTGCTCATTAACTCTTTAATTCATTCTTTCATTTTAGCTTTATTGAGGTATAACTGACAAATAAAATTGTGAGGTATTTTAAGTGTGCATCGTGGTGATTTAATATATGTAGACATCTAGCTAATTAATATAGCCATTACTTCACATATATTTATATATATATATACTTTTATTATTTTTATAACATTTAAGTTTTATTCTCCTAGCAATTTTCAGTTATATAATATGGTATTTATCAGCTATAGTCACCATATTATTTATTATAGCCTTAGACCTGATTCATCTTATGGATGAAAGTTTACAGACTTTATTTTTTAGCACAGTTTTAGGGTGAAAGCAAAACTGAGCGGGAGGTACACAGATTTCTCACATACTCCTTGTCCCCACATGTGTATAGCCTCCCTTATTATGCACATTCCTCACCAGAGTAGTATGTTATGATTGATGGAACTATTGACACATGATTATCAGTCACTCAGAGTCCATAGTTTATGTTAGGGTTCACTCTTGGTGTCGTATGTTCTATGGGTTTTGACTACTGTATAATGACGTTATCCACCATTATAGTACTGTGGAGAGTAATTTCAATGCCTTGAAAATCGTGTATGCTCTCCTTCTTTACCCCTTCCTCCCCTGACAACAACGGATCTTTGGCAGTCTGCATAGCTTTCCCTTTTCCAGAGTTTATATAGTTGGAATCAGACAGTGTGTAGCCTTTTCAGATTTGCTTCTTTCACATTAATATGCACTTAAATTTCTCCTATATCTTTCTCTGGCTGGGAGCTTTATTTCCTCTCAGTGCTGAATAAACCCCATTGTCTAGGTGTGCCGCAGTTTACACTTTCATCTACTGACGGCAATTAGGAATCAAGCTTCAGGTTTGTATGTGGACATGATTTTTCAACTCCTTTGGGTAAATGCCAAGGAGTACGATTGGTGGATCATATGAATATGTTTATTTTTGTAAGAAACTGCCAAACTTTCTTCCAAAATGGACGTGCCACTTTGCATTCTCAGCAGAGTTCCTGTCACTTCATGTACTTACCTGCGTTTGGTGTTGTCAGTGTTTGGATTTTCATTTGTCTAATAGGTAGAAACACTGTTGTGTGTGTTTTTTTTAACTTTTTTTTTTAGATTTTATTTATTCATTTTAGAGAGGAGAGAGAGAGAGAGAGAGAGAGAGAGAGAGAGAGAGAGAGAGAGAGAGGAGGAAGCATCAGCTCCCATATGTGCCCTGACCGGGCAAGCCCAGGGTTCAGAACCAGTGACCTCAGTGTTCCAGGTCGACGCTTTATCCACTGCGCCACCACAGGCCAGGCAGGAACATTGTTTTTAATTGCAGGAAAGAAACTAAATAAATGAAATAACTCAGATGTTCATTAATAGAATGATTTTAAAAATTATGAGTTGTGTATGTAGTCAGTTGGCATAAAACTATACATACTTTGTACCAAAGCCAATTGGCTGGTTTTGATATTGAACAATAAATAAGATGTAACCATTGGAGGAAACTTGGTGAAGGGTACACAGGACTTCTGTGCAGTATTTTTGCAGCTCCCTGTACACCTATTATTTTTTCAAAATAAAAAGTTAAAAAAAATTGAGATTTTTTTTTGTAGTGAAATAATACCCAGCTATAAAAGCAATGAACTATTGATAAAAACTTCAAGGCTACATCTCAAAAACCTCATACTGAGTAAAAGGCTACTTTGCATAAAAAGATAGAGTATAAAGCTCAAAACACATAACCTAAAAGAGATACCATTTTGAGAAACAGCTGTGATAAAACTACCAAGAAAAGCAAGTGAAAGATAAGAAACAAAATTGAAGATGATGTTTATCTCAGGAGTAAGGAATGGTATGTGAACAACAAAACAAAAGACTTAGGGGTCCTCAGAGGTGATTGTAATGTTCTTTGAAAATTTTTATCAATCACTGTCTTAAAACAAGTCTTTTCTAGTTTTAAAAAAAATGCATAAATTTGATTTTTAGCCCTTAATAATAACTTCTGTGTAAGGAATAAAATTAAGGGAAAGTTAATAGAATATAGCAAATTAAAATTTTTGATAGAGTATATAATTACAGGGCAGCTAAGTGAAGACTGGGTTCTGGTTTAAATTTTGGTCTGAATCTGACTTTTAGGTAAGTTGGTTTTTGTCGGTGGTTTCTGAAGGGTGGTCCTCGGGTCTGTGGCATCAGTACTACTTGGATATTTGTTCCAGTGTAAATTCTCAGACTTCATTCCAGACCTACCCTCAGGAAGAGGGGCCTAGCAATCCGCATTTTAACACAAACCCTCCTGGTAATTCTGATGTGCACAGACTTTTGGGAGCCTCTAGGAAGTTCAACTTTTTCATCCATAAAATTAAAAGATAAAATTAGATCAGTTTTTCCCCCAAGTGTGGTGTCTATACTACTGATTCTGTGCAGGATGGTTTTAGGTGAGATACTTAATCAACATTTTAAATTTTACTATGCATTTATTTTAATGGTTGTTAGAATAATATAAATAGCTCATCAGACCTATAGATTCACTGAATTTATTGCTTCATGTATGGCTAAGTTGAAAAAAAAAAGAAAAGAAAAAGGAAAGGAATCAACTTGAAGTTAATGTAAGTAGAAATAGTAAGGTGATATGAGAATATCACAAAATTTATGGAGTCAGTTCTCGAACATTGAAGCTTCAGTAGTCCTGAAGTGGATGAATCTTTAAAATATTTCTCACTCTAAAATTATAAGACTTCACAAGCTTATCTTTTTTTTTTAATAATTTTATTTTTTTAATGGGGCGACATCAATAAATCAGGATACATATATTCAAAGATAACATGTCCAGGTTATCTTGTCATTCAATTACGTTGCATACCCATCACCCAAAGTCAGATTGTCCTCTGTCACCTTCTATCTAGTTTTCTTTGTGCCCCTCCCTCTCCCCCTTTCCCTCTCCCTCTTCCCCCTCCCTCCGTAACCACCACACTCTTATCAAAACTCAGAAACATTGATACGTAAAGACACATGCAGCCCCATGTTCATTGCGGCATTGTTCACAGTGGAACAATGTGGACATGGAAACAACCAAAAAGCCCATCAATAGATGACTGGATAAAGAAGATGTGGCACATATACACTATGGAATACTACTCAGCCATAAGAAATGATGACATCGGATCATTTACAGCAAAATGGTGGGATCTTGATAACATTATACAAAGTGAAATAAGTAAAGCAGAAAAAACCAGGAACTGCATTATTCCATACGTAGGTGGGACATAAAAGTGAGACTAAGAGCTTATCTTTTTTAAACAGATTTGCCTTCTTAGTTTTATTGTTTAAAATTCAAGCTAATATATTAAAAATTTATTTTCTTAGCTTGTGCTAGGAGGGGGAACGGTCGGCTAACGTGATGTTGTATGGAGGGTTACTTATCTGAGATTCAGAATTTAACCATGGCTGATGGACAGTGTGGATTCATTTACATTCAAATAGCCAAAGTTAAATATATTAAGGAGAAATCTGTTTAGAAAACACCATTTAATTTTAGAAGCAATTCCTTCTTTTCACTTCTTGTAGTATTTTTGGTGTAGGCAGATGTTTTTATATAAAGAAGTGACATGGGACATGAGGACAGTGAAAAACATTTTGATACTTAGGGCTGTATATGTTGTAAGAGTCTACATAACTTACATATATAGCTGTGACATAACTGGCCTTTTAAGCTAGCATTCTGAAACAATCTTACTGAGATATAATTCACATAGTGATCAGTTCACCCATTTAGAGTGTACATTACATACAGTTCAGTGGTTTAATACATCCCTAGTCATGCATCCATCACCATGTAGCATTCTAGAACATCTCGTCACCCCCAAAAGAAACCCCATATCCATAAGCAGTTACTCCCCTTCTCCTCTATCCACCCAACACCAGGCAGCTACTTACCTACTTCTTGTTTCTAAGGATCTGCCTGTTCTGGATGTTTTATATATTTAGAATTATACCATATGTGGCCTTTTGTGACTGGCTTCCTTGACTTTGTATAGTATTTTCAAGGTTTATCCATGTTATAGAATGTATCAGTACTTTATGTCTTCTTACGGCTGAATTTCTATTGTTTGATTGATATACCATGGTTTGTATATTTGTCCATCAGTTGATGGGCATTTGGGATTTCCCCTTGTTAGCTATTACGAGTAATTTTGTAGTGTATGTTCATGCAAAAGTCTGTGTGTGAATGTATGTTTCTATTTTTCTTGGGTTTATACCTAAGAGTGTAATTGCTGGGTCAGATAATAACTATATGTAACATTTTAAGGAACTGACTGGATCTAGAAAGCATTCTCCTTCCTAGTAATATTACTTTTCTTAAAAACTAAGTATATTTCTATTCTAATTTTTAATAAGTTACTGAGTTTGTTTGATATCAGTTTTATATAAAAATATCTCTCCAAAATGATGTTTGGCAAAAACCATTATTAAAATACATGTTTTTGAAAACAGCAGCTTAGAAACTGCTATTTCTACATCACAATTTATCATCATTTATCAAAATTGTCACATCCTTCTGTGACATGTTTCTTTCTCTGCATATTTTATTGCTGCCCATGTCATTTAGCATTTGGGGAAAAAGTGGTATGCTATAGAAACATAACATTTTGAGGTCTAGCTGCCTCTGACACATACATTTGGCTGTACTATGTTAATATTTTGAAGATTTAAGAAGAATTTTTTTGGGTTTTTTTTATAATGAAGGTTGATGTTCAGTAAATTGTTCATATTTGACTTTGTCACGATGGTTTTTCAGGGGCTTTTGTGCCAGATTAGCTGCCTTAATATTCTTTTTTAGAAAGGGGTTTCAGGATGCTTCCTTTTTATCTAGATAAAATTAGGTTTTAGTACTAATTAGCTGTTAAAAAGAAATATTTCTGGGAAAAAGAAGGAAACAAGTAGATGCAGTGAATAGATAGAGCGACAGAAAAAGACGGCGTAGGAGAAAGATGCTTCCCGGGGCAGAGGAAGACGAGATGCCGGGTAGATCTAAAGGGATCAGATTTGTTTATGGACAAAGAAAGCGAAGCCTTTTGTTGCCACGCTAAAGGAGAACTAGAATAGTAAGGCAACATTCAGTGTCCTTGTCAACAAGACACGACATACCTTTAACCTCTGAATATGGACCTATCTGAATCTACACCTGAATCGACTGAAATCATTCTTGATTGTATTTCTTGTAGGGGTAACTGGCCCTATGCATAACACAGTAGAGTAGTGGCTGTTCGTAATGAAGACTCGAAGCTTCACAGTTTGGCTCCTCTGGGAAGTCGATTCGGAGGCAGGGTTTAGTGTACAGGGTGTTCATTAGCGGATGTCCTGGGGAACACCTAGTGGAAGGGAGGCAGAGGAGTGAGGATTTGGCAGAGGGAAAAGTCAGTGTCCCATTGGCTAAGCACATGAGGTGCTTTAGAGCCGACATAGTTTATTAAGGGCTCCTATGTTGTGCCAAAATGACCAAATATGTATACACTACCTCCATTAGTCAATGGATGAAGCTGTCTTCCCTCCCCCAAAGGTGTGACCTTGAGTGAGGCGGTCTGAAGCTCAGGTAGTTCCTATTTGCATACATTTTATTTATTTATTTATTTATTTATTTATTTATTTATTTATTTATTTTTGTATTTTTCTGAAGCTAGAAACGGGGAGAGACAGTCAGACAGACTCCCGCATGTGCCCGACCGGGATCCACCAGGCACACCCACCAGGGGGTGACGCTCTGCCCACCAGGGGGCGATGCTCTGCCCCTCCGGGGCGTCGCTCTGTTGCGACCAGAGCCACTCTAGCGCCTGGGGTAGAGGCCAAGGAGCCATCCCCAGCACCCGGGCCATCTTTGCTCCAATGGAGCCTCAGCTGCAGAAGGGGAAGAGAGAGACAGAGAGGAAGGAGAGGGGGAGGGGTGGAGAAGCCGATGGGTGCTTCTTCTGTGTGCCCTGGCCGGGAATCGAACCCGGGACTTCTGCACACCAGGCCGACGCTCTACCACTGAGCCAACTGGCCAGGGCCTGGTAGTTCCTATTTGTAAAGAGGTTCACAAATGGGGTAAGAGGTTCTTTCTTAAAGACCAGTCCCATACTGTTATTCCCATGACCACTACACCATATTCGTCACTATCCCTTTAACCTTTACAAAAGCTTTATAAAATAGATATTTTTTCTGTTTATGAAAGTAGTATAATTAGATACATCTTGAATGTGTATTTAATATGGGAATGGTTAAATCTAATTTCTTCAGCTTTATAATTAGAGATTATGTGGCACTAAAATAATGAAATGCATCTCTGCATACTGACAAGAAAATATGCTGCATATTGTAGAATGAAAATACCAGGTTGTGGAACTGCACAGGCATATGCACTATGATTCTAGGTTTAATCACAAAAAGCTCTAAAGTGCATACGGCACATAGACACACATACATTCACCAAGGTTTTCACCTCCTGAAGTCTGGGTTGGGGCAATACGAGAGGAATTGTGGTTATACTTTTATTTTCCGTATTTTTTGAAATTGTAATGCATTTGGTATAGTTGTGTGCTTAGTAGATGTGTGAGTTTTCCATTGCTATTGTAAGAAATTACTACAAATTACTACAAATTTGGCCTAATATAATATACTTTTATTTCTTACAGTTCTGGAGGTTAGAAGTCTAAAATGGGTCTTACTGGGCTAAAATCAACCAGGTTGTGTTCCTTTCTGGAGCCTCTAGGGATGAACCCTC
Organism: Saccopteryx bilineata; assembly: GCF_036850765.1. Lineage (NCBI taxonomy): Eukaryota > Metazoa > Chordata > Mammalia > Chiroptera > Emballonuridae > Saccopteryx > Saccopteryx bilineata. The sequence goes on from NC_089495.1 coordinate 24,214,504, forward strand.
TCTCCCTGCCTGTTCCAGCTTCTTCACGCTGCCTGTTTTCCTTGGTTGTGGTGCCCTTCCGCCATCTTTAAACCTGACTCTCATCTGCCTCCTTCTCCCACTTTGTAAGGATCCTGTGATTACATTGGACACACCTAGATAGTCCAGCATAATCTCTTTATTTTAAGATCAGGTGATGAGGAACCCTAATTCCACCTGCAGCTTACTTCCCACATGCCATGTAAAGTAACGTACTCACGGGTTCCAGGATTGGATGCCGACACCTTTGGAGGCCCATCGTTCTTCCGGCCACAATTAACTAGTTAAACAATGGCCTTCTCACAGCCTGTATGTCAGCTGTTCCTACTTCTTATTCAGATAATGTCAGGTAAGTAAGAAAAGAGAAAGTAGATGGGTAACTATGTAATTCAACACAAAATTTTTCTTTAGTTAATACAGTATTTTTAATAAAGCTTAGTAAGAAATCATCTAGTGGCCCTGGCCGGTTGGCTCAGTGGTAGAGCGTTGGCCTGGTGTGTGGGGGACCAGGGTTCGATTCCCGGCCAGGGCACATAGAAGCGCCCATTTGCTTCTCCACCCCTCCCCCTCTCCTTCCTCTCTGTCTCTCTCTTCCCCTCCCGCAGCCAAGGCTCCATTGGAGCAAAGATGGCCCGGGCGCTGGGGATGGCTCCTTGGCCTCTGCCCCAGGTGCTAGAGTGGCTCTGGTCGCGGCAGAGCGACGCCCTGGAGGGGCAGAGCATCGCCCCCTGGTGGGCAGAGCTTCGCCCCCGGTGGGCATGCCGGGTGGATCCCGGTCGGGCACATGCGGGTGTCTGTCTGACTGTCTTTCCCCATTTCCAGCTTCAGAAAAATACAAAAAAAAAAAGAAAAAAAGAAAAGAAATCATCTAGTCAAGCCATCCTGGTTAGAAAAACCTGCATTTTATATCTTGCATTTTCTCCCCCATGTTGGCTTCTGTTATAGTCCTTATAACTGTAATCATCACTCTTCTTCTCTCTCTCCCACTTTTCTGGGAGATATTTGAAGGTGGGGGCTCTGTTCTTAATATAAATTTACCTGTCCATTTAATCAATATTTATTAAGTGCCTTTTATGTACCACTTATTGAACCTTCTGATATACCTGTAGACAAAATCCAACAAAAATTTTAATTCCCTATTGTTGAAAGGCAGTCCAGTTATAAAAGGTGATGAATGGAGAAGTAACTAAAACAGGTCAAGAAGGATTGTGAGTGCCAGGGTCAGGGTTGGCTTGCAATTCTAAATAGGTGACCGAGAAGGCCTTGTTGGGAGGATGATGTATGAGTCAAGACTTTGAGGACTTTAAGGAGTTAATCATATGGGTAACTGGGGAAATTGTGTTGGACAGAGAGCCAGTGTAAAGTCTAAGGCAGGAGCATTTCAGGACTATTTAAGGAACAGCAAAGGCAATTGTGTGTGGATGTCTTTGGCTAGGATGTTGAATATAAATGAAAGGCTGTCAAGTGTGGCGGTACTGAAATGATTGGGGAGAGAGATTTTGAGCTTGGACCAGGGTGATAGTCATGAAAGCGATGTGAAGTAAACAGATTCAGGATAGGCTGTCATTTGAGATAGGGCCAATAGGTTTGTCGATAGCTTGGATGTGGGATATGACCGAAAGAGGTGTCAAGGATGATTTCAGGGTTTTCAGCCTAGCTAACTAGAAGAATGACGTACCATCAACTGAGACAGGGAAGACTGTGATGGAGGGAGCAGACTTGGGGGCAGAAGATCTGGAGTTAATGTTGGGCATGTGAACAGTTTGAGATTCTACAAGACATCTAACAGCAGATGATGAGGAGGCAATTCTATATGTGAATTTGGAGTTCAGGAAAGAAGTCTGCAGTATATATATAAATCTGGGAGTCATCAGCGTACAATAGATGTTAACTGAACCAGGAGACTATCTGACCCACTGCATAAGTGGGTGTAGACTGACTTGAGAATGTGACTGAAGGCTGAGTCCTGGGACACTTCAGAGATTGGGGCGAGGCAGGGAGAACAGCCAAGGAGATGAGATGGAACCCCGGGAGCCAGCACACTGCTTGACAGAAGTAGGTAATGTTTATTTAGTGGACAAATGCACAAAAGGAAGGCAAAGTGGCAAAGGGCAATGGTGAATTTTATTTCACAAGGTAGAATAAATTAAAAGGTAAAAAGTAGGATCAATTGTTTTCTCTCTCACCCGTGAATGGGTAGAGAGGGTGATTATGGAAATCAGAGTAAAGGTCGGTTTGGTCTTTCAATGCCATAAATCTATATAAAGGAAAGAAGAACATTCATTTCCATAAAGTGTCTTTTCCCCTCAATGCAATTACTTCCTTTTTATCTTTATGGTACTTAATGTGTTGGTATAGTAGTTCTTTGAGAAAATGTGTAAAAATGTCCCATGTATAGAGAAGAATTCATTTCTTCATACTGCTGATTTGTGAATATACTTAACAGGAGCAAGCTAAGTAGCTGAAACTCATTTTAGAAATCATCCTACATATGTATCTGTATTCATACTAAATTATAAAAACAAGTTCTAAAATCAACCTTGTAAAACTCATTGATGATTTTTATTCATGTGATTTTTGCTTTCATATATACTGCTTACAAAAATTAGGGGATATTTCAAAATAAATTCGAAGCTATAAAATATCCCTTAATTTTTGTGAGCAGTGAATTTGAAAACTTAGGCTGGATGTTTTAATGTTCCTTATGGCTGTAATTAGTATGAATAGTGGTTTAGAAGTTGTATTGAGCATATTTCTTGCTTGAGTATAGAGAGGATATTTTCTTCAATGATTTTACACTCTAGGTTAAAAAGGTAACACGTTTATGGAAATGTACATAAAAGTTGAGTTGGAAAAATGTAAAATGATGTCATTGAACTTTTGTTTGATGCCTGTCTTACTACCTCTGTTGAGAGGGAAATTTATTAAAGAATAGACTGAGAAGTAGAAATACCTATAAACAAGTTTTGACAGAATGGAAGAATACAGAATCAAACTCACAAACTCAGCTGTCTTGATTGACATGGATGAGGGTTCTATGAATAGAATAGCGACTGTACTTAAATAGTAGTTCACATATCTATTTTTGTTTTTAAAAATTTTATTTTTAAATTACCGTTTACATTCAATATTATTTTGAATTTGTTTCAAGTGTACAGCATAACAGTTAGATAAGCATATACTTTGCAACATGTTCCCCCTGATATTCTAGTTCCCGCCTGACACCATACATAGTTATTACATTGTTATTAACTATATTCCCTATGCCATACTTTACACCCCAGTGACTGTTTTGTAACTACCAATTTGTACTTCTTAATCCTTTCACCTTTTTTACTGTTTCCCATACCCCCCGCCCTCTGGCAAACATCAGTCTGTTCTCTGTGTCACTAAGTCTGTTTCTATTTTGTTTATTTTGTTCTTTAAATTCCACATATCAGTGATGTCATATGGTATTTGTATTTCTCTGTCTGACTTGTTTGACTTGGCGTGATACCCACCAGGTTCATTCATGCTGTCACAGATGGCAAGACTTCAGTCTTTTTCTTTTTAAGGCTGAGTAATATTCCATTGTATACATGTACCATGGCTTTTTTTTTACATGCTTATCTATTATTGGTGGGTACTTGGCTATTGTAAATAATGCTGCAATGGACACAGGGATGCATATATTCTTTCAAATTAGTAGTCAAACTTTCTTATGACCCAGTGGTTCCCCTTCCACGTATATATCCAAAGAAACCCAAGCACTAATTTGAAAGTAGCTCACCTGTTTTTAAACCTGAATTAAGTTTCCATTAAACCTGACCTGTGGAGTAGTAGCTGGCTCATGTGGGTGTGCCTTCCTGAGGCAGAAGAGAGCCCTAGGGCACGGAAGTAAGCAGAGAAACGTATGGCAGGGGTTGAAATGTGACTGGGAACCAGCGATTTAACAATGCTCATCTATCACTTTAGGGCTTTGTCTTGAACCAGAAACCTCAGTGTTTTATGAGAATTTTAGATCCCCTGAAGATATAACCTGGGCTTGACACTTACCCAAGATCTACCATATACATTACCTCAGTGAAGTTATATGAACTGTGTTATTGCTTCTTGTTTTTATTTATGGTAGGGCTTTCAGAAAGGACGAGGCCTGTGCTGGCTGTCACTGCTGACTGTGCCACAGTCCTCTCTCTGCGCTTCTTGCTTTATTCAGGACTTTGCTATCCTCTCTGACTTGGTAACTGAGTTGTGTGATGCGTGTGAGGGTGTCCTTGAGTTACGATATGTAAATTTTGTGATCTAAGGCCTTGGATGGTGATGGTAAATACAGGAACTTTCCTCAAAATAGAATTTGTCCTGAGCTATTTTGAGAATACACACAAGTCATTAAAATGAACATTTTCAATTAAAGCCTAGGGAAACCATTCACAACAAGTGTGCAAAAGTTGATGCTTGTTGTTTATTGTGTTAATTCTGGTTATAGAGCCTCATTTTACAGTTATTTCTGTGAAATGCAGTAAAAGAAAAAAAGAGGAAAGAAAGAAAGCCTAGCACCATAGCAACCCCCATGAAATGAGGCATATGCTGTTTCTCAGACTCACAATATGTTTTTCTGATACTGTGATTGCTCATAAACATGTTTGTTGTAGGTGCTGTCTGAGGCAGGGGCTGCCTTTCTATGGAAATTCCCACTTGAACATACTAGTTTCAGGTTCTCCTTGAGGAAAATCAAGCTTCTTTGGGCTACCTTAGAGAATTTAATACTTTTTTAAAGTTTTCAGAACATGATCAATGGCTGATATGTATCTTTCTGACTTAGGACCGTTCTGCCATTTTTGGTTCATGTACACTGGGCGTCACTATTTCGAGGACGGGGGGGGGGGGAGAGGTGAGGTACAGTGAAGTAGATATTCTGTGTACCACACTTAAGCCTTAATAATGTAGATCATCTTGCTTTCTCTCTTTAACAGCATTAGATGTGAAGTCTGACCTGGGGTCATGTTCTGGGTTTGTCTTATATAGCTTTATGACTTTGGTATCAGCACTTCTCTGAATTTAGAGAATTGTTAAATCACTCATTTAAAACCAATTTATGGGATCCTTTTGATGTAACAGAATGCAGTGTCTGCTGAGTGCCCAAATACACATTCATTCTTTTAGTGGAGAAGGCTTATAAGTGGTAAGGCAGAGACTGCTTTTGAAAAAGAGTGAGATTAGCTGGTAAATTTGGGAAGATGACTTAAAAGCAAGGCCTGTGAGGAGGCAATCCTTCTGCAAACCTGAATTTAGGATCCAGCAGAGCTTGTTTGTTTGTATAGCAGCAGTTCTGTGTGGGGCAGGAATGATTGGAAGTGCGCGAGGACAATGCCTCGGAGTCAGTGGTACCTGGTGACATTCGCAGCATCTAACCACATCTTTTTCCTGCAGGGTCCTCAACTAGGGGCTGCAATTACCTTCTGAAAGATCCTAGACATGATTATCTTGCTGCCCTTAAAAATGAAATAGTTCACATTTTGTTGAAGTAATGGTTCAGGGAAATAATTGCCTCCATGTTTTAAATATCACTCTGGACCATTTAACTTCTTATTTGGGGAAAAGTGTATGGAAATTTAGGTTGGGGAAATTACTTGGGGGAATTTCTTAGGAATAACCTTATTTACATAGTTTGTGTGTAGATGTGAGAATAAATTTTTCTTGTATACAAGCCAATTTCTTATATACAATTCTATTTTTTAAAATTCAAATATTTTATTTTCTTTAAGATAGGGGAATAGAAAGTAGATTTTATAGTTTGGGAAGCTTGTTATTATTTAACCGGTAACTAATAAATGTAAGTAGCAATTATTTAGGAAGACTGTTCACAATGATCAAGTATCAGAAAATATAAGAATGTTAGTATTATGGAATTATTGTAGAAGTGATTGATCATTGGATTTTATAGACAGAATGTGTTTCATCATTCAGTCCCCTAACTATAAAATGGTAAAAATATTATAGTTATTTTAAGTATTAAAAGATTATTTATTCATTCAACAAATATTTATTAACTGCTTACTATGTGCTGAGGCGTATGCAGGTTTAGAGGATGTATCTGTGTACTAGAAAGAAGGAACTCCTGGCCTTCACGGATTTTATAGACTAGGAGGGAATGACAAACCAGATGAGAAATTCGGAAGCATTGGCTCTAATGGGGTATCGGACCTAACACAGTGCCTGATACTTGAGTGAAAGAGGAATGGAACTGATGTGTGTCTTGGATGCAGGTACACGCATTACTCACTGAATTCTAACACCCATTATATAAACTGGGTCTCATTTTCCCCCTTCTACAGCTGAGAAAAGTCATGTTTTTGTAGGTCTCTATTCAAGTAATGCTTATCCAATAAGTTAACGCATAATCTTAAATCTAGAACAGTCACATAGCTCGCCCAAGGTCTTCCGCAAGGTAGTGACAGAACAGTTCCCGACTCCAGCCCAGGGCTCCTCCCACTGTACCACACTGCTCCTCAGAGCGTGCTTCGGTGCAGATGATCATCACACCATGCAGGCAAGAATTCGTCCTGAGACGACCGCAGGTGCCAAAATTCGTTATCTAAAATAGTGTAACGTTTGCATATAACCTACACACGTGCTCCCGTATACTTTCAATTATCTCCAGGTTTCTCATAATGCATAATACAAGGTAAAAGTTGGTATAACTATACTTTTTAGGGAATAATGACATGAAAAAATAAGTCTATACATGTTCAGTACAGATGCCACCATCATAGATCTAACTATATTATACATGCCAGCCACAACATAGCATTTTTTGCCCCGAATATTTTCTGTCTGCAGGTGATTGAATCTGCGTGTGTGGAACAGCAGACAGGGTGGGCTGACTGCGTGGGCACAGTAGATAGGAAAGGGGCACGGTTTTATATTCCACACTTGCCAATATGAAATCATTTCACACGCTACAAATACTTTAATAATGGTGAAGTAAGGGCTCATAGCATATTCAGTTTTAATGCCCATCACTAGCAATTGATATGCAATTACTCAGGTAGATTGACTTGCAGCTGCTTTAGTGTATTAAATAATACGATGTAATTTTGGAATGTTTTCTCTGGCAAGCTATTGGCTAACAAGGAAATTCAAGCCAAAACTCAAGATTGCTCATCCAAAATTTAAGGTGTTCTGAGATGGAAAATGGATATGTCATCTTATGTAATATGTGGGTCATGTAAGAGACTTCTCTTTGCAGATCAAGTTGTTGCAAACCAATGCTCCTTTATCTGCATTTGAAATCTTGCAGCTGGTAAACCTGCAAAGTTCCAATTTCTTTCTCAAAGAAAACATCTGTTATAAGTATTGGTAGTCTAGTTGTATATGGGTTACACATCTTAATTAGCAAAGCTATAATGACTTTCTGGGGATTTTATGGGAACTCCAGTAACTAAAAATGAACATTTCTGATTCTTTCTAGTGATTCCCATTATCAGTTCCAAGTCAGTCTCTACTTTATGCTATGTATCCACCAACTCCCAATTGTCTAGAAAATATATATTTTTTCTGGATATTGTTGATGAGGAATTCCTTCAAGGGAGTGGCCCTCTTTCTTTTGGGTCAGGAGAGCAGAGGAGGTAACGGTGGAGGGCTCTTTCTGTGCATCATCGACTTGCAATGTTTGGCAGTGTCTGTAGTCCCAGAGAAATGCTACGGGATTGGGACTCCTCAAGTCCTCTAGGATTTTTAGAAGACAGGTGAGGTATTAATAGTGATTTTACCCTTGCAGCTGTGTTAGAAGGCAGACAAGCTCAAGTCGACACACATACAGTTTCTCTCAAGACATCCCTTTTACAATTTATTTGGACTCTGAAAATTGCTGTAGGGAAATATATAAGACGTGCCTATCTTCTTCAAAGTCAACCTTAATTCCATCTCTCTCCAATCTGCCAATGGTATTTTTTTTTTTTGAGAGAGAAACAGAAAGAAGGAGAGAGATGAGAAGCATCAACTTGTAGTTGCGGCGCCTTAGTTGTTCATTGATTGCTTTCTCATATGTGCCTTGACCGGGGGGCTCCAGCCAAGCCAGTGACCCCTTGCTCAAGCCAGCGACCTTGGGCTCAAACAAGAGACCATGGGATCATGTCTATGATCCCATGCTCAAGCTGGAGACCCCGTGTTCAACCTGGTGACCCTGTGCACAAGCTGATATTTCTGCACTCAAGCCGGTGACCTCTGGGTTTCAAATCTGGGTCTTCAGTGTCCCAGGCTGACACACTATCCAGTGCACCACTGCCTGGTCAGGCATGGCACTTTTAAGAGTTTTAAATGGTTAGCAGCCCTGGTGAAAAAAGAAGATGCCACCCAAAATAATACATATGTTGATACTACCACTACAGTGCTTTGGGCACATATTTTCATATGACAAAATTAAACCCTTTGAAATGAATGCCAAAACAGACCCATCTCATCCTGATTTCCCTTCAGGAGTCTCTTGCTATAGAAAGGTAAAATGTGATTGTAATTCTACTTCTAATATTTCCTTGCTTCTGTATAGAAGTGCTTCTCTCTCTGACATTTAAGTATGTTTGATTTTACCCTTGCAGCTATGTTAGAAGGCAGATAAGCTCAAGTTGACACACATACAGTTTCTCTCAAGACAAGGACCAATCATGATTTACAGCCATTTACAAGGTGCCAGAGAGTCATGTGGGGAAGGGTACATTGTTAGCTAACAAGGCCATATATATATATATGATTTTTAAAAATATATATAAGATCTCCTTTATCTTGGCAGTAAAGAACATGGTAAAAATCTGTTTCAGGACCAAAGAGTATCCTTCACAACAACTTTTTTAAAGTGCAGAGCCCTTAGGGTAACTTTCTGTGATGTTCAATTCAGCTAGTGTATTTGTATGTTTTAATCACTTTAACAAATATTTATTGAGTGCCTACCTCCCATAAAGCATTGTGCTCTCTGAACTAAAAAGTTTCATGAGAGTCCTGATATATAGAATTAGGAAGTAAAAAAAAGGGGTGTCTGCTGCTTTAATTGAATAAAAATTGTTTTGAAGCCACACATCCTTTTCTTAACAATATTGGCTTAGTGAGCATCATATTAACTGAAGATGAAAGGTAGGTACAAAAACATTCATTGGCTTTTACTATTAATATAAACTCCTACTTTCATCAGAACTTACTAAAAGCCTTGATTAAAATATAGTTAGAGTACACCCTGAGTTTGGCTTCTAGGACCAAGGATAAAAGATTCTTAGAAATAATAGATTCTGCTAAAGCACAGACTCCTGCTACAATAAACCCTGCATAAGAAAATATCTTGCAGATTTTAGGAGGTATCAATATTATCTGGGTTTTACATCTTTCTGTTAGCTTAGTTCCAATTCATAATACTTTCAATCATGTTAGTAATGGCCAATAGTTGGCCTTGTTACCCACATTGTAGGATAGCATGGTTCTCATGGCTGCAAACATGCTTAGCGGTGCCTTCGTGAATGTCGCTGTCACTGTTGAAGGAAGTAGAAGGTTTTGTAATAGGGATCTGATTCTCTCAGAATTCACTTTTCTTAATTAAGTATTTGCAAAAGATGAATGCTATCTCTTATAATATCTCAACAGCTATAACTTTTAATCTGAAAGTTTTGTTAATTTTCACCAAAGTATACAGTATAGGAGAAGAAATGCATGTCAGTTATTACTTTTCAAAGTGTTTACAAGGCCTCCAATATAGATGGGCTGGTGCTGTGTTTATGTTTTTCTGCTGGGAGGTTTACTTCTGGTAGAAAGGAGCCTTTTGTTTTGCGAATCTATGTATATAGCAATGAGAAGAATTTAAAATGTATAAAGGCATTCAACAAGTGTTCCAAAAATAGATATTTTGACACACCACTTAGATGCTTAATATATTATGTTCTTTCCATCAAAACATAGCTTAAATATAAATATATGTATGGATCCTAGTGAAGATTTAGAGGTGATACGTATCATGTTATAAGCTGTCTGATAAATAATTTACATAAAGTGTCTGCTGCAATTTGTATCCTTTCTAGAAGCAATGCAGTTGCCTTCAGTTCTCATTTACAACTTAAAGAAATTTACTCATTTCATGTAGAAAATCGGGAAGAAGCAGATGTTTATTCCTAAGCTAGAATTTTGAAGGTGAACAATTAAAATAAACATGTCTCTGCCAAAACTTGAACTAAATTAAAAATTTAGCATATAAATTAAAGCTTACTTAAAACCAAATTTATCAAGGAACTACATTTGTTTTGCATTACTGGTTTCAATTATTCTGAAAAGGTTTTTATTTTTCTAGAACACTGAAGATTTTTTAAAAAGTTCCAAACAATTTGTGGGACGAATGTACCATTTAAAATGAGTTATGAATGTCTTGCTTAAATGTATGAACTGTTAGCGCACAGTTGATGAACTTATATAGAGATGTTAAAGCAACCATTATCCTTCAGTTTAATATCTGTATTCCCAGGGGACTACAAGAACCTGGTATGTAGACTTAAGTAAATGAAGTTGTGGGCTGAGGATATATGTAGCATCGTCTTTTCTCCTAATCATTGGTTCTTTTGTTGGGAATCTGAATTTTGATGCATTTTTTATTCTCAAATGTTTGTACTCTTCTGTTATTGCCCTGGGAGAAAAGAGAGATGGTTTCCATGCTTTTTAGTGTCTGTCTGCTCTCATCCTATTTGTATAATGTTACCTAATTAATGTTTCTTAAATAACTCCATAATTTTCTTTTTTTTTAATATTTAATAAATACTTGAGTTCTTTCCCCCAGTTTTATTGAGGTATACTTGACAAATAAAATTATGTATTTTAAAGGGTAGAATGTGATAATTTGATAAACATATATGTTGTAAAATATTTACTGCAATGAAGTAAATTAACGTGCTCCACTTTTTCTTTTTTAGTGGTGAGAATGTTTAAGATCTCTCAGCAAATTTCAAGTGTTACAGTTTTATTATCTATGGTCACCCTGCTGTGCATTCAATCCCCAAAACTTATTTATATTCATCTTATCACTAAAAGTTTATACCCTTTAACCAATATTTCCCCATTTCCTCTCTGCGCCAAATCCCAGCAACCACCATGCTACTGTTAAATGAGGAGTCTGACTTTTTAAAGATCCCACATAAAAGGGATATTATACAGTATTTGTCTTTCTCTGTCTTGCTAACTGTTGTACTTAGCATAATGCCCCATGTTGTTGCAAATGGCAACATTTCCTTTCTTATGGATGAATAATGTCCACTGTGTGTGTATATCTCTATCTCTATATTCATATCTTCTGTATCTATATCGAGCTATATCTGTTATCTGTCTTCTTTACCCATTCATCCATGGAGGGACACTTATGCTGTTTCTACATCTGGGATATTATGAATAATACAATGAACATGGGGCTGCAGATATCTCTTCAAGATACAGATTTCTTTTCTTTTTGATATATACACAAAAGTGGGATTACTGGACCTTACGGTAGTTATAACTTTAAATTTCTGAGGAACCTTCACGTTGTTTTCCATAGTATCTGGACCAGTTTACATTCCTACCGACAGTGCACAAGGGTGCCGTTTTCTCTACGTCTTTGCCATCATTTGTTATCACTTATTTTTTTGATAATGAACATCCTAATAGGTGTGAGGTGATATTTCATTCATTGTGGTTTTGATTTGCATTTCCTGATGAGTAGTGATTCTAAGTACTTTTTCATGTACCCTGTTGTCTATCTTGTGTGTCTTCTTTGGAGAAATGTCTGTTCAAGTCCCTGGTCCATTTTTATGTGGATTTTTTTTTTTTTGCTATTGAATTATATAAATTCCTTATATACTTTGGATAGTAACCCTTTATCAGATACATGGTTGCAAATATTTTCTCTCACTTTGTAGGTTGCCTTGTCATTTTTTGATGCTTTTCTTTAGTCTGCCAAAGTTTTTAAATTTCATGTAATCTCACTTGTTTATTTTTGCTTTTGTTGTCTGTACTTTAGTGTCCTATCCAAAAAAAATCATTGCCAAGACTTGATCTCAAAGAGCTTTTTCCTTAACCCTTTGAGTAGTACGAATGTTCATGTACATCCTCATGTCTCCTGACATCCAGATAAGAAAAATTTTGATTTAAAAAATGTATAAGGCAACATTAAAAAGCAAATGTATGTTTTTCTTGTTTCCATAAATTGGTTAGCAAACAAATGTGATTTTAAGTTAATAAAACTGGAACTGGAACTAATTTTATTTTTTGAAAAATAAACTCACTCCCAGGGGTCAATGATCATGAAAAAACTCACTACTCAAAGGGTTAAGTTTTCTTTTAAATCCCTAATCCATGTCAAGTTAATTTTTGTATGTGGTATAAGGTACTGGTCCAATTTTGTTGTTTTTGCATGTGGATATCAGTTTCCAAGCACCTGTTATTAGATGGATGATTTCCTACCCATTGTGTGTTCTTGGTGCCCTTATCAGAGATTAGTTGACTGTATATATGTTCCACATAATTCTTTACCTAAAACTCACTTGCTCCTATTTGTATGCCAGGATTTAATGGTCTCAGTTGATGTTTATTTCTTTGGTTTTTGTTTTTACCTGACTTTAATTAATCTGCAGCTCTTCCTAAGTATCACTCTCTGCTTCACCCAGTCAATTGACTTCTACTTCTACAAACATATCAGGTTCATGCAAAGTAGCTTTTTGGGTTGAGTTGCCCTTTCTTCCTAAACAGGTCCAGTCAGATCATCAGGTATAACTCTACAGATACTGGAAGGAAGACTCATCTGAAAACTTAGTTCTATGTTGTAGACATTTTTAACTAAAACACTTTTAAATTTAACCAGTTCATTGAATTTTTTTCTTAATTAAACTACATGTTTCTGAAATAGAAAATGCTAAACACAATTTAATCCTTTCCAGATAGTTTAGAATAATATTATACAAATTAAAAATGAGTTTAATACAGTGATTTATAGTAGACACATAAGGTATTAAAGACATTTGTCCATATAGTAAATGGATCTGGGTTGTGTTTTTTTGTTTGTTTTTATGTGCTGTTTTTTTTATTATTAATTTTAATGGGATGACATTGATAAATCAGGGTACATATGTTCAGAGAAAACATCGCCAGGTTATTTTGACATTCAATTATGTTGCATACCCATCACCCAAAGTCAAATTGTCTTCCATCACCTTCTATCTGGTTTTCTTTGTGCCCCTCCCCTCCCCCAACCCCCTGTATGCTCTAATTTTTAATACTTTAAAAAAAAATCTTTTTTCTGTTGTTGTCAGTACCTATGCTTATTGCTGAACCTGTCTCTAAATAGATGCACTTTCCATTTTTACTATAATTTTTCAGTTTGTTGTTGGTTCAAAAAAATTTTTAACTTAAAGTAAAACAGACTTTGAATAAGTTCTAAGGAACTAGCTTACAAATAAAATGCATGAGTTGGTCTTGCTACTTTATATGTCTGCTTGAGTACCTTTATTATTTGCTTCTGAGTTATTATTTATTATCTGGATAGTACAGAATATTATTAAATAAACACCAAATAAGTGGAACATTTCTGTTTTTGGATGATAAGGATGTGGTAAGCTGCATGATGAACTGATATCTTCAAGTGAAACGTATTCAAATGATGATTTATTGACTTTATGACCAAAGTTCCCATCAAACTTGAAAGCTCATTATTAACATTCATGGCTCTTTTTGATTGGTTAGAAAAAACTGATATCTTAAATAAGATTCCGTATCTTAAATAAGATTCTGGTTACGTTTCCCTGACTAACCGTTAAGTAGACACATATTTCTGATTTATTGTTTTAAGATAACACCTTAGGTATTTTAAAATAAAATTCCACACACATTTCACATAACTATCCGAGGAGAGCAGTTTTCAGAGGAATGTCTCAAGTCTGAGAATGGGGTCTCTCTTTTGCTCTTCCATCCTCCACCTTCTCGCTCCCCCCCTCCACTTCTAACCCCATCTCCCCACTATAGGACAAGCTATGTGATAAAAGTCGAAAAATAGTAATTTATGGAGAAAGCTTGTGTTCTATGCTTTGTGAAAGTAAATTATAGAAAATTAATGTTGTGACAAGATGATTCTGTTTTGATGAATAAAATCATTGAAAAGCTATCAAGCCCCACTGTTTCTGTGCTGAGAGAATTTTCCCTCACTAGTCTGCATTTGTATTCTTGGCTTTCTTCCCAATTAGTCTTTACCAGAGACTGGTAATTAGGGAGACAAGGTTTTGACCTACCGTGTGAACAATGAAAATACCACCCATTTTTTCACTTGCTTATTCTATGTCTACTAATACTCTGTGCTTTCAGAAAGAAAACCCCACACTTCTGTGATTCCTACGTAGGAAAGGGGGTAATCAAATACCAAAATAATAACAATTTTATAGCAGCTTTATAAGCTCCAAGGAACAATACCCCAAAGAAGTACAATTGTTTGTTTCATTGACTGATGACTGAGTTCTTGTATACCTTATGGGCTACATTAGATTGATAATTTCTTATATTGTCTCAAATTTATTAGAAGAAGAGCATTAAATTAGAATTAAATTTCTATCTCTAAATTAATGAGTGTTTTGCATAGGTAGTATATACTTTTATATGCTTCAAAAATCTGAGTAAATGAATATGTAGTAAAAGATTTTCTTCCTACCTCTCAGTTTTCTCAGTTTCCTTTAATTCTTTCTTCCCTCTCCACAAAAGCAGAGAAAGACAAATACTGTGCAATCTCACTTATATGTGGAATCTAACCCTTCCAAAGTCCAACCCTCTGAAGCCCACAATGAAAACCCAAACTGGTAGTGATAGAGAAGGTTGGTGGTTCCCAGAAGGGGGGGGGTTGAGGGTGGGCAGAATGGTTGAAGGTGATGGAAAGGTATACACTTTCAGCTATAAAATGAGTAAGTCATGGGGATGTAGTAATGCATGATAAATGACTGTAGTTAACAGCAGCACTTCATTGTGTGTTTGAAAGTTGCTAAGAAAGTAGATCTTAAAAGTTCTCATCCCAAGAAAAATAATTTTTTAGCGCTTGTATCCCCATATTTTCCATAGATTTGTTTACTCTAAGCTAATGTTCTCTTTTATCATCATTTCCAACCCCCCGCCCCCCAAACACATAGCTTTTTCTGGAGTTCTCACAGCTCATGTTTGAGCTCTTCTTGTTGACTTCCTATTTTTGTTCTTCATGGTCTTTCCTTTTAAGGGTATTTGCTTTCTTTATTTTTACAAAAATTAATGATGACAATTCTGGCCAGATACTTAATCTGTTCTATCAAAGAAAAAACATCTTAAGTTCTTTTTCTGTAAGTTTTATAGTTCTCTTCCCGATATTTTCCTCGTAGTAACATTGTAACAGTGCCATTGTCTCTCCTCGTGTAACACTCTATGTTGAACGAGCAGGGTCTTCCTGGGTGAGCTGTATTAGCAGAGGTGTTGCGATGGGAGGAAACGGGGAGCCCTGTAAACTTGACAACTTAAGGGCTTTCTCTGTAGTGCATCCACAGAGGATATGGCTCCTCATATTCTAATATGGCTCTTTTATTTGTTCAATTGGTGAACTTTTTTTTGTGTATGCGCGTGTGGTTGCCCGTTGCCCCTGCTCCACTTCTCTGCTTCACTGTATCCAGGAGGGCTTCTCCACCACCCCATCTCCCTACTATGCTCTCTCTTGTTTTAACACATAGTGAGGTCTTGGAGTGGTTCTATCTTCTACTGTATCTGTGAGTTCCTCGGCACCATGGTGTATTTATCCTGGTGGTTTCCAAGATCTGTCACTGCTATTTATTTAACCTAACTCTTCACTTTACTTCCTTTTGATGCCTTTCTTCTCACTTCTTCCAGACCTCTACTCTATGGACCAAAAGTTTTGCATAGAGAAAATACTGTTTTAGCACTTCAGGGCACCACACAGGCAGAGGAAATATTTTAGCTGATATCATCAAAAATCTGCTGTGGAAGGGCTGACCTTCTATTCTCTCTCTGCGTTGCTTTACAGTTGATTCTATGTAAGATTGCTGCCCGATCCCAGTTACTTTGGGGAGCTTACACAGTTTTGTGAAGATTATATCATTCTAAGTTTGCTGAAAACAGAGTTTGTTTAAAATTTTTTTTCTTTTTATCCTTTTCCTTTGGCATAATATCAAGGTAGTGAAATATTCTCCTTTCTTTCTAGCATTTTCATGCCAAAAGAAATGAAAACTGACATTTTATTTACTCATTGTTTATTTTAGTTTTTAAATATTGATGGCTCTATGTTTAGTTCAAAATGAGCTGTCTGTAATTGTTCTGTATAAAATTAGCCAGATTTTAGAACGGTGGAGAAAAGAAACATACTTGTGTTTTTCCCTTTCTCCACTTCACTTGAATGCTGCTGATTGTTTTCTAGTTCTTATTTTCAGTAAGTTTTTACGAACTGTTTTCTTACTGTGACCATGTAATGCTTGAACTTAGAGTTCTGTGTGAGAAACTGGACCTTGGTCTGTCATCATTATGACTAAGAATTTCATGCACTGTGGTTAGAAAATAAAAAGCATTTTGCACCCTGAGGTAAATTATCTACCTACCTACCTAGCATTTAATGTGTCGAATCACTTTGCCTAGCACTAGTCCCTCAAATTAAGAAAACCTTGAGTTCTTTCTAATGTCTCTAACTTTTTAATGGAAACAAAATACATTCACTGAATTTCACAAAACTAATGTCTGCAGATACATGAATTTCATTGCAGATATGATGAACCGAGGAAGAAACTGCTGGTTCTACCACAAATAGAATAATTATTACCTTGGTAGTTTTATAAACTTCTTTTCTTTAGCTGTCTGTCATGGAGCATGCACCCTTATTAAAGTTAAAATTTTGTAAGTAAAAATACTTTTTGGAATGATTTTGTTCATTTTTTTTTACATGTGACATTTTGCTGATGACAGAAACAAAAACACAAAACTATTTCTGCTGTGTGTATGTATGGATGAATAGATAAGAATTAATTAAGAAGACTCATTTAATTAAGAAAGCTTAAGATTAGGACCATGATAATGTCTTGACTTATAAATGTTTGCTGTATTTATAAAGGATGATAAAATACGGAAACAAGATGAGGCTCCATGGACAAAGAGGTGCATGCACACAGAGCTAGGACAGAGATAGTGCAGTGCTAAATAAAAGTGCATCATGGATTGACATAAGCGATCTATGGTTAGGTTAGGAAAAAAAGTCTAGCTACTCAATTCAGAGTTCACATGGTCACTTCTAGTACTGTCATGTTCTTAGTAAAGTACAGAGCAGCTTCCAACAGAGGTGTGGGCAATAGTGAGCACATATAAATCGTTGAAACAATTTTAGTATAATTGACTGGAGGAAATAAAGCATATAATAACCTTCCATTTAAATTTATTCTTAACAGCGCAATTTTTAATTCATTAACTTCTGTCTTATGAATTTAATTATTTTTGTCAAGGTTTTAGAAAATTATTATTATTAACCACCTGGCACCATCATTACTTTCAGGGAAGGAGCTGCCTTTTTTTGGTGGTGGGGGGGCGGTAAAGCTTGATAAGGCATTGGGATGAAATTGAGAACCTTTGGGAAGAGTAGCCCTGGCAAGAGATGAAGGTGTTCCGGAAGAGAAGACAGAGGTGTTTCTTTTGAACTCTTTCCGTGGGATTAGAGTGTTAAGGTGATCCTTCAGATTACCTTCAACATCTCCAAAGATAGGGAGGTTTTAACTGACATCTAAGTTATTGTTTCGTGTAAATACAGTGTGTCCGTAAAGTCAAGGTGCACTTTTGACCAGTCACAGGAAAGCAACAAAAGACGATAGAAATGTGAAATCTGCACCAAATAAAAGGAAAACTCTCCCAGTTTCATACCTATTCAGTGCAGTTCGATATGGGCTCACACACAGATTTTTTAGGGCTCCTTAGGTAGCTATCCCATATAGCCTCTACAGACTTGTCACTGACTGATGGCCTACCAGAACGGGGTTTCTCCACCAAACTGCCGGTTTCCTTCAACTGCTTATCCCACCTAGTAATGTTATTCCTATGTGGTGGCGCTTCGTTATAATTGCGCCAATATTCACGTTGCACTTTGGTCATGGATTCGAATTTAGCAAGCCACAGAACACACTGAACTTTTCTCTGTACCGTCCACATCTCGACTGGCATGGCCGTGGGCTGCTCCGCTGTATACACGGTGTTACGTCATCATCTGTGCATGTGCACATGCTGCCACATCATCCTACAAAAACTGAGAGGGTTTTCCTTTTATTTGGTGTAGATTTCACATTTCTGTCATCTTTTGTTGCTTTCCTGTGACTGGTCAAAAGTGCACCTTGACTTTACGGACACACTGTATAGTTTCAAAGTCATAAATACTAAGAATTTTGCTTTAAAAACTTCATTGAGCAAAAATGAACAAATACATAGTTTTAAGACAGTGATTTCAATCTTCTCAGAAAATATGTACCATTTATTTTTTCAAAAGATAGTGGAGGTTCACTCTGTGACCTATGTCAGCAGATGAAATCTGCATGGATATTTTCAGTTAAGTTTTTGAAACCTGACAAATAACTTCATAAATGCCCCTAACTTAATGATAGTCAAGGTGGTTTCTGAGCCAGGTCCATATTTTTAGGGGAGAGTTTCCTCAGGGGTATTGTAGGTCAAATAAGTTTGTAAATATGATATATATGTTTGCTCGCTTATAGTTTGCATTGGGTGTGGGAGACAGGCTGTAAGCAGGCAGGGTCGTTATAGCCTAAGGCTTAGTTTTAAGACTAAGCCTTTCCTGCGCTTTTAATCCTCAGATCTTTTCAAAACTAAACTTTTCTCCACACCCTTGACTGTCGCATGATGTGGGGTGGTGCACTCTTATGAGGAATCCCATTTATGCCTCAGATACGTGGCTTTGTATTAGAGACTTCCTTATTTGTATACTGGTTTAAAGCTTTGGATTTCTACACGATAAAATGGGGCAGACCAGGGGCTTGCTCTCTCTTGGTTCCTGAAATTAGGATTGCAAGGAGAGGCAGCCAAGATGGCGGAGTGCTGAAGGAGAAGCCAGTTTGTGCAGAGTTTGTGCAGAGAGAAGTAGAGGGGGAACAGAGGTGAATAAGGCTGGTGAGGTAGAACCCTTTGATTCTAGGAATAATCAGATGAGTCAGTGACTTTGGGAGCCCTGAATGGAAAGGAAAGTGTTTTCCTACTGTGTGTATTTCTTGCCCCCTGGGTGCGAGCTAGGATTAAATGTAATGGCCCACCAGTTCTTGGCTGCGTTGTTTCATTACCATCTGTCCGAATCAAATGCGAACCTGCACAGGCCAGGCAGCTGTGATGGTGGCTGCGGCTACTGGCTTTACAGGTGTACATTAATGTTAGACAGCTATGTTTGAGAACCACTTACTAATCTCCTTGGGTGGAGGTGCTGGTTTAATTTTTTTGTATTTTGTTTCTTTCCTAATGAACTTAATTTTTATTTTGCTTTTTGTTTCCTTTTTTTTTTTAGTTGTAGAATGCTAACCAACTCACAGACTCACATCACATTTGTTAATTTCTACATTGCTCTTACCTCATGTCTATTTTTCTCAGTTGATAGTTACAAAATGTGGCCTTTCCCCCTTAAAATGCAATTTGATTTTATGTTAACTAGATGTTTAATAATACAATACAGTGTTTGATTACAATGACCTGTTTCTAAAGCTCTCAAAGTTGCTTTGTCACCTTTCCTGAGTATCCCTCAGACATTCCTTTTCAGAGAAAGAGGCTATAAAGAATAAGACTTATACTGTAGAGCAGGCGTCCCCAAACTACGGCCCGCGGGCCGCAATGCGGCCCCCTGAGGCCATTTATCCAGCCCCCACTGCACTTCTGGAAGGGGCACCTCTTTCATTGGTGGTCAGTGAGAGGACCACTGTATTTGGCAGCCCTCCAATGGTCTGAGGGACAGTGAACTGGCCCCCTGAGTAAAAAGTTTGGAGGCTCCTGCTGTAGAGTATTCCTCTATTTAAATTCTTCATGAACCAATCCTTAATAACATACGAGTGTATTACCCCCTTGTTAAAATAAATATCATGTTCCTCAGGTCTAGCTTTTTCTCTGTATACTTTTATATAAGTTTAGAGAGTTTCACTGAGATATTTCGGAGGTTACTTTCTAATCACATAAAATGTTTAAAATACATAAACTTTTGGGTAAAGTATTACAAAGTGGCAACCTTAATCAAACAGTAACACCATCAAGTGAAGATCATACATCAAAGCAAGGTCAATTCTATAATTGAAAGAAGATCTACCTGACTTATGTGTTTGGAAAATGTGAAAGCTGGAACATTTAGTTTATTCTATTTTGCAGATTAAAGAAAACAAAGCTCAGAGCATTGAAATTACTCCCTCGAGGGAATACGTAGTCATCTGTGGCTGAATCTGTAATAAAAGTACAACATTCTTTTCTCTCTCTATTTTCTTTTCCTTCTGTTCTATAAGTTTCTTTCACAAAAGGTATGGAGAAAAATAAGTGTTAATGGTAGGGAAGATAGGGATTGGTTTAACAATCCCTATCTTATTGGGTTAATAAGGGTCTGGGAGGGAAAATACGGTCATAGGAGGACATATAGGAAGAACACCGATGGTTAACATCTGCCTCTTCAGATATCCCTGCTAGAATCTCACGCACTGGGAACACCCTTTGGGTTCCTTGGGTGTGGTCGCTACTGTGAGAACAAGGCATCCAGTGTCATTTGGAAACAATCCATAGCTTCATATTTATTTCCCTAAAATATGTCATTTATAATCTTTGAAAGTTCAAAACAATTAGTTTGATTTTATTTATTTTTAAACTTAATATTGGATGTAAGAACCCATAATGAAAACAAATACTCTCAATTTCAATCTTTCTCGTTCTCTCTCTCTCTCTCTCTCTCTCACTTGCTCTCTCATTCACATACACATACACACAAAATATCTTATTGTAGAAATAGTTTTTCTTGTTAGATATGGTGTTGCTATTTTTTTTTCCTTGCTGCACAAAGCTTTATTGTTTCAATTTGGTTCAAGGCACGGAGAGGGCTCCAGCGTGGTTGAAAGGATGCCTCGTGGCTGCAGGGAGAGGCTGCCACTCAGAGCGTTGGTGTCCCTCCTATATGTGACTGACCCACCAGTGGGACCACCCTGGGTGGCGCTGGGTATCTCTTCCAGAGGCTCAGCTGCAAGTGTGATTTGGTGCCTTTGTGCCCAGAGGCCTTTGAGGGGCCCCTGGGGTCGTTTTAACGTCCCCTCCAAAGTGCTACAACACAGCATAATAAAAATTATGTGTTATTTTTGTCGTTACTATTGTCGATGATGGTATTTTTATAGCAATCCTTGAGATACCTGGGAATACCCTAAATTTCTGAAAAACTGTGTGGGAATTACCTCTTTGGAAACAGATTGCCATGGTTACTGTGATTAATGCTGTGATTAATGCTTCTGAGTCGTGTGTGTGTGTTTGTGTGTGTGTATGTGTGTGTATTTAGACATCTTTTTATATTCTAGTTTGGTTAACATGCTAGATTTTTTTCCCCTATGAGCCAGAGAAATAAAAAATTCTCTAGGGTCTTAAAAACAAGAGTGTTTACATTCTTTAATCTAAAGGATATTTTCCGCACAGGATCATTTTTTGTGAGGAATGAAATACTCAGAAAACTAAACTGGTGATGGAAGGTAACTGCTAGTTCTACATTTCTTATCTAAGACCGTGTTTGCATTTACTTTTATCATTTAGTGTGGAAAGGACATGCATACATTGTGAATGAGAAATCTGTGTTCTGTCTTCTCTTTGGTACAGGCTTCAAATAACATATACAACCTGGCGAGGTCACGGCGTGTGTTGTGTGGGATGTGGTTTTACTAACGTCAGGCACGCTCCTTACACTAATCCTTTAATGCACTCCCAGCCCCTGAGAGCAGCAAAGGGCCTCAGCTCCTTCATGCGTTACAGCAGAAAACAGTCACTCCCACCGATCCTGAGCGCTCCCGAGTAAATCCCAAAGGTTTGCAGTGGGATTTGTGCACCATCCCCAGCTCCCCTTTCTCTGTGATGAAGTCTTTGTATGCATTTGGTTGATTGCACTTATCTCATGGTATTCACAAGTGATGCCAGTGACGAAACGAATTTAAGAAACATCCAATTGGAACCCTTTAGATAGTCATAAAATTTCAAGGGCTGGAAACTTTCTTATTGAGGCAATGTACATTTGGAATACTCTGGAATAGTTGTCCTAGATCAAGAAAAAGAGTCAATGAGAAACAGCAAAAGCAATGGTGTCTTGACCAAGAAAGTGGTCAACACGTGACTGACCTCCCCAGTGGGACCACCCTGGGTGGCGCTGGGTATCTCTTCCAGAGGCTCAACTGCAAGTGTGACTTGGTGCCTTTGTGCCCAGAGGCCTTTGAGGGGCCCCTGGGCAGCCCCTGGTGTCTGGTTACTGCCTGAGCCTCTCCCTGCAGCCACGAGGCATCCTTTCAACCACGCTGGAGCCCTCTCCGTGCCTTGAACCAAATTGAAACAATAAAGCTTTTTGCAGCAAGGAAAAAAAAATAGCAACACCGTATCTAACAAGAAAAAATATTTCTACAATAAGATATTTTGTGCGTATGTGTGTGTGAATGAGAGAGCGAGTGAGAGAGAGAGAGAGAGAGAGAAAACGAGAGAGATTGAAATTGAGAGTATTTGTTTTCATTATGGGTTCTTACATCCAATATTAAGTTCACAGAACTTTAGAAGACTAGTTGTTGGTTTTATTATACCAAAATGCTACATGTACGTGTGTGTGTCTGTGAATATTATTTAGATATTTTTCAATGGTACTTACTGCCCTTGCTTAAATCACAGTTGTCCTAAAAAAGAAATATGTATGTGAATGAGAACTGGCTAAAACATTTGTCACACCCATTGGTCACTTGGGTTTTGAGTCATTTCCCCTGTCTGTTAGGGGGCCACTTCTGTTCTTTCTTCCTCATTGGTGTTTCCTTCTAAAGCTGAAACTTGATCGAATGTATTTCTCTACTGCAACCTGTCCTGTGAGATAGTTTTAAACATATATTCTTCTTTTAATATCATCATTTGGTTAACATGTTAAGTCTTTTCCTATCAGCAGGAGAAATAAAAATGTCTCCAGTGTGTTGAAATAAGATTATTTATTTCTGTATAGTCATTTGCTATCAAGGATCATTTTCAACGAGGAGAGAAATACTCAGAAAATTAAAATATGTATAGGAGGTAATTGCTTGTTCTACATTTTGTGTCTGAAATTGTGTTTCTGTTTGTTTTCTTTTATCATGTAGAAATTGTATGACCCCCAAAGAAGTTCTCAAAAATGAGATATGGAAATGAAGTAATTTAAGTCCCGAAGTTTGGGGGTGAGAGAGAGTTGTGTGTTTTGGTTCACCCTAATGTAACTCTGAAACACAGACTTTAAAAGCATAAAAACACCATGGTTACTTTTGGGAGAGATCCTATTTATAATAACTCTATTTCTTTTTTCTTTTTTAAGGTAAATCAATGTTTCTTTTAAGTAAATGTTGATAGAAGAGAAGGCACACCATCTGGGGCATTATCACTTGAAGGTGAACCCGTAGGCCTGTATGGTTTGTGTTAGGTTAAAAAGAATGGTAATTTATCTGCAGAGACTACATGTGATGTGATGTGTGTGAGAATTTCCATTGTCTGGGGTTATAATTTTTAAATTAATACAGTTTATATTTTTTAGTTATGTCCTGATTCTTGGCATGACTTAGTAACAAAACAGATCTAAAACAGGCTTGGCTTTTCTTAAATCCTGCGCAAAATGGTAAATTGTGAGGAGAGTAGACATTTCATATGGAAAGGACATTTGAAATGTCTTTGTTTCAGTCTTTGTGTGTACAGTGTGTGTGTGAGATGGAAAAAAGTGTTTTTTAAAAAAATATAAATATATATAATGTTTAGTAAAATACAAACATTTCTGGTTTCTTCTGTATTTTTTAAATGTCTTTTTCCTATTTTTATTACAGCACCTATCAAATTACCTATTAAAGACGTAGATCTGTTTTTCCATAAGGTAGTGCTACTAGCTTTAGAACATGCCTTGTTTATTTTTCTATTGCTAATGAAACACATGGTTAGCACATAGTATAAATGCTTGAGTGATTATGTGAATGATTCATTGATGACCTACCTTAAACTTCCCTAAAGATTTGTGTATATATATATATATCTTCCCTAAAAATATGTGTATATATATATATTTATTTTATTTTATTTTTATGAAAAGAAAGACAGTGCTATGAAAATGAGCTCAGCCCTAATTCAAACGATGAAAGCAAGGTGGAGATGAAGGCCGGCGGAAGGATGCAGAACTTATGGAAGTTCAATGCAGGGATGACAGCTGAGGATGCTTCTTTGCTCATCACCCTGATTTAGTCTGTGCTTCCCGGGCAATTTGTAAAGTCACTTGTTCCTTTCCCTTTGCGTAGGGGTAAGGGACTGCTTCGTGGGTAAAGAGAGGCAGTACCTGGGGCTAATCCTTGCAGGCCGTTATGTTTATGTTGATGGATGGAGCTATGGATGCAGAACTGCTAGAAGAAAGCCAGGGGCTTTTCTCTGCTCCATCAAATCACATCTGACTCGAAATTGCAACCAGACAGCAATCTGTGCAGCAAGCAGTCGGAGCCGCGCCTTCTGTGCCTGCTGTGGACGTCTGGCACCCGGCCGTACCAGATTTGGTGTGAGTGGGGCTTCTGTGGAGGGAACTTGGCCAATTTTTTTTTCTTGAAAAGTGGATTTTGGCTTTCTTTCTGCATACTTATATGGGAATAAAAGTGTCTCATAATTGTGAATATGTTTATTATACCAAAAGCAATAGATCTAAGCTCTGTTTTTCCACAAGGATACTGTAATGCTGTATGTGAACATTTGCTGTGGCTTTTGACAGTGTGAACTCATGTTAATGTTTTTCATTTTGATCGCCTTTGAATCTAAATGTCGGCCTATTGTCCAACTATCTGCCCTCCCCCTAATTTATCAGTTTAAGTCATCCAATCCTGGTAGTTTTTTACAAAACATTTTTACCATTTGTCTCTTTATCCTTTGACGTATGTTCTTGTGTGAGGCTACCAACTCATATCAAATCAGCCTGCTCCTTTGAACTGCTCCCTCTGTCAAATTGCATGTCTTTCTTCCCAGGATCTATATTAAATCTTTCTTCACTCCTACTCATTTTGATCTGGACATTGAAACTCAAGCATTAAATTTTTCTTATTTTTTCCCTCACTTTTTTCACAACCAATGATGTGGTTTTATTCTGCTTGGGCATATGAAAATTTGTCTCAATTCCCTCACTTCCTATCTTTTCTATGTTTATGGTCTCATCACCTTGGTCTTTAGCACATCTGAAAGTTAATTAAAAATATGTCTCTCTGAGAAGTGAAATTCTTTATCTGCAATAAATGTCAAGAATAAGAATGGGCCCTGGCCGGTTGGCTGAGCGGTAGAGCATCGGCCTGGCGTGCGGGGGACCCGGGTTCGATTCCCGGCCAGGGTACATAGGAGAAGCGCCCATTTGCTTCTCCACCCCCTACCTCCTTCCTCTCTGTCTCTCTCTTCCCCTCCCGCAGCCAAGGCTCCATTGGAGCAAAGATGGCCCGGGCGCTGGGGATGGCTCCTTGGCCTCTGCCCCAGGCGGTAGAGTGGCTCTGGTCCCGGCAGAGTGATGCCCCGGAGGGGAAGAGCATCACCCCGTGGTGGGCAGAGCGTTGCCCCTGGTGGGCGTGCCGGGTAGATCCCGGTCGGGCACATGCGGGAGTCTGTCTGACTTTCTCTCCCTGTTTCCAGCTTCAGAAAAATACAAAAAAAAAAAAAAAAGAATAAGAATGTGCTCATTGGCGTATCTCCTCCCTTATAGCGATGGCACACAGTCCATGCAGCTGTCCAAGTCATATGTCTAGGAGTTGTTCTGGATTTCTGCTCACTCGTCCTCTCTTTGTGATAAGGCACCCGATCTTATAAATGCTCCCTGTCGCAACACTGTCCCTCTCGCCAGCATTCCTCCTACATGAGCTCAGTTCCCTCTCTGCCTTACGGCACTGGATCCCTAACCTGTGCACCTTCCTCTCATCTGTGCTTTCGCCACTCATCCCTGTATCGTTTCCAGCTTTTGTTTACATTTTTCTTAATGTCGCAACTGATCTGTCATTTTCCTGCTTAAAGCACTGGGTTCCCAGAGCTTTCAGGTCGAAGTTCAAGCTCGTTAGCATGACTTACATGGCTCTTCAGAACCTGGCATTTTCATCTCTGGTCCCTTTCCCCAAATACTGCGTCCCCAGACCATGACAGACTAGTTTTAGCCCCTGTCCTGTAGTGTGGCACTGTGCTTTGCCTCGTGCACTGACTTAACCTTGAAGTCCTTCTCTACCTGCTCTCTGTCACGTAAACAATTCTTTCCTGGCTCTGTGGCACCAGGCATTACTGTCACCTTCCTAATGTAATTTGAATGCCTCTTACCTTTACTTACTTAGACATGGGCATATCTTCTTCTCAGCACTTAGCATCCTCGATTAATATTGTTAGTTCACTGACCCTTGAGAGTGGGCATAGAGTCTCCAAGATCGATAGAAGTATTACTTGCAAATGCCTTATGAATAAATGGATAAATGAGCCTAAGAAACATTTTAATTGTTCTTAAGTGCTCTCTGTATTTTCATTCACTTTTACTCACGTCTTGGTCTCCTTGAATTATATTTATATTTAAATATTTATGAGAGCATCATATTTAAGCAATTAAAGCCTCAAATGTTGACACTTAGAGCATTACCAAGATTGTGTTGTTGACCCTACATTCAGACAAATAATCGGACACACAGAGTAAAAGACGGATCCCATGAACTATATGATCTCATAGAAGAGATTAGAAAAGAACCAAGGAGTGCTTGCTCAGAGTCAGCTGCTTCTGCTGTTCATCTCTATTTCTTCTTTTTATTATTGGGTAAGAAATGTTAACATTGGAAAGGTTAATGTGCTGGTGTTAAGCCCTCTCTGGGGTGTAATTGATCAGTTTAAATGTACACTCCTTTGTGATTGTGATGTGTAAGGTCATAGTGTTAAAAATATTCAACAATAGTTATGAAATTTTAAGAAAACAACTGAAATGTAAAAATATTACCAATAATTGAGAAATCATACCTTGATGATCTTTGTGATTACAAAATAATCTTCAACTTTGAGATGATAAATGTTGGTCCTGAGGTGGAGCTTGCTTAGTGAAACTGCTTAAAAATATCTTATGTTTAGCCTGACCTGTGGTGGCACAGTAGATAAAGTGTCAACCTGGAAACGCTGAGGTTGCCGGTTTAAAACCCTGGGCTTGCCTGGTCAAGGCACATATGGGAGTTGATGCTTCCTGCTCTTCCCCCCTTCTCTCTCTCTCTCTCTCTCTCCCCTCTCTATAATGAATAAATAAAATCTTTAAAAAATTAAAAAATATCTTATGTTTATAAAATAAGATACAATAGAAAGAGGATTATATATATAAATATATAAAATATTAATTTCAGTGAGAGAGGAAGGGAGGAGAGAGAGAGAGAGAAAGAGAGAGAGAGAGAGAGATAGAAATATCAAGTTCTTCCTGTATGTATCCTGACTGGGGATCAAACCAGCAACCTCTGAGTTTTGGGACGATGCTCTAACCAACCGAGCTATCTGGCTAGGGTAAGGATATTTTATATTTTAAGTTGTCCAGCCTGATCTGTGGTGGAACAGTGGATAAAGAGGTGACCTGGAATACTGAGGTCACTGTTTTGAAACCCTTGGCTTGCCTGGCGAAAGCACTTAGGAGAACAACTACTACAAATCGATGCTGCTCCCACCCCATTTTATTCTCTCTCTCCTCTCTCTGAAAAAAAAAAGCAACTTTTTTTTGTATTTTGTGTGGTTTCTCCTAATTTGTAAACTCTTCTTGAGTTGCTTATTATGGTTGACATGACCTACGGGCACAAAGTACACTATTATCATCATCTCTGGAGCACTATGTACCATATCCTTTAAGTGCATTTTCTCACTCTAATCTCTTATGTTATAGATCTTATCTCTAATTTAGAGATGAGTAAATTGAGACTTGGATTAAATGGGCATTTGACAAAAAATATCAGAAGTAGAGATATTTTAAACAAGAATGTCCCATCGAGTTCATGTAGTCTCTCTTGTGATAGACGTGAGGTACTAGATCTAGGTGGAGGTTCAAGAGATTCCCCAGAGTCACATTATTATTGGTCAAACAGGGGCTAGATCTTATTCTTCCTGGATTTTAGTTCACTATTTGGTTGGCCTTTATTCTTAGAACTTTATGTACATTAAATAAGTGAATTGATAATCATGTGTCTTCTCTCTGTACACATTAGAGGAAAAGTATAAAGGTTAAGAGTATATATTCTGTAGTTACTCAAGTATAAAGTGTAGAAATAAAAGAGTGGACAAGTTGAAACTCTTTATTCTGATTTAATAGTATCTTCAGGCCAAGGCCAATGTCATGTTTGGAGAGAACATGCAAAATTGCTTTAGTAACTCAATTTCAGAAGAGTTTGACCTTGTCAGAGAGGTCTGCTGTATCTGCATGAGACATATTAAGAAGTCCCAGAGAAAGATGGTATGTTCAGGATTCTCCACTGCATTAGAATATTTGAAAAGCCAATGGGAGAAGCTTCTGTTTGTTCTTTGAGTGACAAGTCTGTTAGTTAATATTTTCAGGCAGAATATGCTTTCCAAGAGTTTGATCTTTGGCCCTTCACACACAAAATACTCTAAATGCTGGGTTTTAAGCAAATTACTTTTGATTACATTATTGAGAAATGAAAGGATGACAGCATTTTTACAAACCAATTACTAATTAACATTACCAAAGATTTACACCACTTACTTATAGAGAAAATTTTAGATAATGTGAAAGAATAGAAGTACTGTAACTCCATACTAACTACATGACCTTGATAAAAGTCCTTTCTCTCTCTTTTCTCTTCTCTGTTTTCTCTTCTCTTTCTTCCTCTCTCTCTCTTTCTTTCCTTTTTCTTTCTTTTTTGTAGAATAGGAATAATACCTCCGCTTACCTGGATTGTTTGATGCTTCTCAAGCAGCCTTGTAAAATGCAGTGTTCTGAGTCAGGGATCAGCAGACTTTTTTTTTGTAAAGTGAAATTTTATGCTTTGTGGGGCAGAGGCCTCTGCTGCCACTACTCAGCTCTGCCGTTGTAGTGTGAAGCAGCCCTGGACTGTACGTCAACAAATGAATGTGGCTGTATTCACATAAAACTTTATTTATGGACTCAGAAATAGAATTTTATGTAATAGTCACGTATGATGAAATGTAATTCTTTTGACTTTTTTTTTTTTTGTATTTTTCTGAAGCTGGAAACGGGGAGAGACAGTCAGACAGACTCCCGCATGCGCCTGACCAGGATCCACCCGGCATGCCCACCAGGGGCGATGCTTTGCCCACCA
This sequence comes from Saccopteryx bilineata, assembly GCF_036850765.1. Taxonomy (NCBI): domain Eukaryota; kingdom Metazoa; phylum Chordata; class Mammalia; order Chiroptera; family Emballonuridae; genus Saccopteryx; species Saccopteryx bilineata. The sequence continues at coordinate 24,244,035 of NC_089495.1, forward strand.
GGGGGCGATGCTCTGCCCCTCCAGGGTGTCGCTCTGCCGCGACCAGAGCCACTCTAGCGCCTGGGGCAGAGGCCAAGGAGCCATCCCCAGCGCCCGGGCCATCTTTGCTCCAATGGAGCCTTGGCTGCGGGAGGGGAAGAGAGAGACAGAGAGGAAGGGGGGTGGTGGAGAAGCAAATGTGCCTTCTCCTATGTACCCTGGCCGGGAATCGAACCCAGGTCCCCCGCACGCCAGGCCGACGCTCTACCGCTGAGCCAACTGGCCAGGGCTGACTTTTTTTCATTCAACCATTTGAACATGTAAAAATCACTCTGAAGCTGCAGGGTGTCTAACAGTGTGTGGGTTTGGTCTGAAGTCTGCAGTCTGCTAGCTTTTCTCCAGGTGATTGCCCAGATATTATGGTATGCTGGGAGTATTGGGCGGCGGCATGTGCTGAGCCATGCAGATGACTGACTCCTGTTTCTTCCCATGATGCTGAGAGCATGCCTTGGCCTACGTCCCCAGCTAGTGTGTGAGGATGCTCAGAGTAGGAGAAATGGTTTTCTGTGTGGTTTGCCTGCCTTGGAGTTGGACGGAACGTCTTAAAGAATGAAAATAGCACACTGCACCCACACAATTCATGGAATTGAATGGATACAAATAAGGGGTGTCAGCATTTATGTTCAGAAACAAATTTCTCAACGTTTTGAGATCTCAGCACTTTTCCAGGCACAGCAGATTGAATCTTGGCACACAGATTCCAAGTCTCATTTTTCCTTTTCTTTTTGCTGGTTATGTTCCAGAGCCAACCTTTTTGTATTATAGACAAGAGACTGAAAATGGAAAGCTCGTTGAAATAAAAAAAAGCCAAAGAATAAAAATGTGCCCATTAAAAATTTTTTTTTGGAACTATTGACCCAATAGACTTCTTTTCTAAAGAATTTTCACATATTGACAATGTTTTCCCTTGGACTTGTGGTTTATATAGTTATTATAATGGAAATGAAGAGGTTTTTAGCACAGGGATGGTTTTGTAAAGTGCCTTATCACACAGGTGGGAAGCGTGATAATGCCAACTTTTACTTAAGAGAGGATCAGGCTACTAACGTGGATCACGAAGTTGCAGTGTTGACAGTCATTCCTGCCTCACTGCCTCTTTTTGAAAGGAGTCGTGACAAGTCTGCAGCAGCGTGTGGGGCTTCCTGTCTGCTGATGCCCACTGCAGCCCCTTCATTGTAAGTCAGAGAACATTGTGTCTAGCCTGTATTCCTCTTCTGATGGTTCTAATGATTTTTTTTTAAAAGGAGTCTGCTTGGTACAACTTAGGGGGTTCATCTTTGTAGCCGCCTGTTAATAGATGTAGGCCTAAGAAACATAAGAAATAAACTTTAAAGTACCCAATTTAGGTGAAAAAAAAAAAAAACCTGAAAGAAACCATTAGCTGAGAAGCGTTAGACCAAAAGATATAGAATTTTTAAAAGCGAGGTCAGATAGCAGACCTAGAAGTTCAGAGGAAGCAGAAAAACTGCCATTTTGATGGAAACAGAAACTTTTTAAGGCAAACTTTTGACACATAATTTATGAAACTAAAAATATTCACGTGCTTTGAAAATTTTTTTTATTTTATTCTACATAGAATGAGTTCTTGAAATCTATATTTTTATAAAGCTCCACTGGTGTCTCAGGGTAAGTTCCATGGCACAGAATTGGAGGCAGATGGTCTGTAGAAGTTTACTGGGGAATGCTAGGGAATCACGCCTGCTGGGAGAGGAGCATGCTTGAAGAGGACAAGAAGCTGAACTTCAAACATTATAAATACCTCCTGATCCTAGAGCTGGGATTGTCTTTGAGCAGGAGGCTTTGTCCCTTTGCATTGACCAATTTGGATGCAGGCTGCTCCAGGGGAGGGGGTGGATGGGCTTTGTGTGTGTGTGTGAAACCTGGAAAGACGAAGCTCTCTTTAACAGAAGGTAGTTCCCAGAAAAGGTCTGGCTATGCTTTGTCAACAGTCAACACTCCTGTTACCCTAAGTTTGAGCACTTTGGTCCCAAAGGTGTTTCTGGAGAGTACACCACAACATTCAGTACAAGGGCTGATTCTTATGATTGAAGAATAATTGTCTAAAGCAGTGGTCCCCAACCCCTGGGCCGTGGACTGATACCAGTCCGTGGGCCATTTGGTACCGGTCCACAGAGAAAGAATAAATAACTTACATTATTTCCATTTTATTTATATTTAAGTGTGAACGATGTTTATTTTTAAAAAAATGACCAGATTCCCTCTTTTACATGCGTCGTATAAGACTCACTCTTGACGCTTGTCTCGGTCACATGATACATTTATCCGTCCCACCCTAAAGGCCGGTTCGTGAAAATATTTTCTGACATTAAACCGGTGAGTGGCCCAAAAATGGTTGGGGACCACTGGTCTAAAGGGTTACTGGGAACAAGTATTTGGCCTGCAGTGCAAGCCAGGGGACATTTATCTATTTTAAAAACATTAAGAAAAGTAAAATATTTCTATTTGTCTAGAAATAAAATTATATTTCTGTCTTACAAGAAATACAAAATATAGATGGATTAAAAAGTCACGTAGGCCTGACCTGTGGTGGCGCAGTGGATAAAGCGTTGACCTTGAAATGCTGAGGTCGCCGGTTCGAAACCCTGGGCTTGCCTGGTCAAGGCACATATGGGAGTTGATGCTTCCAACTCCTCCTCCCCTTCTCTCTCTCTCTGTCTCTCCTCTCTCTCTCTCTCTCCTCTCTAAAATGAATAAATAAAAAATAAATTTAAAAAATTTGTAAAAAAAAGTCATGTAATATAATTATAAAAGTTTAGATGAAAATGTAGAATATTTTTATAATCTTGCAAAGAGGAAAGTATCTCAAAGCAGCCATGAAATCCATGAATAATGTGAAATATTTTTGCAAAAACAAGAAGAAACAATAAAGCAAACTTTGGTAAGGCACAAACTGTAAGGAACACTTAAAAGTCATTATAAATTGTTGGGCAGATAAAATATATTATGCTCACTTTGTTAAAGATGGCGCTGCCCACATGGAAGCCCATCGCCCAGGTGATTGCCTGGGATGGGCGTGATTATATTAATGTGTGTTGGGGGCGGGCTGTGGGCAGGAAGGATCCTTGTAGCCTGGGGCTTGGTTTTAGGACTAAGCCTTTCCCACCCTTTTTGATGTGGGGTGGACTTTGTATCAGAGACTTCCCTATTTTGTATATTAGATTAAAGATTTTGATTTTCTGCACTATAAAGTGGGGCAGATTGGGAGCTTGCTCTCTGGGTTCCAGAGATTAGCATTACAGAGGAGAGCAGAGAAAGGCCATGTGGAGGAGGCCAGGAGAAGCAGCCAAGATGGTGCAGTGTTGAGTGAGAAGCCAGTTTGTGCAGAGTTTGTGCAGGGAGAAGGAAGGAGATGGGAACACAGGTGAATAAGTATGGTAAGCTAGAAACCTTTGATTCTAGGAAACTCAGATAAAGTCAGTAGCTTTGTGAGCACTGAATGAGTGGGTTTTGGAGCCCAATGTGTGTTTTTACTTGCCCGCCGGGTGCAAGCTAAGGTTAAAGATAATGGCCCACCAATTTGTGGCTCTGTTGTTTCATTACCATCTGTTCGAATCTAATGTGAACCTGCATGGGCCAGGTGGCCGTGATAGTGGCCATGGATACTGGCTTTACATAAATAAAGTTTAAAAAGTGACAGATTTGGCCCTGGCCCATTGGCTCAGTGGAGGAATGTCAGCCAAGCATGTGAATGTTCTGGGTTTGATTCTCGGTCAGGGCACACAGGATATGTACCCATCTTCTTCTTTACCCTTCCCCCTTCCTCTCCTCTCTTTCTCTCTCCTTCCTGCTCCTGCAGCCATGGCTCAATTGGTTTGAGTGCCTGGCCTTAGGTGCTGAGAGGATGGTTTTGTGGAGCTTCTGCCTCAGGTGCTAAAAATAGCTCTGTTGCGAGCATGGCCCCGGATAGGCAGAGCATCAGCCCCAGATGGGTGTTGCTGGGTGGATCCCAGTCCAAGCGCATGCAGGAGTCTGTCTCTCTATCTCTTCCCTATCACTTGGAAAAAGAGAAGGAAAAAGTGACAGATTTGGAAATTGTATTTTAAACATGTATCAGACAAAGTAAACATCTATGATTTTTTAAGAATGTCAACATATTAATTTATTGGAAAATAAAATGTAAAAAATCAATAAGCATTTCTTTATTAATTCAAATAATTTGAAACAATTATTTTTCTCCTTTGAGGGGTAGGACTTTTCACAAAGCTTCAATGAATTCTACTAACTGCTGGGAAAGATGGAGAGAAATAGGACTCATATTCTTGGAAAGCAACTTGCAATATGTGTTTTGAAATTTAACATTACATACATGCTGACCTAGGACCCTTCATACAGAAACCATACCTAAAGATATAGTGAAGATAAAAGCAAATATATAGGCCCTGGCTGGTTGGCTCAGTGGTAGAGTGCCGGCCTGGCATGCAGAAGTCCTGGGTTTGATTCCTGGCCAGGGCACACAAGAGAAGTGCCCATCTGCTTCTCCACCCCTCCCCCTCTCCTTCCTCTCTGTCTCTCTCTTCCCCTCCCACTGCCAAGGCTGCATTGGAGCAAAGTTGGCCCAGGCACTGAGGATGGCTCTGTGGCCTCTGCCTCAGGCACTAGAATGGCTCTGGTTGCAACAGAGCAATGCCCCAGATGGGTGGAGCATCGCCCCCTGGTGGGCATGCCGGGTGGATCCCGGTTGGGCGCATGCGGGAGTCTGTCTGACTGCCTCCCCATTTCCAACTTCAGAAAAATACAAAAAAAGAAAAGAAAAGAAAAAAAAAAAAAGCAAATATATATATTCAAAGGGTGTTTATAGAGACATTATTCCTATACCAACCTTCTGTGAAAAGCCCACATGTCCAACAATAGAACAACGTTTAAATGATGATGATTTAGTAACTCAAAAAGATATTGTAAAGCTATTAAAAATGTGTTTTTAAAGACTAATGATGTAGAAGAATCCATGGTATAAAGGAAAATGAAAAAATAAGGTGTAAAATTAAATACATTTTGCCAAAATATAAAATAAATGAGATATACATTTTATACACACAAAATATATCCAAAGAGAAGTAACTATCTCTATCATAAATACAAATTAATATTTTGGATTTATACGAGTTATCTCTACTTTTTGAAATATATTTTTCAGCAACTTTGAAATTTTCTTTTTTAAAATTTCTATCATGAAATTGTCAACAATAGCATATCAGTAGTATAATTTGAAAAATGCTGAAACAATAGAAAGTCCAGTCAATTTACATATAATGAATAAACATAATATTTTCCAGTGGGAGAAAAGCATAACAATGTTTAAGGAAATTCTTACCTCAAATCCAGTTTTAAACTTTTAAGGCTCTTAATCAAAATAGAACTGCAATATTAAATGCAATAAAAGTGTTAGCAACCAGCATAATAGTAGCGGTTCTGTTTGAAGTTGAATTTTATCACATTTTTATGACATATATCTAACCTCACCCTGGGGCCATGGCACCTCTGTCACAGGACGGCTTAAAGACTCAGTCTATAGTCAATCATCTAGAACTTGGTAGGTGCTAAGTGATTTTAGTTCATCTTCTTTATCCTTTTCCTCTAAACACAGAGACCGGATATAAAAAGTTATTTATCATTTCTTCCTTGTGGTTTAAGGGTTTCCTGCATAAAACCGGTGCCCTGATCTTGGTGACAGGAGCTTGGTGACGTGATAACCACATGGGAAGCCGTTCTCGTGCCTCTCCAGGTGAAGTTCAGTGCGTTCGCCTCAGTTTGTTGACTGGTGGTTCACAGCTGACACTGTTGTGATTGGCCAGTGTCCCTGTCATCCCAGTTATTTCATAAACCACGGCTTGTGACGCGGGTTTGGATACTTCACTCCTTCAAATCCAATCACCTTAGCTGAGGCAAATCAACAAGTGTGCACACAGCTTCAGTACCTACAATCTTGGGCCAGTCACCCAGTTATCCTAACAGCCACCCCTGATTCTGGAAACCCTAACAAATGCAGGATAGGTATATCAGTTGCCTCTATTTTAATTTTCTTTAAACCCTCTAAGAATCCTTATGAAATCCAGTGACTGCAGGCATAGAACAGTGTATCATGGCAATGAAATGTGCAGCATGGGAAAGACAGTCAATAATACGATGTTAACTCTGTACCGTGATAGGTGGTTACTAGACTTGTCACGGTGATCACTTTGTAAGGTGCATAAATGTCAAATCATTATGTTGTACGCCTGAAATGAATATAATGTATGTCAACTATACTTTAAAAATAAATAAAGTAATTAAAAACAAACCAACAGAAAGTTCCCTGTCTTACCCAGAATAAGATTGAAGCATCATAAGACTTTGAAGTCGGGCTGTGCCCTTTCCCAGAGTCTGTGATTCTGGGTAGTAAACTGGTTGTGTTTGGGAAGATTGGACTTTCTTGTCATTTGATTCCCGACCCTTGGGAAGATGTTGCAACTCTAGCCTACTTTCTTCCTACTCCTGTCTCCAGAAGAGCCCGGTTCTTCTCTGGGGCAGGGAACAACCAATGAATGCATGCATGTGCAGCCTAGCCTGGTGCAAGGCAAACGCAGTTCCACCTCCATGCCATACTTTCCACCATATTCCCTCTGTAAGAGTGCACCCACCTGACTTACCTGTCAGCCTTCCAAATAATGAGAACTTTCCTGAGAGAGAACCGGCTGCCTTTGGCAGATGCGAGCTTTTTGTTCAGAAATGTATGCCTGTACAGGCTACAAAAATCACTTGTGTGTATTGTTGAACATTGGGCTAGGTGATTTTCAAGATCCACTTATACAGTGAAAATCTAACATTTCTTCTTTCTCTAGCCTTTTCCCAACCCCATTGATGCCATGTGTTTGCTTTACCCAGACAGACAGGGAGGGAGAGAGATGAGAAACATCAGCTCATCGTTGCAGCACTTTAGTTGTTCACTGATTGCTTCCTCATATGTGCCTTAACCAGGGGGCTTCAGCTGAGCTGATGACCCCTTGCTTAAGCCAATGACTTTGGGCTTCAAGCCAAGTGACCTTTGGGCTTAAGCCAGTGACCATGGAGTCATGCCTATGATCCCACACTCAAGACAGTGGCCCGGTGCTCAAGCTGATGACCTTGGGGTTTTGAACCTGGATCCTCAGTGTCCCAAGCCAATGCTCTATCTACTGAGCCACTACCTGGTCAGGTTGCCCTACTATCATTTTAAATAAAATGGAAAAGAAGATGAAAATTTTGCTTAGGGTTCATCAACCTTATGCTATGGAGTTCATGAAACAGTTAAATGACTCATGGGACCAAACTGAGTAGGCTTACTTGGAATTAAGCATTTTTTTATCTTTTATTTTTTACAGAGAGAGGGACAGACAGACAGGAACAGAGAGATGAGAAGCATCAATCATTAGTTTTTCGTTGTGCATTGTGACACCTTAGTTGTTCATTGATTGCTTTCTCACATGTGCCTTGACTGCGGGCCTTCAGCAGACCGAGTAACCCCTTGCTCAAGCCAACGACCTTGGGTTCAAACTGGTGAGCTTTTGCTCAAACCAGATGAGCCCATGCTCAAGCTGGTGAGCTTGGGGTCTCGAACCTGGGTCCTTGGCATCCCAGTCCGATGCTGGATCCTCTGCACCACCGCCTGGTCAGGTGGAAGGAAGCACTTTTGAAGAACTCAGGGAACAAGAAAATTCCGCTGTTCCCCTGAGGTTAGCCTGTCTAAGAGAAGATGTTTCATGACAACAGGGAAGAGGAAAGTACCTTCATTGGAGATGTGCTGATCTGCTGCTGGATGAAGAGCCTTTACAATAAAAATGCTGAAGCATAATATATTCTGTCATAAGATGAATTAATTACTGGCAATAGTGAGTCAGTATCCCAACCTCTCTTGGTCATCTAAGGTAAAATAATAACAATGACATTTACTGTAGTTAATTTTTTAAAATCATATGTCCCATACATAGAAAATGATTATAGTCTAAAAGATTTGATTATAAGAATAGATAATAGATGTCATTTCTTTAAGAAAATGGTAGCTTCACTTTTAAAAAAATCTTTATTTTATTGATTTTTAGAGAGAGGAAGGGAGAGAGAGAGACAGGAACATGGAGCTCTTCCTGTATGTGCCCTGACCAAGGGATCGAACGACAACCTCTGCACTCAGGGTGATGCTCTGACAGTGGAGCTGTCTGGCCAGGGCATGGCTTCCTTACTTTTCAACAGCATTATATATCTTAGAAATTAAAATATTCTTCTTCAAATGTGTAACTTCAAAACCTGTTCAACTAATGGTTACATATTGAAAATATCATTCTATCAAGTTTTCTATGAATGTCACTGCAAATTTTCTCACTTTTATTATGATGACGGAGTTTGATAAACATGTCCCTTCACAGATGCTGCGCCAGGACTGATTTTGTGGTGTAGAAAAAATAGTCCCGCCTTCGATACACACATCCTCCTCTTCTTTCATTTTAAGGCTCCCTGATCCCATTTCCATTTCTTTGTATCACTTTCCCACTTTCCTGCTTCCGGCCAACTTGATTTTTGCTCTGTCTAAGGGTCCAGTGGATGTTCATGAATCTGTGATGCTGGCAGAGGCCAGACAGCTCCTCCACATGTCTGTTCAGCCCTGGACACCTGAGCCCTGACCGAATGCTCCTTGAGCAAGTTGATACTGGCCTTCCAGAGACAAGGCACTGGACCCATCTATCTACTGCTACATGTTACTGGGGAAAATTTTCTGGTCACTCTCTAGGGACTGAGAATGGTGTAGGACAAGGGTGTTTACATAAACATCATTAAAAGATATTTTACTCTCACTTTTATTTTATTTTTACAATTTAAACTTGAATTTATTGGGGTGACATTGGTTAATAAAATTATACAGGTTTCAGGTGCACAGTTCTACAATGCATCTTCTGTATAGTGGGTGTGCTCGGCACCCCAAGTCAAGTCTCCCTCCATCCCCATCTATCCCCCTTTACCCTCCTCTGCCTGCCCCCACCCCCTCCTTCCCTCATACAGTCCCCACCCTGTTGTCTGTGTCTGTAAGTCTTTTTCCTTTGCTTAGTCCCTTCACCTTTTCCACCCAGGCCCCCAGCCCCCAGCCCCTCTGACAGCTGTCTGTTCTCGTATCTATGAGTCTGTTTACTCACACTATGTAATGTGCTTTGTCCATCTGTAACCTTCACACACCCACTACTCACTGCTAAAGGAATTTTCTTCTAAGTCCGTATTGGTTTATGACAAATTGTGTGTTTGCAGATTTGGAGTCTAAAGAGGAATAAGTCTATGTAAAGGGCATATTGAACGTTAGTAAAGATATACTTTCCATGCTAATTAAAACTTAGGGACTTATTTTTATAACAGCCAAAAAACCAATTTTCTTCCCTTGATATTAAATGGTCAGAATTTAAAGTATATATATTCCTATTTTTGTATCTGTGCAATATGATTACACAGGGAACAGCTGATAAAAAATGTTATATTTTAATCTGTAAATGAGATCTCATTAAAATCAGGATTTGTCCTTTGTTTTTATGTGGAGTGCTTGTATAATATTTGTCTTATCCTATGTGGTACACCCTGTAGTTATAATTAAGTGATGTAGCCAACCTGTGGTGGCACAGTGGATAGAGCATCAACCTGGAACACTGAGGTCGCCAGTTTGAAACCCTGGGCTTGCCCGATCAAGGCACATACGACAAGCAGTTGGTCAGGCTCAAGACTTTGGAGTCATTTTACCTTTCTTTTCCTGCATCTCACATCCAATTCTGGATATATTCAGAATTCGGCCATTTCTTACCAGAATTGCTACCATGCACCAACTTTTGCCTGGATTATTACAATAATCTACTACCTGATTTTTTTACACCTTTACGCACTATACTCATTAGTCAGAGTATGCCTTCTACACTGTATTCAAATCATACAACTCCTCTACTCAGACCTTCCAATGTCTCTGAACCTCAGTGTCAATCCCCAAGGTTTGTACCCTGACCTATACTGTTCTTTATCAGCATCGCCTGGTCTTTTGTTACCTTTGTCCTCAATTTCTACCCTTCTTCCCAGCTGACTCTGCTGCCGACACTAGGTCTTCTTGCCTTTTTGAAGTGCCCTGGGGCCTTTGCTCTGCTTCCTGTGCCAGAAATGAGCTTCTTTTGGATATCTCTGCATGGTTTAACCCCTTTATTTGCCTGTGTTTCTGTTTGAACACACATCTTAGTGAGGCTGTCTGTCACTACCCTTCATGAACTAGAATGCCTACTGCACACCTGGCAGTCCCTCTTCCTTAACCTGTGAGCTCCATCATAGGAATGATGTTTTGGTCCCCAACACTTCGAATAGGGACTACCGCATAGTTCTGCTTCATGATTATTTTTGAATAAATTAATGTTTAATTTTCTGTCATTGGGCCATAGACCAAACCTTTAACAGGTAACCAAAAAGCTTACTTCCCATTGAGATCTGCCATGGACCAGATTTATTTCCCATTACAGGTGCTTAACTTCTCTGAGTCTCAGATTCCTTGAGTACTGAAACATTGTAGATTGAACTTGATCATTACAAAAGCTCTTCTTGCTCTACCAGAACACTCTATGAGAAGTAAACACTTATAATCCCATTAATATGTTTGTTGTATATCTTTCATACAAGGCTACTTCTGATGAACTGTGACTCACACAATTGAGTAGCGATCCCCATTGGTCAGACATATAAGCTCCTCCTCCCACAATGTCACTCTGTTATTCTACCCTAGTTCTAGTTTCTGCCAAGTCCTTACCTCTTGGCCCATTGTGAATAAAATATGAAACATTTAGACTAGTTTGGCCAGATACATGGTTTTGCTTCTACCTCTTTCCTGTGGCAGATGTCACTGATTATAAAACTCTTCTCCTCTAAGCTAGGACTGATCCAAAGAATCCTGCCAGTTCTGGGGAAGATATATTACAGTTAAAAATAGAGGTATAGTAATTTGTTTTTTATCTCAATTTTAGAATATCTATGAGTGTAGAAATGGGATGGGGAGAAAGGGACTTGATACATTTTCCCCAACTTGTTTTCTTAGTTCTCTCTTATTCATCCTTCTGAGCTCAGTATAGACGCCACTTCTAGGAAGTTTCCCCTTAATTCAAGACTATGTTAGGTGACTTTTCTTGTGTTATTACACAGAGCCCTATGTTTCTCAGTTACTGTGTTTATATTATTTGGTAATTTCTTTTAACTTGTCTGCGTTATCCACCAGACTTTGTTCTGTAGAGGTTCAGACCATGTCTCTCCTGCTCACCATTGTACTCCTGTAACTGAGAACTGAGACTGACATTTAAGAGGGACACAATAAATATTTGCTTAATGCATAACTGAATGAATAAATGAATGAATGTCTTCTAAGGCAATCCTTGGCACTGCTGGCCTACCTAACATGTTTTTCTTGGGTAAGATTATCATTCATCTATGATAAAAATATGTCTTTCTCCTGGCCAGATCACCTAACAGGACACATATCAGAGAATTTTTAGTTTAATCACTTTTTTAGAATAACTTGAATAGCAGGAAGCTATGTGATTTAGATTATTTGATAGACTTCCTCCTAATGCTGTGGAGAAATATTCCCCTAAAATTTGTTTGATTAAATCTAGTACCCTGAGATTTGACTAAAATGGGTCCCATAGTTCAATTTGTTTGGAAAACACTGCTTTCTGGTCTTTCCTTTTGGAATTTTGTCACAGTTTTTGGCATATTTGAGACTCTTGAGTCTTTTGGTAAAGATTCTGTTTAATATTTTTAAGCCAGAATTTCTCAATTCTTTTTTAACCCTAGACTATTCTTCAACATTATGGATAAACATCCTACTGAATGACTGTTCCATGGGACGTGGTGTAGGAAACAGAGCTGTGTGCAAATAGGGACAATTGAACAACGTTACATTAGAGAGCAGCAGTCGTGTGGCAGTGAGCAGGAAGGAGTTAAAAGGGGTTAAACCAGTCGAGAGGCTATTGCAGGAGTCTGAAGTGAGAGGGGTAGCTCTGTAACCAAAGAGCTCACAGCAGTCATGAGGAATGAAAATATTTGTACATGAAATTGATCTTCCAGTATTACCGAAGAGTCTCTTCTGAGAGGAACGGGGGTGGTTAGGGAATCAGGACTCTGCAGCGCTTCACTATTTTGACTTCATTTTCAAGGCAGCAGGGTTCCTTGAATAGCCGTGTCCGTCCCTACTTACTGCCTGTAGAATGCTCTGCTGTATGCATAATCACGTGAAAAATCAAGGCCTTTACAGCCAACTATAATTTATTATTCTGAAAGCACGTATTGATTTTTTAACTTGGGTATTTTGAACTGTGTATGATAAAAACAAATGCCTATATTAGATAGGTCTTTCCCTGATAAGTGTGTGTGTGTTATGCATCTGTATTATTTTTGGGGGATGCTGTAACAATGTACCACAAACTGGGTGGCTTAAAATAATGAAAGTTGACTCTCTTCCAGTTCAGAAGGCTGGAAGTCTGATATCAAGGTGTCAGCAGGTCCATGCTCCCTCCAAGACTCTGAATGAGTCCTTCTTTGCCTCTCCCTAGCTTCTGGTTGTGGCCATCCATTCTTAGTGTCCCTTGGCTTATAGCTACATCATGCCACTTGTTGCCTTTGTCATCAGGTGGTGTTCTCCCTGTGTGTCTCTGTTTCTGTGTCTAAATTTCTCTTTTTATAAAATATTAGTTGTATCTGATGAAGGGTACACCATACTCCAGTATGACCTTATGCTAACTGATTACTGATCTGCAGTGACTATTTCCCAATAACATCAGATCACATTTTGAGGTACTAGGTATTAGCACTTCAACATATCCCTTTGTGGGATCACAACTCAACCCGTGACTCTGTGTGTGTGTCTGTGTGTAAGTTATGACAGCATGCACCTAAAGAATTTTGACTTCCCAACTTTATTAGTGATATTTTTATGCCTACGTCCATAAAATTACCTTTACCCTTTCTCTGCAACACCTGGATAATAAAGCCAATTCTGATAAGGTATTAGAATTTGTCATGGCTGCTCTTCATGCTATAAACCAATTACTTGGCTACCCAAATCTTTTCACAGATAACATATTGTCTCACACTGGAATTTGGAATGCAAAACTGTTTTTAAAAAGTGATTCTGATTAAGGTATTCTTTTCAGTTTAGAATTTCTTTATATTTTATACTTTAGGTCCCCTCCTCTTTTTTTCTGATCTAAATATACTTTCAAGTTATTTCACTAAACTCTTCTAAACTAATTTTGTTAGTTTTTTAATGGTGGGATGCTTAGCAGGGTGGCATTTTTGAAAGCCAAGCTGTACTGACTTTTCTAGGTTCATAAATATTAATAATGTGTTACTATGCTTCTGTATGCTAAAACATTGTTGTGGAGATTGTATAAAAAAAGGCATTTTATAATTTCATGCAGACCTGAAATAGCAAGAAAACGGGGCGATGACATTTCGGGGACCGTAATATCTAAATATTAATATCGTACATGGCGTACTGAGACTAAAAATTTCCCTTTTTCTGTTGATAATACTGCCAGCTACATGACAGTGTTTCCTTTTTTAATTTGCTCTTTATTTCCTATAGCCACTTTGCTCTTTATAAGATAGTTATAGAAGAAAAGAAGCAAGTTGGTATTTTGAATAAAAGAGTTGGGATTGTGTAGGGCAGAGTTGTTACTCAGCTCGCCACGATGTTTTGATGAAAATTTCAATTTAGAATAAAAAGACTTGGACACTTGCTTTCCAGGAGACTGTGTGAACAGGCTATCATTCTGAAGAAATGAATTGAACCTTCTTGGTCGCATCTCATAAAATATTTAGTTAGCTATAAATGTTTAAGGCTTTTGCAGCTGAAATCATTTGCCTTGTGGGGGAAAAATGAGTCTGTTTCCTTTTAAGTGCTTTGTTTTCTTTCTAGTCTTTTATATTTTAGGCAGTGTAAACCTTCTTTCCTGACTATGCCCATAAGGTGTTTAGATGAAAAGGCCAAACCCACACACAAGACTGAAGAGAGAAGTGAGGAGATATCGCAGATGCCTGATTTTTATGTAGAAGGATGTCTTACTGTTATTTTGTTTTACATATTTTACTGTACTTTGGAATGCTAAGTTTAATTTTGTCTGTCACAGACAGTATCTTGCTTTTACTTTCTAAAGGGATTCATTAAGTAAGACTTCTGTTGTCGTGTGTGACAAGTCCTTAGAGATACATCTTGGTTGATACTCAGGCAAGAGCTAAAAATAGAGTTTGGTGATGTTCTGTATAATTCTTACTGTTTTCACATAGGAAAAAAAAAGGTAGTCAAGAAAGATAAGACAATGCTTAAGCAAACTGCCAGGGACGGTTTTCATTGCTAACAAAATGTGCCTAGCCTGACCTGTGGTGGCGCAGTGGATAAAGTATCGACCTGGAACACTGAGGTTACCAGTTCAAAACCCTGGGCTGGCCTGATCAAGGCACATACGGGAGTTGATGCTTCTAGCTCGTCCCCCCTTTCTCTCTCACTCTCCTATCTAAAGTGAATAAAAAATTAATTAAAAAAATAAATCTTCAAGCACAGTGTTTAAAAAAAAGTGCCTAGGTTGCCAATTTGCAAATAACTCTTCTTCTCTAGAAGGGTAACTTAGAGAATTGTGTATGTGTGTGTGCAAGTGTGTGTATGTGGATGTATTTGTGTGTGTGTGTGTGTGTGTGTGAGAGAGAGAGAGAGAGAGAGAGAGAGAGAGAGAGAGAGAAAGAGAGAGGGAGGGAGGGAGAAAGGACCCTGACATTAGCAAGCACGGTGAGGAGAATAGAGATGAGGTTGGAGGACTGGGAACCAGTCAGATACCTGCTGAAAAGTTCGGTCGCCTGATGCTGAGCTGGAAGACAGTGATGGCCAGGCAGGGGATGAAAAATGGTCAGATTCCCATTGGTTGAGGAATCTAAGAAAAAAGATGTCATGGGTGATTTCAATGAATTCGGCTTGAGCAACTGGAAGACTAGCCATTTCTTTTACCAAGATGGGAAGCTTGGGGGGGGGACCAGGTTTAGGAACATTGCCTACACTCTTCCCCTTGCCTGCTTTTCTCTGACCATACTGTTTTCTCCCCTGTTTTTGTAGGGAACACTTGGCATGCTTTCACCTCACAATCTTTGCATTTTCTCTTCCTTACATCTGGAAGGTTCTTGTCTCAGATATCCACGTGGGTCCCTTTCTTAGAGAGGCTGTCCCAGCCATGCTTGGAATTGCCTGCTTCCACTTCCTGCTCCCACCGTTTACTGGAGCTCACGATCCCTTATATGTTCTGGGTAGTGGATATCTACAGAGTATTTCTCTCCTATACAATTTATATATTTTATGTACTTAATATTGTCTAGAATCCCCTCCTAGACTGTCAGATCGTCTTTTTTCTGTTTTAATTCTTACTATATCTTCAGTACCTGAAAGACTGCTTAGCATTGAATGAAAATATTTTTTGTGAGGTCAGAAATAAGTTCACAAATGAGGCTCAAAAGGTATGTCATAAATAAAAAGAAATTAATTTGAATATATAAAATATTTATAATTTATTGGTTGATTTATTAGATAAGAAAGGGAAGAGAGAGAGAAAGAGAGGGAAACATTGATTTGTTATTTCACTTATTTATGCATTCATTGGTTGACTATTGTATGTGCCCTGACCAGGGTTTGAACCCACAATGCTGGCATATCAGGATGACACTCTTAACAAACTGAGCTGCCTGGCCAGGGCTGAATGTATAAAGTTTGTTTACTATATTTTCTATGAATAGATGCAGTGTAGAAACTGAGAAGACAAGCCATAGGAAAAGGAGAAGAAGCACAAAGTATTTAATCTATAAGGATTACTCTCCTTATATAAGGAACTTCTAAGTATCAATAATAAGATAATAAATAGCATTGTAGCAAAATACAAAAATGATTGCCAGAGTCATTACTCAAAAAATATAGCCCAGAGGCCAATAAACATGAGAAGATGTTCAACATTAGTAATCAGAAAAGTAAAAAAATAAAATCTTCCTGAGATACTGTTTTTCAGCATTAACCAAAATCTAAAATTATGACAATAATCAATTTTGGACAGGTTGAGAGGCAACATTGCTTTGGGAGTATACAAGCACTTTGGGAATAATTTGGCATTAGCTCTAAAGTTTGAAGATATACAGGTTTATAGATTAGCAATACCAATCCTATACACACACACACACACACACACACACACACTCTGTAGGTAACCTGGCAGATGTACACCAGGAAACATAATCAATAATGTTCTTAGAATGATCATAATGGCAAAAAGCTGAAAAAAGAAACCCAAACCTATTCGCTAGCAGAAGGAGGGAGAGGTAAGTAGACAGAAATAGAGATGAAAAGATAGGAGTTCTATACAGCTGTTTAAAATAAGCAAAGGGCATTAATATTCATCACAAAGGATGAATTTCAAAACCGAAATGCTCAGGGGAAAAAAAGCAGGCAGCAGAAAATTTATACAAATGATTCCATTTATAAAAGGTCAAAATCCATTAATATATTGTGTTGGGATACATTTACACTTGATAAAACTTTAGGGAATATCAGGAGAATACTTCGAACAGATTCAGACTAATAGTGACCAATGAGGGGAGGGAGGGAGACAGGACTGGGGAAGGGCAGGCTGGATACACTCAGATATACTTATATCCCACTTTGTTGTCTGAGCGATGGCAGAAACAGTGGTGACGGTAGTATAAACATTATTGTTCTGTAATTTGCACGTACAGTTTAATATATTATTTTATGAGCATGATTAGTATTACATTTAAAAAATAAAAAAAAATGAATAGAGGAAAGAGGGAATGGTGTGGAGCCAGCAAGGACAATCAACTCTTTTGAGGAATTTGCTGTAAACATACCACCTTCAATGGAAAGTGTTATCTGACCCATTAACATTGGGTTAGGCTCCCCTTCTCTTCCTACAACACTGCGGACTTCCCCTGTCGTGCCTTGTGTTAGTTAAGCTAATGCTTGCTACATACAGTAACAGGGAGTGCCCCTTCTCCCAGCTTAGTGGATCAGCACAGTGGCTCGAGTAAGGACTGGCAATTCAGGTCCTGGATCTTTGCATCTGACGGTCTCCTGACCTCAACAGTGATTAAGTTCTCTGTGAGAGGAGAAAGAACATGGAACATGGCTCCTGTAGGAGATTTTCTTGGTCAAGGCCTGCGCTTCCACCTGAGTGCCCTGCTCGGGACTCAGTAGCCCTCCTAACCGGAAATGAGTCTGAGTCTGGCAAGTGTTTTCTAGCTGTGTCTACACAAGAGAAAGAGGTAGGATTTATGTAGCCAGCCAGTCGGTCTCTGCTGCATTTGATCCATCTAGTTCATCTATTGATATTTAGTTTTTCCTCCTGCACAGAGAACCCACTCACCAAGGGAGACAATGCGAAGTCCCATCGCTGCCCTGAGCTCAGAGAACGGTATCTCCAGGTAATATCCATCCTCCCCAACAGTATTTATTGGCTGTGACTTCTTGTAGTCTTGAAACTTCTGCTTTAGAAAGACAAGTTGTCTCCCTCCCACATCTTCTCTTACCCCAATAGAGAGTGGGAAAAGAGAGGGAGGGTGATTATAGTAACAACACCCATTTGGAAAAGGGAAGACTGGGAGACCTGTGGTATTCACTGGTGTGTGGCAAGAATAATATCCCACTGCAGTGGGGGCTCTCTCATCATTTTTCTCCTTGGTTCCACCTTCTGTATCCCTAGTGCACAGGATCGTGCCTGTTGTCAGACTGTACTCTATCATAGAGTTAAATGAGTTAATGTATGCACTATGCCCTGTCCATAGTAAGAACTACATAATAGTTACCTGTTGTTGTTGTTATATTGCAACAAACTTAAGAGCCATGTTTCTTTGGGTTTGGCTGAAATTATATAGACCTAGCAAGTTAAGACTAGTTATTGTGATCATAGCTATAAGTGGTAGTTTTTTTTTTTAAAATCTTTTGCTTGACATGTGTATGTGGGCATCTAAACAATATTATTGCTTAATAATATATATTATTGCAAACAATAGTTTATAAGTTAAATATTGGAGAAATTAAGAGGTCTGTGGCTTAGCCCTGGCCGGTTGGCTCAGCGGTAGAGCGTCGGCCTAGCGTGCGGAGGACCCGGGTTCGATTCCCGGCCAGGGCACATAGGAGAAGCGCCCATTTGCTTCTCCACCCCTCCGCCGCGCCTTCCTCTCTGTCTCTCTCTTCCCCTCCCGCAGCCAAGGCTCCATTGGAGCAAAGATGGCCCGGGCGCTGGGGATGGCTCTGTGGCCTCTGCCCCAGGCGCTAGAGTGGCTCTGGTCGCAACATGGCGACACCCAGGAGGGTCGCAACATGGCGACGCCCAGGATGGGCAGAGCATCGCCCCCTGGTGGACAGAGCGTCGCCCCTGGTGGGCGTGCCGGGTGGATCCCGGTCGGGCGCATGCGGGAGTCTGTCTGACTGTCTCTCCCTGTTTCCAGCTTCAGAAAAATGCAAAAAAAAAAAAAAAAAAAAAAGAGGTCTGTGGCTTAAATATGTTGGGCCATCTTGCTTTAGAGCTCCAGCAGACACTTTCTGTATTTATAGCACCAAAAACTATATATATAGTTTTTCATCTTCCAAAAATAATAAAAATTGTTAGCAAAAGCATGGAAAATTATTCTTTATGTGACTTCTAAACTTTCAGCTTTCATAGGAGCATCATAGCTTTTGTAAAATTGGTGCTTTGCCTTGGAAAAGGCTTTGTTTTGGATCTGAGAATAATGGTAAAGAAGATTGTTCCATGTATAGCATTAAGTGCTCATGTCTTCACTATGTGAAGGTATGAGTTAAGTAGAAGAGACAGATTACAGATTAGAAAATGTTAGCCTGACCAGGAAGTGGTGCAGTGGATAGAGCATTGGCCTTAGATGCTGAGGACCCAGGTTTGAAACCCCAAGTTCTCCAGCTTGAGTTTGGGGTCACTGGCTTGAACATGGTTCATAGACATGATCCCATGGTGTCTGGCTTGAGCCCAAAGGTGGCTGGCCTGATCCCAAGGTCACTGGCTTGAGCAAGGGATCACTGGCTTGGCTGGAGTCCCCCTGTCAAGGCACATATGAGAAAGCAATCAATGAACAACTAAGGTGTCACAACTATGAGTTGATGCTTCTTATCTCTTTCCCTGTCTACCTCTCATCCCTGCTAAAAAAAGAGAAAAAAGAAAAGAAATTGTTAAAAGATTTTGCCAAGATTCCTTTTTCTTTCTTTTTTTTTAATTTAGTGAGAGGAGGGGAGGCAGAGACAGACTCCTGCATGAGCCCTGACTGGGATCTACCTGGCAAGCCCACCAGGGGGCGATGTTCTGCTCATCTGAGGCCCTTGATCTGTTGCAACCGGAGTTATTTTTTAGCGCCTGAGGCAGAGGCCTTGGAGCCATCCTCAGTTCCCATTGCCAACTCACTCCAATTGAGCCATGGCTGCAGGAGGGAAGGAGAAGAGGGAGGGAGGGAGGGAAGGAGAGAGAGAGAGAGAGAGAGAGAGAGAGAGAGAGAGAGAGAAGTGAGAAGCAAGATGGGGAGTGATGAAGAAGCAGAGGGTCATTTTCCTGTGTGCCCTGACCAAGAATCGAACCTAGGACTTCCACACACCAGTCTGATGCTCTGTCACTGAGCCAACCAGCCAGGGCCCCAAGATTCCTTGTAGCTTCGGTTATTTTTTGTTAATAATCCCGGGTCTTTGTTGACAAACCTGATTCTGAATAGAAAGTCCAGTTATTCACAGTATAGGGTAATGCACCTGTGCAGGTGTAATCAAAGGCTCTAGAATGCCATTCTGATCCCCTGTCCTGAGCTCCATCCCACATATGAAGAATGTTCCTTTCCTGATCCTGTTGTGAAATTAATGAAGAGATCCCCAAACTATAGTCCGATGTCTATGGTTAGAGACAAGAAACAGTTGAATGTTTTTCTTCATGAAACAATTGAATGTTTTTCTTTATGAAACACTGTGCCCATCACTTTCATAAGCATTTTATGGAATTTATTGCTCCTTATATAATATCTTGGCCACCTTCTCAATCTCTTGGCTCCTCAGTTCTTTATCCTCACTAGTGAAGTGGGTCACAGTGGTATAGCCCTGCACCCAACCAGGTAACAAAGCTGTTGACTTTTAACTTTTTCTGTTACCTCAATATCCTGGGGACTTATCCTGTTTCTGTTGTTTCATGAAGTTAATGAAGCTTAAACTTTAAGGCCTATTATATCCATTGAGCGCCTTCCAAGACGATGGATTTTGAATATTGGATAGGGTGGTCCCCATGCTGCATGATACTGGGTTAACCAAAATGCCCACATATCAAATGTGTCCTTGCTTTGTACAGCTATTTTATTCCACACTGAGTATCAATAGCAGTCATTTTTTGTATTTTCCTTGGTCTTTTTCCTTGTAAAACAAAAGACAAAACCAAAGAGTTCTGAACTGAACTGCTTTTATTCATTGAGTAAGTAGTGTTCTAAACCAACTTGGCTTTCTGGCTCTATGACAGCATGATTGAGCAACTATTCTTTGGAATTTTCTAAGTTGTAGGAGAAATGGAAACCTAAAAAAAAATCTGAATTATAAATTTGGTGTTTTATAGTCAAAGTGAAAGAGATAGATAATTGCATAACTAACTTGATTAATTCTTAATTAATTGAATACACGCTATTGCAAAGTTACTATTTATCATACTTTTCCAAAAATTAGGGAGAGAATGTTAAGGAAATCTTTATCTGCACGTAGCTTATAGTTAAGAGAAAGGAGGAACTAAATACACATACTTCTATGTGTTGACTACAGAGGTGTTTGACAGCTTTCAGCAGCTGGTGGCTGAGCAAGGCTTGAAGGATGAATAGAAGAATGAACACGTTTTTTTCACCACAAAGGAGTGTTCTGAGCCAACACATCTGATTTGAGGAAGCCCAATGAGTTCAAAGTACTTTCTGTACGTAACGTGCCGAAGGGCAGGATGTGGGAGAGGTGGTGGCAGGGTGTGAAACTCGGTGTTCAGATGTGGGTGATGTGATTTGCAAATATAATTACAAAGCTGCTATACAAACCATTATACTGGACAAGCTTAAGCAATAGTAGGTCTTAGAGGAGACATCCCACTGTTCCTGTGCTGAGCATGAGCTGAAGGTAGAACAGACTACTTTATGCAAAACATGGGAGACTGTTTAGCATGAAGGAAATATCATAGTATTGAACACTGGCGTCCTGGCTCTGTTGTTCACTAGCTGAGACCCTCTGGAGAATTGACTCACTGTTTCTTTATGCATCACTCTGTGATGAGACCTACCTCACATGCTTGCGGTAAGCATAGATTAACACATATATTTACTTAGTAAATGGTATTATTATTATTATTATTATTATTACCTGATAAAGGAAAAAACATCAAAGATGAGAGAAGGATATTAAACCATCATGAGAGCTGGAGGTTATTGAAAGGTAAATTTCCATTAGTTGACACAGTATCTGGAGATTACAAGAGATATCCAGTGTGGAGAGGGGACCACGGAAGGACACTGTGTACTGCCTCTCTGGACAATAATCATTTTGGTTGAAATTCTGTGTATTTTGACAAATCAGTGTAAATGTGGTTAAAGCCTACGGGAGATTTTTTTTTCTAAACTAACTCTTTAGTTAGCACAACAGCTAAATGTGCAGCAGGAAAAGAGGAGAAAGGAAAATGCAATTTTATTTATTTATTTATTTATTTTTGGTTTAGAGAGAACAAAAACAGCCCTAGAAAAATGTTTAAATGCATGTCCACCAACTAGAACCAATCAGTGTGGACATTTGTGGGAAAACGCTGAACTGGCTTCAGAAGCCCAGGCATACCTGCTGTGCACACCTTGGACTGTGCTTTTCATTCGGGTTGTGTGGGCAACCCAGTTTTCTTAGTAAAATGTATTAGAAATGAATGAATGGGATGGAATTGGCCAAACAGACGAAAGAACTCAAAATCAGAGGGGTTATTCATGCATTCTGCTCTTAGTGTCTGCCACATGCAAGACATTGTGCTAGATGCTGAAATGATGCAAAGTAGTTAATAAGGGACATTCCCTGCCATCGGTTTATCAGAAGATACACGTTACAGGTGCATTCTCCGGCCGAACAGACTTGATGAAATGTGTGGTCAGAATGCTGTGTGATTTCAGACACTAACTAATGGGGCTTGTATTCCTGCTCTGCTCCCTGACAGCACCCCTGTCAGATGCGAGAGCGGTCACAGTCTCATGTGGACTGCCAAATTTGGAAATGGAAATTTTTCCTGTTTTCCTTCTGCTCAGCCAGTATTTCCTAAGGGTGCCTGTTCTGTGTAACATGGACACACAGCCTCCTTTGCTCTTTGTTCCTTCTCATTAATATTTTTTTTCCCTCTGAAGTTTAGACACTTCTGCCAGACAGAGGCACCTGAGTAGTCACAAAGAAGTTTTTTTTTTCCTTGCCTTTACATTTTTTTGGGGGGAGGGGAGGGTCATTTGGCAATGTCAGTTACTTAATTGGAGTTCCATTTACAAGCTGTAAACTGGATGAGTACAGACCTCCCTGGAATTCTGGTTGTTTTGTTTAAGATGAATTTAGGAATATGCTTGTTTCAAAACTACATGTAATCTTGAGATGCAGTTGTCTGAGTCTTTAGGGTTGAAGTATATCCCAGACTTCTCAGCTGCATAAATATAGTTACTGTGTTGCCTGTAGACACCTTCTTAGTTGAAAGGATGACTGACTTCTGGGGCTATCGAGATAAAGAATACCCAGTCTTCTTTTGTTGAATTTATTATCTTGACTTTAGTTCCCTATACCAGTGATTCTCTGCTAAGTCCATTTTCATGCCCCCCCCCTTTTTTTTTGCAAAACCATGCATAAAATAGGCTATCCTTCTACCCCAGTTAACATTGTTGTCAGAAATGGAATTGCCTTCTTACTATCCTGTTTCCCCCTCTGTTAACATTCCTTCCCTGCTAAAAAGGTTGCTCTCATTGTTTGCTGTTTTTCTCAACTTTATAATAATAGCAAGAAATACTTTCATAGTGCTTAGTATGTGCCAGGTACTATTCTACTATGAACTCTTTCAGTCCTCATGGCAACTTTATGGGTATTATTAATTGTTCCCGTTTCACAGATGAGAAAATTGAGGCATAGAGACACTAGGTTTCTTGTTTCGGGTCACATGGTAGGCGGTGAAGCAATGTGTGAACATCACATGCACGCCCTTCCTGGAATCTGTGCCTTTCACTAGGTCACGTGTTTCCTCCTCAAGTTAGCTTCTCGTTCCTTGTTCTGAGTTTGGGATGTGCATAACCGCACAAACAAACACACATTTTTGTTTTTTTAACTTGTAATATTGTAACTGACCTTGAGCAATAACATTTTTAGCCCTAGACCTAGATCCTAGAAGAAGGAGATCGTATGAAAAGAAAATAGAAGAAAGGCCCTTTTATCTTCTGCAGAACCAGCCCAAGGCCAACTTGTGTAATAGGTGAAGGGGATCTTTGGCATCTTTCCCCCTTTCTTTCTCTCTTACTTTTCAGCACTTTTTTTTTTTACTTTCATGCTATTTTTTTGCTCCCGTTTCAGTAACTCTACCCTGTCTAATTCCTCAGACTGTTCCCAACTCGTAACATGGCTCATTGGAAGTACCTGCTCAGCGGAAAGCAATCTGCCTGCCTCTGACCCTGTAATTCCTCTTCTCAGAACCCATGCTAAAATAATATTCAGAATGCAAAGAGTTTTGCATAAAGATATTAATCACAGCTTTTTGTTTCAATGATAAAAAGTTGGAAACTGCCTAAACGTACATCGGATGAACACTTAAGTAAATTATGGTACATGCTTGCGGTGCGGCATTATGCAACCATTTAAAACTCAGTGTATGAAAATTCTTTCTCCTTTTTATTTTTAGAGAGAGAGAGAGAGAGACAAAGATAGAGAGAGGGACAGAGAGGAAGGGAGAAAGATGAGAAGCATCAATTCTTTATTGTGGCATCTTAGTAGTTCATTGATTGCTTTTTCATACGTGCCTTGACTGAGGGGCTCCAGCAGAGCTAGTGACCCCCTACTCAAACCAGCGACCTTAGACTCAAGCCAGAAACCTTGGGCTTCAAGCCAGTGACCTTTGGGCTCAAGCCAGTGACCACGGGGTCACATCTATGATCTCACACTCAAGCTGGATGAGCTTGCACTCAAGCCGGTGACCTCAGGGTTTTGAACTGGGGTCCATTGTGTCCCAGGCTGATGCTCTAGCCACTGTGCCACTGCCTGGTCAGGCTATGATAACTCTAATGACAGGGAAAAATGCATAAGTTTCTATGTTAAGTTAAAAATTCAAGGTAAAAGTAGTGTTATATCAATTCTAGAAAAAATACATGCACAAGAAATCTCAAAATATTAAATATAGATTAGGATGGTGGGATTATAAAGTGATTATTTAAAGTTTTCTTGGTATCGGGCTTAGAATCCAGAAAATAGGTACAGACCAGGTGGTGGCACAGTGGATAGAGTGTTGGACTGGGACTTGGAAGACCCAGGTTCGAAACCCTGAAGTCACTGGCTTGAGCGTGGGTTCATTTGGTTTGAGCAAGGCTCACTAGCTTGAAGCCCAAGGTCACTGACTTGAGCAAAGGGTCACTCGCTCTACTGTAGCCCCCCAGTCAAGGCACATATGGGAAAGCAGTCAGTGAAAAACTAAGGTGCCGCAACAAAATATTCATGCTTCTCATCTCTCTCTGTTCCTGTCTGTCCCTATCTGTCCCTCTCTCTGACTCTATCAAATAAATAAATAAATAAAAAAGATTTATCACTTCATAAAACAAGTGATAGAAAATCAGAAAATAGGTAATGTTAATTACACACACACACACACACACACACACACGTGCGCGCGCATGAATGCGTGCCTCATTCACAGTAAATTACCTGATTTCTTCTTAATCCTCCAAGGTGCATTAGCGTTTTCAAAAATGATACCTGCTAATTGTAATGTATCTTTAATTAGTAGGATTTCAAGAAGCACAAGAAAAGGAAGTAAAATATAGGGGGAAGGATTAAGAGAGGTAATTTGAAACAGAGATACTGCAAATGAATTCTTTGTAGCCCTCCTAAGCTTTTCTTGCTTTACACAACTTTTATCCTTAAAATTTTCCTGAGCTTTCCATTTCTGAGTTTGTATTTTGTTTCATATTTTTTGTTTGATCTTGTTTTTCGCAGGAGAGCAAGGACCCTGGTGCTGGAGAGAGGAGGGAAGATTTCGGGCGAGGGCGTGCCGTAGGGAACGGGCATCTGCACTGATGATGGGCATTACAGGCAGATTTCCAGTGTAATGTAGTGTTTGGAAATCAGCAATTGCTGTTACTCTTTTGCAAGTATGTTTCTTAATCTGTGCAGTGTTCTGGTGGTCAGGCCAGCAGTTATCTGATGTCATGTCTCCACATATTACATAAACACTGCACGGGTGAGCGTTCAGTGGGATTAGCCCTGGGACATTAAATTCTCCGCTTCACTTCCTGGGAGGCAGGGTCGGTGAATCCATTCTCTCACTGTTGCTCTCCGCCGGAAGGAGCCACATTCTTTCCTGTGGGTTAATTAACAGCCAGGGAGCGAAGGAGAACCTGATCACATTGATTTCAAATAGAATTCCACGGGGGATAAAATTCCATTTCCTGAACACCAACTGATAACAGGAAGAGGACAAAAACTGTAACTAGTAGGTTTGGGAAGCTGTTAACCCAATTCTGATGTCCCCTGGATCAACCTCATATGTGAGTTGCTTCCACACAGGGCAGTGCTAGCAAGAGAGTTCACCGTAGAGCAAGAGGCGACATACTGTCAATGGAGTTGCTAGTGTTTTTTTTTTTTTTTTTTTTTGCATTTTTCTGAAGCTTGAAACGGGGAGAGACAGTCAGACAGACTCCCGCATGCGCCCGACCGGGATCCACCCGGCACGCCCACCAGGGGCGACGCTCTGCCCACCAGGGGGCATCGCTCTGCCGCGACCAGAGCCACTCCAGTGCCTGGGGCAGAGGACAAGGAGCCATCCCCAGCGCCCGGGCCATCCTTGCTCCAATGGAGCCTCGCTGTGGGAGGGGAAGAGAGAAACAGAGAGGAAGGAGGTGGGGGGGTGGAGAAGCAAATAGGCACCTCTCCTATGTGCCCTGGCTGGGAATTGAACCCGGGTCCCCCGCACGCCAGGCTGACGCTCTACCGCTGAGCCAACCGGCCAGGGCTGCTAGTATTTTTATGTCACAGGCTACCACACAGGCATGGGAACGTTGCTGCACTAGAGACATGCAAAAGTAAAACTGAATGTCTAAGTCTCATGTCAAGCACTGTTAGATACACCCACACTTTACACTTCTGTCAAGGATAGTGATATATAAAAAAGAGGTGAAGTATAAGAACTAAATGATTAGAAAATAAATTATAAACCTCAAGTACATTTGGAAAGAGAAGTGATCAGTTGAGAGGAGAAAGCCCCTCAGAGGCCTCAGGCTGTCATCACCTCTAAGTAAACTGAGAATTGTATTTCTCTTATCAACGATGAGCTGCTGGATAGATCAGGCCTCATTATAACAAACCACAAGTGACTATCTAAATTCTCACACTAAAATAAATTCTATTCTAATAAATGCACATGGTCTAATGTGTGTGTTTCTCATGAGCGTGCAGTGACATGTGCCGATAGGGGATCTGACCTCTCCTAGCTTTCTTCCAGCCTAGTGGCATTTCCTGTCCCTTCCCTCCCTTGTCCCCTGAGTGCTCGTATAACTTGACAATATCTCTGTAGTCACTTGAAAATGGGAGCCTTGTGTCATTGGAATGTATATGTTCTATTAGAAACTGGCATAAAAATTCAAAAGTGGAATTCATGGAAGGAGTATAGCCTCCCAATTACTAATCAAATCATTTCCCTGGATTGGTGGAAAGAAAGAGCCATTCTCTTTTTATTTCAATTCCCAAAGTACAGTTTTCAGTAGCAGTGTTCCGGGTCCCTGACAGTCATGGGGGCAGTGAGCAGTGCAAGAGAGGAAAAGATAAAATTTGTTGAATCCTTACTCTATCAAGACATTTTCGGAACAATTTATTTTAATTTTCTTTAGTCCCCAGAGCCAGTTGGTTCTCTTTAAATGTTGCATTACGAAAAACAAAACTGAAATTCATAAAATTTTAAGCAGTTAGCCATAAAGCCTAGGTAGAGGGCGGTAGAGGAGTGAAGGAAGGTTTCATTAAAGGAATCACCACTGGGTTAGTAAGAAAGATGAATGTGAGTTACCCGAGGAAAGAGAGGTGGAGGACATCCTTTGTGAAGAATGTGCTGTGGGTAGGGACATACAAATAAGGAAAGAGTAGCTAAAGGGCGGTGTGTGGGGCAGTACACGAAAGCGGAGACCGAGGATGTGAGCAGGGGCTAGTCCAGGTTCTGCTTTTCTAACCTCTGTCAGGGATTTGGCTTCACCCTAAAAGCAGTGGGAAAGCCATTGAAAAACTTCCGTACGAACAGTTGTGCTCTCTCAATGCAGTATTGCAGCTGTAGAGCGGAGTAGCTGTTAACATGGAAAAGACCATCAGTTCAGTGCTCTGGGTGAAATGCCACAGTTGTGTTGACAGTGTAGTTCTGGAAGAAATGAAGGTGTAGATAATTAGGGATGAGAGATAGACATAATAGAATTTATTGATAGGAGGACATGAAGAGGGAAAAAGTTATTTAAGGTGACACAGAGCTCTGCATGACATAGAAAGTGATGGCATTTACAGAGATAGGGAACATCAAAGAGCACTTGACTTTTAAAAATTGGGTCATTTGTTGATTTTTATTAGTGTGGGATTAGGAGTATGGATCACATCATTGGTTTGGAACTTGTCGTATCTGCCACACCTGTGAACTGTGTAAAAAGTAATGTGCAGGGTCAGTTGGACACATGAATCTGGACTCTAGAAGAGAAATCTAGGTCACAGCTTTGGAGATGGGTCTGATGAGACCACCTAAGATGAAGAACTGGATAGTTACCCGCTGCGTTAAGAAGAGTGAACCTGCAAAGAGAAACAGAGGAACCAGATAGAAGGTAAATGGAAGGCAAAGAAATTGATGTTTCAAAATGGAGAAAGGCATAAGTAGTATCAAATGCCCTAAGAGATCTTCAGAGATAAGGAAGAAAACACTTTTATCAGTTTTTAGCAACATGGAGGTTCTAGGTAGTTCTAGAAAGAGCCCACTCAGAGGTGGAGGCAAGAATGGGAAGGAGTTGAAAAATAAAGGTTTAAGAAGAATATAGAAAAGTACAGACTACTCTTTTTAGCGAGGAATGGAAGGAGAGAGAGGGGAGAACAGTGGGGGGGAGAGAGAATAGGTAAGGTGGTCAGTGCTGGAGGAATGCAGAGTGAAGGAAAGGAAGAATGCTTGGCGCAGAAAGAACAAAAGTGAAAGGGCCCTGAGGCAGAAGAGTGCTTGGGATGCTTGAAGAAGAGCAAGACAGACAGAAAGACTGCAGCTGAGTGAGCAAGATTACTAGAGTTTACAGTTCATCTCAATGTGATGAGAATGCTTTGGGAACTTCCCAGCAAAGATGTAACATGACCTGATTTTCATGGCTGTAATGCACCAGACTGCCTTGCAGAGAAGAGACTGTAAAGGAGGCAGGGATGGAAGGACTGGGTGATGGGATCAAATTGAAGATTGTTCAGTTAACATTAAGCTGAAGTTTATTTAGCATCTACTATATACCAGGCAGCTATAGTCTAGGCAAGAGAAGTTGGTTTCTTGAACATAGACAAGAGAGAAGTGTTAGGCTTTAAATATAATTTGCTGATGACAGGAATGTGGGAATGAGAGGAAGAGATAAGGCAAGGGTGATTTCAAGATTTTTGACTTGAGCAGTAGGTTAGCTTGAGAGTACCAGAGAGGAGCTGATTTGAAAGGGGAGCATCAAGAATTCAGTTCTGGAGTTGTTAAGGGAATAATTTTCATTTATAGGAGTCATATGAGAATAAATGAAGTAATGAATGTTAAAGACTTTGCAAAGAGCAATAAACACCAAATGCTTATTGTTATTATTATTATTACTATTGTAGATAATAATGAAAAGCTGTATCCTGGTTTGGTGGGCACATAATGTTTTATTCTTGGCTTCATCACTAACTTGCTCTGTGACTTCAAGTAACTTATTTATTCAATTTCATTCTCTTCCTGTCTGAATATTTTCAAGGTGAGTGTCATACGAGGAATTGACTAGAAGATTTATAAGATCCCAAGTGATTATAACAACCCAGGATTCTCTGAAATGACTGGTTAGTAATATTGTGATTATTTTTTTACTCTACTGATTTTGATTTTCTTTTATAATCAAACCACTTTCAAAGCAGATTTAGATATTGTTATAAGTATTGTGAATTAACTTATTTTAGGCTGTTGTAAATAAAAATATTTGGAGGGTGGCAAGATGGTGATGGAGTAGGCGGACATACCAACTTCCACCTCCCAGAATCAAAGTGGATTACAACTTAATTTTAAGAACTATCATCTGGAAAAACGAACTTTGGACTAAACTCAGAGGACTCTTTAACCATAGAAAACTGAAGAAGGTACACTGAGACTTGTAGGGATAGTGGAAATGCGGAGGGCTGCCCAGCTCCCTGGAGCAAATGGCAGCCCGGAGAGACTCACGTGGTGGGAATTGAGTTTAGTGGAGAGGGGAGGGTCCTGAGTCCCAGGAACAAAGCCCCAGCCTGCAGCCCCAGAGCCTAGAAGAGGCGTATGGACAGTATTTAGCTGCAAAACAAGTCAGGATACTGTTTGTGAAAAAGAGACAGATTTCTCAGACCAGGATTCTTCTTAAAGGGACTGCACAGAAAATCTCTCTCACAATGACCCACTCGGGGCTCCGGGGGAAGGGAGAGAGAAGAGGACCGGAGCAGCAGGAAGAGAGTGTAATCTAGGAGGCACAGGGAGAAACACTTTGAGGGACAGCCACCTTAACCCCTGGGCTGAGTAACTCCCCAAATCTGAAGGGAATATTTCCCCTGGAAACAGCAGTACTAGCAAAGGGAAGCAGGACACCAGCCAAACAAACTCTCTCACAGCACTCAGAGCAGAGTCACATAGAAAGAGGGAGCTTTTGGGACTACAGTATGGAGTGTTAGGATCTGAGCTATACCACCCCCACCCACATGGCTGAGGGCTCACTGGAGCATGGGCAGCAGCGGAATGAGGAAATGTGGTTCCGCTGGCAAGGGCAGAAGCTGGCCGGCCACGACTGAGACCCGGGTATGAGCTCAGTCTTACCCAGCTGGGCTGGAGGAGAAGCACGAAAGTGGTCAGGCCCAGCTGCAGGCCGTCTGCAACCCTGCCTGCAGGGGAAAAGTGGGAGCCCTGGAAGGGGTGGAGACCTGCTGCTGAGCAAGGTTGTGCAGGCATGCAGGCTTCTGGCCAGACACACGAGCCAGCTCCTCCCATGGGGTTGGGAAGAAAGCCCAGAACAGGAGGAGTCCCACAACTGAATGCAGTGCACAGC
Organism: Saccopteryx bilineata; assembly: GCF_036850765.1. Taxonomy (NCBI): domain Eukaryota; kingdom Metazoa; phylum Chordata; class Mammalia; order Chiroptera; family Emballonuridae; genus Saccopteryx; species Saccopteryx bilineata. Next base: position 24,274,647 of record NC_089495.1, read on the forward strand.
ACGGCCCGGCCCACGGAGCCGAGGCTAGCAGCAGACCCACAAGCAGGCTCCTCCTGCTGGGTTGGGGTGAAAACCTGGAAACAGGTGGAGACCTGCAGCTGAGCAAAGGTGCTCACCCCTGCCTGTGGTGCTGAGGCTTGCGGCCTGGGCGCAGCACATAACCCTACCTGTGAGGGTGGGGCAAAAGCCGAGGCCACGGAGACTTGTAGACCCAGGCATGTGATCACAGTTCCTCTCATGGAGGAGAGGCAGAAACTGCAGCGACAGCCCCAGTGGCCTGGCACCAGAAACGCCCATACCCAAATGCCGTAAGCAGCAGGGGCAGAGAGGGTGGCGGGCCTGCAGACAGACACACCTAGGGATCACAGAGGCCACATCCATTGGACTTCAGTGGCCACACCCACCTTATACACAGACAAAATTGGAAGGCAGAGAAATGCAACACAAATGAATCCAGAGAAAAGGACCTGAATGAGTCAGATATAATTACTGGATGCAGAGTTTAAAATAATGATTGTTAGGATGCTCAAAGATCTGAGAACAACAATAGATGGTCATTACGAACACCTAAATAAAGACATAGCAAATATAAAAAAAGACATTGAAATAAAAAAATATCAGTCAGAAATGACAAATACAATATTTGAAATGAAGACCACAATGGAAGGAGTTAAAAACAGGGTGGATGAAGCTGAGGATCGAATCAGTGTTAGAGGACAAGATAAATAAAGGCACCTAAGCAGAGCAGAAAAAAGAAAAGAGTCTCAAAAAGTCTGAGGAAACTCTAAGAGAGCTCTGTGACAACATGAAGAGAAATAACATCTGCATCATAGGGGTTCCTGAAGAAGAAGAGAAAGAACAAGGGATAGAGACTTTGTTCAACCATATCATAGCTAAAAACTTCCCTAAATTAATGCAGGAACATGTCTCACAAGTTCAAGAATCACAGAGAACTCCATTAAAGAGAAACCCAAAGAAATCTACACCAAGACACATCATAATTAAAATACCAAAGCTGAGTGATAAAGAGAAAATATTAAAAGCTGCTAGAGAAAAAAAGGCTATCACCTACAAAGGAGCCCCCATAAGGATGACATCTGATTTCTCAACAGAAACACTTGAGACCAGAAGGGAATGGCAAGAAATATTCAAAGTAATGCAGAACAAGAGCCTACAGCCAAGACTACTTTATCCAGCAAAGCTATCGTTTAAATAGCAGGAGAAATAAAAAGCTTCCCAGACAAAAAAAAAACCAAGCATCTCAGGGATATCACTACAACTAAACCAATGATGCAAGAAATGCTAAGGGACCTGCTGTAAAAAGATCAAAGGGGAAAAAGAATATAGCAAAAGAGGAATACAGCTTTAAAGAATAAAATGGCAATAAACAACTACATATCAATAATAACCATAAATACAAATGGATTAAATGATCCAATCAAAAGACATAGGGTAGCTGTGTGGATAAGAAAACAGGACCCATACATATGCTGTCTACAAGAGACACAACTTAGAACAAAAGATGTGCATAGACTGAAGGTAAAAGGATGAAAAAAAATATTTCAGGCAAATGGAAATGAAAAAAAACCTGGGGTAGCAATATTTATATCAGACAAAATAGACTTTAAAACAAAGACTATAGTAAGAGATAAAGAAGGTCACTACATAATGATAAAGGGAGCAATCAAATAGGAAGATATAAGTTTCATAAATATCTACGCACCTAATATAGGAGCACCTAAATATAATATATAAAGAAGACTTTGATGGGTTTAAAGGGTGAGATCAACAGCAATACTATAATAGTAGGGGATTTCAATACCCCACTAACATCACTAGATAGATACTCAAGAAAGAAAATTAACAAAGAAACAGCAGACATAAAGGACACACTAGATCAACTGGATTTAATAGATATCTTCAGAACCTTTCACCCTAAGGCAGTGGAATATACATTCTTTTCAAGTGCTCATGGTACATTCTCTAGGATATACCACATGTTAGGGCACAAAAGTGGCCTCAACAAACTTAAGAAGGTTGAAATCATATCAAGCATTTTCTCTGATCACAATGGCATGAAAATAGAAATCAACCACAACAGAAAAACTGAAAAATACTCAAATACTTGGAAACTAAATAGCATATTATAAATAATGAATGGGTTAACAATGAGATCAAAGAAGAAATAAAAAAATTCCTAGAAATGAATGATAATGAGCATACATCAACTCAAAATTTATGGGACACAGTAAAAGCAGTCCTGAGAGGGAAGTTCATAGCATTACAGGTATTGCTCAACTTATGACCTTTGCAACTTATGACCATTTGAATTTATGACCACAATCGCTAGCCACTACTGCTCCATGTCTGGCAGCGCAAGCGTTGCCCAGCTGGGCATACGACAGTTTGGACCAGCTTCCGGCAGCACTACCATCTCTGCGTGCACTATGTCAACTGTTATCCCAGACTCAGTACATATATAACAATAATGAAAGAAAATTATGATAAAATATGACTTAAAGATATTTATAACATCATTTCACAGTACTGTACATATAGCCTGCTCAACTTATGACCAAATCATGTTATGACCAGTCTGTCAGAACCAATAGTGGTTGTAAGTTGAGCACTAGCTGTACAGGTATACCTTAAGAAGCTAGAAAAAGCTCAAACAACTTGACCCTGCTTCTAAAAGAACTAGAAAAAGAACAGCAATTAAAGCCCAGAGGAAGTAGAAGGAAGGAAATAATAAAGATCAGAGTGGAAATAAATGACATAGAGGCTAAAGAAACAATACAGAGAATCAATGAAACCAGGAGCTGGTTCTTTGAAAAGGTAAACAAGATCAACAAATCTTTAACCAGACTCACCAAGAAAAAAAGAGAGAGGACTCAAATAAATAAAATTAGAAATAAGAGTGGAGAAATAACAACTGAATAGAAATACAAAATATTATAAGAAATATGAAGAACTGTATGCCAAAAAATTAGACAACCTAGATGAAATGGGCAAATTCCTTGAAACATATAATCTTCCAAAAATTAATCTGGAAGAATCAGAAAACCTAAACAGACCTATTACAACAAATGAGATCAAAACAGTTATAAAAAATCTCCCAACAAAAAAAAGTCCTGGGCCAGATGGCTTCACAATGGAATTCTACCAAATAGTCAAGGAAGAACTAACTCCTATCCTTCTCAAGCTATTTCAAAAAATTAAAGAGGAAGGAAGACCTCCAGGCTCTTTTTAGGAGGCAAACATAATTCTGATTCCAAAACCAGGCAAAGACAACACAAAGAAAGATAATTATAGGCCAACATCTCTGATGAATTTAGATGCTAAAATCCTTAACAAAATATTAGCAAACCGGATTCAGCAATATATGAAGAAAATCATACATCATGATCCAGTGGGATTTATTCTGGGGAGGAAAGGCTGGTACAATATTCGCAAATCTATCAATGTGATTCATCACATTAACAAAAGGAAGGAAGAAAACCACATGATAATTTCAATAGATGCAGAAAAAACATTTGATAAAATCCAGCACCATTCATGATAAAAACTCTCAGCAAAGTGGGAATACAGGGAACATACCTCAACATGATAAAGGCCATCTATGACAAACCCACAGCCAACATCATAGTCAATGGGCGAAAATTAAAAGCAATATCCTTAAAATTGGGAATAAGACAGGGGTGCCCCCTTTCACCACTCTTATTCAACATAGTTCTGGAAGTCCTAGCCACAGCAGTCAGACAAGAAGAAGAAATAAAAGGCATCCAAATTGGAAAAGAAGAAGTAAAACTATCATTATTTACAGATGATATGATATTATATATAGAAACCCCTAAAGTCTCAGTCAAAAAACTACGGGACCTGATAAATGAATTCAACAAGGTGACAGAATATAAAATTAATACTCAGAAATCAGAGGCATTTTTATACACCAACAATGAACTGTCAGAAAGAGAAATTAAGGAAACAATCCTCTTCACTATTGCAACAAATACAAAATAAAGTACCTACGAGTAAATTTAACCAAGGAGATTAAAGACTTATACTCGGAAAATTATAAAACATTGATAAAAGAAATAAAAAAGATACAAACAAGTGGAAGCATATACTGTGCTCATTGTTAGGAAGAATAAACATCATTAAAATGTCTATATTATCCAAAGCAATTTATAAATTCAATACAATACCAATTAAACACCAATGACATACTTCAAAGATATAGAACTCCAAAAATTTATATGGAACCAAAAAAGAACACGAATAGCCTCAGCAATATTGAAAAGGAAGAATAAAGGGGGAGGTATCACACTTCCTGATATCCAGTTATACTACAAGGCCATTGTACTCAAAACAGCCTGGTACTGGCATAAGAATAGGCACATAGATCAATGAAAAAGAACAGGAACCCAGAAATAAACCTACATCTTTATGGACAACTGATATTTGACAAAGGAGGTAAGAGCATACAATGGAGTAAAGACAGCCTTTTTAACAAATGGGGTTGGGAAAATTGGACATCTACCAGCAAAAAAAAAATGAAACTAGACCACCAACTTACACCATTCACAAAAATAAACTCAAAATGGATAAAAGACTTAAATGTAAGCTGTGAAACCATAAGCATCTTAGAAGAAAACATAGGCAGTAAGCTCTTTGAAATCTATAGCGGCAATATATTTGCCAATTTATCTCCAAGGGCAAGTGAAATAAAAGACAGGATAAATAAATGGAACTATATCAAACTAAAAAGCTTTTGCACAGCTAAAGACAATAAGAACAGAATAAAAAGACAAACTACACAATGGGAGAACATATTCAACAATACATCTAATAAGGGGTTAATAACCAAAATTTATAAAGAACTTGTAAAACTCAACATCAGGAAGACAAACAATCCAATAAAAAAACGGGGCCTTGGCCGGTTGGCTCAGTGGTAGAGTGTCAGCATGGCATGCGGGAGTCCCGGGTTCGATTTCTGACCAGGGCACACAGGAGAGGCACCCATCTGCTTCTCCACCCCTCCCCCTCTCCTTCCTCTCTGTCTCTCTCTTCCCCTCCCGCAGCCTAGCCATTGGAGCAAAGTTGACCCAGGCACTGAGGATGGCTCTATGGCCTCTGCCTCAGGCACTAGAATGGCTCCGGTTGCAACAGAGTGGAGCCCAGATGGGCGGAGCATTGTCCCCTGGTGGGCATGCTGGGTGGATCCAGATTGGGTGCATGCAAGAGTCTGTCTGACTCCCTCCCCGTTTCCAACTTCAGAAAAATTAAAAAAAAAGACCACACACAGAAAATAACGGGCAAAAGAAATGAGTAGACACTTCTCCAAAGAGGACACACAGATGGCCAATAGGCAGATGAAAAAATGCTCAACATCACTAATCACTAGAGAAGTGCAAATTAAAACCACAATGAGATATCACCTCACACCAGTCAGAATGGCACTCATCAACAAAACAACATTGCATAAGTGCTGGCGAGGATGTTGAGAAAAGTGAACCCTCCTGCACTGCTGGTGGGAATGCAGACTGGTGCAGCCACTATGGAAAACAGTATGGAGATTCCTCAAAAAATTAAAAATCAAACTGTCTTTTGACCCAGCTATTCCACTGTTAGGAATATACTCCAAGAACACCATAGCACTGTTTCAAAAGGAGAAATGCACCCCCATGTTTATGGCAGCATTGTTCACAATAGCGAAGATCTGGAAACAGCCCAAGTGTCCGTCAGTGGACTAGTGGATTAAAAAGCTTTGGTACATATATACTTTGGAATGCTATTCAGCCATAAGAAATGATCACATCGGATCATTTACAACATGGATGGACCTTGATAACATTATACTGAGTGAAATAAGTAAATCAGAAAAAACTAAGAACTATATGATTCTATACATAGGTGGGAAGTAAAAATGAAACTCAGAGACATGGACAAGAGGGTGGTGGTTATGGGAGGGGTGTGGGGGAGGGGGGAGGGGCACAAAGAAAACCAGATAGAAGGTGACAGAAGAGAATTTGACTTTGGGTGATGGGTATGCAACATAATCAAATGTCAAAATGACCTGGAGATGTTTTATTTGAACATATGTACCCTGATTTATCAATGTCACCCCATTAAAATTAATAATAAATTCATTTTTATTGAAAAGAAAAAATAATAAACAATTACAATCATTTAGAAAACACCATAAAAATAAAAATATTTAAAGAAAAATAGCAAAAATTATCTCTTATTGTACAGTCATTACTCTTTTTTTTTTTTTTAAATAGATTTTATTTATTTTAGAGAGTAGAGAGAGAGAGAGTGAGAGAGAGAGGAAAGGGGTGGGGGAGAGGAGCCAGAAACTTTAACTCCCATATGTGTCTTGACCAGGCTCGCCCAAGGTTTCGAACTGGCGACCTCAGCATTCCAGGTGGTCACTTTATCTACTGTGCCACCACAGGTCAAGCAGTCATTACTTTTTGTTGTTGTTTTATTGTTTAAACCTTCCTCGAAGCAAGGAAACATATCAGTCATTCTCCCTCCCCCATGTACTCTGCTATTTTGAAATTAAATCTTTGGTCTTCATTGTAAGATTTTTAGAAAATTAGACAAACTTAGAGGACTGATGAGAGGAGAGCCTAGGGAGTTTGAGATTTAATTACTTCTTTAAAAAAGTAAACTTCAGTCAATTAAGGAGCCATGATTTGTCTTCTAGTATTACATCCACTGAATCATGCAATAAGATATCAGTAAAGACTGCAATGCTCACTTGGACAGGCACCGCTGTTTTAATTATTTATAGTGCTGAATCTATCCAAACAATCGCTCCTATAAATATAATAGATGGAAAACAACTCAAAAACTATTCTGTCTCTACTTTTCCTGGTGCATTTGGATTTTTAAAAAATTCTTTGCTCTTGTGACCTCCCTGTGACAAGGTTTTATCCACAGATTGATGCAGCAATATCAGCACTATTAGTGGTTCTTAGGATATAAATTATTAGTACATAAACTGGTTCTGGTGACCAAGTATAAATGACATTGAAGAGTTCTTGTTCCAAAGAGAGTGTGCACTCAAACACATCGCTGTGCTGCTGCTGATCTGCTTGTCACCTGCTGCTGGGGGTCACTGAGGATGAAGTTTTGTGGCATCACTGTGGGATGCTGTTGATGTGTGGACAGGTTCTCACTCTTAATCCCTGTTAAGATAATCCTTATATTCCAACCCATTCTTTCTGAGTGGCTGAGGCCACTCCACGTGTAGGGTTTCTGGACTCTAACCAGTACAGCACTACCATTGTAGGGACTCTTCAGAGGAAGAAATGAAAGCACAGTGTAGTTTTAAAAGCAGCCCTTTAGGTGCAGAGTTGCCTAATAATGGTTCTAGCTATCTTTTTTTGAGTATCTGCTATTTTTCAGACATGGGGCCAGGCCAATTTGACTTCCCCTCCCTCACCTACGCAGATATTTAGTGGGAGGCAAGGTTTCTTACCAGAGCACCGGGCGGTGTCAGCTCTCCCAGTGAACCCAGCGGGCACTGCCAGTTTGGTAGTTCTGCCGTCACGCTCTGCCTTATTTTCCTGACCGCCTATGGCCATTTCTCCAGCTCCTGCCCTGGACAGGTCAGGACTGCTGTGAGCATTCTGCCAGCTAATGGCTGGCTATTAGCTTACTTCCTCCCGAGTCTCAGGAGGGAAGACTGACCTGTGTGGCCTTATCTGAGCCATAGAGTTTCTTTCTTGCATTGAGATGCAGACCTGCTTTTTCTGAAGATATCTATAGCTGTGATCCCTGTCTTGATATCCCAACATATCCTCTTCCGCTAATCACCCTGACAGAACCCTGTAGGAATGGGTGTTCTAGCTGAGAAGTGTGACGGTGAGAGAGGAGCGTACTTCACGTACTTGCTCAATGTCATATAGCTTGTGTTTGAGCGTGAATTCTGACCCACATTCTGTTTACTTTTCTGTGCTATGTCCATCCCATCATGCTTGACTCATTTTGAATTCCAGCTGCTCTTCTGTGAATGACTAGCAAGTGTTCAAATTTCGCTCATATGTTATACTCTTAGAGCAAGTGAATAATACGATCTTAAGCCTGGCTATTTTTAGTAAACGCTTTACTTAACCTTGCCTCAGGCCTAATGACATCTTGTTCTACTTCCTAAGGATTTATGTATCATTAGCCAGTATACCTATCTATGTATTCAAAAAGTGGCCAGATAGCCTATCTAGGGCATGAGGTTCCACTGTATTGCAACAGTGAAAATGCACTTTCTCCAAGGGATGCTCGCTGTTCTGAGAGAGAGGGAGTTCTTACCCTGAGCCCTATCCTGCCATACCACCACTAGTCCTAGTCCTGCAGTGTGAGGAGAGAGCCATGATTATCTCAATTCCAAAGTATTTGTCCCCTAAGAGTAATCTCAGTTACCTACTTGATGCTGGCACAGCAGTTTTTCACAGGATCGAGGCTGTACCTGAGGGTTAAGAAGGTTAAAAAGAGAAGGAGGACCTGTGAGGACAGAGCCAGCTCAAGGGGAAAGCTTAAGTTATTTATGTCACTACTTTATTTGTGAATAGCCATCTGTTTGGGTAGCTAGGAATCAAACTCCATGAAAACCATTTGTTAGGCAGCACAATCTGCAAGATCCCTGCAGGCACAATATCCTCACCCCCCCCCCTGCCTCCCCCAGGTTTACGAGATTGAGATGAGGCAACCGAAGTCTCGGTTTAAGTCTCGCATTTTGTATGAAGAGTGTCAGTCTTTTACAGATTATTCACTACAAACATACTATAATAGACCGTCTTTGAAAAACATAGGTATCTCTGAAGACTCACATGTAACAACACCCTAGTAGTTTTTTTACTCATCTATGTGAAACTGATTATGAGATTCTCCCCTGGTAATAAAGCAGGTGTATTAGAGGCGAAGGAAAAGGAGGAGGCAGAGAAAGGTAGATGCTGGCTGAAAGAAGGGAGAAGTCACCAAAGCAAGCTCCTGGGCACAGCTGTTTTCCGCAAGCGGATCCTGCTGACGGAGGAGTGTGGGCAGTGTTAATGATGGACACTGGCCGCCCGGAGTGAAGAGTTTAGCAGTGCATGTGTGGGGAGCAGTCGCCAAGTCCTCACGGACAAACTCCCAAACTGCGATGAAAGAATACCAATGCCTACTATCCTTATGACATCCCTACATCTGGTCCCTTCCAGATGAACTTTATAGTCTGTTTTATTTCCTTTTTGTAGCTATTACAAACAAACAGTCAGAGGATGAATAAAAAAACTTTACTGCTTCAAAGAATAACAAAACCTGTTTGGCTTATGCCCATATAAATAAGTACAACAGTTTATAAGGAAGAACTGTCATGCTTAATAGGTTTTGATGAGCCCACCAAACCTGGCTCCTTTTTTTGGCTTTACCTGTTTATTGATGTCCATTTCAGTATCTTAGCAGTTCGGGAGGGCCAGTGTCTCAATAATGCATTTGCTGAACCCTTGCAGTGAGCCAGCCAGGCGTATTCTAATGTGTGATCACTGTTAAATACCACCGTTCCCTGGCATTTTCAGAGTTAGAAAGCATTATTTAAATTTTTGTAGCACTTTTCTTTTCTTTCTTTCTTTCTTTTTTTTTTAATGAGAAAAGGAGTGAGTAAAGCCATGTGTCTGGGACACACATCTTGGAGATATTTTTGATTTGTTAACATTTTCAGGCTGTCTCAATATTGGAGAATCGTTCTCCTTTTTCTTACATGCTTTCTGCCCATTTTACTGCTTCTTACCAAAAGGTAGACGATTTGTATAAATAATACATATCATAAATAGTCCCTATGATATATAATGAATATTTACATGAATTTTTCTCATACAAAATGTATATATATTATACATTTAATTGATATTATCTTTTGTTATTGGGCTTTGCATGTGAAAAAAAGACTAAAACATTTGGTCAGTGTAAATATGTATAGATTGTACAGAACTAAACTCTTGGCATAGTTCTATTTATTAATTTATTAATATATATACATTTGCATGCATGTATGTAGGTATGCATTTATGCAGATATAAAGTGAGGATGTGGCTATGGTATATCTCATTGTCAGTTATAAAAAAAACTGACAGATAAACTTCATAGATGATGGTATGTCTTAAACTAAGAAATTACAGAATTTTATAGAAGAACTATTGTAGTAAATAATAATTCATTTTTATGAGACCTTGAACTCGCTACTGTAAAAGTATTACTAAGTAGACAAACATGTCCCCAAATAGTGACAGTTTTATTTCTTTCTTTCTAATCTGTATGCCCTTTCTTTCCTTTTCTTGCCTTATTACACTGTATTCCAGCACTATATTGAGTAAGAGCAGTAAGAGCAGCCGTATCTGCCTTGTTAGTGACCTCAGTGGGGAGCTGCTCACTCTGGCGGCATTGAGTATAATGTTAACTATAGGTGCCTTATGGATGCTCTTTATTGAGTTGAGACTTTTCTCCTCTGTTCCTGAGCATTTTTATCAAGAATGAATGTGGACTTTTATCAAATACCTTTTCTGCATCCTTTGTAGTTTTTTGAACTTGAAAACTCTTCTACTCTCTTGCAACCTAGTGTTTCCATCTCTCTGTTCCCCTTCATGCTTTGCCAGAGGGGTTCACATTAATATTTTTTCACAGTGTTGAGAACAGAAAAGTAAAACTTTCTTCATCATGGAAGAGAAGCAAGAGCTTGGCTTGTTTGCACATGGCCATGGTATTTCTCCTGGTTCTCTTTACTCTGATGAATAGGGTCATATTTTCCTTGAGTCTCCGTATTTTCATTTGAAATTTGGGGAAAAAAATAGCTACCTTATATATATATAGTGATGACCTGATGCTCTGATAGATAGAGGAAATGCTTTGTCAGAGTAATTGATTTATAGATATTAAATAAGTAGTATTGTTAGACTCTCTTCCCCCATACTTGATAGTACCTTTGTCATTTGTTGCTTTGACATAGTAAATCATTTGGCAGAGAGGAAAATATAAGTTCCCCTGCAGAACCCACCAGCATCAGAACATATTAAACCCATTTTCTTCATTCAGGAGCAACAAGAGGCAAGTATACTTTCTAGCAACGCCAAAGAAAAAACAAAACAGATTATGGTACCAGTAATACCAACGAAGCTTTTATGTAGACTCTGAGACATACTCTGAGCCTTGACATCAGATAAGATTGGGCAGGTTCGGAGAGGTATGGTCATAGACACTAGGCTTTGATAAATTAGAATTTAGATGGGAGGAGAGAGGGTAGATGACAGTTCTGCCCACTATGTTAAAGACTTCCCTTTGCCTGACTAGACAGTGGTGCAGTGGATAGAGCATTGGCCTGGGATGCTGAGGACCTAGGTTCAAAGCTCTGAGGCCACTAGCTTGAGTGCAGGCTCATCTGTTTTGAGCAAGGGCTCACCAGCTTGAACGCGTGGTCGCTGGCTTGAGCATGGGATCATGTCTATGATCATCTCATGGTCACTGGCTTGAGCCCAGTGTTTGCTGACTTAAAGACCAAGATCTCTGGCTTGAATCCGAGGTCACTGGCTTGAGCAAGGGGTTACTGGTTTGATTGGAGCCCTCAGTCAAGGCACATATGAGAAAGCAATCAATGAACAACTAAGGTGCCACAACTATGAGTTGATGCTTCTCATACCTCTTCTTTTCTATGTGTCTGTCCCTCTCTCTTTCTCTTGCTAAATAAAATAAAATAAAATAGCTCCTTTCTTTTGTCTCCTGAGATACCATAGGTAAGTTTTCTTCACTCCACTTGACTAGACTGTATCCAGAGAGACTGAAATGATAGATGCTTTCAAAATAGAAAAATGTATGTGTTTGGAGGGTGGGTTTATGAGATACTGAGGAGCCAAAGATTTTTCCAGAGAATTGAGACCTACTCAGGACCAATTTTAGGGGAAAGGAACAAGCCCCTGTCCAGGCCTAGGGAATCCCTGTAGAGTAAATTTATGAAAAACAGATAAACACCTTGGTAGACTAAGTCAAAGAATGATGTTGGCACACTCAAATTTTTCAGGATATCATTTCTGATTAAAACAGCCCAACTCAGTGTTGGATCATGTTTTCATTCAGAAAATACAGACAGTACACTTTTTTTTTTTCAGACAGTACACTTTTATGTGTAATGATTTTTCTATCTTGAGCAATACTCTTGGCTTCCTCTAGTTGAGTTTTTTCCTATTCATTAAATAATTCAAATTAGTTCTTATCTGAAGCGAGGATGACTGGTCACTAGCCGACCAGTTGGAGTAGAACATGACATTTCATATGTGCTAATCTACATTTGTCAAAAGTATCTCTCTTTACTAACAGTCATCTGACATCCAACAGAACATATCTAACCTTCCTGGAAGCTTTATTTCTTATTTTTATGAATTAAAAAGGACTGTTCCATAAATGTTTTCAAATACTTTTTAGATTTGTATCCTAATTGGGGAAGCAGCAGGTCATTGTTTTTATTTTAGGGGCTTACTGTAAGCTGGTCTTACTTTCAAGATGAAGAAAACGAAGAGAAATTTTCAGGGGCCTTCAAAGCTTTCATCGAAGGCTTTGTGCCCTGGCTTAGTTGGAGACACCAGGGATGCACTGCTGATCAAAGTCAGTTGATATCTTTTACTAGAACAAGCTTCAAATACAGAACCTGTTGATTGATTTGTTAAAATGTGTGGCAGAACAATTGGTTATCAAGGACCTGTTCTGAGTCAGTTGGAACACTGTGCTCTTGTTCCATGAAAGGTCAGCCTTTCTGGGCTTTTTGTTTTCATGTACAGTGTGGTGCCCACATTGACTTATGTTTTTGTTTTAACAAGAAAACATTGTTTTGTTTAACAGAAAACTTTTCCCAGTTCGCATATTTTAAATGTTGTATGTATTGACTATATGTAATTTTAATATATTGTATTTAATATTTTTATATATTAAATATTTCATATATTTAATAAATTTATATTTTGCCACTTGGCAGGATGGAAGTGCACAGATATACATGTATGTATTTACTTCATGTTTGTGTATCTTCATCCTGGTAAATGGCAATATATAGAAGAATACTTACAAATCAAAATTTAATCTTTAATTAATCTTAATTAGTAAATGATGTAAACTTAAATGCAAATCACTGTGTTTAGAAAATTTTTATATCTGTCTGACATGGGTCAGATTTCCCACTTCTTAGTCACAGAAGACAATAACAACAGATTCTTCTCATTTTTAAAATATGGTAGAGCTGGAGTGTATCTTCCTAAAGTAGATTTTCCCCAGACCAAACAACACTTTGCTCCAGATATTCAAAGCAGCGGAGGAGGAAAAAGAAGGAGTTACTTCTTTACCCTATTTAACATCTTCATGTCAGTAAACTGCTGGGGAACTTTGCACTTGGAATTACACGTCTTGGAAAATATATAATTCACTTTAGTAATCACATTAGGCAGTAACTTTCTCCTTACATAAGATAATAATAATTCAGCTTATTTATAATCTTGGAAGAACCATATTTATAATTTTGCTTAGAGTAAAACAGACCTACAGTTTATGCAACTGTTTATCCAACTCTTCAAATGAATAGAAAAAGATCCACCTTGCCTTGAGTTACTGGGATTATCAGCTGAATTGTTTTATTGGTTAAGCTCTGAAAAGTGCTTGCAGCATCACTTTAATACCACTGGGATGTTAGCCCTCTGCAGTTGTGACTTGCTAACATTGTTCAAGTAGTGGAGAAGAATGAATAAATTATCCATTGGTGCTCAGCTCTCAGGGAGAAGTTCACACTTTGGAAAAATCTGATTCAACACACATTAACCATAGATTCTCATGTTATGCTTGCTGATGGTATTCCATTAGTGTTAGTCTTATTTTCTATGATATTGCATTTTGGGAAACCTAAGTACACTTTCTTCTTACACATAGAATCTTGATGTCTAGCCTGGCGCTAAATGATAGTTAACTGTTCTTCAACAGAATCACCTCCTTTTGTGAGCACAGATAGCATCTCAGCAAAGAGAAAGACTCTGGCATAAGAAGAATCAACATGTATTGAATAACCTGGACTGCACATTGGTACCCATAGACTTTCTGTTCCACTTCCTCCGGATATCGGCCACCTCCAGTAACTTCAAGTGGAGAACTTTGGGAAATCTCACTGTGGCACTGGGAGAGGGCAGATGCAATTGCTTGAGATTTTTAAACTTCACGGTATAAAATATTTCAGATATTCCAAAACTAGAGAGAACAAGTACTCATCACCCCTTAACAATTTTTGATATTATGCCAATTTTACTTAATCTTCTCTCCCACTTAGAATATCTTTTTTTGCTAAAATATTTTAAAGCAGATCCCAGATAGCATGATACTTCACTTATGAATGTTTCATTAAGTTGCATGAGTTCTTAAATTACTAGTCTTTTATGTTGAGGGTTCTTTTAGTGTCTTTACCTGCTGTGGCTGCTTATGTCTTGTTAAGGTACTACGTCTCCCTATATTCTTCTTATTTATTTATTTATTTATTTGTGTGTGTGTGTGTGTGTGTTATTCTGAAATGAGAAGCAGAGAGGCAGAGAGACAGACTCCCGCACGTGCCAGACCAGGATCCACCCGGCATGCCCACCCAGGGCCGATGCTCTGTCCATCTGGGGCGTTGCTCTGCAAACGGAGCCATTCTAGCACCTGAGGTGGAGGCCATGGAGCCATCATCAGCACCTGGGAGCCTTGGCTGTGGGAGAGGAAGAGAGAGAGAGAAAGCAGAGGGGGAAGGGTGTAGAAGCAGATGGGCGTTTCTCCTGTGTGCTCTAGCCGGGAATTGAACCCAGGACTTCCACACCTCAGGCTGACACTCTATTGCTGAGCCAACCAGCCAGAGCATATTTATTTATTTTTGATAGAGACAGAGAGAAAGAGTCAGAGAGAGGGACAGACAGACAGGAAGGGAGAAAAATGAGAAGCATCAATTCTTTGTTGCAGCTCTTTAGTTTTTCAGTGATTGCTTTCTTATATGTGCTTTGACCAGGGGGCAATAGCAGAGTGAGTGACCCCTTGCTCAAGCCAGTGACCTTGAACTCAAGCCAGTGACCTTGGGCTTCACGTCAGTGTCTTTTGGGCTCATACCAGCGATCATGGGGTTATGTCTAGGATCCCACGCTCAAGCCAGCAACCCCTTGCTGAAGCTGGTAAGCCTGTGCTCAAGCTGGATGAGCCTGCACTCAAGCCAGCAACCTTGGGGTTTCGAACCTGGGTCCTCTGCATCCCAGTCCAACGCTCTATCCTCTGCATCATTGCCTGGTCAGGCTCACTATATTCTTCTTAAAGCGACTGCATCTTAGATGACCTTCTATTGTAGCAATCATCACTCTGGTCTGGACTGATCATTCATAAAACCATAAGAGTTTAGTTTTAAAAATGTATTTCAACCCAATAAATCTGCTAACTTAATGTGAGAGAAAATTGAGGTTCACAAAGGTAAAATGTGTCTGTCAAATAAAATACAACTGGTAGAGCCAAAGAATTGAACCAAAAGTTCATGATCTGAGTGTTTTCCTTTTGTACTATGCTCTCTTCAGTGGAAAGTGGTTTGCCAACAATTGCAATATTCCACTTTGTGAAGGTTGCATAAAATATGCATTGTTAGCCCGGAGTGCCCCTTGACAGCTTTCCTGAGTGTGTTGGTTAGCAGGCTGGTTTAGTAAATTGATACCTTTGATCAGATAAACAGAATAACACTGTAAAGATGATAAAGGATGAGGTGTAGAAAATATGAATTTCATTAGAGAAAGGAGTATGATGGGTTAGCATTGGGAGAGAGGAGGACAAATGAGTAGCAGGGTTTAAGTCACTTTGGGTTCCAGATAGAGAGACTATATTGAAGACACATTTTAAAGCCTCTCACTTTTCTCTGTGACCAGCATCTTCAAAATAAATTGTGTTTTAAAAGTTGGCTTGCCCTCAGAGGGATCTTTTGAGAGAGCTGTCTAGTGGGGGTGTAATAATGCCGGGGGAGTTGAACAAGTGTTTCCTGGAGAGCGGCTTTCTTTGCTGTTCTAATCACGGGTGGGTGTGAGGCCAGAGATGGGGGCCCTTTTTCATCGTGTTAATTCCCCCTCTGGATCAGATCTGATCTCAGAGCAGGCATTGGAGGCAGCAGGGAGGGGAGTTACGTGTGTGTCAGCCGCAGAAGGGCACGATGAGACAGCGTGCACCAATACATCAAATCAGATTTTTTTTTTTCAGACCAAGTATCTGAAACACACACTAGATCTTCTGCAAGAGCGATTTTTTTTCCAATTTAAAAACAATTAAATGACTGTATTCATTCTGGTGTGCACAGCCTCAAGTGCCTACTGGCTTCTACTATTCCTGAGAGCTAAATTATTTCTTCAAGTCTGGGCTGTTGTCAGATGAAAGCATTAGTGCTTTTAAACTTTGGCTACACTTTAGAATCATGTGCGGGGCTTCAAAAGATGTTGCTATTGACGGCTGGTACTTTTAAAATAACACCCCAATGCAGGCAATGATCATCACTGGCTATAACCATTAGGTGAACTATTGATGGCAGGCTTTATATCAATGGGTTAAGGATAGAAACCCCGAACTAACTGGTTGATCTCAATAGCACCACTATCAGACCCAGCAGACCTTGTGAGTATCATTCTGTCACAACACAGAGCTCCGTCAATGAAACATGCCTGCCAGAAAAATGGCACCTGAGACTAGGTGAGCATCTAGTGGTTTTCAGGAAATAACGAGGCTAAAGGAACACTTTAAACAACATTACTGAAAATATTCAGACATGTTAGAATGTGGGTCACTGTACAGGAGATACGTCCTGCTTTATCCAGCAAATGATAATACTTGGGGCCGAAAAAAAGAGACTACTGTGGAATAATGGGTACTAAGGGATCTAACAACCAAAAGCAACATGTGAACCTTTTTGTGGATAATTCAAAGAAACTGAATTTTAGAAAAGATAGCTTTGTAACGATTTTGGGAAAGTTTGAGTAGCGAATGACTATTATATCATATTAAGGAGCTTTTATAAATTTTGTTAAGCCTATTAAATTTTGTTAAACTATATTAATATTAAAAATCAGAATTTTATGGAGAAATATTTATGAATGAAATAACATGAAGTGTGGGATTTTATTTAAAACACTCAAGCTCCTCATAATGGCAAGCTCAAGTTCTGAGAGCAACGAGAAGGATTTCTCTGAGTATGAATTAGATGAAGAAAGTGTGGTTTTCACATTGGTTCCAGTTAATGAGGGATGTGATGAAAAACATCAAGTGGAACCAAGTGTTTTTTTTTCAACCTGAGAAGCAAATCTGAAGATGCCTAAGACAGACAATGACGTTCATTTTCTTTAAACAAATAAATAATTCAAAGGTTGCTCAAAACCAATCCCTCCTTGGCCAACCAAAGTACCTTCAATTAATAAAGTATGTTGGGACACTTTGCAGAACTGGTGCCAACAATTTAATTTGAGTACTGATGTCAAGAAAAGAGATGTTTATCTGAGGCTCAGGGAACATGCTTACTCTGAAAACAACAACAAAGTACTGCTGGAACACTACAAATGCCACACTGCAGTCATATTCAAGGAAATGCGAGACGGCAACCAAGAAAGCAAGGAATGAGAAAAGCTGTAGGATGAGTAAGAGAGAGGAAGGGACTGATATAACTGTAGTTGAAGTGGTAACTTCAGCTCAGGAGGCCATGCTGGCAGCACGGTCAAGAATTGTTGCAAGAGTCATGCAGCCTGAGGCTATGAATTCATGTTCCATTCCTGTTTTTGCCAAGAACTTTCTGCTGCAAACATCTGGTGTGAGGTGGTGGGTGGTCCATGGCAGACCTCTCTTGACAGACAGATAAGGTCGGGTTCACCTGCAGTTCCATGCAGGGCAGCCTGGGTGCCTGACACTCCTAAGAAGATGATCTCTCTCTTTCTGTTACCAGCCTGCACTTTCCCACACTCAAATCTAGAAGATAATATGTTATGCCCTGAATGTGTTAAGAGGAAATGGGCTGAAATCTTGTAACAGAAACTAAGTTGGAGGGAATAAGAGGATGATGAAAAGATTAATTACAATGAAGAGAAGCAACTTGGTTTGAACATGCCCACAACATTCCTTTTGGATGGATCATGGAAACAGCCCAAGTGTCCACCAGTGGATGAGTGGATTAAAAAGCTGTGGTACATATACACAACGGAATACTACGCAGCCATGAAAAAGAAGGAAATCTCACCTTCTGCGACAACGTGGATGGACCTGGAGGTTATTATGCTAAGTGAAATAAGCCAGGCAGAGGAAGACAAATATCATGATCTCACTTATATGTGCTATCTAATGAACAAAGTGAACTGAGGAACAGAATAAAGGCAGAGACAGGGTCACAGGGAGCAGAAGGACAGCTGTTAGAGGGAAAGGAGGATGAGGGAATGGGATCAGAGTAGGTGAAGGGATTAGTGAAATTATATACACATAACACACAGATACAGATAACAGGACAGCAAATCCCAGAAGGAAGGGGGGAGGGAAGCAAAAGAGGGGTATTGGGGGACACAGGGATGGGGGGTGAGGGTGTTATATTGAGTGGGACACTTGAATCCATGTTAACACAATAAATTAAAATTAATAAAAATTAAAAAGAATAAATAGTGGTGAGCTCACAGCAAAATTGACTTGTATCCCATTGATTGCTGTTCTCAATCCTGTACATCCTCAGTGTTGCCTGATGCCTCAAGTGCAGATGTGAGTGTCTGTACCTGAGGTTTGCCAGTAAGTGACTGTCACTGATCCTTCAGGCATTTATCTATGTGGAATATAATTTTGTTTTGTTTTAATTGCTGGGTTTTTTTTTTTGTTTTTGTTTTTGTATTTTTCTGAAGTTGGAAATGAGGAGGCAGTCAGACAGACTCCCGCATGTGCCCGACCGACCAGGATCCACCCGGCATGCCCACCAGGGGACGATGCTCTGCCCATCTGGGGTGTTGCTCTATTGCGACCAGAGCCATTCTAGCGCCTGAGGCAGAGGCCACAGAGCCATCCCCAGCGCCCGGGCCATCTTTGCTCCAATGGAGCCTTGGCTGCGGGAGGGGAAGAAAGAGACAGAAAGGAAGGAGAGGGGGAGGGGTGGAGAAGCAGATGGGCGCTTCTCCTGTGTGCCCTGGCCGAGAATCAAACCCGGGACTCCTGCACGCCAGGCCGACGCTCTACCACTGAGCCAACTGGCCAGGGCCAATTGCTGGGTTTTTAAAAACAGTTTTAAGCTTTCAGAAAAATTGAGTAGAAAGTATGAGTTCTCAAATTCTGCCTCCTGCCCCCAGCCCCCAGTATTCCCCTGCTGTCAACTTCCTGTGCCAGCAGAATGGTAACTTTTTTTTTTTTGTATTTTTCTGAAGCCAGAAATGGGGAGAGATAGTCAGACAGACTCCCGCATGCACCAGACCGGGATCCACCCGGCACGCCCACCAGGGGCCACGCTCTGCCCACCAGGGGGCGATGCTCTGCCCCTCCGGGGGGAGGGGTGGGGGTTGCTCTGTCGCGACCAGAGCCACTCTAGCGCCTGGGGCAGAGGCCAAGGAGCCAGCCCCAGCACCCGGGCCATCTTTGCTCCAATGGAGCCTTGGCTGCAGGAGGGGAAGAGAGAGACAGAGAGGAAGGAAAGGGGGAGGGGTGGAGAAGCAGATGGGCGCTTCTCCTGTGTGCCCTGGCCGGGAATCGAACCCGGGACTTCTGCACGCTAGGCCGACGCTCTACCACTGAGCCAACCGACCAGGGCCGAATGGTAACTTTTTGAACTTACAATGACCCATCATTATCGCTGAAACCCATAGTTGATATTAGGATTCACTCTTTGTGTTTTACATTCTATAGGTTTTGACGAATGTATAACGAGATGTAGCCATCATTACAGAATCGTACAAAATAGTTTCATTGCCCTAAAAATTTGCTTACTCTTATTCGACACTCCCTTCTCCCAACCACTGACCCACTGATATTTTTACTATATCCATGGCTTTGCCTTTTCCAGAATGTCATATATTTGCAATGATACAGTAAGCCTTTTCAGATTTACTTCTCTTATAGCAATTAAAGTTTATATATATAATATATAGCCAAAACAAAGACAAAGAAATCAACAAAAAACTCAAGCCAAAGAACAAAATCAGGGACCTTGATAAAAAAAGAATGTCATATTTGATAATTTTTGAAGCTGTATAATGAGGCCATAGTCTGTATAGATTCAAAATTTCCTAAATATAATCTTAAAAACAGAATAAATTACAGTCCAATGAAATGAGAATTTCTGGGGAATGGAACCCAGGTGTTAGTTTCTGGGTTGTTTTATTTTTAAGGTCCCTACATATTTATATTAGGCAGTTGAGTTTGGGAATTAATGGTAACTCTTTTTTTTTTTTTTTTTTTAAGTGAGAGTAGGGTAGGTACAGAGACAGACTCCTGCATGTGCCTGACCAGAATCTACCCGGCAGCTCCCTTCTGGGGCTGATGCTCTGCCCATCTTCAGCTGATGCTTGCAACCAAGCTATTATTTAGCCCTTGAGGCAGAGGCTCCATGGAACCATTCTCAGTGCCTGGGGTCCACATGCTCAAATCAATCAAACCATGGCTGTGGAAGGGGGAGAGCGAGAGAGAGAGAAAGGGGAGGGGAGGGTGGAGAAGCAGATGGTCACTTCTGTGTGCACTGAGCGGGAATTAAACCCGGGACTTCCACCTGCCAGGTTGACATTCTACTGCTGAGCCAACCGACCAGGGCCTGGTAACTGTTTCTTGAGTGAAATCATTAAGATCTAAGACAAAAATTTTTTTTCTAATGAGACCATAAAGTTCAAAAATGTTTCTAGTTTGTTTTTTAAGATTATAAATAGCAGTACATTTTGTGAAACTGAACTGTGTACATTCAGGAGAGTCCTTGTTAATGTGAACCTTGAGATTTTGTTTGCATTATACATGTAAATTAGAGTGGCATATATTTATTTATAAATCAGAGTTTCATCAGAGTTTATATATATAAAATCAGAATTAGTTATATTTAATTAAAATCAGGGTTATAGAATTAATTATACATATTAATCAGTATAATTAATTATTTATGTTAACTAACAATTAAATATGCATGTATGTATGTATGTATAGGTAAATGTATATATATTGCTATTATAAATAATATGTAATATATAGTACATAGTATTTTATACATAATATATACTTTTTATATAATAATGTGTCATGAAACTTTTAGATGGAAAGGAGAATATTTTGTGGACCATTTTTTGTGTACATGTGACAGTTTTAAATGACTAGTTTTTTTTAAAAAAACAGTGCTTTTTAATAGAAACAACTTGATTGAAAGTCTGCCACAGAATTTTGAGACCCATTAAAACAAGGTAAAATAAGAGAATAAAGTAGTATACAGTATTATATATTACATATCATAAACACTTTATTATATAGTAGGCACCTTAATATGTAATACAATATATATACAGTTTGTTATAATAAGAGCAACTGAGGTCCTGAATTTTCATGTCTCAATTTCAAAAGTTTCATTCTATTATAATAGTACCTGGCCTAGTTTTTGGTTTAGAAAATAACTTGTCATTGTAGTTAATACTTATTTACAGAACTTCTTTCTTCCTAACATGGTCACCATGCTGATTATCTAGACCTTTCTTACAAGAATAATTTTGGTGTGCATTAAATTTATAAAGAGTCTGTTATGTGCAAAACATTGGAATGATTTTGAGTTGCTGATCATTTGATTTTATCACCTTTTTTTGGTGGCTATGTAGCATCAGGCATTTGGTCTAGTTGTTAAGATATGATCTTTAATTTTAAAAGGAGGAAAACATAAACTCAATTTGGAAAGTAAATAGGAAGCTAGAGCTGAGAAATTTTGATTTAGAGTGACAGTTAAATTTATAACTGAATGGAAGGAATCCTTAAGTCAAGACTCCATCATGGTGAAAAGTCCAGTTTATAATGACACTTCAAGAAAAGAAATTTTCCAGATTCTTGAACTTGAACTCTTCCATAGGTCAAGAGCTCACAGCCTGCAAGGATAACTATCCAATAGTCAGTCAACTCTAGCTCAAGCTGATCACTTGTTTTATGAACCATGCGGCCACCAAAGCTGAATTGCTAGCAGGCTACCTTTCAAGAAGGCATGGTTTCCAGACCTCTGCCACCAATTGTCTACTTTTTTTGGCTTGTTAGCTATTAGCACCATGGCTACCCACACTGAGATATAATTTTTCACTGGAGTCATAAAAAAGAGAGTAGAGTTAGACAGAGTCAAGAGTAAAAGCTGTGCAGGAGGGTTCTCCTTTCTCCACATCCTTGTCAGCATCTATCATGTGTTGTTTATTTAATAAGCGCCATTCTGACTGGTGTGAGGTGGTATCTCATTGTGGTTTTAATTTGCATTTCTTTAATGATTAGTGATGTTGAACATTTTTCATCTGTCTACTGGCCATCTATATGTCCTCTTTGGAGAAATGTCTATTCATTTCTTTTGCCCATTTTTTTGATTGGATTGTTTGTCTTTCTGGTGTTGTGTTTTACAAGTTCTTTATAAATTTTGGTTATTAACCTCTTATCAGATGTATTGTCAAATATGTTATCCTATTATGTGGTTTGTCTTTTTATTCTGTTCAGATTGTCTTTAGCTGTCCATAAGCTTTTTAGTTTGATATAGTCCCATTTGTTTATCCTGTCTTTTATTTCACTTGCCTGTGGAGATAAATCAGCAAATATACTGCTGCTATAGATGTCGGTGAGCTTACTGCCTATGTTTTCTTCTAAGATCCTTATGGTTTCATGATATCCATACTGTTTTCCACGGTGGCTGCACCAGTCTGCATTTCTACCTCCTGTACTACTGGTGGGAATGCAGACTGGTGCAGCCACCATGGAAAACAGTATGGCGATTCCTCAAAAAATTAAAAATGGAACTGCCTTTTGACCCAGCCATCCCATTTATAGGAATATATCCAAGGACACCATATCACTGACTCAAAAAAAGAGATGTACCCTCATGTTTATGGCAGCATTGTTTATAATATCAAAGATCTGCAAATAACCCAACTGTCCTTCAATGGATGAGTGGATTAAAAAGCT
Source organism: Saccopteryx bilineata (assembly GCF_036850765.1). Lineage (NCBI taxonomy): Eukaryota > Metazoa > Chordata > Mammalia > Chiroptera > Emballonuridae > Saccopteryx > Saccopteryx bilineata. The sequence continues at coordinate 24,297,807 of NC_089495.1, forward strand.
GTGGTACATATTTATATATACAGTGGAATACTATGGGGCCATTAAAAAGAAGGAAATATTACCTTTTGCAACAACATTGATGGACCTGGAAACTATTATGTTGAGTGAAATAAGCCAGGCAGAGAAAGAAAAATTTCATATGACCTCGCTCATTTGAGGAATCCAAGGAACAATATGAACTGAGGAATGGAATTAAACCTGAAGGGAAGGGAGGAGGAAGCTGTTGGGAGGGACGTAGGGGAGATATTGAGGGAATACAGGGAAAGAGGATGCGTCTGGGAAGACACTAGAATCTATGTAAACACATAAATAAATAAATGAATAAATAAATAAAGAGTAAAAGCTAAGGAAATGTGAAGTATAAGGCAGTAAATAGGCAATAAGAGCAGATTTAAGGATAAGGGAAGGAAGGTGCCGATGTTGAGGATGAAATCCCTCAAAGTAGGGGTATACAGATGGGAGTCTCCTCATTTCTACATTACTTACTAAGGGCACCAATGGTAAAATAATTCGTAATAGGCTTCTTCTGTGACCAAGAAGGTTGAGGATGAGGATCACTTCTAAGAAGAAAGTTTGGAGGCATCAATGTTTTATGCATATTTAGAAAGGGAAACAAAATAGACCAAGGACAGCTGTACTGAAAAATTTATAAAGTACTCAGATTTGTTGTACCTCCTCTTTAGTGAGAAGCCGCAGGTCTTTAGAAGAAAAGCTCTGGTGTGTTTATTTCCAGGGCACCAAAGCTCCAGAGATGTGCCTTCTTCAGACATATTCAAGAGCAATGGGGGGAGAGAATTCCCAAGACGTAGCTATTGACATCAGTGTAAAGGAGAGGAAGGTGGGCTGTATTCTAGAGTTTTAAGGATAAAAATAAAGTGGAACATGTGAAATCATCTTGGGAATAGAGAACAGTTTTTGAGAGTTGGCAGGTGAGTTGGGATTATCTTGAGTCAAGTTCCTGCACTCCAAGGGGACATGCGGCTGTCTCTTTGACATGATCCCTCTCTGTGCCTTGAGTTTGAATGGTACACAGAAGAAAGATATATATATATATATATATATATATATATATATATATATATATATACACACACACACACACACACACACACACACACACACACACACACACACTAGCCAAAACAACTCTCAATGTGAAATTATTTGTAGTTAAAAGGCTAGAAAAACTTGAGTTCAAAATATTTGTAGCAGAAATATTCTTCCTGTTTTGTTACTTACCTTGATAAAAGTCAGATTTCTGCAACTTTATGATTTGGTATAGGAATGGCCAGAAAAAAGGGGGTCATTTAATTTACATATTTTTGAAACTTAAAAAAATTTAGATGCTGGAGTTATAATGTTACAGTGTTTCCAGGGACACTTTACCCTTCTTCCCTCAACAACATCTTACATAACCACATTACAATGATCGGAACCAGAAAATTAACATTGACACATTGTTATTAACTAAACTAGAAATGCTATTCAGATTTCACTAGTATTTATATTGACTCTTTTGGGGGGTGTTAAGGAGGTTATAGTTTTATGAAATTTCATCACGTGTAGATTTCTATCACCATCACCACATTCTGAATACAGAACTCTTCAATTATGCCAATGAAGCATTCCCCAGCTGCTCCTTTGGTTTTTTTTTGTTTGTTTGTTTGTTTTATTTTTATTTATTCATTTTAGAGAGGAGAGAGGGTGGGGGGAGGAGCAAGAAACATCAACTCCCATATGTGCCTTGACCAGACAAGTGCAGGGTTTCAAACTGGCGACCTCAGCATTCCAGGTTGACGCTTTATCCACTGCGCCACCACAGGTCAGGCCCCAGCTACTCCTTCGTAATCATGTCCTCCCTCTACTCCTATGTTAACCTGATAACCACTAATCTCCATCACTGAACATTTGCCATTTCAAGAAAGTTATGCCAGTAGAAGGGTAGCTGTGCTTGGCTTGTTTCAGTCAGCATGCATTCTGAGATCCGTTCTTGTTGCTTGTTTCAAGGTTGAGTAATACATTATTGTATACAATGTAACACAGTTTGTTTACCCATTCACTCCTTGAAAGACATTGGTTTTTGTCCCCCACCCAATTTTTAGCTGTTACTGAGATGACATTGTTCTCTAATTATGTTAATTCTGACAGGACATCTATATCTTTTAGGACTTCGCTCCATGGGGGATGAGTTACAAGAAGGATAAAGAGATGATTGCCAATTGTCCAAAGATCACCAGGATGATTAGGTTTTAGTCAAATAAGATATATATCAATTTACTTATGTATATGTATATGTAAGAATATGCGAAGAATTACAGGAAAATGGACAATAATCATAAAAAGGGAGAAATGCCCAAGTTCTAAAAAGCTTACAAAGTTCTTAAAAGAATGTTCTATGGCTACAGTTTCTGACCCTGTTCAATGAGTACTGAGAGCAGATTTGGAATCACTTGCTACTCACTTAGACTTTCTCCTGCACTTACTCCTTCTTCTACCAAAGTTGCTCTCTCAGCGCACCGGACAGAAAAATGCAAACACAGTGCAAAAAGTAGGCTTGCACATTGCGTGAACACAGGTGCTTGTGTGTTCCAGTGTTATTCTGCTTTACTACGGAAGTTTCTATTGGATGATAACCAGCTGATGCCTGTCCAACATAGTTACCCACAGCAGTTATTCATGGTTCATGGTTTATAGATCATCCATTAGTTTATTTAATTTCTTGAGCATATACAGTTGTTATCCCATTTGTGAGTGTCGGTACACAGAAGTCACTATATTTGGGTTATTTTGTTTTCAACATCGGAGAAACAATACACAGTATGATATATTATATATGATAAATATCTTATTATATAATATACTATAACATATAGTATATTATAATAACAGCGTTCATAAGTCCCGAATTTTTGCATGATCGCAATTTTAAATGTTTCATTCCATTATTATAGTACATGGCCTAGTGTTTGGTTCAGAAAGAACCTGCCATTGTAGTTATTATCAATACTTATCTACAGACGTTTTCTCTAAATATTCAGTTTTTTAATCTCTGTGTTTTTGTACACATTTGCTGCTTGTGCACTTTGGGACACTTCTGCTGTTTGTTTATCCTGCCTCTCTCATGAAAAGTCATCTCTGCTGCTTCTTCTAATCAGGATTCTTTTTCTTCATAGCCAGGACTTCAGATCATAAGGTCTTGAGCTGTGTTGCATTTGACCAAAGGGAAAGACACATAACTCCCTTTGGGGATATGTTTAACCATGGGCAGGAGTTAACCCTGGCTTATTTTCCCTGAGTTTTTCTCAACAATTGCTGAATCTGCTAAAAATATTTATTATTTTATAGCAGCATTTTTAAAGAATAAAGTTGTTTTGGGTTTTCTGACCCTGGAAAACTATACATCAAATTGGAAAGTAGGTTGGTCTGATCAAGTGAGCCCTGGTCCGTAGTTGGGAAGATCAGGGATTTGGTCCTGGGTTTGCCTCTAACTCCCCGCATGGCCATAGGTGTGCTTTCTGCTTCCCCCTCAGCACAAACTGGTGGCTGTAAAAGTCTAGGTAGCTGACTGGGTTGTTGTGATGACAAAAGGAAATTTGTGAAAAATACTAGACTGTGTATGGGGTCACGTCATTGTCCGTTGAAGACGTACCAAGAAGCTACCTTTGGCTTTTAGCACAAAATTATATCTGATGAGCCTCTTCAAACAGATTTATAATCTCTCCAAAATTTCATCTTCTCACATGAAAATCGGTAGTACTAGTCATTCTTGGGTACCTCAAAGCGAGTTTGAGAGAAGGAAGAGATTTATTGCATGATATGCCCATCTGTGAATGCCCTGGTTCAGGCTGAGCTGACTGTGGAGAAGTCTTCTGAGTAATGCAGAAATGTGTGAAACCGATGACTATTTAGGAGTTCAGAATTTCAGAACCTACTTGTAGCAAAATAAAATTGCTCCAAAACTGGCTGATGAATTAGGAAAAAGAAAGTGAGCGCTTTTATCTTTTTTTGTTTGTTTGTTTGTTTGTTTGTATTTTTCTGAAGTTGGAAACGGGGAGGCAGTCAGACAGACTCCTACATGTGCCCGACCAGGATCCACCCGGCATGCCCACCAGGGGCGATGCTCTGCCCATCTGAGGCATCGCTCTGTTGCAACCAGAGCCATTCTAGCACCTGAGATGGAGGCCACAGAGCCATCCTCAGCGCCTGGGCCAACCTTACTCCAATGGAGCCCCGGCTGTGGGAGGGGAAGAGAGAGACAGAGAGGAAGGAGAGGGGGAGGGGTGGAGAAGCAGATGGGCGCTTCTCCTGTGTGCCCTGGCCGGGAATCGAACCCGAGACTCCTGCATGCCAGGCCGATGCTCTACCACTGAGCCAACCGGCCAGGGCCATGCTTTCATCTTTGAAAAGGTTAAAGTGACATTGTCAGTGTAGCTTGGTGCTCACCGTTGTCCTAATACTGGATTACATGCTTGGTACACTGTCACACAGGTGATAACATCACGTTTAAGTTATGGCTGGGACAGACTGAAGGCGTCTCATTAGTCTTGATTTCAACAGTCCTCAAACTGTATTCACAAAGTATTCTCATAGGAGAATTCCTTCAGGACTACCCTGATTCCAGAAACACACCTTGAAATATGTTATGAGTTCAGTTACAAACCTAGTTCAAGCTGTCATAATCTCTCATTCAGACTGCTCCGTCTCAGCTTCCTAACTAGAACCCCTGTGGTGACTCCTGCTACCGGGTAGCCAGGTCCCCTCACAGCAGCCAGAGTGATCTAAACATGTAATTCTGCGGAGAATGGAATCCCCAGTGCAAAACCCTGCAGTGGTTTTCTGATACAATCAAATGCGACACAAATGTCTTGCAGTGCCGATTGGAACTAAGCGCGATCAGCCCACGACAGTGTCTTCAACCTCATCTCTGTCTCCTACACTGTTTCCTCTGTCCCACTGTCACTGGTAATCACACTGGCTTTCCTGCCCTTTCTGGATCTGCCTCAGGACCTTTGAACTTCCTGTCTCCTCTGCTGTATACTTCTCCTTCTCCTCCTCCCCCAGATCTTTGCCTGGCTGACTCGCTCACTTCATTTAAGTGTTTCCCCAAATGCCATCTCCCTAGTAGGGCCACTGATTCCTCACTCTCTTGTCACTCTCTAACCCAGGCGTGGCCAACAGTTTTTGCCCCAGGGCCAGATTAGAAAGAAAACTTTTTTCACAGGCCGGATGAAATATTAAAATTAAAAAATGTTAAATACAAAAATGATTCTTTTAAGTAAACAAAATTTTATTATGTAATCTGTTTATGAATAAATGTGAGTGAAAAAATTTTAATATACAATGTTATTTTAATAAAAATATAATTACATACTGTATAAATATCCAAACTATATCACAATCAATCAAAACTATTTAATTAATAGAATGAGCTTGAAGGGTTATATTGCAAATAAAATAATTATTTTGTTTTACAAACAGCCTGGACACGTTTTCAGTTAACAACTGCAGCTATTGTCTGTGCTACAATGCCACTTGATTCAGCACACTTGACCACAAAAATAACGAATTGTTTGACCTTGGGTGTGCACTGGCAAACTCCACCTAAAAGAATGTGGGTTTCACATCACCGCTAAACATCAAATGGTTTATATCAAGTATAGACAAGTACAAAAGTTGTAAATCTTTATAATGGAATTTTTAAAAAAAAAAATAAGTATCATGAATCCATTCGACCAATTATTGGAAGTTAACCCTAGCTTAGTCACACACAGAATTCTTTTCCACATATCACTATCTTCTTAAGTATCTCAATTTCCTTTTTTTTTTTTTTTTTTTTTTTTGTATTTTTCTGAAGTTGGAAACGGGGAGGTAGTCAGACAGACTCCCGCATGTGCCCGACCGGGATCCACCCGGCACGCCCACCAGAGGGCGATACTCTGCCCATCCTGGGTGTTGCTCTGTTGGGACCAGAGCCATTCTAGCGCCTGAGGCAGAGGCCACAGAGACATCCTCAGCGCCCGGGCCAACTTTGTTCCAATGGAACCTTGGCTGCGGGAGGGGAAGAGAGAGACAGAGAGGAAGGAGAGAGGGAGGGGTGGAGAAGCAGATGGGCGTTTCTCCTGTGTGCCCTGGCCGGGAATCGAACCCGAGACTCCCGCACGCCAGGCAGATGCTCTACCACTGAGCCAACCAGCCAGGGCCTCTCGATTTCCAATCAAAGATGCTTCTGCTTCTGAGTAGCTGAGATTTTAAAGTAGCGGAGAATATTAAAAATTTAATCACAGGCTGCATAAACTCATTATGCAGACCGGATCCAGCCCGTGAGCCATATGTTGGCCATGCCTGCTCTGCTCTAACCCCTGCTCCCCCATCAAGTTTCTTTTTTTTTTCACCTGAGATCATACTCTATTTTTTGGTTTATTTTATTTTTTTCTTTCTAGAATGTAAACTCCCTGAGCTCAGGGACATGGTCTTTTTCTTATTGTACTTCCATTCCTATATCAGTGTCCAACATTGAGTAGGCCTTTATTGGGTATTTGTTGAATGAATAAACACAGAGAAGAGTTGTAGTGAGGGTCAAGGCTGCCTGAGGTCAAATCAAAACCTTATCAGTGGCTGATGATTAGAATATGAAGCATTTCTGTTCAACTTGCCAGGCCTTAGTTTGCGTGTTTTAAAATGTGTCCGCTGCTCCCCTCTTCATAGGCTGTTAGGAGAATTAAATGAAGTAATAGATGGTAAAGCCTGCTATACAGTGGGCAATCCAAAAACATTCTCTCCTCTGGATCTCTGCAGCTGTTCAAGGGCACTGCCTGTGAAATGGTCTAGAGCAGGGGTCGGGAACCTATGGCTCGCAAGCCAGATGTGGCTCTTTTGATGGCTGCATCTGGCTCGCAGACAGATCTTTAATAAAAAAATAATAATGTTAAAAATATAAAACATTCTCATGTGTTACAATCTATTCATTTCCTACTGCTCATGTTCATGGTTGCGAGTGGCTGGAGCCGATCACAGCTGTCCTCCGGGACAACACCAAATTTTTATTGGATAATGTGTAATGTACACAAGTTGTTGTATGGCTCTCATGGAATTACATTTTAAAATATGTGGCGTTCATGGCTCTCTCAGCCAAAAAAGTTCCTGACCTCTGGACTAGAAGCTTAGGGTTTTATCTATTTTTTCTTTGTCTTTTTGTGACTGGATGAGGTGAAACTCAAGAGGCTGGTTGAAGCTCTCAGAGGGTTGTAGGCTGTAAGTTTGAGAACCACTGGGCTGTGTCCCTGCAAAATGAAAAATAGATAAATGGAGAAACAGATGTCCTTGTGCCTCCTAATTCCCAGCTGGGGATTTTGCCTGCAGCCTGAGAGGGCTCTGTGGGTTTCTGCGTGTGATGTGGAGGGCAGGAAGTATGTCCTGTTTGCATTTAGATGTCCAGGCCTCTGTGCTGTAAAAGATGGAAAAAAAAATACTAACTTCCCTGCTTGAGGGAGCTTCAGACCCTGGGAAGAAATGGAGTGTCTCCCTCACACTCACGTCTGTGAGGCCTGTTTTCAAAGTCCAGGTCTCATCCCTGCCTCTGTGTTTCCTTTCATTTGTTATGAGACCACTTCCGAAGAGCCCGGAGCTCTGCCAAGTGAGCACCGGACTCAAGGTCCGTCTGCTGGGTGTCTGGTCTCGGACAAAGCGATCAGAGCTAGAGCAGACAGAGAACAGCCCACGTATAACAGCGCTCATTAAGGTAATGTAAACACTTACATAATACTTACGAGGTGCCAGGACTCTTTCAAGAACTTTTCCTCTATTGATTCATTTAGTCTTCACAGCAACCCTGTTAGGCAAATAGTTATTATTAGCCCTACTTCCATGTGAGCAAACCCTGAGGCCCAGGGAGTAAATATCCAAGGTCACAGAGTTTGGCAGTGGCAGAGCAGAGCCCCAAGCTCATGTGCCATGTGGTGGGGGGTGGGGGTGGGAATGGGGGCGCAGCGAACCATCCCTCTTGCTTCCTCTAACAGGCGGAACTCCAGGAGAAAGAATCACGTGGGTCTCAGTCACATGAAACATTGTGACTGTGGGATGGGTTAAAACTTTATGAGGTCCATCCACATCGGAAACCATAACAGCTAAAGCATAAGCATGTTTGTGGTTTACAAGACTCTTGATTTATTCATGTTTCCAGAAATCTTCTCATTCTCCTTGTGCGGAGCCACCACTGAGCCTGTGCCCTGCTCCTCCGTCTGTCTGTCTGTCTGTCTGCCTGCCTGCCAGCCACCATCTTTGCTCTCTGCTGTGGCAGCCCTCCTGTGGTCCAGGGCAGCCCTGCTCGCTAGTGAGACTGGCCAGCCTGTCTCTGGTCACCACCAGCATACCAGTCGTTATACACGCCGGGTGTGGGTGTGGGAAGGCTTTTGTGACTTAGTTTTTGCTCTTACTGCTCTCATCTGCATGTACAAAGGGATCTATTTTGCCTTTTATTACTCCCTCTTCAGTTCCCGTTGTAGAGCTCAACATCTAGTTGATGCTGAATAGTTGCTATGAAGCTGAATGATCAGCTCAAGGTATAGAAAGACATAGTTGCCTGGCTCATTACTTTGGTAAAGATAGGGACATAAGAGTAGTAGCAACTAATGTTTGCAGAGAGTTTACTGTGTGGCATGGTTCAGGGCTTTATGCATCGTAACTCATTTAATCCTCCCAACAACCCTAAGTGCTACGCTTACGAACTTCACCTTACACAAATAGGGAAGCTGTTTTGAATAGCCAAGATGCAGAAGGCCCAGATTACTACTCTAAAAACAGTGATTGTGCAGGAGGAGTCTGTCACTGTGCTTTGGAAGAGCTGTGGCCGAGGACCCAGGATCGCAGCTCTATGATGAAGGTTGACCTAGGTACCTGAAGAATTATTCTTAATAGAATTGTCCATATCTTATTCCATGTATTTTCTTTACAAACCCAAAGAATGCAACCTCTGCTGGCAAATGGGAGCTGTTTCCTGTTGATACTCTGGTGGAACAGGTTAGCATAGTGGAGAACTCCACTGTTCACTTTTCTATTTGCTACCTGTTTGATCTTGGAAGATTATTAAGGATATCTGCATCTGAGTTTGCTCATATATTAAAGTGGAGTTCAGTGTAACAGACTCGCATGGTTGTGATGAAGGTTGAGATGCTATGTGTGCAGAGGGCCTGGTAGTGAGAATGCCGTGGAATGCTCACTCAATAAACATTAGCTGTAGTTAGGTGAGGGCATTACCTTAAAATCCTAAAGGAGCATGGGGCTGAGATGACAGTCAGCATCTGTGGGCTAGTGAGGCCCTTCCTGCTGTGATTAGATTGCAGGCTGCTCCCTGTACCCCACACACTGGGATGCTTGCTCAGAGATAGCCTAGAAGGGTTCACACACACACACACACACACACACACACACACACATTTTGGAAAGGCTGGTGTTTTATACAACATTATGAGTAAGCCATTGATAGTTATTGAGCCAAAATTTCCGCTGTAATCAGAGAAGCAGTTGCTTTTTAATTTCCATTCCAATTTAGTAATTATGGGTGAGTTAAAATGTAGGCCATTTGAGTTGGATTTGGGGAATAAAGTAAGAGTTCCGTCCTACCGTGAAAGGTGACTAAGAGAGGAGGTAGTTTGACATCATGGAGATAGCAGCTGACAGGAGCCAGGAGACCTGAGTCCTGGCCTGGCTTTGCATTAATAAACTCTGATAGCCTTCAGGCAAATCATTAAACATCTCAGTTTTCTAGTCTGTAAAACAAGAGGCTGTGTTTTCGAATGGATTTCCCAGCATGCATGAGATTCTACCTAGCAGATAACTGAAAATGGAATACGTTATCTATGGTTGTTAGGAAACATAGTCTTCTTGTTAGCAATACTCTTTTTTGCACCAATGTGATTAAGACAAACTAGATATATGCCTGACCAGTCAGGGGCACACTGGATAGAGCATCGGACTGGAACGTGGAGGTCCCAGGTTCGAAACTCTGAGGTCTCCGGCATGAGCACGGGCTACCGGCTTGAGCATGGGGTAGCTGGCTTGAGCATGGGATTGTAAATATGACTCCATAGTGACTGTCTTGAGCCCAAGGTCGCTGGCTTGAGCAAGGGGCAAGGGGTCACTTGTTCTTCTGTAACCCCCCCATCAAGGCACATATGAGAAAGCAATCCATGAACAAAAAAGGAGCTGCAACAAAGAATTGATGCTTCTCATCTCCCTTCCTGTGTGTCTGTCCCTATTGTCCCTCTCTCTGTTTCTCTCACTGTCTCTGTCACACGCACACAAAAACTAGATATAACTTGAGAATCTTGTAATATCCTATGGTCATTGCTATGTCTTGGGAAGACATAACCATCTAATTACAAAGGTTTTCTGATGGTGAGTCTCATTATAAGCAGAGGATTTACTGGGATCCATTGACGGAATTTTTAAATGGTTGTAATGTTATGAAAGTCCTGTCATGCACTTTATACAGTGACAAATCTGGAAAAATATATATTTTTTCTTTTTCTTTTTTTTTTTTTCATTTTTCTGAAGCTGGAAACAGGGAGAGACAGTCAGACAGACTCCCGCATGCGCCCGACCGGGATCCATCCGGCACGCCCACCAGGGGCGACGCTCTGCCCACCAGGGGGCAATGCTCTGCCCATCCTGGGCGTCGCCATGTTGCGACCAGAGCCACTCTAGCGCCTGGGGCAGAGGCCACAGAGCCATCCCCAGCGCCCGGGCCATCTTTGCTCCAATGGAGCCTTGGCTGCGGGAGGGGAAGAGAGAGACAGAGAGGAAAGTGCGGCGGAGGGGTGGAGAAGCAAATGGGCGCTTCTTCTGTGTGCCCTGGCCGGGAATCGAACCCGGGTCCTCCGCACGCTAGGCCGACGCTCTACTGCTGAGCCAACCGGCCAGGGCTGGAAAAATAATTTATTGGTTGGCAAATTTCTTTAAATCCAAGTTTGCAAATAATGTAACTAATCTAGGTTAGCTAGCTTGTTTACTTTTTCTTGGCTCTTTGTTTCTTCATATTATTTCAGTTGCAGGTGTGAAGCCACATTTTTATGCTGATTGTTTTTATCAAAGGTATAAAGGTTTACAAAGTCAGATTTTAAGTGGGAACATTTTCCACTCTCGATCACCAACCACCTGCAACATGAAGATAGGTCAGGTAAGAACAGATGGATTAGACCAAGGGTCTCAAACTCAACTCAGCATGTGGGCCGCAGAGCAAGATCACAGCCGTTCAGCAGGCCGCACTAGGTCTACAAAAGGCAACTGTTACGCAACACTTTTCAATGTCACAAAACGACCAGAAACTGTAGTTCGCATCACAACTGCTGTTAACTATGCTAATATCTAGCTAGGATGCTAGAGAAATGAAAAATACAAGTAGGCCCCTAGGCTTACTTAATTTTATCCAAAATATTTTGAACTTCGTGGATTAGTCTGCGGGCCGCACAAAATTGTTCGGTGGGCCGTGAGTTTGAGACCCCTGGATTAGACTATTCCTAGGAATCATTCACACTGTAAGGATGCCCTTGGGGTGCAGCGGATACGTTCCTGAGAGTTGGGAAAATGAAATTTTTTTTAAGGCTTTGACTTTTTTTTTTAAGTTTTTTTATTATTTTTTTAAATTCATTTTAGAGAGGATAGGGAGAGACAGAGAGGGGGGGGGAGGAGCTGGAAGCATCAACTCCCATATGTGCCTTGACCAGGCAAGCCCAGGGTTTCGAACCGGTGACCTCAGCATTTCCAGGTCGATGCTTTATCCACTGCACCTCCACAGGTCAGGCCAAAAATGAAATTCTTAAACATTGAATCTGGTTTATCCAGTGATTTGAATTAGAATTTTAGAGATGCTTGATATTCATTTTTGATTGGTTTTCAATTAGCAATGGTTTCTGCCATTTTAAGCCTAAATTTTTATGTTCGCCCCTCCCCACCAAGTAGGTAATGAATGATATGTAAACAAACTGAAGCAAATCAGATCAGCTTCTTTATACTGTGCCTTGTCAACAGGCCTGGTATGTAGATGGGTGGGGAAGCAGTGGGCTATCCTGCACAAGGAAGACCTTGGTTCTTTCTCTACCACCACAGTGTGCATCTTTGAGCGAGGTCTTTTTGCCTCCTTCAGTCACCGTATTCTCATCTGTAAATGGTGACCTCCATGGGTCCTACCTGGCTCCAATGTTCTACAGATAACTGAACGGAAAAGAAAAACTTTCTATAAATAATAATCCTTCAATTTTTCCTCTTATAGGTACATTTTCTCAAGTGGATGATACCTCTCTATAAGTGAATCATGGTCTCTATTCATCATTCTTGTCTTTCGTTAGCTCTATTTTTGATTTGTGCATTCCATTTTGACTGGATTAGATTGAGAATCCTTAGGAGGCTTATTTAGTATAGACAGATTTATTCAGTCTTTATTCTGGATGAAGAAGAGACAATATTTTAAGGTAGAGCTGACATGAAACATTAATTTGATAGAAGCTCTTCTGAGTGGGGAGTGATTGTAGCATCTTCATTGCCAAAACAGAGAGAGATTAGCATGGATTACATTATCCCATGTATAAAGGTTGTACAAATTGATAGCTGTTATTTGTAGGCTGGGCTGATCTTTGCAGTTACTGGCATGCCTTCGTAAGCAAAACAGTCATGATTCCTTTCATGTGGTTTACACGTGGCCAGGCAAGGAGCACATATTCTTTGTTACCAAAACCTTGTGTCTCCTAACGGGATCTTGGCAGAGACTCAAAAACACAAGATACGTATGTACAGTAATAGGGAGATGGCACTGGTCATCTGGCATGCTGTCTGCTGAGACAGCACACATTGGCCAAAGGCAGAAGCATTCCTGAAACAGATGTTCAGACAAGATGGCTAGAATACTGTCAAAATGTGGTCTAGAATAATTATGAACATAATCCTAAAAAAGTAGCCAAGATATGGTTCTGAATTATAGCCAGTCTTGGGATTATTATTTAATTCCAGTTCAGTATCTTTCCTGCCAAGTATGTGCCAGACCCTCTGAAATGAATCTGGTTTTTGCCAGAGGTACTTAGCAACTATATTGTAAGCCTAAATTCCAAAAAAAAAAAAAAAAAAAAAAAAAAAAAAAAAAAAAAAAGAATAAATTGCTTTCTGATGGTAGTAAGTTGTATTTCAAACAGCCTCTAAACCCCCACCTTTTTAAGGAGAGACTTCCCCTGACTGAGTGGAAGACAGGGGGCAGTCTTCTCCACTGGACCTCTCTGGTCTTGTCTCACCGAGGACTCTCCTAATGTTCTCACAGCAACTGGTCCACAGGCTCAGCGAGGAAATGGTGGACAGCATTCATCAGATTCTCAAAGGGACGATAACTCAAACAAGGGTAGCGACCATTGTTTATGGATTATGATGTTCAACAAAGGAAACGTCATGTATCATTCCAGAATACATCATAACCACGTTGTTACGGTGGTTGAAAAAAATCAGTGCATGTGTTTGCAAATCCTTTGTGTTTTTACTGCAACAGTGTTTTACTAAACGAACAAGTAACTTTTTAAGTTAACATTTACCAGAGATGCTATTTTCCTGAGGAAGTATTAGGTAAAAACATTTGCAAAATGCTTGGAACCCAGCAATCCCAAGACAAATATTTGTTTTCCCCTAGCCACTGGAAACGGACCTCAGCTGGAAACACTGGCTAGAAATGAGTATTTGGGAACTCTGAGGCCCTCTCTAAATGCCATTGCAGTAGCTCACTTTCCCTTCTAATCGGAGGCCAAAATACCCTCAGAGGGGCACTGGTGTAGAGAAGTTGTTTGCAGGCACAAAGCAAACAACAGCCGGTGGAGAGCTGCAGAGCTTTTCAGTCAGGCAGCTTACCCCCAGGTGCATTTTTCTCAGCCGAGGAGTGTGGGCAATTTCGTTTCCAAGGTAATAATCCCCTGAAAGAACAAGAGGAGATGTTTGGAAGGACTGAAATATTTAATATTAAATGCCTCTCCTAAATAGCCACCGACTTCAGGGCTTAGTCAAATGTGTTAAATTCTACACTCCCTTGCATGGTTATGGCACCATTGTCATCATAACTGCTAATAATAGGAGAGACTTTTAGTCATAATCATTGTGCACAACATTTATTAGGTGCTTAGTATATGCTAGTCCATGTGCTGATATATTGCATTTACTAACAAAACTTATTTGAAGTAGGTGCTATAATTCTTTTTGTTTTGCAGATAAAGAAACTGATGTGTAGGTGTGTGATTTATGTTGTTCAAGGCAGTAAAATTAGTGGGTGGTAGAATTTGGATTCAAATCCAGATGTTCTGATTCCAGAGCTCCTGCTGTCAGCTCATAATCATAGCCCACTGACTTCTGGGGACCCTGGGACATCTATTGAAGAGACATTTTAAGGTTTCTTGGTTTAATATTCCCTGAGGGCTAAAGGAAATAAAGATTTTTATAAACTTAGTATCTGAAAATTAACTAAACTTTTTTCCAGGAGAAACACTAAATACTTTTTGTTACAGAAATCATGGTGAAAGTTTTACTCCCATAAGCTAATAGCTTCAGCATTCTTGTTTCACGGAGGTGCAAATTTTGTCAGACCCTGCATGTGGCAAACGTGCTTGCCGTGTGAAACTTGACTAGGGTGAGGATAATTGCTGTCGTTTCAGAAAGGGACCACTTTTTCCTAATACTCGACTTGCACTTCTGAGAGTTAACAGAATGTCAACACTTTTATGAATGCATCGGATTGGGCTTTTCGTTACAAGTAACAGAAGTAGCAGGCCTATTTTTTTTTTTTTTTTTCATTTTTCTGAAGCTGGAAACAGGGAGAGACAGTCAGACAGACTCCCGCATGCGCCCGACTGGGATCCAACCGGCACGCCCACCAGGGGCGGTGCTCTGCCCCCCAGGGGGCGATGCTCTGCCCATCCTGGGCGTCGCCATATTGCGACCAGAGCCACTCTAGCGCCTGAGGCAGAGGCCACAGAGCCATCCCCAGCGCCCGGGCCATCTTTGCTCCAACGGAGCCTCGGCTGCGGGAGGGGAAGAGAGAGACAGAGAGGAAAGCGCGGCGGAGGGGTGGAGAAGCAAATGGGCGCTTCTCCTATGTGCCCTGGCCGGGAATCGAACCCGGGTCCTCCGCACACTAGGCCGACGCTCTACCGCTGAGCCAACAGCAGGCCTATTTAATCAGAAAAAAATGGAGTGTAATAACAGATAGTAATAAAATTTCAACATCTCTGGGAGGGGCCAGAGAGCCTGATTTGGAGCAACACAATCCCACACTGGGATTTCTGTCTGATCATATAGCTTCTCAGGACCTGTGAGGTCAGGCATCAGCCTCCTTAAGGCAAGGAACTGAATGCCTCCCCAGCTGCTCCTGCCTGGAAAGTGGTTCTCCTGGGCTTCCAAAACTGGATCACAATCTGAGAATATTTCGAGATACAAAATGTTCAGAGGTGTTGGGCAGTCACCACAAAGAAGCCCCCAAGATTGTGTAAGTCAGATAAATTTTGTAGAATTTCTTTTTATTACAGTTTCCTCATTTTTACTTCGAGTGCTAAATCCTTACAGAGAACTGGGTCTCTGTTCATTCAGTCCCTGAAGTTATGTTTGCAAGAAGACTTTTATCAAAGACTTTTTGAGTCTGATAAATAAGGTGACATATGTATCAAAAAGGCAGTGGGAGAAATGTGCTGAATTTGGTGCTAAGGAATTTTAGCTTGAGAGAGATGGTAGGACATCGGCACAAACACACGATGGGCAAATGGAGAGGAAGGATCATAGCTCAGAAGTCCACACAGGGCACTGGGTTTGGGGAGGGAGCTTCCCAGTGGTGGCATTCAAATAATTTAACAGCCAGTTCTCTGCCCTAATGACCTTTTTAAGTATAAAACAACCGATACACCGAAAGGTAGTTTATTATTTCATGCATTTAATACTTAAATGAGGACAATAAAAGAGGTACAGAAAACTCTATTATGTTGTGAGAGTTTTAAAATATTAATGAAAAAGATATTAAATAGAACCTGACAAAAAATACTAAATCTGTTAAGAAATTTCCACATTGCTGCTGCTTTTTTTTTTTTTTTTGTATTTTTCTGAAGTGAGAACAGGGAGACAGACAGACTCCTGCATGTGCCCGACTAGGTTCCACCCAGCATGCCTACTAAGGGGCGGAGTGTTGATCCGTTGCAGCTGGAGCCTTTCTAGCATCTGAGGCAGAGACCATGGAGCCATCCTCAGCGCCCAGGCCAACTTTGCTCCAAAGGAGCCTTGGCTGCAGGAGGGGAAGAGAGAGAGAGAGAGAAAGGAGAGAGGGAAGGGTGGAGAGGCAGATGGGTGCCTCTCCTGAGGGTCCTGGACAGGAATTGAACCCGGGACTTCCATACACTGGACCGATGCTCTACCACTGAACCAACCGGCCAGGGCCCATATTGCTTCTTGATTGGCATCCTCACTTGCCAGTTTTTCACCTATGGATGGAATGAATATTACTATGGGCGCTTAGAATATGCTGTTGCACAGATGAATGTTAAAAAAGAGTAGGGAATATAAATTTGTGATTTTCACATTGGACAGCTGCTCAGGCACCCACCTTAGAGAGAACCCTGATTACAAGTGCCATTTTTATAACCAGTTTGCCAAACTCAGAAAATTAGGTACCAGTTCTGCTGAACCCCACCACTGGTGCTGCCCTCCGAGGATTGACAGTTGAGGCATTGGCTAGAGAAGGGTGTATTTTCTTTTTTAAAAAAATAAATTTTTATTAATTTTAATGGGGTGACATCAATAAATCAGGGTCCATATGTTCAAAGAAAACATCTCCAAGTTATCTTGTCATTCAATTATGTTGCATACCCATCACCCAAAGTCAGATTGTCCTCTGTCTCCTTCTATCTAAACATAGGTGTCCCTTTGGTGCTTTTTTTTTTTTCTTTCAGAGACAGAGAGTCAGAGAGAGAGATAGACAGGGACAGACAGACAGAAATGGAGAAAGATGAGAAGCATCAATCATTAGTTTTTTGTTGCAACACCTTAGTTGTTCATTGATTGCTTTCTCATATGTGCCTCGACCATGGGGCTACAGCAGACCAAGTAACCCTTTGCTCGAGCCAGTGACCTTGGGTCCAAGCTGGTGAGCTTTGCTCAAACCAGATGAGCCCACTCTCAAGCTGGCGACCTCAGGGTCTTGAACCTGGGTCCTCCGCATCCCAGTCTGACACTCTATCCACTGCGCTACCACCTGGTTAGGCTGTATTTTCTGAGCAAGACATGTCAACAAGTAGAACAGAATACTGAATGTGGAACATGAAGAGCCCTTATCCCTTGCCCAAATCCAGATTCAGAAAATAAAGCAAGCCTATGGTGGAGCTAGAGTAGGAGCAGACAGATTTCAGAAGATAGCTGCATTACTTTAGTGTCATAGAGATTAAAAGAGGCGATATATGCATATTGGCATTGATGGCTTTTACTGACTCTTCATTAAGATACAGTTTCCAGAATATAAAACAGAACTAGAAATGGACCAGTAATATTTAAGATGTATCTGATGCTTTCTAAAAATTTTTTTTAAAACCCTGTTATTTCATTTAAATTTATTTAAATCATTAAATTAAAAATTACTTTCCATATGTGGTTAAAACAGTTCTGGTTTTTAAAATTGTATTTTAATCTAACTGAACCATAAGATAACAGTTATTTTGCAGGTAGTTAGTTGCCTATTTGAGGCAATGACCTGAAGAATTCTGTGTAGGAGAGAGTATTGCAGTGCACTGCACACAGGACAGGCATGGACACTTCTGTGCAGTTGTCTGCTCGGCCACCAACAGTGAGACCTGGTCAGGACACCTCACACCTCACTCAAAACATCCTTTAGAATTAGATGGAGCTAATGGGTGAGATCGGGAGAAATAACACTTCCCAGTTTATTACTATGAAATGTATATTTGCAATGTCTTACATTTCTGCATAATGTGAGAAATCAAAAGGCCTCATTTATTCAGAAAGTATTAACTTAAAACAGCCTATGGTTGTATCAGGAATATTCATGAAGTTGGAGGTTTGGAGCTGACATAGAAGAAGGGAGACAAAATGAATAAGGCTGCCTCTTTCTTTGGGGAAGAAATTGAGTTTTATTTTACTTAAGAAACCTGAACAAGGAGAAGTGTGTGCTCCATACTACATGTGCCTGGGGTAGGCCCAGGCTTGATGAAGGCTGGTGTCTGGAGGCCTCTATTTCAGTAGTAAAAAAATATAGATACTCCAGAAAGTTATGATGTGAATGTTTTTCTTATTGTACCTGAAAATAAGTTTATTGCGTGTACTAAGATGGCTTTGGACACCCTTATTTTAATGCCAGGCAAGTCGCCTAGCATAGATATTCTGTTGTGTTGATGTTGCGCCTTAAAATGTTGCTCCTCTTTGTCTTGGTGAAGTTATTAGCCCCCTGCTTGTAGATGATATTGGGTTGGCTTGACTTTGCATATACCACCCATTTAGTGTCAGATTTCTGTTGCTGCTTACCTAATCCCCAGATCATTTTGTTTTGCCTAAGAGAAGGGTGAGCATAGAAAACCTAGAGGAATACACAAAGAATTATCTCTAGATATGTGATAAACAAAGAATAGAACAAGAAAATTACATTTATTTATTTAAAAAAATTTTTTTTACAGAGACAGAGAGAGGGATAGATAGGGACAGACAGACAGACAGACAGGAACAGAGAGAGATGAGAAGCATCAATCATCAGTTTCTCATGGCACTTTAGTTGTTCATTGATTGCTTTCTCATATGTGCCTTGACCAGGGGGCTTCAGCAGACAGAGTGACCCCTTGCTCAAGCCAGCGACCTTGGGCTCAAGCTCGTGAGCTTTACTCAAACTAGATGAGCCCACGCTCAAGCTGGTGACCTTGGGGTCTTGAACCTGGGTCTTCCGCATCCCAGTTCGACGCTCTATCCACTGCGCCACCGCCTGGTCAGGCACAACATTTATTTTTAAAATGTGAATACTGTTAAAAATTGTCATAAACTTACTTTCCTAAGTAGAGCATCGTCAATTTAGACTGTGCGTGTTTGCAGATATACTAGTGCTGTGTGTGTGCGCCTCTTGTCGGGAAAGCCATTTGTCCTTTTCTATTTTTCAATTACAGTTGACATTTGTTATTATATTGGTTTCAGTTATTTCTTTTTAATAGCATTTTTATCTTGACTAAAATATGAATTTCTTGTGTTTTTACAACAGAGTTATTAGTTGAATGAATATTCCCCAGTAGTAAAATTAGCAACAGCATCAACAATAGCCAACATTTATCGACCATGAGTCAGGCACTATTTAAGTACTTCACGTATATTAACTCATGTAATTCTTGCAATGGATCTGCTATGTAGAAACATATTATGTGTACTCCTCTTTTACATATGAGGAAAGTGAGATTTTAAGGAACTTAGATAAATTTACACAGCTTATAAATGATAAGAGTCAGACTTTGAATCCAGGTAGTTAGATTGCAAAATTTGAGCTCTTAGCTATGACCCTATCCTACCTTAACAAGGATAGTTACTCATCAAGTCAAATTTTCTTAGAATATATTTTTAGATTATAAAAATTAGTGAAAGGAAGAAAAGGAAGACAGAAAGGAAAAGACAAACTCTACCCTACCCCTGGATAAGAGGTTTGCTAACATTTTGAGCTATATAAGTTTAGACTCCTCCATGCACAAAATTTGGATCATATTATAATGTTTTTCTAAACAGTTTAAAAAAAATTAATTTATTGATTTCAGCGAGAGAGGAAGGGGAAGAGAGAGAGAGAGAGAGAGTTAGACAAGAACATCAAGCTGTGTCTATATGTGCCCTGACCAGGTATCAAACCAGAAACTGTTGTACTTCGGGACGATGCTCCAGTCAAGGCATTTTAAACTATTTTTAAGTTAACATGTTTTGGAAAGTTTTTCATTGTATTATTTTCGTATTATATTTAATAGCTATATTAAGATATGGATATTTCATATTTTATGCGCCCCCTATTCTTGAGTATTTTTATTATTTTCTACCTCTTGTAGGAAGCAGAGTTTTTAATACAACCATAAACACTAGTAGAGAATGGTATCAAACATGTAAAGTTTACTAAAAGTAAAACTCCAAGTCCAATTGATTAATTTATGTTTTCTCATTTAGGTTTGCTTGTTTTACTTTAGTCATGTCTACTCATATATTCCTTAAAACTGTCATTTAGACTTGGGAAGGTTGACAAAGAAGAGAATCTTTAAGTCTGAGGTTCCATTCAGTATTTTGAGTGAGTCAGTGGACGATTTGCCTTTGGAAATTCCTCAGGTGGCTCAGCTGATGCCCAACGCTCTCATTATTTAACATCTATCTAGTCATCCAGAGAATGCTGGGTGCATCATTTTGTGTTATGTTAAGATTTGGATCTATGGTGTTTTCACTAATGCTGTTTTTTTTTCTTCTTCTATTGTTACTGTTTTTATTTATAGAGTCAATTCATAATTTTTTAATTACAATTTTTTTTCCTTTTTTGTATTTTTCTGAAGTTGGAAACGGGGAGGCAGTCAGACAGACTCCCGCATGCGCCTTACCGGGATCACCCGTCACGCCCACCAGGGGGCGATGCTCCGCCCATCTGGGGCGTTGCTATGTTGCGACCAGAGCCACTCTAGCACCTGAGGTAGAGGCCATGGAGCCATCCCCAGTGCCCGGACCATCTTTGCTCCAATGGAGCCTTGGCTGCAGGAGGGGAAGAGAGAGACAGAGAGGAAGGAGAGGGGGAGGGGTGGAATCAAACCCGGGACGTCCGCACGCCAGGCCGACACTCTACCACTGAGCAAACTGGCCAGGGCCACAATTTATTTTCAGTATTATTGTTATTGGTTTTGGTGTACAGCATAGTGGTTAGAAAAGGATATACTTTACACAGTGTTCCCCCTCCCCAATATGTCCAGTGCCCACCTGGCACCATCCATAGTTATTACAACATCATTGTCTATATTGAGGGATCTTGTTCTTGTGCAGCTTCTTCCCCTGTGTTTGCAAGGCAGATGTGTTATCTTTGTGAAAACCTGAGACCACAAGTTTTATTTTTCAGTCTATCTCTACTGCTCCGCTTAACCAGTGGTTCTGAACATCGCCACAGTGATGATTATTGTTCTTGATGATGATTTACAGTAACATTCTCATGAAATCCTTTAGTGGAAGATTAAATTGCAGGAAGTACAGAGCACTAGTTAAGGAGGTACATTTTGGAGTTACCTGCACCTGAAATGCCAGCTGGGAGCTGCTACCTTCAAGTTCTGTAATTTGGCACAAGTTCTGTAACCTCTCGAAGCCTCAGTTTCTTACCCGTCGAATGGGGCTGTTACAGGATTACAAGGATGACTCATATGTAGTGTCTGAGTTCTAGCAAGCTTTCTGTTAATATTAATTTTATTAGCATTGTCACTATTAACTGCATTTCATTCTTCCAATAAATATGGAATAAACAGTTTCTATCTGCAGAATCCAAGCAACTCTCAGAATAGTTGCTAATTAGTCAAAATACAGCATTTATTGACCAGGGCTTGATGACAGGATACTTACTATGATAAATCATCTGGAGATTTTGTTCATGATAACAACAGCAAAATAATGAAATTCCTTTATCTTTCATGTATTGTAAATACTTATTTTATAACTATTTAGCATGCCCAGAATTTTTCAAGAACATTATATACTGTTTATTTTATGTGTGATTGAAGCAGGCATGGAACCTGCTACTGGCAATTACTTAACTTTACTAATTTTTATAATAATTGTCAGCTCAAAGGGAACAGCAGAATTCCATGTACCATTTCAGAGAGTCTGCTGAGGAAACAGTGTCTCCAATGCCAGCATCATGACTTGATTCCAGAATTATATTCTCTGTTGATCTGAAGTGAAACGTTTATTTCTCTCACCTGACACAGCAACAAGAATACTGTCCTTCCTCCCTGGCTCACCTCAGTATCCCTAAATTGATTTATTGATAGTTGGGCTAATTCTTAGGAGGAAATTTTTAGGGATCAATACGTGAAGACCAAACTGTCAGCACCTTATTAGAGTGAAATAGAGCTATCACCCATGTTTCTTTTTGTGGATCTTGGATAGACAGACTACTTGTAGAATCAGAGCCCAAACTCTTAGAAAAAGCATGCATAGAGTTAGAGGTATTTTTGGTAATAGAGATGAGAAAAACAATGTGTCATCTGTCTGAAGCCAGTTTCTTACCACTACCAACCCTGGAGACAGAGTACAATTACATGATGTTTAAAAAAAAAAATAATGGATAAAGAAACCCATTTAAAAAGCTATTATAATATAACAAAAGTAAGATAGAACATTGACAGATGTGGGTATTCTTTTAGGAAAGGCACACGCAAAGGGAATTTCTTTTCAGCCCGAGTCTTGCTAACCCTGGCTCTCATGTACAGTCAGACCCCACGGCTCCCAGGAACAGCATTGGGCCAGAGGGCTGGTGGTGTGCCTTCTATTCTGGCCCAGTCTCTGCTGCTTTTATGCCTTTTACTTTCAGCAAAATGAAAATGAAAGTAAGCCACATAGCCTCGCAGGCTTCAATTTCTCATCTATAAAATGAGTTTGTACGAGGTGGTGGTAACGGTAGCTCTGTGGTGGTATAACTTGCAAGTGGAAATCTCCCTGTACATGTCTTACGCAGTTTTCTCTCTGAATTATCTGATCGTTGCAACAAATCTTACACATTGAAGTGTCTCTTCAGTGTGGCCTAATAGTACAATGGGTCCTCGGGATAACATCCTAAGATGCACTAGTAATCTTGAGGACTCTCAAGAAAGACATTTTCCTACAATGGTCCTGAGCGATACTGCTCTTTACTTCTGAGATGCTTAGAACTATCCCACATGCAAACATGCCTGGGGATTTGAGAAGATAATAAGTCTATTTAAACTTTTTTTTTTAAGTAGTGAAATAAAAGAATGTTATTTTTTAACTCAAGATAATATAGGATAGGTTTCAAATGCACCATTTCTTGACGGTAGTGTGTGAAGATAGTGCTAATAAGCTACATGAGTTATTTTTTTAACTTTCAAAACTAATTCAATGGAAATATATATTTTATTTTCCCCTTGATTTGAGAGAGGAAGGGAAAGGGGAAGTGGGGTGGGGGGAGAAGAGAGAGAAGCATCAACTTGTTGTTTCACTTAGTTCTATTTAGTTGTGCTCCCATTGACTGCTTCTCATATATGCCGTGCCCTGACCGATGGTGGAACCCATGACCTCTGGCATGTTGAGTCAATGATTTATCCACAGAGCATCCTGGCCAGGGCCAGTGCAACTATTTTTAATGCCATCTAACAGATGACAAAATGAAGTGCAAAGAAGTAAGCTGGGCCGAAGGTCAGTCCAGACATGCCTCATTTTATTGTGTTTTACTCTGTTTCAATTGCAGATAGTACTTGTTTTGTTTTTTGTTTTTTAACAAACTAAACATTTGTAGTAACCCTCTATGAACCAAGTTTATTGGTACTATTTCCCCAACAGGCTCAGATGATGCTTAGCAATTTTTTTTAGCCACAAGGTACTTTTTAATGAAAGGCGATACATTTTTAAGGACATAATAGACATAATACTACTGCATGCTTAATAGTCTGCAGTATAGAGAGCATAACTTTTCCATGCAGCGGGAAAGCAAAACATCTGTGTGAGTAACGTTATTGCGATAGTCGCTTTATTGACGTCATCTGGAACCAAACCCGCAGCATCTCCAACGTATGCCTGTTTGTGAAGGGGCGTTATTTTAGCTCTAGAACAAATAATCTTTCTCGTACTACATGGCCTTGCTCTAAAAATAAAAATATGGAGATTTCTGAAGTTTTTACTGTGACTGTTACATAAACACTATATTGTAATATTTTTAAAAATAAAACAATCAGCCCTGGCCAGTTGGCTCAGTGGTAGAGCATCGGCCTGGCGTGCAGAAGTCCTGGGTTCGATTCCCGGCCAGGGCACACAGGAGAAGCGCCCATCTGCTTCTCCACCCCTCCCCCTCTCCTTCCTCTCTGTCTCTCTCTTCCCCTCCGGCAGCCGAGGCTCCATTGGAGTAAAAGATGGCCCGGGCGCTGGGGATGGCTCCTTGACCTCTGCCCCAGGCACTAGAGTGGCTCTGGTCGCAACAGAGCGACACCCCGGAGAGGAGAGGCAGAGCGTCTCCCCTGGTGGGCGTGCCGGGTGGATCCCGGTTGGGCGCATGCGGGAGTCTGTCTGACTGTCTCTCCCCGTTTCCAGCTTCGGAAAAATATAAATAAATAAATAAATAAATAAATAAATAAATAAATAAAACACCCACCCATCAAAACTCATGGACATTCTTCATACGTTTTGCCCCATGAGCTCACTGGCCTGGAGTCCGGAATGCATGGCTCGGCCTGGCGTTTCCACCTCTCTGGGTCTCAGCTTTTCCAACTGGAAGGGCCGTGTTAGAAAATGAGAAACTCTCTCACAGTCCTTCTTAGTTCGTATGCCTTACGGCGCTCTAGGGCTTTCCCGGATGCTTGATAAAGACTTTTGGAGTCCCCCTGGCCCTTCACATTGGGGACAAAAGTAGTCAATAGGTTTTTAATTTGTAACATGAAGTGAAAATGGCAGGTGGAGACCAGAAGTTTGCTTTCTTTTTGTAGAAGCAGGTTGTGAGTGTCACTGCAGAATGTTCGGGGTTAGTCGCAGAGCAGGAGACTGCGAGCCAGTCTGGCAGTGGGCCATGCTGGGCCAGCACAGCACCAGTGGCCGCATTAACCATGATGCGACTGCCCAGGAGCGCTGCCACGCACGGAGGGTGTTAGAGATGCCCACAGCGGTCCTCAGCATGGAATGAAAAAGGTGAATGCGGTGAGAAGGCAAGTAGAACTCCCTCGATTCCTCATGGAAGTAAGGAGAGTTGTCCAAGTTTGTAACTTCCCTGTGAAAGTTTAGGATGGAAATCAGGTCTCCGGACTGCTTATTAACTCCCCACTTACACTTATTTATGCTGAATGTCACGGGAATTACCCTCCTTCTGTTTCCATTGCTATGTTCCTGGATTGTAAGAATATGGTCATTTAGTGAATTTATGTCCACCGTATGTCAGATACGACCTGAAATGCTTCTACTTTGTTTTTCATCACATCAACATAAAACACCTGAAATGTGGATTCAAGACCCGACAGCAAGACTCAACAGTGGCACACTAAGATCATTTTCTGCTATAGTATCATCATTTTTTAGGGAGTTAAATAGTTATTGCTCAAGGATGCATACACAGAACTACGTATGGGTAAAAGACAACCAAAAAGTTCCCTGTAAGTGGCTGTCTTTTGGATTCCATGGGGCTTGAGTTAGGTGAGGTCTTATTTAGCATAGTTATGCAATAAAGGAAGTATGTGACCTGCTAATAGACATGGCAGCGATTATACATTGGGAAACTTGCAAGTGTAAGCATGAAAGAATGAATTAAATAAATGTACTCAATGAACCAAAGAATCCGAAGGACTCTTAATCAAAAGAAATAATGTAGGAACCCTAGAAGTTAATTCAAGTGTGGAGAAATGACCGCAAACCAGAAAGCATAGAAACTACTGATGGAGGAAAAGTAGCGGGCTGGTCAGTAGAATTAGGCTTACAGTTTGGAAATCACTCTCTACACTCCGTAAAAACTAATAATGTGGTAATCACTTTATTATGATTATGTGGTAATCAATATTAATAATCATAGTATTGCTTATCATAATCTGGGTATGCAGATTACCTACCTATTTTTATGCAAATCATCCAACCCTCTGATTATCAAATACCTCATCTGTGAAGGTGTTGGACTAGAATATATTTCTTGGCTTAAATAAACACTGTTAAACGAAGAGACTTACAATTTGTATCTGCAGCTCTGTCAGGAGGAAAAGAATAATGATGCTCTTGTATAACTTCAGTGAGTACTTTTGTTTCTTCGAGTTATGTGGTAGCCATGCTTTTTTTCCCTCCAGTCTTGCACAGGCACTTGTTTAATATCTAGGGTTAGGACACACGAGGGAAACGTAGGGACAGTCTGCCCCTGCTTACAGAATCTGTCGATAGGGTGAAGAGGCCTAGAGTAGTAAAGCGAGCTGCTTTATGGTTCATAATAGAGAGCAGAACCTTGTTATCCTCAGCGCGGGGTGCGTTTCTTCTGCAGGAAAGGTGGGGAAAAGTTTTCTTTCTCCTGCCAATTCACATTAATTGGTGGGGTCTGGCTATCAAGAAATGTTGAGGAGCTGAGACCCACAACTGCAGAAAAGACTACTGTTGTTTATTAGTGCTGTCTGTCTCATGAACGGCACAGGGATACAGTATGTATGTTTGCCACCTCTTCTCACGGCTGTTCTTTCTACATCTATGGGGAGGCTAAATTTTCTTTCTATGTCTTGCATGAAACTGCCATCATTCCCCATATTAGTTAAATGCTGTCAAAGGTATTCTAATCTAAGAGAAGTAATAAGTCTCAGTGGACCAAACTTGGATTGGATTATTAGGAAACATGATTCTCAGAGCTTGGATCCCCATTGTTTTTTTTTTTCCTTTGAGTTTTCTTTCCTTTTTTCTAATGTTAAATGTAGGCATCTGCAGTAAAATCATGTGGCCTATCTCACTAGGATCGCAAAGCTGCCGGTGCAGGGCCACAGCCCTGAGCATAGGATGGCTGTAACTTTGCCCCTCATGGGGTCATGGAGATACAGTAAGAGAGGAAGGACAGGTGTTCTGTCTTCTGTGGTTCTGACAACCCTTTGAGTAGTGAGTGTTTTGTTAATCCTTTGAGTGAGGACGTACACAAAAGTCCATGCTACTCAAAGGATTAAATCCAATTCCTGGTATCCTATTTTATACTCAAACAGGGGCTTTCTGACACACGATGTGGACAGAAGTGGATTAAGGTCAGTTGAGGCCCCGGGCACAGAAGAAAATATTGAGCCCCTTAAAAAAAAAGAGAGAGGTAAGGAAAACAAAAATACATGTTAACCATATTTTTAAATAAATAACACTTTTATGTACTATTAATGTTAAAAATTGCACATATGAAATCAAACTTGGTGTCATTAGAAAAAAGTGTCAAGTTGGGGTTTTGCGGGGCCTTCAGAAGTCAGGGCCCAGGGCGCGCCCGGTATGCCCGCCATTAAATCTGCCTCTGGATGTGGAGGGAAGCTTCCTCCACGGCGGACATGACAGGCTCCTCGACTGAAGCAGCACACCTACACCCCCAGCAGCCATCTTGGCTCTTACTCTCCCCTTCCTACAGCTTTGCAGGATTTTGGAATAAATATGGTGGATGCTTTGGAACTGGTTGTATGGTTTATTTTGGTGTTTTTTTTTTTTTTTTTTTTTTTGTGTGTGTGTGTGTGTGTGTTTAACCATATATTTGAGTCTTTGCGTTCGTTGCCATCATTTGGGATTTTTTTTTTTTTTTTGGAAGAAAAGTTTACATCGCTCTTTTAAGGAACTAGAATTTAAATTCTGAAACCTATAGCACATTTGTTAAATATGCAAAGTGTTCTCTCTTTGAATTTGTATTCATTTATCTGTTTATCTTTTAACCATTGAGGAAGACATTTGCACGTCCACTTGTCTGGCTTCTTTTCTTGTGAATAGGACCTGTTCCTGACGCTCCAGCTTAAACCCTGTGGTCAGAGACTCGCCAAGCCCTGGCACTGTTCAGGGAAACCTGTGAGGATTGTTCTTTGTTTTTAGAACTGTTCAAATACAAGTCAGATTTGAGTTCAACTAGAATGTAATGCCTGTTTCTGGAAGTAAGTTTAGTTATTTTCAAGTTCAAATTCTTTATTTAACGGGTGAGGAAATTGAAACCCAAAGCCGAGGAGGGTGAAGTGATTTGTTCAGTGGTAGATGTCAAGAGAAACAGAATAGGAAAAAGAACCCAGAACTTGCCAATTTTTTATCTAGTGCATTTTATCTTACACTGTACTACCACCACCTGTTTTTAGAATTTGGTTTATTTTTAAACTGATAACGTAGGTTTTAAAAACTAGTTGGTTCATAGGTTAGTAAAAAATATAATGCTGATGTTCATTTTGAGGTTTATCAAATCATTAATATTCTAGATTTTTAGTTTGTTTTTTTCTTTAAACCTATAATGGTCATTAAAATCTCTCTGTGGTCTCTTGACTTTTCTCCTGGCTTTGAAGATTATACTATCTCCAACTTCATCTCAATTTCTACACTATTCTCAGCTATAGGGGAGTTTGGAACATACCAAGCATTTGAGGTGAGGCTGTTAGAACTTCCAGCTTTTCGAAACCCAGCGTGGGCAGTCACCTTCATATAGACTCTCGGTTTCACAGAAAGCAGGTGTTACCAGTGAAGAACAAGACTTAATGGGCAACAACAGCCCTCCTCATGTTGCGGATTTTCATCTCCCTTTTAATTTCCAGGCATCTGTTCACAGTTTGAGAGCATATAATATATAATATATAATATATTAAATTCAGCGACTAACCTATAACTAATAATCATGTGTGTATTAGAAAAGCATGTGTTAACAAGCAATACTGCAAACTAGTACTCACAGGAAAGTGCTCAGCTATTATGAGGCTCTTGGCAACAAAAACATTCAAGTTCTGATTTTCAAAATGTAAGGATTAGGTGTTCTTGAGGTAGAAAAGAAAAACAAAAGTATTCTTTATAGATGGAGGGGAAAATGCAGTGGTTTCCCTAGTGGAGTCACTTTATGGAAATTTGGATGTGTGCTGCACTATTTCAGTGTTTAAACATGATCAGAGGCCTCATAGGATGATTTTTTAAAGGCTGGATTAGAAACACCAGATGGAATTGATTCCCAGTGAAATGGAAAACCTGCTGATTTGAAAAGGGGCCTCAGTCAGAAACACTTGATTTTCTAAAATGGATACCCCAAACCCTTAATAACTATTTTAAAACACTGGATAATTTCATGCAAGATATACTTTATATAAAAATAAAAATTGACAACATATCTGAATTTGGTAAGACTGAGCACAGAATGTGAATTTCCCTAGGAAAACTATAGCTATTACTGAGATTATTTAAATTGAAAACGTATTGTAAGTAATCTAAGTGAACACTCCCAAAGTAGTTAATGGAAGCATTTACCCAGGAAGTAATCTTAAAAACAAAACAAGAAAACAAAGCTATACCCACCAATCTCTTCCATGTAATACAATCCATTGGCTGAGAAAAATAAGCTTATGTTCTATGTGCACAAATTTTTGGTGATGCTGCCTTTTTTTTTTTAAAACCTTCTTACTGTCTGTCAAGATATAACTTTCATTACTTTCAGTACCAGCTTTTAACAGCATCTTTTTCTTGTTCTTTTCTTCCTTCCTCTTTTTTCCGCCCTCCCTTCCCTCTCTCCCTTCCTTCTTTCCCTCCCTCCCTCCCTCCTTTTTTTCTTCCTCCCTCTCTCCCTCCCTCCTTCCATTCCTTTCTCCTTTTCTTTCTTTCTTTTCTCCCTCCTCTTTCTTTTTCCTTACCTTTTTTTTCTTTAATAGGAATTTCTTATTTTGATCTTACATTTTCCCTGAGATGTCAATTGTTTTTATATTTTTCTGGTTCTTAATAATACAGTCTTTGGAGATTTAGAAACACAATGTAAATAAAATCTTTGGTCATTTCTCATCAAAAACATATGGTCTACATTACCTTCTTCTTAGGATTATTTACAGGATAAATATTTCCAGATGTCCTAAATCTCTTTGTTATATTTACTATCAAAAACAACAGTTCCCCCTTTCTTTCTACAATAACACAATTATGTACTGGAATAGATACCATTCATAATGCTTGTGAGAACAGAAGTTTCATAAACCAAAGATGGGTTACTTTAATTCATTTTAATTCAATAGGCAGTTACTGAGCATGTACTATGTCCAGGATGCTGTTGGCTATTGTGAATGTTACATGATTCCTTTGATCAAGGAATTTGCAATTTGGTGTGGGGGAAACTATGCAAACAAATATTAAACCCTAAGGTGACTGCTACAGTATAAAAATAAACAAAGATTTAGGATCTCAATAGACAAGCCAAGGAAGTAGAATACTAAAGATGAGGACCTTTTATTTGTCAATGTTTTACTTTAGTTATGTATAGTTTTGAGGAACATCAAATAATGTCTTTTTAGAGTTCTTGTTACTTTAAAAATATTATTACATTATAGTCAGAACTCATTAGTAGATTGTTTTACTTAGTGAATGCTTATAGAGAGGTAACATGCTTCGGGTAGAATCTTCCTCAGAAGGAAATTTATCAATTTGAATCTGTAACATTAAATTTGGGTTTGATGGGTTATTTCCATTTTCAAATAGACACTTTATCATATCCTGCAGGTAATCTCTTGTTGTAGATCATGGGGAGCAAGCCCTCTTAGGATGAGCTGTCACATAGCAAGAGATAAGACTTCCTGGATTAGTTTTCTAAAGTGACAGGTTTATTCCCTGGACAGGACAGAATTTTTAAAAACAGGCCGGGCTTCTACGAGTGCATATTTCTTTTCGTGTGTGTCAGGGTAAGGATGCATTTGGGGAGTCTTCTGTTTTTTATGGAGAACGAATTTGATATAAAAGTGACAGAACCCTTTAAAATCATTCCAGTTGGAAGACACAAGGAACTAACGAGGAACTAAGGAGATATGGGGCTTTCCAGAGCCTGCCTTGCTGGCGCTATCCATGGTACTGAACCACTCATTCCTGTGTTGCCTGCTTAGTCTGTGAAACAAACCTTCAGACATTCTCAAGTCTAGCTTGCTTTCTTCTTCCCTGACTACAGAAATTTTCTAACTTGTATATTTATGATACCTGTTCTTGCTCTAGTCTTTGCTATATTTAGAAGCCCATTTATTGTGTTGTATCCTTTATTTAATCAACAAATACATATTTAGGTATAAACTTCTCTGTGTTGGGCACAGAGTAAAGTGCTCAAATCCATTATTACTAAATGCTAATTATTATTACTTTTTGCTTTTTTGGTAAAATTTGGGTTAAAAGAAAAAATTTCATGATGAAAATAACTTAGGGATTCTAGGTTTTCAATTTATAGTATAAAGAACCTGATTTTTTGGTCTAAAGGTTGGGTCTCAATGAGAAATCAAATCTTGAGAGCCAGAACTATTGAATGATAAACTCCATTTTTAGAGATCTTTACTCTACCTTTGGTTTTGAGTAAAGTGTAGCTGTTCCTATGGTTTGTATTTTTCATTCCATAGGGCAGTGATAGGCACTTGTTTAGTTACCATAACTTGTAAGAATCTGTGGATCTCATCAGAGACCTTAAGAAACCTACTATACCCAGACCCAAAGTTTGTTTCAAAATCTATTTGTTGATTCCACATGACTTAGTTATAATAAAATCTGTTGCTTTATTTCATTGTTTCTGGACTGAAATTCATGATTAATTTCTTCTTTGCCTTTGATTTATTCAGATAAAAATATGTTAAATTAACAGAGAAATTTGATCATTGCTACATTACTCTCAGAGGCTGAAGAATTTAATTACTTTCCTTCACTTGCTTAGGAATCAGTGTCATTGGTTATTTCTTTTTCTAGGTAATATATTATAGTTTTGGTTGCTTAATAGTATGGGATATGTGTTATTTAAGAGTTATATATAGCCTGACCAGGTGGTGGAGCAGTGGATAGAGTGTTGGCCTGAGACAAAGAAGACCCACCCAGGTTTGAAACCCTGAGGTTGCCCGCTTGAGTGGGCTTGTCCAGCTTGAGTACAGGCTCACTATCTTGAGCGTAAGGTTGCTTGGTTGGGAATGGGGTCATTGACATGACCCTATGGTTGCTGTATTAAGCCCAAGGTCGCTGGCTTGAGCAAAGGATCAGTGGCTCGGCTGGAGCCGCCCTGGTCAAGGCACATATAGGAAAGCAATCAATGAACAACTAAGTTGCCACAACAAAGAATTGATGCTTTTCATCTCTTACCCATCCTGTCTGTCTGTCCCTAACTGTACCTCTCTCTCTCTCTCATACACACACACACACAAACACACACATACACACAAAAAGATAGAGAGATGATCTGACTTAATCTTCCAATTCTATAGTGCAATGTTATTACTTGCATTTTATATGTGAGAAAGTGAGTGTTTAAGGGCTGTAACGTAACTTTCTAATGACCATAGAACTAGGAGTCAAAATTGAAGATTTAGATTGAGGTTTTTCTAACATTAGAGTCCCCCTTTTAATCACCCTTCTGCTTGCTTTAGTATTCCTTTACTGCACACATAAAGTGCCATATCAGAATATAGAAAGGGTTATTAAGAAGTTGGAAATATTTTGAGATTTTTAAGGAAATGCAAAAAATTAAAAAATACCAAAAATGATTTTATTTGGCAATATTACAATAATGACCTAAGAAAAATGAAGCAGTTTCTGAAGGTACCTAACTTACTATCTTGAAATATATTTGGCTTGACTCATGCCCTATTTTGTAACACTTGATCCTGGTAGGAATGTGTATGCTTTAAATACAAAGAGTTCAATGATTTTTAACCATTACTGAAACCATTCAAAGAAAAATCCAAGTCAGATAAGTTTTATTCATTAATTTTTGTTTGTATCTGAAATTTTGATAGGGATTTATTTTAAAAAATTGTTTACATAATAAATTCAAAAAAAGCCAAGCTAAAAATAAAATTAGATGGTGTATGTTGCTGATTTATTTTAGGTGATACTTGACAAAGGTCCAAGGAAACCTTTTTTCAACTTGTTCCTAAATTAGAATAGACTGTGTTGACATTATTTGCAAACATACATCCATTATTTCTTTTTATCAATTCAAAATAAAGTCTCCATGTTAAAAATATTGTTATAGATTTTATGAGGAAACTTATAAATTAAGAAGAAAAATTTCTCCAATATTAATAATAACCAGCTGGAATATTTCACTCAGTTTTTCACACACACACACAATTTTATGTGTCATTTTTTTGTTTCAACTCTCTACTTGACATAATGATAACATTGTTTTATTTTGCATTTATATAGTGCTTGTTTTGACAGCACATATACTAAAAAATTTTGCATTTATATGATTCCCAGTGAGATATAATCTCTCTTATTAGCCATGTATATTTATTTTTTAGTTGTCTCTGTGTATGTATAGTGTATGTGTATATATACATATGTATATCTATAATATTTTGTTATAAAAAGATGCATTATATATCTTTTAATAACTTCACAATTTACTCATTTTCTTGCAGAGCATCTATGCATATATTAATATCTGATTTGTTAGGACTAATTAAGGGAGACATCTTTATGAATAAGAAAATCTTTTATTTATTTTTATTTTTTATTTTTTCAATAATTTTATTTTTTTTAATGGGGTGACATCAATAAATCAGGGTACATATATTCAAAGATAACAAGTCCAGGTTATCTTGTCATTCAATTATGTTGCATACCCATCACCCAAAGTCAGATTGTCCTCTGTCACCTTCTATCTAGTTTTTTTTGTGCCACTCCCCCTCCCCCTTTCCCTCTCCCTTTCCCCCTCCCCCCATAACCACCACACTCTTATCAATGTCTCTTAGTTTCACTTTTATGTCCCACCTATGTATGGAATAATGCAGTTCCTGGTTTTTTCTGATTTATTTATTTTGCTTCGTATAATGTTATCAAGATCCCACCATTTTGCTGTAAATGATCCGATGTCATCATTTCTTATGGCTAAGTAGTATTCCATAGTGTATATGTGCCACATCTTCTTTATCCAGTCATCTATTGATGGGCTTTTTGGTAGTTCCCATGTCCTGGCCACTGTGAGCAATGCTGCAATGAACATGGGGCTGCATGTGTCTTTACGTATCAATGTTTCTGAGTTTTTGGGTTATATACCCAGTAGAGGGATTGCTGGGTCAGAAAGTAGTTCTATTTTCAGTTTTTTGAGGAACCACCATACTTTCTTCCATAATGGTTGTACTACTTTACATTCCCACCAACAGTGTATGAGGGTTCCTTAAGAAAATCTTTTAAATATAGTTTTTTGTGTTGTATATGGCAACTGGAGGTACTTTTCCAAAAGCAATTTTAAGTAATGCTGAATCCAAGCTAACGAATATATATAATTATTTTGGAACCATCTTCATCTATTTTCCTGCAATATCTTAAATCTTTAAAATAATCCCTTAGTAATTTAATTATGTCTAGTTTTCAAAACTTTTAATTATTTTTAAAGATCATATTCAACTTAATTCAGATAGTCCTATTAAATCACCACCTCAGAAAAGCAATAAGGATTCTCTAGACCTTTTATGTTATAAGAAATATTTTAAGATCCATTAATATGATTAAAAAATACAGCAGGCGAGAGTGGCCCACAGTGGGAAATGACATCTGATGCAAGAGCCAGCAAGCAAACATTGATTATTTTTGCTCTGACCCGGTGATGTCAGGTTATCTTCCATTTCTAAATCTCAAGTATCTTTGGAATCATATTCAACTATAAAAATACGTTTTAAATGCTTTAATATATTTTTAAAGCAAACCTTTTAGTGACCAAACTCTTTTCTATAACATTTATCTCAGTTAAGTTGGGGGATTTCTGTTAGGACAATCTTCACTGCATGAGAAAACTATTCTAATGGCAATTACCCTCTTGGAATGCATATGTCTTCTGCTAACTCAAAGTTCTTTATTTGTGTTTATAGATAAGCATGTATTTCTAAGAGAATTGGCAAATTTAAATGACTCACAAAGCACAATAGACTTCTTTTAAACCTGATTTTTAATGACATTTTTTTTTAACTGTAACACTTCTTATGACAAGAAGTTTGGGAAAATGAGAAAAACTTTGAAGAAAAGCATAAAGTTTAAATTGCTACTACCTAGATAAAATCAGGATTACATTTTGACCTAACCTTCCTTAATATCTTTTCTATCTAAATTTTGTTTCAATTCTTTATTAACAAAATTGAGATCATATGGTGCATATTAGTTTATAACCAGCTATTTTGTCCAACACTTGGCAAAATTATTTTAGAAACCTTAGCCAGTTTTATAGATAAAACATATCTTGTTCTAACTTTTTTTTATTCTTAAGTTTCTATTACTAGTGAGGTTATTATTTCTTGTTTGTTGACCATTTATCTTTGTTTTATTCTATTATAAATTGTCTGACTAGAACTTTCAGAACATAATAAAATGGTTGAGTCTTTTCTGTTGTTCTTTTTTTTTTCTTTGCTAATATCAGGTATAGTTCTCATTCATAATTGTAACATGATTTTTTTCCTTTTAAATGAAGAGTTTTTGTTTGTTAGTTTGGACAAGCTAAAGAATTGCATGATTTTATGGCTAGAACACAAATAATAGTATATCAGAATCATTTGTTCAACTCTGTCTTTGAGCTTTTGATTCTATTCTCCTTCATAAAGTTTCTACACCTACCTTTGGTTTTCTTATACAGAGACAGAATCTTTATTATCAGCCTAACATGGAACTGTTAAGAATTGACGATATATTTTGTAAAGTACTCAGAGCTCAGTAAAAGTTAACAATTGCTTCAGCAGTTCCTTGCTTGCTTAATAACACTGCCATTATTTCACCAATAGGCTCAACCCCTTCCACACAGAAGCTCAACTTTCACCTAGATTTGATTTGCTGGGGAGAATCTACGGATTCTATTTTCACTGCGCAGACATACTCTTTGGGCATCCTAACTTAACAGTCCTATCCCATTAACTTCCTTGTAAAACTAACTTCTAATAAAGATCCTGAATCAAAATTGATCACTTGTATTAGTCAATTTTCTTCATTGTTAATACCTTGTTAAAAATAAATGCCAACAAGAAAGTAGTTTCCAAGTTCATAGCATATCAGATTCCTTCTCCACTAATATTTCCCAAATAGGCATAATGCTCTTACTCTTTTTATATCCAGTCTTCTTTTTAGAAAAGAGTTTTTTTTTTAGCTAATCATCTCTTCACAGATAATATTACAAGCAATTTACCTCCATTTTACATTTTTCTTCTGATTTTATTTTAGGCTGCAGTTCTTTACAATACAAATAAGAATTGATTTCTCCATAAAGACTGAATGTGGCTCAAAGTGGAAGATATATGCCATTAAAAATATCTTCTGCCTGACCAGGCGGTGGCGCAGTGGATAGAGCGTCAGACTGGGATGCGGAAGGACCCAGGTTTGAGACCCTGAGGTTGCCAGCTTGAGTGTGGGCTCATCTGGTTTGAGCAAAATCTCACCAGCTTGGACCCAACGTCCCTGGCTCCAGCAAGGGGTTACTCGGTCTGCTGAAGGCCCGTGGTTAAGGCACATATGAGAGAGCAGTCAATGAACAAACAACTAAGGTGTCGCCACGAAAAACTGATGATTGATGCTTCTCATCTCTCTCTCTTCCTGTCTGTTTCTATCTATCCCTCTCTCTGACTCCCTCTCTGTCTCTGTAAAAAAAAAACCACACACACAAACCCCCCCCAAAAAAAAACCAAAAAAAAAAAAACTTCTACTCTATGCTGTAATTCTTTCTACATACAAGCATGTTCTGAGAGATGCAATTGTTCACAGAGTTAAGAAGTTGAAAGGCGTGGGTTGAAGTGTTTCTTATAGAGAGTCCCCCCAAAAGGGCACAGGGAAAAGTTGGTTTTCACACGGAGTTATTCATATGCTGGTATTTCTGATGCTTCTTAATTCTCTTCTCTGAAAAAAATGTCACTTAATATGCATGTAAACAATATAATTATAAAATACACTATAATTGTAAAATCTCATCCTCTTGCTTACATTTTCAGTGCTGTGTTGTACCTATTTGGAGACTAAGAGAAATCAACCTGTAAACCCAGGGACAAAGGGAGCAGATGTCTCTAGGAAAATAGCATCTGAGTGATTGAATAAAGCTGGCTGCTTCTGGGATCACTCCAGATGCAGGGCACAACAAGAATCTGTTATGCTTGAGTGGATGTCGGACTTCGTAGAATGTCGAAGATGTTCTGCTTTTCATACTCAGATTTTAAATAAAAGGAAATAAACTATAATGGCCTTTTTGATGTTTGAGGTCAATTGTGGGAAGTCACCCATGACTAGATGTGTTGCTTTTTGTGGGAACCATAGCATAGAAGTGCTCCCTGGCTTAGCACTCTGGTGTTGCTCACATATCACCTATCTGCTGATTTAAGAGTGTTCACAAGTGTCACGAATCATGATTTAGAATGGTAGATAGTATACTGACTTTTCCTCTTTTTATTCAATTTAGTCTTATCTGCTAATGAGAAAAATATTCTGAAAATAAACCAAGAACCAGAATGAGTGAACTTATTTTTCTCTAGATGTCCAGACATTTGAAATGTCTTCATTGGGTGTGCTTGCAGTTATAACCTACCACAGATTCATGAACTGTCAGGGCTGGGCATGACTTCAGAATTCAATAGTTAACTCCCTAACTTCATAAGAAAACTGAGGACTAGAGAGTACAGTAATTACCCAAAGCCACACAGATGGCCAACTGGTCACAGAACTCCAGTCTTCTATTTACCCTCCTACTCGATTTGGCTAGGAGTTTATTATTTGGGTAAACTTATACATCATGGTGGATAACTTTTTGCTGAATCCATTAGCACATCCTATTGACTTCACTTGCAACATGAATCCTGTATCTATTCATGCCTCTCCGTCCACATAGCTGCCCATCGAAATCTTATGATATGGACATTGACATAATTTCCTAAACCGATCTCCCTGCTTCTATAACCTTTTTCTGTTCATTCCATAGCAATAGAAGAGGCAAAATGATCTTTTAAAAATATTAACTGGATCATATTCTCCTATACTTACAATCCTAGGATGGCTTTCATCACTCTTAGAATTAATCCCAAATTTCTTTTCATGACCTAAGGATGGATCTACATGATCTGTCTGTCTCGTGCCTTTCTCCAGAACCTCATCCCCCCCCCCCCCCCAGCCTCGGTGCACTATGCGCAGTCACTTTGACCTCATTTCCCACCACATTGAAGGCACGTTCCCATCTCAGGGCCGTGATTTTGGTTGATCTCTTTGTCTGAAAATCGCAGGTGTACACATCTTCCAACTTTTGTGGCTCTTCTGCTGAGAAGCTGGCCCGTCTTGCCCTCTCACCCAATTCCTTCCATTATGCTTTTTTTCTCATGGCACTAATCCCAATTTAATTTTATCTTTATCTGTTAATTATCTTTCCCCAATGAGACTGCAAACTCCTTGAAGGCAGAGGTTGGATGTCCTGTTCACAGCAGAATCCCAGTAGCCAGCAGGGGATCTGGAGATGGTAATCAACCAACGCATATTTGTTGAATAAATAAATAAACTTAACACCCTGTTCAGTAATATTGGACTACTTGTAGAGTTTTGGACAAACATAAAGCATGCTTTCAAATATTTCCACCTGCCTCATGTAACCTTTGCTCATTTAGCAATCTGAGATAACTTTTAATTGGCATCCTTTGCAGTTGTTACTCTGATTCATGCCTGTTAATACTCAAAAGGGGGAGGTATGTCTACTGTACATCACAGAAACTCTCCTCAGATTAAGTCAAATGACCTGCTCATGCTCAGTGTCCTGACTACAACCCCTTCTACTGTGCGAAGTAGGGAGTCACAGAAACAGAATCTATGATATATATTGGAACCTATTATGTATCTTTCTAGAAAAGAACTTGGTTTTAGGAATTGACTCATGTGATGTTGGGACTGGCAAGTTAGAAATCTGTAGGGCAGGTCTGCGAGTTGGAAACTCAGGCAGGAGTTGGCGCTGTTGTCTCAGGGCAGATTTTTTTTTCTGGGAAATGTTAGATTTTGCTCATACGACCTTCCAACTGATTAGATGAGGCCCACCCACACTCTCAATGGTACTGTCTTTAACTTAAGGTCAGTTGATTATAGATGGTTACCATGTCTGTAAAATACCTTCTCAGGAACACCTTGATTAGCGTCTGATTAAAAAACTGGGTGTGCTAGCCCAGACAATTTGACACGGAAAACTATAAATCTATCGGGTTCAAAGTGAGGAATGCTTCTCCCGGGACCCATTGTTATAATTGGTACTGCTATTGTTGGGTCACACTGGAGAGGGAAGTTAATAGTTTGTTTTGTAGCAGAATGCTAACTTAAATTTTCATAAAGAATTGAATTTCACACTTTTGATTCTGAGTTTTTGTGTAAAACCATTTTAGTCTCACTGTAAGGCTTTAAAAGGAATGTTGTTGATTTGCTTGCATTTTTATGTATTGGTGACATTTCAAGTATAGAGTACATCTGGATTTATGTCTCTACAATAAAAATAAAACCTGATCAAAATACATAAAATTGAATTGAATGTTTTCTTATGTGTGCTCTAAATTACTTGTACTATCATAGCAAATTATAATATTTAGTCATTTAGGGATAGAAAAAATGACAAAGACTGTATTTATGACATTGGAAATTTTAATTGGTTTTTAATATTAAATTTTACTTCTGTGATTTATATAGATAATTATTGCAGATAAAATGGCATAATTTGTTGTATTTTTTTGTTTGGTTTTTTTTTTTTTTTGCATTTTTCTGAAGCTAGAAACAGGGAGAGACAGTCAGACAGACTTCCGCATGCGCCTGACCGGGATCCACCCGGCACGCCCACCAGGGGCGACGCTCTGTCCACCAGGCGGCGATGCTCTGCCCATCCTGGGCGGCGCCATGTTGTGACCCTCCTGGGTGTCGCCATGTTGTGACCAGAGCCACTCTAGCGCCTGGGGCAGAGGCCACAGAGCCATCCCCAGCGCCCGGGCCATCTTTGCTCCAATGGAGCCCTGGCTGCGGGAGGGGAAGAGAGAGACAGAGAGGAAGGCGCGGCGGAGGGGTGGAGAAGCAAATGGGCGCTTCTCCTATGTGCCCTGGCCGGGAATCGAACCCGGGTCCTCCGCACACTAGGCCGACGCTCTACCGCTGAGCCAACCGGCCAGGGCCAATTTGTTGTATTTTGTTGAAGATAAACCTATTACATCTTTTTTATAAGCAAAAAACTTCCATATTATTTTTTAAAGAAGTGAATGCCAATTTTATTCCCAGTGTATGATATACAGTATGGTTCCACTAGCATTTCTGCACAGTGTTGCTAAAGAACCTGGCTGAAAACACTGAAATGAAGTACACACAATCACTTCACATGCTAATGCCTGTCAGTCATTACCAACATTGCCTTCTGCAAAGACATAGAACCAGGGTTAATTTTAAAATATATTTAAGGATAAATAATAACATTAAGAAGTTTAGCCTGACCAGGTGGTGGCGCAGTGGATAGAGCGTCGGACTGGGATGGGGATGCGGAAGACCCAGGTTCGAGACCCCGAGGTCGCCAGCTTGAGCGCGGGCTCATCTGGTTTGAGCAAAAGCTTACCAGCTTGAGCCCAAGGTCACTGGCTCGATCAAGGGGTTACTCGATCTGCTGAAGGCCCGCGGTCAAGGCACATATGAGAAAGCAATCAATGAACAACTAAGGTGTTGCAACACGCAATGAAAAACTAATGATTGATGCTTCTCATCTCTCCGTTCCTGTCTGTCTATCCCTCTCTCTGACTCTCTTCCTCTGTCTCTGTAAAAACAAAACAAAACAAAAAAACTTTAACTGGAGTAAATCACATATGATCATTATTAACTTAAAGTAATTGATATTCTGTAACTTGCCAAATCTTGCTTATAGTAGTTAAAACGGAGAGGTTTATGAATAATGACTTAGAGGTAGGCCATATATGCTATCAACTGGGAAATTGTGAATTGTTAAGTGTCTTAAATTTGCTTGTTGCTTAATTATAAATATAATTTCTACAACAGATGGTAATGATTTATATGCAGGTTGAATAATTAGGTTAGAAATGAAAACTGCTACTAAGCTAAATAAATTATTGTCTTCTAGTGTCCATTTATAAGCTAGTATTCTTACCTCTGGCATCATTACAAATTAATTATGCAGCAAATATACATTTCCATCAATATGGAGTTCATTCCATAATAATGTCAAATAAAAAATTTGTAGAACAATTACTTCTGCCTCAGAGAATATAGATTACCTATCTTCTAGTAAGATACCATCACATTTTTTAGATATCTGCATTTCTTGCAATGATTTAAACAATTACTCAACCTAAATCCTCTCATCTTTGCTAATTCATGGGGAAAAGGAACCTCTTTAATCAAAATGCACGTTGACCCTCAATAATATTGTAAAACATAGTAATCTGTCGTTTTGATTGTCAGAGGCACATTAATAAAAGTTTGCTTGAATTCAGTACAGTAACTTAAGTGGTAAATGAAGGCTATAACCACATGATCTTGTTTTCTGATGAGTCCAACCCGTTAATGTGTAAGTAAACATGTTCATAATTAGTTTGTTTTCTGAACTTAATATACACTGAGTTTATTATTATAAACGATTTAGTAACTTTTAGAGATGAGTACAAACAAGTGTGTTGGCAATGGTTCTATAAAATTTTTCTACATAATATATGGCATACCACCTTGGGTTATATATTCAAAGAAATTAATCACAATCAGAAAGGAAATACTTTGTCAAATTCACTAATTCACTTGCTTTCACCATCTTAATTGCCTTAATTGCCAACTTCATCCTGAGTGGACAATTTGCCTTGGCCTCCCTCAGGAAATGGCAGGCCAGGGGCCCTGGATCAACTATTAGCTGCCTCTTAATTTTCTTCCAACCTGGCAAAGATTGGCAAATGGTAATAATTGCATGACCTGGCAAAGATATTTGCATTAATCTGTACTCTGGGTTGCACTCAGCCTCACTGTGCTGCTTAGGCATGTTGAAGGTTTAACTACTCAATGTAACCCTTCCATGAATAATAAATTATTATTTCAATGATGGTGATGGTTTTTGTTTTTAAACAACAATTTTGTTGTTATTTTGTTTTTATCCATCCCTAGATAGCAAGTATAATTAAGAAGGAACCTATGGCTAAAACCTTGTTCATTATTGTTTTATATTCTCAAGCTATCATAGGGCTTGATTCAGAATAAGAGCT
This sequence comes from Saccopteryx bilineata, assembly GCF_036850765.1. NCBI lineage: Eukaryota > Metazoa > Chordata > Mammalia > Chiroptera > Emballonuridae > Saccopteryx > Saccopteryx bilineata. Next base: position 24,339,875 of record NC_089495.1, read on the forward strand.
CAATAAATACAGAGGAAAGAAGAAGAAAGGGGAGAGGGGAAGAAGGAGAAAGAGATAGAAACATTTCTAAATATTTATACTCTTAAGCCAAGAAAATAGCTGTGGTTTTAAATGATAAAGGATAAGCTTCTCACCCTGGCTGGTGGCTCAGTGGATAGAGCATCAGCCTGGCATGTGAATGTTCTAGCTTTGATTCTGGGTCAGGGCACACAGGGGAAGGAACCAGCTACTTCTCTTCTCCTATTATCCCTCTTCCTCTCCCACAACCAGTGGCTCAATTGGTTCGAATGTTAGCCCTGGGTGCTGAGGATAACTTGGTTGGTCCAAGAACTTTGGCCTCAGGCACTAAAAATATCTCAGTACTTGAGCATCGGCCCCAGATGAGGTTGCTGGGTGGACCCCTGTCAGGGAGCATGTGGGTGTCTGCCTCACTATTTCCCATTTCTTATGTAAAACAAACAAACAATAAACAAATGCTTTTCTTTTCAGAGAGTTTGTAAACCAGTCATCTCATTTCTTTTATGTAAAGCAGGGATTGGGAACCTTTTTGTCTGAGAGAGCCATGAATACCACATATTTTAAAATGTAATTCCATGAGAGCCATACAATGACCTGTGTACGTTAAGCATTATCCAATAAAAATTTGGTGTTGTCCCGGAGGACAACTGTGATTGGCTCCAGCCACCCGCAACCATGAACATGAGCGGTAGGAAATGAATGGATTGTAATACATAAGAATGTTTTATATTTTTAACATTATTTTTTTTATTAAAGATCTGTCTGCTAGCCAGATGCAGCCATCAAAAGAGCCACATCTGGCCTGGCGTGCGGGGGACCCGGGTTTGATTCCTGGCCAGGGCACATAGGAGAAGCACCCATTTGCTTCTCCACCCCCACCCCCCCTCCTTCCTTTCTGTCTCTCCCCTCCTGTAGCCAAGGCTCCATTGGAGCAAAGATGGCCCAGGCGCTGGGGATGGCTCCTTGGCCTCTGCCCCAGGCGCTAGAGTGGCTCTGGTCGCGGCAGAGCGATGCCCCGGAGGGGCAGAGCATCACCCCCTGGTGGGCAGAGCATTGCCCCTGGTGGGCATACCGGGTGGATCCGGGTCGGGCACATGCGGGAGTCTGTCTGACTGTCTCTCCCCGTTTCCAGCTTCAGAAAAATACGAAAAAAAAAAAAAAAAAAAAGAGCCACATCTGGCTCACGAACCATAGGTTCCCAACCCCTGATGTAAAGGGAAGAAAGAATTCTTAGTACATGAGACCTGAATGAATGTCTAAGATCATTTGAATGGCTCATTTTATACACAATACAACAGAGGCCAAGATTGGCTTTCATATTACTGGGTTATGGCAGAGGAAATATCTATTCCCATGTTCCCTGATTCTCATTCTTGCATTCAAGTGTTTTTTCTTTTATAGTATTATAAAAGAGTAATGCAAGTTTATTATAGAGTATTTAAAAACATAAGAAAAAACAGAAAAAGAAAAACACTAATAGCCTCACCACCTAAAGCAGTGGTCCCCAACCCCCAGGCCACGGACAGGTACCGGTCCGTGGGCCATTTGGTACCAGTCACAGAGAAAGAATAAATAACTTACATTATTTCCATTTTATTTACATTTAAGTCTGAACGATGTTTTATTTTTAAAAAATGACCAGATTCCCTCTGTTACATCCGTCTAAGACTCACCCTTGATGCTTGTCTTGTAAGTTCAACAATTATATTTTAAAATACTACAGTTTTTACGCAGGTCGCATAATTTTATTTTGTGCATTTATCCGTCCCACCCTAAAGGCCAGTCCGTGAAAATATTTTCTGACATTAAACTGGTCTGTGGCCGAAAAAAGGTTGGGGACCACTGACCTAGAGGTTGATATGATTTATATTAACATTCTGTTTTATATTCTAACTGTTGGGCAGATAAAATGTATTGTGCTCACTTTTTTAAAGATTACGCTGCCCACAAGGAGGCGTCGCCCAGGTGATATTAATGTGTGTTGAGAATCCTTGTAACCTGGGGCTTGGTTTTGGGATTAAGCCTTTCCCACCCTTTTTGATGTGGGGTGGTACAATCCAATCATGCCTCGGAGAAGTGACTTTGTATTAGAGACTTCCCTATTCTGTATATTGGATTAAGGGTTTGGATAGCTACACTATAAAATGGGGACAAAACGGGAGCTTGTCCTCTTGGTTCCTGAGATTATCATTAGAGGAGAGAACAGAGCAGAGAGCAGAAGGGGGCCACATGGAGTAGGCCAGGAGAAGCAGCCAAGATGGTGGAGTGCTGAGTGAGATGCCAGTTTGTGCAGAGTTTGTATCTGGGATAAGGAAGGAGATGGGGAACTGAGGAGAATAAGGCTGGTGAGCTAGAAACCTTTGATTCTAGGAAACTCGGATAAGTCAGTAGCGTTGTGAGCACTGAATGTGAGTGGGTTTTGGAGCCCAGTGTGTATTTTTACTTGCCCGCCGGGTGCAAGCTAGAATTAAAGACTATGGCCCATCAGTTTTTGGCTCCATTGTTTCTTTACCGACTGTCCGAATCCAATGCGAACCTGCATGGGCCAGGCTGCTCTGATGGTGGCCCTGGCCTTGACTGCTGGCTTTACACTAACCATTTAAAAATTGATATTATTGTTTTTGTTGTTGATGCAATAACAACCTTGAAAATGCTAAAATAAAGGGTGTTTGGCAGATGAAATATATGATGCTCACTTTGTTAAAGATGGCACTGCCACATGGAAGCCTGTCACCCAGGTAATGGTATTAGATGCCCTTCTTGCTTGGGATGGGCGTGATTATATTGTGTGTTGGGGGCAGGCAGGATCCTTGTAGCCTAGGGGTTGGTTTTGGGACTAAGCCTTTCCCACTCTTTTTGATGTGGGATGGTGCACTCTCATGAGGAATCCTATTATGCCTCAGATAAGTGACTTAGTATCAGAGACTTCCTTGTTTGTATATTGGATTCAAGGTTTTGGATTCTACACTACGAAGTGGGGCAAACTGGGAGCTTGCTCTCTCAGTTCCTGAGATTATTATTAGAGGAGAGAGCAGAGAAAGGCCACGTGGAGGAGGCCAGGAGAAGCAGCCAAGATGGTGGAGTGCTGAGTGAGAAGCCAGTTTGTGCAGAGTTTGTGCAGAGAGAAGGACATGGGGAACAGAGGTGAATAAGGCTGGTGAGCTAGAAACCTTTGTTTCTAGGAAACTCAGATAAGTCAGTAGCTTTGTGAGTGCTGAATGAGTGGGTTTTGGAGCCCAGTGTGTGTTTTTACTTGCCCACTGGGTGCAAGCTAGGATTAAAGCCAATGGCCCACCAATTCTTGGCTCTGTTATTTCATTACCGACTGTCTGAATCAAATGTGAACTTCCACGGGCCAGGCAGCTGTGATGGTGGCTATGGCTACTGGCTTTACACAGAGAAAAGTCAAGTATTTGAGAAGTATATAGGGAAAAATTAAAGAAGACTTCCATTAATTATGTCCTTCCTTAATTATATTTCTCTCTGCTTACAATTTGGGTATATATTGTTTATGTAAAATGTTTAAACCTGAAAATAATTTTTATAAAAATTTATTGAAATGTGAACTAAATTGATGATAATGTTGGGAAGAAAGATCTCTAACACTGAAGAAAGACAGTCTGCAGTTTCTATTATGCATTTTGAATTAAGGAGGGAAGGTAAGGAAGACTACATGAAGGTGAGAAAAAGCAAGGCTGGGATTGGATTGCAGAATAGTTAACAAGACCATGTGTTCTCTTGAGGGTGGTTAAGCTTCAGAGGGGCCTGAAGATGATGATTACTCTGGCATTTCAAAGATATGTTACCTGGAGGCACAAGAAAATGAGCAGGGTTTGCTCAGGGCAATGATAAACCTTTTGATAATGAAAGTATATACCTAGGGTATAACTATTCAGTATTACCTGCCCAGTTAGGAACTTATGACCAGATCACCTTGTGAGGTTACTTTCAGTTGAATTTACTCACAATAATCTTTTCAGGAATGTTGAGCAGATAAAAGATATTATGCTCACTTTGTTAAAGATGGCGCTGCCCACATGGAAGCCCATCGCTCAGGTGATATTAATGTGTGTTGGGGGGGGGCTGTAGGTAGGCAGGATCCTTGTAGCTTGGGGCTTGGGTTTAGGACTAAGCCTTTCCCACCCTTTTTGATGTGGGGTGGTACAATCCCATCATGCCTCAGATAAGTGACTTTGTATTAAAGACTTCCCTCTTTTGTATATTGGATTAAAGGTTTTGATTTCTGCACTATAAAGTGGGGCAGACCGGGAGCTTGCTCTCTCAGGTCCTGAGATTAGCATTAGAGAGGAGAGCAGGGAAAGGCCACGTGGAGGAGGCCAGGAGAAACAGCCAAGATGGTGGAGTGCTGAGTGAGAAGCCAGTTTGTGCAGAGTTTGTGAAGGGAGAAGGAAGGAGATGGGGAACAGAGGTGAATAAGGCTGCTGAGCTAGAAACCTTTGATTCTAGGAAACTCGGATAAGTCAGTGGCTTTGTGAGCACTGAATGAGTGGGTTTGGAGCCCAGTGTTGTTTTTACTTGCCCGCTGGGTGCAAGCTAGGATTAAAGATGATGGCCCACCAGTTCTTGGCTCCATTGTTTCGTTACCATCTATCCGAATCCAATGTGAACCTGCATGGGCCAGGCTGGTGTGATGATGACCGTGGATACTGGCTTCACAAGGAACAATAGCTTTCTGCACCTCTTTCTATTGCATACATGTGTACATATGTGTTTAAGGTTCAGATGATGGGACAGAAAGACAGGAGCAGAATACAAAGAATGGAAAGAAGGTTTATTTACTGGCAAGGAGACAAAAGTATCTTCCACAGAGAACTACAGAAAACAGGAGATAATACCAACTTTCAGGCTCACCAATGACCTCAGGATGGTGCACATCTACCAATCCTAACATATGATCAAGGCAGTGAGAAGTAACCTAGTTTAGTCACAGGCAGATGGCTTCTGCTCATAAACCCTCCCAAAGGTTACTTGACTACTGGTTATCAGCCATCTCACTTCCCAGGTGCAGATCTTTCAACCTGACTGTCCTGGAGTGTTTACACTCTTCATTCTTACCTTCTGGGAGCATCTACAAACCATTTCTAGCACATTGCTGACAGTTTACAGTCAAGGTGAAGTGAAGATCAATTAGATCTCCACTTGTATTTCCAGTAGCATTCTCAGGTTGAATACATCTAAGATTCTCATGTGGGAGTGAGAGAAAAGAGGGAAGTCAAGGATGAATACAAGTTTTCAGGCCTAAATTGGTGACTGAAAGAATTTTCTAATCACTGAATTCAGGAAAATCTAGCCTGATTTTGATTTTCTTCCAAACCGGCACTTGGCTAGATTTTAGTTACCTTTAAAACTCTGAGAAATAGATGTAAATATATTTAATGTCGACGTCTAGACTTAATTAATTAAAAGATAATCAGTACTAATACCTTCCCTCAAACAAGACCTCACCCTGAATATACTTTCCCTTACTATATCATCTACTTTTAAGTGATCTGACATTAGATCCATATTTTCATTATTTTATTTTTAAGTTTTGCAGCTGCTTTTTTTTAAGGCATGAACATAAGTTTTCTGTTTTGTTTGTTTCCTGCTGTTTCGTGTCACCCATGTCGTTCTCTTACATTATTTTTTGTTTTATTGATTCAGTAATTTTTTTCAGGACATGTCTATAGGTATTAAATATAAGCATTTTTATTTTTTATGTTAGCCTCCCTTGTAGTTAAATGAGCCCTATACTGAATTTTGGCCAGCAGAGTGACAGAAAAATTACATATAACATTTTCAGGCCTTGCTCCTACCATACTCCCTGGAGAGGTGGTAGAGAAAAGACAGTACGCCTTCTCCACATTCTCATCGCTTGATATCTGGCAGGATGTGAAGAATACAGGGGAAGACCGTGAGTCAGAGATGTTGGCAGAGCTGCTAGAAGCAGGGTACTGGATCCCCAAATGACTGTGAACAAAATCTCCCTTTTCATGTCACCTCCCGCCAACCTCCAACAGGCGGTGATGTGTGTGAAAAGTAAACTTTACTAAGTCATTAATAGTTTTAAGTTATGTGATTCCACAATAAGCCTATTCCAATTAATAGGTTTGCTTGCTTCACTTTCTTGCTCTTATTATTCCTCATGTCTTTGTTGATACTCATTTTTCTGTCTATATTTGTCTCAATTGCAATTTGTTTTTTTATTCTCTGAAGTCTTCTGTTGGGCAGATAAAATATATTATGCTCACATTGTTAAAGATGGCGCTGCCCACATGGAAGCCCATCTCCCAGGTGATGATATTAGTTGCCCTTATGCTTGGAATGGGCGTAATTATATTAATGTGTGTTGGGGGCGGGCTGTGAGCAGGCAGGATCCTTGTAGCCTGGGGCTTGGTTTTAGGACTAAGCCTTTCCCACCCTTTTTGATGTGGGGTGGTGCAATCCCATCATGCCTCAGATAAGTGATTTTGTATTAGAGACTTCCCTCTTTTGTATATTGGATTAAAAGTTTTGATTTCTGCACTATAAAGTGGGGCAGACCGGGAGCTTGCTCTCTCGGTTCCTGAAATTAGCATTAGAGGAGAGGGCAGAGAGGAGAGCAGAGAAAGGGCACATGGAGGAGGCCAGGAGAAGCAGCCAAGATGGCGGCGTATTGAAGGAGAAGTCAGTTAGTGCAGAGTTTGTGCAGAGCGGAGATGAGGAACAGAGGTGAATGAGACTGGTGAGGTTAGAAACCTTTGATTCTAGGAAACTCGGAGAAGTCAATGGCTTTGTGAGCACTGAATAAGTGGGTTTTGGAGCCCAGGGTGTGTTTTTAATTGCCTGCCAGGTGCAAGCTAGGATTAAAGCTAATCATCCATCAGTTCTTGGCTCCATTGTTTCATTACCGTCTGTTCGAATCCAATGCGAACCTGCACGGGCCAGGCGGCTGTGATGGTGGCCGTGGCTACTGGCTTTACATCTTCTATTTATGCATCTTGCCCTTGTGGTTGAAGGGGTCTGCTGGGTTTGGGGGCTCCTCATTGCTCTACTTTTCTGACCTCAGTGCTCTTTTCTAGAATTTACTGGAGTCAGAATTCTACCCACCACCTCTGCCTTTAAAGACCTTTAGCCTCATGAGTCCAGCAGCATGCTCAGGACCTTCCACTGGGGTGTCTAATAGGACTCTCAATTTTGACAGACCCCAAGCTAAACTCCCACTGCAGGGCAAGTCTGGTTCTTTCCTAGTGCCCCGCGACAAGAGATGATGATGCCATTAACCTTATTGCTCATGCCAACCTCAGATTCATACTCTTCTCCTCCCTTTCTGCTAAGTTCTACGTCCAGTGCGGGAACAAGTCATGCCCGCATCACCTTGACCTCCAGACAAGTGCCATAGCTGACCCCCTCTCACCACTCCCAGTTCCATCCCTAATCTAGGTCACCATCATTTTTCACCCATCCTAGTGCAATGGCCTCCAGTATGGCCTTCTTCCATTGTTTCCTCCCTGTATTTATTATCTACTCCGCAGCCTCAGAAGGTCTTTTAAAACATAAATCTTGTTACTCCCTGCAAAAGTTAAAACTAAAAACTTTCTAATGGCTTTCTAGTAAACTGACAAAAAATCTGAAGTCCCTGGCATGAGCAGGATGGCCCTCTGTTGTTAAGCTCCTGCTTACTTCTCTGCCTTAATTTTCTGTCGTTCTAGCATCTTGATCATTTCTCACTCATTTCCAGTCCTACGGGCTTTGTTGCTGTTTTTGGAAGTAATTGTCCATCTCAAGACCTTTCCCTTTGTTTCCTCAGCTTTAGACTCTTTCCCTAGATAGCACTTTAACTGAGTCTCACACCAAATGTTCCTCCACAGAAAAGAATTTCTTCTTATGTACTTATCATTCACTGTCATTCTTCATTTCCTTTCCCTTTCTTTGTCTTCTTTTCTTCATAACACAGAACATTGCCTGTGTGATCAATGCAGCTTTATTTCCTCATTTTTGTCCTTCTTCTCTAGAATGGAGACTTGATCAGCGTAGGACCATGGCTACTTCTTTACCAGGGTGTCCTGCTAGGGTCCTGAGTTACGTCTGTGACTTCATGGGTTCAAAGGGACTTTGTTACATGAGGCAGATATTGGAAAAGATTGCACGAAGGTTTTGCTTTCCTGTGAATGTTGCCATCGGGTCCTTTTCTGTCTTTTTCCTCTGTTGTCTTTCTGGAGATTCTGAGTATCTCACACCCTATGATGCCTCTCTATAGTCTGGCTAGGAGCCTTCCTGAGGCAGATGGTTAACTTTATTTAGAAAGTGGGTTTCAGGACTTTATTCTAATGATAAACACTGTGGCTGCTAGTCACAGAATAAACAAAGACATTGGAGAAGACAGCCAACTACCCCAGCTGTTCACACTGGTCCTTTCATAATTAGCCTGGTTACTGTTCTTTGATTCTGTATGTTGGTTGAATCTGAGTGTGGGGTGTCTCTTGTAGAGCTATGTCAGAGTTTCTTTAGAGATAACTGACCATACTTATAGTAGATTTCTCCTACATAATTTTGGGCTTTCATATTTCTTCTATTTCTATTTCTCCATTAATTAATCCCATCTACTTGAAGAATTCCCCCCCCCCAATTTCTTATCTACTGATAGATAAATTTCCCCCAATGATGATATGAACTTATTATAAAATATTTTTTTCTCCCCCCAAAATTTCAGTGACGTTTGGAATAGTAGTGGGGATAGATGTGTATCCTTAGTCTACACTTAAGTTCTACTTCTTCTGGTTCTATTGCCTGTTTGTTTTATCTTCTCTTTTTCTTGTATGAGTTTACTAAATGTAGCTAGTGATCCATCTCTTAATCACTAGTTTTACTTTATATTTTTTGTTCTAGCTCCTTATGGTTTATATAGGATATAAAAACTGTGGACTGTGCCTGCTCCTAATCACAATATTATAAAAATCATCAGAATGGGTTTGAGAAGTATGTCGAGAAGACTTTCGTAATTTAACAGAAGAAATGCATGCATGTTCTTAGTATTGAGATGACATACACATTGTACTGTTATATAGCCCCACTGATGTCCTTTTATTTATTTGGGGTTTTTTTTTTGTTGTTGTTGTTGTTTATTAATGTGGATATTGAATTAATTACCTTAAACTGTGAGATATTTGCAGGATCTCCTAGCTGTCTTCTCCTGCAACTTTTTCTTTAAGCTCTGGTCATTTCTGCTACTCTGTAATCTAAAATTGCTTCATGACTTCCTTGATAAAAATAGAATATGTGGGAGCTTAGAGTATCACATACACCTCATATATAACAGCTGTGAAATTTCAGGCTCCATAATGGATTATAGGATATTTTTGAACCTTGATAGAATGTAAGATTAGTTGCTTAAATATGGAATACTCAATATTGCACATGTTTGAAAAACTTGATCTTGGAATAAATTAGAAAAGCAACAATGAATACACTTGAAGGAGTTGGTGTATACAGAGGTCACCTGCAGGATTTTAAACACAAATTGCTGGCCCCACCCCTAGAGTTGCTGATTTACTACATCTGGGTGGATCGTGAGAGATTGTACTTTTGATAAGTTCTCAGGAGATACCAATGGCGCTGGTCCAGGGATGACACTGGGGGAAAGCTTGGTGGTCTCTTCTCTTTTTTTTTTTTTTTTTTTTTAATTATTTCTTAAGTGAGAGGCAGGGAGGCAGAAAGACTCCTGCATGCACCCCAACTGGGATCTACCTGGCAAACCCCCTATGGGGCGATGCTCTGCTATAGGGGGCCATTGCTCGGTCGCTTGGCAACCAAGCTAATTTAGTGCCTGAGGTAAGGCCAAGGAGCCATCCTCAGAGCCCGGGGCCAACTTGTTCCAACAGAGCCATGGCTGTGGAGGAGATTGAGAGAGAGAGAAGGGAGAGGGGAAGGGGTGGAGAAGCAGATGGTTGCTTTTCCTGTGTGTCCTGACTGGGAATCGAACCCAGGACATCCACATGCTGGGCTGACACTTGACCACTGAGCAAACTGGCCAGGGAAATCACTTCTTGCTCTAAAGCCTGATCACCTAATGTGTGGAATTTCCAGACTATTTTGTTTTATTTCATTTTATTTTCCCTCCCCCTTCCCTCTTTCTCTCATCATTCCTGGTGTTTTACCTCTTGAGCACAGCACTTTTTAAAAAAATAGTTTTATTTTTTAAATTAGACTTTATACTCAGCACTATTCTGCATTAGCAAAGTGGCTGGAAAATCACGTTCCCCATAGAGTGGTCCCTCTGCTGTCTCAAGTTCCCACCTGGCCCCTACATATTTATCACAATATTAATGACTGTATTCCTTATGCTGTAATCTACATCTCTGTGGCTGTTCTGTGACTACCAATTTGTACTGCTTCATCCCTTCACCTTTTTCACCCAGCCCCCAAGCCCCTTCTCTCTGACAACTATCAGTCTGTTGTCTGTATCTGTGAGTCTCTTCTATGTTTTTTGTTTATTTTGTTTGTTAGATTCCACATATAAGTGAGATTACACGGTATTTGTCTTTATCTGACTGACTTATATCACTGAGCATAATACCTTCTAGGTCCATCCATGTTGTCAAAAAAGGTAAGATTTTATTCTTTTATACAGCCAAGTAGTATTCCATTGTATAAGTGTACCACAGCTTTTCTATCCACTCCTCTATTGATGGCACTTGGGTAGCTTCCAAATCTTGGCTATTGTCAGCAAACAAGTGTTGGTGGCAATGTATAGAAAAGAGAACCCTCATGCACTGTTGGTGGGAATGCAGACTGGAGCAGCCACTATGGAAAACAGTGTAGAGGTTCCTCAAAAAAATTAAAAATGTAACTGCCTTATATTCTTTTTTTTATATAAATAAATTTTTATTTTAATGGGGTGACATCAATAAATCAGGGTACATATATTCAAAGAAAACATTTCCAGGTTATCTTGTCATTTAGTTCTGTTGCATACCCATCACCCAAAGAGAATTTGTCCTCCGTCACCCTCTATCCAGTTTTCTTTGTACCCCTCCCCCTCCCCCTCCTACTCTCCCTCCTTTCCTCCCCCCACCCCCCGTAACCACCCCACTCCTGTCCATGTCTCTTAGTCTTGTTTTTATGTCCCACCAATGTATGGAATCCTGCAGTTCTTGTTTTTTTCTGATTCACTTATTTCACTCTGTATAATGTTATCGAGATTCCACCATTCTTCTGTAAGTGATCCGATGTCATCATTTCTTCTAGCTGAATAGTGTCCCATCTTCTTTATCCAGTCTTCTATTTTTTTTTTTTTTTGCAGTGATTAAAAGCCTTTAGGCAAACTCTTGGCCAATACAGCAAGAATCCATAAAAGAGTAGTGTCCTTAACATGTTCACCAAGTCCAAGTTGGCCCCATCACCATGCCAAATCCCTGAAAAATGCAACCCAGCCACAGTTCAGTCTGTTAGGAGCTGTCACAGGGAGCAGGAGTCCAGGAAAAGTCCACATCCAGGAAAAATCCGCATGGCACTGGAATTGTTGTCACCATTCTATACTTTGCAGCTCATGTCCAAGTCCCAATAACCGCTGCTTCTAGCTGGTAATGATTCAGGTGGACTGGAAAAGCCATTTGCAGCATGCGTGGAGATGGAGCTTCTGTTCTCCTCTGCCTGGAGAGATGAGACTAGGTTGCTTTTCCCTGGAGCTCTGAGACTGTGGCATGGTCAAGAGAACCTTGGGATACACTAAGCTGGGTGGCAAAGGTAGATTCATAATAGAAATTGGCAAAAGGGGGGAAAGAGAGCTCTAAATTAGGAGTAGGTCCCAGCTTGAAATATGAGTGGGGCATTGAGGTAGGAGGGATAAAGGAAACACTATATATTAAGCAAAGCAGCAGAAAATAGAACTATCAACACTCACAACAGAGATCTTTGAGGGAAGAATAAAAAACCTGACTATTCAGGCAAAACATAGTTAAGTGGCCCTTGTGCAAATGAAATCGGTTTACCTACTTCTTGGAAGAAATACCCTAGGCTCGTCCACAGAGTCTTAGATGGGGCTGACGGCCCTGGGCACCTTTAGCCTTCAGTGGCAAACCCCAGCATTCTGGGCAAGGTTAGGTCATAGGTAGCTGGAGCAGGGCTGGAAGAGATTGAACTCTCCCTTGGAGGAGCGAGGTGGAAGCCTACCTTCCAGTGTCCCTGTTTCCTCACAGCAGAGGCATGTAAGTCTGGCAGGCTTTAGCTCAATGACCTTCCTTTCCACTATTGAAGCAGGACCCAGATGGCATCCTATGAGACCCCTTTGGGGAGTTGGAGCCTTCAAGGGTGTATCTTAAAAGCTGGTAGTTCCCCTGATCTCTATTGGGCTTTTTCTGCCTCTAGGTATCTTAAAAGTCATGCTCAGAAGATCTTGCTGAGGGGTTTGAGGATCCCCATCCGCCTATATAAATCTTTTTCATATATCTGGAGCTATTTGGAAAAAGACAAAACAGTGTTATTAGCTGGATCTAATAAAGAAGGTAGTAGTTTGCAGGCAAAAAAAGATTTGGTATCTCCTGTTCATCAGCATTCAAAAGAAATGTAAATTTTTTTTTTTAAGTAAGAAGCATGATATGGTAGACCTGTAGGAGTTCCAGGATATGACTACCCCCTTTAAAATTTTTTTTTAAATTGACCTTAAAATGTTTGCTGAGTACACTTTAATAATACCTTAACTTTAAAGATTGTAAGCATGACAAAATACAGTAAATGCTTTTGCTCCATATGCAGGAGTATTTTCAGTTTAGCCAGTTTAGGAAATCCAATAATAGAACAATGCATACAATGAGCTATAACATGCTTAGCAGCCTCTCCTGTTCTGACAGAGGTTACTATAGATCCAGAATATGTATCCACTGTAATGTGGACATATGACTGTTTGCCAAATGAAGGTATATGAGTAACATCCATCTGCCAAAGGTGTCCTGGTAGGGGTCCTTGAGGGTTAACTCCAAATGAAGGGGCAGTATAGGACCCCTTGGACAGGATTTCCCAATCTGCCGTGCTGCTTCCCGAGAAAGTTGAAACTGTTTACACCGGGCTGCAGCGTTCTGGTGATGAATAGTATGAGACTGACTTGCTCGGTCTGTCATGGGTGCTCCATATAATTTTCTTTTGGGTAGCTTTATCAACAAGGGCATTCCTAGGCCCTGACTGGTTGGCTCAGTGGTAGAGCATTGGCCTGGTGTGCAGGATTCCCGGGTTCGATTCCCAGTCAGAGCACACAGAAGAAGCGCCCATCGCCTCTCCACCCCTCCCCCTCTCCTTCCTCTCTGTCTCTCTCTTCCCCTCCCAGCAGCCAAGGCTCCACCAGACCAAAGCCACCCCGGGCACTAAGGATGGCCCCATGGCCTCTGCCTCAGACGCTAAAATGGCTCTGGTTGTAACAGAGCAACACCCCAGATGGGCAGAGCATCCCCCCCCCCGCCCCGGTAGGCATGCCAGGCGGATCCTGGTCAGGCACATGCGGGAGTCTGTCTGACTGCCTCCCCATTTCCATCTTCAGAAAAATACAAAAAATAAATAAATAAAAGAAAAAAAAAAAGAAAAGAGAAAAAAAAAGAAGAGGAAAGAATAAAAAGGGCATTCCCTTGTGCTAAAGCTCCAGGGAGCATGGAGTGAGCTTGAGTATGTCCTATGAAACATGGAGCTCTATGTTGACATATAAGTCTTTGAAGAAGGAGGAACTGCTGAAATAGTTCATCAGCATTTGTCCCTAAGACAGCAGTCTTTATAGTGGAAACACCATAAGTAAATATTTGCTGTCTGTCTATAGATTAAGGGGGGAATATGGCAAATGCTGTATAGCCATGATCTTTGTGCCCCTCCCCTCCCCCTACCCCCTCCCTCTTCTCCCCCCACCCTGCAACCCCAACACTGTTGTCCATGTCTCTGAGTCTCATCTTTATGTCCCACCTATGTATGGGATCATATAGTTCTTAGTGTTTTCTTATTTACTTCTTTCGCTCAGTATAATGTTATCAAGGCCCATCCATGTCGTTGTAAAAGATCCTATGTCATCATTTCTTATGGCTGAGTAGTATTCCATAGCATATATATATACCAAAGCTTTTTTTTTTTTTTTAAATAATTTTATTTTTTTAATGGGGTGACATCAATAAATCAGGATACATATATTCAAAGATAACAAGTCCAGGGTATCTTGTCGTTCAATTATGATGCATACCCGTCACCCAAAGTCAGATTGTCCTCTGTCACCCTCTATCTTGTTTTCTTTGTGCCCCTCCCCCTCCCCCTTTCCCTCCCCCATTCCCCCCTCATCCCCGTAACCACCACACTCTTATCAATGTCTCTTAGTTTCACTTTTATGTCCCACCTACGTATGGAATAATGCAGTTCCTGGTTTTTTCTGATTTACTTATTTCACTTCGTATCATGTTATCAAGATCCCACCATTTTGCTGTAAATGTTCCGATGTCATCATTTCTTATGGCTGAGTAGTATTCCATAGTGTATATGTGCCACATCTTCTTTATCCAGTCATCTATTAACGGGCTTTTTGGTTGTTTCCATGTCCTGGCCACTGTGAACAATGCTGCAATAAACATGGGGCTGCATGTGTCTTTACGTATCAATGTTTCTGAGTTTTTGGGGTATATACCCAGTAGAGGGATTGCTGGGTCATAAGGTAGTTCTATTTTCAGTTTTTTGAGGAACCACCATACTTTCTTCCATAATGGTTGTACTACTTTACATTCCCACCAACAGTGTATGAGGGTTCCTTTTTCTCCACAGCCTCTCCAACATTTGCTATTACCTGTCTTGCTAATAATAGCTAATCGAACAGGTGTGAGGTGGTATCTCATTGCTGTTTTGATTTGCATTTCTCTAATAGCTAAAGAAGATGAGCATCTTTTCATATATCTGTTGGCCATTTGTATTTCTTCCTGGGAGAAGTGTCTGTTCATATCCTCTTCCCATTTTTTTATGGGATTGTTTGTTTGTTTGTTGTTGAGTTTTATGAGTTCTTTGTATATTTTGGATATTAGGCCCTTATCTGAGCTGTTGTTTGAAAATATCATTTCCCATTTAGTTGGCTTTCTGTTTATTTTGTTATCAGTTTCTCTTGCTGAGCAAAAACTTCTTAGTCTGATGTAGTCCCATTCATTAATTTTTGCCTTCACTTCTCTTGCCATTGGAGTCAAATTCATAAAATGCTCTTTAAAACCCAGGTCCATGAGTTGAGTACCTATGTCTTCTTCTATGTACTTAATTGTTTCAGGTCTTATGTTTAGATCTTTGATCCATTTTGAGTTAATTTTTGTACAGGGGGACAAACTGTAGTCCAGTTTCATTCTTTTGCATGTGGCTTTCCAGTTTTCCCAGCACCATTTATTGAAGAGGCTTTCTTTTCTCCATTGTGTGTTGTTGGCCCCTTTATCAAAAATTATTTGACCCTATATATGTGGTTTTATTTCTGGACTTTCTATTCTGTTCCATTGGTCTGAGTGTCTATTTTTCTGCCAATACCATGCTGTTTTGATTGTCGTGGCCCTATAATAGAGTTTGAAGTCAGGTATTGTAATGCCCCCAGCTTCATTCTTTTTCTTTAGGATTGCTTTGGCTATTCGGGGTTTTTTATAGTTCCATATAAATCTGATGATTTTTTGCTCTATTTCTTTAAAAAACGTCATTGGAAGTTTGATGGGAATTGCATTGAATTTGTATATTGCTTTGGGTAATATAGCCATCTTGATTATATTTATTCTTCCTAGCCAAGAACAAGGTATATTCTTCCATCTCATTATATCTTTTTCAATTTCCCTTAACAATGGTTTATAGTTTTCATTATATAAGTCCTTTACATTCTTTGTTATGTTTATTCCTAAGTATTTTATTTTTTTTGTTGCAATCATGAAGGGGATTATTCTTTTGAGTTCCTTCTCAGTTGTTTCATTGTTGGCATATAGAAAGGCTATTGACTTCTGAATGTTAATTTTGTATCCTGCGACCTTACTGTATTGGCTTATTGTTTCTAGTAGTCTTTTTGTGGATTCTTTGGGGTTTTCGATGTATAGGATCATATCATCTGCAAAAAATGATACCTTTACTTCTTCTTTTCCGATATGGATGCCTTTTATTTCTTTGTCTTGTCTGATTGCTGTGGCGAGAACCTCTAGTACCACATTAAATAAGAGTGGAGAGAGTGGACAACCCTGTCTTGTTCCTGATTTAAGGGGGAAAGCCTTCAGTTTAGTGCCATTTAACATGATGTTAGCTGATGGTTTATCATATATGGCCTTTATTATGTTGAGATATTTTCCTTCTATACCCATTTTGTTGAGAGTCTTAAACATAAAATTGTGTTGTATTTTATCGAAAGCCTTTTCTGCATCTATTGATAAGATCATGTGGTTTTTGTTCTTTGTTTTGTTGATATGGTGTATTACGTTAACCGTTTTACGTATGTTGAACCATCCTTGAGATTCTGGGATGAATCCCACTTGATCATGATGTATTATTTTTTTAATATGTTGTTGTATTCGATTTGCTAGTATTTTGTTTAGTATTTTAGCATCTTATACCAAAGCTTTTTAATCCACTCGTCCTCTGATGGACACTTGGGCTGTTTCCAGATCTTTGCTATTGTGAACAATGCTGCCATAAACATGGGGGTGCATTTCTTCTTTTCAAACAGTGCTATGGTGTTCTTGGGGTATATTCCTAACAGTGGTATAGCTGGGTCAAAAGGCAGTTCGATTTTTAATTTCTTGAGGAATCTCCATACTGTTTTCCACAGTGGCTGCACCAGTCTGCATTCCCATCAGCAGTGCAGGAGGGTTCCCTTTTCTCCACATCCTCGCCAGCACTTATTCTGTGTTGTTTTATTGATGAGCGCCATTCTGACTGGTGTAAGGTGATATCTCATTGTGGTTTTAATTTGCATTTCTCTAATCATTAGTGATGTTGAACATTTTTTCATATGCCTATTGGCCATCTGTGTGTCCTCTTTGGAGAAGTGTCTATTCATTTCTTTTGCCCATTTTTTGATTGGATTGTTTGTCTTCCTGGTATTAAGTTTTACAAGTTCTTTATAAATTTTGGTTATTAACCCCTTATCAGATGCAATGTCAAATATATTCTCCCATTGTGTAGTTTGTCTTTTTATTCTGTTCTTATTGTCTTTAAGCTGTGCAGAAGCTTTTTAGTTTGATAAAGTCCCATTTGTTTATCCTGTCTTTTATTTCACTTGCCTGTGGAGACAAATCAGCAAATATATTGCTGCAAGAGATGTCAGAGAGCTTACTGCCTATGTTTTCTTCTAAGATGCTTATGGTTTCACAGCTTACATTTAAGTCTTTTATCCATTTTGAGTTTATTTTTGTGAGTGGTATAAGTTGGTGGTCTAGTTTTATTTTTTTTGCAGGTAGCTGTCCAATTTTCCCAACACCATTTGTTGAAGAGACTGTCTTTACTCCAGTTTATTTTCTTACCTCCTTTGTCAAATATCAGTTGACCATAGAACTGTGGGTTTATTTCTGGGTTCTCTGTTCTGTTCCATTGATCTATGTGCCTGTTCTTATGCCAGTACCATGCTGTTTTGAGTACAATGGCCTTATAATATAACTTGATATCTGGAAGTGTGATACCTCCCGCTTTATTCTTCCTTTTCAAGATTGCTGAGGATATTCGTGTTCTCTTTTGGTTCCATATAAATTTTTGGAATATGTGTTCTATATCTTTGAAGTAAGTCATTGGTATTTTAATCAGTATTGCATTGAATTTATAAATCGATTTGGGTAATATAGACATTTTAATGATGTTTATTCTTCCTAACCATGAGCATGGTATATGCCTCCACTTATTCGTATCTTCCCTGATTTCTTTTATCAATGTTTTATAATTTTCCGAGTACAAGTCTTTAATCTCCTTGGTTAGATTTATTCCTAGGTACTTTATTTTATTGGTTGCAATGGTAAAAGGGATTGATTGCTTGATTTCTCTTTCTTGCAGTTCACTATTAGTGTATAAAAATGCCTCTGATTTCTGAGTATTGATTTTATATCCTGCCACCATGCTGAATTCATTTATCAGGTCTAGTAGTTTTTTGACTGAGACTTTAGGGTTTTCTATATACAATATCATATCATCTGCAAGTAATGATAGTTTTACTTCTTCTTTTCCAATTCGGATGCCTTTTATTTCTTTTTCTTGTCTGATTGCTGTGGCTAGGACTTCCAGAACTATGTTGAATAAGAGTGGTGAAAGGGGGCACCCCTGCCTTGTTCCTGATCTTAAGGGGGTTGCTTTTAATTTTTGCCCATTGAATATGATGTTGGCTGTGGGTTTGTCATAGATGGTCTTTATCATGTTGAGGTATGTTCCCTGTATTCCCACTTTGCTGAGAGTTTTGATCATGAATGGGTGCTGGACTTTATCAAATGCTTTTTCTGCATCTATTGAAATTATCATGTGGTTTTTCTCCTTTCTTTTGTTTATGTGATGAATCTCATTGATTGATTTGCGAATATTGTACCAGCCTTGCCTCCCAAGAATAAATCCCACTTGATCATGGTGTATGATTTTTTTCATATATTGCTGGATCTGGTTTGCTAATATTTTGTTAAGGATTTTTGCATCTAAGTTCATCAGGGATATTGGCCTATAATTTTCTTTTTTTGTGTTGTCTTTGCCTGGTTTTGGAATCAGAATTATGCTCGCCTCATAAAAGGAGTTTGGAAGTCTTCCTTCCTCTTGAATTTTTTGAAATAGCTTGAGAAGGATAGGAGTTCTTCTTTGAATATTTGGTAGAATTCCGTTGTGAAGCCATCAGGCCCAGGACTTTTCTTTTTTGGGAGTTTTTTGATAGCTGTTTCAATCTCATTTGTTGTAATTGGTCTGTTTAGGTTTTCTGATTCTTCCAGATTGATTTTTGGAAGATTATATGATTCAAGGAATTTGTCCATTTCATCTAGGTTGTCTAGTTTTTTGGCGTACAGTTCTTCATAGTATTTTCTTACAATATTTTGTATTTCTGTTGTGTCAGTTGTTATTTCTCCACTCTTGTTTCTATTTTTAATTTTTTGAGTCCTCTCTCTTTTTTTCTTGGTGAGTCTTGTTAAAGGTTCATCAATCTTGTTTACCTTTTCAAAGAACCAGCTCCTGGTTTCATTGATGCTCTGTATTGTTTCTTTAGCCTCTATGTCATTTATTTCTGCTCTGATCTTTATTATTTCCTTCCTTCTACTAGCTCTGGGCTTTACTTGCTGTTCTTTTCTAGTTCTTTTAGATGCAGTGTTAAGTTGTTTATATGAGCTTTTTCTAGCTTCTTGAGGTATCCCTGTAATGCTATAAACTTCCTTCTCAGGACTGCTTTTGCTGTGTCCCATAAATTTTGAGTTGATGTATGCTCATTATCATTTGTTTCTAGGAATTTTTTAATTTCTTCTTTGATCTCAATGTTAACCCATTCATTGTTTAATAACGTGCTATTTAGTTTCCAAGTGTTTGAATGTTTTTCAATTTTTCTATTGTGGTTGATTTCTAGTTTAATGCCATTGTGATCAGAGAAAGTGCTCGATATGATTTCAATCTTCTTAAATTTGTTGAGCCCGCTTTTGTGCCCTAACATGTGGTCTATTCTAGAGAATGTACCATGAGCACTTGAAAAGAATGTATATGCTGCTGTTTTAGGGTGAAAGGTTCTGAAGATATCTATTAAATCGAGTTGATCTAATATGTCCTTTAAGTCTGCTGTTTCTTTGTTAATTTTCTTTCTTTAAGATCTATCTAATGATGTTAATGGGGTATTGAAATCCCCTACTATTATAGTATTGCTGTTGATCTCGCCCTTTAAGTCCATCAAAGTCTGCTTTATATATTTAGGTGTTCCTATATTAGGTGCATAGATATTTATAATGGTTATATCTTCCTTTTGGATTGCTCCCTTTATCATTATGTAGTGCCCTTCTTTATCTCTAACTATGGTCTTTGTTTTAAAGTCCATTTTGTCTGATATAAGTATTGCTACCCCAGCTTTTTTTTCATTTCCATTTGCATGAAATATTTTTTTCATCTTTTTATATTCAGTCTGTGTGCATCTTTTGATTTAAGGTATGTCTCTTGTAGACAGCATATGTATGGGTCCTGTCTTCTTATCCACGTAGCTACCCTATGTCTCTTGATCGGATCATTTAATCTATTAACATTTAAGGTTATTACTGATATGTAATTGTTTATTGCCATTTTTTTTCTTTAAAACTGTATTCCTCTTTTGCTATGTTCTTTTTTTCCTTTTATCTGTTTACAACAGGTCCCTTAGCATTTCTTGCAGCCTTGGTTTGGTTGCAGTGAATTCCTTGAGTTTTTTTTTTTTTGTCTGTAAAGCTTTTTATTTCTCCTTCAATTTTAAATGATAGCCTTGCTGGATAAAGTAGTCTTGGTTGTAGGTTCTTGTTCTGCATTACTTTGAATATTTCTTGCCATTCCCTTCTGGCCTCAAGTGTTTCTGTTGAGACGCCAGAAGTCATCCTTATGGGGGCTTCTTTGTAGGTGATAGTCTTTTTTTCTCTAGCAGCTTTTAATATTTTCTCTTTATCATTTGGCTTTGGTATTTTAATTATGATGTGTCTTGGTGTTGGTTTCTTTGGGTTTCTCCTTAATGGAGTTCTCTGTGTTTCCTGAACATGTGAAATGTTTTCCTGCCTTAATTGGGGGAAGTTTTCCGCTATAATATGTTTGAACAAAGTCTCTATCCCTTGTTCTTTCTCTTCTTCTTCAGGAACCCCTATGATGCGGATGTTATTTCTCTTCATGTTATCACAGAGCTCTCTTAGAGTTTCCTCAGACTTTTTGAGTCTCTTTTCTTTTTTCTGCTCTGCTTCTGTGCCTTTATTTATCGTGTCCTCTAACTCACTGATTCGATTCTCTGCTTCATCCATCCTGCTTTTAATTCCTTCCATTGTATTCTTTATTTCAGATATTGTATTTGTCATTTCTGTCTGATTCTTTTTTATTATTTCAATGTCCTTTTTTATATTTGTTATCTCTTTATTTAGGTTTTCATAATGGCCATCTATGGTTGTTCTAATATCTTTGAGCATCCTAACAATCGTTATTTTAAACTCTGCAACTGGTAATTTGGTTATATCTGATTCACTTAGGTCCTTTTCTGGGGATTTCTCTTGGTTTATTTGTGTTGTATTTCTCTGTTTCTGCATTTTCTCTTCACGGGAGTGGCTGTGATCATGTGCTCGGGTGCACAAGGGTTGGTGGCCTTGGCCTTTGCCCTGCCCCATGTGTGACGTTATGCTTGGTCCTGAGGGCACTGGCGAGCACCTTTGCTCAGCTGCGGGTCTCCGCCTATTTCCGGGCTTTCGCCCTGCCCTTGCAGGAGGAGCCCACTCATGGAACGGCTGCTAGCCTTGGCTCTACCGCCAGGCAGGACTGAGTGCCCAAGCTCAGCTCAGTAGCGGAACTCTGCCTCTTCTGGGCTTTTGGCTCCACCCCCGCGGGGTGAGCCGGCTACCAAGTCAGACCGCAAACCTGGGTTGCATGGATGGGGCAAGGCTGTGCTCCTCTGCCCTTGCTCAGGGTTTGGTCTCCACCCTTTCCAGGGTTCCCGCCCTTCTCCCGCAGGCTGGATTACAGGCTGCGGGCAGCTGAGCTTGACCGCTTTTGCATGCCCCCTTCTCCCAGCTGGGCAAGATTGAGCTCACACCTGAGCCCAGTGGTGGCCAGCTGGCTTCCGCCCCTGCCAGCAGAATCGCGCTTTTGTCTCCCGCTGCCGCCCGCCCTCAGCCGCGTGGGTGGGGGCGTTGCAGCTCGGACCCTAAGACTCACTACTGTAGACCCAAATGCTCCCTCCTTCTATGCGACTCTGCTCTGAATGCCGCGGGGGAGCTTGTTTGGCTGCTCTCCTGCTTCCCTTTGCTGGTATTGCTGTTTCCGGGGGAAATATTCACTTCAGCTTTGGGGGGTGACTCGTCCCAGGGGTTAGGGTGGCTATCTCCCAAAATGCTTCTCCCTGTGCCTCCTAGATTACACTCTCTTCCTGTTCCTCTGGTCCTCTCCTCTCTTCCCGTCCCCAGGAGCCTGGGGTGAGTGGTTGTGAGAGAGATGTTCTGCGCAGTCCCTTTAAGAAGGATCCTGGGTCTGAGAAATCAGACTCTTTCTCACAAACAGTATCCTGACTTGTTTCCAGCTAAATACTGTCCTTACGCCTCTTCTGGGCTCTGGGGCTACAGGCTGGGGCTTTGTTCCTGGGGCTCAGGACCCTTCCCCCTCTGCTAAACTCACTTCCCGCCACGCGAGTCTCTCCCTGCTGCCGTTCGCTCCAGGGAGCTGGGCAGCCCTCTCTGCATTTCCGCTTTTCCTACCAGTCTCGATGTGGCTTCTTCAGTGTTCCTTGGTTGAAAAGTCCTCTTAGTTTAGTCCAAAGTTGGTTTTTCCAGATGATAGTTCATAAAATTAGTTTGTAATCCACTTTGGTTCTGGGAGGTAGATGTTGGTACGTCCACTTACTCCAGCACCATCTTGTCTCTCCTCTCGGGTGCTCATTTCACAGATAAGACCTTACTGCCTTATATTCTTGCCTTCACTTCTGGGAGTATGTTAGAAACAGTAATTCAAAAGAATACATGAACCCCTATGTCCATTGTAGCAGTATTTACAATAGTCAAGACTTGGAAGCAGCCCTGGGCTGCTCATCAGTAGATGAGTAGATAAAAAGGCTGTGGTACATTTACACAATGAAATACTACTTGGACATAGAAAAGAAAGGAATCCTACCTTTTGCAACAGAATAGATGGACCTGGAAAGCATTATGCTAAGTGAATAAGCCAGTCAGAGAAAGACAAGTACCATATGATTTCACTTATGTATGGAATCTAATGAAAAAAACAACTAATAAACAAAATAGAAACAGACTCATAGATACAGAGAACAGATTGACATCTGGGAGGGGCGGGTTGTGGGCTGGGTGAAAAAGTGAAAAGATTAAGAAAAAAAAACAAAACAAAACTCATGGACACAGACAATAGTATGGTGATCACCAGAGTGAAAGGAGGTGGGGGAGAAGTAGAGGAGAGTAAGGGGGAGCTAATAAGTGGTGACGGAAGGAATCCTGACTTGGGGTGGTGAACACAAAGTACAATATACAGATGATATATTATAGAATTGTATACCTGAAACCTATATAGTTTTGTGGGGTTTTTTGTTTGTTTGTTATTTTTCTGAAGTGAGAAGCGGGGAGGCAGAGAGACAGACTCCTGCATGTGCCCCACCAGGATCCACCCGGCATGCCCACTAGGGGGCAATGCTCTGCCCATCTGGGGCGTTGCTCTGTTTCAACTGGAGCCATTCTAGCGCCTGAGGTGGAGGGCATGGAGCCATCCTCAGTGCCAGGGCCAACTTTGCTCCAATGGTGCCTTGGCTGCGGGAAGGGAAGAAAGAGACAGAGAGAAAGGAGAGGGGGAAGGGTGGAGAAGCAGATGGGCACTTCTCCTGTGTGCCCTGGCTGGAATTGAACCTGGGACTTCCACACGCCGGGCCAATGCTCTACTGCTGAGCCAACCGGCCAGGGCCTGAGACCTATATAGTTTTATTAAGCAATGTGACCCCAATAAATTCAATAAAATTTTAAAAATGTTATTTTGTGAAAAAATAAAAATACCAGGTAAAAATTGAACTATTCTTTGTTAAAAAACATGCTAGAAGAGATACTAGTTAGAAGGTTCTACTATATCTTCTGGCATGCTGTACCTCTACATAATTCTGGCATAAAGTTTCTCCAGGCAGACAGAGCTTCCTCAAGGCCTTAAGAACTTGGCAAATGATGAACAAAAATGACAGCAATGAAACTGCGGGAGGGATTCTGATTGAGGGGCCCCAGAATATCCTCTCCAACATTCCAGCACTTCTGTGGAATATGACTTTTGTCCCTCTGTGTCATTTTCCACCGTCTTGCAAAGACTGACAAGTGGAGTGCTGGGCCTTGGCCTGGACCTCGGATGGAGAGTCCGTCCGTGGCTGAGGGGCCAGAGGCACTCCACTAGGCGACCGGTGGAGAAGGACTAGAGGGGCTCTGCCCCATGCCTTTGTTTTCTTCTACTTTATGAGGTTATTGAGTGAGGCCTATTGGTAGGGTCATGAAACCACCTCTCGTATAACATGTATTACACACGGAAAGTAAGAAATGAGAGAGCATTTGCATTTGAATGGGGAAAGTAGGTAATTAGATATCTTAGAAAATCTTCTGTCTATTTACACCTTTCTTTCCTTAAAAATAATTAAATGTGTGGTGTATTAGAACCGGGAATATCCGTTTTCTGGTTGTTTCTTTTTTTAAATTGTTTATTGGGGTGACTCTGCATAACACAATTATACCGTGTTCATGTGTCCAGTTCTACAATACATCCCTGTACAGCTTTCTCCCCCTAATTCCACTTCATCTATCACTATTTACCCCCCTCACCCTCCTCTACTTCCCCCCACCAATCTCCACACTGTTGTCCATGTGCATGAGTTTTTTCTTTTTGGTCCTTTTCTGTCCCACCCCCACCCCACCCCCACCGAGTCATTCTCCCCACCACCACCCCTAGACAACTGTCAGCCTGCTCTCTATGTATGAATCTGTCTCTATTTGTTTCTGCTATGTTTAAATTTTCTCAGCATTGAAGCATGTGAGGAAAAAAGAATGGGTATTTTCCTATTACAAACAAAAACACTATGTATCTTGCCAAGCCAAAGTTGTTCCTTTTAATTTGCATTGTATGTAAATATGTTTCAAATTTGTGTAAGCTCATTTACTTTAAAACCAGCCTCATCTGAAATTACTTTGTAAGGTATTACAGTGAACACAAATTATAAATCTTCTTCCTGCATATATACTCCTCAGAGAATCACCCTTATGCATGAGTAATATTTATTTAATATCTTTAATCAGTTTTAGTAGTCCTTTCTTCTACACATTAGGTTGAAATATTTTCTGATGGAGAGAGAACTGATCTGATGGAAAAAACACTGATTTTGCTGTTACAGCTTTTGTGCCTGCAAATAAGTAACTCTCATGAATGCTACCAGAAATATATAATATTTATCAAGCCTATTTTGATAATAAAAAATAAAAAATGTGAAAAAAAACATAAGGTTAACTTGTAGAAATTTTTGTCGTCTTCCCATGACATTGAGGAAAAGTCAACATTGGCGCTGTGACTTGCTAATTAGTACATATTTATAGTCAGGTGCTGGGTCAAGTTAAATTGAAAAGATTTTTTTTTTTTTTTGCATGATTTAATCTTGATTCATCTGGATTCAATCTGGGTTCACATTAAAACAATTTTTATATTTTTATACTTTAAGCCTCCATTCATCAAATAGATTTAATGTTGCTGTGTATATACTGTGTGAGATAAACAATACACTAACATTTTATCTGTTTTTGTATAGTCTGTATGTTATTTATATTTTTTCAAGAATTTTTGATGATTAAAATACACAGTAATATCTATTTAATGTTTCTGAAAATCATGTAACATTTTTTTTAAAGACAATTGGACTTCTAGATTTAGTATACTCTAGGACTTCAATGCGATAGCTTGGCTTTTACCTCCCAATTCTGGATAGGTGTGTTTTTCTTTTTTGGTATGTTTGTTTATTTTCAACTTAAAATGGTATATATTTTAAGGTAATTTCCACTTTACATTTATTACTGACCACACCCTCATAATGAAAGGAGTATTTGGCCCCCCAAGCTTTAGCAAATTGTTTATATTTTAAACTACCTACACAGTTGTTAGATGCTAAATTTGGTAGAATTCAAGAAAATAACATTACTGACAGTGTGTAATAAATGAGAAACCTCAACTTACTCAATGGCCAATTTCCCTCCTATTTGATTTCAACTCTTAACACTGGGAACAAAGTTTCTGTTGCATCCACAAAAACACTTGTTCTTACCTAATTCGAGTGTGCTGATCTAAAATCTGACATTAGTTTTTCTCTGTAGGCTACAGTTTATTTGCAATTCAAGATTTTAGGTTTTCATCTTATTGTAAAATTTTCAATATTAGTTTAACATAATGAAGTAGAATGTCTTCTTGGGCATCATCTTTGTGAAAATATAATGATTTTCAGCATCCCCAAACTACGGCCTGTGGGCCGCATGCAGCCCATTGAGGCCATTTATCCGGCCCCCCACCACACTTCTGGAAGGGCCACCTCTTTCATTGGTGGTCAGTGAGAGGAGCACTGTATGTGGTGGCCCTCCAACGGTCTGAGGGACAGTAAACTGGCCCTCTGTGTAAAAAGTTTGGGGACCCCTGAATGCAGTAAATACACTAATACACTAAAAGATATGGTTGCATCAGAATTTGTTTACAATTTTGAAAAAGAACATATTAAAACACTTATTTTAATCATAAAATTTGCGCAAAACTTATTTAAATTCTATTCAGGCAAAAATTTGCGTTTGTAGCTCTTGCGTTTGTGTACTTGTTGAGGACAATCTCGTTTGATGCTCCAGCAGTAGTCTGCTCATCACTAACAGCTCCAAGATTTTCGGGAAACTTATCAAGGTGACTGTTCAGAAGGTGAATCTTAATGCTAATGTTCCATCTGATGTCGTGGAAAGCCAAAAGCATCCTTTGAACCAGGAGTTTATAGTTTTCTGCTTTTTTGTTGCCAAGGAAGTTTTTTGTAACTGCCACAAAAGACTGCCATGCTGCTTTCTCCTCCTTATTCATCTTTCTGGCAAATTCTTCATCACGTATGAGGGTTATAATTTGAGGTCCATTAAATACACCTGCTTTTATCTTCTCAAAAGACAAGGCAGGAAAATCAGAAATAGTATGTTTAAAGCATTCACTTTGTCTATTCAAAGCCTGAACAAACTGCTTCATTAAGCCAAGTTTAATGTGAAGTGGGGGAAAAATGATCCTGTCTCAATTAACTACAGGTTCATTTGCAATATTTTGCATCCCTACTTGCAGAGCTTCACGTTTTGGCCACTCTTTCTGTATTCCATGTTTCTCCTGAGCTCGGCTGTCCCACAAACACAGAAAGCAAGGATATTTTGTGAAACCTTTCTGTTGTCCTAGCAGGAAATTTACCATTTTAAGATCCACACAAATGATCCAGTTATGCTCCTCATACTTCAGAAAGTCGAGGACAATCTTTATGTCATTCTTACTAAGTCATTCAATTTGGGTTGGCTAAACTGCTGAGGGGTTAATGACTGCTTGGCATCAGAAGAAGACCCTTCAGATTCTACAACCATTTCCTCATGTTCTTATCAAAATACACTTGATCACCATGTCCACTTTCTTCATCCTTAGAAGAAATAAAACCATTGAAAACTGGAACTGGGAGTGTCTCAGAGTGTGGGATAGGTCATATTGCTGAAGGAATATTAGGACATGCGATCATATGCTGTTTTTTCTTGCCAGTGCCCTTTGTATGGATCAGACAGAAATAACAGTCACTGCTGTGGTCCTTAGGTTCACGTCAAACCATGAACCTCAAACCATGGGAATACCAAAAGGCATTCCTTTGCATTTTCCTTATGTCCAGTCACGAAGCATTTTCTCACAATTATGACACACAATATGAGGAGCCCAATTCTTGTCTTGATGCCAAAGGGAACTTGAAAATAGGCAATATATGCAGGTGTCACAAATGATGAAATATTGCGCCTTTGATGTTGAAGTATGTAACAGCCACATATTCTTACATTTATGCCTACTCAAAGAAGCCATGATTCAATCTTAAAACAAAATAAGAGGGTGTTTATATCAGATAATAATTTTTTACATTTAAAAACAACTACAATTATGTAAAAGTGATGTTTATAAAACATTAACTGCCTTGTGGTTATTTATGTTCAATCCAAGAGTCGTTGCCGTTGAACTCCAATTTAAAAAACAATGCATGCCATTAACTGTAACAAAAAGAAATTAAAATTGCATAAAAATTAGAGCAAGCACCAAAAAATGGATTTCAGATTTGGAATCAGCGATGCAGATATATATAGAAACAGTTCTAAAATCTTATACAACAACAAAAAAAAATTTGTGCCCAGTGAATTTTTCTTAAAAAATGAAAAGATGCCTGACCTGTGGTGGTGCAGTGGATAAAGCATTGACCTGGAACACTGAGATTGCCTGTTGGAAACCCTAGGCTTGCCGGTCAAGGTACATATGGGAGTTGATGCTTCCTGTTCTTTCTCCTTCTCTATCCTTCTCTCCCTCTAAAATAAGTAAATAACATCTTAAAAATGTTTTAGAAAAAATAAAAGATAATGAATTAAGTGATCAGAGCAAATTAGCTTCTTCTAGAAATATAATTCACATATGCTATGTTCTAATTAGCTTCTTAACTGTTTATTGAGGCAGAGTTTATATTACAGGATTATTATATAATAATATAGATTTAAAAAACCCTCAAGATTATATTTAATTTTCACATTTTCATTTATTTTGTCACTTTAGGTTTCTATGTCTATACCACTTTTAACCAGTTCTTTACCACTTTTAACCAGTTCTTTACTGTGTGTTCAATAAACTGTGCTTCCAAAATAATGGGTCAGGAAGGCAAGGATACTTCCTTTGTGTGATAAACAGTGTTACTTTTATGTATGTGGTCATATCCTATCAGGAAGTGCGAGATCTCTGGATCAGAGGATGTACAGTTTGTATTCACAGAACATCTCAGTCCTAGTTTTCCCAAACCCAGTCCCTGCGGGGTGATGCAGCGAAGGCCACAAACCCTCCTGCAGTGTTTACCCAATGAGAGGAGCCCGGGAATGATGAAACATGGAGCTTGTGTAGGGCAGCTGGCATATCTGCCCCTCTTCCCTCCAGAAGAGAAAGCCTGCATTCTGGAATGTACTCGAATGACTCTCAGGAAGAGTGGTTTTTATTTTATGATCACATTTTTCTAGAGCACCTGATACCTCTCTAAATCTCTCCAGAGCCATTCACTGTCTCTAACTATTAAGGCGCATTTGCTATTTAATCTTGGTAACCAAGATTGCCAATACTCTATGCCAAGAAAACCAAGACTACCCAGAAATAGGAAAATATTTGCGAAAAATTGTCTTTCACCCGATGGTGCCAGGTACATTATTATGCAGTGTTCTAGAAATAGGTGATAGGGTTTGGACTCATGACCTTGAATTATGAGCATTGGAACTTACCTAAACCAGTTAGCAATGGAAAATTCCGACATTTTGTGCGAATAGAATTCTGTAGGCTAATGATTAGACACAAGACATGTATTTCCCAAGTCACTTGGGGACTTTATGCTTTGTGTAAGTTATCTTACAGAATAGATTGTAATTTATATTGTCTGGGTATACAAGTAGTAGTTAAGACCTTTAAAAGCAAAATCAAGTTTAGTGTGAGACAAGAGTGTTATACAGTAGTATAATAAATATTTAAGTGTCCCATTCCAGTGTGATTGGTTTTATACCTTTGTAGGATGTTTGTGCTTCTTAAGTCACTAATGTTTTAGTTATCAGGTGCAAGGTGCATGGTGTAGTTGCATGCGAAAGCTAACTTTACTTCCGATCTCTGGAATAGGAGCCCGATCGTCATCATTTCTGGTAAATGTTATGGAACTAGAAGCGCTATGGCTATTAGCAATCCCCAAATAATTCTTCTATGGCTGAGTTGAAGAATGTTGGGTTTCTTTTGTTGTTGTTTTTGTTTTAGTTATCTTATTTCTAAAGACAATCAAAACAGGGTTAGAAAAGTATTTGTAGACACATACCAATTTTGTGGGAGCTCTTTTGAACCTTAGTTCCTTCTGACAGTTCCCTCAGCACAGAGTGGCCTCACTGCTTTAGTACATGTCTGCTTCGCCATTTACAGGAAAATGCAATGTTTGTCAGGCTTTTCAAGGGGAGAGTGAGTCACTGATTTTGATGTACTTGGGAGAAAAAAAACAAAACATAGCGGGAATCCAAATACTCTTATGTCATTTTATGTATTAGAGAGAAACCAGGAGGTATCAATTCTCACTTTTCTTAAAGTTTTTACAGCGTCAAAGAGATGTTTGCAAAGGAGTGTTGCAGGAATCGTTGTTTTGAAGTGCA
Source organism: Saccopteryx bilineata (assembly GCF_036850765.1). Lineage (NCBI taxonomy): Eukaryota > Metazoa > Chordata > Mammalia > Chiroptera > Emballonuridae > Saccopteryx > Saccopteryx bilineata. The sequence goes on from NC_089495.1 coordinate 24,369,949, forward strand.
TCCAAAATTCGAAAACTGGCTTATGTGTGCTACTTTGTTTCTTGGTTTGAGCATTTTTGTGTTTATTTCAAGTTAAAAAAAATTATTTCCACCTTCCTTTTATAAATACCCATTTGACTTTGACCCAGGTGAGACTCTATTTCCAGTGACCAAGAGGGGGATTTTCATTAGATTTAATGAGAAGTGGGACATAATGTATTCTTTTAAGCTTCTGATTGGATGTATTAAACAAAGCTTGAACTAGACCATGAGCATCTAAAGTATTTCCAAGTAACTTTCCTTTGTAATTGAGTATTATTATCTCAAGCATTTACCTGAACTCTAATTACCATGGATACGATATATCATCAGAACATCCTCCAGAACTAAGAGTTCAGGACACGCAGGGTAATTATCACAGTCACATTTGATTGTCTTTATATGGATGCTCAAATAAATTTTTACTGTAACCAACAAACTCATTTTGATGAGTTTTTTGAGAGATGGTTATGCTGACACACAAATGTTATCATTTGAAGGCAACTCAGGGAAGGTACTGTGACTCCCACCTGCACTTACCTCTTCTAGATGTAACACTCCTATGATCAGTCATCTCTATGCAGAGTTAAATTGGAAGGATCCTGGGAAGGAAGGATGTGGCATGAACCCATCAACTCAAACTTGCTGATGAGATTAATGTATCAATATATGAAGGGAAGTCTGGATGCAGAAGGACCCAGGAAAGTTGGGAACTTAAAGTGCTTTTAACAAAGAAAAAGACCTTGAGCTCCAGCCTGCAGCTCTAAGGCTTTAGATCCCCAAGGTGGGTGAATGTGGCTTTATGTAAATATGGCCTAAAAATAGGCGCACATTCTTAGAAAATGAAACATTTGGATAAGTTAAAAGTAAAGTATTAGAATGCAGAGTGATCAATTTGTTTAGTATTTCCATTATTTTTAGCTTTGGAGGCCATGATATAAGCATTCAGATCAAAATAGAGGTTAGATTTTTGGCTAACAGTGCCTTGGGGGCCACTTGATGAAAGAGCTCTCTGAATTGTTTGTGGTATGATTTTAATTCTAATTTTGATTTTTTTTTCTAGGTAGAGATCTTTGGAGAGGATCTTAATACTTGTCTATTTCCAGAAACCATTATAGAATCCTTGGTTTGTAATAGCTGAACTTGATTGAGCTTTAATAAAGTCATGTATTATGCTGAGCTTTTACAAGCAGCGCTTTTCTGACTCTGTCAGAAGACTGATGGACTAGGCATCCCTATTTTACAGATGAGGAAGCTGAGAGAGGTTAACAAACTTGCCTAAGGTCACGTAGGTAAGTGGAAATCAGGACTTGAACTTATATCTACTTGAATGAAGAGCCATATTCTTCTTAATTATGTGTACGTTTTGGTAGGCTAGGTAATGCCATGGTAACAGATGTCCCCCACATCTTAGTGGCTTACACAAGTAAAGATTTCTTTGAAGCTTTTGTGGGTCATCTGTGGTTTTTCTCCTCATCAGCGTCATTTTGAGACACAGTCTGATGTAGAAGCCATATTTTAAACGTGGCTGGTCTTGGTCAGAGGAAAAAACAGCAGCCGCAAGTCTCCCAAAGCTCCTATCCTCTAATGCAGGGATCCCCAAACTTTTTACACAGGGGGCCAGTTCACTGTCCCTCAGACCGTTGGAGGGCCGGACTATAAAAAAAAACTATGAACAAATCCCCATGCACACTGCACATATCTTATTTTAAAGTAAAAAACCAAAACGGGAACAAATACAATATTTAAAATAAAGAACAAGTAAATTTATATCAACAAACTGACCAGTATTTCAGTGGGAACTATGCTCCTCTCACTGACTACCAATGAAAGAGGTGCCCCTTCCAGAAGTGCTGCGAGGGCCGGATAAATGGCCTCAGGGGGCAGCATGTGGCCCGCGGGCCATAGTTTGGGGACCCCTGCTCTAATGTCATGTGTTTCTTCTGCTTACCTTCCCTTGATCTAAAGTCCGGAGGAAAAACCTGATGTCTGTGGGTTGCAAAAAGAATTCCTCCCCTTGTAGGAACAGTGAATATTTGTGAAAAGTAATAGCACAATAGCCTCTATGGATCCCAGTTGTCTTAGAGATTTCTGAAAGGCAAAGGGTTTTTAGTGCATTTGATGTGATACGTTGACATTTGAGCAAAAGGCAGGACCTGGTTTCATGGAGATAAAATCATAATCTAACATAGGAGCCAGAAACAAACTTGGAGTTCTTGAGTTCTTGTTCCTATACTCTTATTCCGGAAGCCTAGATTTCAGTTCCCTACGCAGACATGCTAGAAGAAGGTGTCTTGTTTTGCAAATAGAAACCATCCCAGGAGACAGATAACAAAGGCACAAGAAATTTATGAAGTTTATTTTTAGTAGCAATCTCAGGCAAGGTTGTACTGTCAATATTTTCATTGGTGCCTAAGGAGACAACAGAGGGGCCATGTTTTACGAATTGATGTGGCTACAAATATTAACCCTGACATTTCTAAGTGAACAATTGCAGAAAAGATACAGAAGCAAATAAATATTATAGAGTCTCTGACAACCAGGAGAGATGGAGCCTTTTCCAACAGTTATAAGTAAGCATATTTTCATGGTAGTTTTGTTTATATTCGTTTGAATGCTTGTTCTTATTTTTTCTAGCCCCAGCACCTAGTGACTGATTGCTTCCTCCAAAACAATGTCAGCAGGATAAAGATATAAATATATTGGCTGGGTCTCTTTCAAATCAGTAACCCCATACTGATCCTTGACCTAATTAACAGTCTGCTATAGGCATCTTGCAGTATGTAGATAATGCCATCTCCCAATCGAGAAAGTTGTTTTTTACTTATAGAAAATTTAAGGGATGTCCCACCCAATTCATTATAAATTCTGTTTTCTTCCAATAAAAATGGTATAAACTGTAGCTGGCTGGAAGCCTGAATACTATATTATTTCATTTTGTGGAACTTATATTGGAATATATGTGGTTATTTTTAAACTAACTTCACCATTGTCAGTCATGTTGCATATTTAACATCTGGTCGGGTCAGTTCAGTAATTAGAAATGTGTTGATGCTGGAAAAGTTTAGAGCAGATTTTGACACATGCTTTCGGACTTAAGGTTACATCTTTGTCTACAGTAAATTAACAACTAAAATTGTCATCATGCTTTGAAAAGTAGAGCATACTGACCAAAATATTACACTTTCTGCAGATGCACAGTAAAATAACTTCTGGTTATTGCAATCTGGGGTAGAAATTTTTACTCATGATGTACTTAGATTTAATGTCCGTGAAAATCTTCATGTGGTGGATGTCAGTATTCCTATTTTTAAATGGGGAACAGGCTCCTCCCCCAATTGAATAATTAAAGACACAACTGGAAGAGGCAGAACTGAATACCATGTCTATCCAACTCCAAAGATGTTGGTCCATACAAGACATCATGCTCTCTGTATGGAATTGTATGCTTTTAGCAGTTTCTCTCCTATCTCTAATCCTAGAAAGGGGGAAGAAACTTCTTTGAATCCCTGAAAAGGCTTGGAAGACAAAATAAATACATTGAAAATAACTTCTATCCTGTCTAGATGGCAGAGGTAGAGTGGCTTTTATTCTACATGTCGCTGATGCGTTCTCATCAATGGTCCCTACCGCTGGGGAGGCTGTGAGCAACGAACCCTTGCAGTCTAAAACAGAAATACCCTTATATATCTTTTGTCCTGATCCCCGTTGGATGTTTAAGAGATGATTAAAGTAAATGTGTCTGTTTCTGCAGATGTATGTAAAGCTAATTGCTTTAATAACAAAATTTTCATGAAGGGAAGTTAACTTCAATAAGGAGTGAGAAAAGTATACCACCAGCTAAATATATTAACCTTAGGCTATTGTCAGGCTTACAGTAAGTTTCATTGCCCACACATGTACATACACTGTCTGAACATTAGGGAGACTGATTTTTAAAAGATCCCTTTTTATCTCACATAAATCTTTTTTTAGTAAGTATCACAGAAGAAAAATAAACACTAACCACGTGAAAGGGAAAGCTATGACATTTATTTACACTACACATTTTTAATGCAGCCATGTAGATAAAAATTACTGATTTACTCATTTTTATTTCTTTTTTATTCAGTGAGAGGAAGGGAATCAGAGAGAGAGAAAGATTCCTGCAGTGCCCCAACTGGGATCTACCTGGCAAGCCCACTAAGGGGTGATGCTCTACCTATCTGGGGTATTGCTCCATTGCTCAGCAATGAAGCTCTTCTTAGTGCCTAAGGCAGAGGCCATGGAGCCATCCTCGGCACCCAGGGCCAACTTGCTCCAATCGAGCCATAGCTGCAGGAGGAGAAGAAATAGAAAGAGAAATACAGAGAGAGAGAGAGAGAGAGAGAGAAAGAGAAGGGAAAGGGGGAAGGTTAGAGAAGCAGATGGGCACTTCTCCTGTGTGCCCTGACCAGGAATTGAGCCTGGGATATCCACACAATGGGCCTGTGCTCTACCACTGAATCAACTGACCAGAACCATAAACATGACTTGATTCAAAAATTAACAACCAGAAGTGCAAACTCTTAATGCCTACAACAAATAGTTACCCCCAACCATGTTTTCCACTTATGTACTTCTAGATGTTACTTGAAGGGAAATGGAAATAAGTTCAAAGAACAGGGGAGGGAGAGTGGCTGAGTAGAGGAATTAAAAAAATATCTAACACATCTATCCTCTCAACAACCTGAGGCCAGTGCTATTGTTTCTCTATCTTTTCAAGAAACTGAAACTGAGGCACAGAATGTAAGTAACTTGTCCAAAATATTAAAGATACAGAGAAAAAAAATGGTCACATACACAAAAAAAGAATGAGAGACTAGAAAAGACAGAACACACACACATACACACACACACACACACACAGCAGAGATTGGGGGGTGGGGGTGACAGAGAACAACCTGGAGGGAAAGCCAACTTACATTATCCACTTTTAAAATGAAGTTACTCTGTAGCTATTGTCTATGCATTGAGAGGCACCCTCTGTGACACAGACTTATGGAATGCCTGTTCATCCTCACTACCCCAAACTCAGTGGGTTCCCTGAAATCAAATTCTCCTTTTAAGCTGTGCTCATTGCCTGCTGGGATAAAAAGGCTACATTGTCAAATCTTACAGCTAGCTCAAACCATGAGACACAGTTCAATGAGGTCAAGGTAGGGTTTTCCTATGGGACTTTTGGGAAATCTCCCTGAGAGAGCTGGGAAGGGTACCTTTCCACCTATCCTCCTCTGGCCACATCTGATTATTGCCTTCCTCTGGGTACAATTTCAGTCACTGTTTTGGGACACGGGGCAAACTAAAGGGTAGAAGCCAGTGCTTGGCTATTGGGTAAGAAGATAGAAGAGGCTTGGGTCCCTGATGACCTGAAGTTCCCATTTCAGCCCTGGATCACCTCTTTCTAGACTTATATCATATGACAGAGAAATACTACTATATCAAGTGAAATTAGGGATTTGGTTTTTTTGGGTTTTTTTTGTTATTTGAGGCTAAACCAAGCTCCACCTTATGTACCTTCTCAATAAGATAATTTTAGAAACCCACTGGTAGAAAAATGGTTTATCAGCTGTGGCAGACTGTGACCTAAGAGCTAGCTGAAACTGAGCTGAGGGTCCATTGAGGCCATGGGACTGTGGATTCACAGTCTCTTTGCAGGAATCATGTTTTAGTTCTGGTTCAAAGCATCACATTAGAAAGTGGGAACTTACATTTCTTTTTTAATGGAATCAGCTGCATTGCAGTTTACATATCTTGCTAATAAATGGATAAATTGCTTTTGTACTATGAATATCAGTGGTGTACTGCAGTTATAATGTTTTCAGTGTTATAGGCATTTCATGTGATGGTAAGCAGAGAAGTTGTGGGATAGCTTTCTCCTGATATTTGGGCAGTCTTAGTTCTCACTGCTACAATTATGCAAGCTAGTTGTCATGGAAGAGTAATGGCCATTTGGGTAAGACTTTCCATATGGTCTCCCACAGTCACTGGGAGAAAATCAGCCTTTATTTTTCTTGTTTTCGTGAGATGATCCTTCTCTTTACATAATAATGTGGAGTTTGGTATGAATTTTCATGCATGAATAACAGTAAGACTTTTGCATCATCAGTTGGACAAGAAAAACAGTGGTATGGGTAAAATTATTTACATCAAAAGGCTGAGTTTCTGTAGCATGATTTTTAGGAGATGATTAAGAAACAGTATTTGAAGGCTAGTTCTCATAAACATCATCTTTCTTTGGTAACACTTGGGTAGCCTTCCCAGGCATATTTCACTCAACAAAAAGATAAGTTATTTCTGCTTCCCTTTTTTTTTCTTTCCATTTACCTCTCTCCTTCCCTTTTCATTTGATTTGATTGTTTGTTTTGATAATGTGGCTTTCATTGTTGTTTCATTAAACCCAGTTGTGTATCCATTCCTCAAGAGACTGTGGTTGGCTATAGAAATCTTTCTGAATAAGCTGGTCTACATTTTAACATATGAGGGACCCAGCCTTACAGCCATAGAATCTGGCCAGAAAATTAGACTTAATTTAGGGTTTAAAGAAATTAGGTGATGTCCCAGTGGAATTTGTCTGAGGGCAGCAGGAAACTTAATTTTAAGAACTGAAGAATACATAATAGTTTAAGCATAGAATGATTCGAGCCTGTGGAGGCTGCTTCTGCCAAAGGTATTTTAAGAGTCTGTGTAAGTAAGGCCAGGGAAGTTCAAAGTTTCTATGAGTTCTCAGATACTTTGGAAGACTGCTACAGGTATTTTTGGTATGATTCCATTTTAAAAACACATTGTATGTGATGTGTATCTATGGCATTATATACCACATGTATTTGTTCTGTAGAATTTTCATGACAAAAACTACTCTGGTCAATAACTGCTGGTGAGTTTTTATTTTTGCAAAGTAGGCACTGCTTTTTGTTGCTTTGTTACCTGCCTCAAATTAATCCCTGCTCTTTGATGACAATTGACCAAGCTGGCGCCTGAGAAAGGAACGATAGTTGATTTAGTTACATTACAGGGTCAAAATTATAGCTGCATGGAACTAAGGTCATGACAGAACCAAAGAGCTCTGGGCACAAATCTTCCTTTCATGCTTGACTGGGTCCAATAATCCCTCGAGGCTCAGGTCTCTGATTGCATTTCCAGATGGTTTCCTCTGGTGTAAACACCACCCGTGCTCTGTCCAACAGCATCAGCTGTCCTGGCAGAAAGCAAAAGAGCAGGTCAGAGTAGCACTGGGAATTGCATAATGGGTGGCACCTGTTGCCAGACTTTGACCTCCCCCACCCCTCACCTCACTCTCCCATGCTGTTTGCAGTTTACTCTTTTGTCTTTATACTTGCAGGTCAACTCTCTAGTTTCTTAGCATGAGGCCATCTTCAACATTTCTCCCCTTCTGCCTGTATTCTTAGAACCAGTACCTGGATTTTCTGGCAATCTTGAATATGCATTCTAATTACTAGTAGTCAGTAGAATGTGTTTGTTTACTTATTCATTTATTCAACAAATGCCTTTGGCCTTCAGTCATTTAGTCAACATTTATTCAGTGTCTAAGTAGCAGACACTGAAGCTGTTACAAAGGTGAATGAAAAGAGACAGAGCCTCTTTGAAGACATTTTCTTTCATCTTCTTGTATGCTAGTCTGTGCTTTCCAGGTAAACCCTATTGCCTTTAGGAATTCTTTAGAAACTTACATCCTCCCTTGAAGAGTTCTCTAATTAACCCCTCTCAGTTCTGAGCAGACTGTCTTCCTAGAATTCTCTTAATATATAAATTTGTAGTCCCTTGTAACCTTATTCATCCACATTTTTTTCATGTAGAAGTTTTGAATTTTTTCATGGTCTTTTGTTGTGTTTTCACTCAGTTAGAAACTCCTCAAGAGAGATTACAATGTTTCTGGCATATATATTTATTCAAATTTATTGAGGTGACAATGATTAATAATGAGTTTCAAGTGTACAGTTCTATAATACATCAACACTATATTGCATTGTGTGTTTACCAACAAAAGTCGAGTCTCCTACTATCACCATATATTTGACCTCCTTTACCTTCTCATCCTTACCCCCCCACTCCTCCCCTCTGATAATCACCACACTGTCATCTGTGTTTATGAGTTTGTTTTGTTTGCTTTCTGTTTTATATCCCACATATGAATGAAATTATATGCTTCTTGTCCTTTTCCATCTGATTTATATTGCTTAGCATGATACTGTCAAGATTCATCCATGTTGTCATAAATGGCAAGTATTTGATCCCTTCTTATCTCTGAGTAGTATTCCATTGTATATGTGAACATCTTCTTTGTCCAATCATCTGTTGAAGAACACTTAGGTTGTTTCTATGTCTTGGCCACCATAAAGAATGCTGAAATGTACGTAGGAGTACATATATCTTTTCAAATAATTTTGCTTAACTTTTTTGGGTAGCTACCCAGAAGAAGGATTTCTGGGTCATATGTTAGTTCTATTCTTAAATTTTTGATGAACTTCTATACTATTTTCCATAGTGGCTGTACCGGTTTACATTTCTACCAGCAGAAAATGAGGATTTCTTTTTCTCTATACCCTCTCCAACACTTGTTTTTTCTTGACTTATTAATAATAGACATTCTAACAGTTGTCAAGTGGTGTAGCACTGTGGTTTTGATTTGGATTTCCCTATAGATAGTGAAGGTGAACATCTTTTCATATATCTATCTGTTGGTCATATGCATGTTTTCTTGAGAGAAATGTCTGTTTAGGTCCTCTTATAAATTTTTTTTTATTTTTATGGTGAGAAGTGGCCAGGGGGTAGGGTAGGGGGGGAGGCAAAGAGAGAGATTCCTGCATGTGCCTGACTGGGATCCACCCGGCATGCCCACCGGGGAGCGATGCTCTGCCCATCTGGGGCGTTGCTCTGTTGCAACCAAAGCCATTCTAGCGCTTGAGGCAGAAGCCATGGAGCCATCCTCAGCGCCTGGGTCAACTTTGCTCCAATGGAGCCTTGGCTTCAGGAGGGAAGAGAGAGAAAGAGAGGAAGGAGAGGGGGAGGGGTGGAGAAGCAGATGGGCATTTCTCCTGTGTGCCCTGGCCAGGAATCAAAACTGGGTCTTCCACACGCCAGGCTGACACTCTACCACTGAGCAACTGGCCAGGGCCAGTCCTCTCATAATTTTTATTTATTTATTTATTTATTGACAGAGAGAGACAAAGAGGGACAAATAGAGACAGACAGACAGGAAGGGAGAGAGATGGAGAGACAAAGAGGGACAAATAGAGACAGACAGACAGGAAGGGAGAGAGATGAGAAGTATCAATTCCTCATTGCTGCACCTTAGTTGTTCATTGATTGCTTTTCTCATATATGCCTTGACTGGTGGCTACAGCAGACCAAATGATCCCTTGCTCAAGCCAAAGACCTTGGGCTCAAGCTGGTGAGCCTTGCTCAAACCAGAGGAGCCCACACTCAAGCCAGCGACCTCGGGGTTTCAAACCTGGGTCCTCTGTGTCCCAGTTCAATGCTCTATCCACTGTGCCACTGCCTGGTCAATCTCCTCTAATAATTTTTAAATTGGATCGTTTCTGGTTTTGTTGTTGAATTATAGGAGTTCTTTATATATTTTGGATATTAGTTTCTCATTGGAGGTATTGTTTGCAAATACCTTATCCCATTCAGTTGGTTAACACCTTTATTTTTGCTTCTTAATTCCACTTATACATTGCGAGATACTTAATTTTTGTTCAATAAATTTGATGAACTCATTCATTCAACAAAAGGTTTTAGCACCTATTGTACTCCAGGCTCCAAGGAGATAGAAAGCATTATCATAGCAACTGAGCATTATGTAGAAATGAATAATTACACCTATCTATGAAATACTATGGGTAATTTTTAAAAATTTTTTATTATAATTTCACTTTTGCCTAATTTCTCATGGCTCCAACTTAATTTCTAAACTTGACTGTTTCCATAATTGTTTATCAAAGAGATAGAGACAATGTTCTGTGTGGCTTGCTGAAGGACATTTGCTAAGATGGGAAACCACTGTATTCCTAGAATCCTGAATAGATTTACTCACTGAAAGAGTTTCTGCTGAGTGCAGTGGGACGTGGATTTGCAGCCAGTGGCGTGTCCCTGCACGATTGCATGCTTGCATGTAGGTACCTACTTCCATCTAGAATCAGCTCTTTTTGTTTTATAGATATTGGCCAGACTGGCAGGTGATAAGGCCAGAGATGGCTTGGCCATAAGAGGCAGTGAGGACAATACAAGTTGGGGCACTTGAGCCATTTGTCACCATCATATTCTGGTCTGGATGGACAGCTTCTTTTCTACTAAGTGGATCAAATCCTGTTGCATACTTCCATTTCTCACTAGACACCAGAGAGATGTGTTTGAGCACAGTTTCCTCCAAATCTGACAATGTAAACTTCTCTTCTTGATAGTTTACCTCTTCTTGGGGTTTTCTACTTCACAGAAAAGTTGTAAAACAGCTATTCTTTGCCCGTCACAAACCACCATTAGCTGAGAATATTATCATATCAATCTTTCATAGGCTGTGATGAATGATAGCAATCAATAAATTACTAAAACAGAGAGGAAAAAGATTGCTTGGCATGTTCCTATTTAGTCATTTGAAAAAGTTTGGTTTTGAATGAATCCTTACTCCCAGTTTGGTCTTTTGAAAACATTTCCTATTAGATGCTTAGATCAGCTGCAACACTTTTAGTGGCAGATTACAGAAAATTGTGAAATTGGCGTACCCAATGAAGATGATTGGATCATGGAAGTAGAGCTAATTTCTGGTGAGGCTGCGACCTTGGGCCCACAATCCGCTTTCTCTCACTGAATTTCATCTTGTTCCTTGGCTTCGGCTCCATTCTCAGCAGGTTCTGTCTGCGTGTTCTTAAGTTGGTCATTATTATTTCATTCTGTAATCAAATCCAATAGGGAAGAACCAAATATTTCTCTTCCTAATATTTGAAAAAAAAATTCTGGGCTTCAGACTGATTAGACCATTTTAAGCCGTATATCCTTCACTGAACTGATTACTGTGGCTGGTGATGGAATTATGCTGGTTAGTTTGAGCTTAAGCACTAGACTCTCACCCACAATAGCCCTGAGCCTCACAGTGAGAGCTTGAGTCAGGTTCGCCCGAGACTCTGGATGGAGAGGAAGTGGGTTTGCATGCTTCAGTGGTGATCTGGGTTTCATTGCCAAGAGAAAGGGGACTGCATACAAGGCCGTCGAAACTCTCAGCTGTGCAGTACAAGGATTCATTTTATAAAAATGGTATATAGTTTGCACATGGGTCTCAAAGAGTTTGAGATTTCAGGGGAAAGGGTAGAGCACATGGCTATGTGCTGTATTCAGAATGTCATAGAGCTTCAAACAGTTTCCAAGACAGATGTAGAACAATCTTAAGATTTCTGAGAAGTAATTGATTTATCATTATAATGGTCATAACATGCGAAACCTTGCTGGCTAATGACAAGAAGAAACATCTGGAACTAGTGACAGGGTTAATTTTGGGCATTCTCTCTCTGTGGAAAGAACTGGTTTTTCTGAGATTGATGTCGGCAGTTTGGAATCTTTTCCAGGTGGGAAAGAAGACTCAGAATAGAAGCTGAGATCGCCTCTCCTCCCATAAGAAAGCTGCAGCTTTATCACAGCTCCTTATGACTATGTGATTTCGAGATGTGTAGGCCAACTCTGCTTTAGGGATGGATCCACTTAGAGGCCACCTGTACACTAACCGCGGTTACCGAGGAGGTGGCTCTGTCCTGAGTCCTTTCAGAGTATACAATTTATAAAGGATGGTGATGATGACTATATTTATAATCTGTTGTTAGGCTCTTGCAAGACACCTTTTCTTCTTTTGCTCTTCTCAACATATCTCTACACACTTGTATGTGATAAAACTTTAAAAACAGCCCTAGTTGAAACACTCTTCTCTTACAATCCAAGGTCTCCCAGTCAGGAAAACAGTTCTGTGTTGAGATGCATCGCCCGATGTGACTTCCTGAATACCCAATTAAAATGGAAGTCTAATGCTCATTTTCGGTGAAATTTTGCTCTGAATTTAAAAACGAGTTGAGATGGGTGATAAACTAGCCACGAAATGCTCTAGATTTTATTCATGAAGACAGAGAAAAGCTCCCATTTCATGGTTTTGATTAGGTTTTCCCTTATCCTTCTCTTGCTTACAGTCTGGTACCTTATATTTCTTTCAGTAATGTTATCCCACTTCCTCCCAGAGAAAAAATTAGGGAAGAGATATTAGGGATTCCTCTGAGTAGGCTCTCATTACTGCAGTGAAATCTTGGCCTTGCTTCACACGTGAACAACCCCGTTGTAATTCCCTATTGTTTCACATGTAACTCTTTTTATTAAAATTGCAAACAGTTCAAATGATAATTTCTTATGCATTTTATCTTATGCATTTTACCTTTTGCAGATGTTCTAATGAGACTTCACTGCAAAAGAGCATTCTTTAAAACCTAGAACCTGGGACCTTTATCTGTTTAGAAGGAAGCACAAGGCAGAGGGGCCAGCTTTGCAAAGCTATGGCATACCAGCAACTCCAACAAAGGTTAAAATCCACCTGAAAACCACAGTGTCATTTATCCTGCTCCTCGCCTCTCTCCTTTAGAAGATAGCTTAGTCATGGAGAAGGGGGAAACTCTTGCAAGGAACCTTGGTATGAAAGCCACATGGTGGAGAAAGGTGGGAGATTAGGCAAAAGGAGGAAGAGGAAATGTTTTTTATTTGGTTAAATTAAAATCTTAGATACTTGTTTACACATAGACTTTTCTGACCTTCATATTCAACAGCTATGTGTACTTGTCTCAGAAAAGCGTATGGCTCCCTGCCCATCCCTGTGGACGCAACTGATGCCTAACACTTAGGAATACTCTGGTGTGACACCCTAGCCGAGTGCGTGGAGAGTTTGTAGCCTGGAGTGATTATGGTTTCCAAAAATAACATCTTTGGCAAATTAGTTTTCAACAGTGATGCAGATACATCCACAGAACTCTAAATCCCTTGGGGGAATTAATTATATCACTTACCACAATGCCTGGTGCCTTGAGCACCAATGATTACTCAGTAGATTTTTTATTAAAATGAAAACTAAAGGGAAGAAACTACCAATAACTATTGGCTTGGACGTGCCTCCTGTTATCTGAGTTCTTCAGTGTCTGTCCTTCACGCAGCAGAATTCCTTGTGTCATTTTATTTTTTTAAATTTTCCTGGTTGTCTGTTTCCTCAACTGTGCCCCATGATCTCCCCTGATTATATTAAATTAGATAAAATTTTGTTTCTTATTGCATACCATACCAGGTACAAGTGGGTTAAGTCTATGAGGGAACCAACTCAAATTTTAATGAAGTTTCTCTATGCTTCAAAGCAAAGAGTTTCCCAACAGTGGAGAATTTAGACATTTTGGCAAGTCAGTAGGGGAGATATTTTCAACCAGCATGACTCTTATTTGGCTCAGGTAAACGTGAGCCCTCCTGGGCTGGTTTGCAGGTGGGTTCTTGAAATCTGGACATATTTCAAAAAACTGTTGTCTGTTCTTAATAACTTCACTGATGTGAGATTCCATGGGCAGGCATGATTTAGACCCGCCCTGGCATTACTTGTGCTTATGAGCTGTTGGCAAATGTTTGTTGTCTGCTATCTCCCGCTGAAGGTTGCCAGTGAGCTCAACGTCAGCCAGCCATGTGACACCAAGTCCACACCATTAGTCTGACTTGGTAGAAACATTCATTTTTTGCAAAGAATTGGAAAAAAGATAATCACACACACACATGCACACACAGAAGTTTTACTTCTAAATGAAACAGGATGAAAAACCAGTCTTCTGCTTAGAGCAATTAATTAATCAGTGGAAGAGACTTTATATGTTATACCCATATATACCAGCAACCAAAATTGCTTAATCTCCATAGTAGGTTCTATTTTTTGGTGGTTTGATGCCTTCTTTTTTTTTTTTTTTTTTTTGGGTCTTGTCCCCATCCTTACCCTTTGCTGTGGCTATTGTCAGTATTAGGTTTATTCCAGGAGCACACTTATGTCTCTATGCATTTAGCTTTTTGGCACCTAACTTTAGAGAATCACCAGTATTTGAAGGCAACACTAAGTGTTTTCTATCTGTAAATGTTCTGAAATCAATTCATATTAATAGCATGCTTTTATTAATAGTTATGTTGATGCCATGAGGATCATACAACCATTTATATAAAACATATATCATGAAGGTTTTTTTTTTAATTTATTAATTGATTTAAGAGACAGAGAAAAAAAGAGACATCAATTTGTCATTCTTCTCATTCATTCATTTGTTGATTGATTCTTGTATGTGCCCTGACCAGTGATTGAACCCACAACCTAGTGTATCAGGACAATGCTCTAACCAACTGAGCTCCTCGGCCGGAGCTATTATGTAGTTTTTATAGTACCATTTAATGGGTATTTACTGTATTCCAGTGTACTAAATCTTTCACATGTATTTCTTTTACGTTTCACGAATCTGTGAGGTAGGAACTATTAACAAATCTTGTTAATATGACTCCTGTTATATAACTTGTCAGGTCACATAGCTAATGAATAGTAGAGTCAGAATTTTCATGCGGGGCTGCCTAACCCTAGAGTTCACCACTAATTCTTATTGCTTAAGTAAAATAGCGTGTGCCCTCTGGAAGCTCATCATTTAGAAAAGAACATCCTTTTGATGATTGGTTAGCCTGTTAGCTGGTTTCAGGATGTGTAGTTTGTGAATGTTCTAGACGAATAATCACATTATGTAGGGTAAGCTACAATGAAACAGGAAATGGCTATAGTGTAGAAGACATTTGATATTTCAGTGATGATCATGATGGATAATAATATCATTTCACAGCTTGGGTTATCATATCCAGGTGAGTGGATAAGTGGATTCAGATTCATCAAAATCACCAGGCGTAGCTTGTGGTCTTCCCTTCACAAACCCCTTAGGCTATAAATTGCCCTCTAATAGCATATTTTCTCCATTATAGTTGCCCTTGAAATTCATTTCAACTACATTTACTGGTACAAATGCGTACGACAAAGAGGGCAGGTGCCCTTGTTTTCTCAGTGAATTCTCTTGTATCAAATAATGTTATATTTTAAACTATTATCTTAATTTATGGAGTCTAGAAAACTATTGTCTAATAGAAATGTCTTTGGACACTGTTATTTCCACCGTATTTTTATGTCTGTGCTGTCCAATGTGGTAGCCACTAATCATATGTGGTTGTTGAGCACTTGAAATGTGGCTAGCACAACCGAGGGACAGGCTTCTTTACACTTAATTTTAACTAAAAATAGCCACCTGACTAGTGATGACCTTATTAGACAGCAGAGGGTTAAAATATTAGCACTGAACGGACATTTGAGTTGATAAAATGCAACATATTCATTTTATTTTAGAGGAATCTAGGGCCAGAATATAAAAAGGAATAAACTTAAGCCTGGAACTCTTGTCTCTCAACTTCTAGTCCATTGTTTCTTCTGTTGACACTTGAAAATTTTATAACACTTTCTTGAAAGTTTATATCTTAACTTAAGATTTTTTTTGGTAGGGCTATGCTTATTTTTACAAGAGCATTGTAACTGAATATACATTTGAATTAATGTGACTTCTTTATTTTAAATCTTGTAATTACAAATTAGGTCATATATTAACATGCTTGTGCATATCCTAGGGGCACATTGTTTAAAATAATGTGTTCTTCCTTTCCCTGTTTATTGGCCATTGATTCCCCTCTCCAAAGGGAACGGTTATAGTTTTCTTGTGCATACTTTTAGATATTCAGATATTTTATGTGTATACAAATATTTAGTGTTCACTCCTCTTTTAAACAATTGGCAGGGTATCAGGAATATACTGCTCTGCACATTGTCTTTTTCTTCACTAAGGAGTTTATCTTTGGAGATCTTTCCATATGAGTACACGAGTTTACTCTTAAGCACTACATACAATTCCATTGTACATATCAACCTTAGTTTACTTAATAAATCCCTAATTGATGGACATTTACTTTTTTCTTCAATATTTCCTCTTAAGAGTGATGTTGCAGTGAATAACTTTGCATATATATAATTTCATGTGTGCAAATATATCTGTAGACTGACTAATCTGTAAAAATGAAAGCAGTAGGTCAAATGTGTGTGCATTCTTCTTTTTGATAAGTTATAGATTATGGTTTATATTGTCCACATAATTTTGTATTCTCACCAGCAATCTATATGCTATAAGCCCTCATCAGACCAATGTGCTATTGAGCTTTTACCATTACAATAAGTGAAAAAAATTTCAATGTAGTTTTAATTTACATTTTCTTATTAAGAATGCCATACTATCTTTTACATGCATAAAAGCCATATGTATTCTACTTTTTATAATGTTTGTATATTTTGTCCCTTTTCATCAGTATATTTTGTTAGTTTATAAGAGCTTTTATATATTAGGTGAAAATATGACATATATTACAAATAAAGTAAATATTTTCTTCAGTTTTTTTTTTTCACTTTGATTTGGCTAATGTTTACCATAGAGAAAAGATAAATTCTTATGTAAATAATTAGGTTAATGTTTTCTTCTATAGCTTTTTGTTTTAAGGCATAATTAGAAAGAAACTCATTTTGAGAGTATACAATAATTATTTTAATTTCATTGAAATTTATCCTAAACATGTAAAGTTTGACATAAATAATTTTTTTTGTTTTCTAAATGACAACCCAGTTATCATTTATTAAGTAATTCGTCTTTTCTACCTTCATTATATACCAAATCTTAATTAGTATTTGAATTTATCTCTTACTTTGTAGTCTGTTCCATGAAATATATTTATTATTGTCCATATCTCTGGCTTTAATTACTTAAGGGTATATTTTTAATGTGTTATAAGTCTATTCTCCTTTTATTACATTTCTTTATCAGATGATTCCTCACCATTCTTTATTTTTCCTTATAAAATTTAGACTTTGCTGGTTTATTTCCAAAAAAGGAATTTGATTGACATTTTAATTGGGATCATGTTAAATTTAAAGACTGACTTAGAGACATGTAGGTGGCGTTGAGTATCTCTATCCGGGAGTATGGTATGCCTTTCCATTTGTGCCAGTGTTCTTTCCGGTCTTCTGGCAGTGTTTTCAAGTTTTCCTTCAACAGCTCTGATGCATGTACTGTTTAGTTTATTCCCACATCACTCTCTATGTTTGAAATGAAGTCACTGCTTATATATATGAAACTTACTGACTTGGGTATATTAACTTTGGACCTTACTGAATTATGTTGGTTTTATAATATTTTAGCAATTATTTCTCTAATGTTTGCCAAGCACCCAAGTAGAAATCTATAAATGGTGTTAATTTTATCTCTTGCTTTTCAATTTTTATGCCTTTACTTTCCTTTTTTGGCCTAATTGCATTCAATATTTCTTCTAAAACTAGGTAAACTGTGGTAAAAATGTGGGGAAACATTTTGTTGTTCCTTATTTCAGTTGGGAAAATGTCCAGGCTTTTCTCTTGAAACATAAGACTGGCTTTTAGATGGAGGTAGAACTATTTTATTGTTTTGGTTTTTTTTAATCAAGAAATCTATTTGAGTTACAGGGAATGCTGTTTCAACATCTATGGTGATTATTTTATTATCTCCACAAGGGTTATTAATATCCTAAGAAATTATTTTTTTAAACACATAATTTCCAAAGCTTTATTGTTTTTAAGTTCTTTGCCTATCCTTGTTCATGACTCTTTCCCAATTCTTGTCCTTTGTAAGAATTCCAGTGGTCCCTGCTGTGAATTCAGTGGCAATTACTCCTTTTCCCTGAGTCAAAGCAAATGTGTACATCAAAAGAGCAGAGTGTCAAATAATAAGAGCTGGAAATTCAGCCACAAAGAAATTAATTAATTAATTTTTTTGCTATTGCTATTTGTGCATATACGTATTTGTGCTTCTTTTTTTCTCAGGAGCGCACCATTACTCTTTGTAATATATATAGCTGTGTTATTGTGGAATTCTCTAGTGATGGAGAAGAGTAATGTCTAGCCATGGAAAATTACTAAACCTGCTGGGAGGCAAGTCAAGAATATTCTTTTCTGTGCCCAAGCTTGGAAAACCTTTTCCCTTCATACTTTCGTATTTCTAAGCAAGAGGTTTAATGTCACAAAGCAGCTCATTCTCTCTTTGCTCCTGTTTGTGTCCAAATTACATTTCATATTCCAATCAGTCACAAAATGATAACAGAAAATGTATTTGGGGAGAGGCAAAAATATCAGTGTCAAAGACATGGAAATACTTAGCGAAACACTTTCAGCTCTCTTCTCTGCTCTGCTCACGGCTGGTGCTTTTCACTGGTGCTCAGGTCTCTCACGAGCAAAACGGGGGTGGGAAGGGAATTCCTTGTAGGGATGGGATTGTGGCCTAGGAAGGGGGCCAGGGAGATAGGGAACAAGATATTGGTCTCCAGAATGGGGGGAAATTCCCAGGGCCAATATGAAGAATGATCTACAGAACTGTTTTGTGTGGGGGCCCTCCTTAATCAAATATTCTAAGTGTCCCTGCAAGCAAAGCAGACGAGCACATAGAAAAGGACAAATGACTGTACAAATGGACTGATAAACAATTTAAGAAAATATATGTGGCCTAAATTTAGTATCAAAGTGATGGGCAAAATGGCATACTCCAGTTTGTGATGGTCCTTTTGCAAATGCAATGTTAGGACCTTCAGTAAATTATAGTCACAGATTACAGCAAATAAATACATCAGTGGAGATGGTCCAGGTGCAGGATATTTAAAAAAGATAAATCATCTGTGAAAAAGGAAAAGGTCAAATGTGATAGTCTTTCTTTCTTTGTCTGAATAAAATGGAAACATTAAAATTCCTTCCAAGAAAAGAAACATCAGCACATTAAATAATATAGTCTCCTTCTTACCCAGCCAAGTCTGACTGGATTCCACCTGAGCCCTACCTTGGTCTCTCTTGTTTTCATCCAAGTATAAATTGGCAACTTTGTACCGAAAAGGAAATCTAACTCTGACCTCACACCATTTAGTCATGCTTGGAGCGTGATCCATTATCGTCTGCCCCAGTAGCATAGAAGATTGGTTTTTTCAGTCTCAAATGGAAAAGTATGAGTCTTCTCTCTCTTAGAATCATTTTCAGTAATCTGTTCGTACTATTTAGAAAGGTTATATATTTGCTGTCAGTGGGTATCCTTCATTTCATATCTGTGGGGCCCTGATAAGTATGTGTCACTGTGCTGGGTGCTGTAGAATATAAACAGAGAGAAGAGAGCGGGCCACTGTGCAGAGCCATTGTTGAGAGGCATGCCCTTCCATTTCCACACAGCCATGTTTCCAAGGTTGATGTATCCCTTGTTTCTACAATTTGTTTGATTTGGCATTTATTTATTTATTTATTTATTCATTCATTCATTCATTCATTCATATTTGCATGTCTATCTGACACATATTTTGGAATGCCTACTATGAGCTAGGCATTGTGCTAGGTTACAGGAATTCAAAGCCTAATTAGAATCTCTTCCCTCAAGGAGTTGTGTGGTTATTAAATTTATAATAAACTTTTAAAAATAATGTAATGTCCCTGCCTAGAATATAGTTCGATATTAAAAAAAAAGAGAGAAAGGAATGCTCAATTCTATTGCTGATGAAGTGATGAGAGTTTTTGTTGTTGTTGTTGTTTTTATTCAGAGTGAGAAGAGGGGGTGGGGGAGTGGCAGACTCCTGCATGCAATGAGCGGGTGCCCACTAGGGGGCGATGCTCTGCCCATCTGAGGCTTTGCTCTGTTGCAACCAGAGCCATTCTAGCGCCTGAGGCAGAGGCCATGGAGCCATCCTCAGCGCCTGGGCCAACTTTACTCCAATGGAGCCCTGGCTGTGGGAGGAGAAGAGAGAGACAGAGGAAGGAGAGGGGGAAGAGTGGAGAAGCAGATGATGCTTCTCCTGTGTGCCCTGGCCATGAATCGAACCCAAGACTTCCACACACCAGGCCATCACTCTACTGTTGAGCCAACCAGCCAGAGCCAAGTAAACAGAGTTTTGAAGGATGACTAGCTTACTCACTAGGAAGGCACAAGTGGAAAGCGTTTTGTGCAGACAGTGCTGATGCTCAGAAGATCTTGGTATTTTGAGGGAACTTCTGTAGTTTAAGGGAGGGATGTGTTTTACAAGAACCCAGGCTGGAGAGGTAGCACGTGCTTGGTTACGGAGGGGCAAGACCTTCGTGAATTTGGATTTTAACCTGTAGACACTGAGGAGCCATGATTTTTACCACAGTAAGATGCTTCTTTTTTGGCAAAAATATGAAAAATGAATGATGAGGTAGAGACAAGAAGCTCAAAATGTTGGCTATTTTAAGGGTACAGTCTAAATACATAAGGGAAAACCAAAAACCAAACTAGGAGAGTAGACCAGAAAAGAGTGCCAGCCCATGATATTTGATGACTTATGGTTTTGGTAACATTTAAGGAACATTTAAGGAAAACAAACCTACAACAGTAATAAATTAAAAAGATGCTAGCTATTCATACCTTTAGTTTCAGGTGTAAGAAGAATATTTTATTTCAGCAAGCATATCAACCCCGATTTTAAAAACTTATACCAAACTGCAAATAATTCAAGAGACCATGACCTTCCTCGCTCTCCTTACATTTAGAAGATTTAGAGAGTAGCCCATATACCTAGATAATATCGAGGCTCTAAAGGATTTCAGAGACCATCTTCAGCGATTTTCAAGACAAGTGGCTTCGGGTCGTCAAACTTTTTATAAAAACTGCCCACTTTTGCAGTGCTGGTCAACCTGGTCCCTACCGCCCACTAGTGGGCGGTCCAGCTTTCATGGTGGGTCAATCGCAGCGCTGTTTGGTTGCAGGGTAGGGACCAGGTTGACCAGCACTGCAAAAGTGGGCGGTTTTTATAAAAAGTTTGAAGACCCCTGCTTGAAGCTCCCCTGATAGCTCTAATGTATACAAGAGGCAGAGGTGGACCAGGCACGCCCTCCTCCTGCTCCTGCTCCTCCCCCACCAGCTCTGAATTATAGCGGCACAGTTTGGAAACCAGATTTTCTCAGATTTCCTCTTTCATATTGGGGACACTGAGGTTTATATATTGGAAGTGATTAATTTACTGAAGGACACGTGATTATCTGGTAGAAAAAAGGTTCCTAGATCCCCTGGCTATTGGATAAAAGCTCTTTTCAGTTGTTGGTTCACCTGATTTTTATCTGGCTTCTAAGGAAAGATTATTGTCTCACAGGATCACTCGGGCATGAGCAGTTAGTTATACATTTACTTATACTTCTCATACTTGATTCATGTAAACTTTCTGTAGATAAGCTTGTTTAAGGTCATAGGCTCATTTCTTACTGTTTCAATGGCTGACTGCCTGTTTTCTCCATACCTGCGGATCTGAATTAATATGCAACAACCTGACCTGATGGCTTAAAACCCATTGCACCCAATTTCTAAATTCTAAATTCTTTCCATTTCTACATTCTTCTGTTTTAGTTGTAAGAGGTTTAATTTAATGGAAGTTAAACTGTATGTCACCCAAGACTGTTAATCCAAATTCGGAGGGACCCAAAATATGGAAGGCAGGAGCAAGGTCCGTCGTTTACACATTAAAGTTTTATTGTCTAGCTTGGCCAAGCGGCGGGAACTCCGACAGAAATCTGAAAGAGAGCGCGCTGGCCCTTTGTTCTACTTAGTTTTTATAGTGTTGTAAGTGGGAAGTACAGAAGCAAAAATTGCAATTAGGAGCCTCTTACCGCTATTGGTTATAGTCATATGTCCTTTAACATGATAGGACCACTTTCAATTTGCAAACCATACATCATTTTGGAGAAAACAAAATTTACAAGTCAACACAATGGTAGAAAGATATCTCTTTACATATTAAAAGGCCTTCCTATATTTTCTAGTGTTCATCCACCATCTCTCTGTCCAGAGTCAGACGTATTAACCACATGCATTTACATAAGAGAGGTAGTTTCCATGGGGACAAATGCCCGCAAATGGCTCATAGTTATAAGAAAAGGTTTATTTTGGCTTTTCCCTTCCTGCACCTGGCTAGCCATTCACTCCTTTCCCCACAGGTGTGGTGGAATGTCAGGGAATCTATGCTTTCCTTCCCTTTTCATTTACAATACAATGGCAAGAGCCATCCTGGTTATGCTAATCACACATTACAGAGACTATTCTCACAATTTCTCTGCACACCTTAACCCAAATTAATAAAATGTTCTCCAAGCCTCCTAAAATATTAATATTAATTCTGTAGCCTTTTGGTACTTTACAACATCTGCAGGTGAAATGGCTCAGTGGCTCCTCAAGACTATAGGTTGATAAGCTCATCCAAGTCTCATTGACTATCAGGTTCCCCTCATCCCACCCCACCCCTTCCAGCACTTATCCTGGCATGGATTGCTCTAAGCGATAGCTTCTAGTTTGCTGTCTTCCTCAAGTAAACTGAGTGCTTCCTGAGACCAGAAAACATGTCTTCTTTCCTATAGCATCTAGTTCAATATCTGATATGTGATGCAAACTGAACAAATTTGTTTAATGAATATCTAGATACATGTGTAACGATAAGCCTTTGATTTTGTTGGTAAGACATAATGTATGGGTAAATTTTCTTTTGTGTTTGCTTCCTCTTGGTCTTCCTGCATTGTCAGGGTGAGTTCTGTCCTCTAGCTACTAGTGGACCAGTCCTTACGTTAGGTGGCAGTCCCAGCCAACTAGAGATTTCCTAGCATGTTCCAGATGATGAGAAATGGCTTCAAGACAGAAAATTGTTTGTGTCTTAAACTAATCTACCGTAAATCATGAATATTAACATGGAGATGTAGCAAATTATGTGAGGTTTTTTTGTTTTGCTAAAGAAGCATTCCAAACTTGCGTTTTAACACAGCAGGGTACCTCTGTTCTTGCTGCCATTAAAATAAACTCTTTTATATTGAATTTCAGCAAACCTTGCAGCAGCACCTGTCCCATTAGTTCTTAAATGTGGGAACAGTGTGGCATAATTACTCACCAGCAACAGAGGTAGCAGTTTTATCAATCTTATGCCATAGTGGCTGGGAGGGACAGTCGTGTTCTCACTGTTGTCAAAGTTCTTTCCGAAATTCACCTTACTGGTGGGCGGTTTGCTTTTATAGCTCCAGGTGAGCACAGAATTATGCAGTGTCATTAAATGTTACATGGCTTAACGTCACTCCAATTTTCAGATAATCTGATGAGAAATTAGCTGTTTTTTCTTACTCTTGTGGTGGCCTACTTCTTCTATGTGGCTGTCGCTTTTACAGAGGGAAAGTGGCCAAACTCTGTTACTTACAAAGGTGTACCTACCACTGGAGCTTTCTGCTGATGTGGCTGTTTCATTCTCTGTTTGATTTGATCCTATCCCATTTGGTGGAGGGCATGAACAACAGTTTTGTTAATGTGGTTCTGATCCGAATTGCTAATACCCTGATTGTGTACAGGATACTAATTAGGAAAATAATTGAAACCTTTTCATACTGACCTCCAATCACTCTGCCTCTTCCCCTTCTACTGATGATACTGCTAAGATCTACATCATTAAAATTTTTTTTTACAAAAGGAAACCTCAACTATGACTTGGTGTCAGGGCTCAGGCTTTGTTTTGTTTTTGTTTTTAGTTTTAAATTTCTCCTAGGTCACTCTCAATGTAGTAGATGGACTCTCTTGTTGAATAATATTACACTAGGGCTTTTATTCAATATCATTTACAGAAATAAATGTCAGGCGCAGCTAATATTTAGAGTGCTAATCTGTCAGATACTGTTGAATGAATTTTATACATATTAACTATTTTAATGCTCTTAACAAGCATATGCTATTATTACATAAAAGGCCGCTTAGGCACACAGAGATGAAGTAACTTGCTCGTGTTACGGAGCTGGGAAGTGGTAGCTGGGTCCTAACCTGGGAGTCTGGCTGCAGATGTCAGGCTCTGCCCCATATAGCATGCCACCCACGGGGGAATGAGAGGCAGATGCTGAGCCGGCTCCCATGGTTCTGTTTCCACACGTGCCCATCTCAGAAGCCAGGGAGGGCATCATGCTAAAGGGCTCAGTGTAGAATCACCTATGACCACCTCTCACAAATGTGGCAGGCAGCTCTTGAGATATCTGATGTCTCTTACTGGCTTCTTGAGGAGATATCAGATTCTTCTCCCTGTCTGGTCCCATTATTATTACCCTTTAGGCCAGGGGTCAGGAACCTATGGCTCATGAGCCAGATGTGGCTCTTTTGATGGCTGCATCTGGCTCACAGACAAATCTTTAATAAAAAAAATAATAACATTAAAAATATAAAACATTCTCATGTATTACAATCCATTCATTTCCTACCACTCATGTTCATGGTTGTGGGTGGCTGGAGCCAATCACAGCTGTCCTCCAGGACAACACCAAATTTTTATTGGATAATGCATAACGCACATGGGTTGTTGTATGGCTCTCACAGAATTACATTTTGAAATATGTGGCATTCATGGCTCTCTCAGCCAGAAAGGTTCCTGACCCCTGCTTTAGGCATATAATCTCCTGAAACTCAAATGTTTGAAGATGATGATAGGATTTTTCTGCTAAACGAAAGATAATCCAGAAGGAGGAGGTAGCTGTGTTAGCATGGAGCACACCTTCAAGTGGGCTGGCTTAATAACTACATTTCCCAGGCTCATCTTACTTTGCTTCCATCGTCAGTATTTTTCTGCTACTCCTTTAAACTTCAGTTTGCTCATCTACATATGGAGACCATAAAACCTACCTCCAAAAGGTAATAATAAGTATTGAATGACATATTTTTTAAAAGTACCTCTGTAGGCTTGGTGAATGTATTTTTTCTTTTCCTTTCCCAAAAGGGTTCCTGAAAAAAAAAAAGATTGAGAGTTAGTTTGGGGGATTCTAGAACAGGTTAAAAGAACAAGACCTCTATGGCTTCTCCTCTTACCTCTTTCTCAGAGTGTTTTCTCCAGGGATCACGTTTATTTTATATTGTGTAACTTACTCAACTTGTGGTAGGTTAGATGCAATTCCATCAGTAGTCTCCAGGGTTCACACTCTGTTAGGGAAAATCTTCTCATAAAGAGCTTTTTAAAAAATCTTTTTTCCATTAATTTAAATCCCTTGAATATCATTAAAATTATCTTTACCTATTATGTTGTTCTCTGAGTGAGGGGTGTTTTAAAAATCGTTGCTCTAGTTGGGTTCACCCTAACTGTTCTAGACAGGAATGGTTCTTTTTTTTTTTTTATATAATTTTATTTTTTTAATGGGGTGACATCAATAAATCAGGATACATATATTCAAAGATAACAAGTCCAGGTTATCTTGTTGTTCAATTATGTTGCATACCCACCACCCAAAGTCAGATTGTCCTCCGTCACCCTCTATCTTGTTCTCTCTGTGCCCCTCCCCCTCCCCCTTTCCCTCTCCCATTCCCCCCTCCCCCCCGTAACCACCACACTCTTATCAATGTCTCTTAGTTTCACTATTATGTCCCACCTACGTATGGAATAATACAGTTGCTGTTTTTTTCTGATTTACTTATTTCGCTTCGTATCATGTTATCAAGATCCCACCATTTTGCTGTAAATGTTCCGATGTCATCATTTCTTATGGTTGAGTAGTATTCCATAGTGTATATGTGCCACATCTTCTTTATCCAGTCACCTATTGATGGGCTTTTTGGTTGTTTCCATGTCCTGGCCACTGTGAACAATGCTGCAATAAACATGGGGCTGCATGTGTCTTTACGTATCAATGTTTCTGAGTTTTGGGGATATATACCCAGTAGAGGAATTGCTGGGTCATAAGGTAGTTCTATTTTCAGTTTTTTGAGGAACCACCATACTTTCTTCCATAATGGTTGTACTACTTTACATTCCCACCAACAGTGTATGAGGGTTCCTTTTTCTCCACAGCCTCTCCAACATTTGCTATTACCTGACTTGCTAATAACAGCTAATCGAACAGGTGTGAGGTGGTATCTCATTGCCGTTTTGATTTGCATTTCTCTAATAGCTAAAGAAGATGAGCATCTTTTCATATATCTGTTGGCCATTTGTATTTCTTCCTGGGAGAAATGTCTATTCATATCCTCTTCCCATTTTTTTATTGGATTGTTTGTTTGTTTGTTGTTGAGTTTTATGAGTTCTTTGTATATTTTGGATATTAGGCCCTTATCTGAGCTGTTGTTTGAAAATATCATTTCCCATTTAGTTGGCTTTCTGTTTATTTTGTTATCAGTTTCCCTTGCTGAGCAAAAACTTCTTAGTCTGATGTAGTCCCATTCATTAATTTTTGCCTTCACTTCTCTTGCCATTGGAGTCAAATTCATAAAATGCTCTTTAAAACCCAGGTCCATGAGTTGAGTACCTATGTCTTCTTCTATGTACTTAATTGTTTCAGGTCTTATGTTTAGATCTTTGATCCATTTTGAGTTAATTTTTGTACAGGGGGAGAGACTGTAGTCCAGTTTCATTCTTTTGCATGTGGCTTTCCAGTTTTCCCAGCACCATTTATTGAAGAGGCTTTCTTTTCTCCATTGTGTGTTGTTGGCCCCTTTATCAAAAATTATTTGACTATATATATGTGGTTTTATTTCTGGACTTTCTATTCTGTTCCATTGGTCTGAGTGTCTATTTTTCTGCCAATACCATGCTGTTTTGATTGTCGTGGCCCTATAATAGATTTTGAAGTCAGGTATTGTTATGCCCCCAGCTTCATTCTTTTTCTTTAGGATTGCTTTGGCTATTCGGGGTTTTTTATAGTTCCATATAAATCTGATGATTTTTTGCTCTATTTCTTTAAAAAATGTCATTGGAAGTTTGATGGGAATTGCATTAAATTTGTATATTGCTTTGGGTAATATAGCCATCTTGATTATATTTATTCTTCCTAGCCAAGAACAAGGTATATTCTTCCATCTCATTATATCTTTTTCAATTTCCCTTAACAATGGTTTATAGTTTTCATTATATAAGTCCTTTACATTCTTTGTTATGTTTATTCCTAAGTATTTTATTTTTTTTGTTGCAATCGTGAAGGGGATTATCCTTTTGAGTTCCTTCTGAGTTGTTTCATTGTTGGCATATAGAAAGGCTATTGACTTCTGTATGTTAATTTTGTATCCTGCGACCTTACTGTATTGGCTTATTGTTTCTAGTAGTCTTTTTGTGGATTCTTTGGGGTTTTCAATGTATAGGATCATATCATCTGCAAAAAATGATACCTTTACTTCTTCTTTTCCGATATGGATGCCTTTTATTTCTTTGTCTTGTCTGATTGCTCTGGCTAGAACCTCTAGTACCACATTAAATAAGAGTGGAGAGAGTGGACAACCCTGTTTTGTTCCTGATTTAAGGAGGAAAGCCTTCAGTTTAGTGCCATTTAATATGATGTTAGCTGATGGTTTACCATATATGGCCTTTATCATGTTGAGATATTTTCCTTCTATACCCATTTTGTTGAGAGTCTTAAACATAAAATTGTGTTGTATTTTATCAAAAGCCTTTTCTGCATCTATTGATAAGATCATGTGGTTTTTGTTCTTTGTTTTGTTGATATGGTGTATTACATTAACCGTTTTACGTATGTTGAACCATCCTTGAGATTCTGGGATGAATCCCACTTGATCATGATGTATTATTTTTTTAATATGTTGTTGTATTCGATTTGCTAGTATTTTGTTTAGTATTTTAGCATCTGTATTCATTAGAGATATTGGTCTGTAGTTTTCTTTTTTTGTGCCATCCTTCCCTGGTTTTGGTATGAGGGTTATGTTGGCCTCATAAAATGTGTTTGGAAGTATTGCTTCTTCTTCAATTTTTTGGAAGATTTTGAGTAGAATAGGAACCAAGTCTTCTTTGAATGTTTGATAAAATTCGCTGGTATAGCCGTCAGGGCCTGGACTTTTATTTTTGGGGAGGTTTTTAATGGTTTTTTCTATTTCTTCTCTACTGATAGGTCTGTTTAGGCTTTCTGCTTCTTCTTGACTCAGTCTAGGAAGGTTGTATTGTTCTAGGAATTTATCCATTTCTTCTAGGTTGTTGAATTTAGTGGCATAAAGTTTTTCATAGTATTCTACAATAATTCTTTGTATATCTACGGTGTCCGTGGTGATTTCTCCTCTTTCATTTTGGATTTTGTTTATATGAGTTCTTTCTCTTTTTTCCTTGGTAAGTCTTGCCAAGGGTTTGTCAATTTTGTTGATCTTTTCAAAGAACCAGCTCCTTGTTCTATTAATTTTTTCTATAGTTTTTCTGTTCTCTAATTCATTTATTTCTGCTCTGATTTTTATTATCTCCTTTCTTCGGCTGGTTTTGGGTTGTCTTTGTTCTTCTTTTTCTAGTTCCTTAAGGTGAGAAGTTAAGTGGTTCCCTTGGGCTCTCTCTTGTTTGTTCATATATGCCTGAAGCGATATGAACTTCCCTCTTATCACTGCTTTTGCTGCATCCCATAGATTCTGATATGTCGTATTGTCATTTTCATTAGTCTGTATATATCTTTTGGTCTCTGCACTTATTTCTTCTTTGATCCATTCATTTTTTAAAAGTATGTTGTTTAGTTTCCACATTTTTGTGGGATTTTTTTCCTCTTTTTTGCAGTTGAATTCTAGTTTCAAGGCTTTATGATCAGAAAATATGCTTGGTACAACTTCAATTTTTCTGAATTTGCTGATGTTGTTTTTGTGGCCCAACATATGGTCAATTCTTGAGAATGATCCATGTACACTGGAGAAAAATGTATACTCAGTCACTTTGGGATGAAATGTCCTGTAGATGTCTATCATATCCAGGTGCTCTAGTGTTTTGTTTAAGGCCACTATGTCTTTGTTGATTCTCTGTTTGGATGACCGATCTAGAGCCGTCAGCGGTGTATTGAGGTCTCCAAGTATGATTGTATTTTTGTCAGTTTTTGTTTTAAGATCAATAAGTAGCTGTCTTATATATTTTGGTGCTCCTTGGTTTGGTGCATATATATTAAGAATTGACGTCGGCCTAGCGTGCGGAGGACCCGGGTTCGATTCCCGGCCAGGGCACATAGGAGAAGCGCCCGTTTGCTTCTCCACCCCTCCGCCGCGCTTTCCTCTCTGTCTCTCTCTTCCCCTCCCGCAGCCAAGGCTCCAATGGAGCAAAGATGGCCCGGGCGCTGGGCATGGCTCTGTGGCCTCTGCCTCAGGCGCTAGAGTGGCTCTGGTCGCAATATGGCGACGCCCAGGATGGGCAGAGCATCGCCCCCTGGGGGGCAGAGCACCGCCCCTGGTGGGCGTGCCGGGTGGATCCCGGTTGGGCGCATGCGGGAGTCTGTCTGACTGTCTCTCCCTGTTTCCAGCTTCAGAAAAATGAAAAAAAAAAAAAAAAAAAAAAAAAAAAAACAAAAGAATTGTTATGTCTTCTTGATTCAGTGTCCCCTTAGCCATTATGAAATGGCCATTTTTGTCTCTGAGTACTTTTCCTGTCTTGTAGTCAGCATTATCCGATATGAGTATTGCTACACCTGCTTTTTTTTGGATGTTATTTGCTTGGAGTATTGTTTTCCAGCCTTTCACTTTGAATTTGTTTTTATCCTTGTTACTTAGATGAGTTTCCTGTAGGCAGAATACAGTTGGATTTTCTTTTTTAATCCATTCTGCTACTCTGTGCCTTTTTATTGGTGAGTTTAATCCGTTTACATTTAGTGTAATTATTGATACTTGTGAGTTCCCTATTGCCATTTTATATCTTGCGTTCTGTTAGTTTTGTGTCTTGTTTGATCCTTCTCTTTCGTTTTTCTATCTTTTGTTTTTATTTGGTTGTATTCCATACATCTTTCCTCTGTTGCTATCTTTTTTATCTCATGTGCTTCTGTGGTGGTTTTTTCAATGGTGTTTACCTTTGAGTAATGAAAAGGGTCCCTACCCTGTTCATTGTAGCGAACTATTTTGTGAGTACTTTTGCACTCCATCGTCCTTTGCTACTGTTCATCTCCGTCTTCTCCCCCTCTTTCTTTTTGTTGTTGTCACAGTTTAAATTTGGTTTTATTGTGTTCTTCTTGGAGCTTTTACTTGTGGCTCTGTTTTTTTTTGTTCTTTGTATCTGATTGGAGAACCCCCTTTAGTAATTCCTGGAGTGGGGGTTTTCTGATGATAAATTCCCTCATCTTTTCTGTATCTGTGAATGTTTTTATTTCTCCTTCGTATTTGAAGGATAGCTTTGATGGGTATAGTATTCGTGGCTGAAAGTTCCTCTCTTTCAGGACTTTAAATATTGGGGTCCACTCTCTTCTAGCTTGTAGAGTTTCTGCTGAGAAATCTGATGATAATCTAATGGGCCTTCCTTTATATGTTGTATTCTTCTTTTCCCTGGCTGCCTTGAGAATTTTTTCTTTGCTGTTTGTTTGTGCCAATTTCATTATGATATGCCTTGGAGTAGGTTTGTTGGGGTTAAGAAAACTCGGAGTTCTGTTTGCTTCTTGAACTTGAGGCTTTAGTTCTTTCCACAGGCTTGGGAAGTTCTCATCTATTATTTGTTTGAGTATGTTCTCCATTCCATTTTCTCTCTCTTCTCCCTCTGATATACCTATTATTCTTATGTTATTCTTTTTGATGGAGTCAGATAATTCTTGTAGGGCTATCTCATTTTTTTTAATTTTTGAGTCTCTTTCTTCTTCTCTCTGTTGTGCCTCAAGTTGCTTGTCTTCTATTTCACTAATCCTCTCTTCTATCTGACCTGTTCTATTAGCTAAGCTTGTTATTTCGTTTTTCAGCTCGTGAATTGAGTTTTTCATCTCTGTTTGATTTGTTTTTATAGTTTCAATTTCCTTGGACATATATTCTTTGTGTTCATTGAGTTGTTTTCTGAGCTCCCTAAATTGCCTTTCTGTGTTTTCTTGTATATCTCGGAGGATTTTTAGTATTTCTATCTTGAATTCTCTGTCATTTAGCTCCAAGGTTTCCAATATATTAAATTTTTTCTCCATAGATTTTTCCTCATCTAGCTGTGTTACCTCTCTTTCTTTTGTATCCATGATATTCGATTTTCTCTTCCTTAATGGCATCTGAGGGTGGTTTTGTTGATAGTACTAATGAGATTTAATAAAGAATTAGAAGTTAAAAAAAATAACAATAAAAAAATAAAAAATCGAAAAGAGTTGTTTTTTTTTTAAAAAAAATTAATAATGAAATAAAGAAAAATAAAATAAAAATTAAAGAAAAGGAAATTTCCCCCCCCCTCCTTTTTTCCTCTCCTCTCCTCTCCCCTCTTTTTTGAGAAAATCTTGTGGTTGACTGTGAATTATAACAAACAATGCCTGTGATGGAGGGCCTGAATTGGGGAAAAGTAATAAAGGGGCAAAAAAAAAAAAAAAAAAAAAGGAAAGAAAAATGAAAAAAAAGAGCGTATGGACCCACAAAAAGCAAATAAGGAAAAAATTTGGGTCAAGAATGAAATGATTTGCTTTTAGGTGTTGGTTGTCTAAGAGTTATGATGAGAGGAATAAGAGGAAAATGGAAAAATGGGGGGACAAATTAAAAACTTACTATTGTATTTAGTGGAACAAGAACTAGATAATATGGAGAGCCAGGGATGAGAGCACTGCTAGTGAGTTAAAAAGGTGAAGTAAAAAACCCCCAAAATGCCACAAACATAGGTTTGAGTCCCAGATAAGAGAATTTGTTTGTTATTGAGGTTTGAATGAGAGGAGATGTAAAGGAGAAAGGAAGAAACTAATATAGAGGGAGAAAAGAAAGAGAGAGAAAAAAAGAGGTAACCACTAAAAGAAGAAAAAAGAAAGGAGAGAGAGAGAGAGAGTTAAGGGTTTTGGAGTGCAACCCTCATAGAGAGAAAGGAAGAGAAGAGAAAAGATAATGGGAGATGTAACACTTATGGGTAGTGTAGTTCAAGGAGAGGAGAGAGTAAGACCGGTAGAGAGTTAATCGGCCAAATTGGAGGAGGAAAAAAAAGTATCAAGAATGAAGATAAGAGAAACAAATGAACAAATATAATAAAATGGGATAGGTTATAAAGTCTGCAGATTATTTTTGATTTTGAGAGGTTATCTTCTTGCTTTTTCTTTTCTCTCCCTCTTCCTGGTCGGTGACTCTGTACCCCGGGTTCTGCCCCTTTGGCACGCTCAGGTAGAGGTTTGCAGTTGATAAGTCTCTATGGCAATGTCATGTATTGTGCTTTAGTCTCGTTGGCAGTCGAGGCTCAATAGCATTTATAGGCTCCGACAGTGAGAGAGTCTGTGTTCCTGTAGCCTTTCTCCTAGTCTTTCCTTCCTTAATTAGTAGCCTGATAATCCAGCTATGGGGTTGCTGCTGCCTCTGCCTGGATAGTAAGAGGCTCAAAGAGCTGGCAACTCCCCACTCTATTTCCACTCAGCACAGGGCTCTGGGTAAGGCTCAGTCAGTCAGAGCTGCTAGCATAATCAGGCGGGCTTTCTGCCCACTCAAAGACCTCTGGCTCTGCCACTCGCCCCGGAAGTGGGCGCTTGGAGGAAACTCTCACTCACTGTCTGCGACCAGGATATCCGGCAAGCAGTCTCACGCTCTGAGTGAAACCCCCAACCTCAGGGAAAAGTTGTAGCGTTGGAATTGAGTCTCACTCCGTCCCCGTGTGCGGCTTTTGCAAGGCGCTGGGGCGGCTCGAAATTCCGCTTTGGCCCACACAAAGGCCCCTGACTCTGCCCCTCTGTGTGATAACATGGGCGCGCACTGCTGAGGCACTCGGAGGAATCGCTCACTCCTTATCTGCGCGCACAAACCAGGATATGAGGCCGTCCGCGGTTCCCTCTGAGTGAAACACCTCCAGCACGGAAAATCTCCACCGTTGGAATTGAGTCTCGCTCCGTCCCTGTGCGTGGCTTTTGCAAGGCGCTGGGGCGGCTCGAGATTCCACTTTGGCCCACACAAAGGCCCCTGACTCTGCCCCTCTGTGCGATAACACGGGCGCGCACTGCCGAGGCACTCGGAGGAATTGCTCACTCCTTATCTGCGTGCGCAAACCAGGATATGAGGTCGGCCGCAGTTCCCTCTGAGTGAAACACCCTCCAGCACGGAAAATCTCCACCGTTGGAATTAGTTCTCACTCCCTCCCGTGCGTGGCTTTCCCAGGAAGAAATTCTCGCCCACTAACTGCGCACCGACCAGGAGACCGGGTAAAATGGCTGCTCTGCTTTTCTTTCTTTGTTTGGGTTTGGCGCAAGTGTTAGCTTGTATTGCCCGGGTTGCCACAGGATCAGATTTTCCTCGGCTTGGATCTCTGTGCCACAGCCTGGTTCAGCCGTTTGTGCTGCGGCGGCCTGGATCTATTCACCCCCTTTGCCCGCCTCAGTTTCTATATTCACAGTTACCAGAGAAAGCCGCCCTGTTTAGGTTAGTGAGGAAGGAGGAGCATTTCTTACTCCCTATTTCCTTCGGGGTTTGGTTATATATTTAGCCAATTTTTCACTCAATCGTACCTTTGGGTGTATTGCAAAGCATCTGGAAGCTCCAAGTATAGGTTTTTCTGTTTCTGGTTGAAGATCTTGTTGAGTTTTGGGGGAGATTTATCGGTATCGCTTCCTACCCCACCATTACTCTGACGTCATCTCCCAGGAATGGTTCTTAATCCTGAAATTTAGGATTAGGTTTTTGAAAGCAGTAATAACCTGGTTTTGAAGGAAAAAGAAAATGCTTTATTTGAAAACCCTAAATCAGCAGAGATGAATAAAAATCATGGACTTAGGAGACTGATTTTTTTTCTCTTTTGTTTTTTTACAGAGTCAGAGAGAGGGATAGATAGGGACAGACAGACAGGAACGAAGAGACATGAGAAACATCAATTATCAGTTTTTCGTTGCAACACCTTAGTTGTTCATTGATTGCTTTCTCATATGTGCCTTGCCTTCAGCAGACCGAGTAACCTCTTGCTCGAGCCAGCGACCTTGGGTCCATGCTGGTGAGCTATGCTCAAGCCAGATGAGCCCGCGCTCAAGCTGGCGACCTCGGGGTCTCGAACCTGGGTCCTCCGCATCCCAATCTAACACTCTTTCTACTGTGCCACCTCCTGGTCAGGCTGATTTTTTTTTCTTTTGCTGAGAAAAATCACTTTGCTCCCAGTTAGAACATTAAAATTTCTTTAATTGCTATTTGACCCATTATTTTGGAGGGGAGTGTTCATCAGGGCAAGTTGCCATATGTTGCATTTGAATTAACACATTTAAAATACTTTTTTTTTTTTTTTTTTTACTGAGCCTGATGTTGATGAAACAGAAAAGGTAAAGACTTGCATATACTTTTTTATTTCCTTATTTTACTGTCAGACTTATATTCTCAGAAAGGATTTTATATGCAATCATATCTGTTTAACTTACTATGTGTTTGTAAGACCTCATTGCACCATGTTGTCTATAGAGCATAGTTCAAAATAAGGCAAATCAATGTCGGATTTCTTTCCATTGATGGTTGTGTGTGTTGTATCAAAAAGGCTTTAAGATACTGTGCTGATATGCATGGCATAGAGCCCCAAAGTGGTCCTCATGGCAAGGCTTTGAATGTGAGTTTTGAATCCCAGGCAGTTACATCAGAGTGAACAACTTCTTTAGCCAAGAATTTTCAAAGAATTGCCTACAAGGCCCTCCCACAGATGTTCCTGCCTCTCTGCCTAGTCACAGACTGAACATTCTAAAGCAGGTCAGTTCTAAAATTACCTTATAACTTGTTTCAGTACACCGTAATACAAATTAAGTGGAAGGAGTTGGTGCAGATGCCATTTGGTTCCTTGGGTATTGTACATCCTGAAACTTAATTGACAAAATGATGGATTTCCTTTAAACCTGTGTTCGGGCTAGGGAACATCAGAGAGTTCATTATTAGCGTTATTCTTAGTGTTTATATTTTAGGTCATCACCAGCAGTCTCCTTAGTATTTATATATAGTATGTTGTACTGGCAGAAGTTTATATTCAACACTTCTTAAGCTGAACATTCAACAATTTGTTAATACCTAATGTGTGCAGAACATTGATAGATGTTCTTCAGGCTCCAGAGAGGACATGGATTGAAGTTTTGGATTGGAAGAGCTAACAGGATGACGGGAAAATCTTGTTTGCAAATAACTATAATGTAAGGATGAGTGGATTGTGTCCTAATGGGGAGGCATGTAATGCTATAGCAGTTCTGAGGAGATTTAACTCTTGTTTTTTCCTTATTCACTCTTATTTTCCTCTCTGAAAATAAATCAATCACGAACTACCAGCTCGACACCAGTGGTGTTTCACTCAATGAAAAAATAACGGATATTAAACAATACACAGTAGAATTGAAGAATCTGCCTCAATTTCTTCATTTAGTGACTAGTTATTGAGTATCTATTCAATGTCAGGCACTGTAAGTGGACATGCGACACCCATTTCAAGAAGTTCACAAATTAGTAAGAAAGGAGAATCACTGTATTTCACAAATACTTGCTGAACGAATGAACTCATTACATTTTATTTCTTTACATGAGTCCTCTATAAATTTCACTACCTAGAGGACACACTTATGGAATCTGAGGTTTGGAAAGGGCCCAAGTGAGCACATTAATGGATCTTTCTTTTACTTGCTGTTTTTAAGCATAAATATATGATTTTAACTTATTGAATTGCATTTTGTTGGTTGCAAACCCCCTTTCTAGATTTTCAAGATTACTTTTAACTTATCCTAACCAAAATATTCTTTCCAATATGAGACACACTACATTTTCCATAGAGCCTAAAACAGAGCTCCTCTCTCCCTAGCCAGTTGGCTCAGTGGTAGAGCGTTGGCCTGGCGTGCGGGAGTCCCGGGTTCGATTCCCGGCAAGGGCACACAGGAGAAGCGCCCATCTGCTTCTCCACCCCTCCTTCTCTCCTTCCTCTCTGTCTCTCTCTTCCCTTCCCACAGCCGAGGCTCCATTGGAGCAAAGATGGCCCGGGCGCTGGGGATGGCTCTGTGGCCTCTGCCTCAGGTGCTAGAATGGCTCTGGATGCAACAGAGCGACGCCCCAGAGGGGCAGAACATCGCCCCCTGGTGGGCATGCCGGGTGGATCCTGATCAAGCGCATGTAGGAGTCTGTCTGACTGCCTCCCCGTTTCCAGCTTCGGAAAAATGGAAAAAAGAAAAAAACAGAGCTCCTCTCCCCACAAGTTGACAACCACCTACAAATCAACACACTTGCATTTATTCAGCAGGTATTTACTGAGCAAGCAAGCATAACTGCTATTATTTCCAGAGTTTGAGGAGGAGCCATGCAAGATACTAAACCCCAGTTCCACAGTGATGAATTCAGTACCCATGGCGGTCATGGAGTTTATCATTTACAAATAGAGTGGGTTCAAGCAGCTAAAGAAAACTCACTATTCTACTGTTTGGCAATAAAAAGAGTGTCTTCTTCGAATTGGTCTGACCTTCTCCTGCCTATTTTTTCTCATGTTCCTCCCTGGAATAAACTCTCTTTCATTAGTCTCTGGCTACCAAGATTTTATACATTGAAAGGAGACTACATAAACATTACCAGCACCAAAAAGTCCCATCTCTGCCCAGAAATCCCTTTCAATATATGACACCATGTAAGTGTGCTCATCACTCACTGATTTCTACTGTCATTGTTTTTGAACTTGTCTTATTTCCCTATGAATTCATGCATTCCTTTCAAGCACAGCTATGACATTTAACAGTTTTATATTAACCTACATCATCGAGCATGATGCCCTATTTAGAGAAAGTAACTATAGTCTTTGTATTATTATTATTAAGTGAAAGGCAGGGAGGCAGATACAGACTCCTGCATGCGCCCCAACCGGGATCCACCTGGCAAGCCCCCAACCAGGTGATGCTCTGCCTTTCTGGACTACTGCTCTGTTGCTCAGCAAATGAACTATTTTAGTGCCTGAGATGAGGCCATGGAGCCATTTTCAGAGCCTGAGGTCAACTTTGCTCGAGCCATTCAAGCCATGGCTGTGAGAGGAGAGAGAGAGAGAGAGAGAGAGAGAGAGCACGAGGAGGGTTAGAGAAGCAGATGGTTGCTTCTCCTGTGTACCCTGACCAGGAATCAAACCCCATTCTTCCACATGACGGGCCAGTGCTCTTACTCTTCTAGAATAATAAAGAAATTTAGGAAGAGTAAATAAAAGGCCTGCATTCCTTGGTATCAGCATTCCTGGTCAGTATCAGCAGATCTGAGAGTGACCCTAGGTTATCCACATACCTTAACTGTAGACACAGAAAACTTCCAAGAGCTTTTATTTATTTATTTATTTTTTGTATTTTTCTGAAGCTGGAAACGGGGAGAGACAGTCAGACTCCCGCATGCGCCCGACCGGGATCCACCCGGCACGCCCACCAGGGGGCGACGCTCTGCCCCTCCAGGGGGTCGCTCTGCCATGACCAGAGCCACTCTAGCGCCTGGGGCAGAGGCCAAGGAGCCATCCCCAGCGCCCGGGCCATCCCTGCTCCAATGGAGCCTCGGCTGCAGGAGGGGAAGAGAGAGACAGAGAGGAAGGAGAGGAGGAGGGGTGGAGAAGCAGATGGGCGCTTCTCCTGTGTACCCTGGCTGGGAATCGAACCTGGGACTTCTGCACGCCAGGCCGACCGGCCAGGGCCTTCCAAGAGCTTTTACGAAGATTTTACTCATAAGCAATTTTAAGCTTCAGACATAAAATAGAATACACAGAAATGCTTTATTGTAATGTGAATGGGGTGACCTGCTCAATAATTCATGAAATTATCGGATCTGAATAATAAAATAAAAGATATTTCTCATCAATTTACATAACCTGATTTTTAGCATTCTGGAAAAATAGCATTTCAGAATCCTGAATATTGATTAAGCTTTTAAAGGGTTCAAAGATACATAACTAGATGGATGCCCCTACAATTCCAACAGGTTTTCTGGATTACACAAGAGTGCCTAATAATACTTTTTTTTTTTCTCCCGAAGGGAAAAGCAATGTGATTGGTCAACATTTTTACTCCCTAAAGATTCATGGAATTATGATAGATTGCCCTCATCATTCATTTAGGCTGATTATGGTGTGAATCAGGCAACATCCACATAGAAAATACACTTCCAGGAGTAGAGTCTTTCAGTGTGACTGATACATAAACCTTTGCTCTAAAAACAGGCTCTGCAGAGATGGGAGACAGGGAACCAATGGTAATCCAAGTTCCCATGTCACACCAGACATGATGCTATGTGCTTTAGACACATCATCTCATTTAGCCTGAGGACTCGTGTCACACTTAAGGAACACAAATTTGAGAAGAGTTAAGCCATTTGTCCAAGATTACGTAGCTAGTAAGCGACAGGCTTGGGACTCGAATGCAGGGTTTCTGTCCTTAAATAGGCCCTTACTTCCACACGGCACAAATGCATCTCAGTATTCATCGGTGACTCACATTTATGTAAATGTATTTGCAAAAATGTCAAGATACCACAAGGAGAGAGTATCAACACTTGTTTAGAATTAAGTCATTTCAAACAACCTGTGTTAACTTCACCGGAAAGCTCCCTTATAAAACCCTGTCACTCTTGGTCACCATCATGCTGCAGTGACTGTCCACTAGACATATATCAACTAGTATTTCATCTTTTTCTCCCATGGCTTATTAGACAGCCATGGTGTGCTTCTTGTTCCTCCTAAAGTTTTACCCTTCAGGATAGAGATACTGCTGCATTGTTCCTGAAAGTGACTATGCTGGCCCAGCCTTGACATTCCCATCACAGGGTTACAGGGACATTGGTTCCCTCACACTTTTATGAATGTATTGTTCCCATGCTTTTATGAATGTATTGCAGAAGCAGGGGAATGTGAATTTCTTGTTTGGTACCAGTTTGTTATGTTTCTGTGCGAATAATGACAGTAGCTGTGTCATCTACTTCTGAGGCAGTCATGTCCTTCTCTGTGGCATATTTGTGTCTGGAATTTCCTATCTCTGAGAAACCTGGCAGAGTTTGGTTGAATGGGTATGTTTTCTAGAACGATGAGAACATAATAAAGTATAACAAAACGAAGAGAATCTAAAACAAATCTGAGTACAGAACCGTTAAAAATTTCTGTGCCCCGTGTACGACTTCTCCTTCCCCAAGCAGGTGTCTGTGGCCTTGTTTCCCCACGTCCACTGAACTGAGCTTCCCTCATGACCGACCTCTTTTTCTCACCAGTTCTCTCTGTCCACGGGAGCAAACCATAAGAAAGCCAGAGCCCCATACTAACAAAAGATGTAAAAATAGACTTGATTCATGGATTATGGGATAATGGGAAAAAACAGACCTCCATGTAGAAGTGGGCTTGATTCTGCGCATAGCACGGGCAGGTCGGGATTTGTGGACAAGGGGTAGAGTGAGAGTCAGCAAGTTGGAAGTTGTTAAGAGGTGACATTAGGTGTGAGGGAGGAGTCTAGTTTAACAAATCTAACAAGATTTTTGCCCAAGGAAGGCCAAGGTGATTAGATCCCAAGGGTGGCAGCTGGGGTGAGGAATTTGATCAGATATAAGTGATGCAGAGTTCTCTCTACACTGATTTAGCAAGATTCCCACTACAGTTTGGATGATGTAGGTTGGACAAGGACAGGCACCAAGGTCAAGGCCTTGAGGGTTGCGAGGAGCCGGACTGAAGTTGGGCCAGGGAGGGAGCCTGGTCACTGCTCGCTCGCTTTCTAGCCTCTCTTGCCCCCCTGCTTAGCCAGGACTCCACAAGAACTTATGCCAGTGTTTCCTCCCCCATTGTTGCTGCACTCATAGCCCAGCTTACCCTTCCTAATTGCTTCCCTTTCCTCCCTGCTAACTGGTCTTCCTCTCGGCTTCCATACTCAAAATTTTAAAGAGAGTCTACATTTTGTCACCTTTGTCCTCGTTCCTTACTCTCTTTTTTTTTTTTTTTTCCCAAGTATGGCTTGACCTCTGCCCATTCTACTGAACTGAAATTGCTTTTTCAGGGACCAACATGCCATTGCTAGTCACGAAATTTGACTATGACTTCTTATTTTCCATCGCATTGGCTGTTGTGGCCACCCTGCCTTCAGGTGTGTGCTGTTCGGGCTCCAAGGTACTCTCCTAGTGTGGCAGTGCTATTCCCGGTGCTACAAGATGTCTGAGTGGAGACAGCAGGTTTCAAAAATGAAATGACTGCCAGTCTCAGGGAGAGGTGGGCCAGAATGTGTAGGTTTAAGTTCTCAAAATAAATAAGTTTGATGCTTTAATTCCATATTATGCTGATAAAGGAGAAAGGACATGCCAAAGCCTTCAATCCATCCTGCTAATTACAGGAACATTCTCTCTTCTTTTTAACCTGTTAAAGGATTTTAGTAAATGTGTAATGGTGTCTTGGTAGCAGCCTGAAAAGCAGAAGAAAATAATAAGATGTCTGTCTTTGGGAAAATGATTTCCTATTGTCTGTGGTTATTATGAGTCAAAATTGCACATCATTTCTTAAAAGGCTCATGCAAGTATTCTACGATGCTTGCTTGTTGAAAGACAATGTACACTGAACTATTTGAAATTTATTAAAATTTATTTTTCAGTTGTATCCTTTCTATTCTTTAGGTATAATCAGCAGTGTCAACCTTAGAAATATATTGAAAAACATATGCTTTATTATTAACATTGTTTTATTTGACAAAAAAATTGTAAAAAGGCAAAAAGAAGACTGATATTACCTGTAATAAAGGTATCAGATGACTTCTCTGCCCGCTGCGACAAGCACTACCCATCTATGAAGCTCTGAAACTGAAAGCAACAAGCCACATTAGCGTTCATTTCATTTCATTGTTGTTATAGCTCCTTGGCCCACCACAATCTCTTCTTCCTTCTCAGCAGAGTTTGGGGCACGCCTATATTTTTGTGAAGGCTGTCATTTTCATCATTGTGCAATCCACATCAAATGATTGCTTTACCTGTCACACTGAAATTCATTTACAAAGCATTGGTCTCTTGGAAGGGACATATAATTAGCATAGGAAATATTAAAGATTTTTCTCAATTGAAGAGCTGTAATGGGTCTTAAATGATAAATTATTTTTAACAATTTGCTTATTACAAATGGCTTACGTCCAACTATCAAAGATGACAATAGCCACTCTAACACAAGGTGAGACATATCGGTGAGACAATGGGAGCTCTGAGCAGGAGACAAAGGGCGTTGGTTACCCATTGTACATTCTATCACTAAACCAGAATGGTTCCCTATGATTGTCTGATATTCTGAACTTTTTGGGTTCTTGTTTCACCTTGCAGCAAATGAACATGGTACTTATCCCTTTTTAAAAATTTTATTTATTGATTTTTAGATAGAGGAGGGAGAGAGAGAGAAAGAGAGAGAGAGAGAGAGAGAAAGCATCGACTCATAGTAGTTGCTTCCTGTATGAGCCTTGGCCGGGCAAACCTGAGGATTTGAACTGGCGACTTCAGCATTCCAGGTTGATGTTTTATCCACAGAGCCACCACAGTCAGGCAACATGCTACTTATCTTTAATCTGACCTCTTATAGCCTCACTTGAGCTTTTCAAATTCAGATGGAATCTAGAAATTCTAACTTTAGATCCATTACACCCCCCCTTGTCCATTTCCCCCATGATGGGTGCTTATAGGTCTAAATTTAGATAGTAGGCCTGCTTAGTGTTTTTCCCAGATCAATACTTAAAAACAGAAATAACACCCCCTCCAGCAAAACTGTACCTAGGAAAGCAAAGTATCCGGTTGCCTTTCTGAGTTATTTGTAAGATGCGGATAGTCATGTCCTGGCAGGGACATAAATAGAACTGAGTGGATCTCAATGTGTCTGCAACGGAAAGAACACTGGATGAAGGAGCTTTGATACAGAGGGTTGTGAGGATGA
This sequence comes from Saccopteryx bilineata, assembly GCF_036850765.1. Lineage (NCBI taxonomy): Eukaryota > Metazoa > Chordata > Mammalia > Chiroptera > Emballonuridae > Saccopteryx > Saccopteryx bilineata. Next base: position 24,411,853 of record NC_089495.1, read on the forward strand.
GAGAGGCATTCCCCTGTTGGCTTTGTGATACAGGTTCAAAATAAGTACTATTGTGTTTGATCAATTTTAAGTTCTATAAATGCTGCTGTCACAATGTCAAGGTTCAAGTTCAAGTCAAAGATGTGTATTGCGATGCTTCTAACTGTGGTAACACTTATAATGCTGAAGGCATCGTAAAAACACAGTAGAGTAGGGGAGCATTTTTGTGTAGCAAAATAGTCCTCTGGAGCAGAATTAGATCAAGAAAAGGTTGTGTGGTGGGCATTTAGTTATGCAAATATAAATCATTGCTGTGAATAATCTCTGTGTTGAGTCAGCTTTCAGATCTCTTAGATGTGTCACTTAACTATGTGTGCTGCACAAAAGTACTAATGGTGACAATGATAGCATCTTCAGCTTCAACTGTCTCTCCAGAAGTAAGTGCAAAAAGTAAAGACACAATGTGAGTTGGTGTATCTGAATGATGGAGAAAGATGGTCTAGGTAATTTAGAGCAATGATCACTTTCAATTGCCAGAGATATACTTCTTTTTCCCTCTCTTTTATTCAGGTAATTGTCTCAGAGTTCCATTTTACCCCACTTACATTAACCAAATGAGATTACAACTCACTCTAATGTTTATGTTCCTGGTATTTGTGATGGGATCTCAAAAAGTTTCAAAAATGCTTTCCCATGTTGTATTACTTGACCCTCATAACAACTGTTTTGAGTAGGTTGGTGGGAAACATTGTTTCCTGTTTAAAAAGCTGAGATTCAGAGAGGTGAAGTGGCTATTTCTACACTACAAAAAGAAAGAAATTTGTTGAATTTTTGTCTGATAAAGCAGGGAACCCTGGTGATCTTAAAATAACCATTCCAATATAGTATTACATATTTGTCATTGTCAGTATTATTCTGTTGGAGAACATACCGTGTCTGAAGGTCAAGGGAAGGAAGAGAAAGACACAGACTGACAAAATAAGGGCTTATTTACTGAGAGGGCATAAAGTCATGTACCAGTTAGGGTCTAGAACAGGGGTAGTCAACCTTTTTATACCTACTGCCCACTTTTGTATCTCTGTTAGTAGTAAAATTTTCTAACCGCCCCCTACTTCCACAGTAATGGTGATTTATAAAGTAGGGAAGTAACTTTACTTTATAAAATTTATAAAGCAGAGTTACAGAAAGTTAAAGCATATAATAATAATTACTTACCAAGTACTTTATGTTGGATTTTTGCTAAGTTTGGCAGAATAAATCTTTATTTTTTTATTTTTATTTTTTTTAAATAATTTTATTTTTTTTAATGGGGCGACATCAATAAATCAGGATACATATATTCAAAGATAACAAGTCCAGGTTATCTTGTCGTTCAATTATGTTGCATACCCATCACCCAAATTCAGATTGTCCTCTGTCACCTTCTATCTAGTTTTCTTTGTGCCCCTCCCCCTCCCCCTTTCCCTCTTACTTTCCCCCCTCCCTCCCCCCCCCCCCCCCGTAACCACCACACTCTTATCAATGTCTCTTGGGACAGAATAAATCTTTATAAAACAACTTACTATAGTTAAATCTATCTTTTTATTTATACTTTGGTTGCTCCACTACCGCCCACCATGAAAGCTGGAATGCCCACTAGTGGGCAGTAGGGACCAGGTTGACTACCACTGGTCTAGAACCTGCTTCTCTTTTTTAGCCCAATGTCTCAATGTTGAGTAGTTTACAGTGTTCATTTGGAGGAAAGACTAGTGCTATCTTATCTAGATAAAGTGACTTGTTAGTGTGACACAGATGAGTTTGCATAATGAATATCATGTCCTCATTATGCTGACAAGAAGATGCACACATTTATCTAGGGGAAGCAGTATTCAAAATAGATTACCAGCTTTTTAAATTAAAAAAAAGTTTATCTTTAGTTAGAACCTAAACCAATTGTATATAGTTAAAAAAAGAAAGAAAGAAAAGAAAAGGAAAAAATGAAGCAAAAATCCAGGCTACAAAAGAATGAAATTTCCCTCTGATTTTCTCAGGAAAATTTGTTTTTTACATAGTGGCCATGGCAACTTTGCAACTGCTGGAATGCAATCAGCTAGAATTAGAGTCTTGCATGAATTGACAGATGTGATGGTGGACAGGAGACCCAGTGAAGCCTAGCTTTCAGAGAAACCTGAAATGAGAAATTTGAGACCCAAAGGCCTCCGTCCTCCCTCTTACCTTGATGGGCAAAAGCTTTTTCCAGATTGGGCTTGCAGAAAGTCCTGGATCCACAACAACTCATTGTGAATATAGAATATGATCAGCAGTGCTTCTTCCTCTTCTGCTGGTGAACATTTCACGTGATAGATTTCACCTTCTAGATTTCTTGAAAAAAAAAATCTTAAAATTTACCCTGACATTTGAAGAAGAAAAATCAGGTACCTCTTATTTTGGAAGGATGTGAGCCAGGATGACAGCAGTCTGTTATAGAGCTTGGCATTTCCAGAGCTGAGTAAAGTCCACATGATTGACATGCATAATGTCATGCTGGAATTGTGTCTCAGTTCTTGCATGTATTTGGGATGGAAACATCCCAAATATTGTGTTTGGTGGGACAGAAACCCTTAGAAAGATATAGAGATATATACACACACACACACACACACACACACACACACACACACACACACTTTTAAATACAGATTTTAAAAGGCAAATATATGTTCTGATTTACAACCAGTAGAAGATATTTCTTTATTCTCACGGGATACTTCTGAGACTTTAACCATAGCCATCATTTGTGTGTGTACAGAAAAAAGTTATCAATGAGGGAAAAGGAAATGTTTTCATTTAGTTATATACACATTTCTTCTTTTTCTTTATGTAAAAATTAAATTTAATGGGGTGACATTGGTCGATAAGAGTACACAGGTTTCAGGTAAACATCTCTATAGCATTTGAACTGTTGATTGTGCAGTGTGCTCATCACCCAAAGTCAGATCATTTTCTGTCGCCATATATTTATTCCTCTTTACTGCCCTCCTCCCCATGCCTTCCCTCCGGTGACCACTTCACTTTTGTCTGTGTCTGTGAGTCTCCGTTTTCTACCCCACTGATGTGTGAAATCATATAGTTCCTAGCTTTTTGTAATTTACTTATTTCTCTTATTCTTAAGCCACATAAAATTTTCCATGATTTCCTTCAAACTGCAAAGTATTTGTAAAACTTAGGTTTAGTAATATTTGCTGAAAACAAAGGGAAGTTATGAAAATATTCAATCTGATAGTGTGGTGGATGGTATTCTGTATAACCTGATACTAGTTTGTGACAATATCTAAGGTGCAGCCTTTATCTTTTGATATTTGTACTTTTTCTTGTAAACTCTTTGCCATTGGTTTTGAACTTAACTTGATTTTGGGCAACTAAATGATATCTCTTAACACATGCTGTAGCCTTACCATGACTTTTTAAAATGCCTTTTCTATTTAATTTGGTTTGGGGAATTGATTTGCCCTTTAAAAATAATATCAGTGTTTAGGGTAATTTTACTTGCTTTTTGTCTGGGCAATAACCTAATTTGCTCCCTAAGAGAATGACTTCAAATATGCAACCTTTATAAGTATGTGAAAACTGCTGGGCGTCAGCTAGAAATGGGAGCTCCAATAACAAGAATGAGAATGTGGCCTTCAGGTGGGCTGAAAGAGAAGAGTCCACTGAAGGCCAACTTTGTCACCTAGACATGCAGGCACTGTTGGGGAACAGGGCCACACGCCTCCTCTGCAGCCGTATTGGCTATAGAGTCATCTGTTATATTTGCAGGGTTGCTCCTCTGCTTCCTCCTCTGCCCACTGCCTGCTTATCTCCTGCCAGGTAGTTGTCATCCGCCCCAGCCATGGGGGATGTGAGGGCAGGTGGGTTTAAGAGCAGGGCCACAGTGTCACTGGTCCCTTCCATCTCCTCATTGGTTCTTGTTCTATCCATATGCTCATAAGCCCACTTATACCACTCACTGTCCTTAGTCCGTAAACCAATAGCAATTACGTTGAAATAAGCACTCAGTAACTTGAAGCAGATATATGAGAATCCTGATTACTTGAAAACTGAAAATGCTGAACGTTCTCATAGCTCTAGGATGAATTATTTGAAAGATACTGGCAAACATCGGTCCCTGTCTTTAATTTCCGTCTATAGAGTGGGACCAGAAGAATTCCAAGCTTCTCTGAAAGGAACAGCAAGTTTTATTGGACAAAAGGGGAGAATCATCACAGTCATCTAAGAAATTGTCGTGTCTAATGTCACTTGCCAAGATAGTGTCTCAGCGAGTGCCGAGGCTGCTGCCAGCCCTGGCCTTGGAGCGTCACCACATCTGTACTGTAGTGTTAATGACAGGCTTGTCATAGCTTCAGGTCCTTCAGGAGTACCAGGCAGGTCACAAAGTTGAGGTCCACGAGAGACCATTAAAAACACCTGTGGGTTTATCAGACGGGATGAACCGTTGCATCAGTCGGGCACTGCTTGGAAAACAACAAGTTCTTTACCTCCTCCCCTGTGTCCCAGCTGTCAGAAGGTCCTCCTTCTCCCTTCCCTTTTTTATCTGGTTAATCCAACATTCACGTTTTGTGCCCCATCTTCTGGAAAGCCTCCCAGGCACTTCTTGCCCTCCATCCTGTCTGTTATTTCTCCTGCGGGAATGGTTATCTGTAGCCCTGGGCGCCCTCAGAGCTTTATGGATGTGCCCATGCCAGGGTCACCAGCAGTCTGTATTCTAATAGGCTTGTCTGAATTTATAATTGGATTGTAAAGACTTTGAGGGCAACACCTTCATCATTCATCTTTGCATTTCCAGTTTTCAACATATGTTGACTGAATGTAACTTAAAGGTGAGCATGTTTTATACCTGTTATGTGGACATGGGGAGTCATTCAATTTGTTATGACTGTGAAAGATATTATGCAGTTGAGGAAACTGGAGACCAGAGTATGTATTCATTCATGTGACACATTGCATTGAGCGTCCATATACGCCAGCCCTGTGCTGGCCACTGGGTGGACAGTGCTGAGTGAAGCAGCCAGACCTGGTCCGGCTCTCATGGAGCTCACGGCACAGTGCAGTCGACAGGCAGTAATCCAGCAATCACACGAGAGCTATGTACCGTATTTTTCGCTCCACAAGATGCACCTGACCGTAAGACGCACCTAGGGTTTTAAGGAGGAAAATAAGAAAAAAAATATTCTGAACCAACTTGTGTGTTAAAATATTTAATAAAATATATCACAATAATATTTCAACAGTGTAAACTCAACAGCAGTATTATTAACAACCATTAGCACTGTTATTAACAAATGAGAAGAGACTTTAATGTTCAAATACTCTTCTAGTTGTCTGGGAACCTGCAGCAGCTAAAAATAATGAACATTTGCTCCATAAGACGCACAGGCATTTTCCCCTCCACTTGTGGGGAAAAAAAAAGTGTCTTATGGAGTGAAAAATATGGTACTCACTACTCTGCTAAACAGGAGAAAGTAAGAGCCTGAGGACGTGGGGATTTGACCTAACTGGGGAGTCGGGAAGCCCTTCCCTGGAGAAACGATGTTTGCCCCAATCAGAAGTAGGCAGGCTCCCACTGGCTGAGAGGCGCTAGTGCAGAGTGAAGGGGAGGGCTGGCGGGCAGAGCGCAGGCGGGCACAGGGCGCATCCAGGAAACCGAAGAGAGGCAAGTGCAGGCTCAGAAGGATGAGGAAATCTGGGAGAGAGGCACAGGATTCTTCAGGATGAGAGCTGGCCAGGGGCCAGTGTGGGTGGGGCCTGTGCCAATAGCAGACGTTACTTGTTAACTAAGAGCGTGGAGATATTTGGACCCACGGGAGGTGACCTGAGGTGGCATGTTGGAGAAGTCCCTGCTGCGGTGTGGAGAAGAGATCAGAGTGGCCAGTGAAGGAGGGCTGGCCGGGCTGGGAGGAACATGGCCACGTGTCTGCACCAGCGACGTCCAGAGCTCCTTCTGCCTGTCCCGCTTTCTGACGACCGCTGCGCTCACCTTTACTTTGGGAAGCGAGCCCTTGACCTCTCCACGCTTCCTCTGAGTTCTGCTTTAGGTTTTCCCACTTCCTAGGTAAGAGGACAGGGGCTAACGAGTCCTCTGTCCTGAGGCCAACGAGTTTTCCGTTTTCTGAGATCCCGATCACTTCTGGCACCACTGCCAACCTCGAGGAGTCTGTGACATCGTCAGTGGTGGATTTGGACACCAGGCGGACAGATGGCCTTGTTGCAAGCAGTGTAAGGAGACTCGAGTGACTGAGTTTGAATGAGCAGTTGAGGCCACTGCTTCATCTGACAGTGATGGCAGCACTGGAGGAACTGGCCTCTTGTGGGGAAGGTGTCACCTTTTACTTGGACAGATCTGAAGCGGAGCATGCGCTACTTAGCTACACTAACTGGGCAGGTCCAGGAAGCCCAACCCTGGCCAGGGTGGTCCATGATGTCAGAGCACATGCACCCGCAGTACGGAGAATTTACCACCTGCAAGAAACAAGGAACTAATCTTTGTTTACAGTGTTAGCTGAAGAGTACCATTAAGAGCAAGATACATATCTTGAAGGGAGAGCTTCACTTCTGGCGACTATTTACATATCAGGACTGCATCTCTGACGTTATTGGTGATGGGGATGTATGTACTCCTCCCTCCTGGGACTGAGAGGCTTGTCAGCCTTAGCCCCCGATTTTCTCTGCAGCTCCTGTCCTAGCCTTTCTCCCTCTCAAAGAGCCCTGCCTTTTGACTTGTTTTTCTCTAAAACCAGCCTCCCTCTCAGGCTCCTCTGGGATCCCCCGGCCACTGCTATGGGTCTCTCCCTGGCAGGACCACAACTCCCAAGGTTTCCACAGAAATTTCTGTTCTGCCACCTTCTGCAGATTTCTGACAGCTGATGGGAGGAGATGGAAACAAGATGTTGCCCCTCTGTAGGAATTATAGACTCAGTCAATGTATTCTGAATGGGAGAATGAAGGAAATTATTTATTAAAGGTTAGGCAGCAAGAGAGTGCCGGGGCTAGAACCAGAAAGCAGGTCCCTACCGATGTTGTTACTATTAGGTACTATTTGGGAAGGAAGAAAATGATACAATTTGTTGGCTTTCATTGGTTCATTTGGGCAAAGAGAAACGAGTGTAAGGATGATTAGGAGTCTAAATGCTGTTTATTTCCCCTTATTACAATGGAAGCTGAACCTTCTCCTATAATATGCTACAAATACAAGTTTATTAGTTTATTTTGCGTATTTTATGAAAAAAGTGTAATTTCTTGTACAATGTGAATGCAATTCCTGGTTCTTTTTCTCTGTAGCAGCTAAAGATCTGGTGGTGCTGTTATCTCTAGATGGGAGCAAACTTCATAAAATATGGTACTCTCTATGTATGCATAGGACCATAGCTTTTAAAATGTTAGTGTATTCCATTTTTCAGTAGAAAGCTGATTTTGATAGTATAGGATAAGTGAATTTTTATGTTTCATTTTTAGCTTTTAAATCATCTAGGTAATGCATTTTAGGTGGGCACCGTTCCTAAATTTAGCAAAGCAATCATTCAATCATACCATAATTTTACATTTTTAATAACAATTTTAAGATGTCAGGTGTTAGATGTTAGTTTTGACTTACTTGTCTCAGCTGCCATTTAAAATTAGTCCCAGTGTTGTGTGAATGGACCTCACCTTTTACCACTTTCTTTCTCCTTCTTCATTGGAAAGCTTTTCTGAGAACACCAGCACTTAATAAGAAAGATGGTTCCTGCTTTGTTGTTTTCTTTTATCCAACTCAGAATTGCCTGGGGGGAAAGATTGCTTCCTTTCTGAATGTGGCAAGCCACAAAATGGAAAATGAGCATGCGAACATTTGTGCTGCTGTCATATTAACCTTGGGAAGAGGTGACAAACGTGAATAATACTACTTAAGTGATCACCTTCTCCTCCTCGTCCTCCTTATCTTTCTCCTCCTCCTCCTCCTCCTCTTCCTCCTCCTCCTCCTCCTCATCATCATTAAGTTGGTTTCAGGGTTTTAGCTAACAAGTAACCTCCTTAATTTGTATATTTGAAAATTGTTTTAATTTTTTCCTCCAAAATGCAATCTGTCTTGCTAAAATCCTTTGTTAGAGCTATTACTCTACTTTCAGTTTTGGTGATTTCTGTATTTGTCATAAGTGATTAAATCTGTGATATACTTCCATCACATAAAGCCAGAGTGATACAAGATTTTGTTGTACTTCTTTGGAAAATAAAAATTATAATGGCTATAATTCTTATACTTGAATTAGGAAGGGTCAGATTTCATTAAATATTAGACTCAGGAAAATATTCATTATAAGTTAGAAAGTAAAATTGGCACATTTTTCTGGTTTCTGTTCTTAAAGGGAATAACTATTATTTCTAAGTTTTGGCTTAAGAAGTATATTTGACTATTCAAGGATAAATACTAAATTTTCAGTTCTAATCCAGGTATTTAGGGAAGTTAGGGAATTAGGGAGTCTATGTAGTTGATACCCATATATTTAAATATATTTGTTACTAACGTTTTATTGTAAAAGATAATTAGATTAATTATATTGGACCAGCTTGTCTTGAACTCTCTGAATACAGCTGGCTTAACACATACTCATTCACACACACAGTTTTTAACCTGCCCTACGAGATTGCAGGTAACTGCGATAATGCCCTGGCTGGGTAGCTCAGTTGGTTAGAGCATAGCCCCAATACACCAAGGTTGAGGGTTTGATTTCCAGTCAGGGCACACATAAGAGTCAACCAATGAATGCATAAATAAATGGAACAACAAATCAATGTTTCTCTCTCTCTCTGCCTCCCTCCCTCCCTCCCTCCCTTCCTCTCTCTAAAAAATCAATCAATAAAACAGATAAAAAACAACAAAGAACCAGGAACTCCTAAGACACTTGGTTTTATATCAAAGGTCCATAAAGAGGCATGAAATCATCTGTTCAGGGAAATGTCTGTAGGGAGGTGAGTAATGGGAATAGCAGCACAACCATTCCAAATACGTATTTTCCCCCAAACCGATCAGTCATCCATTTGAACAGAGAAGGTAAGCAGGCGCAGCTCCAAGTGGCCATCAGCTCACTGGTTATTGTCCTCATGCCGGTGGATCTATGCTGTTATCAAGACCTGCGTTCGTCAGGGAGTTGATTGCTTATTGCCACACACAAATGTGCAATCAGGCTAGTCCTCATTCAGTCTGTGCGAACTCTTTGTCACTCTGTCATTTAGCATTTATCTTTTTAATCTTTCAAATTTATTCCCACTCTTTTAAAGCATTTTGAAGCCAAGTCTTTTTCTCTACCCTGCCCTTCCATCATACCAGCTAAGCTTTAATAATGTCTTATCATGCACTATTCATTACCTCGTTGAGTCTTGGCGCAGTTCTATGACATAGGCATTATTATCATTGACATTATACATAAAGGAAACAAGATTTAGAGGGATTATGTTAGTTGCTCAAGGTCACACAAGTAATTACTAGTAAAGGCAGAAAACTAACTCAGGTCTGGATGATTCCATAGTCTGCACTTAGCTGTGATAGATGAGTAATACCTCTAAAATGACCATATCTGAAATGAGTATCAGTTCACAGGTATTTGTGAGTCTCTAAAGCAGGTGGGAAAACTTCCGTATTTAACTTTTTAATGTTATGTGGTGACTGTGGTGCAGTTATCAACTGCAGTAAAATTAGCTTAAAGTAACAAGGGCAAACGTGTATCTTTGATGACAGTGCTGTGCTAGAGGTTAATGTCCCATTAATGTTGGGTCAGTCTTAGATGTTAGAGGTTATCCAAACGGCGTGTGCCTAATGCAAAGTCTGCATTTGACACTCTAATCCCTGTCCATCAGACATAGATGTCCTTTTCTGCCCAATAGCAAGTCAAACCAAGGCTGATTAGTCTATGGAGAATATGGGTCCTATGTAAGATGCACTTCTCAGACCTTAGCCTGTAGTCCTGACCATGGTGCCCATTCAAGCTGTCCTCTTGACAGTGCAGGCACATGGACACTCATTTCCAGGTTTGGAGCTTTCTCTCATGTGGCCTCTAAGTTCCCCGCCTACTTGCCACTCCTGTGAAGTAGGGATGAGAGTGAAGCATACCTTGACATGTCCTTCTGTCTCACCTTTTCTTTAAATGAGGACTTGACTCTTTAAACAGCCCTTGGTTGAGGAAAGACTTTGCTATCTTTTCCACAGTCTTTTGGGGAAGAAAAGCTTGGCCTATATCAACCTCCTCCCTTGTTTTTGTCTTTCAGGGTTATTTCTGTTCTATGTTCAATTTGAACTTTAGGTGCATAGGAAATACCTCTCTGAAACACCTAGGATTTTCATGAAGTTTGATAACACCAATCTAAAAGTTAAAGCATTTATTAGTTGATAGAATTCTTAGACTGTCACAGTGTGGTACCAAGCCCATCAAGGAGGCATTGGGATCTAAGTACTTTGAAAAATGCATTGAGCATGAACAGAAAGCAGTAGGATGAAAAGAGCAAGGAGTGACTTTATTGCATTCATATTACCTTATGGAATCTCCAAATTCAGGAAAATGTCCAGGTATCTCTATTAGCAACCATACAATCAAGAAAAATTAACCAGGGAGTTTCAGTATTTAGCTGCTCCATATTTGGAAGAAAACAGTAGGTTGGCAAAGTAACTTAAGACCCTAGGAAATCTGTTGTATCGAATGGAGAAGGAGCGGTTTTTCTTTAAGTTGTTGAAAAAAACATGGAATTATGTTGTTTTTGCTGGTCTTCTCTTAGTCTCCAGGAACAAAAGAGAACATTAAGAAAGAAAACTGAAGACTGTTTGCAGAGGCAAGATAAGAGGATGAACGGTTGGGAAGATCATGGGCAAGTGAAAAAAACCAGAATTTAGTCAGATGCTAAATTGAGTCTAATTCTATTCAGGGACAGGTTAAAGTAATCAGGAGGTAAGGAACCCAATTATGCGATAGTGTTGATAACAGAGATGGCTCAATAAAATACAAAAATAGAAAGGCAAAAAAAAAAAAAAGAGAGAGAGAGAGAGAATGCTTTTATATAAATTCTGGGTGAGTTTAGAAAATGAGTGTTTTAGATAAAAATTTAGAAGGGTAGGTACCTAAATAAACTTGATGAGGTACTTTGGTATCAAAGGAAAATGTAAGGCTCATTTTGTATAGTGAGTGAAGAAATACCAGCTCTTTCTCTGACCTTAACCATTGTATAAATGCTTCTGGATTATAGGATTTTCATGATTGAAGACATTTAATGAAAAAGTAAAATAATATGAAACCAATCATATATCTTTGGTCGTATTGTTCCTTTTCTTTTACTTCATTTCTTAAAAGTCATTATTCAGAGTCATTTAAACGTTGTTTTTTTTTGTTTGTTTTTTTTGTGGGTTTTTTTTTGGTAAAAGTTACTGGTTTGTTTGTTGAAAAGCTTTAATTAGGGTTGTCTGACCTTATACCAAGAATTTTAGATGCACCTTTTGTGCAAAGGGCTGCTCCTGTCTGTTCTTGCAGAAACAATGTTTGACACAGTGGTTAATTCCACATCTCTAGTGTGATGCCCACTATTGACAGGAAATTGAAATTTAAGTCAGTTCTTTGTGATAGGATGATGGTTTGGAAATTAAGTCTCAAAAAAGAAGTGCTAGTTAGTAACCGACTTGAGTGTTCTCAGCACCATGCTCCCTTATTCCTTTCATTAAGAAAGTCCAATGTGGCCTGGTCTGGGTGGCGCAGTGGATGGAGCATTGACCTGGGAAGCTGAGGTTGCTGATTCAAAACCCCAGCTTCCCCGATCAGAGCACATATGAGAAGCAACTATGGGTTGATGCTTCTCGCTCCTCCATCCTGCCTTTCTCTCTCTCTTACCCCTCTCTCTAAAATTAATAAATAAAATCTTTTTTTAAAAAAAGTCAATGTGTGCATCTTCCAGTAAGTTCTGTGCCATGGTGGATAGAGAAGGGTTTGGACTCACCCCCGGCTCTGTGGCTTTGTTGTTCAATGGCTGCAAGAGACCCCCAAGAAGAAGTCACAAAATCCAGTCCCCTGCCATAGCCCAGTGTCTCAGGAAATTACTGCCTGCAGGAGGAGCTGTTCATATTGCATTAAACTTTGCTCAGTGCTCCCTGATTTCAGGGCTTCTCATGTCCTGGAGTGTACATATCACTCCACTCTGTGGCACCTCTCAAGAGAGCAAGAAGGATGTCAAGGGTCTGCCCTGGATTGAAAGAAATTGTGGTTCTTACGTTTAAAAACAAACGAACACAGTAAACAAAAAAACTCACAATTAAAAAACAACAACCACCACCAAACAGAAACTCTTAACTCTTAACAACTTTTTCATTTTCCACTCACATCCAATTTCTCCTTAAGAAAATAATCTTAAAAAAAAAACAACAACCCTGAAATAAATTTGATACAAATTCCTGTTGACCCAGGACATATAATGATTAATATTTTTCCTCTGTAAAAAATGAGTTGCTTTCACGGTGGACAACTCTGCCAGAAAGAGCCTATTAAAAAGGGAAAGAAATGGGAATTCAAGAGGATAATGTCATTTTGTTTTACTTGATCCTGTTACTGAGGGCAGCATTGCCCAGTCGACGGTAAGCATTGACCATTGGAGCCACTGGGGCCCAGAGGGTCCTGCAGATGTCCTTGCTGCGCCTTGACGTCAGGTCCAGATCGAAGCGTGTTAAATGTGCCCAGCATTGTAGGTGCTCACTCAGCAGCTCTGAGTGCTGACACTTGAAGAAATTCTTGGATACAGTGGGAATGGGGAATGAACTTCTTAATTACATGTCTGTTGTTTTCTAGCACTAGGAATTAATGGGAAATTAATTCACAAGATGTATTCTGCATTTTCCTACTTAAGAGAAGATTCTATTTCCCACAGCTCATTTGCTTTTGTGTTTCAGCATTTTACCCCTCAATACTGAAATACCCCCTTTCTTGTTCAGACGACATCAGCACATTCAGTAGATGCAGCACCCTGCGGAAGTCTTACAATTACTTCTTCACGGCAGACCTGTTTCAAGACCAAGTCCAGACTTTTTCACGTTTCAGTCATTTTCCTGCTCATGCTTATTAGTGTTCAGTATTGTCCAGACAAAGAGTTACTGTGAAATACAGGACAGCTCAAATTATTTATGTTCTATTTGGTGAGAAGCAGTGAGACAAAAAGTAAAAAGCTGTGAGCACTTCCTTATTAAATCATATTTTATCTACACTTGAAAAATCAACCAGTAAGGGGAAGAGAGGCTGACAGTGGTCAGGAGGGCTTCGTGGGTAAGCTTTTAGTATAAGGGTGAACTATGGAAGGAGGAATGCCATGTGCATCCTGGTGATTAACTATTATAGTATCAAAGTATTTTGTATTCAACAGTGCTGAATAAGGGCTATATAAACAGTGCTGTATTACCACCGGGCTATAATAATAAAGCACAGTTCCCACCTTGCATTGCTTGTGCATTTGCAAATGTGTGGAAGTGTTTAAGCCAGGTCATTTATTGTTCTGTAAACCAAAGCCTGCCTTTGAGTCCTCCTGCTTTCCTATCATCACGTAAAGGCGTATCTGGTTTTTACAAAAAGATTATGCAGAATTTTGAATTTCCAGAGCTGATCAGACAATCAAAGATTTTTTGAATTAATGAATTATTTAATTAATTTTACTTTTCAGAACCAGAAACTTCAAGCTTAACATCTTGGGTATGTTAAGGCCTCTAGAAGACTACTGCTGCCATCGCTGCAATTATATATACACTGTAAATATTTAGATTATAGGCAGGATGGACACTTTCGGAGCTACAAGAGTTCAATCACCCTGTTTAATTGACTGACACCTGTATTTTTGGCACAGTTTTTGTATTATGAAACAAAATTTCTCGCCTGACCTGCGGTAGTGCAGTGGATAAAGTATTGACCTAGAATGCTGAGGTCGCTGATCAAGGCACAAAAAAGAAGCACCTACTACAAGTTGATGCTTCCTGTTGCGCTCCCCCCTCCTCTCTCTAAAATAAATTAATAAAATCTTAAAAATATTTTTTTAAAAGCACAGAACCTCTCATGTTTTGTATTTCTATAAATCTAGGTGAGCAAATATGTCCTTAGGGTCATGTTCAGGGATTTAACTAGCATGAGTTTTTTTTACAAAGGCATGTGATAAGTAAGAGACCTAATAGTCAATCGTCGTGTTCCATCTTCATATTAATGCTGAAACTAATGTGATGGATAACCTAGATTTTATCTGCATGCCTTGACTTCTGAGAAATCAGGAGATTAGGGGGATAATGTTTTATAGTAGAAGTGTCTTTTTATTGATTTCTCTAAAGTGTATCCCAGGTTCTGGCAAACAAGTGACTTATTATTGGGGAGCAAAGAGGGAAATCCTTTGTGATGAATCAGATGTCACTCTGAGACATAAAGCTCCTTCTCTTATATTTCTGCCTTTAAAATCAGCGTTGCTTTTTAAAATCAATACCAGGCAAACAGCCAAAAAATCAACACACACAAAAGCGACATGGTAGCCTGAGCTTTAGTTCTTTTCATGGTGACCAGCACAAAGAGGTTGGTCCGTGCCACTTAAGTGCTGCCCTTGGGGAGTGAAAAGGAATTGGAAGCTTCCTTTCCCCATTGTTTGGAGAGCCTTATCTATGGTTCGCACTCCTATGCCTGGGAGTCCAACAGTTGAGGCTCCCTCTTCCCATCCCCCACCATGCTTTCGGTGATGGAATGTACAAAAGCAACACCTTTGCCAAGATGTACGTTTGGGGTCAGACTAGGCAGTCTTGGCTAATGGCAACCAAACATTCTGAATATGAAAAGCAGTCTGTTCAGGAAGAGTCTGTTAAATAGAGAAACTCCATGTTCTAATGTAGTTGAAAGTTGAAAGTCCCTCTTAAGACATCGAGGGCCAGTAAGAGGTATATTGAAAATGGAAGCAAGAAGTTTAAAGCTTATATATATAGAAGCAAGAAGCTTAAAGCTTAAATACAACATATATATGTTGTATTTTTCTGAAATGAGAAACAGGGAGGCAGAGGCCATGGAGCCATCTTCAGCTACCAGGCCAACTTTGCTCCAATGAAGCCTTGGCTGTGGGAGGGGAACAGAGAGCTACAGAGAAGAGTAAGGGGGAAGGGAGAAGAAGCAAATGGGCATGTCTTCTGTGTTTCCTGGCCGGGAATCAAACCTGGGACTTCCACATGTCAGGCTGACTCTCTACCACTGAGCCAACCGGCCAGGGTCTATGCCCACAATTTTATCATACTCTTGAGTTTTCCAGAAAGACAACTCAGGTAAATCAACAATATTTTACATTATTTTAGTCAGGGATGCTGAATATTGAACACTTCAGAAAATGACATGCAAAAGCAACACTGTGATATTTGAGGTAAGACTGTGAAACAGACTATCAATCTGCAGGCAAGCTGTAGCTGTTGCATTACCATGTCCCTAAATGGTACCAGCATCCAGGTGCTTTATGTTTTCTCTCTCTTTGGTGAGAACCTTTGAGTTCCACTCTCTTAGCAAATTTCAATTACACAAGGCAGTGTTATCAAACTTAGTCAGCATTAGATGTTCAGACCTTTATTCATCTTATAACTGAAAGTTTGTACCCTTTACCAACCCATCCCCATTTCCCCCACCACCCAGTGCTAGACAACTACTTATTTATTCTCTGTTCCTATGTGTTTTATGTTTTTTAGATTCCACACATAAGTGATACCATGCAATATTTTTCTTTCTTTGTCTGGCTTATTTCACTTACCTTAATGCCCTTCAGATTCATTCATGTTGTTGCAAATGAAAGGATTTCCTTCTTTTAAAAGGCTGAGTTAGGCCCTGGCCAGTTAGCTCAGCAGTAGAACGTTGGCCCGGCACGTGGAAGTCCTGGGTTCAGTTTCCGGCCAGGGCACACAGGAGAAGTGTCCATCTGCTTCTCCACTCTTCCCCTTCTCCTTTCTCTCTGTCTCTCTCTTCCCCTCCCACAGCCAAAGTTCCCTTGGAGCAAAGTTGGCCTGGGCCTGAGGATGGCTCCATGGCCTCCACCTCAGGTACTAGAATGGCTCTGGTTGCAATAGAGCAATGACCCTGATGGGCAGAGCATTGCCCCCTAGTGCGCATGCTGGGTGGATCCTGGTCAGGGACATGTGGAAGTCTATCTCTCTGCCTCCCCACTTCTCACTTCAGAAAAATACAAAAAATAAAAAAGGCTGAATTATGTTCTATTGTGGTATGTATACAATATATTGTATCATTTTCTTTATCCATTTATCTGCTGACCAACAGTTAGATTATTTTCATATCATGGCTGTTGTGAATAGTGGGTCTGTGAACATAGGAGTACAGTTATCACTTTGAGACAGTGACTTTTTTATATACAAATATGCATGCTCTACATACATATGTATATATATATGCACACACATACATACACACTTATAAGTGGGACTGCTTGATCATATGGTAGGTCTATTTTTAATTTCTTGAGAAACCTCCCTACTGTTTTCTATGTGGCTAAACCAGTTTACATCCCCAACAACAGTGTATAAGATTTCCTTTTCTCCCTGTCCTTGCCAGCATTTGTTATCCCTGTATTTTTGACACTGTAACCTAACAGTTGTGAGGTGATATTGCATTGTGTTTGCAGTTCCCTGATGACTAGTGATCCTGAGTACCTTCTCATGTACTTGTTGAGCACTTATATGCCTTCTTTGGAAAGCTATTGAAGTATTTTGTCCATTTAAAAATTGGGTTATTTGTATGTTTTTTTTCTTGTTTTATTTTGTTTGTTTGTTTTGTTTTGTTTCTTTGCTATTGAGTTGTATAAATTCCTTGTATATTTTGAGTATGAACCCTCATCTGATTGTGGTTGGCAATTCTTTTCTCCCATTTCATAGGTTACCACTTCATTGATGGTTTCCTTTGCTGTGCAGAAGCTTTTTAGTTTGATGTGGTCCCACTTGTTTGTTTTTGCTTGTGCTGCCTGTGCTTTTGGCGTAAAATCAAAAAAGCCACTGCCAAGACCAATATCAAGGAGCTTTTCCCTATGTTTTCTTCTTGTAGTTTTGTGGTTTCAGGTCTTATGTTCAAGTCTTTAATCTGTTCTGAGTTGACTTTTGTGTATGGTGTAAGATATGGGTCCAATGGTTTTGTGACCTAGTGTATGATGTATCCTGGAGAATGTTCCATTACCGTTTGAGAAGAATATGTATTCTGCTGCTGTTAGGTGGAATGTTCTATATATAACTGTAAGGTCAATCTTGTCTAACGTGTAGGTTTAAGTCCAGTGTTCCCTTATTGATTTTCTGTCTGGATAACTATTCATTGTTGAGCATATAGGATTGAATTTCCCTGACATTATTGTATTGCTGTGCATTTCTCCCTTTAGGAATTGTTAATATTTGCTTTAAATATGTAGGTGCTCATATATTGGGTGCATGAAAATTTACAGTAGTTATATCCTGTTGATTACCTTTCTTATGTCCTCTAATATAGTTTTTCATGTGTTTATATATGAACTACATATAATTTTAGTTTGAGTTAATATCCCTTAACATATTTTTTATATATCTAGAACATTATATTAATTTTTAAATTATTTATATAGGTAGGTTATATTAGCATACACTTTGAATTTATGGAATATATAATCTATTTTAATTTATGTTATGAAAGTCATATTAAAAAAATCTATACCCAAAACTTGAAAACATTGGTATGTAAAGACACATGTACCCCCATGTTCATCGCAGCATTATTCACAGTAGTCAAGACATGGAAACAACCTAAGTGTCCCTCAATAGAGGATTGGATAAAGAGGATGTGGTACATATATATATAGTGAAATACTACTCAGCCATTAGAAAGGATGACATAGTGACATTTACAATAACATGAATGGACCTTGCGAACACTGTACTGAGGGAAATAAGTAAATCATAAAAAGCTAAGAACTATTATGATTTCACACATAGGTGGAATATAAAACCGAGACTCATGGACATAGATAAAAGTGAAATGGTTACCAGGGGAAGGGGGACATGCAAGAGTGGGGTGGGGGAGGTGGTAGGGGGACAGGTATAAAGAGGGACAAATATATAAGGTGACTGAAAATGATTTGACTTTGGATGATGGGTATACAACATAATCAACAGTTCAAATACTATAAAAATGTTTACCTGAAACCCCTGTACTTTTCTTTTCTTTTCTTTTTTTCTGAAGTTGGAAATAGGGAGGCAGTCAGACAGACTCTTGAATGCACCTGACCGGGATCCACCCGGCATGCCCACCAAGGGGCGATGCTCTGCCCATCTGGGGTGTTGCTCTGATGTGACCAGAGCCATTCTAGCACCTGAGGCAGAGACCATGGAACCATCCTCAGCACCTGGGCCAACTTTGCTCCAATGGAGCCTTGGCTGCGGGAGGGGGAGAGAGAGACAGAGAAGAAGGAGAGGGGGAGGGGTGGAGAAGCAGATGGGTGCTTCTCCTGTGTGCCCTGGCCGGGAATCGAACCCGGGAATCCTGTACGCCAGGCTGATGCTCTACCACTGAGCCAACCAGCCAGGGCTGAAACCTATGTACTCTTATTGATCAATATCACCATGTTAAAGTTATTTTATAAATAAAATTTAAAAATTATTACTAAATATAACATTTACCATATATATATAAAATATTTCTATTAATAAAATAGAAAGTTGGGTGTGATAAGGCTAAGAAACCTTGAAATAGGGATCAGTCTACTGTAGGAACTTATCACACCTTCTAGTGCAATTGGAATTATGTGGTAGTGTATTAGTTATTTGTTCTTACATAATAATTGTCACAAATATGGTAACTTAAAGCACTTTCTGTGTTTCAGGAGCTTGCGCACTGCCTAATTGGGTCCTTTGCAAGGCTATAATCAAGGTGATCATTGATTATATGATCACCAGGGCTTCAGTCTGATCTCTAAGTGCTTAAGGAAGGATCTCCTTCCTACCTCATTATTATCAAAATTCAGTTCCTTGATGTCTGTTGGAAGAAGCATAAGCATCTCAGTTTGTTCCTAATTACTGATTGAAGGCCTCTCTGATGTTTCTACAATATGACCTAAAGAGAGAGTCTACAAGCAAGACAAACATTAGTCTTATTTAAAGTAATCATTGAAGTGACATCACATTATCTTTCCTGTATTCTATTGGTAAGAAGCAAGTTATAGATCCCACTCATACTGAAGAGGAGGAGATTACACAAGGTTGTGACTACCAGGACACAAAGATAATTGTGGGACATTTTTAGAGCAAGGGTTGGGAACCTTTTCGGCTGAGAGAGCCATGAACGCCACATATTTTTAAATGTAATTCCATGAGAACCATACAATATGTTTAACACTAAATACAAATAAATGTGTGCATTTTATGTAAGACCAACACTTTTAAAGTACAATAAGTCTCTAAATTCTTTTTAATAATGTTATTATGCTGTTGCTAACCAGTGATGAATAAAGTACTTCTTACCATGAATGTGACTTCTGGTGCTGCATGGTTTTGCTGATGGCTTTGTAGTCTGGTTGCTTCATGCAGGCATTGAGACTTCAATCCATTAAACATGATCATAGGTTGGTCTTAATGTCTTTAGATGTGAGAAAGACTGCTCACATGCATACGTAGTGCCAAACATTGTCAGTACAGCAATACTCACATGCTGCAGTCTGTGGTATGTGACAGGAAGCGCATTCCAAGTTTTGACAATCAGCTGGTCCGCGGGTTGAAGTTTTTTCATTTCTCCTCACTTGTGTTTGCTCATCAACTCTGCTTGCTGTCATGCAAGTCTTTCCAAATCTTCATTCAGTGACTTGAACTTATTCACCCACATGTCTGAGGCCTCAGGTCAGAAGCTTGTAGCTCAAAATCTCTGATGGAGACACTGGGGATATAACTCAGGTTGGCGCTGTCCACTGCACACTCGTGTGGATGGGTGATGAACTTAAAAAGACAAGTATGCTCACAAAATTCTCCAAAGCGCGCTTTGAATGACTTCAGGAGATTAGATGTGAAGCCCGCTAGCTGCTGGAGATCTAGATGTTGAGCAGGGACACTTGCTGTGCATGCATCTTTAAACTCTCCCAGTTTTTCAAAGTGTAGTAAACAACCTGTTTCAATGTTGGCGATGAAGAGTTTCAGCTTGTTTTCAAATGCAAACACTGCTCGTTGAAGGGATAAGACTATTTTCAACACCTTGCATTTTCACATTGAGCTTGTTCATATGTTCAGTCATGTCCACGAGATAGTAGAACTTCAGGAGTCACTCAGTGTTAACTAACTCAGGATGCTTGGCATTTTCCATTTCAAGAAAGGTCCAGATTTTGCTCAGACAAGCTGCGAAATGGCTGAGCACCTTCCCTCTTGACAACAAATGCACATTGCTGTTCAGAAGCAGACCAGGATAATTATTCCCAACTTCATTCAGCAGTGTTTAAACTGGTGATCATTTAAAGCTTGGGCAACAATAAAGTTGACCACCCAAATGACAAGTGACATCACCTCACCAAGCTGCTCGCCACACATCTGAGCACAAAGTGCCTCCTGATGTAGGATGCAGTGAAAACATAGTATGGGTCTCTTTTCATGTTCATGAAGAAGTGCTACGAATTCTTTGTTTTTTCCCACCAGGCACATATTTAACTAATTACCTGATACAAAGTCTCTGGTTGTGAACACTTTTTAAAAATAAGATCTCACAATTATTCTGAGTTTCTTGTTTATTGTTTTACTATGACTAGCATGTACTAATTACCTAATTATACTAAAGACATGAACGCTCTCAATGGAGCTTGTCCGCTTGACTGCATAAATGATATGCTCTTTGAAAATATATGAATATAGATATAAATCAATAGACTGGAACATATGCATTTATCTGTTTTGAACTAATCTAGTTTATCAAGTCACAAAATGTATGTTGTTCTGGGGATAGGGGATGAAGATTCCCACAACTGCTTGTCAACATGAAAATGAATTAATTTATTTTTCAACATTCATTCATTTATTCTATCTATAGACATTTTAAAGTTTATATTTCAGATTCTGAGTACTTGAAAAATAATTATCTATTAGGTGTGTAATAAATGACAAAGCCAGATAATAAATTTTTTGGAGAAGTTGAGTCATTCCACAAGTCCTTTTATTGAATAACAAGCACGGTAGCCCAATTAAGTAATTTTTATATTTTTATATTGTTTTATTTTTTTAGCAAGAAAGAGATCAAAAGATAAAAAAGAGACAGACAGGAAAGGAGAGAAATGTGAAGCATCAACTCATAATTATAGCACTTTAGTTGTTCATTGATTGCTTTCTCATACTATCCTGATGGGGGGAGGGTGAGGGGGTACTTTAGCTGAGCCAGTGACTTTTGGGCTCAAACCAGAGACCATGGGTTCGTCTCTACGTTTCCACGTTAAAGCTGGTGACCCTGCGCTCAAGCTGTAGAACCCATGTTCAAGCCAGCAACCTTAGAATTTCGAACCTATGACCTCAGCATCCCAGGTCGATGCTCTATCCATTTCACCAACACCTGGTCAGGCAGTAATTTTATTCATTTAGAATTTAAGAGATACTTTACATTTTGGTCTTTTCAGTAGATAATTGGGGAAATGGGTTAATCTGAAATGAAATATTCTTACATCCTGCTGTTCAGTTGGTTGAAAGGCATTAGAAAATGTTATTATTTAACATCTCTGTCATTTTAAAATTCCCATTTTTGGTGACAGATTCTCTGATATTAATCCTCTGATACAAAAGAATTATAGCTATCACAGGGAAGGTCTTCTTTATTTACATATTTAAAAACTTTTTTTTTTTTTTTGTATTTTTCTGAAGCTGGAAACGGGGAGAGACAGTCAGACTCCCGCATGCGCCCGACTGGGATCCACCCCGCATGCCCACCAGAGGCGATGCTCTGCCCACCAGGGGGCGATGCTCTGCCCCTCCGGGGCGTCACTCTGCCGCAACCAGAGCCACTCTAGCGCCTGGGGCAGAGGCCAAGGAGCCATCCCCAGCGCCCGGGCCATCTTTGCTCCAATGGAGCCTTGGCTGCGGGAGGGGAAGAAAGAGACAGAGAGGAAGGGGGGGGGGTGGAGAAGCAAATGGGCGCTTCTCCTATGTGCCCTGGCCAAGAATGGAACCCAGGTCCCCCGCACGCCAGGTCGACGCTCTACCGCTGAGCCAACCGGCCAGGGCTAAAAACATTTGTTGACAGGATTGAATTTGAATAGAATTTTGGTAGTTTTGTGATTCTTTAATTTCTTTGGTTGAAACTTAGAATATTCTCCCACAGAAATATTTAATATGTAAACCTTGTTTCCTTCATTAGTCAATAGCCCCTTGAGAACAGGAGCTCTGTTTCTGCATGTAATAGTTGATCAGTAAATGTTTTGATAATTATTCCTTAGATATTGAAAAAAAAATAGGCCCCCATCCATTTTCTATTAGTACAGTGAATAAATTTTACATTGAAAAGGTAATGACATATTATCTTAGTTTTTGTCTCTTCAGTACATTAGAAATAGAGTTTACTGTGAATTTCTAGGGACCCATTTTTGTCATGAATACTTATTTATTTGGAAATCCGGTATAAAATAAGCTTTGGTATTTTGATACACTTTGGGCTTTTGAGAGAGTAATACATAATGAAAACCAGAACTCAGAGAAATCATGGACAGCCTCTTTAGTTATAGTCCTTGGAGTGTTCTAATTGAAGAGTCAATAACTATTCCAATAACGATAGCCAAAAGCAGGCCCCAGAAGGGTGAGGTCCACATGGCAATGCACCCTCCTCTCCGATCAGGGGACCCTCCTCTTTCAAGGTTCAACTGAAGCTTTAATTCTCATAGAAAGTTTCTCCGACTTCTAAGTCACCACTTCCTGTCTTGACTTGTAGGCTATCAGCTGGTTACATGGGAAATGTGTATGAAACCTAAGCTCATCTAAATAAGCATATAAAGGTATCCATACTTTTTTTCACAATTTCCCAGTTTATGGATTATTAAATCACCTAAATTTCTTATAAAATATGTGAATCAGAGATGAAATTTACTCTGTATTGTATGCATTTAGAGTAATGCGATTGACATTTTTTCTTACATTGTCCTAGGAAAGTTAATGATGGCACGGAAGAGACCCAAGGAGAGAAAGGAGAACTGAAAGTATATCAGGAAAGGCTACCAGAGTGAATACAGCCCTGGAGAGGAGAGCAGCTTTATGGAATAATTTCAGAGTGCTTCTGGCTCTGTGAAGTTGCATATCAGTTTATCAGCTTTAAAACCCAATGCTTGTAGGCTATAGAGTTTTTCAGTGATCCAATCTCATGTAAATAAGGAACAAGTAAAAAGAAATCATGTGTTTCTCTCCAGAATATGTAGTCAGCTCCTCAAGCTAATGCTGGTAGATGCAGACACGCTGTGCACGAGGAAATTATGGTAAGAGTATAAAGAAGAGTGGATTTGATTTCTAGGAAACAGCACAGTATGATTTTGATAAGGTCTGAGTAATCATCAGAACTGAATTGCTATAAATGTATGCATTTTAAGTAAGTGACTTTAAGGTAATTGGCTCTTAAAAAATTGTTGAGTGTCTCAGAGGGGATCGTGGTGGGACTAACAGTGCTGTAAATGAATACTGACTGCAGAACGTGATAGTAGAAACAGAAGTCTAAGGAGATAAGGTCCTATAATTTGTAAAGTAGATTTAGATACAGAGAAGGTTGTTTATATGGAAAGCGGTAGAACCTTTGTTGACGGAAAAGATGCCCACTGCCCAATTTAAGTTTCATTGGGATTAATTTTGTTTTAAACAGAGTTGACTGATAAATTCCTGCAAAGAACCATTTGTCTATGCAAATGAAATAACCATAATTCATTATAAGAGAGAACATGATACCCATAGATTCTACTCCCTAAATTGGCACTTGCCTAACAAATTTATATATAAATATATATATATATATATATATATATGGACAGGTAAAGAATATTGGAGGTTCTGAGAACCAGGAAAAGATTCTTTTCCCCGTCAACATGCAGGTCATTCAGCTGACAAACCCAATACACTTAGTGTGTCCTGGACCTCTGCCAGCTCCTGTTAGAAATGAAGAGTTTTTCTATATTGTTTTTCTCAATATGAATGAATTATAATAAGTACAGGAAGCATATGTTAAATACGCCATTGTGATCATGTTCTTGAATATCTCAAGGGAAGAAAATAGAGTTAATTTACTGAAATTAGGGGGAAAGTCATACCCACCAAATAAGGAAGTTGAGATTAAGATAGAACACATACCAGTAGGAGGCATACGCGTGTACAGAGAAACCTCACCAGTTACCGGAACACACAAGAAAACATAAAAACAATTGTTTTGGTTAGGAAGTTTGGCTCTTGCTTGGGGCATGAGTAAGAATTATGAGGACCTAAATGCATGGCAAAAAAGGGCACAACAGTAAAAGTGTATTCCTCAGTAAGGCAGGATATGAAAAATTTATCCCTCTGACCAGAGTTAACCAAACAGCTGTGTTCATCTTAGTTTAGCGCCACATGATGACTATCGGGAAAGGTAGGGTGCAAGAATGTTTTAAAGTTTTGTTTTCTGGTAGAAGAAGAATATTCTTCTTCTTACTAGTATGGAACTAGAAATGCAGAAGGAAGCAAATAATCAATCATTATTCTATCATCAGAGATAATTAACATCAACACATTAGTGTATTTCCTCACAGCATTCTTGCTTTGCCTAATTATATATAGTTTTCAGTCTTTCTACTGTATACAAGACAGTACACGTAATTATTTTACATTTTGTGTGATAAAATAAATACATGTTGAGTTTTCAAGAAAATGAGGAAGTTATGGTGAAAGTATAAAGAAGAGTGGATTTGATTTTCAGAAATCAGTGAAAGGAATTTGGAGCCACTTTTAATGACAGGGCAGAACATCAAGCTTGGTAAAATGAGTTGAAAAATTAGTTCCAGCCATAAATGAATTTGACTCCTTTGAATGTGTGTCATTCCACAACTGACACTGAATGGATTTTTTAAAAAGGACATGGGTTTTGAGTGGGAACAGCATTATTAAAACATAGTGGGTGAGGCCCTGGCCGATTGGCTCAGCAGTAGAGCATTGGCCTGGCACGTGGAAGTCTCAGGTTCAATTCCTGGCCAGGGTACACAGGAGAGGTGCCCATCTACTCCCCCACCTTTCCTCCCTGTTCTTTCTTTCTTTCTCTTTCTCTCTTCCTCTCCTGCAGCCAAGGCTCCATGGGAGCAAAGTTGGTCGGGGCGCTGAGGATGGCTCCATGGCCTCCACCTCAAGTGCTAGAATGGCTCCAGTTGCAACTGAGTGACGCCCTAGATGAGCAGAGCATTACCCCATAGTGGGCATGCCAGCTGGATCCCAGTTAGGTGAATGCAGGAGTCTGTCTGCCTCCCCACTTCTCACCTCAGAAAAATACAAAAAAAAAAAAAAACCCAACAAAACAAAACAGCAACAACAAAAAACATAGTGGGTAATTTTTTTGCATGTCAGTAATTTGAATATATACTCTGGACTGCATGTCTCTTAACTTTGGAGAAACAAAGCAGTGAGAAACCTATCACCAAGCTTTTGGCTGTTCCTATCCGGAAAAGTACTATTAACAATAAGCAGTAAACTCAGTCTGCGGTTGGTTTTCTTTTCATCAAAGATTCCACAGAGATATTATCTTGGCCCAGTGAATGACAAACCCAGCTCCTGGCTTGAGCATTTTCTCCCGTGGTTTTCTGGACAATGGTTTCCTCCTCTTCCTGTCATATTAATTACTCAGGAGACACAGCTGTAAGTTTTCTTGGAGTTAGATCAGCTTAGGAAAGAAAAGAAAACTTAATCAGTGAACAGATTTCTTTGGTATTTTCTTTGTGATACCAGGACTCCTGTTTGTAAGTTTTATCCCGTTTTCTGTTATAGAAAAGGCCAAAAATCAATGACAGGAGGAATAAGATGGCCATCTTCCTCTGATTCAGCCTAACAGTTTGTGACGTAAGATTAGTAATGACAACTCTCCAGGAAGGAAAAGGCAGCCTGATATAATACATCAAAATCATTTTAATTTTTAAGTTATCATTATTTGGACTTTATTCCCAAGTCTCTGACACAGATTTCAGGGTGGCATGAATATTCTTACAATGAAGATTGTTGGGTTCTTAGATTAACCCTTTGGGTAGTGAATTTTTTTCATCTTCACTGACCCCCAGGAGTGATTTTTTTTTTCAAAAATGAAATTAGTTTCAGTTACAGTTTTATTAACTTAAAATCATGTTTGTTTGATAACCAAATTATGGAAACAAGAAGAACATACATTTGCCTTTTCTAAATGTTGCCTTACACATTTTTAAAATAAAAATTTTTGCACGATCATACTCTGGATGGTCAGGAGGCATGAGGATGGACACAAATGTTCGTGCTACTGAAAGGGTTAAAGCTACTCTAGTCCTGAATTTGCCCCTAACTGCACTCAGAGAGAGGACCATTGCGTTGGTGCTAGCAAAAAGGAGATAGAGATGTTTGAAAGGAAACAAAGAGAGATGCATAGAACTCGGAGCGGTCCCAAAGTGGAACTTTAGAATGAGTCAAGTCTTAGAAAAGATGATCTATGAGGAGCGGTGAGGGCTCTAAGGTCATGTTGCCTGAGGAAAAATGGCTGTGAGGGTCTTTAATGATGAGAGTCAAATACGTGAGAGATTATTTCTTGGAGGATGCTGACCAGCTGTTCTGCAACCCTACTGGGGATAGATACAGATCTAAATTACAATGTATGAGACTTAGATTAGAGAAAGGAAGTATGTTCTGATAGTAAGAGTTGTTAAATGTTAGAATATGTTTCCTGTGAAGGTTATAAAATCAGTCTACTGAAAATATTTATTTGTGCTTAAATATCAAAGATCAACGAACACATATATATTACATGTTCAATGTTAACATACAGGGGTAGGCAAAAGTAGTTTTACAGTTGTTTGTAAGGTTATGATTATTACAATAGCTTGATTGACTCAAAAGGATGTCACAATGGAATGGTGCACTTGAGTACAATCTCGTGAGTGTTTAAATTGCTGGCCTTCATCATTTATACATTCTTGCCGTCTACTTGCTATACTCAAGTACACTTTGACACAGAGTTTTTTATTGTCATCAGTAAACTTACTTTTGCCCACCCCTGTATTATGTATGATATACATATATATTTACATATGATATATCTGTTTATATATAGTGTGTGTCTCTCTCTGTGTGTGTATATGTATAGATAGATAGATAAATATAGATATAACACAACAGCCTTATTAGCCTTGCTATTATTTGGGGAATTACAATCAATACCATTCAGATACCGTTCTAGATGGTTGTAAGTCTGTGGATACTATTCCAAACTATTGAATGATGTTATCAATGAGTTTCACCCTTATGGCAATGTAAAAGGCTGTCACAGTCTTGCAAAAGAAAAGATAAATCTCCTTTCTTCACTTTCTGAATTAAGCCAGTGAGGAAGTTTTTGTTGTTGCTGCTGTTGACTGGAAAGAATGATGTTAAGGCTTCCGTGTGTGTCTGGGTGAGCAGGGATGCATTTCAGAACACTGACAACTGCCAGTGTGGAGTTTTGAGGCTTCCAGAATTTTGGATTGCCTTCTCTTGAATAGGCCAGTATATCTTTTTTTTTTTTCCTTGAGTTTTTCTCTTTAAGCAGCAAAACAGACCATCTACCTTTTAAGTATTTACAGCTTGCAACTGGATAAATTTCTCAAATCTGTTTTTCTCTCTTATGAAAAAGCAAAACAACCTAGCAGCAGCAATGTCTACTAAGATGCCTTTGATACAAAGTTATTAGAAGCTTTGGGATCTTTTTGTGACAGATTTTATGTATCCCTATCATTAATACATCTGTTACCAGCATTATATGTCTTTTTCCCTCTGTCGATAAGTATTTTTAGACTAACATATTCATACCTGCTTCTGATGGAAACCATTAATATATGAAAAGCGTACCTGAGGAAACTCTGAAGCTCTTTATTTATACAAAGGAGGCTCATAAATCCTGGTTTATCAGAGTGAACTATTTCATATTCCATTTTATGTTATAGGGAAAAACCTAGTCATGTGCTAAATCATTGTCATTTCAAGATGGTGTAATCAAATATTAATGGTCAAAACATAAAGCTTTGTTCTAAATATCTGTCTTCATTTTTATAATGGAAAATATAACTGAGAAGCTTCCTCAGGTGACTCAATCATCTCACTGTAGACATGAAGCCCAGACCTAGAAAGTGACATTTTTCAAATGTTACAAATCCAGTCATTTTTATTAACATCATTCTAAATTGATTATTTAGAAATTTCTATTTTCCCTGCGTATAGGACTGCTATTTTTCTAAAAATTTTTGAAGGTATATCTTTCTGTAAGCATGCCTTTTAAACAGACATCTTAAGTTGAAAACAAATGGGCTCTGGCAGGGTAACTCGGTTGGTTGGAACATCGTCCCAAAGCCCAGGGGTTGCCGGTTCAATCCCCGGTCAGGGCACATACAGGAACAGGTGTTCCTATCTCTCTCTCTTTCCCTTCCTCTCTCTCTCTCTCTCTAAAATCAATAAAAATAAACACTAAAAGAAGAAAACATATGAGAAGACCCTTCAAGTTCAAGTTTGTAGACTAAAGTAAACATGCGTCTAACTGTCCCTTCCCAAATCCCATTGAAATTGTGGTCAAGACAGATAAAAGAGGATCTGTTTCTGAGCACAATGAGGCATGTACTCCTGAAAGCAGGAAGAAGAGGCCTTTGATAAAGTTGGGAGAGCCTTCAGGGAGGAGCCCAACTGGTCTTGGAATTCAGGTCAGCAGCTATTGAGAACAGTGTATGTTAAAAAGCACAAAAGCAGAAATTGAGGTTATTGGTCACAAGTCTGAAAAGGAGCTTGGGTTTATGATCTAAGGCAGTGGTCCCCAACCATTTTTGGGTCATGGACCGGTTTAATGTCAGGAAATATTTTCACGGACCGGCCTTTAGGGTAGGATGTATAAATGCACAAAATAAAATTATGCGACCGGCGTAAAAACTGTGGTATTTTTAAATATAATTGTCGAACTTACGAGACAAGTGTCAAGAGTGAGTCTTAGACGGATGTAACAGAGGGAATCTGGTCATTTTTAAAAAATAAAATATTGTTCAGACTTAAATATAAATACAATGGAAATAATGTAAGTTATTTATTGTTTCTCTGTGGACCGGTACCAAATGGCCCATGGACCGTAGCCTAATTCTGCTGGTTGGAGAGGCTCTTGTTGGTCAGTGTGTTTCCTGTGCAAAGCAAAAGCACATTATAGAGAAATGCGTCAGGGAAGTGGGTCAATTCATGTCAACAATCTATATTAACCAACCTAGTCTGTCCTTCAGAGAAGGGGACTTGACAACAGAAAGCACAGCATAGGACAGAAAATTAAACAAAAGAAGAAAAAAGTTACTTCAGGAAAGGATTTCTCAACCTCTGCCCTCTTGTCATTTTGGGCTGGATTTTTTTGTTGTTGTGTTTAGGGAACATGTTCTGTACATTGTAAGGTGTTTGACAGCACCCCTAGCCTCTGTTCAGTAGATTCCAGTAGCAAGTCACCCCTCCTCCCTACCTATTGTGAGTAACAACGTCTCACTATCTGGACTGCCAAGTCCACTGGAGGACACCATCACCCACGGCTGAGAAACAATACCTTCCGTGCAATAAAGATTATTTAGAGGAAAGATATTTTAATTAGCATCTATTAGTGTCTTCAGAGAGATAGAGCCATTGTAATCTCCAGAGTAAGAATTTTCTGATATGAAAAATGGAAAGATCAAGGGACAATAACTTCTGGAATATTAATATATAATCACTAACATTAAAAAATGATTTTAAATAATTCAAGGAAATATCCAAGAAGAAAAGAAAAAGAAGTATAAAAGAAAAGAAAAGAAAAGCAAGGAGACAGAATCAATTTACAAAACCCAAATGTCTGTCCGATAAGTTTTAAAACCAGAGGAAAAGAACAACAAATAAAATGAAATAATTGTGACATTTTCCAGAGTTGGAATAAGACATATGTCTGGAACCAAACAGCCAAACTAATGTTGAGAACAATAAATTGTAACACACTTGCACCAGACACATGCTAATGGAATTTTAAACCACCAAAACTAGAGAAGACTCAAAAGACTTTAGAAAAGGAAAACATAAACAAGTGGTCTACCATAGGAAGGAACAGCATATTGAAGTTTTCAACCAATATCTTAAAAAGCCAGAAGATAGTGAGATCATGACCTCAAAGTTCTGACAGAAAATAAGCCTAATACTATATTTATATACCCAGGAACATATCAATCAATTAGGAGACCAGAATAAAGACATTATTGTGATATGGAGAGATTCCAGAAAGTATATCCCATACTTTCTTTCTGGAAAAAAAAAAATCACTTTACTTGTGTTCCAGCAAGACCAATTTCAAGCCCATCATAATTAAACTAGACAAGCAAGGAAAAGCATTTCCAGAGTGGCAGGGGATAGTGAGCAAGAGACCAGTCCTGGCACTTTGGGACAATTGATCAATGACATCATGAGGAAACTGTATGATAACTTGCTTCCTGGCATAAGCTGACAATAAGTGAGAAGAAGAGAGGTTGAAGAAGTCTGCTTTCTTTGGCTTACATGGTGAGAGGTAAGGATATTTCCTACAGATTTAATAGACTGAAATAGAGATGTGAGTATATGTTCCAAAGCTTACAGATAAATAATAGAGCATCTAAAAAACATAAAGCTAACAAAAACTGGGAGGAGGGAGAAAATAGAAGCTACTTGTAAGAAAGCCAATGAATGTAAATTGTAATTGAAAATTAAAATTAAAAATATACTTAAATGCCTCATCTTAAGTAACAATTAAATGCTGCTTAAGGTTTTTAAAAATTGGGAAATAGTATTAAAGGCATACAGTATAGATTTATGAGGGTTACTGGCAGAATCATAAAAACAGCAGTGGTCCAAAGTGACTGAACTGGGATATAGTATTAGAGATAGCAGATGAAGGGCGACTTTATTTTGACTTTTATATGATTTTAATTTCTTTCATGTGTAAAAAAAGAAGGTAGAGTAGGAACAAAGCATGGAAAACTAGAGGCCAGTGGAAGAAAGATGAGCACTTGATCTTTTTTGTGAGCTACCTGCCATTGTTTTGGCTCCAATTCCTGGTGACCCTGTGAGTGAGTGATGTCCCTCCGAGTCCTGTCCTCAAGAGCTCTGCCCAGCTCCTGTAGACTCTTGCCTAGGGCTTCTTTTATGGAGTCAAATCCTTCTGATATTTGGTCTTTCTCTTTTTCTGTTGCCTTCTATTTTTCCAAGCATTATTGTCTTTTCCAAAGAACCCTGTCCTTTCGCAATGTGCCTGAAGTAGGACAGCTTCAGTTTTGTCATTTTTGCCTCCAGGGATGTTTCAGTCTTAATTTGCTCTAGGACTCCTTCGTTCATCTTTCTGCTGGTTCAGGGCTTCTGTAGAGCTCTCCTCCAATACCGTATTTCACGAGTATAAAAAGCCCAGGCAGAAAGAAAGAGACTCTCCTATGTGTGAAAGTCTGTGTGAAATACTATATTCATATATCTGTTATTCATATTTTGATAAATATGAATAGAACATAGGCTATATTACATGCTATTGTGTATTATAGGACAGAGTCAATAAAAAAAAGATATGACAGTGACTAGGTAACTATAAACTTGGCTCTTTTACTGCATCATACACTAGAATACATTTTACATGGATTTAAAGGTTAAATGCAAAACACAAAAAATCCAAAACCTAACAAAAAAAAGAGCTGTCTGGAAATAAATACAGATATTTTCCACTTAAAGGAAAAATATATAATTATATTAATTGATTTGGCTATATAAGTAGTAAACTTTCCATATGTTAAAAATCACTAATATTTCAAATGTTTATATTAATAATATGTCATATATGATAGATAGCTAATTTCTCTAACATGTGAATTCTTCTAGAAATTAGAAAGTGAACATCTTAAGAGAAAAATATACAATGACCTTACATAGATAATTTATAAACTAAGAAATAATTATGAATAAACAAATTTTGAAATATTTTACTACTTAATAATAAAAATATTGAAAACTAAAGCAGAATATTTTCTATTAGAGTGGCTAATTGTTTTTTTAATTTTTTATTTAATTTATTGATTTTTAGATAGAGAAGAAGAGAGAGAGAGAGAGACAGATGAAAACATAGATCTATTTCTGTATGTGCCCTGACTGGGGATTGAACTGGCATCCTTTGCACATATAACCAACTGAGCTATGTGGACAGAGCAATGGCTAATTGTTTTTAAAGACTAATATATGACCTGTAGTTTGTGAAGAATTTATTTAATATGTAGCTTGCTAAAATATACAAACATTTTTGGACAGCATTTTTAGAAATAAATATTTTACAGTCTTAACTCTTTATTTAAATCAGAAATGTATATAAAATATAAATAATAAGCAGTTTATCTCAGTATTATTTATTTTAGTGCCAAATTTCAACTAATCCACCTTCCCAGTAGTAAGACTGTTCCTTATAGATAATCATAACTCCATTATGTGCGGTAGCATTCAGTCCTCCCCAAGTGTTTCTCAACAGATGAATTGATTTAAAAAGTCATGTACATATGTATAATGGAATCATATGTTATATAATAGGGTTTTATATACATACATATACTATACATATTTATATTAATATATACATATATATTGAAATGTTATTCAACCTTAACAAGGAAGGAAATGTTGCCATTTGTGACAACCTGGATGAACCTGGAGGTATTATGTGAAGTAATCCAGATAGAGAAAGACAAATACCCCATAGTTTCGCTTACATGTGGCGTCTATAAAAAGCCAAACTCATAGAAACACAGGGTAAACAAGTGGTTGCCAGGGTCTGTGGGGTGGGGAGATATGGAGAGGCTGGTTAAAAGGTCAAACTCTCATTATATAAGATGAATAAGGTCTGAGGATCTAATGTATAACTAGACTGATAACACTGTATTGCATTATTGTACTTCGCTAAGAGAGTAGAACTTAAATGTTCTTACTTAAAAAGAAGGTAAAGATAAAACTGTTTTTCAAAAAAATATTTACTGTTTAGGAAGCACTAAAATTATGCTATATAACTCAGATAAAATTAATGTATTTAATTTTGACAGAATTTAAGAGATTCAGATAGAGATAAATAAAAAAAGAAAAGAATATGGCAATATAATTTCAATCTAATTTATTGTAAATGAGAGAGAGGCTTTAAGGTGATACAAAAAATGTTAGAAGCTTGGTTGTCATCTTGCATCAACTGCTTAGAAAATTCTTGAATGCAAGCAATGGTTCACACACAAAAAATTCATCACAAAAATCTTAATAAAAATTAAATGTTTATCAGTAGTGAAATGTTTAAATTATATCATCACATACCTATGGTAGAAAACTGTCCAGGAGTTACAATAATATTTTTGCAGTTTTTTTGTTTTAATAATATGGAAAAGTACTTATGATATAATGCTGATTAAATGATATGAATTATATTTAAAAACTCTAGGAAAATATGGCAAATTGTTAGCAGTCACTACCACTGAGTTGTAGAATTATGTCTTTTTCTCATTACATTACAAAATATTCCAAATTTTTAACTATATAATATAAGCATATAACCTTTGTAATCACAAAATGTCTTTAAATTCTCTAAGGATATATATATACTAGAAAGCCCGGCGGTCATACAAAATGACCGCTGTCCTACATATTATAAATTGTAATTAAAATGATTTGTGCAAGGGTGTCTGCTAATTCAAACTGAATTACCTAGGGCAGGCAGCGAGGACACCCCTTGCTTACTGCCCCACAGGGTTTCTCCCTTCTACTTGCTTAATTGCTTAAAGTAGAGTGCAATGAAGGAAACCACTGGTGGTACATTTCTTAAGAGCCACCGCTAGCTCAATAAATAAAGTGATTTAAATAATAAAATGTTAATTCACATGTCAAAGATCTCTTTGTACACAACATTTCTTGTGTAGATCTTTCCATCATTTTTAAGCTTGCCTTGCAGAGGACCATCAATTATTTTTAATTTTACGTCCGTTCTTTCTTGAACTCTTGAACAGGCAACATAAAGTTGACCATGTCCAAATGCAGGCTCAGGTAAAAAAATGCCAACACGCTTAAGTGTTTGGCCCTGAGACTTATTGATGGTCATAGCAAAGGCAAGTTTTACAGGAAATTGTCTACGTCTCAATTGAAACGGCAGCCCTGTTTGAGATGGAGCCAAATCAATTCTTGGAATGACATGTATTTCACCTTTAGAGGAGCCAGTCAAAGACTTAGCTATTATGACATTATTTTTCAATTGGAGAACCTCTAGTCTTGTACCATTGCAAAGACCCCTTCTGGTGTTAAGATTTCTTAACAGCATAATAATTGCTCCAATCTTTAACCTCAATTTGTGAGGTGGCATGCCAGAAGGCGGGACTATTGAATGCCATGGCAACTTCACCCCATTGGCTAGTACAGTTGCACAAGCAACCAATAAACTATCGGCGACAAACAGACACTTAAGCCACATATAATAAAGATATATATATCCTTATATATCTATATATATCCATATATTCTTATATATATCTATATCCCTATGTATATCCACATATATAAAATTATTAATTCTATTTCTCCTTGTACATATATATAATTATTATTATTTATATGGATAACACAGAAGCATTAAGCTAATATAACTAATAAATCCACAATATTCTTAATACATATCTCAGCTTTGTCCTGATCTACAATCCTTTGCCATTACCTGGGTTTGGCATCATGAACTGCTACAAGTAATATAACAATAAAATCAAAGGAAAACAATAAAACAATAATACAAAGGAAAAAAAGAGAGATTAAGGTCCCCTGTTAGTAGTAGAGAGTCTGACAGATGTGTTCTGTGCACTGTATCTATATTTTCATTTGCATTTACATTTCCAAGGGTTTTAACAGCTAAACCTAGGTCCCCAAAGAAGTCAGGGTTTTTCTGTGTTACCCACAACTTGGCGGGAGGCAGAATGTCTGCAATTCCTCCTCTGCTTTTAACTGACTTTGAATCCTGTCTTTTTGGCTTGTGTAAGCTGGCTTTGAGACAGAAGAAAGAAAAAAAAAGAAAAAGAAAAAAAACAACAAACTCTGTTCGTTTTCAAATGTCATTTCCCCTTTGGCTTTGTTGATTGTAAAATTCGGTTTTTGCATCTGAAATTGGAAACCCTTCTTATCTTGGGGTCTGAGTGTAATTCATTGGAAGGCTTTTTCTTATCTGTGTCTAGGATCAGTATTTGGTCTGATGTTTCTTTATATCCAGGTGCAAAACTTGAAGACTTTTACCTTCAGTACAGTGGCCCAAATTTTGATCCTTCTTGTACATGTACTATCATTAACTGTCAGTTTTTAATTACATCCACATATGAACTTGGGCCAGCAGGATCTGGGCTTTTTGTTCGCTCTGAATGCCTGCCTGACCCTTGGATATTTCTTCCTTCTGTTCATGTTTGGTAAGCTCTGACTATGGATTTGTAGCCCTGCCCAGTCAATATAGTGCTTGGTCTAGAAAGAAAAGTAAGTATATCTGGCCCTGGACAGTTAGCGCAGTGGTAGATAATCGGCCCTGTGTGTGGATGTTCTGGGTTTGATTCTCAGTCTGGAAACACAGTAGAAGTGACCATTTTCCACCCCTCCCCCTCTCCTTCTCTCTCTTCCTCCCTCAGCAAAGGCTTAATTGGCTCGAGCAAGTTGGCCCTTAGTGCTGAGGATGGCTCCATGGCTTCTCTTCAGCACTAAAATATCTTGTTTGCTGAGCAACAGAGCAATGGCTCCAGATGGGCTGAGCATCATCTGGTAGGGGGTTTGTTGTGTGGATCCCGGTTAGCATGCATGCAGGAGTCTGTCTCTCTGCCTCCCTGCCTCTTGCTTAATAATAATAATAACAATAATAATAATAAAAGTAATTATTTCTGATGGTATCTGCTGCCGCAAAAGTTAGACTATCACTTTTATATATTTATTTGCACTTATTGCACAGAAAGAATTGAGTTCAATTATATTATTAGCAAGAGTATCTTGAAATGCAGATAGTTTAAAGTTCATAGTGACTTTGACATGTCTGTTTCATTTAATTCTCACAACTCTTCTTGGAGCAGCTTTGCCCACTTCCACATGAGAAAACTAAAATTTAGTGAAGTTGAGTGGAGCTAGGCATCACTAGCTCAAGTCTCTCGACATCTAGCACTTGCCTATGAGTCAAGACCTAGCTTTGAGTGACACTGATATATGGAATTAATTGTAGTAGAATCCATTCTGAGAGCATTGTTGATAATTGATCAGGGCTCTTTAAAATAGCTCATTTGTTTTTATTTGACTTTGGGTAATGGGGATACAACATAGTCAACAGTTCAAATGCTGTAGGAATGTTTACCTGAAACCTATGTACTCTTATGGATTAATATCACTCCATTAAATTTGATTTTCTAAATAAAATTTAAAAAGCTCATTTTTATTCATATTTTACATGTTTCATATTTTATTCATATTATATATGTGTACTACCCACTTTCTGTGCAGAACTTTGAAGGGGAAATAAATTAGGTTCTTTTTTTATACATCTATTCCCCATTGTTTGTAAGATGTAGCTCATTTCACATTCTAGCCCCAAACTACCAAATTTTCCCATCCATTCTCACACACTTCCATGAACACTGTATACCTCAGTTATATTGAATTTTCCTTTGTTGTCTGAACCATTTTTACCTGAAATGCCATCTTCTCTATCCTCATTTATTTCGTGAACTCCTACTTCAGTGGAATTTTGTTAAACCATGGGTTGCTGGACTCTACCTTCAGAGTATCTGATTCAGTGGGTCTGGGGCCCCATAAGATACTTTTCTATCAAGTTCCTAAGTGGTCCTGAGGGTGCTGGTCTGACACTACCCTTTAAAAAACATTATACTTATTCTTGAAGACCTAACTAAATAGTTCTGCAAGTTGTCACCTGACTACAGACATACTTAATGGCTCTTTCCTCTTGCTTTCATGCTTTTATTGGTTATATCAGGTTTTGGGGGGGGGGGTAACTGTTTGTGAGCATCTTCCTTATTTAACTGTCTTCCATATTTTAAAAAGAGACAAGGCTAGTTTTACTGGTGTAGATCCTCTAAAGCAGGGGTCTCAAACTCAACTCAGCATGTGGGCCGCAGAGCAAGATCATAGCCGTTCGGCGGGCCACACTAGGTCTACAAAAGGCAACTGTTATGCAACACTTTTCTCACTGCAGTTGAAAACAAAAAAAAATCAGTACAACAAGCACAATCGTACATGCAGTTTACTCAGTGTCACAAAACGACCAGAAACTATAGTTCGCATCACAACTGCTGTTAAGTAAGCTAATATCTAGCTAGGATGCTAGAGAAATGAAAAATACAAGTAGGCCCCTAGGCTTACTTAATTTTATCCAAAATATTTTGAACTTTGTGAATTAGTCTGTGGGCTGCACAAAATTGTTCTGCGGGCCGCCGCGAGTTTGAGACCCCTGCTCTAAAGTGATGTTTGGTACCTGTGAGAATTTAACTAAGAATTAGAGTTCCGGGATGATGTTCTGGGAAACACTTATTTATTTAAAATTGCTTGTACAAGATTAATACTTTGCTTCACTGGTTCTCCTTTTCATTGTGTCTTTGTTTCCAAATAAAACTTCTCTGTTTTTAGGACAGCTGGAAGGGGAAAACTGTTCTTTGTTGTTGGTTTTTGTTTGTTTGTTTTTAATAACGACTATGTACTAAATACTGTGTTTTATACATATTATTGTATGTCGTTCTTCAAGTAACTCTGTGACAAAGTTATGTATAATAGTACAGTGGTACCTTGAGATGCGAATTTAATTTATTCTGTAACCAAGCTCGTAAATCAGTCAACTCATATATCAAACTACCGATACTGGACCCGTGCGCCAACGTGCCAACTAGGGGTAACTTCTTGAATCACGACTCGTATCTTCGGATTTCACTCAGATCTCGAACAAAAATATGAACCGAGTCGCAGCTCGTATCTTAAAAAATTTGTATGTTGGTCTGTTCGTATCTTAAGTTACCACTGTATTCCCATTTTAAACATAAAAATGGAGACTAAGAAATTTTACCAAAATCATATGACTTGAAAGTGGTACTAAATAATATTTGAATTAAGCATTTTCTTACTCCAGTAATTATTCCACTCTGCTGCCTCCCCAATTAATTCTTGTTTCTCTCATGGCATGTCAAGATGATTGGGACAGTGGTATAGCTCTACTCTTTTTTAATGGATGTATCGTTTGTTATCTACTGTTGGATATACCATTTGTTAGTGGTACGTCTAACAAAGATGACCTCCATCTTAGCATTATTAGAGATGGTTCCTCCTTTTCTCTTTGTCTTTTGCTCTTTGCATCCAGGTTCAATTCTTAAATTACTTCCAGTGTCACAGTTATTCTACCATGTCCCTCCTTTTTTCTTGGTACACCATTGAAGAGGTAGCTCCAAATGCCTTCCTTTCCATAATTTTACCAAAACTTATTTAGACTGCCTGCATTGTAAATAAAATGCAGTGTATTTTATCCCTTAAGCAAAAAGAATTTAGTTAAGAGACATTTAAAAGATATTAAAACCAAACACTCACTTGTAATTTCTAGTGATTTTTTTTTTTTTTTTTGTATTTTTGTATTTTTCTGAAGCTGGAAACGGGGAGAGACAGTCAGACAGACTCCCGCATGCGCCCGACCGGGATCCACCCGGCACGCCCACCAGGGGCGACGCTCTGCCCACCAGGGGGTGATGCTCTGCCCCTCCGGGGCGTCGCTCTGCCGGGACCAGAGCCACTCTAGCGCCTGGGGCAGAGGCCAAGGAGCCATCCCCAGCGCCCAGGCCATCTTTGCTCCAATGGAGCCTTGGCTGTGGGAGGGGAAGAGAGAGACAGAGAGGAAGGAAGGGGTGGGGGTGGAGAAGCAAATGGGCACTTCTCCTATGTGCCCTGGCCGGGAATCGAACCCGGGTCCCCCGCACGCCAGGCCGACGCTCTACCGCTGAGCCAACTGGCCAGGGCCAGTTTCTAGTGATTTTTGTTCTCTGCAGCTGATGGGGAAAAATATAATTCATTTATGCAAGTACTCAATCAAGATTTAAAATTTAATTTTTAAAAAATTTTTTTGGTCTTTAGACAGCATAGTACATCTTTATACATCATAATAGTTTAATTCTTTCTTTGCCAACCTTTCTTTTCTTTTCTTTCCAAGAAAAGTAAATTCCTTTGGGAATAATTTGATTTTTTTTACTTACTGTAAGTTATAAACACAGATATATTTTTGAAGGTCAAGAGCTTAGTCTTTCTTCTACTTTCATTAAAATTATTCTTTTCTTAGGAAAAACAATTGATGATCACTTTTAAGTAAGAAACAAATTCGAACTTGTAACTAATTCATTTTGTTAATCATTCATTAAATGTAAATTTTATATTTTCTACCATTCAGTGATGTGAAGCTGAAAACTATAATCATATATTAAAGAGCTGGCACACATTTTAGTTTAATGTCCTGTATATAGCATTTTTAAAAAACTATTTGATAAACAAAATATAATTTGTTATTTAAAAGGCAAAAAATATATTCTGTTCTCTTTTTTAGTATATTGTTGGGTATTTTTCTATGGTACTGCAGAATACCATTTTCTATTATTAGTGGGAGGTGAATATCAGAGCTCTTTTTTATCTATATTGATATAATTCCCTTTTTTATCTATTGGGCAAGCGCGGTGTTTTGCATTTGTATTGATAAATTGTGTTAGGCTATTGGATAGTCCTGACTGCAATTTGGAAAAGATATTGAAGGGTGGCACCCTGGGACTCTTTCCTCACATTGTTTATAGTCCACTGGCTGAATTGAAATGCCAGAGATTGATTATTTATTAGATTTGCTCAATATTTTCATTGTGGAAATCTCTGGCTACACTAAGCTATATTCATTTATAAAAATTTTTTTTTAATTTATTCATTTTAGAAAGGAGAGAGAGAGAGGGAGAGGAGAGAGAGACAGAGAGAGAGAAGGGGGGAGGAGCAGGAAGCATCAACTCCCATATGTGCCTTGACCAGGCAAGCCCAGGG
This sequence comes from Saccopteryx bilineata, assembly GCF_036850765.1. Taxonomy (NCBI): domain Eukaryota; kingdom Metazoa; phylum Chordata; class Mammalia; order Chiroptera; family Emballonuridae; genus Saccopteryx; species Saccopteryx bilineata. Next base: position 24,452,114 of record NC_089495.1, read on the forward strand.
TTTTGAACCGGCGACCTCAGCATTTCCAGGTCAACACTTTATCTACTGCGCCACCACAGGTCAGGCCAGGTCCTTTGTTTTTGAGGGGTTTTTTTTTTTATTCATTTTTTTTTTAGAGAGGAGAGGGAGAGACAGAGAGGGAGAGAAGGGGGGAGGAGCTGGAAGCATCAACTTCCATATGTGCCTTGAACAGGCAAACCCAGGGTTTCGAACCGGCGACCTCAGCATTTCCAGGTCGACGCTTTATCCGCTGTGCCACTACAGGTCAGGCTCATTTATAAAATTTTTTAAGATTAAATTTGAGTTGCCGAAGAAAAAATATAAATGAAGCCCATCCTAATTAGACCATTTTATTTAAAGGACTCCACAAGGCTTCAGCTCATACTCTGAAAACAAATGCAGTTGTAAAATTATAGCTCAGGGGCCAGTGGTGAATTAGTCTACCAAAAATTAAAAAAAAAAAAAAGAGGGAATCAAGAGAGTAATGAGGCGAATTGCACATGCTGTTCATTTCTGCTGACTGATCTTTTGATTGTTTTTTCCAAATCTTGGTCCTATATCTCTACTGGATCTTTGAAGTCGAGCATATGTTTTTACATACTTCATCAACATGTGTGCTTTATACACATTCTATATCACTGTTTTGCTTTGTTTCAGATGCATGGAACAGAGTAGAGATAATGAGAAGGCAATTAATTCTGCTTGTTGAAAAAGAAAGAGAATAAAATTAGAACAGACAAATCCATTCACTAGCATTAGCTTTACCTATAGTCCCTTATGTGAGGGTAATTAAGTCAATTAACATTAACACTGATATTCCCATTTGTAGACAATGATAGGATACTGACTACCCCACATGAAAATGAGGTAAATATCTGTGTCTATAAAACCTGTAAACAATCCAAAGTAGGAATACAAAACAAACAAACACCACCAAGAAAAACCTCATAAATTATAATGAAATCAACCATAACGTCACCAAGATGAGAGCCCGAGAATTAAAATCACTTTATTATCAGCTAAGGTGCCACTGTATATTTTTACCACAATCCCCTGGTATAGACTTCAATTCTATCATTATACTAAGACACTAGAAAAGACATTTTACAAATAGACAAGTGTAAAAATCAAGAACCTACAGAAATCAAGTCATCTTTTTAGTTGTTATGAGCTCTGGGACAGAGTTTTTATCAGCTATGATCAAATAAGTTGGGCAGGTCATATAACAGGTTAGAAGTTGCCAATTTTTTAAATAGAAAAAACAGATGTCATCTTCTGTTGTAAACTACATCCTGACCATATCCCACTCTGACTGCTTTATAGCATATATGAACTCCCACTCCACTCCCTTTCCCCCTTCTCAAGCAAACCAACCTCCTGGGCTATGTATTTTTAATCACCTTCTATAGCAATCAAGAATTTGCCATCAGAGAAACCGTTTAACTGCACCTTATCTTTCGAAGCCTGTTCTTGCTAAACAGATTTTAGATAAGAGCAACTGGCAGTAAGTGCCCTTCCTGAAAATAGAGGTCAAAACCCTTGCTATTGAAGCCCAGAGTAAATGGTTCTGGAAAGCATTTGAAACCTTAGCCATAATCAAATCCCAAATACAATTTTTCCTCTTTTCTTTCTCAGAAATTTCAAAGTTTTTAGAAATAGCTTCTAATTGAAGAAAACTATTTCAATTGTATATAAAAGCTAGAAATTAATGAGGAGATAGTAACTCTTTTATTTTAATATGTTAATTATGAGAAAAACATTTTAACTGAAAAAGAAAAGGAAAAGACCTTTGAGTTTTGGGGATTGTAAAAGGAATATAGATGGAAAAAGTTAGGACTTACAATCCACTGATATTTGCAAAAGCAAGTAACGTTTACATTTGTGTGACCTGTAAGAGGAGGCTTTAGACAGGTTCTAGCGGATTCTAAATGGAGGTGTGCCTGAGGCCACTACTGAGGAAAACTTTCTCAAGACTTTTTTTTTGTTTGTGTGTGATGACATTGTTTCCATATGACAAACCAAACTGTGTTGGGAAGTGTGAGCTGGAATGTGAGAAAGGACCGTGAGGAGGGAAAGCCTGGGGGGGGGGGGGGGTAACACAACAGAGCCTTTGGTCTCAGTTCCTGAGGGTGAGGTCATAGAAGGGGACTGACTTGGTTCACCAGACTGCCCTTTGCTAAGTGGCAGAGTCTCACATAAAAGGCCACAGAGCCATTTGAACAAGCCCTTCTAAAAACTGGATGCAGTAACCTCTGAGCCGTTTTCGATTATGAATGGTCCACCTAGCTTCACAAAACGAGTGAGTGCAGGAAGGGTGAGCTGGCAAGTGGGGCCTCTCTGGTAAAGAATCCATGATCCTGAGGTGGGTGAAGCTCTTCAAAGGATTCAGGGATGGCTTTAAAATGAAATGTTTTGTGCGGCTGCCCAAAGTTCCATGGAGGTACTTACTGTATACCTTCTCGATATCTGTTCCTGGTCACTGCTATAGTTTTTCTATCAGAATTTTTCAGATTTTTATTATTTATTTATTTATTTTTGTTTTTTTTCCCTTATTTTTTATTTTTTAAATGCATTTTTAATTTCTGTATTTGTCAGTGACGATTTCCTAAGGATGTCGTTCTCTGTTCTCTTCTTCCATCTCTTCCTCCCTGAACTAGATAGAGCCCCTTCCTTCTAGCTATATGTAAAGACTTCTTGAGTGATAGATACCGCTACAGTTAGAGAAGGGATTGGTCCTTCTGTACTGATATGTGTGTTGTGTTCAGAGCTAAACTAAAGTATGTGATTGAAATAAATAAGGATGCCTTCAGGAGGGAGTGGGACTCAGGAATGGGTAGAAGAGAGGAATAAGGGGGCTGTTTCCAAGGTAGAGAATGAATGGACCCTGGGATAACCTAACAAGACTGGATTAGTTTATTACCTAAGATCCTTTTTGATTCTTGGGTTGTCTTGTACATATCAATCTTGATTGTAAAATAATCAGCAATTATTCTCATATGTTCTTCTGGGCAACCACTCCACACATAAAAATATTATGGTGGAAATTTTGCTTGTCTTGGTTCCCAAAGTTAACTACCTATCAAATTATTATTGCCAGAGAAAATTCAAAAGATGAAACATTACCATAAAGTGGTTGAGTACTAAAAGATAAGGTAAAAATACTAATTAAAACATACTTATTTCACTGTGTCATCTACAAATGCTATAAATCATTTTACTAGAAAGATATATTTTATCTACAAATTTTAACAGACATATTTTTATAATAAAAATTATAGTTATATATGATATAATTTAGGTTACAGTAGATTGTATTTTCCAAAGATGGCCATGGCAATAAATACCATCTCATAGGGCCTTCTTCTGATATGATGTTGATACTCCTCCACTGAGAACTGTGGTCTTTGTTCCTTTCCTTTGGATGTGGGCCAGCCTTAGTGACTCACTTCAACCCAATAGAACACAACAGAAGTAACCCTGAAGACTAGGTCATAAAAGGTGATAGAATTCTCACCTGTTTCTCTGTCTCAGGACTCTTGATCTTGGAACCCAACCACTATGCTGTGAGAAAGTTCAAACTAACCCATGTAGAGAAATCACCTAGAGAGGCCCACGCAGGGAGGAGCGGGGGACCCAGCTGACATCTAATGTCAGTTACCAAATGTGTGAGTGAAAGAGGCTTCAGATGATTTAGCTCAGAGCCTTCCGTTTGAGTCTTCCATCTAAGGTCCCAGACACCACGGAGCAAAGATTAGCCATCACTACTGTGCTGTCTGAATTCCTAGCCCACGGAATCCACTAGCATAACACGACCGAGTTTTTATAAAACCGACAGTTAGTATAAAGAGAACACAAGACCATAGGTAGAGGTAGCCCAGTTACTACAGCCTTGATTGTTGTTCTTGGTTTTTAATTCTGTGAAATTTTCTCTGCATCCTTCCAGTAAGCTCCTTTTTACTAAGAACTAGTTTGCCTGGCTTCTTGATCTTAAAACCAAAGAATTTCTAGATCTACAATAAAGGGAAAGTGTGTAAAATGTTTTAGAGACCTGAACGAGTCTGGTATGTCGAGGGAACTATGAAATTCATTCATCTTTAAGAAAGTATTTGTTCCTTCTATGTGCTAGATACTAGAATTCCCATAATGAATGACAGAATCTGTGACCTCAAAGAGTCTGCATTGAACAACAGACAGGTACAATCAGTGTTAGTATGAGAGAAATGACAGAGAGACATAACTTCTGTTTCATCTCTTGGGCTAAGATATTTAGATTTAGTTTTGTAGTCTGCATTTTCAATGGGGGCATATTATGCTCAAGGAGCTGAAAATTGACTCTTATTGAAGGAAGTGTTCAAAAATCTTAGATATTACAATGGCTTTACCACAGTGCCTGTTATCAACCTCACCTGACAAAATTTTAGTTCCTAATACTTAATTTTCCTCTTTGGGTAGGAAGGGGTAATGCGCAGAAAGTTGTGAAACAGTATTATAAGCCATTGTTGTGTCTTCCTCTGTTTTTGTCTTTGTCTCTTTCTGTATTTAGCATACTTTCCTCTATCTGGAAGACTCATTTGAGTAGAGTTTATATTGGGAACTATGACAGTTTTGGTAGAAATTGTAGCCTGTCCTAGTCACTACTCTCATGTAAAAGCTGATCACTGTAACAGGGTACGGTCTTCTGCATGTGGCAGAGTGAGGGATTTTCATCAGTCCTGAATACAAACGATCTAGCCTTTGTAGGGATAGTTACACTGAGCTTTATGTTAGCTATAGGCAGTGGTGGGATTCAAATAATTTAACAAACAGTTCTCTGCCCAAATGATACACTGAAAGGTAGTTTTTTATTTCATGCATTTAATACTTAAATACAGTAAGTACAATAAAAAAGGTACACAAAACTAGATTATAAGAGTTTTAAAATATTAATGAAAGCCTGACCTGTGGTGGCACAGTGGATAAAGCATTGACCTAGAAATACTGAGGTCGCCGGTTCGAAACCCTGGGCTTGCCTGGTCAAGGCACATATGGGAGTTGATGCTTCCAGCTCCTCCCTCCCTTCTCTCTCTCTGTCTCTCTCTCCTCTCTCTTTCTCCTCTCTAAAATGAATAAATAAAATAAAATTTAAAAATGTGAATTTCTTAAAAATAAATAAATAAATAAATAAAATATTAATGAAAATATATTAAATATTGATAACACCTGACAAAAAAAAACAATAAAACTGCTATTTAAGATATTTCCATATTGCTTCTTGATTGGCGTCCTCACTTGCAATTTTTTTCACCTATGGACGAAATGAACATTACTACGGGCACTTAGAATACACTGTTGTGCAGATGAGCATTAAAAAAGAGTAAGGAATGTAAATTTGTGACTCCCACATTGGGCAGCTGCCCAGGCACCCACGTTAGAGAGAACTCTGACTACAAGTGCTATTTTAACAAGTGGTTTGCTGAACTCAACAAAAAATTAGGTATTGGTTCTGCTGAACCAGCGCAAACCAGCTGAATCCCACCACTGGTGGTAGGCCTCATCTGTGAAATGTATATATGAGAGAGAAAAAGAAATGAAGGGGGAGAGAGATAGAAAGAGAGAGAGGAAAGAAGAGAGAGAGAGAGAGAGAGAGAGAGAGAGAAAGAGAGAGAAGCATTGAGAAGCAGCAACTTGTTCCACTTATTTGTTTCATTTAGTTGTGCACTCATCAATTGCTTCTTATATGTGCCCTGACTGGGGATTGAACTTGTGACTTTGATTAGCCAGGATGACACTCTATCCATGGAACCACCTGGCCAGGGCCGGGATTATTTTTGATTTGATATTTTCATTTATCTGACAGCAACATGAAAATATATACTGTTTTCAGGATCAAATATCCTACATTTTCTACAGACATAGCTTCCTCATCTGAGAAAGTCAAGCTATGATATATGATTTTGTCTCTTTGTTAGTTAAGGCACATTTATACTTCTTTTTAAAATTTTTTTCATGTTTGAAGGCAATTTATTTGCCAAGGGCAGTAGGTCAGTCATTGCTCATTAGAAGACATATACTTTATTAATATGCTGAAAAAATTTTTTTTAAAACTTCAGTTATTTATATTAGAGAGAGAGAGAGAAGGGGGGATGCAGGAAGCATCAACTCCCATATGTGCCTTAACCAGGCAAGCCTGGGGTTTCGAACTGGTGACCTCAGCATTCCAGGTCAATGCTTTATCACCACGGGTCAAAAATTTTGTTTTTAAGTCATGTTTTTTATTTTTTGTTTGTTTATTTTTTGTACTCTTGATTTTTATTATTCTTTATTTTTAATTGTATTTATCGGGCGACACTGGTTTCAGGTGCTCAACTCTATCACACGTCATCTGTATGTTGTATTTTGTGTTCACCTCCTCCCAAGTCAAGTCTCTGTCCATCACCATTTATGCCCCTTTTACACTCTTCCACCTCGTCCCATCTACTTCCCCCTAGCAATCACCACGTTTCTGATTTTCAGATAAACCATTCACTGTTTCTTTTTGTCAACAAAATGACTGTGTCAGTAGGCTGCACCATGAACTCAGTTGTAACAAACTGAGTTGTTTGTTGAACTGAGACCTCCCGTGCTTTATATAAATGAGCAATCCTTTTTATTCTTTATAGATTATTGGCAAACATTATATTAAGCTGAAATGCTTGATATTTAAATATTTAACATTTTTATACAAAAATGTTGCCTAGTACACACTTGATATTTTTTTTTCATTGATAACAAAAGTCAACTATATTTGCCCTTCAACAAATGGTTAAAAAAATGGAGGAATCTAAGTAGTAGTATCTATATTGAAAAATTTGTAGAGAAAATAGAATTCATCTATTGTTCTACATAAATTTGGTTTAAGTGCTGAATAGCATGGATAAAGAATTAATTGTCACACTGTATCCTTGAAGCAAAGACTACCAGGAAATATTCTCTCCTAAACTTTGGCCCATGGTATCTGACTTCTTTAAGGAAACTGGAAAAAAAATGTATCCTTACAAATTAAAATGTTAATATTTCCCTCCTATTTTATGTTTAGATTTCTTTACAGAGAAGTATCGGGGTATTTATTATGAGGCACTTTATACGGAAGCTGACCAAAGCTTGAATTATGAGGTAACACTGTCCTGGTGGGTGTTCTGGGGGACAATGGGAGCAACGAGCCCGTCTCAGGTCTCACACGAGTGTTCACTCAGGTGCCCTTTGTTTCTCCCCTGTGACATCAGTATGTGTCTGACTGAGACAGTACTTACGGGGAGGTTTTTTGTTTGTTTGTTCTACCAGGTCTTACTCAGTCTAGGCTCCATATCCTCTTGCACATCAGTTTTCCCTTTTGAGTAACTCCACACTGACCTTGGCTTCCTGACCACACTGCAGTCAGTGTCGCCCAGTGACCTTGTCTTTCTTGGCACTCTCAACGCAAACTCAGCCAGTTCCATATGCCATGTATTAGCGGGGTGGTTTAGAGACATGGAGTTTGAATTTGAATGTCAACTCCACCATGTACTAACTGTGTGACTTGGGATCACTCATTTGACTTTCCCCAGCCTTAGCTTTCTCATCGTTGTTATCCCAAAAGTTTATATGAGAATTAAATGAGACCATAGTGGGTGGTGTGCCTAGTACAGGTCTGGTATAGAGTTGCACTAAATAGGCAGGAGCTGTGATAATTATGATTACCATCATATTCTTTAGCACATCACCATCATCATCATCATGAACTAGAATATCCCCTAGATCCGTGCTAGCAAGATGATATCTGATTAAGTAACTATAGGCCTGTGTTTCTATATCTTATAATATCTATTATCTATTATAATCAGCCTTTTAACTGATGGGCTACTATACTAATTACTTATTCCGTTTTAACACATAACACCCAAACTTACCAGCTTTAAATAACAAAATAACACGAATCCAACCACAGTTTTGTTAGGTAGTTCCAGTTCCCCCATGAGATTGTAGGTAACCGTCGCCAGGGCGACCGCCTTCGAAGGGTCCCCTGAGGCAGGAGGATGGAAGCCGGATGGAGATCTTTGGGAGCCATCTGGGAGACCGCTGTCCTCGGTCTCTTGCTAGAGTTCTTGATTCTGCAGCCTGCCATTGCCTTACCTACGATTCAGCCTAGATTTAAAATATCCCAGGGTATTCTTTCTCATGTGTGCTTCCTGTCTCTTTCCATCTTGATTTTCATACTGAGCAGTTCTTTTAAGAAAGAATTATCTTCCCTTTTAATGTGAGGAAAAACTCCCTGGTATAGAAAAACAAAATAAGCATTCACCAGTTCTTCCTCATGTGCAACATGCAGTGAGGTTTAACTTCATTGCTCTGTTAAAATAATTCTATTCTCCGTGAAGGGACATTTACAAAAATCACTCTTTCAGCTTCTGCCACAAATATGAAACCTTTCTCTCTGAAGTTTGTCATGTGAAATAGACACAATATGACACAAAGGTTAGGGCCACAAAAAAAGAACAAAGCTATCTCAAGTCTGTGAACAAGAGATAAGTTAGAATAAAACTATAGTAAAAACATCGAGAAAATGTATGCTGGATTTTAGGAGGCAGATGAGAGAAGTCAGAGGATAAGATACAGAGTGGAAAAGAGATCACAATAGGGAAACAAGACACCTCAGGGCATTTTTATGCAAAATACTTTCAGTGTTTGGGGGCCAGCCCCATAGAAAGCCAGGTAGACACAGATTTAGGGCACTGTGGAGAAAAAGATTCCAAACTGGGCTCTCAAGGGTCTCATACACAGAAATAGTCTCCAACTTACACAGCCACAAGAGAATATGAACTTCTGGAGGGAAATGCCACAGGAAGGAAGATGAAGGTTTTTTTCCCCCCTAATGTTTTCCTCCAGGAAAAGACTGGGAATTGATAATACTAAATTGACAAGTCCAAATAAGCCTTTAGGCAAAACAGACAATACTTTTTTTTTTAAATACAGAACGCAATCTCAAAGCTCTTCAACCACAAAGCACATGTGTTAGTCTGTAATCTTTTTAAAAAGTCTAAGCAAAATAATGTAGTTTTCAAGAGCTATATGTACAGAGCCAGATTTGAATCTTGGCTCTGGTCTCCACTAAATGAGATTTTAGGAGGCTTGCTTGGACTCTTGAAGCCTCATTTCTTCATAAATAAAATACTTAAAACCTCGACACATAGAGAGCACTTTGTAAATTGTAGCTGTTATTAAAAGTGAACACTTTTTCTAAATGATTTCGGTGCCTGTATTTTCAAGACTTAAAAGTTCTCTATCATAAACTTTATATCTTGTTAGTGTGATACAATCAAGACTCGATACATTTATTTGGATTGATTAAATTATCTTAATTATAGCTATACATATGAACTTCTGATAAAAGTATCTGTTCAAACTGCTACCTACTTGAAGACGAATTGTTTAACCATCAGTTATTCAGAGCTTACTAACAGTGCTTTTCACAGAGGGAGTGCTCAAAATATTAACTTCTGTGGAAGAGTATGCTGAGAGAGTTACTACAATCTAATTCTGGAATTCACGTTCCATTCCTCTCCCTATTGTCCCGTACCAACTCTATTTTTGCCATTAATATAGGTACATATCTGGAGCCTAAATCATCCAAAAAAGGCTCTGAAAAGCTAATTAAATCATTAACTCATTACTTAATTTTCCAAACTTGAAAACTGTCTAGTAGACTCAGTGATCTGTCTCTGCTCATTAGCCCCTCTCCAAAGGGGAAGAATTAAAAAGGTTGAAATGCAAATCTGTGAATTCATGTCTATATAAACTTGAGAGACTGAGGAAAAAGCATGAAATTATAAGTCAGCATGAAATTTGATCAAAACCAAATTCATTGGGTTTTCCTTATCTGCCTCATCTGTCTCCGTGCATATTTGCTAAACAAGACCTGACACTGCATCACCTCTTTGGGGAAGTATGGGAGTCATACCGGTGACGGTGGTTTATGGAGATGAGGGATTTCAGGTGTGTGTGGTGGCCTGGTCCCTGTGAGCTGACTCCAACAATAGACACACATTATAATACATGCCAAAATCAATTTTTCAGAGAAGAAGAGAAATGGGGTCACATACTGAATTTTTATTCAGTTGAATCATTCAATAATTATGGATTGAACAACCATGATGTACTGGTATCTTTTCAAACCCTGTGGATTAAATAAAAATGAAGAAAATGTTGGTCCTCATCTCAGAGTTTTCCAGCCCTGTAGGAACAATAAAATAAACAGTTAGATAGTAACTCAGGTCATCTTACCCGAGTGTGTTTAATCTGCATCATCTGTTTTCAAGATTTGATGCTAGATCACTTCTTTGGGGATGTATGGGAGTCACATTGGTGACAGTGGTTTATGGAGATGAGGGAGTTCAGGTAGGTGTGGTAGCCTTGTCACTGTCTTGGTTAGATAAGAAGTTGCCCTTCATGGCATCCCATCATAACAAACATTGACCTCATGTACGTTCAATATCCAAAATAGCCATGTGTCTGTCTATACTTGATTCTATTTTTGAATAGCAAACAATCATGCGACCTTATAAAATGTATCTGCATTTATCTAATCAAGAAACTATGTTCAATTTTCATTAGTTAGTATTTGAGAGAAATAAAACAGTATTGCATTTCCATTGTAGGATATTTTGTGGTTTTCAAGGGCATTTAACTACACTGTTTTCCACTTGAACTTCATAACAACCCTCTACGTGCAGCAAGGAAGGCATTTTACACACGAGGACCTGAAGGCTCAGTGACTGCCAGCAGCCAAGTAGCAGAAGCTTTCAACCTGGCTCTCTGATTTGACGTTAGGGCTCTTCCACGCTAATGTGCTAGAATCACTCAAGGAGACCATGTGTATATTTAAACCAGCCTTGAAAATAAGTCGGGTTCAGCACTTTCTGTCTAGTTTGGTCCAATTATATAGGAAGTAGTTAAGATTGTTCACTTTAATTCAATATGATGTGTCTGGGAGTTAGGTCTTCCTCCGTAATACTCGGCTGTTTATGCACTGTGTCATAGTCCTCCTCTTCACAGACACACAGGCAATGATTGTGGCAGTGCGACTGTCTCTGTAAACATGCAGAATAGACTTGTGGCTAACACAAACGGCTGTGGGTGCCAGGAGCTTTTAGGAACCTCGATGAAACTTTTCCTGAGAATGTTTTTTGTAGAACCCTGCATTCTATGCATAGGAGTGAAAACCCTCGTCGGCAGGTTGTTCTTCTTGGAGCGACGTTAACACTTGTTCTCAGAAACGCCCTTTGGTAGTTCTCTGATCCATCCCTTGCATGAACCTAATCCATTATGGGTCCTGTTCTGGCTACTGAGACCCCCTTCCCTCATAGAGATCACATGCCAGTGTGGAAAATGGGCTGCTCAAATGCAAACCCAAAATCAGTTATCTCCGACATTCTATTTTCTAGTTTAGGAGAAAGAGCATTGAACTACAAATCAGAAAACTTGGGTTGATATCCTGGTTTCATCGATTACTAGTTGCTCAAACTTGGGGCAACATCCCTTCACTACCCTGAGCCCCAATTTGCTTTTCTGAAAATGGTCCAACCCAGACCTGCCTGATAGACTTGTTGCAAAGGTTAAAATGACATGGCTTAGGGGCACACAATGAGTGGCACTTTATTTTTATTTGTAGGAGGATATTGGGAATAAGCACAGGGCCGGATGCAATCATGTATAGAAATGTACTTTATCAACACTATAAGTAAAATATCCTGATGTATTTATGATTGATCTTTTCTTTTTTTAACCAGCTGTTTAATTTTAGAAACACCACCTTACTTTTTGGTCCAGATCTGTTTACGATCTAGAAGTTGTGGGCAACTTGGTGGGTAGCCAGGGAAGATACTGGCTAGCAGGACGGAGGCAGGGGAGCAGATGGAAGTGCAGGTGGCTGTTGGTGTGGAAGCCAAAGAGGCAGTTGCTCGAGGATAGAATCCAGGGAGGGCTGGACAGGGTGTGGGGGCAGCCACGGGCACAGGGGGTGACCTGTCTCAGGGATGTTGGGCACACAGTGCAGCAGAATGACTCAGAAAAGTCTGCAGAGCTTTAGAAATGTTCATTTCTTGGTTTGGAAAACGGATAAAAGACTAGAATAGGGTTTGCCTGTTATTCAAAGATGTTCTTTGTAAGAGAAGAAAGAGAAAAAGAAAAAGGTTGCAGATATTTGAATGGGCATAGTTCTCATGCTTTCTCGGCTTGATTCCCCTCCAGAGAGGAAAACAATTATCCACAAAATTGAAAAGCCTGCATCTTTGTCCTGTCTGCTAGACGGATGCCACCATTCAAACCAATTTTCCATTATTATAATTATGCTTTTTAAGCCTGACATGTTGCCATTTAAAAAGAATATATTTCTAGGTTATGTGTCCATAGTTTATATGAAACTCAGCCTTTTGCCACTGCCATTGTACTCTTTGATGATCGGTTGTTAGCTAGATTGAGCCATCATTTACTGGACACTTAATCTGTGTAGTAGGACTGTTTATGCATTTTTATCACTTAATTTCATACAGACTCTTTAGAAAGTGGGTATTATTTCTCTTTTGCTAATTGGGACATTGGGACATTGGGACACTGAGGTTCAAAAAGGCTAACTTATTTTCCCAGTTTCTTACAGTTAAAATGGGATGAAGCTATGATTTCAACCTAGATTGTTTGCACCCCAAGCCCCCGCTTGAGCCACTGTGATAAGAAACAAGCCCCATCCATTCCTTAGAAAGATTAGTGTTTCCATTGTCTACGGCTTATTTATAACTGAACAGGTGCTCTCTACCCTCTGTATTGAGATTTTTCTTCAGAGTAGGAAGAAGGGAAGAAAAATGCATTTATTGGCCACATACCATGTGCCATATTACTTTACAAACATTTTCTCAAGATACTAAAAATAAATAATTCAAAATGGATATTTTACTCCTATCTTGCATATATATATATATATATATATATATATATATATATATATGCAGAAACTGCTTAGATAAGTTGAGCAGTCTGTCCAAGTTCATCATGTTTATTTACTTTTCATCTAACATTTATACATATGTAGCAATTGTCAGAAACTGGGCCAACCAGGGTTACAAAGAAGAATGACAGTCTCTGATCCTGGGGCCTCAAAGCTACTGGGGAAGACAACACATAAAGAGAAAATTACAAAAAAACAAGTTAGTAGAAAAAGAGCAGTTGTTCAGCATTGACTGAGCACAGAAGGGTGCACAGCCAGCCTGAAAGAATCAAAAGAAGGCAATCTTCACACTTGGGCTTTCCTCCTTCCCTAATTTAATTTTCAGCCCACTAAATCGTAGAACCTTCTGGAACGAGTGCAGGTTGTATAGTGAACAATCTGGGTGTGGTCGGACACCCAGTTTGCACAGGAAAGGGGTAATGGAAATCAAACTTAGGTTCCATTTTTTTTTTTTTGTATTTTTCTGAAGCTAGAAACAGGGAGGCAGTCATACAGACTCCCGCATGCGCCCGACCAGGATCCACCCAGCACGCCCACCAGGGGGCGATGCTCTGCCCATCGGGGCATCGCTCTGTTGCGACCAGAGCCACTCTAGCGCCTGAGGCAGAGGCCATGGAGCCATCCTCAGCGCCCGGGCCAACTTTGCTCCAATGGAGCCTTGGCTGCGGGAGGGGAAGAGAGAGACAGAGAGGAAGGAGAGGGGGAGGGGTGGAGAAGCAGATGAGCGCTTCTCCTGTGTGCCCTGGCCGGGAATCGAACCCGGGACTTGGTTTCATTTTTAATGTCATCCATTAACTGTCAGTGACACCATTGCTGCCTTGACCGGGTTTCCATTTTTCTTGGGTTACAAAGCTCTACTGGGATGGAAGGGAACGTGGCTTCTTTAGCAGAAGTTGAAGAGCGAAGAAGAAAACAAGTCTAGGTTCAGCTGTATATATGTATATTAACCCACTAACTGGAGTTCTGGCTAATCCTCTCTCATTCCATTTCTAAGCACTCATCTGATTGGCCAGAGAGAACTTCTACTTCCCTTGGCTTTTCTCTTCAAATAAAAATTTTATTTAAAAGGGACACCATTCTGGGCAGAGGGGTTTTTCTTTCCATTCAGATGTTTATATGTTGGTACATGTAGATAGAGAACTCTTCTACAGATTTTTAGCAACTGTGACTCAGCTATAAATTTCCCTTAATATGCAAAGCTCCAAGAAACATCTTAGCGTTATTATATGTTATACATTCTCTCTCTGTTTTGCACAAGTTTTTAAGTCCTGTGCAGCTTTTTGGATTCATATTAAAATTTTTTAAGTTTCTAAATAAAGAACTTTTCTGACCAATATTTTGAGGATGACTGCCACCTGAGTTTTCAAGATTTGAGGAGATAGATATGAAATGTTTGAAGGTTACTAGGTGTAGTGAATTGCCTTGTGCCAGATATGAAATATGTAGACTCTCTTGTGGTTTGACTTTCAGTTAATTGTAGATCAGCTGATGGTACTGTGTATGTGGAATGGTAAATTCTTGAGGATTTTAGACAACTGTGAGAGACTTTTAGAGACCCAGACATAGTGTTGAGTTCAATTTCATGAAAATATTATCTAATAAAACTATTTGAAAATAAAAACAATTTATTCCAACATGGGTATTCATCATTCATCAAATCACCTTTTTTTTCTGGATTTTTTTTTAGCATATGTTTTCTTTTTGGTAAAGGATCAGTTTCTCAGATATTTATTTCCTATTGCAGTTCAATTATTTGACCAAAATCTGGTCAGAGTTTTAGCATAAGAAAATATATTTAATTGGTTGGCAGATGATAGTATCGTTTTTGGCATTATTTGCTCTTTTCAAATGTCATCATATGGTAAAAATTAGAAAATTTCAACAATTGTCAGTTATTTAAATATTAATAACATATATGTACTTTCTTTAGGCTATTTTTCATTATTTGTTGAATTTCCAAATCATCAATTTTATTCAGATTGTTCCTTTTATGAAGTAGCTTAAAGCCATTTAGAAATTGAGAGCATTAGGTAATTTAAATTATTGTTAGAGAGTTGTAATATCTGCCATTCATCTAGAGGCTGGTGATTCAAAAATTCTGTTTTCAGTTAATTTTAATTAAAAACACTTCCACCCCAAATACTTCTCAATGCCCCAATAATTGCTTACATTGCATATAGTTATTTTTGCTAACGGCAAAATAGCTGAAGCCATAAATTATGGTGGCAGGCACATGGTTTGCTGACAGAACTATATAAAATATTGTTTTCAACTTCATGTCAGCTCTGGTACATTCATCTCTATATTAATTCCTTGGGGGATTTTGAATAAGTTATTGTTTTAAAAAACATCCCCATCATAAGGAGCTCTGTCAGCTTAACTTTTCATTACTGACCATATCATTTCTCTGAAGGAACAGGTACATGCTCTGGGCTGTGTCTCAGCTGCACTGGGTGGGCAGTGCCCCTGTCATTTCAGAGAACCTAAATATTAATAGCCATGCACCATTTTAGCTTAAGTTGGATATTTCACAATTTTATACCTGCAGTAGGGCAAGGCAGTTATAAAGAACACACAGAATTCATTTCTATAAATATGTTTTCCTTTTTTATCCCTTACAAACTGTTTTATAGATTGCTGATCCAAAAAGTCCATTAGTACCAATGACAGGATTAATAGAGTAGGCCATAATGTTTAGCAGCTCATTGGAGGTGACATATTTTGCCAGTTTAATTTACACATTTTCTTACTGTATATATTATTCACAGATTTCTAAAAAGTTTATGGGTTTTGATCTCACCTCAAGACCCCTTTCTATTTAAAATGTTATTTCCTTTTAGGGACACATTAAATAGACAAGATATTTTTAATATGCATTTTTAAAATGTATGCTCCAAAGTACCAAACCTATTCTGAAATTGGAGCTTTGCTTTTACTTACTTCCAGCACATTTCGAGGTAAATGAAAGGGTCCGGGTAACAGGGAGGCATTAATTGATTATTCATTTTCTTCTTACCCTTTTGATACTCTCCAAATGGAAAACAGTTTGAGGGCTATAATATACTAATATATAATAGTATATATAATATAATATAATATAATATAATTAATATACTCTTGCATAAAACTTTATTATCATAAAAATTACATAATAAGTTCAGTACATTTTTAGTCTGATTTTTAGTCAGTTTTGTCTAAATATTTATTTTATTATTTGAAGGAGGGCAAAGTATTTCAGTTGTAGTTTGAGTATTTAATCTTACTTATCCTCTTTATCTTCAACCAAATAAAATGAAGAAAGAAGGAAGGGGTTATTATCCTTGCTTAAATTATTTTTCTTCAACTCACTATTGAAATATGAGGTCCAGAAGAAGTCGACTACCTTCAGTATGAGATTCTCTATTTTGAAAATGTGCATGTGCTTGTGTATTTTATAATGGTGACAATTTATGCATGTGCTTCTAGGAAATTCTGTTCCAAATGGATTTTAAGGAGGCCGATCTTAAATTTTGACACATTCCAGAAACTTAACCAATTGGAGTATCAAAGTATTTCAGCAGACAAGTGAGGGATTCAGTGTTCACCTGATTCCACTCTGTCATGTGCAGTGCTATCTGCATAATATTGAGCACCTTCAAGGTACAGGACACTCTGCTACTTATGTCAGGGACTGGGGAGATGAACAAGAGAGATCTTACTCTCAACATGCCTATAATTCAGTAGAAGAAACAAGATAAATATATGAATCCATGACATGTAAAGTAGGACAGGGCGATATCTTATAAGCCATGGGGTTGAAAAGAAAAAGATATAAGATGTGATGTGAAAGTGAGAATTTTTTATGTGGAGATGTATTTTATATGAGACATTAAAAACAAAGAAATGCAGAAACTTATACTTTTTTGTCTCATGGCTTCTGCTAGAATGGGAAAACTATTTGTTTATTAAATACATGTGCCTAATTGTTTTTTATTTGAGTTAAATAGGTGATTGTTAAAGATAACCTAATAAAATATTTCAGTAATTGAATACTTGGGAAGCATTATAGAGATAATTCTGAAAGTTAAAGAAGGGGGACCTTACTTAATCTGGTTTATTGTTTTTATTTTGCTGAGTGAAGATTAGAAGAATTGTGATGCTTGCACTGTTAACAGCACTGTCTCAAAATACGGCAATATTTTGAATTGTCAGTGATTAGAACCACCTGGGTGCTTTAAGTTTTTAAAAATGATGTATGTACATGTTCTAAATAAGTAATAAAACCTATTTTGGATTCAAATATTTTACTTCTGAAGAAATATACTGATAGGTATTTTATAGAAATAAATAATAATTATTAATAAATGCATGGTATCTTTCATTCAGTAGTGCCCAAATTCAAAACACATGGTGTTGTCTGACATTGCTTTGTTGCCAAAAATTGTGCTAGGACTCCAATGTAACCTGGTTTGTTCTGAATGACTCCAAATGGTTCTTGAGACTTGCTCAGGTCCTGTCCAGCTCCTAGGAAGCCTTATGTCACCATCATGGCTATGATCCCAGACTCTGGTGACAGATTGCCTGGGTTCAAATCCAGACTCCTAATTTATTCACTATATTTATGACCTTAGGCAAGTTGCTTTAATTGTTTCCCGTTTATAAAAGGCTGAACATTATATTGCATATCACATAAGGATGTTGTGAGGATATTATAAGACAATACAGTTAAAAATAAGTTTTTGAAGTGTTTGGTAAGTAGTAAGGACTCAATTATTGAGAACTTAACAATAAGCTATATATAGATAGAAATAGATAAAAAAGCAATGTGCCTGGAAACTTTTCTCCCCACAATGTGCAGAAGCTTTTCTCAGGTTTTTATATAGTGTCAAAGTATATAAAGTATTAGTCCTGCTAAAAATACAGGATAATTATTAGAGAATTATTGAGAGATCAAACTATGTGGAATTTTCTGGTAAGGAATTATATTACTTCCCCACTGAGACATGTGGTAATAATTCCTAACTACCCATAGCTAAATACTGCTTTGCTATTATATGTGAAATACATGAATTCTAAAAATATGGAGATACACTTAATTTAAGCACAAATCTCACCAGTTCCTGAAAGTCACCACAATAGAACGTACAGCAGACCGAATTTCTTCAGCTTGTGTGTGTCGGCCAGAGCAATGTGGATGGTCAGCTATGTTCTCCACCATGTTACCTCAGTGGCTGGAGCCAGTTCATTGCAACCCTTCAGCCAACTCGTAAACCTAGCCTGTAGGATCCCAAGGAAGTTCTTGTTCATGATCACACACAATGAATGGGGAAATAACCTCAAGGGATAGAGATAGCTTGCACATATCTATTTTCACACACAAACAACTTCTTGGTTCTTTTAATTTTGACAGCAGGAAGAATATGCTAGGTAGACTCTTGACGTCCTAAACAAGTCGTCCTTCTGACCTCTGCGTGGATCAGCAGACTGCGGTCCCTGCAGAATTTAGGACTAATTGCACCAAGAAAGAACCTCTCTGAAAGCAAAAATGTGGGCTTGGTCATTAGATCATTTTGCATGCTGTGAAAACTATATTTGGCATCATTAACAGCTGCTTACATGAAGTGTTCAGCACTGAGAATTGTATTTTCTGATATTGCTTGCAATTATGGAGATGTTCATAGATCAATTTTTATCTCATCCAAACTCGAAACTAAGAAATAAAGTAGTCTATAATAGCATGTCCCTTCTATTTGAGACTTTGCTAATTTTCTTGGTTTTTTTGTTTTGTTTTGTTTTTAAATTCTGTGATGGAAAAGGAATCTTTCAGTGATCTTCCCTGAATACACATCATGATCACTTATCATTTCCTAAATGATTCAAGCAGCAGTCTTGTTTTTAGAATATTTCCACTGAAATGCAGGTCCTGGAATTTCAGGGCTGATTAGAAAAAAAAAAGCATTCTAATGATTTCTTAACAAAATCTGTCTAAGTCAGGGACAGGTGAAGCTGGCAGAGTGGGGATAGGAAGCTCAATCCCAAAATGTTAGCTATTTGCAATCACTTTGTGATTGCCTTGGTTTATATTATGACAGCCAGGGTGATTAATAAGCAGAGGTGCTGGAATGAGCTAGCATAAGGCTCAGAAAGTCTGAGTGGCCCAGCCTGGTACATGGTAACACCCATTGGTGTGCTTGGTGATAAACAGCCAGCAAAACCAATGCCAGCCCCCTAACCCCCCCAACCTCCCAACCACCACCAAGCCCAAATTTGGCTTGGAGCATTTGATATGGTATAAACCCTCCCCCCACAGCTGTTTTCACACAACCGACATGATGTCACTGAACATGGAATTAGAGAAACGTACTCATGGAAGTGTCCTATTTGATTAGGCTGTCTGGTTAAATGGCTTTCACTTACCTTTTCTGTAGCATAGGAATAGTTACTATGGTGAAATATGTAGCATGATGTCACTGTCCTGTCAGTGCCTTTGTTCAAATAAAAACCAAGACCTCTGGACTCACCTTTATAATCGGTGCCTTTGACCAACATGTAGGAATGACAAGCTGACACAATGAAGAGGAAAGAGATGACGGATTGTACTGGTAGGCAGGTAACTGCTGGACTAGGTAGGAATCATGGTGACCGAGTTTTAGTCCAGATTGCCAATAATGAGAATGTTTGGGACAGATCACTTCATTCAGCATTTCAACATTCATTAGTTCATTTTCGAATGCCTACTATGTGCCAGACATTGAAAGATAAGATGGTAAAAAAGTAGATATTCTACCTTTAAATAGTTTATATAACTTAGTGGGAAAGAATAAAACAAGCATTAATATCAGAGTGAGCTAAGGGCTAGCATAGAGCCGGGGAAACACATGGGAGGGAACTGGAACCTGATCTTGCAGGGTGTTTTGTGGGCAGAACAGGTGATTTGTGGGCAGAACAGGAGGGAACAGAAATCAGACAAGCAAAGGGGAAATATGCATCTTTGATTCCAGATCTCGGGTTTCAATATTTCACCTTTAAGTATGATCTTTATTTTAGACTTTCTTTACTTATTTTTTTTAAAGGAAACCCTTTTTCACCTTGACAACAATTTTTTTTCATTCCAAATTTGCGAAGTTTTTGTAATAAGTGTGGAATTTTATCAGATATTTTTCTACACGTATTGAAATAATTGTGTTTTTTCCCCTTTATCCTTTAATGAGGTGAATCCAAGTGATATATTTCCGAATGTTAGACTAACATATTTCTGGAAAAAATATATACACACACATAATTACATATATGAGCACGTGCATGTGTGTGTGTGTGTGTGTGTGTGTGTGTGTGTGTGTGATTTTTGAGTCTCTGCTAATGAGATTGTCCTGCAATTCCTTTTTTATAATAGCTATGTTGGGTCTGGATGTCCAGGTTAGGCTGGCCACATAAAATGCATTAGAAAGTGGTTCCTTTTTCCCTTCTTACTTTCTTGGAAGAGCTTGTATAACATGACTGTAATTTCTTCCTTACCTTTTTGAGAGAATTCACCAGTGAAACCATCTTGGCCTGAAGGTCCACTAAGGGAATGTTTTCAACTCAAGGTTCTGTTCATTTACAAGATTCAGGATTCTTCAGATTTTCCATTCTTTTCATGTTGGTTTTAATTTGGGATTTTTCAAGAAATTTGTCTTGCTATTTAATCAAACTGTCAAATTTATTGACATAAAGTTGTTACTCTTATCTTTTTTACACCTGTGGGGTCTCTATATGTCCCATTTGTTTTTATACCTGAGATTTATCATTTTTGCCACCATTTTTTTCTTAAACAGGCTTGTAAGCTGTTTGTTTAATTATAGTAGTCTTTCCCAAGAGAAACTGTGGGCTTTGTTTTCTTTCTGCTTTATTGTTTTATGTTGTTTATTTTTTTTTCATTTTTTACTTTCTTTGGGTTTGCTTCCCTTATTTTCTAACTTCTTGAGTTGGAAGGTTAGGTTATTTATACTTAACCTCCCAAATATATGCATGTAAGCTTATAAATTTCTATGTAATCAGAATTTTAGCTATATTCTCTAAGTTTTGATATGGATATTTTTTTTTATAAATTTTTATTAATGTTGATGGGATGACATTAATAATTCAGGGTACATATATTCAAAGAAAACATGTCTAGGTTATCTTGTCATTAAATTATGTTGCATACCCCTCGCCCAGAGTCAGATTGTCCTCCGTCACCCTCTGTCTAGTTTTCTCTGTGCCCCTCCCCCTCCCCCTAACTCTCTCCCTCCCTCCCTCCTGCATCCTCCCTCCCCCCACCCCTGGTAACCACCACTCTCTTGTCCATGTCTCTTAATCTCGTTTTTATGTTCCACCAATGTATGGAATCATGTAGTTCTTGTTTTTTTCTGATTTACTTATTTCACTCCGTATAATGTTATCAAGATCCCACCATTTTGCTGTAAATGATCTGATGTCATCATTTCTTATGGCTGAGTAGTCTTCCATAGTGTATATGTGCCACATCTTCTTTATCCAGTCTTCTACTGAAGGGTTTTTTGGTTGTTTCCATGTCTTGGCCACTGTGAACAGTGCTGCAATGAACATGGGGCTACATGTGTCTTTACGTATCAATGATTCTGAGGTTTTGGGGTATATACCCAGTAGAGGAATTGCTGGGTCATAAGGTAGTTCTATTTGCAGTTTTTTGAGGAACCACCATACTTTCCTCCATAATGGTTGTACTACTTTACAGTCCCACCAACAGTGGATGAGGGTTCCTTTTTCTCCACAGCCTCTCCAACATTTGCTATTACCTGTCTTGTTGATAATAGCTAATCTAACAGGGGTGAGGTGGTATCTCATTGTAGTTTTGATTTGCATTTCTCTAATAACTAATGAAGCTGAGCATCTTTTCATATATCTGTTGGCCATTTGTATTTCTTCCTGGGAGAAGTGTCTGTTCATGTCCTCTTCCCATTTTTTTATTGGATTGTTTGTTTGTTTGTTGTTGAGTTTTATGAGTTCTTTGTAAATTTTGGATATTAGGCCCTTATCTGAGCTGTTGTTTGAAAATATCATTTCCCATTTAGTTGGCTGTCTGTTTATTTTGATATCAGTTTCTCTTGCTGAGCAAAAACTTTTTATTCTGATGTAGTCCCATTCATTTATCTTTGCCTTCACTTCTCTTGCCATTGGAGTCAAGTTCATAAAATGTTCTTTAAAATCCAGGTCCATGAGTTTAGTGCCTATGTCTTCTTCTATGTACTTTATTGTTTCAGATCTTATATTAGGTCTTTGATCCATTTTGAATTTTAGTACACGGGGACAGGTTGTAGTCGAGTTTCATTCTTTTGCATGTGGCTTTCCAGTTTTCCCAACACCATTTGTTGAAGAGGCTTTCTTTTCTCCATTTTGTGTTGTTGGCCCCTTTATCAAAGATTATTTGACCATATATATGTGGTTTTATTTCTGGGCTTTCTATTCTGTTCCATTGGTCTGAGTGTCTATTTTTCTGCCAATACCATACAGTTTTGATTATTGTGGCCCTATAATATAGTTTAAAGTCAGGTATTGTAATGCCCCCAGCTTCATTCTTTTTCCTTAGGATTGCTTTGGCTATTCGGGGTTTTTTATAGTTCCATATAAATCTTATGATTTTTTGTTCTATTTCTTTAAAAAATGTCATAGGAATTTTGATGGGAATTGCATTAAATTTATATATTACTTTGGGTAATATGGCCATTTTAATTATATTTATTCTTCCTATCCAAGAACAAGGAATATTTTTCCATCTCATTGTGTCTTTTTCTATTTTTCTTAGCAATGCCTTGTAGTTTTCATTATATAGGTCCTTTACATTCTTTGTTATGTTTATTCCTAGGTATTTTATTTTTTTTGTTGCAATCGTGAAGGGGATTATTTTTTTGAGTTCGTTTTCTAATATTTCATTGTTGGCATATAGAAAGGCTATGGACTTTTGTATGTTAATTTTGTATCCTGCGACCTTACTGTATTGGTTTATTGTTTCTAGTAATCTTTTTGTGGAGTCCTTTGGGTTTTCGATGTATAGGATCATATCATCAGCAAAATTGATACCTTTACTTCTTCTTTTCCAATATGGATGCCTTTTATTTCTTTGTCTTGTCTGATTGCTCTGGCCAGAACTTCTAGCACCACGTTAAATAAGAGTGGAGAGAGTGGAGAACCCTGTCGTGTTCCTGATTTAAGGTGGAAAGTCCTCAGTTTTACGCCATTTAATATGATGTTGGCTGATGGTTTATCATATATGGCCTTTATCATGTTGAGATATTTTCCTTCTATACCCATTTTGTTGAGAGTCTTAAACATAAAATTGTGTTGTATTTTATTGAAAGCCTTTTCTGCGTCTATTGATAAGATCATGTGGTTTTTGTTCTTTGTTTTGTTGATATGGTGTATTACGTTAACCGTTTTACGTATGTTGAACCATCCTTGAGATTCTGGGATGAATCCCACTTGATCATGATGTATTATTTTTTTAATATGTTGTTGTATTCGATTTGCCAGTATTTTGTTTAGTATTTTAGCATCTGTATTCATTAGAGATATTGGTCTGTAGTTTTCTTTCTTTGTGCCATCCTTGCCTGGTTTTGGTATGAGGGTTATGTTGGCCTCATAAAATGTGTTTGGAAGTATTGCTTCTTCTTCAATTTTTTGGAAGACTTTGAGTAGAATAGGAACCAAGTCTTCTTTGAATGTTTGATAGAATTCACTAGTATAACTGTCTGGGCCTGGACTGATATGGATATTTTTAATATAATTTAGTTATTTTTTAAGTTTCATTGTAATGTTTTTTCTTTTACCCATAGGTTATTTAAAAGTGTGTTGCTTTAATTTTAAACATTTGGAGATTATAGAGTTATTTTTCTATACTTGAATTCTAACTTAATTTCACAGTGGGCAGAGAATATACATTGTATGATCATTTGGTACTTTGAAATTTGAGACTTGCATTATTTCTCATCATATGGTCTAGTTTTGACAAAAAGTCGATGTGCACTTGTAAATAATATGTATTTTGCTTATTTTAAATGCAGTGTATTATAAATGCTAAGTAGGCAAGTTTGTAATTATGCTAGTTAAATCTGGTCTCACCTTATTGATTTTTCATTTTTGACTGTTCTGTCAACAATAGGGAAGTTATGCTAAAATCTCTAACTTTGTGGATTTACCTTTACTTTTTATAATTTAAGGCTTTGTTATTAACTATGAAAAATTAAGAATGTATGTCTTTCTGAAGGAATCTCTTATTATTATGATTTTGTCTTACTTACTTAATACTTTAAAGTCTAATTTATTATTCATATAGGAATAATTTGTCCTTCAAAGTAGAGTATTCACTTTGTTTAAATTAGATATAGCTACTGATATGTGATAAATGTATCCTGCTTGGGTTTGATGGAACTTGTTGACCTTATGGCCTGATATCTTTTGTTTGGATTTGAACACAGGTGGTCTGTATAGATATTCTGTCCCAATATTTTTCCATTCATCCATTTAGGGTTTCTAATCACTTATATGTTACTCCTTTATACCATGTCTTTATGTTCTTTTTTATAATTTCTACTTTTTCCTCTCTATACTTCAGTCCAGATATTTTCTACTAATCAATTTTTCTGTTCATTAGTCCTCTTCTTCTGGGTCAGTTCTGCTGTTAAGCCTGTCTACAGTGTTTTACATTTCAATTATTATATAACTTTCAGTTTTGAAATTTTCATTTTCTGCTTAATTATTGATTTCAGTTCTAGGATGAAATTCCTCATCTTGTCATCTGCTTTATTAAACATAGTAATGACATTTATTTTAACATCTATGTATAACTGCTATATTTAAACCGTCTGCGAAGTCATTTCTGCTACCTTTTCTCCTAGTTTTTGGACAGTTGATCGTGTATTTTGCATACTTGGTAATTTTGGGTTGAGTATCAGACATTTTGTACAAACACATTTTTTAAGGCTCTGCATGATGACATATATCTTAGGAAAGATTGTCTGTTCTTCTGGAAGGAACTGAATTAGGGATAGTTCTGCTTGATCCAAACAGGATCTGAGATGATTCAAGGTTGTATTTCAAACTTTGTGAAAACTTGCTCTTTTCAGTTTCCCCTATTAGTTCAGGGATCTCAACCAAAGGACTGGGTCCTTTCATATTATGGACCCTGGACCCCAGTTACTTACTCCCAGGCCATGACACTATTGAAATCTCTGAGCCACGGCTTTCTGCTCAGCTTCTCTGCCTCATACTGCGTGTGAGTAGGCAATTGCCTCATGGGAAACACATTTCCCTTCTTTCCAGATCTTGATCCCCAATTTCTAGCTGTCTTAGTCATTCTCTAATGCCTTCAAACACTTTTTTCCCCTCTGGCATCTATAGTTGTTGGAAGTTTTAGTTGATACAAGCTACTGTTATAGCTGGAATCAGAAATCCTGCCACTGAAGATTTTAAGCCTTGTAATGATGTCATCTGATTGACACGTTAGAAAGATTTTCTTGAACCATCAGTAACCTCATCTGTGCAATGAAGGATCTTGATAAAAAGTGGGCTTGAAGGCCCTTTTCAATTCTGATATTTGGCAAGTCTTGAAAGTATTAATAGTATGTGATACCACTGTTTCAAGCTGCAGAAAGCTCAGGGATTTTAGTATTAGTAACTGACAGTTAGGAAAGAGGTAAGCTCTGGGGAAACTGTCCTAAACGACTTTCATCCAAGGTGTCTTCTTGTGTGGCTTCCTTGCTGTGCTTCTGGCCAGCGGCCTGCAGCATCCTCTTGTCTCTGAGCCCTGGACATCTGGGAACCCAGGCTGTTTCCCCAGCAGCCTGCCCACTTTCTCCTCTTGAAGTGCTGTCCCATTCTGCATCCTCTTCTAAAATGTTTCTACAGGAGAATAAGTTCCACCCCGTGCCCTGGCTTTTTTCTACACACACTTAAAAAAATTCCTGTTCTCTCAGTATGACTGTTATATTAAGCAAATTCACTTCGGATAATAAAAGCTCCCATTTGATGTTACATCCTCATAGTAAAGTGTGTGCACTTTATAGACTTAGCAGGGTTTGTTTCTGTGACAAAAAGCAGAATAGCATTTCAGGCTCTGCTGAGTAGGAATATCTCTGTAGGGGGTCTTTTCCGGTATTTGTTAAATTCCACTTGAAAGCGATTGACTGTTCTACGGACATTTAAATTTGGTCCTAGGTCTGACACAAGCTAAGAGGATGTCACTTTACAGACCTTAGGTCTTTGGGAAATAAAGCAAAGTTGAATTTATTCCTCAGTTCACATGGAGCTATGATTTTTCTTTTCTTTAAAATTTAATTTATGGGCATACAGGTTCAGGTGTACAACTCGATAAAACATCAGCTGCACACTACATTGTGTGCCCATTGCCCCAAGCAAAGTCTCTTTTGTCCTCATTATCTCCCTTGGCCCACTGGCCCACCTCTATTTCCCCCCACCGCTGTTACCTCTGGTTATCACCACACTGTTGTTTGTGTCTACGTTATTATTATTATTATTTGCTTAATCTCTTCACCTTCTCGGATTTAGTCCTCTACTCTCCGCCTCTCTGACAGCTGTCTGTCTTTTTCATGTGTCTATGTCTCTTTTTCTATTTTGTTTATCAGTTTAATTTGTTCATTAGAATCCATATATAAGTGAGATCATGTGGTATTTGTCTTTTTCTGACAGGCTTATTTACAGGACTGCCTTTTAAAAAGGTTTGAAGAGTTCATTGTAATGCAAATAATATTTATTATATAAAAATATAAAAAAGTATAAGAAAAAAACAGCAGAAGTTCTATCTCTCTATAACCATGGTTAATTTTTAAAATTTTCGTCTTACCTTTTGTGTACTTTTTCACATGGACAGAGTCATTCATAATTTGGGTTTTTGAATATTGCTTTAAAGCTGATACTTAAATTATAAGTGTGTTTTTTTATGTTACTATAAACTCAGAAGCATTGTTTTAATGGTATATATACATATACATAATAACATTTTGTTATGGTTCCTGTCCTTTTAAAGGTAGATATTTATCTCATTGTTTCTTTATTGTTGAATTAATTTTATATCATAAATAACATTCTTTGAAGAAAATTTATTTGAAGACAATGGCTAGAAATTGTCAAACTAAGACATTAACTTCCCGTTATCTTAATACTGCTTTTGATAACATATCTAAGTGTTTCTTTACTATATTTCATTTCCTTCTTCTTATTTCTAAAAATTGTACATATATCTTATTATACATACATTACTCCTTGACCACTTCTACCTGACTCTCTTTATAGACTTGTCAGGTATGGAAGATAGTTGTCTCTTACAACCCACGTTCTTTTTTGACTGAACTATAAATATTTCATGGTTTACATCTTCCCCCCAAAAACATCTCTTTAGGGTCTGCTTCTCTCGTTGTCCTAGTCAGTATGCCTTTGCCACTCTGTAGCTGACTGGGCCTGATTGTTTTCTAGATTTATTACGACAGATGTATAGACTAAGAAATTAACAAGTGAGTTTAAGGTGGAGCCTCCTAGCCAGTTTGAGGCCTATGAACAGGATTTTTTTTGAGTTAGATCAGTGACATAAGAATCATAATATCATAGTCAAAGGAAGTGCTATTATTGCAGCTGAAGGAGTACATAGTAGCTCCAGCTAACTGCTTAGCTTTTAACTGGTTAAAAGACAAACATAAGCCTTAACTTTTTATTTTGCTGGTTGTCGAAAAGTTTAAAAGGTCATTTGATGACTAACTAGTGTTAAAGAAATTCCTTTGACAGCTGTGATCCTTACTGAAGCCTAGAAATCCCAGCAAGTGGTATAGTGTCTAGCACTTAGAGGAACATTCTTCATTGACTAGAATTTCACATGTAATACAATCATATGGTAATGTAATGCACGGTGGTTTTATCTAGCCATTGCTTCTTCTTTCTTTGTTTACCTGGATTAACCAGCTTTGGTGATTATTTTGGGATTGTTGCTTTCTGATAAACTCTGCTAAGAAGCTATGAATAGATAGCTATTCTAAACCCTTCAGAGTCTGAGATCAGTGGATATTAGCTAAAAGTATAAAGTTAATGTTTTGAGACAGAACAACTAAGAAATGGGTATCTGTTTTGGAACTAACTTGTTGTATGACCTTTTATAATTCCCTCAATTTTTCTGAAATGTATGTTTTCTTAAGTGCATAGCATGATAGTATGACACCATCACTGTTCTTTTCAGGACATCTTATTGGCTAATTTTATAAAACTTGAACTGTAAAGATATGAATAAAGAATCATTTGTGACAATTGCTATTTTTTAAAGGTTCCTTTGCTTTGAATGCCATATCTGAATAACAGATTGTTTTTCCAGATGTTATTGGCTCATATTTCCTTCTGGTGAATTAATTGTTGGTTCCTGCCTATGTTTCTCAGGATTTGTATTATTTCTCTGTTTTAGGTAAGGTTTTTATAAATGTTAGATGTTTTAGAGTTTGGATTCAATTCAGATAGAGGATATTTCCAATGAACTCTTGCTTGTCCACTTCCTCCCTTGAGAATGGTAAAACACAGCTCTCTCCTATTCTCTGATAGGGCAAGGGCTACTATTGTTTTTTCTCTCCTAATATATTGAGTATACTGACCCCTTCACCTAAACCTTAGGTCAAAGGAAAAGCAGTGATTGTTTTTAATTGGCTGATTGCTACCATATGCTTTCCTATTTGTGGGATCCAAAAAAAGAAAGAGTGACTCCCCTCCCCCATAAAAAGGAGATGAAAAGAGGACCTGTAGAACATGGCACAAAGATTTCAGCTTTGACCATTGATGACAAGCATACCATGATGTGAATGTTAGCCCTGTCACTTGCTAACTGTGCAACCTTGAGCAAGCTGGTTACCTCATCAGGGCCTCAAGGTTCCTAACTTATGAAATTACTATAATCATTACTATGATGGGTAAAGAATACGTAGCTGATGAGGTCGTTATGAAGATTACATGTGGTAATTGTCCTAAAGTGCTTAGAAGGGTGTCTGGCCCATATTATACACTTAAAGATATTAGCTGAACAAATAAACACATAAAAATACCCTGAGTCAAAGAGCAAAATGCTGTGCTCCAATTTATGAAAGATTAAACCTCTTGTATTTGCAGGATTCTTAATGACTTATCCCAGCAAGTTGCTGTGGAGGAAGTTCGCTCTGTCCCTACCCGGGGGTGTTCTTTCAGTGAGCTCTGAGCACAGTCCGGCCATCTGCTCCATTGCTCTCCTGAAAGCTTAGGTCGTCGCTGTAACTCCTTCACTGCTCCCAATGACTGCCTGCCATGAATGTTTCATGTGAGGTGGAACTGCTATAAAAGCAAGCCCCGAAAGCAGGAAGGGGACTGCCAGAATTGTCATTCTGTTGAGTCAGGGAGGGCTTCCGCCTTCCATTCATCAAAAAAGATGAAGCATTTATCATGGAGCTAGACCAACAACTGAAAAGAAAGACTTGAGTTTTTTTCCCATTCTTGCCTACTTCAAGGAAAGTCTTTTAGTAACTAATTTTCCACCTAGTTATTAAAATTGACCAATAATATGACATGTGTTACAAATCACCGGTCCCTGGGTCTCAAGTAAAATGTGATTTGTAAATAATATTGTTCTGTTTTACTGTGGACACTCCTTGATCTTAGATTTTATTTTTCCCAATATCTTTTGTTGAACACATTTTGCTTATAAAGAGACTTGGAAGTGCACATTTCAGCAAGTGTCTGATGCATTTTTTGGATTTATAGAGCCAGCTACCTGGCAATGTTGTCAAAAGGAGAAGTGACACTTAGAATGAAGTATAGAACCAAGCCAAGTAGTCGGTAAAATACTTCTTGTGCTTTTTCTTTGAGATTATCTTATTCTGGGAGCCTAGGAGACTCAAAATGTCCTTATTTTGATACATTTTTTCTGATGATCATTTTAAAAAACCTTCAGAAGTGACATTTATTAGTCTTGTATTTTCTCTGATCTTACTTGAAAAGTTTTGCCTATTAAATGTGAGTACTTTGAGACAATGTTTTTAGAAAGTTTACAGAAATTTTGTATTATGCTCCATTGAAATTCTCGTTTTTCACATTGCAGTGTAACAACACCCAGATGAAACAAGCCTCATGCAGAGTGCACGGCTAAGATCGCGCTATCTCCTCGCCAGGCTGAGCTTTGCCTATATCTGAAAATCTGTGTGCTGAGTCTTAGCTTTTAGTAGCCTTGGTTCCTCTAGAAGGCATATGTGTGAGTGTGTTTATGTGTGGAGCTCTGAATTACTTGTTTAAGGGTAGTGTAGAATGTTGATGTGTATAAGCTGTGGAAAGCAGATGTCTTTAATGCAAAATATATTTTCACGTGCAAATATGCTTGAATTCTTTTCATTTCTATTAAAAGAATTTACAGAATCATGCTGTGGTTTGAAAAATGGTTTTGTTATACAGTAGAGGGTGGATAGCTGGTGATGGAAGGAGGCTTGTCTTGGGTTGGAAACACACATTGCAAAATGCAGATGATGTGTCAGAATTGTGCACCTGAAACCTGTACAATTAACTAGTGTCACCAAAATAAAATCAATAACAAAATATTTTAATGCAAAATTAATTAATTAATACACAAACTTTAAAATAAAATCATGATTTTAGTTAGTAACTGATAACATTTTAATAGTAGAAAGAGCTTTATTTTCTTGCACCCCATAACAATTTCTTGTTTATGAAAATCTACTTTTGTTTGTTAAAAGATAATACTATTTAACATTTACATAGATCTCACAGTAGTAAGTTCTGTATATTAACTCATTTTTTTCCCCACAGTAACACAATGGGGTATTATTATTGGTATTTCCATTTAAAAGATGAAGATACAGATTCAGAGTTAATGTAAATTGTCTAAGATCACAAAGCTCAAAAGTGTAAGAACTAAGATTCAAAACAATCTAATTCCAGTCCCTGTGTTCTCAAATACTTTAACAGAATGTCTTATTTATAATTGATATAATGCAACTGGTCTAAGCATTAACAATGTTAGGTTTATATTCCGTTTACATTTCATTTCTGTCATGTGTAGTTATTAGTTATTGCTATCTAAAATATACTTGGAGTCGACACTAACCTTATACATTGCTAAATTTTATTATTGAGTTGGGGAATAAGTTCATAGCGTTTTTACTGAAGACTTTTATTTAAACAAAAAACAATAATTATATCAATAAGTTAATCAATTATATATTCGCCGTTGCTGTTTACAACCTCTTTCCACCTCTCGACCAATTTGTTGATGCCGTTCCGCCAAAAATCTCCTGGTCTGGTGTCAAAGAAGTTGTTGAGCCAGTTTTTAAGGACCTCTTTGTTATCGAAGGTAACGCCCTTCATATGGTTTGACAGGGAGCGGAAAAGATGGTAATTGGTCGGTGCAAGGTCCGGAGAATATAGCGGATGCTGAAAGACCTCCCATTCGAGCTCTTGGAGTGCGGCTTTGACGACTTGTGCAACATGGGGCCTGGAGTTGTCATGAAGGAGTATGGTTTGACCATGTCGATCAGGTCTTTTCAGTCTAATAGCCTCATTCACGCGGTGTAGCTGGGCAATGTAGAGCTCCTTGTTGACCATGGCATTCTTTTCGAGCATTTCCTAGTTCTTCATCGAATTCAGAAGGCCTTTCACTGCGGCACGTGTCATCGACGTCAAAGTCGCCATTTTTGAACTTTGCAAACCATTTCCGTGCTGTAGACTCGCCTATGACACCTTCTCCATACACGTCGCAAATGTCCCAGGCTGCTTTGGCAGGTTTTTTACCTCGATGAAAAGCAAAGAAGAGCAGGTGTCGAAAATGTTGATTTTTGCCTCCTGGGTATTCCATTTCTAAGCCTCAAAACTAATAAAAAATTAAATAGCTCAAAAATACAATTAACATAGTTTTGTAGAGCAGAAAGAGTTTTATCGAATGAATACTTACCCTTTGCCAAACAGCAAACAAATCGTTGTAAAATAAAAGAAAATATAAAAACGCTACAAACTTATTCCCCAACCCAATATTTAACACCAACATCAGGGTGCGATATGACAGGATGAATGCAGTCGTGAGCCTGAGTGCATGCTGAGTCTTATCTTTGCTAGAATACATCTCATGTATATTTTTTAAAATATCAAAAAGGTTACAGCTACAAAGAAAGTTATGGTTGCTGCTATGAGAAACCTACTCATATGCTTTTATTAATCATTTATATATATGTATATGTGTATATATGGGTGCCTCTGTGTAAGTATATAAATACAATCTAATAAGCTAAGAATTAGCTACATTAGTCTGGAACATTAGAATTTTAATACACTTTTTAAACATATCTATTGAATAAGTAGCAAAGCTGAGATGTGTTCCCTGCCCTCAACTGGCTTAACTTTATGAACAAAGAACTTGATTATTACAAATATTCCTAGATTAGATAGATGGATATATATATATATGTTGATATTGAGATATCTTTATTTTCTACTATACAAATTTTATTTTGATATAAGTTGGCTTTTATACTCCCCAAGAGTTGATTATTATTCAAGGAAAAGTTACCCACGTTTCACATCTGTGGACGAGTTATTCATGTGCTGGTTGGTAGCTACT
Source organism: Saccopteryx bilineata (assembly GCF_036850765.1). NCBI lineage: Eukaryota > Metazoa > Chordata > Mammalia > Chiroptera > Emballonuridae > Saccopteryx > Saccopteryx bilineata. The sequence continues at coordinate 24,484,714 of NC_089495.1, forward strand.
ATTTAATGATTTTTTTCTCTGTGTCAGAATCTGGACTTCTTTCTCTCCCTCTCCCTGTCTGTCTCTCTTTCCCTTCCTTCCTCCACTATCTGCAATCCATCTATCTATCTATGATATTTTTTCTCAGTTAATTCCAAAATTTAAGCTACAGGATGGCAATGTTTTTATTAGTTTTGTTCCTTCATTAACCAAGCGGTTTATTTATTTATTTTTATTCATTTTAAAGAGTGGGGGGAGAGAGAGAGAGAGAGAGAGAGAGAGAGAGAAGAGAGAGAAGGGGGAGGAGCAGGAAGCATCAACTCCCATATGTGCCTTGACCAGGCAAGCCAGGGTTTTGAACTGGCAACCTCAGTGTTTCCAGGTTGACGCTTTATCCACTGCACCACCACAGGTCAGGCTAACCAAGCAGTTTAAATGGCTTCTAGCACATGTAGCTGCTCAGCAGGTGCTTTCAGGATTGAATCAGAGCATGTTCATTGGACAGCTCTCCTCGTCTTCAGTTTGACAAGTGAGAAAGTGGAAGTGTAGAGAACAGGGAGACCTGACCCCGTGTCCTGGCTGAGTAAATGGCAGAGATGGGAACAGAGCCTCAGTCCCAACGGCTCTGTGCTCCATACTCACTGCATGTGACTCCGTCCCCAGGGAGTCTCTCAGTGCATCAGAGGGGAGCGCCTCTTGGGGTCCTGCAGGCTGTGAGCGTTCCTGGTCATTTCACAAGAGGAAGAGGAAGAAGCAGTCAACAGAAATGGCAAAGTGGTTGGAGAAACAGCTGCAGAACATGAAAGTGCGACAGTCAGCAGTCACAAAAAGTGGCAAGGGAACTAGCAACACAGGAAATGTGTGAGAGTTTTCATGTTTTTAGGTAAAATTTAATTTATGGTAAATTATTTTTCTCAGGAGAAAAAGGCAGTGGCAAAGAATTTTTTCAAATTTTATTTTGTTAACTATTTGTAAGTATCAGGTATATAGTAGTGCTCAATAAATGTTTATTGGTTTCAACTGAGTAACCAGCATGTTCAAAAACTTAAATACATAAACTCTTCAGTGGACTGAAACTGAAAAGATAGTCATCCGTATTTCATAGCATTTTTATTTTAAAATATTTTATGATTTCCCAAGGAAGAGGCTTCTCAGAAATTGGTCTATAGTTAGATATAAGCTTTCAACTTTATATTCTCTTTTGCAAGCACCGCGATGTCTAATAACCTTTGAGTATTTCTCCTCTTTTGACTTACTGAGAACACTTGCATTTAAACCTCCGTTGTCTTGGCTCCGGAAGAGCAAAGCAGCACATCCCTAAAGGTGGCCAGATTTGTTGTACAACCCTGTAATACATTCCTGATTTGCATAAGCGTGTTCCACCTCAGAAAAGTTATCTAAAAACAAACTTGCTCCTTTTATTTTAATACCTTTAAGAATAGCCCAAATCAGTGTGTACCAGATCTGAGGCCTGAATAATAATGAAGTTTACGATGGGTACAACTGTCTTTGGTATATTTTGGGGTATCCATCATGCGCAGAGTGCAGTTTTAGGTGTTGTAACAAGATACTCATTACATTTCAGGCTATTCGATAAATACAACGAAGTACATAAAATAGACCACTAAGCTCGTGAATTGCCATGAGGCCAAATAGACACCTTTGTGGATAGCTGAATCTTATTGAAAGCTGTTGTAAGAACCTTAATCTTGTGGCAAATGTCCTTGTCCCCAAGTAAATGTGATCAGCAAAACTTGTATTAAACATTTTACAGGTGACCTACTTAAGATAAACTTAAGAATTGTGTTTAAAAGCATTTTTAAAATAAAATGGCAGTAGAAAGTCTTCTCACTCAGAATATTTTGTTCAGTTGGTTTCAATAAATTTTTATTAATGTCACAAAAAGGAGTTGTGGATGAACTGCCTGCCACAGCCTCTATGCCACCTCCCACACTCTGCCTTCCCTTCTCTGTTGGTAGCAGCCTCTGTCCCCATCTAGGTCAGCCTCCCCACTTGTCCTTGATTCCCATCACATCCTGTCTACTCAGTTTTTACTTTTGGAAGAAAAAAAAAGAAAATAGGTCAAAACAAATACATGTCAGTGCTGGGAACTTTGATCTGTTGGTTGGGTTAAACAGAGTTGAAAGGGGTTAGCTAGAGAAAATGTAATGGAAAGGGTAAAATTATTAGTAGCATTTACAGGGGAAAAAAGAAAAAGACACATTTGAGGTTATGAAATAAATAAAAGGAGATTTAGATATTAGGGATCACATGCGAAAACCCAGAGGTAAAAATATACAAGCCGTACTGGATCGCAAATAGGTTTATCGAAACTGAAAAGAATCAAGTATCTGGTTACGATGCAAGAGAAATAAGACTTAGTTGAAAAACGAAGAAAGGGGCAACGAGATGGTGTTGTGATGAACACATGCCATCTTGTTCACCCTCTTGATAATGTGGATAATGGAGTGAAACAGTTTGTTCAAGTAAACAGATCCCACTGAAATGTGTAATCATTTTTCCGGCTAAATGTGAGCAGAAGGAATGTACAATTGGATTAGAACCTTAATGAGGAGACATCCATAGGGAAGCAACGATGGGTCCCTCTCGCCTGCTGCTTCAAGTCCACCTGCTATTCCTATGTTATTGCCCTTGTGATTTGGTTTCAATCCCCTCACATTCCCCTGGGAGGCAGTTTTTACCAGTCTTCAGTCTAAGATATTCTCATGACTGGTTAGCAAAATGATACCCATTCTTCAGTTCTAGCTTCACAGGCTTTTGACAACTATTGTAATTAACAATCGATTTATTTTTCTCTTGCCTTATTTGGAGCATGTGACTAACACTACATAGAGCGACATTTACCTTTTCTCTTTCGCCATGTTTATTTTGTGTCAATACCTAACAAGAAGTCCTGAGTTGAAAGAATAACCATGCATGCAGACCTCAAAGCTTAGAGAGTTCTCATCCAATCCTCTCATTTAACAAAAACAGACTTTGTAAATGGAGATTACAGTGATATTAAGTACATACTATTTGTCAGAGAGGTACAGCATTTTATGTGTCACTCATTTAATCATCCCAAAGATCATTTACAGTAGGTACTATTACTGTCACCACCTTACAAGTGAAAAGACTAACACGGAAAGAAGGCTTTGCCAGGACACACAGCTAGTAAGAGACAGTGCTGGGATTTAATTCCAGACCTTCTGGCTCTACCTCTGAAGTTCCCAAGTTAGTGACAAGAGGAGGACAAGAAACCCCAATGTCTTGCTCCATTTCAGGTCTCTTGATTGTTCTACACTGCTCACATAAATTAGAAGATATTTCAAAATGAATATGAAGCAATAAAAAAAGCATTTGAATTATTTTTATTAAACTAGAACATCAGAAGAGCAAATGACAAATCAAAGAAAGTTGTTTGATTATGCAAATGAGATGCAAAACCAACTTTTATTTCATTGGTGAAAATGCACTGGACAAAAGGCTGAAAGTACTGGAGTAATCTGCACATTCCCTGAACCCCTAATTTTTGTGAGCAGTATACACCACGGTACTTCCTACAACAGTGCTGTGGACTGAATGTTTTTGACCCCATTTCCCCTGTTTACAATTTGAGACTCTGTTCCCCCCATGAAGGTATTAGGAGCTGGAGCATTTGAGAGATAATTAGGATTAGATAAGGCCATGAGTTCCAAGTTGTTTCCTCTCTGTGTTGTCACTGGATTCTCTTTTACTTTAGTATTATTTTTACTTGTTATTCTTTGCCTGGATTTATTGCAATATAATTGGGATATAATATTGTGTAAGTTGAAGGTATATAATTTGGTGATCTATCATCCCACTTATATACTGCAAAATGATCCATAGTTTAGCTAACACCTCTGTCATATCTCATAATTACCATTTCTTTTTATTGTGGTCAGAACATTTAAAGTCTACTCTCTTAGCAACTTTCAAGTATATAATTTAGGATTCTCAGCTATGATCATCATACAGTACATTAGTTTCCCAGCACTTATTCATGTTATAACTAAAAGTTTGTGCTTTTTGACCATCTCCTCATATTCCCAAACTTCCAGTCTCTGGCAATGACCATTCTATTCTCTTTCTGTGAGTTTGGCTTTTTTAGATTCCATATATAAGTGATGTCATACAGTGTTTGTCTTTCTCTGTCTGGCTTGTTTTACTTAGCGTAATGCCCTCAACATCTACCCATGTCGCAAATGGCAGGATTTCTTTCTCATAGCTGAATAATATGATACTTATGTGTCTGCACATTCTCTCTCTCTCTCTCTCTCTCTCTCTCTCTCTCTCTCTCACACACACACACACACACACACACACACACACACAATACACTTCTTTATCTGTCAACAATTAGATTTTTTTGAATAATGGGTGCTTTGAATAATGTTACTATGATCATGGATCTGCAGATAACTATTTGAGATACTATTTTTGTCCCTTTGGGTATACACTTAGAAGTGAAATTGTTTGATCATATGTTAGTTCTATTTTTAATTTTTTGAGGAAACTCCAGGCTCTTTTTTTTAGTAGCTACATGGGTTCCCTTTCTCCACATTCTCAACAGTTATTATCTCCTGTCTTTTAGATAATAGCCATTCTAATAGATGTGAGGTAATGTCTTGTTTTGATTTACATTTTTCTGATGACTTCTGATATCAAGTACCTTTTTTGTATACCTGTTGGCTATTTTTGTTTTTTTGTTTTTAAATGTCAATTCAATTTCTCTGCCCATTTTTTTAGTTGGACTGTTTGTTTGTTTTGCTGTTGAGTTCTATGTGTTCTTTATATATTTTGGATATTAACTCTTTATTGAATAGAGGATATAAAAATATTTTGTTCTGTTATATAGGTTACCTTTTCATTTTCTCTATTTTTATTTTCTTGTGCAGAAAGAAGCTTTTAAATTTGATGTCATCCCACTTATTAATTTTTGCTTTTGTTACTTGTGCTTTATGCACTATATCCAAAGCACTGTTGCCAAGAACAACATCAAGGAGATTTTATCCTGTTTTCTTCTAGCAGTTTTATGATTTCAAGTGTTATGTTTAAGTCATTAATCTATTTCAAGTTAATTTTTTTGAGTGGTGAGTAGTTATGTATTTTGACTCTTATTTTTTTTCTATAGAGTCAGATGTACAGCATGTTTAATTGAGTGGTTTTCGGGTCACAGAATGATTTTGAGTCAGATCAAATAGATTTCCCAATGTGTCAAGTAGATAGTTAACTTATCAAAATCTCTCTCTCATCCAGTTCTCTTCCAACATACAACTTATCTTGAATTCTTTGGAAATAGTATGCCTTTTAATTTATCAGAAATGATTTAGATGTATTCCTGTCTAGAGACATAAAGATGGATTCAACAACCTTCCCTAAGGTCTTTTTACTATAGAGTAAATGCTCTTTATCATTTTAAACTTCTTACTCTGACTAATGTTTGAACTTGATCCTGTGGATTCGGAGAACAATTCATGATACCATTTCCATAGTTGATGTTCTTTGAATTGTTTCCTACAATACAGGCTGCATTTTCTTTTTAACTAAATATATTCTTTTTCACTCTGCTGCTTTGACTTTTTACCATCACAGTTTTCCTCTTTATTTCCAGAGTTAGTAGGTTGTCACCAGACTTCCCTCTGTGTCCGTTAGCCAAGTCATTCATACTTTGCTCTTCTTGTCTTCTGTTTTAACAGGCTTCCTGTTACTTAAATTCTTGCCCTTACACTCTCAATTTGTTCCATACTCTCTGGTGGAGATTCCCCTAAACCAGAAGCAGTATTTCAGGTGTAGCCTCTTGATGATTTAATAAAAGGAAAGTACTTGCACCTCTTTTCACTGTGATGTCTTTTTATCGATAGTTCTGCATGGGCTACCATTTTGCAGCACAAACTTACCTGAATGGTAACCAATGTCCAACCTCAGCTACTTCCCAACAGGTCCTTCTCAGAAGACCTTTTTCCATGTTTTTTTCTCCCCTGTGGATATCTGTGTTTTCATTCATTTCCCCCTAGTGTGTAAGCTGGCTTCTTCCCAACTTGACTCTCATCTTGTTATTTGATCCTCAAGATCTGTAACTCCTCTCAGACCATGTGTATTATTTCTCTCTCTTTGCTGAAGTTTTGCAACATTCTCCAGCTTACTGTCATCTGCAGATTTCATTAGCATGCTGTTTACTGTGTTCTGAAGATCATTAATAAAGATGAGCAAACAGATGAGAGGACCTTCTGCAGACATCTGGGGAATTTCTCTCGACTGCCTCCACAACCTGACGGCCAGTATTTTATTTCACCGTTTTGGTTTCTTGGCCATTGTTTTATCTAGTTCTCTCTCTGAGAACCCTTATTCTTATATCCAAGTAACAAAATAATGTGTACTTTTCCTGCATCACTTTTTAATTGTCTAAATGATTCATCAGGCTTGTTTGACCGCATATATCCTTTATTAAATCCAATTTCATGGACAACTTTCATTGTCCTTTGGATTAGTTAAGCTCTTTGTAACAGTGCATATGCCTACCATGCCTTTTCAATATATTATTGTTTGGAAACCTTGAGTGCATATGGAGGGCCAAAAAGATGATATGGAGGCATGAGCACGTGGGCAGTTAACAACAATCTTCCTATCAAAATGTCCAGCAGTTGTCTCTGATTTGGAATGGTAGTGACAATTTGCATCTAACTTATATTTTAAAATCAAATAAATAGATTTTTAAAGCTGCATAAGAACCATCGCAGTATTGAAAGAATACCTGTGATGTGCCCAACACTGTGGTATGATGTGATGTCTGTGGTTATAACAACCCTGAAGGTCAAGTGTTTTCAGCTATACTACGAAACCAGAGGCTGCATTCGATGGAATTATAAAATGGTATTCCCGCCAAAGGATGCAACCCATGCCTGGGCACACAGTTGGGGCAGCAGATCACAGCTGGGTTGAAGGGACCTTGGATCCCTTAGGCCACATATCTTTGCATGGGGCACAAGCAGCCCAAATGCACACAGCAGCCCAGATTATTCTCATTTAAATGCAGAAGAATAAGAGAGCTGTCAGAGCTAGATTTGGGATTGAAACCAATACAGTGTCACCCATGACATTCTGCTTCTCCACAGAAACAATAAATATATATCAAACTTCTGTTTCTGTCAGTGTGGGCTAAATTCAAATACTGCTTTGTGCTTTTGTTTACAAAAGAATGGATATAATGTAGTATTATAGCCTTTTATTCCAATCTTCAGCTATAATATCATTTTTGTTTTAGTCTTCAGATATGTGGTTATTATTACTATTCTCTATTACAGAATGTAAAAAGTAGGGGTAGAAGCTATGTCCTTCAGGCTCAGAGAGTCTGTGCAGTGTCTTCCTGGACTGGCTGAACTGTGTTCACCTGCTCCTCTGTTTTCCTGTCTGTCCGTCCAACACTATATAAGCCACACTTTCATGATATTAAATACTGATTAATTCAGTCACATGTCACTGAAGCATAGAGATATGACTTAACAGAATGTTTTAATTCTTTGACTCTCTGACTTAAATCGCTGGTTACACTTATAAAATGGTAGTGATTTGGGGAACCGGATTATGTATGCATGCCTCCTCACATATCTATATACATCCATGCATTTATGTGTGACTAATATATATTTCTATAAAACCAATGTCGTGTGAAGAGAAGTATATTTACCAAAGCACCATATCTTGTACCTTTTTCTCCTTTCCTTTTCTGTTTCCATTTTCCTTGAGCATTGGTTTTATTGAAATGTGTTTTTCACTTTAGCTATAGAGCTTTTCCTTGTTGAACAATGTAGTTTTCTTGCTCAACAACTTTGACATTCAGATAAACGGAAAGAAAATGGATATGGAAGTTGGGTGTTCATAATGCCACTTGCCACCCTGAAATCTATGCAGATAATCTACTTGGAAGGCTTTGAGCCCCAGTGGAATACAGAGCCGTGGAAGTATCCTGCATTGATTTACGGCACCTGCTATAGCTGCTTGGCTCTTGGCAGGCATTTTCTCTGATACCAAATGCTGTTGCAACTGCTGGCCAGACCTAGATGGAGGTCATATTTACTGGACATGTTTATAATCTTCAAGAGCGATCTAAGCCATTGAGGGCTAATTTCCCAAAGATCAATGGCTAAGGGAGAATTTCAGAGGTTATCCTCTTTATCCAATTTCCTGTGTCCTAATGAGATGGCTGAAACCTGTTTGGAATCTTTCTGGTTAGAAACTCTTCTGAGAGTCAATAAAGAATATGCCATTCATAAATCTAAATGGGAAGTAACTTGGCTGCCTACATGGTGATTCATGCCACAAGCCTAGCCTTCTCCCTGCCCCCACCACCGTGTGTTATCGAGGGCCAACCTGAGACAAGGTTAACTTTGAAGCAAAATTCATAAGAGGACTTGGCCCCTCAAGTTGGATGTAAAGGACTTTTTTTTGCTTTAGTTAGTTGCACTGTTTTTGATTCATTTTAATTGCAAATCAAATCGACATAAATTATTTAAGTGATTATTATATGTCATCCAACTATCTTAGAAGAAAGACATACAAACCAATTTACAGTCTGTGGTATGTGTTACAAAGTGCAATAAGGGATGATGATAATAATACGATCTAATGTTTATTGCTTACTGTATGTTAGCCAAGGCACTGCACTAAGCATTTCACACACATTATTTTCTTTAATCCTAACAATATATTCACAAGTTTGGAAGTATTATTATATTTTTTGTTTTACAGATGAGGACGGTGAGACTGAGATAAATTAATTTCCTATGTTAACAAAATCCTCCCATAACTCCATATGCCCCTCAAGTTGGCACGTGATTTTCTTTCTTTCCCTTCTTAGCTAAACTTCTTTAAAAAATGTCTACAGTTATGACCTCTGCTTCTTTACCTCCCTTTTGCTCTTCAACCCATTAAGTCTGGCTGCTGCCACCACCACTGAAGTGGAATCAGTGAACAGGGTCATCAGTTCCCACCATATTGTCAAATACAACAGCTTCATTTTGCTGGGTTTCTTAGCAGCTTTTGCCTCAATTAACCACTTTGACCTTGAAATAAAATCCTCTCTTATTTCTTATCTTAGTTTCTCCAGGCTTCTCTGGCAAAATACCACAAACTGGGTGATTTCTAAACAACAGAAATTTATTTCTTGCAGTTCTGGAGGCTGGAAGTCCAAGCTCAGGGTCGAGTGTGGTTGAGTAAAAGCTCTTTTCCCTGTAAGGCTTTCTTATGTCCTCATATGGAGAAAGGGGACAGGGAGCACTGGGAGGCCTCTCTTATAAAAACACTAATCCCATTCATAACAGCCCCATCTTCATAACTGAAGCTCCCCGAAAGGCCCCACCTCCTAATAGCATCACATTGGGCAGTAGGGTTATCAATATACGGATTTTGGGAGAACACAAACTTTCGGACCACAGCATCAGCGCTTCCTTTACCATGTTCTCCTTCCTGTGTTTCCTCTGAAATTATTAGCCGTCCCTTCCCATTTAACAGCACCTCTTCCTCTGCTGAATTTCTCATTAATGGTGCAGTCTAGATTGAATTCTGACCCTCATTCTCTTGCCTCTGGCCTCTGCTCTATGTCAGGGGTCCTAAACCTTATTGGTATTATGTATTGTACTTTTCTGACAGTCTAAGGAAGCCCATGGGTTCATGTTTCTCAATGTATAAAATACCTTGGATATTTCAAGGTACCCCAACTTATTTCAAAGGAACATGTCTCTTGTTTGCCATCCCCAACTTTGTTCTTCCTCTGGTCTTCACCATTCTCAATCCAGTTGCCCAAGAAAACTGGAAGTCATCTGTATTCCTCATGTATCCTCACATACAGTTCTTACCCTACCCAGGAATACATTTTGACTGTTCTACCTTCACATAATTCTAAATCTTTCCGCTTTTCCCTGTCTTCATTGCCACCTGTCATCATCCTGCAGGTGGTTGGTAATGAATATTCAGTGAGTAGACAGAGTGGAATGGGGAGATAATGAGGCAGAGAGAATCATGAAGATGCTCTTATAATACCCCAGGAAAGACTCAAGCTAGAGCAGATTATCTTAATTGAAAGGAAGGAGAATGAGTTTAAAAGATAATTCTCAACACTGGAAAATACAAAGAGTTAAGAGTTACAAATGCCTATTCATGTTACTGAGATTCCTTGAAATTATCTCGAAAGAGTTTTTGTGAGTTGTTTTTTTTTTTTTTTAATAGCATTTGGATTTATGTTCAATGAAGTCCTTTGGAGACACTAAATCATGTTGTTCTGGGATTTAGAGGTAAGGATGGGGGAGAAACTGAAAGGAGGTCTCTTTCCTTGATTCTGTTGACAGTGAAACAGCTTAGGGACTAAGGGAACAAAACAAATGGGTAAGGAGCAAGCTGTTAGACTAAGTGGCAGCTGGAACAGTTCAACGAAAGTCCCCTCCAGCCCTTCTGCATGTCTGAACCCAGCAAAGTGAGATTCAACCAGTCAACTTCTCTAATATTCTGTCTTGTTCTCAGTTTTTAGTTTTTTGTTTGTCCGTTTGTTTCTGGCAGCCTCCGGTCCCTGGTTAACTGGGAATAATCCCTATCATCCTGTGTAAACTAAACCCTAAATTACATAATGGATTTCTCATCCTCATGGCCTGTCCCCTCAACAGCATGATGGCTCCAGAGAAAGTGAAGGCGGGTAGCCTTTTTGCTGCTTTTATAAACTTGCTCTCTCTCGGCCTTGGGCATTGGGGCCTCCCCAGTGTCAGAGTGGTGTTTTAATAACTGAGAAAAACAACAGAAATATGAAGAAAAGACACTGTGAAAATCTTTTTCCAAGCTGACTTGCATCGAAACTGCTTCAACTCTGAGTCCTGGAAAAGAAGTGATGAGGATAATGTGGTATAGCGCATTCAGTGACAGGTAATTCTCTTATTAGATCCACAGTAGTATTTTGCTCATTTCTCAGGTCAAAGGGATTGTGTGAGAACGTTGTATTTCCTGCCTTCTTCCATTCGTCGGGAAAGTTGGCAAATAGCTGTAAAAATAAAAGAGTTCCAGATTGAAATGTGTTTGAGGCGCGCTTGTCCCTTTGGAGATGTCTGTTTGCCCCTTGTACTTCATCCGGGCTTTGAGCTCAGGTATCCATTCTTTGAGGCCTCATTGTCTTCCCGTCAGAGGGTTTCCTTTTCACCTGAGCGATCATCAGTCAGGGAAAATTCCGTGGGGTGGTTCAGCTGTGCGGTATGTTTCATTGCCAAATGGAGACAGAGCGCTGCTCGGGCCCCAAGGACTGGAGCAGGCTGCGAAGCATTTATGGCCGTGAGCCAGGGAGGCGATCCCTGCTCCAGTAAAAAAAAAAAAAAAAAAAAAAAAAAAAAGCACAATGACTCTGAGATTGCGGCTCTCCATCCCTTTTTCTGGCTGATTCATACAGCAGCAGCCTTGACATTGAGTCTCAGGAGAACTGTTCTCTTCCTAGTCCAGCTAAAAATATCCAAATTCACATTTATAATGACAGGAGCTGATAAATTTGCTGGGGAAATGCAAGCAGTGTCATTGTTGTGCTAGGAACCCTGTGCTGATAAATTGATGAGGGGAAAGAAATAGCCAAGCGTGGCATAGACCCACAGTGCTCTTTTCCCTGGGATGGTGAGCGAATTGAGAATGTTTTTGCTTGCCATCCAAGTGCTCTTTTTTAAACATAGTAGGTAGCAGGCGCATGCCCCAGATTGAAAAGGAATACAGGAAGCAGAAAGCATTCTTTTGATCAAATGAATACCATGACATAAAACCACATCTTATCTTTTGTAAAATATTTTTGTGCTCCTTTCAAGAAAAGAGTTTTCTTTTATAATACTCTTTTGCCAACATAAAAAACTCTAGTAATTGCCATGCATTTCAGTGGTGATCTGTGCTTCAACCAGGATCTATTAATTGTGGGATTCAATAAGAAGCAGACTATATATACATTTTTTATTGGTGTTACGGAACCTAAGCTTTTATTACTGTCTGCTGCTGCTAACCTGCCCCTTTTTTTTTGTCTCTAATTGGTCAACACATCCTCAGAAGAAGTGCCTCAAAATATCCCCACTGTACAAATGGGCATGAAGTGATTTGACATGGGCTTCAACTTTAATTTATACAACATTCCTTGAGCACCTACTAGACGTAAAGTATCATAATTGGCATTTTCTAAAATGAGAAAGTTACAGTGAACTAATAATGGCACAGACGTCCATGTAATGAACTCATTATAAATCAAATCATAGATACAATAATTGACACAGGAACAATTACTATGAGGATGAACACAGGAAATACTTCGGCTGGGAAAAGATCAGGAAGGTTTCACAGAAAGTGTAGGATTTGTGCTTGGGACGATTTGTAGGATTTGTACACCCCAATGAATGAGCACTCTCTAGTGGGAGAGGAGTATGTCTAGCAGGTAAGTGGATTGATCTGAAGTAGGAAAACTACTACCTGAATCTGGAACTTAACAAGGTTAGTTAAAGGGTTGGAATAATGTTTCTTCTTCATTAGGTTTCTAGCTTTCCCAAACAACGACTAAACTTGATGTACTTATTTGAGATCACTAACTGTGTAGTTACTGTTTGCATTCTTTTCTACCTTGGCCTTGCACCCATTATGAGCTGGCACAATGAACATGATGGATGGTGTGGGCCTGAAGGTTTGTCAGACACTTGAGCCAGACCCAAAAAATGTCATGGTGGCCTTTGCTAAAGAAACTTTGTAAAATTAAGTCTCAGTAGGATGTTCTAATAGTCTAACACACCATGTTGTCATTTGTTGGTTATAAAGTTTTGAAGCAAAAGTAACAGGATTATCACCACCTCCTTGAATAAATAATAAAAGCTGGAATTTTAATTTTATGTAGCATTTACTTAACATACTATTCTGGATTTGAAAATGTTTGTGTTTTTTATAATCTGGTCTTACCTTTTAACTTTTTTTTAATTTTAATGGGGTGACATTGATAAATCAGGGTACATACATTCAGAGAAAACATCTCTAGGTTATTTTCACATTTGATTATGCTGCATTCCCATCACCCAAAATCCAATTGTCTTCCGTCATCTTCTAACTGGCTTTCATTGTGCTTCTCCCTTCCCCCAACCTCCTCTCTCTCCTCCCCCCCACCCCGTAACCCCCACACTGTTGTCCATGTCTGAGTCTCATTTTTATGTCCCACCTATGTATAGAATCATATAGTTCTTAGTTCTTTCTGATTTACTTATTTCGCTCAGTATAATGTTATCAAGGTCCATCATGTTGTAAATGATCCGATGTCATCATTTCTTATGGCTGAGTAGTATTCCATAGTATATATGTACCAAAGCTTTTTAATCCACTCGTCCACTGACAGACACTTGGGCTGTTTGTTTCCAGATCTTCGCTATTGTGAATAATGCTGCCATAAACATGGGGGTGCATTTCTTCTTTTCAAACAGTGCTATGGTGTTCTTGGGGTATATTCCTAACAGTGGTATAGCTGGGTCAAAAGGCAGTTCGATTTTTAATTTTTTGAGGAATCTCCATACTGTTTTCCACAGTGGCTGCACCAGTCTGCATTCCCACCAGCAGTGCAGGAGGGTTCCCTTTTCTCCACATCCTCACCAGCACTTATTCTGTGTTGTTTTGTTGATGAGCGCCATTCTGACTGGTGTAAGATGATATCTCATTGTGGTTTTAATTTGCATTTCTCTAATCATTAGTGATGTTGAGCATTTTTTCATATGCCTATTAGCCATCTGTATGTCCTCTTTGGAGAAGTGTCTATTCATTTCTTTTGCCCATTTTTTGATTGGATTGTTTGTCTTCCTGGTATTAAGTTTTACAAGTTCTTTATAAATTTTGGTTATTAACCCCTTATCAGATGTATTGTCAAATATACTCTCCCATTGTGTAGTTTGTCTTTTTATTCTGTTCTTATTGTCTTAAGCTGTGCAAAAGCTTTTGAATTTGATATAGTCCCATTTGTTTACCCTGTCTTTTATTTCACTTGCTCGTGGAGATAAATCAGCAAATATATTGCTACGAGAGATGTCAGAGAGCTTACTGCCTATATTTTCTTCTAAGATGCTTATGATTTTACAGCTTACATTTGAGTCTTTTATCCATTTTGAGTTTATTTTTGTGAATGGTGTAAGTTGGTGGTCTAGTTTCATTTTTTTGCAGGTTGCTGTCCAATTTTCCCTACACCATTTGTTGAAGAGGCTGTCTTTACTCTATTTTATGCTCTTACCTCCTTTGTCAAATATCAGTTGTCCATAAAAGTGTGGGTTTATTTCTGGGTTCTCAGTTCTGTTCCATTGATCTATATGCCTGTTCTTATGCCAGTACCAGGCTGTTTTGAGTAAAATGGCCTTGTAGTATAACTTGATATCCGGAAGTGTGATACCTCCCACTTTATTCTTCCTTTTCAAGATTGCTGAGGCTATTCGTGTTCTCTTTTAGTTCCATATAAAATTTTGGAATATGTGTTCTATATCTTTGAAGTAAGTCATTGGTATTTTAATCGGTATTGCATTGAATTTATAAATTGCTTTGGGTAATATAGACATTTTAATGATGTTTATTCTTCCTAACCATGAATACGGTATATGCTTCCCCTTGTTTGTATCTGCCCTGATTTCTTTTATTAACATTTTTTAAGAGGTAAGGAGAGAGTGAGGGAGAAAGATTCAGACAGGAAGGGAGAGAGATGGAAAGCATCAACTTATAGTTGTGGCACCTTAGTTGTTCATTGATTGCTTCTCATATGTACCTTGTCTGGGGGGCTCCAGCTAAGCCAGTGACTCCTTGCTCAAGCCAGCAACTTTGGGCTCACATTAGTACCATGGGGTCATGTCTAGAGTTGCACACTCAAGCTGGTGACCCCACGCTCAAGCTGGTTAGCCCGCACTCAAGCCGGCAACTTTGGGGTTTAAACCTGGTTCCTCAGCATCCCAGGTTGATGCTCTATTCACTGCATCACTGTCTGGTCAGGCTAACCTGTTTTTTCTGGATCAGGCAATAATTTCTAGATTTGGATATTCAATTTCAATAATAAAAATCTGTAGAAAACAAAAAGAATTTATATTTTGTGTTTTAATAGCAAATGCAGTATGTGAAGATTTCCTGAAATTGTATAAAGTAATGCAGCATAGATATGCACATTGAAGTACTTAGAAGTAGAAAAATGTTTCTATTTTATTTTGAAGTGCACCAACGACTACAATAGATTAATCAATGGATGGATAGATGGGTAGATATGCTACAAAACAAGTATAGTAAAATGTTAATGGTAGAATTGAGATTTGGGGATATGTGTATTGGTTATGAAATTATTTTAACTTTGTGGAATGTTTAAAAATTTTTACATTTAATGTCAGGGAAAAAAGATAAGATAGGAGACCAACATTGGTACAGGTATTTGGATAAAAATTAGAATATACTTAAATGAAGAGAAATTTCTCTGACTTATCAATATGTAGACACATAGAAATAGCTGTTGTCTGTGAGCCAAAGATACACAGTCTGTTTTCACCATTTGCTTATGAATCTGTCAGATTAGAAAAAAAAAAAAGCATTCTACAAAAAGAGGGCCAGATCTTTAGCCCACTTAGCAATACCCAAATAAATTTTGGAGTTACTTTCTGCATATAAAATACCTAAATTCTTAACAAGTAAGGCAATTTTTACCTTCTCGGTCATTTCAGCATATTCTTGAACACTTCATGCATTTCAGGCTTAGCACTGAGGCTTCAGAGAGAAAGCACTTCAGAAAGCTTAACATCAAGAAGTGGAGAAAGATGCACTAAGGTAATATGACGAAGTGAATGGAGGTCTTATAAAGTGCTGTGTGTCACAGGACACATTAGCTCTGTGATCTTGGGATCTTGTTCAGGTTACTTAGCTTCTTTGTGCCTCAGTATTTTCACCTGTAAAGTCTGGCTGATAGTAACTGTTAACCTACTGCCAGCTAAACTGTAAGATAAGAGCTAGTGAAAGGCCACTAATATCTTTGACTTAGAGAGGGAGATCAAATTGTTGTTGGGAGGGGGCGATTTAAACATTAATCCATCAACAGCCATAAGACTTACAGACAGCTATCCTTCTTTCTCCTCCTACCCCTTGCCCTTGTTGTTGCCCTAATATACTTACAAAATTATTGTCACAAAAACGGAACGGATCTTGTCATGGATTTGGGGCAGATACTCCATTACAAGCCTAGTTTAGAGCTGGGGGTGTAGAAGTGACCAGAGAAAAGTGACTGCCTAAGTCAGACAGCTAGTCCCTGGCCATGAGGAGCACATCGCGTAAGAAAGAGACGAGTTGAAGAAAGGTTATATTCTTCTGGAAATGTATTGTAGGTTTTCATAGGAACTAAATGAAAATACTTTGAAATATTTTCATGTTGCTAGAAGAGCAGGTGTTGGTGGATCCCCAGGTGGCATTTGTTGGGGTGTAATGCCCCAAACCCCTCCTGCTGACATATCTGTATGGCACCGTTAATCTTTGCCATGTGGATGACTGATCCCTTGATTAAATTGTTCTTAATTACTTTTATTATAGACTGATATTTATAATCTATACAGTCTGGGTCTTCTGGCCCTATATAAGTTTATGCAGAGTTAGAAGGGGTAAAAATTACTCTCCTCTTTGTGAAAATGGAATGAGTATTCTAGTAACTTCCTTTTTTGCATCTTATTGGATCTGTGGGGTATATAGCACCCTTTCCTTGCCGAGACAGAGACTGCCTCTAGAGACCTGCCACTTTACAATTTTTACTTAAGGTTTCTGGGTGACCTCAGTATTATTGAAGCCAGTGCAGTCCATTCACTGGCTTTGAACTTAAATACTTTGGCTGGACGGCTCAATTCAGAGGTAAGATGGGGGTTCTTATATACTAGGGGAGGACATTTCTTCTCAGAGAGGAGAGGGAAAGGTGAAGAAGAGAAACAAAGGGAGAAAAGAGGGAAAAATAAAGGAAGTAGAGAGAAATAATGAATGTGATCAAAAGAATAAAAAAGATGAATAAGAACTGCAGGTAAGATCTTTCTGTAGAAAAATTTAAGTTATTGGGCCCTTAATACTATTACATTTTATAAAAGTAATTGTTTTAACATAAGGGATTAAACAATATTAAAGTCATATAAGGCAGGTGAAAGAAATAGGATCTCTCCGTCAAAAGACAATGCAGAGTTGTCAGAGTGACTGAAAGATATTTTTAGTATGCAGTTCAGATCCTCCTGTTCTTCCATCAAGAAGCTGGTTTAAGTAAAAGAATGACTCTACGAATCTCCAGGCCATCTACTAGAAAACAGACCAGAGCCGACTCTCTAAAAGAAAGGAAGAAAAAAAGGCAGAACCATGCTGTCCCTGGGAATTGATTGGTTTTGCTCTGTTGATCAGATTAGAAAACACTATTGATTAACAAGTTTGGTCTTATGAGAATTGGGGACCACGGCTCCACATGTTGAGTAATCTAGCTACCTGTGCTTTGGTGGGAATGGACTCCCACCAGTAAGTCAGGGAGCCCTGGGAACTCTGGGGAGCAGGTGATTCTCCCGTTGTTCGCTGTCTTTCCCAGCCCAGGCATGGTGAAGAAACAGGCAGCTGCCTTCGAGGATGTTTTACTCTTAAAACCTTCACTATAAAAAAGGCTGCATTCATCCTATGTGATAGTCATCGTGTTTGTGATGAGGAAAATAAAATTCTTTTAAAATAACTGAATGAGTGGATAAAATAGCTCATAATTGTGGCCCGATATTTCAAAAGAGAATCCGTGTTGACAAATAATAGTGTAATGTGAATATGTAGGCAAAGGATTCCTTAATAACTGAGCAGAAAAAGAAGAAGGAGCTAACTTTCATTAAGAATCTTCTATGTTTCAGGCATTGTGCCCTATATGCATTACTTAATTCAGTCCTCATGACAATCCTTTGAAGTAATATGATAATGATAATGACAGTAATTTCTTAAGCAGCGGGCCTGGGCTTTGAACTCAGATCTGTCTGATTTAGGTCTCTATTCTTTTTCTATTTCATCGGCTGTGTGCCTTCTGGCTCATGAGTTTTCAACCACTTGGTGAATAAAGATGTAAAATAAACTGAAATTCAAACCAGTATACTTTTTTTCTGTTTTAGCTGCTGTGACTGAAACTATTAGCTAGAATGAGGTTTGGAGAATAGGCATAAATATCGATTATTCAGTCTCCTGATGAGGGCCTGCCAAATCATATTATCTCCATTGCAGGACATTTGATCCTACCCAAAATGTCCACTGAGATATTTGATCCATGCCAAAAGGTCCTTGTTCATATGCCATTACCAGTTGGGCTACCAAGGCAAGAAGAGTTATCATTGGCAATGCAGCCATAACACAATTATTGGACCAATAAAACATGGTGGTATTCTTATGCATTAATTCTGTGAATCAACATGATAAAGGTTTTGGGCTATTTGAACCCAGGATGTTTTCTAAGCTTGAATGTTTTGAATTAGAGCAATATCAAAGACCATTTGGTGTGGACCAAACGTGCTCATGGACAATTCTGACAAGACCAAAATTTCTTTCAAGGACCTTTTGGTTTAGATCAGTTGTATCAGTAGATACATATGGCTAGTAGGCTCCGCCACCCCCACCGTTGGATGACACAGGTCTACACTAAGAAAGGTAATCACTGAGTGTTTGTTGAATCTATTTTCACACCGTTCACTTGGTGTTCATTCTCTCTATTCCATTCCCTCCTCTGTTTATTGTAGAGGGAGCACACCATCTCCATTTCATCTGAGAACCTGAGGGATTTAGGGAAGGGTATGTGGCTTGATTGCCTCAGAGGGGATTTCCAGATGGTATTTAGTTGAAAGGAACTATTGGCATTCTCTATTTCAAGAAGATGAAATCCTTATCATCTCAGCTGTTCAGATTCATACCTATGTAAAAGGCAATAGAGACAACTATATATGTATAGAGAGAGAGCCTCTGTTTCTTTATCTGTCTCTCCCTCTCTTTGTGTGTGTGTCTGTCATGTACCTGAGATATATATCTTATTATATAACTTATGGATTATATCTTCTTATATATACAAGGGTGGGCAAACTGAGTTTATAGTTCATATGGAAAATAATACAATAATTAATAAATAATAATACAAGAAGAAACTCTGTGTTTCACGTGCTCATAACTGTAAACATACTCTTGCTTCACCCTGTATATCCCTAATAAGTACACATGGAATTGGCACACATCCCAGGACACGATATACTGTAACTTCTGATTAAATATAACAGGTAAATGAAATTAACATCCAATAAAAACCAGTTTGTATTTTTTAACAAATTTAAAAGTCTAAAATTAAAACAGAATGTAAGACCCAACAGGAATATAGCTATATAAGACAGTCAACAATTTTAGGTAATATTTTATTACTTCCTAAAGGAAAAAAAAAAAAAAAGAATGACCCTCAGGCACATGCCTGATCATAATAGAACTCAGATCTC
The DNA here is from genome assembly GCF_036850765.1 of Saccopteryx bilineata. Classification (NCBI taxonomy): domain Eukaryota; kingdom Metazoa; phylum Chordata; class Mammalia; order Chiroptera; family Emballonuridae; genus Saccopteryx; species Saccopteryx bilineata. Next base: position 24,504,207 of record NC_089495.1, read on the forward strand.
CCCATTCTTTTTTTCCTTCTGTGACTTTCTTACATTTTTAAATTTATCATACATTGCTGGGTCATGGGAAACAGAGATGTGGACTTAAGGCATGAGGGGTAGAAGTAGGGTTTTAACGATTTTAATGATGCATCCTATGCAGACACCATTGCAACAGGGCTGTGTTACTGCCCTACATGGTGACATAGTTCTGCATGGCAGGAAGCTTCTTAACGTGTCATCTGAGCCATTTGTCTTGGTAGAAGTCTATTCAGGCAAGGGATGTAAGTATCAGCTCTGGCAAAATATGCTTTAGCATTATATATTTGAAGTGCTTGAAGTTCTAAGACAGACAGCCTGACACACAAGTTAGGAGAAATTAATAAAAATCTCGGGTTATTTCTTGTGTACTTATCATACAATCAAGTTTTTATTATTATTTTTTGCTTTCTTTTTCTTTTTTTTTTTTTTTAGCAAGTGGTAGGAGGATGGGGATAGACAAGGATGGACAGACAGGAAGGGAGAGAGATGAGAAGCATCAACTCATAGTTGCGGCACCTTAGTTGTTCATTGATTGCTTTCTCTGCCTTGACTGGGGAGCTCCAGCTGAAAAAGTAACCTCTTGCTCAAGCCAGGGACCTGGTTTCAAGCCAGTGACCTTAGGCTTTAAGCCAGCAACCTTTGGGCTTCAAGCCGGTGACCTTTGGGCTCAAACCAGTGACCATAGGGTCATGTCTGATTCCGTGCTCAAGCTGGTGAGCCTGTACTCAAGCCAGATGAGCCCACGCTGAAGCTGATGACTTTGGGGTTTCAAACCTGGGTCCTCAGCATCCTAGGTTGATGCTCTATTCACTGTGCCACCACCTGGTCAGACATTACTAATATTTTAATTCCCAGATTCATAGAGTATCATGATTCCTTTAGGGCAGTGGTAGTCAACCTGGTCCCTACTGCCCACTAGTGGGTGTTCCAGCTTTCATGGTGGGCGGTAGTGGAGCAACTAAAGTATAAATAAAATGATAGATTTAACTATAGTAAGGTTTTTTTTGTTTGTTTGTGTGTTTGTTTTTGTATTTTTCCAAAGCTGGAAACAGGGAGGCAGTCAGACAGGCTCCCGCATGCGCCCGACCGGGATCCACCCGGCATGCCCACCAGGGGGTGATACTCTGCCCATCTGGGGCATTGCTCTGTTGCAACCAGAGCCATTCTAGCACCTGAGGCAGAGGCCATAGAGCCATCCTCAGCGCCCGGGCCAACTTTGCTCCAATCGAGCCTTGGCTGCGGGAGGGGAAGAGAGAGACAGAGAGGAAGGAGAGGGGGAGGGGTGGAGAAGCAGATGGGTGCTTCTCCTGTGTGCTCTGGCTGGGAATCAAACCCGGGACTCCTGCACGCCAGGCTGACACTGTACCACTGAGCCAACTGGCCAGGGCCTATAGTAAGTTGTTTTATAAAGATTTATTCTGCCAAACTTAGCGAAAATCTGACATAAAGTACTTGGTAAGTAATTATTATTATATGCTTTAACTTGCTGTAACTCTGCTTTATAAATTTTATAAAGTAAAGTTACTTCCCTACTTTATAAATCACCATTACTGTGGAACCGGTGGGTGGTTAGAAAATTTTACTACTAACAGAGATACAAAAGTGGGCGGTAGGTAAAAACGTTGACTACCCTGCTTTAGGGTGTTAAACAGACTGAGAACTGGCAATGCTGCCATTCGGATTCATCATGATTGTGGGTGTTTTGTTCTCTACAAAAAAATAATGTGTGGAAGGAATAATAGACTTTCATCAAGCATACGTGATTGGAAGCTGGCTTCTGCTACTTAACTATTCTGCCCCAGCTCTCTAAATCTTATTTTGTTTGCATCAGTTAAATGTAAACAACCATCTCACAGCCTTACTGTGAGGGTGAAATAAAGGAATTTATCTTATTTGTCAGAGACAGGCTTTAGCAAATACTGGTTGCCCAGTAAATACCCAATAAATGCCTGAAAAAGTACCTTTGTGATTTACCCCTCCATGAACTTCCTGTTTGTATTTTTTACCCACCACACATGGTTTTCAAAAAGTTCTGTCTGTGGATCATACTTACGTTAAAATTGTTTATCCTCTTCTGCATTTTGCATTGATTAATACAATTAATCTTATTAGGAATAGAAAACTGTTAGTCAATTTTCTAAAAAGTCATTAAATCGAGTACCTATTAAGTACATACTCTATTCCAGTGTTGGAATCAGGAAATACAACAATTAAGGATTATTTTTGCTATTGCCTTAAAGGAGCCTTACAGTAGTCTCATCTGTGGATCAAAGTTACCAGGCAATGTGAAGTTAGCCTTGTATTGCTGAATGGGGAGAGGTTCAGAATCTCAGGGAACACAAGACTAGCTCCTGGCTCCATCATGATGGGTTAAAGAAGAACATCAGGTACCAAGTTGAGTTGTAATAACTCCAGTAGTTACAGTTCATCTATACAGTCTTATCTAGATAAATTCACAATTATCTTTAAGCTTCTTTGAAATATCACAAATAGGCTGCTGGCCCCAACTGACACTTAAAAAAGTCTAGGAATGCAGAGAGTTGAGCTGAGCAGCTACCATTTTAGAATATGCATGACCCAGGTTTTGTGACGGGAGAGTCAGAAGGGAGAATGACATATTAGATTTTCCTTAGTAACACGTCTACTCTGACAGTGTTGCAAACTAATTCAAATGAAAAATCACGGGAGATTTAAAGTAAAGCATCACTGGGAGTGATGAGGAAGAGGCGAATTTGGTGGGATTACTGACGACAACCTGGATGGAGAATGTAAAAGAGAAGATATCTGCAGTGCATGGATCCAGTCAATGTCATTGTCCACTTTTAACACTTGTGGGACTGTCGTGTATTTATTCCAGGCTATTCTTTATGAGATTGGGGTCCTTCCCTGACTGTTGCTGAAGCCATGGGAACAAATGAGTTCACCATGGGAATGAATTGAGTTCTCAAGATGAAAAAAGAGGAAGATTTAGAATGAGACAGTAAGGGATATTATGCAAAAGATGAGGTTACTGAGAATATCCATTTTTCTTCTAAACCATTTCTTCCAGCATCTTTGGACAGCTGCAGCCTTTGGACAGCTTCAGATGGAAAGCTCTTCCCTCTGATGAATCTTGATCATCAAACCTGGGAATTTATTTTAGTCTGTTCTTCTGAATCATGTTAGATTCCAAAATAATTACCTTTAGTTTTCCCAAATCTTTATTCTTGGGAACCTTCCATAATGATTTTGCTTTCTAGTCTAGAGAGTTACTTTTGATAGCTCTTTCATTGTCAAATAAGTGGTAATTTTCAGAGTACTATACTCAAGTTCACCTGATGATCAGAGCCTTTTCAATTAGGAAGCTTAGCCCCAAATACCTGGGAACTCATTTTTGCCTTGCCACCCCTGGGCAAGGGAGTGTATCTAAAATCATACCTATGCACTTTTATAGTAAGATTGAATAAATATTACAAGAGAAGGGTGGTTTTCTATTCTCCAAAGGCAGTTATAACTTGTACTTCTATTCCTTCTCTTTTATCTTTGTTTGTTTGTTTCTTTAGCTATTTCTCGTTAGTAGGTATGTAATACTTTGACTCTCAGTGAAACTTGAGCAATTATTTTCAGTCCTTGGAATTTTTTATTGTTTCAAGAAGCAAGACTTGAGAGGATGGTTTGAATTAAAAGGTTTGTGTGGGTTTAAATGAAAACTAACATGATGTACTCGGAGTAGCAGAGTCTACTACATTTAAATTGGTTGAGACAAGCAGACTTCACTTTGGAAGTCACTATAAATCAATGCGATAGAGCAAAATAACATTTGCTATTCCCTTGTTGTTCCTTTCTGAAGGGTTCAGAAAATTGGAAGAGACTCCAAATCACTGCAGAGAAAACATATTGGATCCTAGAAAATATTTTAAAGAGCTGCATCTTTTTGCATATTGATGTTTGGAACTTTATACCCAAATTTAAAGCTGTTTGTCCAAGTAAATATATCTTGCTCTCCACAGTATTAAGAAGAAATAGATTTATTTGACTAATAAATGAATTCATTGTCACCACCTCCTAATTTAAATAATTATTCATCTGGAATACTTGTTTTAGCTTTCAAAAAAGTAGTATCTCACTTATTTACAGATAGGTTATGCAGACTATGAATGGTGTAGAAAAAAGAAGGAGGGGTATATTACTTCTTCTAAGATAGTAAAAAAATATATATGGACAGAAATATATCAGAATTACAAATTGATTTATTCAGAATGCTATGGTTAGGAGCATGAACTGGGGTGTCGTGGCTCTTCCATTTAGTAGCTGTGTGACCTTGGGTGAGTTACATTACTTCTGTGAGCCTTCCTTTTCTCATCAGTTCAATGGGAATAGTAATGGTAACTGCCTTTGAGGTTGAAGTGAGCATAAATGAGATAGTATATACCAACCAATCAATCAGAGAGGGATGAGACGATGTGTTCTGGCTTCAGCAGGAATATTTCTTATTCAGAATTAAATGGAAGGATGCTTTACTTCACAGAAAGAGAATATCCTTGCTTTTCCAACTGAGATTTCAATATGGTTAGGGAAATAAAACAAAGTGGAAATTAGGAGCTAGGAGATTCCAAGATTTAAAAACACTTTAAAGAATGCACAGTGTCAACAGTATGGGGATTACCAGAGGGAAAGAGGGTAGAGGGAGGTAGCAGAGGGTAATGGGGGGATAAATGGTGATGGAAGGAGACTTGACTTGGGTTGGTGAACACTCAATATAATATGCAGATGATGCATTATAGAATTGTACACCTAAAGCCTATATAATTTTATAAACCAATGTCACCCCAATAAATACAATAAATTTTTTTAAAAAAGAATGCACACTTTCAGCTGTGCAAAATGATCAAAACTTTCGATGAGTCATAGTGACCCATCTGGCACATATGTAACAATACATAAGTTTGAGGAGTGCTGCAATTAAACTTGCTAAGGTAACAGACCTCCACTAGTGTTATGTTTGGGTTTAGGTTTCAGATATCTTATCCATCACTGTGTCATTCCAGTGCGACATTATGGAGGCATTGCTCAGAGGCACTCAGCGTTAGCATGCATTTGTGGAGTATCTGAATGAAAATCCCAAAGCTGGTTACTAAGAGGTTTTGAAACTCAAATTCATCTTCAAACTGCATTGGGATAGCTCTCAGAAATGAAATAAATGACTTTTAATTTTTCAGTCATAAAAGTTATTGAATTACCCAAGTTCAGTGAAGAGCTCTCGCTTTGTAACCTTGCAAATTGCCCTGATTAGTGAATAAATTAATTAATGTTCCTTATAAAGAGGTGCTCAGTGATGGTTTGGAAAATCACTGAAGGGCATGGGGAGAAAATTGAAGCTTGGAATAAATGACCTACAAGTGACCTTCAAACTGAGATTTTTGTATTCTCAAGAATTTTTTTTTGCTCTCATTTAGCGTCCAATCCAATCCCTTGTCTAGGGAATCAATTTGGATTAGAGGAAATTTCAAAAATACCCAAGCAATCAATATCTAATTCATTAAGTCCTGTTTCTACCCAGGCCTGCTGAGTATAAGCCTGGCACTGCCTGCCATTTCTCTTACATTCAGGCACTTTGGGAAAAGAGCCATCTTTTTAAGATCTATTTTCTCACTGTAGCTTGGAAGCTATATCTATATAAAAAGAGTTGACATACTAGGCCTAGCGTATTAAAATCTTTCCTAAGAGAATTAATGGAACTTTGAGAAGGTTCATTTATATTTAAAGGAGAAAAAAGACAAAAGTATCCATGAACACAGCAAATCATGTAGACAGTGAAGAATTTAAGAAATTTTTGAAAAGGGATGCTTGTTCTTATATTCCTAGTATCTTCTTCTTTGACTTGGAGGGATGTTCTAGAGCTCCAGCTGCATGTGTTTTCCCTTTCCCTAAATAAAGAAAAAATTCTAAGATTCACTTTTTTTGGAATTGATGGCAATTACCTAAGAATATTGCCCTGAAAAGTTCTGTAGTGGCCAGTGATGACCCAGATCATAGGTTGTAACTACAAGCTATGTCAAAGAATTAGTAGCCTCTCCAGGTGGTGGCACAGTGGATAGAGTGTCGGACTGGGATGCTGAGGACCCAGGTTCGAGACCACAAGGTCACCAGCTTGAGTGCAGGCTCAATTGGTTTGAGCAAAAGCTCACCGCTTGGACCCAAGGTCGCTGGCTCGAGCAAGGGGTTATGCCATCTGCTGAAGGCCCGCAGTCAAGGCACATATGAGAAAGCAATCAATGAATAACTAAGGTGTCACAAAGAAAAACATGATTGATGCTTCTCATCTTTCTTCGTTCCTGTCTGTCTGTCCCTATCTATCCCTCTCTCTGACTCTCTCTCTGTCTCTGTTTAAAAAGAAAATCAGTAGGTTCATTTTAGCAAATATGAAAATGAATCCTTCACTTTTTATCCTCATGCCCTAATCAACAAAATGCATCAGCTAAATAATTTTGTTTTTGTATTTCAAGTGGATAAATTGTGCTTTTACATTATTATTTTTAATTTATGTAGTTTGAATATCTAAAATTTAAATTTCAGGTTGCCTTAAAATACATTAGTTTCTCTGGGTACAAGTAATATCTTAACAGTTTATGAGCCAATAAAATCAGTTATTATTGTGTAGTCTCAATTAACCTGTGGTATATGAAATAGATTAACATTTACACATGTATGCTGAATTTCAAAATCAAAATAAAGTGAGCCAGTTTTTAGTTATGCCAGACAAGTGTATATCACTCCTATTTGCTAAAGAAATTGTTCATTTCATCCTCAAAGGTGTCATACATGGCTCCTCTGTTCAGCTTTGTAATTTCATACATTTTGTGATTTCACTTTGCAACCATCAAATATGATAAAATCAAACAGTTTGTGCTTTTATTGTGTTTTCCACTGTCAAAGTTAACCTGTCTGTAGCTTAGTAAACCATAGGCTGCCACAAACATTAGGAAAATCATTGATTAAGAGAACTTGGCCTTAGGAGTGATCTTCATAACCTATCTCTAGGTAAGTCATGCTATTTTAATAGGTGAATCATCTGAAGGAAATGCGTTCAGATAGATAGCCATGGACAAGTTTGACTACACACTAGTAATGGGTAGAAAATGTGTCAAAAGAAACAGATTTTTCATATTTACATATTCTGTTTTCTAAACAGACCACTGGTTGACTGTGATGTAACCCTACAAGTGAGTAGTAGATGCTATGTCAAACCGCAAACCCCAGACTTCTGCCATGGACAGCAGGATAGATCAGATTCGGAGATGTCTGGCTTTCTAACCCACATGACCACTGGACTGAAGTTTGTCATGGTGAAGCACAGGAAAAATAGCAGGAAGATGGAGAAGGAAGTCTAATCACTTAGTGTGTATATATGGGATGCACAGTGTCTGTGAAAGTGGACAACAGATGCCAGTAAGGATTCTACATCATGGAAATCTAGGAAGACACAAGAAGGTGCCCCGGTAAGCAGATGAAGTAACAGAGTTGCAGTCAGGCAAAGCAACAATATTAGAGAATTTACTAGAAAGAGAAAGAGCTCTAGAATAGGACTGCAATTTAGTGGATAGACTTTAGTGTCAGCTGAGTGATTTTCAAGAGCAATGCTGCACCCTGTATTTTCATGATGAGGATATAATATCAGACATAGTACTAAGAGCTTTAGAGACTTTTTTTTCTCCTAAAATCATGAAGTTTGTACTAATAGTATTATCATTTAACAGATGAGGAAACCGAGCCACCTGAAAGTTGTTACTACCCAGTCATGGTGATTAACATGATACTCTGTTGGGCAGGTATAAAAGTTTTGTCTATGACATATTTGAATAAAGCCAGGCCACATCTGAGATTAAAACAAAACAAAACAAAACAAAATAACATGCACAGGCAAAGGCTCCATCATTAGGGCCAAAGCACAGTTCAAACTGGGGACAGTGGTAGAGTTTTTGACCATGAGCTCATTATCATCATTTTTGGCCAAAGACAGAACTGTTGCTAGAGACTGGTGAACAGCTGGGTACCTAGTGACCATGACTAGAAAGAAAAGGAGAAGAGGCAGAAAAATGTAAATGTCAAAAAAAAAATAAAATAAAATAAAAACTTTCAGGCCAAGCATGTAGTGGGTACTTACAAAATGTTTGTTAATCAGTAAGTGAAACAGTGTTCCACATTTTTAAGGAGCTGTCAGTCTCAAAACTGTTTTTGGTAATAGATAACGTTTACTGCAAGTTCAACCAGTTGTTCCCAGGAAAGTGCTGTGGTCTGGATTTGGTCTGTTTATTCAGGAGTGGAGATTTACTTTTTACTCTATGCTCTTTTGTATTGTTGTGCTTTATTTTTATATTTCATCTTTAAAAATACACAATAAGAGAGAGAGAGATCCTTTTCCCTTTGTAACAGCCGGGTTCCTGTGCTTTCCCAGCATACCTACATCTTGCCATATAGGAATTTCGGAACCTAAACCTCAGAGTTTCAGGATGCCTAATTATGATATTTTTCCTAGACCTGCTTTATGCATTCAGGAACAATAATCTATCAAAACCATTACAGTTGGAGGCATATTTATCATTGTCTTTAAAACTGTCTTTTTTTAAAAAAAAAATGCACAAGAGTTTTTTTTTCAAGAAACTTAGTATGAAGACATTTAATGGTCAGTCCAAATTAAAAAGAGAAATTCCATCTTTGAAAGTTGCAGGCTACTGGTCTGTCACTTTGTCCCATTATTTAAAATTATGTCTTCATATGTTCTAGATATTTCCCCTAATATTGATAATTACAGTTTTCCCCCTACAATTCACTGCACAGTGCTTCCTAAGGGAGTTGCACTTCAACCTTAGAAGCCAATTCTGAACTGCATTTTATTATTGAATATATCTAACACATTCTCAATATAACAAGAATTGCCTCTGTATATTATGTTGAAGTAACATAGGTAGGTGGGCTATTATTAGTAGGATTGAGTAAATGATGATACTGAAGAAGATTCATGAAATATTTGAACAAAATTGCAGTCCATACCCAATTCTCAATGGTTGTTTTTATAGAGCATGAAATCAGAATCAAAGCGAACTCTGGTTCTGCCCTAATGGAGAGGAACAATGGCACAAGTAACCCTAGACCATGGATAATGCACATGTATTTATGCTTGGCTTTTCAAGGAAGGTTGTGATAATTTTCACAGCACATTGCTCTGCTAATTATGTTTTGTTTTGGATTATATTGCATTCAACTTGCATGGAGTGATTTCATGATTATTTGCTATCTGATAGGTTAGAGCAGTGGTCCCCAACCTTTTTTGGACCATGGACCGGTTTAATGTCAGAAAATATTTTCACGGACCGGCCTTTAGGGTGGGATGGATAAATGCACAAAATAAAATTATGCGACCGGCGTAAAAACTGTGGTATTTTTAAATATAATTGTCGAACTTACGATATTTATTGGGCTAAGTTAAAGGAGGAGCGAGCATGTCCTCATTATTCAGGCTGTATTTAAATTTGTTATTCTGACAATGGTTCATGTTATTTATTCTTTCTCTGTGGACCGGTACCAAATGGCCCATGGACCGGTAACAGTCTGCAGCCCGGGGGTTGGGGACCACTGGGTTAGAGTGAGTGCCAGCAGTGTGTTGGAAAACCAGGCTGTGGATGACTCTCAGTAAGTACCGTACGGAAGGGATGGCCCAAGAAATAGAAATGGTCTGACAGTGGGCAGATAGCTTCAGAACCTCCGTTGCATAAAGTTATTTCTCCTCTGCCTCCTGCTCGACCTTTCTCGGCAGCATGGAAGGTAACTCCAAAGAAAAGAAGCCTTAAGTTTATTAGCACAAAGACTTGGTGATGAGAAGTTCTTAGACCTTGGTGGCCTCGTTCATTGGAGTCAGAAGCAATATGAACAGTCAGGTGTAACACCAACAACCTGGGTGAAAGCAAGGCAGTGTATCAAAGTCAAGTAGCAAGGAGAGACGTCTTGTTGAGTTGTTTTCATAGGTCCAAGCAAGACACTTACTGAAAGGTTTAGTGTGCAATCAGGCATCCACAATTCCACAAAAACCAGAGCCCAGGTGAGGAAGTGACAAGGAAGCAGCCAGATGGCCTGTGTAGCGGCACAAAGTGGCAGTAAGAAAGGGGTACTACTGCCGGGGCAAGATTTTACTGTAGCCAAGAAACGCCAGTGCCAGGGCGGCCCCGCCTCCCCCGCCCCAGCCTAACCAGTTAGAGCCGAAGAGAAAAGAAAACATGACAACAGGAAATGACCAGCCACTTCTTTGGTTAAAGACAATGCCCAAAGCACCCAAGTACCATCTTTAAGACACTAGTCATGGTTGTTAAAATAAAACTTCAAACCCTCCAGGAAACATCCCCGTGTTGAGAATGTTAGGGGGAATGAAATATTTGTACGGCAGGCCCTGCCTGGCTCTGCCACGTGAAGGCTCAGCTTTCGATTTCCATTCTTTCCAGTGCTGGGGACAAGGCTGGATCTCATCCCTGGGGTCTTCAAATCCCTTTGAAAACACTGGCCAGTGGAGTATCACATCCACTGCCTCCCTTTTGTTGATCTCCTCCGGTACAGTTATGATAAAGAGTTTCGAGCTTTCAAACAATATTGAAGAGCAAAAACAAAAATAAAATGAGATGAGTAAAAGTAAGTATATGTGTCAACGCTAAGATAACTGTAGTTTAGGTTTTCGGGGGCTGACCCTGAGGAACTGTTCCTGGCTGTTGGGAGTGCTGTGTGGAGCCGGGCTCAGTAAGTAGGAACGCTGTCATCGATTTGGCCAGCGTCTGCATGGGCGCACCAAAGGGGGGCGCTGACAAATGGGCTTCATATTTGTCAACCTTCATTCACTGCACTCCCGAAGAGCCAATATTAATTAAATACCGCTTTAGTTTTGCTTGCTTCATCATGTAGTCATTAGAATGCACGTGCCACAGGAGCGGAAACCCTGACTGACTCGTTCGGTAGCATCCACCGCACGCGGGGCATGCGAGGTGCTCAGCCCGTGCTTGCCTGACTTCCGAGGTTGCAGGTGCATTGTCGAACAGCAGGGCAAGTGGTTCCTGGGGTTTGCTGAAGCCCGGAAGCCTCCGCATCCTGTAGTTTTCTCTCTGTATAGTGGCATCAGATGGGGCACCGGTTTGGAGATTGAGGGAGATGGCCCTTCTGCAGCCAGCTGGCATAATAAATGTGGCAGCTGACAGAGTGAGAGGCTTTTCTCCCATCTGGGAAAAAGGTGTTATCGGACAGGCTCACCTTGTAACTTTATGCTTACTGTCACCGGTGTTAGAGGGGTGACGTCTGCTCAGGGCATTTCCACTCCTCCTCAGCTCTCGCTGCAGCTGAGCCCTCTCTCCGTTCCTCGGTGTTGAACCTCGTCAGAGTTGTCATGGTAGCATCACCAGCGAGTGGATCCCAGCCCTTGGTGATTCCGGTGTGGAAAGGGTTTCCCGTGTCGTCTGTTCACCCCATGTGCTATCCCTACCATCTGTTTACTTTTGGTTTGGTTTTTCTGTAATTGAACTTTTTATAACACATGAAAGTACTGTTGATTTCTTTCTCTCAAATCTGTAATATTTCTTACTTAGTATATTTTATAACCTCAGGAAACATTACATTCTATGAATTTAATACCAATATCACCTTGGGATCATTTTTTTTTAAAAGCAGTAAAAGCCTTTTTATTCATGTTTCAGATTTCAGAGGAATTCAAAGCTTTTTTTTTTTTTTTATTGAAGTTAAGGCATTTCATAACTATGTCAGGCTTCTTTGAGGGAGAAGTTAACTGATTAAACACCAGCAGATCCTGGAATGTTTGATGCTACTGATCTCAAAAGGGGCCCATCTAAGGCACACGCCACCTCAGCACATTCTGCCTGATACTACTGCCTTTCCTCTCCTCGGCGGTGACTGCTTCTAGGCAGAGGTGGAAGCTCATTTTACAGGACACTGAACACCCAGCCGCTATGTGTACCCATTCTTATCCCTGTGAAAACAGGCTGATTTTCTCCCTCTCTGCTCTTTCCCCTTCCACAGAGAGAAACCTTGTTTACTTTGTTTTCTAAGTTTCTTATTTCAAAAAATGTCAGTAAGGCAACAATAAACTTTCTCTTGAGAATTGGCTTGTCTCTCTCATTTCTGCCAGTTTTTTAAAAGTGTGTGTGTGTGTGTGTGTGTGTGTTTCTGAGGTGGGTGGTGGTAATGGTGTGCATGACAAGGATTAGTCAGGCAAAATCCCCCTGCATTATTACTACCGTTTTCTTGTTGTACAATGTAGGCATGGGCAGGTGAACTGATACTGTCTATACCTAGCATGTCTGTGATTCACTGGATTGTTTGCCCTGATGAAGCCTACAGAAAATAATTGACAAAACAGATATGCAGCAATTTCATCTTAGGGCTAATACTAGTACACTATGAGTGGCTGTGAAGCGTATCTTTCAAACTTTTATGATTTTATTGCCCTGGCTTTAAAAAAAATACATGATCTTATTTACTTCCTAATGAAAAAAATATTAATTTATTCTCCACAGGGTTCTGGAAATAACAAACTTCTCAGAAAATTCAGATATAGCTTATGACCATTTTCAGGTTGTAGTGGAGAAGGGCTAATGAAATCTCTTCAGTTTTTCAAATGTTAGTAACTTAAATGGTTTCCAAGTCTTCGTTCTGTTCAGTTCCATTTCCTCGTACCCTACAGACATAGCTACCTTCTCTGTATCTGGGCTACAAATAAATGATCCATGACCTTTTAATAATATAGGGTAGTCTGGCTGTCATGTGAAAGTTAAGGGCAAGGGTGAGAACAGAGCTCTTGCAGGCAGCCTAGGAAGGGTGACAGACCTTTACGGCAGCCCCCAGATCCCTCGAGTAGAGCGCAGGATTGGCTTTGAGCACAGGTCACATGACCTTCCGGCAGCAAACACAGATCAACAACCAGTTTCACCTCAGTGTCCGCTTTGCTCTGCTTCGGCCCCCCACCCGGCTTGTTACTTCCCACTGCTGTGAGGGGCTCTGGAGCTGCAGCTCTGCTCTCCTACCCGCCGCTCCGTGTGAGCAGTGGTTCGGTATAGTTCTCCCCATTGTCTCGGCAACCTTGTCAGCATCACCTTAGAGACGTACAACCATGTCAATAACCTAGAATGCACCTGTTTCTTTTCCTCTCATGCTTATACATTTAAATATGCCTATTTACATGCATATATATATGCATATATACATACATATATACACACACACCATATATATAGGCACGTTGGTCATTGTTTATTTTAAAAGTTGAGATCACAATACACACATTTTCTGCATTTTGCTTTTGTCATTGCATTTTATCTGGCAGAAATCACTCCAAATCTAAAGGAATAGTTCTAAGTCATTTTTACACTCAATTATTTACTTTACTACTTCACATAAACCAAAATTTATTGAGCATCTACCATTTGCATACTGAAGCCCAAGATTTATTTGTATTTCAGAATTGAAATGGGAAGAAAGACTGAGCAGGTCAGCCCTCTGGCCGTACACACGAGAAAACGAAGGCCCAGCAAACACCTGTGATTTGCTCAAGGTCATACAGCCAGCTGATGTCATGTGTCAGATCAGAACCCCACTCTTGGGGTCCCCAAGTCCAGTCCTCTTTTAGTTGTTTGCTACTGAGTCCCATAAATTAGTATGAGGCACCAGTCTGTCATTTACTTACAACTTACTGTGAGAATATGCTACAACCTAAAATAAATCTTCAGGCCTGAAGGTAGGGAGAGAAGAGGAATGAGCAAGAATTCAGGATGTTCTTGATAACGGTTTGTTGGTTGTGGAGATAGACCAAACTGTTTTAAATTAACTCAAATTTATCAACCAGTGGAGTCTCATTAAGACTCCCAGCATCTGAAGGGGAATCAATAAAAGCAATCTGTATTGCAGTTGCAGTGAGAGAGCATGCGGAAGCATTTCGGGCCCCACCTTAACGGAGTTCTTTCCGCAGAGAACGTGGTGGGGAAGCTGGGCCGAAGCTCCTCCCTCCCCCTGCCCTCCCTCCCCGCCTCTGCGCACATCTGGAAAGGCTCAGCTTTCCCGCTGGAGCCCCTCGCACGTGCTGGAAAACAGCCTCGTGTGTGCTCGAAAGCTGTTTCCCAAAGTGTTCGAGCTTGTGGCAGAACATGAGAACCTTCATGTGCATAGAAAACATAAAACAGGCTTATGCATCACGTTTCTTAATGGGGCTTCTGTAGATTTAGTTGTCAGGAGCGAACTGCCAGATTTCTGTGCATTTGGTGCCTGCCCATTGTCCCCAAAGTACTTAGAACCAGTCTGTTCACTCGGTCATCAACTAATCTGGGGGCATGTTTCCAGGCAGCCCTGTGCTAGGTGCTGAATAAAAGCAGAGTGTGGTTGCCTAGGCCTTCCCCAGCCTGGTGGGACGTGTATAACTGAACCTCTTGTGTGTTTGCCCCTCCAGGTAATGCAGGGTAGACTCTCTGACCTTCACTGACAGAACAGTGAGGCATGAACAAACGTTCCTCAAGCCAGCTAATTCTTTGCTCATCATGAAGCTGAATGGATCTTTTGTACGTATTCCAAAGACTCCGTAGAGAGACTGTGAAGGAAGACGTGTGCTGCAGACCCGGGAGACCTCCCAGGGCAGGAACCCCCAGCTCTGTCAGTATGTGATGGGGTCTCACACGCAGGGCACCTGGCCATTGCTACACAGTTGCTTTCTGTGTTGGATTTCTGTGGCAGACCGGAAATGGTAGCACTAGGTGCCAGGCTGTGTATATTGTCTATTGCTTTCAGTGCTTAGCATTTCTGTGTAAACGTGTATAACAGCTAGGATTGATTTGATACCTACTTGATGTCTGATTCTCTATTAGGCACTTCACAGACACCTTCTAACACAGTCGCCTTGCCAGTCATGTGATGATCCTTGTGTCAGAAAGGAGGTTCAGAGAGTCAGGGTAGTTTATACAATGTCACAGAGCTGCCAGAGACAGAGCAGGAAAGAAGCCTGGACCCTTGTCTCCACAGCCCAGTGGGACCCCACAGCTCTTGGGCAGGAGTAGATTTGGAAGGTGGGGACTGAATTTGAGGGAGGAATTGTGTTCTGATGGAGATTTTAAAGGAGAATCTTTTTTTTTCTCCCTCCCTCCCTCCCTCCCTCCCTCCCTCCCTCCCTCCCTCCCTCCCTCCCATCCTCCCTTCCCTCCTTCCTTCAGTTGTGCACATGTAAAATTCTTTAAGGTATACAGTTAGGAACATAATTGCTGAAACTTAAAGATACCTTCAACTTTAACAGATATTAGTGAACTTGCCTTCCAAAGTACTTCTACCAATTTATCTGCTATCAGCAATCTATGAGAATGTTTTGTGCCTCACAACTAAGTAACACTTGGTCTTGTCAAGCTGAATCACAAAGGGCTGGGATCCACTCACTGGTGATGCTACCATGACAACTCTGACGAGGTTCAATAAGTTAAAATTTGTAAAGCTGTCACCGGCAAATAGTAAGGTACACATTAAGAGATATTTGTTTCCCTCCCTTCCTTCCTTTCTCCCCCTCCCTTTCTCCTTCCCTCCCTCCCTTCCTCCCTTCCTTCCTTCCTTCCATCCTCCCTTCTTTCCTTTCTTCCTTCTTTCAGGTAGACAGACAGACTCCTGCATATGCCCCAACTGGAATCCACCTGGCAACCCCAGTCTGGGGCTGATGCTTGAGTCAACCAAGCTATCTTCAGTGCCTGAGACAATGCTCTGATCAGTCAAGCCACTGTGGGAGAAGAAGGGGGAGAGGGAGGGAGAAAGAATCAGATGGTTGCTCCTCATGTATGCCCTGACCAGGGATCAAACCTGAGATGTCCACATGATGGGCCGATGCTCTATCCACTGATCCAACTGGCCAGGTCTAGATAACCTAATTTCCTAAAGCTAAATTTTAAATGCTAAGTCAGTGCCCCTCTATTTCCTAGAGCTGGGGTTTTTCTATTGAATGCCGTACCCACGCAGGTACTCTGAGGAGCAGTGGAAAGGGAGAGAAGATTGACTTTTCAAAGAATGTGACAGTTAAAAAAAGAGAGAGAAATTTAAAACTGCAATTCCCAGTTCTGGCAGAAAATATCTCTAGGGTAATTATGGCTGATCCAATACTTGTTTCTCTGGGTAATCAGATAACCCAGCTTTCAGTGAGTGCAATTTCTCTGCAGCCCTTCGGTTAACTATTTCTAAGTGTGGTTGGAGGGTACAGAGTGTGCCCTAAATTGACACTCTAGGAGAGAACACGTCTCTCATGAGACTTATGCTATAAATATATATTATCCACATTTAAACTTAATAATTCTAGAGCTCTTCTACTTGCTTAATGTTTATTTTTAACGAAGTCTCCTTTGCAGTAGATTTCTGGGTGATTGGTATGATCATGTCAGTGTTATGTATTCAAGATAAGAAAACAACCTCAGAGGGACTAAGTGATCCTTGAGAGTAATGTAGTGACTGTGACAGCTAGGAATTAAACTTCTGTTATGTGACACCCTGTATAGAATGTTTCACATAATTTCTTAAATGTTATATTGATATACTCATTTTGAAAATGTCAGTATTAGCTGAGGACTGAATCCTAATGTCTTCCTATCTCTGGCTAATTACAGTGGATCCCCTGTATCCACAGGTTCTGCATCATGGATTCAACCAACCAGGGCTCAAGAATATTTTTAAAAAGTTACATTGTTGCTGACATATAATATGTAGTTAGGCTTACAATGGTTACTTCCATACTGAAGTACAGACTTTCTTCTTTTTGTTATTATTCCTTAATACAGTATAACAATAATTTACAAAGAATTTACATTGTATTAGGTATTAACATGCAATCTAAAGATTATTTAAAATATAAGGGTGTGTGTGTGTGTGTGTGTGTGTGTGTGTGTGTGTGTTGTACACAAATATTAAGCCATCTGATATAAGGGACTTGAGCATCTGTGGATTTTGGTATCTGCAAGAAGAAAGGGCAGGTCCTGGAACCAGTCTGGGGGAAAGTGTGGATATGGAAGGACTACTTCTGTTTAGTAAAAAAAATTAGTTCTTCTTCTTTTAGCTGCTTGGTAATGAAATCAATGTTAATATTAACATTACAGAGTTAATGCCTGAATAATCCTTATCTCCCCACTCCCAACTCTTAGCCCACACTGGATCTTTCTTCATCTTTGTAGGCTTTTTAGCTATTTTATATTTTCTAGCTACCTTGATTCGCTAATTCCTCATAGTAACCATGTGCTCTGACAGAAGTCCAATGACTGAAACCCCAAGCCCAAGTCACTCAGTACCACTTATCCGCTCTGGGTGTCCTCTGTGTAAACGATGGTAGGAAATTAGCTTATTATAATATACATTGTAGAAAGAAATATCAAAGTATTGTAGAATTCTTTAGTCCATTCAACAGCAAATTGTTTGTTTTACAATTTTAGGTATAAAGGTAAGACATATTACTAATCATTACTCCGTATCGACTGTTTTCACTTCATGGGATTGTTGGGGTCCATGGGTGAGACTCTGGTCTGGGGGTGTATGTATGTGTCTGCGTGTGTGCATGTGTGTGCATGTTACCTATGGTTGTTAATTCTCTAAGAAAGGCAAACGTTTAAGTGAAGGGAAACAGACAACGGTTGGCAGTGAATGTAAAGCTGTGTTTGTAGTGCTGCCAAGTCCGGGGGAGAGTTTTATATCTGTTGTTAGAGAAAAAGTACTGCAAAACATCAATGAGTACC
This sequence comes from Saccopteryx bilineata, assembly GCF_036850765.1. NCBI lineage: Eukaryota > Metazoa > Chordata > Mammalia > Chiroptera > Emballonuridae > Saccopteryx > Saccopteryx bilineata. The sequence goes on from NC_089495.1 coordinate 24,521,984, forward strand.
TACAAATAAAATCCTGAGCACTGAAGATTTATATCTCTCGGTCATCCAAAATAGAGACAAATATTATTTATGAAGGCTAATTATTGATGCTTTGATGCTGCAATATTTAGTACTAATAGTTATTTCTGCACAGTGTTTGTGTTAATCCTGACCATGCTAATTCAGAATATGAGCTGTTATTTATCTTTGTCTGTTTGCCAGAGTTTTAGGCAAATGATCAATGTAATTTGCTTACTGTCATTCAGAAAACCAGCTATCTTCAAACATTTTAGAAGCTTCTATGTACAAATGAATGTTAATTATATATAAAAAAATTTCTCTTTACTTGAAAATAATCATGCTAACTTTAAATTGAACATGTTTAAATGTAGAGCTTCAATTTCTAGGATAAACCAATGTTTCCTGGTGACTAACCCCATTTTTTCATTGCTATAACTACAATTCCCCTCTTGTTGGAACCTCAAAGTCTTCCTTAATGACTCTTTTCATATTATACATATACATTCTGTCACAACATCCAGGAACTGTGTTTTCCTGTAATGTTTTATCACCACATTTTTAGCTGCATTTCTAGCACATCAATTTCAGAGCTCTATTAACCTATAGGATTCATCTTACCTCTCTGCCTACCATTTTTCTTCTTCCAGTCCATCCTGTGCATCAAAAGTGGCTCCATCTGTTGGCATCTGCAAACCACTTACCGAATATCCAGGATGCAGACAGACCAATTATAGGTCAAATTTTAAAATATTTGTCACAATCAAAAGCAATGATAATAATAAACAATTTAAATGGTAATAATAACAATGATAATAATGAAAACCAACAATCATGTTAGTGAGGGGAAAGAATATTTTTAGCTTTGCCAGGATATTGATAACCATCTCTGTGAGAGTTTGAACAGTAGATTAAATTCCATATAGAGTCTGTTTCTTCATTTATTCTTTCTTTTTTAGCTTTTTGAAATTTTTTATTAAGTTTATTGGGGTGACATTGGAAAATATGATTATATAGGTTTCAAGTGTACATTTCTGTGATACATGATCGGTACATTGCATTGCGGTTCCTCTAAATTAGAAAGACTAATTTATAAGTCATTGTGAAGAACAGCAAATGTTTGGTGGTCTGTCAACTAGTTCTGGTTTTTCTAATCACACAAGGGATTCAGGAATTATGGAGAGAGTTTTCACGGATAGATCTAGGGTCCCATCAGGAACTAATTAGGTTGAGGGCATGTCCTTCTCAAAAATGGCTGGAATGTTGAACATATCAACACAGAAGATAACTGGCAAATGAATTTTTAATGAATTCTTCTTTGGATTTATTTGTGGTAATTATTTCTTTATATTCATTTTTGGCATTCAGATGGATTAAATATGGCCAACAATAGCACTGATTTCTTTCTTCAACAAGTTTAGAATATCTTTAAATAGTAAGAAAGAATCTCTTGACAAGCAATTCATTTATATCAAAATTCTGCCTCTAGGAATGTTTCCTCTCTCTTCCTAAATGTTAAAAATTATGATACATTGTTTATGAAATAATAGAACCAGCCTCCTCTGTATATTAAATATTCAACTGAGACAAGCCATTAGAAATTAAAGATGTATTTTTACTAGAATTGTTTCACTTATTGTTTCAAAAACTCATTTGAGGATCTCTACCCTTGACAACCAGAGTTCTTGAGTATGAGAAAACAAAATCTTCTGTTCTCTATGCCTTTTTTTGCACAGCATGCTGGAAATCGTTGTCTATGATCTGATTATATTCACAGCTTTCCTATTCTTTCAAACTTCAATCAAGTTCAGGAGGCATACTTCTGCTTTCAACTGTGACTAAAGCAGTGTTGAATTGCCCTGAGGTGCAATTTCTATTATTCATGCGGCTGTATCTTAGTTTGCTGAACATATTGATGGTACTCAGTCAATATCAATCCCAATGCAATTTAAATCTACACCACAGCTTACAAAATTATTAACAAGAAGACTTTCCCCTGGCATTAGTTTTCCATGATGAAACAGATAATTGTCAATCATTTTTCCCTGCTACACATATGATCTGCTTTATACTGTGAACATCTCTGATTTTGTACAACTCTGAAGAAAAATATTTACTAGTCAACATAGTAATTAATAGTAAGTGTTCTTTCTCATTGTAGTCCACTGATATTATCCATATTCTAACAGTGTCATTTCATAAAGGATTTTGCAGTTGGTTTATTCTGTTTTTTCTGCACAACATTACCAATTGTCATTGAACTTCCTTGTGGCTTTGAATGATACCGCTTTAGTTTTGTTCTCTTCTCTGCCTTTAGTGAGAAAACTCATCAATACCTTACTTAAAAGCTTTTGCTTTTCACTTGTTTGAGAAAAGCTCAACAGATATACATAAACTCTGCCTTGAAAATTACAAGAAAGTTTCAATGTCTTCATGCCACTGTTTGACAGTTTTGTCCAACAGGCAACACACTGAGGACCGGGATGAAAGACGGCTGGTCCCAAAAGTCCAGTCTTGATATTTCCATCAGTTTACTTCCTGTTTGTAATTTTTCCTTTGTGCCACTCGCAGAAATCATGCATGAATAAAGAACCAGTTTCTACACATAGATTCACTGTGTATTTTTTTTCTCTGAAAACTTCTACTTACTTTGACAACATTTTAGCATATACTATAGTATACTACTTATAATACTATTTTTATGTTTTGCTACTTTTATATGTCCAAAAGATTACTTTTAAGCCATTAATTTTTGGTGAATTAGTACTATTAAAAGCAATAAATCAGTGTGTGTTTAAATAAGAAAAAATACCAGTTCATTATATATAGACACTAATAAACACATCATGTGAGAATAAATCGGCTGACATAAAGAGCACCGTTTGCCAGATATTACCAGAAATAGCCAGTCTACATATTCCATGTATGTGAGATGTTTAAAAAAGTAAGAAATAGGCCTGACCTGTGGTGGTGCAGTGTATAAAGCGTCGACCTGGAAATGCTGAGGTCGCCGGTTCGAAACCCTGGGTTTGCCTGGTCAAGGCACATATGGGAGTTGATGCTTCCTGCTCCTCCCCCTTCTCTCTCTCTGTCTCTCTCTTCTCTCCCTCTCTCTCTCCTTTCTAAAATGAATAAATAAAAAAAAATTATAAAAAAAGTAAGAAATAGTAAGAACATGATAAATTTTTATAAGAATCATAATTAATCTTATAGTTCAAATTTTAAAATGCTAGATTATTGGCAACCACTAGCTTTTCACAGGTTTCACATTGAAAAACAGTAGCTTGTCTCGTGGCTTATTTTATCAAAGTACTGTTCTTAAAAAAAAAAAAAAGGAAAGAAACCAAAAACTGTCAGTGGCTTTGACAGCTTGTGTGATAAAGTCAGCACTCCTTAGGCTGACATTCAAAGTCTTCCCTAAAGGAGCTCCACCCGACCTCCTAGATTGCACCAGTCTGCATTCCTGCCAACAGTGCAGGAGGGTTCCCTTTTATCCACATCCTCATTAGCACTTGTTTGTTGATTTTGTCCATTGCTTTTTTGTTTCGACTTAAGTTTACGTTCGTTGTTCTACTCATCAGAAATACTTTTTCTGTCTTGTCTGCCTGGTCAAATTCTTCAACTCCTAATTCCTATCTCACCTCCTATATAAAATCTTATAGAGCTTCTTAGGCTGAACTACATTTTCTCTCTCTAATTCCTATTGAAATTACTCTTTTTCAGGGGGGGGGGAGAGAAACACAGGAAGGGAGAGAGATAAGAAGCATTAACTCGTAGTTGTGGTACCTTAATGGTTTTGTTCATTGATTGCTTTCTCATATTTGCCTTGACCGGTGGGGCTTCCGCTGAGCCAGTGGCCCCTTGCTCAGCCAGTGATCTTTAGGCTCAAGCCAATGACCTTGGAGTCATGTCTATGATCCCACGCTCAAGTTGGTGACCCCACATTCAAGTTGGTGAGCCAGCACTCAAGCCAGATGAGCCTGTGCTCAAACCAATGACTTTGGAATTTCAAACCTGGGCCTTCAGTGCCCCACACTGAGCTCCATCCACTGCACCACCAACTGGTCAGGCTTAAATTACTCTCATTACAGTTCTTTAGTCAGAGGGTTGCTGTGAGAGCATATGCTATGTTACCTGGAAATTATACTCATTATTCAATATCTTTCCATTTCAATGATTGTCGGTTGCTCGAACTAGATTATGAGCGCCTTGAGAGCAAATGTTGGTGCATATACCTATGCATCTGCCCTGGGGCTTTGACACTGTGAGCCATGAACACATACTGCATTTGAGTAAATCTGGGTCTGAGATTTGCCTACACTCATATAATATAGATCAGTAGTCCCCAACTTTTTTTGGGCCATGGACCAGTTTAATGTCAGAAAATATTTTCACCCCGGCCTTTAGGGTGAGACGGATAAATGTCTCACGTGACCGAGACAAGCGTCAAGAGTGAGTCTTAGATATAACAGAGGGAATCTAGTCATTTTTTAAAAATAAAACATCATTCAGACTTAAATATAAATAAAATGGAAATAATGTAAGTTATTTATTCTTTCTCTGTGGACTGGTACCAAATGGCCCACGGACCGGTACCGGTCTGCTGCCCGGGGCTTGGGGACCACTGATATAGATGAAAGAATTTAAGAATGATAATGTATCTCTTCAATAAAGCATTCAATTCACAACTTCTCATTTATTCTTTATCTCTTATCATATGATTTGAATCAGGGCATTTGAATTAATCTATTTAACAAATGCAGAGGTAATGTACTCTATGTACAAGGCACTTTTCTGTGCACTTGACAAATGTTATTTTCAAGACAACCTTCCTCAGTAGGTACTATTATTGTCCATATTTGTATAAGAAACTGGTTCACCGACAAGTAACTAAAGTCACAGAGCTAGCCAATAATGAGCCACTGTTTGAACCTACATTTTAACCACTGTGCTCTAGGAGTTTAGGCAATAGCTTTCTCTCAGAAATAGCATTCTCTCTGTTTATGACACGTCTATGGACTAGATATGAAATCAATGAAAGAAAAATAACTTTCTGCATTTTAGTGAAAAGAAATGAAGACATTCTAAGTAGACATTGCATCAGATATTCCTTTGTGGACTTGGAAGGGACAGAAACTCAAAGCCTAAAAAAATAGTCTAATCTGAGTCCTTTGAGACTTCCCCTCCTAATAACCATTTTGTCTTGGGTTGTTATCCTGCTAATTTGCTCTACTGCCCAAATCCTGTATCAAAGTATAACATCTTTTAAAGCAGTCAGCTTAAAGGAGGCGTACATCAGAGGCTCCTCAAATGACCTCCCAGCTGGTGTTCGGTAAGAGATATTTCTGCTTGGCCATCTTCCTTAGGACCAGCTTCTCTCGCTGGAGACATATTATTTGGTGCTTTTAATCTGTGCATAAATTGGACTGAATTTCCCTGAATAATGAACAAAGCCATTCAGCCTCTTTTACTAATTAGTACTGGGAATATTTTACAAGTTCTGTTGGCTCAGTCACCCCTCCCCTCTCACTTGAGAATTTTTGCTGGGATACTCTTTTAATCTTTGGTGGGAAGAACACCAGAACTCCTCACCCTTTGGATTCCAGCTGCCCATCACATCACTTCAAAATCCTTTTCCCTCTTTTTCTCTTCCTTTTTTTTTTTTTTAAATCTAGGATTCCTTGAATTTTTTAACTTACGCTTTTTTTTTTCTTTTTTAAAAATATTGTCCCTCTTATGAATATGGCTCTTAATTTCTAAGATTTTCTTATAACTAGAGAAACATCTAATCTGATCTAAAAATATTTTTCTACAGGTGTATATCCACTGGCTATGTTTATGCAACCAAAGTAAAGTATGGAATTGAGTATTATTTGTAGATGTAGAATGGTATAAAAATCGATTACCAATAATGTTTCTAGTTTTCTATAAAACTATCCATTAATAATTCCTTCTAATAATCCATCCCTGGAAACAAAACAAATGAGGCTCCATGTTTTCTCCATGATATTTTATGGATTTGGGGCTTTCCTTTAAATACCATGGCAGCCCCTAGTTCAGTGAGTTGGTGACACAAAAGATGGAAATGTCATGTGAGTCTGACTAGGAGTTTATATCTTTAGAGTTACGGAAAATCATTGAGAGTCTCAAGCAAGTTATTGACATGAGCTTATTTGAAAAGATCGTTCTAGTTACAATGTAGGATACACTTTGGAGAAAGGTGAACTCTGGGGAGACTATCTGAAGGCTAGTACAAAAAGAAATCTGAAAATTTAGGTTAGGTGATGGAAATGGAGATGGAGAGAGAAGGAATTGGAGGAGGATGATACCGAAGTGTAGTCAGAACCAGCAAAGAGACAGAGATACGCAGAGAAACTCACCCATTCCTACAGAACAAGAAGTGCTGGGAGGATTGAGAGTGGTTTGGAATATTTGTTTAGAGTGCAAACTTTGTTGAGGGTGATGGCACTGGTAAGGCAGGTAAGGACCAAGTTATGAATGTCCTCTTGTGTGGTGCTGAGGGGCAAGTAGTACGTGTGTCTGGAGGACTTTGAGTAGGGCGTCACAATCAGATGGGGTCTAGAGAAGTCTTTCTGGTAGTATGGGGTAATGGCTTTTGTGGGGTGAGACATGCATGGCATAGTAAGAGATAATGGGAATCTGAACTTTGGCCATGGCAATGGGAATGGACAAAGAGGTACTGGGTCAGTAGATATAAAAAAGAAGTGGAATCACCAGTATTTGGTCACTAATTACATGTAGGTAGGGAGTGAGAAAAGGGGTTGCCCAGGATAAATCTGGTTTCTGGCTGAGACATGTAGGGAAAGGATAGTGTCACTGACTTAGATTGATTCTATGATATATTGGATGGGGATTTGGGAAGAAGGTGCTGAGTTTAGATTTGTTTAAACTTCCTTTCTCAATACCTTTTCAACTGTTTTTTCACTTGAAATCTGTGATCTGCTGTTCCCAGTAGATGTTTGGTTGACTTGGTAATGAACAAAAGGATCTCTTTAACTCTTGCTTTGTGCCTTTTTTTGGAATTAATTGAGAAGCTGCTATTTTTTTTTCATGTAACACTTTTAATTATCTTTCATTTAACTCCCCAAAGCTTCTGGGCATAGATGCCTAGGAAGTAATTGTTAATAACCAACGTAATTTCTTTGGGCATGGCAATATGGAAATTTATTTCTGCCAAATTATCAGTGCCAGTTTCAACCCGGCAGTAGTTTTCAAAGATGAAAGAAGGGAGTCTTTTACCTTCCTTAGGAGAGGGCTGTGTTTTTCTCTTCCTCCTAGAGTGACTCACTCAAGGTTGGCAGATATTTCCTGAGTCAGTATATGTGAATAATATCATGTAATTTTAAGCCTGAAATGAACATTAGAATTTACCTAATCCACTGGACAAAATCTGCAGAATCATTCTTTCTTGATGATATTATCATATATATTATAACCCTGAAATCTTTTCAAAATATTAATTCAGTAACTGAAAAACACCACTAGAGATCTTCAATCACATTTCCTATGTTTATCATTTAGTCATTTGTGGAAAAAAATATAAAAGTGTTTCACTGCAGATTACTGCTGTAAAGTACTTAACTATTAATGTGATAAAAGTGCAGTTCATGGAGTGAAATTCCTAGTCTGAACCCTAGATCTGTTAAGGTTTAGAATTTGTATTATAGACCAGTCATTTTAAGCACATTGAGTTTCATTTTCCTCACTTATGTCCTATTGATATTTAATTAAATATTAAAAATCAGGATAAATTCTACCATCATGAATTGTTAATTAATTTATGCAGTGAATATTTACGGAGCACCTCCTACAGGCAAGATTCTGGTCTAAGCTGATGAAGGTGACTAATACACAATTCTTGCCCAAAGAGAGCCCTTGGACTGATGAGGGAAGGAGATGAGAGAGCAGACAATGATATATAGCACTGTGACACATGCTAAGTCAAGGATCCACACAAGGTTCTAAGGAAGCACATAGGAGAAGATCCTAATCCAAATTATAAATCATCAGCGCAGACAATAGATGCAAGTGATCTCAAGTTAAGTCTTTAAGATTAAAGTCATCTGCCTGACCTGTGGTGGCGCAGTGGATAAAGCATCGACCTGGAAATGCTGAGGTCGCCAGTTCGAAACCCTGGGCTTGCCTGGTCAAGGCACATATGGGAGTTGATGCTTCCTGCTCCTCCCCCCTTCTCTCTCTCTCTCTCCTTTCTAAAATGAATAAAAAAAAAAAAAAAGATTAAAGTCATCTATACCAAAAAAGAAAGAAGAGTGTTTGTAGAAGACCGAAGTGGGGAACAGAGAAAAACAGGAGAAAGCAACTATAAATTTGTTGATATAGCTTTTGAGTAGAGTGAAAGACTGCAGTAGTGGACAGTGGCCACATTATGAAGGGTATTATGCTCCAAATTTAGGAATATCTGTTTGACAGATAACTTTAAATCCTTGTGCCTAAAATTTTACAAATATAAATACCAAAGAGGCATAGGGAATACACCCCTCAATCTCAAAATAATAAGTTTTTATTCCTGAAGGGCAAAACTTTTACTTGGAATAAATATGGTAAACTATACAAATTCAGAATGATACAAGTTCTTGAATTATGAGAAATATAAAATTTATGAAATTATCTTTATGGTTAGAACTTTTAAAAAGATAACACACATTGAGTCTTTCTTTATTTGAATGCTGTGTATTAGAAATAGCTTCACTTGTGTCTGATTTTCCATCCCAGTGATTGTAGTGTCCTCTCTTAAAATCTACTTGATAAATCCCTATTAGAATTCTGAAATGCTGGAAAACCTCCTGTAAAACTAGAAAATTCCATCAAGACCTTTGGAACTCATTCTGAAGGCTGGGGTGTAGTAGAGAAACGGTATTGAGTAATACACAACTTTGGTCAACAAATGAGGAACTGCATGGATACCAGCCCCATGTGTGCTGTCTCTATGTGGGGACATACAAGAAAATGTTGGTGTTGGATGTCCTGAGCTGGATGTGAACTTGGTCACAAGTGTGCCCTGTAATACTAACACTTGCTGAAAACCCCAACCCTTGCTTTTCCCAGCCAAGTATGTAAGGAAAGAAGCTAAACCATGATGGATAAGTCTGTTCTCAGCAGCTCCATTTGCTGGTCTTGCAGCATTAGGCACATTGCCTCTGTGTACCTTTGGTCCATAAGCATGAAGGGGATTTTGGCATCTTGCATTGTAAGCACATAATATATTTATTTGAAAAAGTTTGAATTTATGCATCTCATACTGACTGTTCAGCAGTGAAATTAACTGTTAAAAATCATTTACACTGAGGGTCATTTTTATAAAGAAAAGAATTATTTTTTATCTTGTTCTCTAAGATTGCACATTCTTTGGAGGTTTGCCCATCCCACACTCTGCGATGAGGCAAAATAACTTTTTCTTTCTTTTTACAATAACTAAGAAATGATCTTAAGTGCTATAGAGAGAAATGCTGAACAAGAATTAAGAGTCAAATTCCAGAGACTGTTTAGAAGGAGAATTGTGATCCTTCTTAAAACAAGAAAAAAAAAAGTAAATGATTACTTGAAGAGGTGCTTATAAGAAAAGGAAGAGAAAGGAGAGAAAGGGAAGAGGTTAGTCAGACCAAGCACTCAGGAATCTCTGTTCTATTTTTGGTGTTCTTTGCACTTTGACCTAAAGTAGAGGAGCTACAAAATTTTAGGCTAGCTTTTCTGTCCATAATGAGCAAGCATTATAGAAAGAGGCAGGTAATTCTCTCAGTTGAATATCCCTGGCACATCTAAAGATTAATGCAAAACTCTAGCAGGGGTCCCCAAACTTTTTACACAAGGGGCCAGTTCACTGTCCCTCAGACCGTTGGAGGGCCGCCACATACAGTGCTCCCCTCACTGACCACCAATGAAAGAGGTGCCCCTTCCAGAAGTGCGGTGGGGGGCTGGATAAATGGCCTCAGGGGGCTGCATGCGGCCCGCGGGCCGTAGTTTGGGGACGCCTGCTAGGGAACCCATTTCATGGCCACTAAAAGAAAGGTGTGATTAAATATAATTTGTTATTATTACTAAGAGAGCCAGAAATAGATAGAAATTTTTTTTTTCATATTTTCTTTTAGTCTCAAATGCCTCCATCCCCCTCCTTTATATATATGTAGAGTAGAATTTATAAAGACATTTGGGAGCATCTCCTACCTCAAAGGAAAATGAAAATACAATGATATTGAACCGTTTCAAATATTTTATGATATCTCATTGGTTTTGTGTACATTATGTTACATGAAAAAATTGGTTTGTCTTAAAAAGCTTTTGTTTTCTACAGAGATTGGATTTCCAAATATTTTAATGATTGCAGTATTCATATTGTATCTATATCGCATTTCCTTGCAGAGTTATTGATGATGTATTCTTGTTCTGCAGTGTGGCACTTGGCAAAACATTGCTTCCTAATTTAAACTCTTTGGCATAACCTTCAGGGAAAATGGCTCTATTATACCATTGCATCAACTTTTTTGGTAAATTATATTATTAGATATCCATTTATAACTTACCCTCTAAGTGATCTCAGTCAAAGCACTTGATGTGGTTTTGCTTCTGTGGAACTTTCTGTAGCAATCTCTGCCTTGCTCATTCTGTAAGACTGCAGTGTCGTCGTTCCATTAATGGTTTTTGTGAAGTTCATTTAATTCCTCATGAGTGGATTTTGTGTAATTGGGAAGAATGTTCTATTAGTAGATTTTTCAGATAAGGGAAGGGGGTTGTGACTGAAAGTACATCAGTAAGGGATTATTGGTTGTATGAAATGCAAAAGGCAGGCAGACAAAGAGGTGAGGGAATCTGACAGTATGGTCCCTGAGAAGCACTTCCTACTCCCCCACATTGCCTCCTGTAAAAGATTCAAATGAGTCTGAAATCCGTGTGTAACTGAAGGCCAGAGATTTCAAGGAACTTGCCCAGGATACTTCATGCAATTGGTAAATGATGAAATTGGCATTGACACCAGTCTGACTGATTTCTAAATTGCACACTTTTTCCACAAGGTGATTGGAGACATTGGAACATTGAATATTTCTTAGTTACACAGATGAAAGTGTGTATTGATGCTGTTCAATTTTCTTATTAAATAGGTTAAACCCTAAACAACAGCAAGAGAAAAGGATATACCATTTTTGTGCAGACTGTTTGGCTATTGTTATCATTTTGCATCCATACTACAGGTGAGGTGCATGAAGTAAGCCACACACCACACAGATCAGACTTGACGTCCATTCCCCTGTGGATGCAAATGCAGCCCCTGCTTCCTAGGTGCCTCTGTTATTTTGAGTCTAGGTCTGAGGTAACCATAATACTCATTTGTGAGTATTTGAGTTATTTTACTCGTTATTTTGATACTTGTGCTACTTTAACTCCAACTCTGAGGTAATCATAATATTCATTTCAGTTGGAGATAGTCTAAAAATTAGGAGAACAACACATAAATTCTTTGATTTTTAAATTCAAAAGGCAAAAGTTATAAATAGAACAATTCTAGTAGAGTGCTATAATCTGACTCTTTTTTTGTGACAGAGAGAGAGACAGAAAGAGGGACAAATAGGGACAAACAGACAGGAAGGAAGAGATGAGAAGCGTTAATTCTTTGTTGCAGCTCCTTAGTTCTTCATGATTATGGTATTTTCTCATATGTGCCTTGACCAGTGAGCAACAGCAGAATGAGTGACCCCTTGCTCAAGCCAGTGACCTTGGGCTCATACCAGCAACCATGGGGTCATATCTATGATCCCACTCTCAAGCCAGCAACCCCGAGACAAGCTGGATGAGCCCACGCTCAAGCTGGATGAGCCCACGTTCAAGCCGGCAACCTCAGTGTTTCAAACCTGGTTCCTCTGCGTCCCAGTCCCATGCTCTATCCACTGTACCACTCCCTGGTCAGGCTATAATCTGAATCTTTACCTCAATAATTGAAATAAACTGTGAAATAAGATGATTTAAATGGGTTAGTGTTAAATTATAATTATGATATGATTTTCCTGTAGGACAGGTGTTAAATTATTCCCAAACATCAGTATTTTAAAGAATTTTTCTGTTCTATATCTTAGTTCGATAACTAATAGTAATATCAAAAAATCTTAAAAAGGTAGAGATGTATCTCTGGGTCTTCACACTCATTTTAAAAATAAGAAACGGAGATCTCAGGAGGTAAAGTAACTTATTCAAGATTACTCGGTGTTTTATAGCAAAAAATACTTATGTTCAGTACTTGTTTCCCCATACCACACTACCTTATAGTACACCTGCCAAGTATAATAATACTTATGCTGCCATTTCAGTCACATTCTTTTGAAAGTTTTTAAATTATTTTCTTTAGAAATAAAGAGAAACATCAATTCATTATTTTATATACATATGCATTCATTGGTTGATTCTTGTATGTGACCTGACTAGGCTAGGGAATCCAACCTGCAACTTTGGCATGTTGGGATGATGCTCTAGTCAACTGAACCACCTGGCCAGGGCTCAAAATGACATTCTCTCATGCAGATGTTTCTGCCTTAGCTTTTCTTATTAAATACTAGAAATAGAAGAAATTTACTTTCAACTCTGTGAACATATATTAATCAATCTGTTCAATGCTTAGCATAGAGAGGGTGAGCCACAGACAACTGAGTGAATGTTTGTAACTGCAAATTAGTTGATACTTTTACTTTGCGGTGTTTGACCATAACTGCAGAGGGCTGAGCACCTGGAGAGCTGATATATTTGGATGGGTCCCAGTGCCTTCCTCTCCCGTATCTTCCTCCAATGGAAAGTACTTGACTCACAATTTCCATTGAAGGCTCTGCTCCTATGGTCATCCCTGTCATAGTAACCCAGTTGTTGCCAATTTATAGATGGACCAGAACTCTAAAAAATAAAAATTTTTATCTAAAAAATGGACAATTAGCTGGGACAATAAGAATTTCTCTTACCCTGAGGCTATAAAGACACAGAAAGAAAGCAAGAAATCTGAAACTGCAAGGTAATAGGGACCATGAGAAGTCCCATGGACGTGAGAATGATGAGGAAGTAGATGATATGGGGTAGGGAAGATAAGAACATATACAGAGTAAAGGGGTAGTGTGGATTAGGTACAGCAGCTGTGGTGAGACAGGAGACCCACTGAAATACTACACATCACAAAAATGGAAACTAATAAATGTATGATTCTGAAGGTCTGATGACTTATCCTGTTTATCCAAGTATTGTAGATCCTGTGTTCTTCCGGGGACGCTGATCAGAAAGTCTGGGGCCACACATTTACCCTTCCTCTGGAGTTCCTGAGTGTCAGTGAGCTGCCTAATCTTCACTGTCACACGCTCTTTTATCTTGAGAGTAACGTGTCCTCTCCCTTTCTTGAAGATGCCTATATGAGTTTCTGTTGCGTAGTGGACAAAACCTAGAGAGCTTCTCAACAGGGATGTCACAGTCTGAATGTATGCAGTTTTCTGAGTGTCAGTCATATTTACCAGGATCCTGAGTAGCAGACCCTTTATTCAGTCCCAGTCCAATTTACAGCCCCTTTTATCCAGTGTAAGGCAACCATGACAGAGACACTCTGTGATCTCCAACTACCTTTCCAGAGCTGTTATGACTCAAGCACTTCCTTTAACCTTAAAGCATATGGTCCTCTTGGGTCACTCTTGGCAAAATATTTGGAAGGAGATCTGGAAGTTGGTTATTTCTAAATGAAAAAAGAAAAAGAAGAAAAACTTGCTTGATACTGGGAAGAAAGAGTAATGTAAGTATGCCAATGAAAACCCTTAGACCTGGCTCCTTCTTTTATTTAAGTTCTCTTTCACCTCTTTCTCATTGGTATATTACCTTTGGCAACCCTGGTGTGCCAGAATATGCCAGTAAAATTGGCTGAGTCTGAACCATTTGGGAAACTGGCTTGTGGCTGGAATTCCTCTTTTCTGTTTATGGATGCACTGGTCATCCTGGGCTCTGTGCTCATGTGAATTTTCTCCATCTCAAAGATGCTGTGTCTAGTAAGCAAGTTCTCATAAATTTTATCTTATGAGTGCATTACAAGTTCTGTTTCAGGCTGTGCTTTGTTATCCATTCTAATAATTGCCTAGTAACAAGGGAATGTCTCCATTTGTAACTCCAAGGAGTTCAAGTATCAAATACACATCTCATTTATTTTCATTGAGCCCTATGTGGCTTTCTGTTGTCAGACATTAAAAATAACGTTTTACAGATGGGAAAATGGAGAGCTGCTAGCTGGTTTTTTACTAATAAAGCAGTGATTGGTAGACACAAAGGGAGAAATTATATAGCTATTTTTCCTAGACTATGCTGTTTCAACAAACTATGTTGCATTTAACTTTATTTGAATTATAAGTGTAACACCCTTCAGACGTTGCATTTACCAAAAAGTTATTATGTACCAAATCATAGGTTATACATTTCAGGTTTTAAATTGTGATATGAAAGAGTCTTAACAGGTGAGATAGGTAGAAATGCCTAGACAAAACATGCCTGAAAGAAATTAATGCACTTTAATAAATACAAGGAAGATGACTAAACCCAGAGCTTTTATAGCTACAAGCAGTATGGATATTACTGTTTTCATTATAGTTGCACTATAGTGGTAGAAGGTAATTGGACAAGGAAAATATGTAGGCCAAAATAAGAAGTTTCCTGTATTTGTCATATTTAACATAAGGCAAAATATATATTCTACAAGAACATTTTTTGGTGACTCTTTCATTCTATGAAGCCATGTGACACAAGGTGACATCTGTCTCCTTCTTCTGTGGCCATTCTAATCCTGATCCTAGATTGGACAGAAGTGTCAGCATGAAGTATAGTGGCCTCTTGTTCAAACTTCCTCAGGACGGTCTTGTTTTCTAGATGAGTGTCATGCATGGTTGCCAAGTCCCTGAAGAGACAATGTTGGTATGGTGGCCTTGGGCACAGATGGAACTGCCAAATGCAATTCTTTCTTGTTCGTTTCATGCAGATCAGGTGAAGATCATTTACACTGAGAAGGGGAAGTTCTAACTTACCAAGGAAGAATAGATACTCTTAGGCTGTTGTGCTTTGAAATCATCCTGATTCATGGGTTTGTAAGCCAATTAGAAATGTTAATAACCCCCTCCACAACCTTCCCTGTTAGCTGCTACTTCAGAAAGGAAATACAGATTGCAATTCTAATAATAATAGAAAATTTAAAAATGTTGCCAGTGCCTTTTAATTTTATCTTGATTGTAGACTTCTTTGTCATAGAATCATAGGATAGCATAGGGTGGAACAAAAGTAGATTTACAGTTATAAGTACACAAAACAGAGTTTATTCTGATATAATTGTTTATTAATTACTGTATTATTTTCCATATGAACAACTGTAGACCTACTTTTGCTCCACTCACTAATTTCTCTTATGATGATGGGGCCTCTGAAGCATAAACTAAGAGGAATTCTTTAAACAAACACTCTGTTGTAAGATTAGCTCCTGGAGCATTTACTGTGTCTGTCCTAAGGGGTTGTTTTATACACTGGAGAATACGGTTTTACCTATTGAGTAAATAAACTCTCTCCTCCACCTTCACAGCAGTTGTTTCTCAAGGATGAGTGTGCTTCATTCTGACATCATCATCATCATCATATTTATCATTATAATCACTTCAGTGACCAGTTAGTGAGCACCTTCTGTGTCCAAGTGCTGCTCCAGGCTACTTACAAATATGATTCTACCCTTCACAGCATTCCTGAACACAAATGCTGGAACGCAGTACTAGAGTTGAGCACAGGCTCAAGTTCACATTCTGGTGGAACTTGGATTTGACATCAGAGCTATTATTTTAGCATAGTCTATAAATGTGTATCAGAGCTCTCCTTTGCCTGGGTAGAACACTATCTATTTTTCAAATTAAACTTATTTATCTATTTTTTAAGATGATGTTTTACTTATATTACACTACTGAAATGTTCCCATGCTTCTTCCCTGGCTTTCACACCTTTTATCAAAGGAAAGACAACATTTACCAAGTGTTGCTTTCTCCTTAAAAGCTGAGCCAGAAAAGGAGAAAGCATAAGTCCCCACATTCATGATATACTGCAATTTACCAAAAACTTCTAAATGTTCAAAGAGAGGTAAGAGAGATGATTTGTATTGAAGAGTAAATGGGAGGAATCCAGTTTTTCATTGGGTTGGACTGAATTTCAGAAAATACCCCCAAAACAGAGAGTGTTTGGACCAAGTGACATGTTGCACTACTTAAATGGAATTTAAGAATAGGAGTGTCTGATATTCAATTTGAAGATGTCTATACCTCTGCTTGCATTCTGCAGGACTCCAACCTACCTTGTGTACCGTACCGGAGATGTGAGAGAAAATGACAGGTAACTGATAAGAGCAGCTTTGATGATAAAACCAGGAGCCAAATGCAGGGAAGGCAGACTGTGAGAAGAGAACTAGAGTTGAAAAGATGGAATTTTCCATAAGAATCCCAAAGACTTTCATTACCTGACTCCTACTTATATGAATTAGACTAAACAGATTTCATCTTTTCTGAAAAATATTCTAATCATGCATCACTCACTTTAGTTGCAGATTTGAAAGCAATGCTGCCATAAAATCACCTATACTTCTTTAATGGTTTTAGCAATGAACAAAAGACATTTCATAAAATAGTACATGTTTTAGAATTATTGGCAGGTGCAATTATCAGCTTTATTATGAACTAGCATTATAACTGAATGTACAGTGTTGACAGAATGTGCAGTAGTTTTTCCAAAAATAAATGAGTATTGAAACATTTTTTTTTTGTATTTTTCCGAAGCTGGAAACGGGGAGAGACAGTCAGACAGACTCCCTCATGTGCCCTACCGGGATCCACCTGGCACGCCCACCAGGGGCGATGCTCTGCCCACCAGGGGGTTATGCTCTGCCCCTCCGGGGCGTCGCGCTGTTGCGACCAGAGCCACTCTAGTGCCTGAGGCAGAGGCCAAGGGGCCATCACCAGCGCCCGGGGCCATCTTTGCTCCAATGGATCCTTGGCTGCAGGAGAGGAAGAGAGAGACAGAGAGGAAGGAGAGGGGGAGGGGTGGAGAAGCAGATGGGCGCTTCTCCTGTGTGCCCTGGCCGGGAATCAAACCTGGCACTTCTGCACGCCAGGCCAACGCTCTACCACTGAGCCAACTGGCCAAGGCCTGAGTATTGAAACATTTTAAAGTGTCTAAAAATTCAGAGACGCCTAAGTGGATCTCTTCCAAAACAATAGCAATAAATTATCAACATATTACTCTGGAATATAGTCCATTAACCAAATCATTGGTCAGCCCATCAATACTGACTGAGATTCATGCTTCTAGCTGTGATGTGGAATATAGAGGGAGTATAAGAATTAGTATCATCTCGCCCTGGCCGGTTGGCTCAGTGGTTGAGTATCGGCCTGGCGTGCAGAAGTGCCAAGTTCGATTCCCGGCCAGGGCACACAGGAGAAGCGCCCATCTGCTTCTCTACCCCTCCCCCTCTCCTTCCTCTCTGTCTCTCTCTTCCTCTCCTGCAGCCAAAGCTCCATTGGAGCAAAGTTGGCCTGGGTGCTGAGGATGGCTCTGTGGCCTCTACCTCAGGTGCTAGAATGGCTCTGGTTGCAACAGAGCGATGCCCCAGATGGGCAGAGCGTCGCCCCCTGGTGGGCATGCTGGGTGGATCCCGTTCGGGCGCATGAGGGAGTCTGTCTGACTGCCTCCCCGTTTCCAACTTCAGAAAAAAAAATAAAAGTAGTGTTATAATCGTCCAATTTTGGCAGTGGCTAGTTTGTCTTCTTTTTTGTTTGTTTGTTTGTTTGTTTTCTGTTGACTTAAAAGAGAGAAGAAGGAAGAAAAAAGAGAGCACAGGGAAGGAAGAGAGAGAAGCATCAACTCATTGTTCCACTTTGTTGTTCCATTAGTTGTGCACTGATTGGTTGCTTTTCATATGGGCCCTGACAGGGAATTGAACCCATGACCTTGGCATGCCAGGATGATGATGCTCTGTGCACTCAGCCACCTGGCCAGGGCTGGTTTGCCTTCTTAAAGCAAGATGCCTGGTGCTATATAGACTATCTTGCAGCAACACATCAGAGAAGGTTTGATGATAATTCCAATGACCTTTACACAAAGATGTCAGACGATATGAATTTATTATACCAACATGGGTTTGCAGAGTATTCTTGTATCTCCAAAAGAGTGTTTCAGGCTGGAAGAGGTGATTAACCTATTAAGAATGTGTCAAGAGAAGGATACTGACACATGAATTTCAAGGGCAAAGTTAAGCATGAATTTAAATTAGATGTTAACCTAAGTAAGTGTACTCTGGAGTTGTATGATAGATTAGAAGCCTCAAAATGGTTCACCTGTGGGAAGGGTGGTTGATATTACATTATATTTTTCTTCTGTGCTTTCACACAAAACCCTATCTCTGCAATTGAAGACTTGGGTAGGCCCAAAATTTTTTTGGGTGAAAAAATATGAGCCACTCTAATTCAACTTTATTTTAAAGGTGGGAAGGCCTCTCTCAGAGTGGGAATATGAATGAAGATACTTGGCTTTAGGTTAAAATATGAAATTGTCACTAGCTTTTAAATAATATTCTATAATTAAGGATCTTTCTTCTACCAATAGTGCAGAGTTCCAGTGTTTCAAATATTAAATTTGTTAAGCTAAGCTACAATATTTCTGAACATCTAAATGACATTATTTACAGTAATAACACCTTTTGTTTTTCCAAGTTTTATTTCTCAATTATGTTATATTACCAGAGAACAAAGTACTGAAACTATTTTACTTTATATCCTCAGAGAAAATTCCTTCTCAGAGTTACAATTTAATGTCCTGTCCTTAGATTTTTATTGAGGTCGATATAAGCAATAGTACAAGAAGAGCTTGTTTCTATTTTCTGCAGTATTTCAGTTAAAGACTTTCTTTTGTGTGATGCAGGACTTCATGCACAGAAATGACATGTTCCTTCTGATGAATTTGCAACCTTGATTTCATTAATGATTTGTAAATAGTTCGTGACAGTTTCCATTTTTCCTTGGCTATCAGGGAGCTCACAGCCCAATTTAATTCACAGAGTAACAATTAGAATAAATACTCTACCCATTAGTTCTGGTATAATTAAATTTTTTCTTTTAAATTAGTTTCTCTTTATTACTCTGTTTTCTTAATTATCTTGTTATATATATTTTTAATGTGGTAGGCTACTTCACATCCTCACTGGAAGACTATTCATTAGAAGTCTTTATATTTGTAACTACCAATTTGTACTCCTTAATCTGTTCACCTTTTTTTCACCCAGCTCACCAACCCAGCTCCCATCTGGCAATCCTCAGTTTGTTCTCTGTATAATGAGTTTCCATTTTGTATAACTACCTTTAAATAACAGATTCAAAATAAATATTGTTTGAGTACAAAGGAAAAATATAGAGTGCATACAATGGCTATGTGCCATTTTCAGCTTTAACATTCAGTCTTAAGTGTGATTCTAATAGAGGTCCATGTTATATAGTAATTGATGATTTGGTGAAGCGCATTTTTTCATAGGTACACATACAGTCATTTGCAGAGTTGGAAGTTATATAACTCCTACCCCAATCAAGACAGAACATTTCTTCAACCCAGAATATTCCTCCATGAAGCACAAATTAGAATAACTCCAGCCCTGAGGCTCAGGCACCTGAGTGAGATAAGTAGCTAGTAGGAGACCCAAACCAATCATCTGCACTCACAACGGAGCTCGATATTTTTCTCCATCCCTTTTCTCACACAGGTTATAAGGACATTATTTTAACTTAACAGTGGACTATGCATCAGAAGCTAGTCTATAAAAATAGAAAACTCTCTTCCTCGAACCCAATCTGAAGCCAGCTTTCTACTTCTTCCCTATGAGTAAACCACAGGGTTTAAAAGGATCCTCTTCTTCCCTATGAGTAAACCACAGGGTTTAAAAGGATCCTTCCGGCATGTATCCAATTGGCATATATCATGTAATAGACACAAGGATCATAATTTTCATATTTTCTCATACCGTGAGGTTTCAGAATATTCCCTGACATAACAACTTTTACATATCCATTTATCAGATATCCGCCTCTAGGAGCTGTCCCCATGGCATGTGAAGTGACGTTTGAATTCTTTTTTTGTGTTTTTGTGTTTTTTTTTGTTTGTTTTTTTTTTGTTGTTCTTTTTTTTATTATTAAATTTAATGCAGTGACATTGATAAATCAGGGTACATATGTTGAGAGAAAATATCTCTAGATTATTTTGACATTTGATTGTGCTGTATACCCCTCCCCCAAAGTTAAATTGTCTTCTGTCATCTTCTATCTGGTTTTCTTTGTGCCCCTCCCCTCCCCTAACCCCTCTCTCCTTCTTCACCCCCTCCCCCCTCCCCCAACCTCCCGCCCCTGTTGCCATCACATTCTTGTTCATATCTCTGAGTCTCATTTTTATGTCCCTTCTATGTATGGATTCATCTTAGTTTTTTTTTTTCTGATTTACTTATTTCACTCCGTATAATATTGTCAAGGTCCATCCATGTTATTGTAAATGATCCGATGTCATCATTTCTTATGGCTGAGTAGTCAGACGTTTGAATTCTTGGGCCCTGGGCCTACAGCCCATCTCCCCATGTGTTATGCGCTCAGGGTTCCTTTGTTCATAAGAAATCATTTTGCCCTGAATTCTAAAGGCATCTGTGGGACCTTTAGGGGTGGCTGCATTTCTGGCCACATTCCTACTGCCTGTGCTTGGGGAAATCAAATGGAAACACTGAGTTTTGAAAGCAGGGAAAACTCCTGGATCATTCTTCATTTAGCAGTTCGGCTGGAAGTGATACAGGAATCTCTCCACCTGCCAAAGTCTTGCCAAGGCTTCAAGGCTTAACTTCTTGCAACATCCTTTTATCTGACCTTTTATCTCCCTGTCCTAACTCTGAGCTAAGCGAATTCTGTACTCTTCAGTGTCTAAGTTGTGATTTAAGCCTACTGCTATTACAGCACTTAGAAAATAATATTGTAAGAAGGCATCTTTTGTCTTGGATAAATCCTCCTCTCATTTTTCCTTTTATTTATTCTGAAGCCTGAATCATTCAGACTATTCCACTAATAGGCATAGGCATTATTTATCTCTAAAATAAAGATCACACTGACGTTTATATATATATAATACCTGCTGTCTACCTAGGATACCCTCGTAGCTAGTGTCTGGGCAGTCCAGAGCTCTCTGGCCTGTGCCTTGGGTTCTCTTATTTTATAGCCAGAGGCTCTCCTTTGAGAGGCCAGCTTGAGAGAGCGGCATCGGGGTTATAGCTGAATGCTGGGGGTTTTAAAGCCAGAAGTTTTGCAGCAGCATTTGCCTTATTTCTGTGTTCTTAGATAATGTGCTTACCTCTATGACTCTTATTTTCTAAATATAGTGGTACTGTTTTCTCCTCAGTGGACTCGGAGAGGAAGCAGATCCAGCAGGACTCTCCTACTACGTTCGCATTGCAATTCCATGATAATATACGTGCCTTTCCATTGAACTTACCTTTCTCTTGTCCACATCCCACTTGTTCCTGGTCAGCTTCTCTGTGAAATGATCCTTTTATATTTCCTGACTCCCCCTCCCCCTATACGCTTCTCTACAACCCCTCTGAAGTGTTATCAGGAAAGTGGATTTTTTTTCTTAGTGCCATGAGCATCTCCACCTTCTACTCTTTCTTTGTGCCTGTTTCTCCTACTTTCTCTTCTGTGAAGTGTGCATGTCCCTTCTTCTTTCTCATCCTGTTATACCTACTTGTATCTTTGCTCCTATAGTTGTTTTTTCCTATTCTTCCCTGGCAGGCTTCATCTTTTGTTATTTTCCTTAAAAATCTATGAATAAAATTCATCTGTAAATAAAGTCTTTGTGATCTAAGGTACAAATACATCAAGAGCTGAGACCATGTCTTTTCCACAGTCTTTGTATTTTCATGCCAATTAAGCAAAAGTATGTATCAGAAGAAGGTAAGAAGGTGGATAAGGATTTGCTAAATAAATCCCACTCAGTGGTATTTCATTTTTTTTTTACAGAGACAGAGAGACAGAGAGAGAGAGAGTTAGAGAGAGGGATAGATAGGGACAGACAGACAGAAACAGAGAGAGATGAGAAGCATCAATCATTAGTTTTTTGTTGCAACACCTTAGTTGTTCATTGATTGCTTTCTCATATGTGCCTTGACCGTGGGGCTACAGCAGACCCTTGCTCAAGCCAGCGACCTTGGGTCCAAGCTGGTGAGCTTTGCTCACACCAGATGAGCCTGCGCTCAAGCTGGCGACCTCAGGGTCTCAAACCTGGGTCCTCTGCATCCCAGTCCCACGCTCTATTCACTGTGCCACCACCTGGTCAGGCGGTATTTCAAATTTAATACCCTTGGGAAAACCTCTTGTGAATGTGGTTCCATTTGGTTAATTAGAAAGCCTCTTATTTCAATGTTAGGAAGCAGACTCAAAACACAAGTACCCTACAATAGGTAACATCTATTGCAAAAATCACAGTGAACATGAATGACTGAAAATACATTTTGTTATCAGTCCAAGAGGCATGTAGGAGAGCAAAATGACACCTTTAGAGGAAGCAAATGATTTCTGACCTGTTTTTAAACCCATATACTTTGCTTGATTGACTAAAAGTCTAAACGCAGGATATAAATCTTTCAGTTTAAAGGGTTGGATTGATTCATTGAGTAAAGTATCATTTGCCCACATTTCACTATTTGGGCAATTGTATAAAAGATCTAAGAAAGCCATGTTTTGATTAGGACAGGCTTCTCACCACATGCCCCCTAGACATGAAGGGGCTAAAGTGCCAAGAGCCCATCTCTTTCAGATTATGTGCAATATGTATAGTTAAGTAATGATCTCAAACTCCAGTTGAAATGCCACATTTCCAAAGCCAGTTTCTGATTTCTAGACTAGTTTATCATTAAATAAAAATTAAAACTTACAGAGTTTTCTCCATGTTTGATAAAAATCAATTTCTTTAACTTTTTAAAAGGATTTGAAAGGAAATAAATAACGTAGGCATCTTTTTTTTTCTTATTACTTGCCAAAAACAATGTTGAGAAAATACTACACATTTTTTGGTAACTGCCCTTTTACTACAAAGACATTAATTTCATTTTATTTTTAGTGCTTGCTCACAGTTCACTTTCAAGAGTGTCCTTTAGGCTAGTTAGGTTCAAAGGAAAGAATATATTTCCTTTTGATTTAAAATGTCTGTGCTATCATAAGTTATTAATAGAACTAATAATAGGATAGCCTGGCCCAAACTTTTACTGTCCTCCCAGGTAAGCAATAGTGTGCAAATGCTCCTTACTGTGCTTTTAATGATCAAATAGAAGCAACAAATTATTTTTTTTAACACATTATATTTCACAAAGTTCTTTCCCATTCATTACCTAATTTAATCTTCACAAACAATGCTGGAGAACCACACTTCCACATTTAAATGTGAAACATTTATGCTCCAAGAAGCAATGATTTTGTTGAAGACATAAAGTTAGTGTTAGAGCCAGGACTTAAATTTCACTTTTTTGACTTTCACCCCAGGGCCCATTTTACTCTATACACTGTCGCCTTCTACTGTGCTATGTTCTGACCTGCTGAACTAACTAATCAGCATCTTTCCCTGCTGCCTTAGTCTACCTGTTGCACACCGAGAGCCTGGTCTGTGCCAGACTCTGTTCTCAGCCTTTACTTGTATTGCAGAATTCAATCCTTGCCATCACCTAGAAAGCAACTAATTCTATTTCCTTCATTTTACAAACAAGTAAACATGGAACTTTAGTGACTTCCCCAAGATCACATAGCCAATAAATGGAATAAGTAAATCTCGAATCTGGGCTATCTGTTTTCAAAGATTGTATGCTCAATCATTGTCCTCCATGGCCTCAAATTACAAAACCCCTAAAGATTTTTTTTTTCATTTTTCTGAAGCTGGAAACAGGGAGAGACAGTCAGACAGACTCCCGCATGTGCCCGACCGGGATCCACCCGGCACGCCCACCAGGGGCGATGCTCTGCCCACCAGGGGGCGATGCTCTGCCCATCCTGGGCGTCACCATGTTGCGACCAGAGCCACTCTAGCGCCTGAGGCAGAGGCCAAGGAGCCATCCCCAGCGCCCGGGCCATCTTTGCTCCAATGGAGCCTTGGCTGCGGGAGGGGAAGAGAGAGACAGAGAGGAAAGCGCGGCGGAGGGGTGGAGAAGCAAATGGGCGCTTCTCCTGTGTGCCCTGGCCGGGAATCGAAACTGGGTCCTCCGCACGCTAGGCCGACGCTCTACCGCTGAGCCAACCGGCCAGGGCACCCCTAAAGATTTTATATATGATTTTTCTCATGGTTTGGAGTGAGTTTCTAGAGACCACTGACACCAGTGAAAATTTCAACAATCATTATTCTGGTCACATCCCAAAATGGATGTTATTCTCACTGAGCAAACCAAACTAAAATGTATATTCTGTTAGAAATGATTGATTCAGGTGTAGGGAGGTGCCAAGAGTAGTGATGTTGTCATAAAGATGACAATTTTTAAGCAAAGATGAAAGTATTTCAGCTAGTCAATGGTACAAATATTTATTAAACACTTGTTATGTCTAGGAGCTATGATTATATAATCTCCATGTGAAGCTTACAAACTAATAAAAACACAGTTGAACAGATACATGGCAAATCAGTAAAAGGCACAAAGCTGCATGGAAACATGTAATTCCTTAAATATGAAGAAGGCAAGGAAGGTTTGATGGATACAGTAGCTTTAGAGCTAGTCTTTGGTTAGAAGGAAGGAAAGGGAAGTTATAGCCCATGGTGTAACTGTATATGGGTTATTTGGGGATACCGCATCAAGTAAAAAGTGTTCAGAACTTACTCTATGAGTCAGTAGGGACTTTTTGTGATCACAACAATAAAGTGCATCCATTTAAAAATATAATGCACATAGCATGTGAGAAACCACACACAATTACATTTGTTGAAGAAATGTTCTCCTGGATATTAAATTGGGTATATTAGGAAGATCAAGTCTTTCTTATCTCAAGAATCAAAACTTAAAATGATTTATAGCTACTTTTTCATATAGCCACTATTTATTTTGGTTATTGTTAAATCAGTATAAATTCTGAATTAATTTTTCTGACTTTCATTTTGCTTTTAGGCTGAAAATGTAAGGGCAATGCAGATGAGAATTTTAGATCATTTCTTTGAAAGAGTTTTTAGTCAGTGGCTCTTTAAACCCAACATAGTTAAATAGTTCTTCCTTTTGGTAACATCACAAGTGAAGATTTTTTTTTTTTCTGGAATAGATTGCTGGTCTGCAAAAAACAACATTGAATGGGAATCGACAGACTGATTTTGTTAGACTGATGAGAAACATGATAAAACTATTAAGAAAACATTGTATAAAATTGAAAGCCTCAAGATTATTGTTAAGAGTAATGAATTTTGTCCTGGCTGGATAGCGCACTTGGTTAGAACGTCATCCCAAAGTTCACAGGTTGCTGGTTCAGTCACTGGTGAGGGCATAAACAGAAACAAATCAATATTTCTGTCTATCTGATTGTCTCTGTCTCTCTCTCTCCCCCTTCTTCGCTCGCTGAAATAAAAAAGAAATAATTAATTTTGCCTGTAGTCCCTTCTCATTGAGTGTCCTTATCTCACTTAAGCAACTCTACATTCTTTTCTTCTACAGACTACCTGTGTCAGCTGAGCAAAAAGGTGAATAAGCTTAAATTATGTGTCTAAATATGTCTTCTTTATAAGACTTCTCAGGGTCAAAATCAAGGGCTCTATGAGTTTTAACTTAGTAGTAGATGTATATATTTTGACATATGCTGAAGAGGAAGTTTAAATCAGTTGCCGAAGGATGTACTAAATATACAACCTCAGTTCCTATAATACACCTAGTATTCACTTTTAAGAAATTTATAGGAGAAGGATTGTGATTTGTATGCTTGACTACTACAACTTATCTAATTATAATTCAGAAAATAGGTTTCCTAATAATTTCTTCAAAGAAACTCATTTCATTTAATTTAGATGTTTTTTAGATAACATTAATTGGCCTCTACTTTGTATCAAGCATTGAGTTAAAGAGGAATTAAGGCTAACAGGATGGATGAGATAGTCTCTTCCCACTGAGACCTTCAATCAAACGAAGAAATAAACATGTAAAAACTGTGAGGAGCTAGGTATGTATAATATAACTATAATATAGGACAAATTAAAATACACACCAGATATATTTGTAAATAAAAGGCTATGGAAGGGAAGGGAGATTTCTTTTCTTGATTGCCGACGTGTAATTGGGGTTTCTGGAAGAGGAGTTTGTATTTGGTCTGGAAATTGATCTGTGAGTAGTATTTTAAAAACTAGAGAAGTGGGGGAAACATTGAAGGCAAAGAGAATTAACAAAAAAGGAAGAGGTTTGAAAGACAGCAGTTGAACACTAGCATGACTACAGTGCAGCTATGAAAAAGATGGCCTAGGAGATAATAATGAAAAGTTTTGCTGGAGTCAGATTGTAAACTCCTTTAAAACTCTACGAAATGTGTGGGACTTACTGTGTCAACAGTGGGAAACAGTAAAGGTTTGGAATTCTAATGATGGAGTCTAATGACTATTTAGAACGAGCTGTGGAAGTTACAATATCTGTGGGTTAGTGTTGACATGTGCTCAGAATTGTCACCCATCTTTGCAAGGTCAGCATTACCTTACTGACACCTTGTCTTTGGAAAAAGAGCCTAGCATTCTCAATATCTTAACTTTCTTTTAAACAAATTGTATTATCAAAACATTCGTGTGAATATATATAATTAAGATATGAACTAATGCAGACTTGAACTGAAACAGTTCTCTTCTCTGCCCTCTGTTTTGGTTCCATTCACCAGACTTAAACCACATTTGACCTTTAAATTGACATGACATTTGTATTCTTTTAAAAAATAATATAAACCTGTTTTTTTATTCATATCGAAGAATCATCATTTATAAATTTCTTTATTGGATATTGGGGATTGATTTCAATTTTTTCACTGATAAAAATAGTATTTTGGTAAATGGTTTTTTTCTTTTTGCATTTTAGTAGTTTTATTAATCAACCTTGTTTGTTTGTTTTTTTTTTTTTTTATTTTTCTGAAGCTGGAAATGGGAAGAGACAGTCAGACAGACTCCCGCATGCACCCAACCGGGATCCACCCGGCACGCCCACCAGGGGCGATGCTCTGCCCACCAGGGGGCGATGCTCTGCCCCTCCCGGGCATCGCCCTGCCATGACCAGAGCCACTCTAGCACCTGGGGCAGAGGCCAAGGAGCCATCCCCAGCGCCCGGGCCATCCTTGCTCCAATGGAGCCTCGCTGCGGGAGGGGAAGAGAGAGACAGAGAGGAAGGAGGGGGGGGGGTGGAGAAGCAAATGGGCGCCTCTCCTATGTGCCCTGGCCAGGAACCAAACCCGGGTCCCCCGCACGTCAGGGCAACCCTCTACCGCTGAGCCAACTAGCCAGGGCCTCAACCTTGTTTTTTAATAATATTTTTAGATTTACAGAAAAATTGCAAAGAGAGCACATACAATTCTCATATACTATAAAACCAGATTCCCTGTTATTAATGTTATACATTAGTATGGTATATTTGTTAACATATAATGAATAAATATTGACACATAATATATATTTAATTCAAACTCATAATTTATTGAGGTTTCCTTAGTCTTTTACCTGATGTCTTTTTTGTCTTTCTTGGTCCCATTCAGGATGCCACATTACAGCTAGTCATTATGTCTCCTGAGGCTCCTCTTGGCTAGCTCATTTTCTCAGACTTTTCTTGTTTTGAATGGCCAATTTTGACACACATTAGTCAGGTATTTTTTAGTATGCCTCTTTATTGGAATTTATGAGATACTGTCTTCAGTGTTAGAATAAAGTATAGGTTTAGAGAGGAAGATCACAAAAGTCAAGTGCCATTTCCAATCTATCATACCTAGGGTATGTGCTATCACTATGACCTAGCACTGTTGGTGTTGACCTTGATCACCTGGCTGAGAGGCAGTTTTGTTAGGTTTCTCTATTGCAGAGTGACTGCTTTTCCCTCTCCATACTGTTCTCTTCAGAAATAAGTCACTATTTTGTAGCCCAGCTTTAAGGAGTTGGGAGTCTCTTGGCCACTTTCTTGAAGGCAAAGCATCAGCATAAATTATTTGGACTTCTGCATGGGAGATTTGTGTCTTCTACTCATTTTTTATTTGTTTAGTCACTTATATCCACTTGCATATTCACTTTATACTTTTAGTTTTAATCCAACATGACTTTGTTTTATTGTTAAAATTGCTCTAGCTTTGGCCATTGGCCTCTGTGTTCCTTTGACATTTCCATGCATGTAAATTTTGAGGGGCATTTCCTTACTTTCTAGAACTACAAGAGTCTGCAAGCTCATTTTGTATATTTTTGTATATTTCCTCTCCTAGTCCTATAATGAGCCAGAGTCTCAAGGAAGAAAGAAGCTATATGGAAACTTTCTGTACTTTCGGTGTAGTTTTTCTGTAACCCTAAGACTATTTTAAGAAATAAAGTCTATTAATTAAAAAAGAATGTATTCCAGAAAAAAAGAAATCCACAAGAAAATGTGGGGATTATGGATATGAGAAAACTACTGGTAAGGCTTATTATTTGTAAATAAGCAATAACCAAAAGAGAAAAAATATATCCAAAACAACCTAGATAAAAAACATTCTTGAAGATAAAAATGTAGTACAGTGGAATGGGATGGAACAGTGGGAGGAAAGACTTGATCTGATGAGAGCTCAGAGAGGTGAGAATGTTCTAGCATATTTGCCTTAGGAGCAATATAAAATTGTACTTCCATATAAAAAGAGTAAGGGGAGTTAACGCAAGTATTTTCTTAATAAAGTGGGAATAAATATGGAAGAATGAAATTTGAGAGTTTAAGTCTTAAACCAGAAGAAAATTTGCTATGTCCAATGAAAGGAAGAAAAGTAAAGAAAGAAAGGAAAGGAAAGACATTTAAGGAAGGAATAAAGGGAAGGAAGGGAAAGGAGAAGGAATGAAAGCAGGAGGGAGAAGGAGGGAGAGAAAATAGGGAGGGAGAGAGAAGGAAAGCTAAGACAAGGTAGAGAATGATTCAGAAGATGAGGCACCTGCTCTGTAGACTATGTAAATTATGGAGAAGAGAGTGGGACGACTTAACACCAGGGCCAGATACTGAAGGGTAGTGTATCCTCACAAATTTTAGGTATTCCCTGAAGTTTATAATGGAGAGCTTGTGAAAGGCAGCTTCGAACTTCCTTGGTTTGTTTTACAAATGTTCTTTGTGGGTGGAGTGCAGAGCGCATTCCTAGCAGCTGTGGCTGATGCAATGCTGTGAGAATACTCCAGTTCCCAGAAGCCTCCTGGGCACACCCAGGAAGGAAGCTCCCCCGCTATAAAGAAGTGACTTAGCACCAATCGCGCAGCTCCCTGATCTTTTCAGCCATTGGCTTTGAGGAACACTCTGTAACACCCTATAGGCTGAACTCATGTATATAAGCTAGCTTACTTCCTGAATAAAGCGGATCTGCGTCACTGAACCTGGTCTCCAGAGTTGGGTCTTTGCATCTCTGTCGTCCTCACCCCCCAGCAAGACTTGTCCACAGTTCTTTTTTTTTTTTTTTTTGGTCACCTGTAGACAATTACATGTAAGGCATTTCTATAAAAATGGTTACATTGGTCAAGAATGGATGAATGTGAGAGATTGGTAGAAGAGAAATATAGAACAATTTTCAAAGTTTTCAAAATGATAATTGCTGAATCAATTATCTTAAGAATCTAGTGTTGTAACTGCTAGTTTCAAATATTACTATCAAGTACTGTTATTGAGTAATGATTCTCAGTAGGCAACAAGAGCAATTTTCCACCTCAAGACTTTTTATTTAATTTATCTGAAAATATTTCAGGGGCAGTCGGCGTGATACTTCAGATACTTGACTGACAGTAAAACTTTTCTACAGTAATTTAAATGCCTCCTCAAAGTTGATGAACCAAAACAAAATGTTCAGTGAGATGAGTGTTAAATTATGATTTAGTAGAAAAATGAGCCGACCCATTTTTTTTGGCTGCTCTTATATAATTCCATTAGCTGATATCATTTTTATTTCATTCTTTATATTTGTCTTTACATTTTTTCAATACCATATAGGTCACCAATGGGAGCATAAGACATTTTTAGTCGAGTCTCCATCCATCAGAAATTTGTTTTAGTTACATTGCTTAGCATATTAAAATTCTCTCACTTTCTCATTGGCTATTCAATTCATTTCTTTAGCTTAGATGTTTGTCTTTTAATATTTAAGAAGCATGCACAATGGAATAAAGTAGGGAGTTTTGAGGCCATTATTCAAATAAGTATCCAGAATATAATGGCCCTGTTTATTTAGGAAAGAAAATATTTGGGAACTTTATTTTATATTAATTATTTAACTTGGTTAGTTTTACAGCTATTTCTCAGACATTCACTCCCTTCCTAATTTGATTTTGATTTTGTGGACATAGATTAAGTTACTTTGGAATCATAATTTGATCATATGTTAGGAAACGGGGCCATGTTTGTTTAGAGTACCAACCTGTGCTCTGGTCATAAAAATTTAAGAGCCTCTGAATTGTGCAAAAATAAAAGATTCTCATTTGCCATTCTTTGCATGATACAGCATTTTATTCTTTGCAAAACCTTGGTATTCTCTGTAATTGCCTGGCATAAAAGTCATTGTGGTTTAGGTCTCGTGACTCTAGGAAAGGCATAACTAAAGCATATGTATGAGGGAGAATTTTCAGAAATGGCCCCCGAAATTCCACATGGCTAATATCCAGAATCTTATCACTCCCTTGATTGTTACGTTACATGACACAGTTGACCTTAAAATGGAGATCATCCTGGTGGGCCTTATCTAATCGTATCAGCTATAAAGAGCAGAGAATTTTCTGGAGCTAGAGGCAGAAGAGGCAAGAAGACGAAAAAGCCAGTGATATTCCAAGTAGAGGAAGGATTTGACCTGCTATTGCTGGTTGGAAGATGCAGAGGCCTCAGGAGGAGGAAAGTACGTGGCCTTAGGTTGCCAAGAGAGTGTCCACAGGTGTTACCCAGCAAAGGAAACTGGACCTCAGACTAGAGCCACCGTAAGCAGCTGAATTCTGTCAACAGCCTAAGGAGCTTTGAACTGGGTTATTTTCCATAGACTCCAGGTAAGAGTCCATATGGTCAACACTGTGATTTTGACCTGTGATACTTCAAGCAGAGCCCAGCTGAGCCTGGCAAGGACTTTTGACCTACAGACCTATGAAATAATACACTGGGGTTGTTTTAAGCCGCTAAGCTTTTGATAATTTGTTATGCAGCAATAAAAAGTGAGTATGGCATTCAGAACAGGTAGCCATTTATAGTTTGAGATGCCAAAGAGTTTCCCATTCCAGCACTGAACATTGTGGAGTGCCCGGCCATTTCCCCCACACCTCACTGACATTACTTTTATTTTAATTTAGACAAATAGGCTCCCTCAGACATCAAAGAAAGGATTGCAAGCCTCATCCACTAAAAGTTTCAGTGAAGATACATAACAGTATTTTTTACTCATAAGAGGATCTTGCAAATCGAATCACATGCTAAGGTAATGTAGGTAGCAGGATGCAAGGCTGGCGTTAAGGGGCAAGATGCAGAATTACCAACCCAATCACCTTTCCACGCAAGTCACACTGCCTCTGACTTTCAGATTTTCACTGGCCGAGCAAATAGTCCATACTAAAACAATACTATACTTATTTCATCATTTGGCTAATTCTGCTCAGAATCCTCTTTAAATATTATTTACTGAAGCCAGGGACCTGTTCAAAAAAGAATCTGATAATAAAAATCTCTCTCATATATCATAAAATACCAGAGCAAGCTTGCTTATGATAGATAATTAAATGAAGTCCAGAGGCAATAAGCAGCTTGTTCAAGGTCACTCCCTGCAATTCTGCAAACTGAGTCCCAGGGAAGTGCAATTGTTTGTTCAAATTTCCTCGGCCAGTTTATGGCAGAAACGGAACTACAATTTGAGTCTCTTGATTTCCAATATTTTCCACACTGAGCTGTGCCAACATGTCAAATCTTTAGGGTTTATCCTAGGTCAGTTTGAGAAATAAAACATATTCACCACCCTTGAATTTTCAGACTACTGGCCCGGAGTATATCCATGATTTGGACCCTGGCTGTGATAGTCTCTGAGGCTACCCGTTTTGAAGAGCCATTTTAAAGTCTGCCTCCCAGAATTGTGATAAAATTAGCTGGAAGGCAAACGCAGAAGGCTACCTACCTGGAATACGGTAATGTATACCCATAATGACTAGACCCCATCCTGGTATTGTGACTGGACTGGGATGTAGTTCCCCGCTCACTGCCCACCCCCAACTCCCAAACCCTGCAGGGATCAGGAGATACTACTGGAAGATCTGCTGCGTGATGATGGCTAAGCAAAGCTCTGGGGGTAAAACGCCTCACTTGAATCAGAACAGTTGAGGCCAGTGTATTTCTCGTGCTAGTTTCTCCATCCATTTGGCAGTACTTAAAGCATCTAATGTGTCTGTTGCTTGAGTCTTTTGAACCATTAAGTTGTATTGTATTTCTTTGGCAAATAGTCTGCTTAGCAAAGACAAATGTCAGCTTGCCTTTGCTCTTTCACATATTTATTAGAGTATGCTTTTCCAGTATATAGAAAGTGTGACTTTTGTTTTTGAAGCTAGTTTAAAGTTCTATGTTTTTCCCACGGAGTCTGAGATCCATGGAGGGGCAGGTACTGGGGAGTTGTTACACATGTACAACCATTCCTTTCACACCTCTTCATGAGCTTCATATCAGTTTAATTAGAAGGGAAACAAAAGAAAACACTTCATCTGCCCGGCTAGAAAAAATAGTGCTTTTCTGGGAAAGCTGTTGGTTTATAGTAAGCTTTGATCTGCCTCGTTTTGTTTCTCAGAGTATTTCAAATAAATGTTTTTTTGATTAGAATATTGTATTATTTATTCATATAGTGTTATACAGGTTGGTGGAAGAGAGGTGTACAGTTGTTTGTATGGAAAATACTGTGATAATTAATGAATCATAATACAAGAATAAACTCTGTTTCATGTACTCACAATTATAAACTTATTTTTGCCCCACTGTGTATATACTATATATTATATGTATTCCTATATGTATTATAAGTATTTAGACAACTTATTTATATAAACAGTGAATATGTACACTATATATTATACATATGTGTGTGCATATGCACATATATGCATATATATTCTGTGCTTAGATAATTAAGGAAAAGAATACGGCAGTGTTTTAAAAAGATTGAAATGTTTCATTGACTCCTAGTATATAAGTGACAGATTTGTGTGAAAACCCATTGACCAGAAGCTGTCAGGTTTGTCATTTGTACAGGACTAATTAGCCCCGGGACAGTAGGGAGAGAGGAGAGCCCTCTGCTAGGGTCCATCCCGAGGAGTGTGTGAGCCTCCAGTGATGCCCTTTCTCCTCCCAGGATTCAGAGAGCCAGGAAAACCTGTGCAGTGGAACAGTGCTCGCTAAACCTGTGTCCTGGTTCTTTCTATCACTGTCATCGTGTCAACCAAGCAAAGGGAAAAGGCGCTCATCTCTGCCCCTTCTCCGAGTATATTCAAATAGTCAGAAGGCCAAAGGCAGGGAGTTTTCTAAAATGTACTCTCTTCAACACATAGTTCAAGATTAGATGGACCTGTGTGGACTTCCAGATCTAACTGTGGTGACCTCCATCCTGCTGGTTAATTTCTCAGAGTTTTCTCTGACTCTGTTGTAAAAGCGAGATAGTAAATACAATCTGCTTCTTAAGGTCCTTGGGAAACTCATTATGGATAATATGACCATATGAGATCTGAGTAGATGTCAAGACCTTAGTGGGGGCCTCAAGAAGTCCCATCTCTCCTTGATGCCATCAGTCTCTCCTCCCCAACTATTTCATCTTCCACTAATCTTTTCAGGGAATAAAACTTAATTTACCAACCTGAAGGTATATTTTACTCCCAGTTGTATATACAATGGCTAACTTTACTTCAGTCATTCATTCGTTCTTTAATCAATCAGTCAATCAAAATTTTTAAGTGTCTATATTAGACATTGTTCTTGTTGCTAGTGACACAGCAATGAACAAAACAGCCCACTACTCTGCTGGAACTAAAATTCTAGTTGGGGGAGAAAGAAAATAAGCATACAAATAATGTAATATTTTAGAAGGTGATAATGAGAAAAGTAAAGCAAAAAAGGGGGGGATAGAGTTTTGAGGGGTATTGGAAAATATTTTTAATGGTCTAGGTATGACTTATTGAGAAAGTATCCTTGAGCAAAATGCTCAAGCAGGTGAAGTAGCAAGGCATACAGATCTATACAAAAAAGTATTCCAGGCTGAGGCAGTAGCCATTGCCAGAGCCCTAAGGTGGATGCATGCCAGGAACATATGAAGAACTGAAAGAGGGTCAACTAGACCACAGCAAGGTGTGGGAAAGAAACAGAAGGAGCTGGGGGCAGGAGATGGAGGAGTGGTCAGTTTGCTAGCAGGTGTAGATCCTTGAAATCCCATGAAAAATGAGGGAGCCATTGGCGGGTCTGTAGAAGAGTAGACATGATTTGGCTTAATATGGCTGGCGCCCGCCATATTGGGAAAAGAACATTGGGGACAGGAGCAGGGTGGCAACAGCTAGGCCCGTCAGACGGGTATTGCAGTAAGTCAGAAAAGAGGTGATAGCGATTGAGACCCAAATGGCAACAGTGAGGATGCTGAGTGGTCAGACTGTGGACCGTTTTAAGATAGAACCATGAGATTTGAGCCAAAAAGAGGAACCTAGGATGACGCCAAGGTTTTTGGCCTGTTTACTAGAAAGAGGAGATGCTGTTAATGAGATGGGAGAGACTGCAGGAAATCTGCAGCATTAATTAAAATGACTCACAATCAGTGTATGAAAAACGCTGCAACAAACCTGGTTGAAATTAAGACCGTGTGTGTTGCTGCTAACTTTGTGAAATCCGGGAACTAAGATCCAATCACAGCAGCACTCGTTCTGGCTGTTAGTGCATAACACTGTCTAGACTAATTGTTCCACTTGGAATTTTCAGAGACTGGCTGTTTTAGTATAATATGGGAAGTTCTAAGAGAATAAAATTTCATCACACTGGGAATTCCAAGATAAACCTTTCCGACTGTGTCTAGTGAGATAGTTCTGGACGCATGTTGGTCCTCTTTCCAGGTTTTAGGGGAGCACCTGTAATATGATGCAGTCCTCCTGTGCATGCTCTGTGCACCAGGATGTCCCGCTCTTATTTTTGATTCTTCATAGTATAACTTATCCATTGTTCATAGATTTGCTCAAATGCCTCATTCTTTTTCAGCTGATTCATATTGAAGTTTATTTTTCTTAATGACCACTGTGTCCTAGCAATGTCAGCAACCTAAAGACTGGTTAGGGAACATGACAGTGTAGGGCTACTGCTCAGTCCCCTCCCCCACTCCCCCTCCACCCACCATCTCTCCTCCCCGCCCTCCCCCACACCGCTGTCTTTCTGGGTTTCCTTTATCAGCTGTGTATTATGGCCAGGATCAACATGTTCTTGGCATTCATGATAGAGAGGGTGATAAAATTCTCCCTGGAGGGCCGTCTCCTGCCGCTTACAGTCTGAGTGGAGACCTGAGTCCCTCATTGATTACTTAACTCTGGCATTTCCCTGGTACCTCCATTAAACAAGGCTGTGCAAAAATAGCTTTGAGAGTTCTTCTTAATTACTTTATGCTTCAAATCAGGTAGGTTAAATATATTTTTGCTATTACAGGACAGAGAATACATCATAATTAGAGTAAAGCAAATTGTTATTATGTAGTTCAACATGTAGTATCAGAAAAGGAAACAAGGCAATTTACATGCATTATAATATACACTGGATAAACGGTTAGGTTATTTTCATCCTGATCCCAGTGATGCTGGCATGAGATTAGATTTGACGATAGATCCCTTTTCCACTTTATTCTCACCTCCCCATTATCATTATCCTCATGTTTTCATTATCATTATTTTTATATCTGGAAAACAGGATGATAAAGTAAAACATGTTTTAGTACCAGTATATGGTTCTTGCTTTCCAACTTCAGGCAGGTGGAACACATACTTGTTGTGTTGCTTTTAAAATACATCCTCACAACATGTAATAAAGAAGAATGGTGATTTTGTCAGGTTTTTTTTAAATGTGATTTGTTATTGCTTAAAATGTCAGTCAAATTGAACTGGGTTGTTACTTTGTTTTCTTAATTTGTTTGACTTGATCTTCCTGCACTGCCCACATGGTCTCAGCTGGCTTATTTGAAAATACTATATCCTTTAACATTGACATGTTTTCTGACCTTAAACATATCTGGTATTATCCTCAGAAAGTTACAATTGTCAGAGTAAGAGGAAATAAAAGTGGTATTTCATTTTTCAGGCCTTGCTATGTCAAATACTTAATTTTATCAAAAGAATGGTTTCTTTTAAAGCAAGCACCTAACAGCCTAATTAATCTGATTAATTAGGCTGTTAGGTGCTTGCTTTAAAAATAATATTGGAGAAGTAATAGAAGAGCAATCTTTGAAATCATTGGTTGGCCAAGCCATGATAATGAGATGGTCTAGTGCAATGAACAGTGGAGAACCAGTGAACAAATTACACGTAGAGATTATTTTATGGCGCCGATTCTCTATAGCTTCTGGCCACAGTGTCATTTGAAAAACAAGTGAGTGTGCGTGTGCATCTCCTACAGAGCCCGTGAACTTGTTCTTATTTTGTCTATTCTGATATTTTCAGGTATGTTTCAGCATCGAACCATACATGTTTAATTATGAGTGATGCTTGCTAACGATGGTAGCCAGTTTAGCCTCCTTCAGGCCTCAGGTTCTACTGGCACATTCGTGTTCAAGGTCAAAGCCAGCAGCCGCAGCCTCTGCCCCGCCCATGGTTAACACCGCAGCCTCCAACCTGTCTGGCCAGAGTGTGCTCTCAGCCATACATCAGAATCATGAAAATGACAAACCTAAACTCCGTTTATCAGACCCTCCTCTTTAATCTGTTCTTTTCAATTGCTGCTTCGTGTCACTTTTGCAACTATTATTATTTTTTTTTTTTGAGAAAATTGTACCTGGTTATTGAAATTGCTTGTTGTCCAAATTACTATCCCACACTACTGAATGTCATGTGTGGGCAGTTGTCCTGAGTACGGTCTCGTTCTGCTGCCCGCTGTGGATGGTGGAGGGGGAGCAGCAGACAGTGCGGAGGCCTGGGCAGGGCTGAGGCACATTTCACCCCTTGAATAATCAGCCTGGGAGCCAAGGAAATTTACCCAGAGGACCCCAAGTAGCTGAAGTTCTAAAAGGCATTAAATGAAATTTCCCTCACTGTTTTATTCATAACTTACACTTACTTTTATTTGAGCTTTTGTTTTGTGAATGAATTCAGAAGGTCTGGTAGCATCCTATCAGCCTCATTTTCTGTGAAACTAAAGGGAAAATAACATTTCCAGAATAAATGTATGCATGTATGTGTGTATATGTGTGTGTGTGTGTGTGTTTTCCCTACATATAAAAGCAAGAGCTGTTAATTGGAAGCAAGCCTGCCCCCTTCTGTCAGTTCCTTTGCTTGTTGATGTCTATAAATTCTGGAGCTTAAACTGTTTGTTCCTCAGTTTTGTTTTGCTGCAGCCCTGCATGCTAACAGGTTACTGATGACAAGTGTATTTACTAAGCGTAAAAAAATGCTTCAGCGGCAGGGCCTCCATGACACTTAATCTTTGTCAGAATTAACTGGGAAGAATTACAGTTGATGCTCAGGACAAGGTGACATCAAGGGAGAGGGTAGCTCGTAGTGTCACTGGCTATAAATAGTTTCAGGCCCTGTACACATCTCAGGCAAGATCAGGAGAGACTATGTAGAATTGCTTTACAAGAATACTTGCTTTTTAAGAATTAAATGTTACCAGAAGGTACAATGCTGTTTAGTTACATACAACTTTTTAGATTGCAATAAACAAGAGCAGAGAATTACCTGGATTTCGTTCTTATTTCTACCATTTGTAAGTAATTTAACTTGGGGAAAATGATGTCTTTCCTCTTGGGCTCAATTTCCTCACCTAAAAAAAAACAGGACTAAAAAAAAATCCCATATTTCCGAGTTTGTTATCAGGATTAAATACATGAATATATGTCGGCCCTGGCAGGTTAGCTCAGTGGTAGAGCATCAGCCTGGCATGTGGGAGTCCCGGGTTCGATTCTTGGCACCCATCTGCTTCTCCACCCCTTCCCCTCTCCTTCCTCTCTGTCTCTTTCTTCCCCTCCCACAGCCGAGGCTCCATTGGAGCAAAGTTGGCCCCGGGTGCTGAGGATGGCTCTGTGGCCTCTGCCTTAGGCGCTAGAATGGCTCTGGTTACAGCAGAGCGATGCCCCAGATGGGCAGAGCATCTTCCCCTGGTGGGCGTGCTGGGTGGATCCCAGTCGGGAGCATGCGGGAGTCTGTCTGACTGCCTCCCCGTTTCCAGCTTCAGAAAAATACACAAAAAAAAAATACATGAGTATATGTCAAGAACTTAGTAAAGTGTATTGGCACCAAGAACATGCTCAGGTCTTCAAACTTTTTACACAGGGGGCCAGTTCACTGTCCCTCAGACCATTGGAGGGCTGCCAAATACAGTGGTCCTCTCACTGACCACCAATGAAAGAGGTGCCCCTTCCAGAAGTGCAGTAGGGGCTGGATAAATGGCCTCAGGGGGCTGCATTGCGGCCCGCAGGCCATAGTTTGGGGACGCCTGCCTAGCAGTATAGGTGACTTTACATAATGGAAATAGTGTTTGAAGATGTATGTGTGTGAATGTGTGTGTTAGAGAGAGAGAGAGAGAGAGAGAGAGAGAGAGAAGATGTAATTTCTTTCTTGCATTTTTGTAAATCTGTGACTTTCTCCCAATTGAGCTGAAGTATCCATCATGGAGAGAGGTGACTTAAGATTGTTACTAAAGAAATGGAAAGAAATGAGATGCAGCTTTTAATGTTCCTAATGGGAATTTTCAGTGAACGGCTAGGCAGTAGGAATGAAAACCAGACTGTTAACAAAGGAAAGGCTTTATTAAATTCATTATCAAGAAGCCTGGTGGCTAGACTGGTTCATAGAGGCTTCCGTAAGGGAGGACCTGCTTGGACAGAAACAGAAAGGAGAGGAAGCATCCCTCCGAGCTGAGGAATGAGAAGAGAGGAGAGGAAGATACGGGCGGCACAGTCTCCCTTCTCCAACTCCGTCAGCTGCTGCTTTACTGCAGGAAAACATTCCTCTTGTTTTTCTTTTTATCATTATGAGTTACATTGAGTCTATCAGTCAATTTCAGTCTGAACTTGCATTACATTGGAAAATACAGTGTAAGATTTTAAATGGAAATAAATTTCACTGACAGCAACTGTACAACTCTGCAGTTTACATTATGGTGCAATATATGAAGGCGTGGATCGAGTGAGGGGAACCTAAAATGAAACGTTTAGCCTTCTGTACTCTTTGGGAAAACCCATTCCAAAATCTGAAAATAAGAAGCACAATATCCAGATGCCCACCCATGGACATGCTCTTTCGAGAGGTAGCTTGTTTCAGATACAAACCACTCAGTCAAGGCTGTGGTTAGAAGTAACAAATGAATAGAATCCTGCAACTTCATGATTCTTCCTGCTGGAAATAATGTAATCCATTAAAAATATATATAACAGCCATTAAACTATTTTAAAGAAGACATTTACAAAATAATTATCAAACTGGTTTGCGCAATGCAGATCAGATTGCACGTTAGCACATTTCAAAAAATTGGACAAATTACTTTATTATACTAAAAGCATAGCAAACATATGTTGCATAATTAATTTTGTTCTCTTTCATTTCTTCATACTCCCTTAGGATAATAGGATTTTTTTTTAAGTTTCTCTTTCTCTATACTACCAAATACTGTAATTCCTGTTGTTTATTCTCAATTTAATTTTTTTAAAATGTTGTATAATAGCCCAATTAAAGACTTAATTCTAAGAATAGCAAATATGGTGGTAACTTGAAAAAAGTGATTGGGAGGGGGGGGTGGATAACTGAACTTGTACTGACAATAAAATGATCATAGTTAAAGGCTATTTATTGTGTGAACATAGCCTGGGTAATTAACAGCCTGTACAGTGACTTCAGCAGCAGTACCACCAGAAGAGTTATATAATTTGTTATTTTATATTTCTCTCCACGATTCCCAAGAGAAATGACATCAAAAAGTACAAACACATGTTTGTGGGATTTCAAACTCTAAAATAGGGAGGGGAATTTTGGAATGGTTCCTATTACGCTAGCTTCTGCTCTGTATACTGAAGAGTGTAGCTAGTTCTTTTGTTTTAGAGTTGACATTCAGAAAAAAATAGTGTGAGAGCTTTATTTGTGTGTTGTGTGTATGTGTGTATATTTGCATGTGTAATGGCGACTTGGAAGAACAATTAGAAATATGTTAACAGGACATTCTGCCATACTCTCTCTATAATTTTATGTATAAATAAATTCTTGTAAGTGCAGTTAAAAGATATTTCAGCCAACATTGTTCTATTCTTCCTTTGTATGCCTTCTTCCTCTAGTTCTGTCTAATGACTAATTCTGGCTGATTCTTTTAGATATAAAACAGTGGGAAAAATGATGTTTGTTTTCTCAGTGGATTAATTGAACTTTTATTTCTCAAGTTTTCAACTGAAAGGTGGATTACTTTGTCACATCTTTTAAAAAACTTTTTCTTAACTGATGCGTCTTTTATTTTGAGTAAAGTGCAAAAATACTAAGTAATCTTGAAAAGTTTGTACATGTCTCTGATTATACTTTGTCATGTACATGTTTTTCCCATACTTTCTTCCACTCGATGGCTTGCCCATTCACTTTTTAAATGATCAGAAGTTTTTAATTTCTTTTTTTTTTTTTTTTGTATTTTTCTGAAGTTGGAAATGGGGAAGCAGTCAGACAGACTCCCGCATGCACTCGACTGGGATCCACCCGGCATGCCCACCGGGGGGCGATGCTCTGCCCATCTGGGGCATTGCTCTGTTGAGACCAAAGCCATTCTAGTGCTTGAGGCAGAAGCCATGGAGCCATCCTCAGTGCCTGGATCAACTTTGCTCCAATGGAGCCTTGGCTTCAGGAGGGAAGAGAGAGAAAGAGAGGAAGGAGAGGGGGAGGGGTGGAGAAGCAGATGGGCACTTCTCCTGTGTGCCCTGGCTGGGAATCGAACCCGGGATTCCTGCATGCCAGGCCGATGCTCTACCACTGAGCCAACTGGCCAGGGCCAGAAGTTTTTAATTTTGATAGAATGCAATTTAGTGTTTTTCTTATTATGATTGTTTTTTTCTGTGTTCTGTTTATTAAAACTGTTTACTCCTAAATCATAAAGACATTTTCCTACTTTTCTTCTGGAAACTTTGTGTTTAGTTCAATATTCAGATCTCTGACCCACTTAGAATTTCTTTTTTATTATGATGTGAAATAAGGGTCAAAGTTTGTTTTCCCTCCCACACAACCAATTGCTCCAGCGTCATCTGTTGAAATGACAACCTTTTCTCCTATGGAACTAGTCCTGACTTAGTCATAAACTATATACCTGTGGTCTATTCCTATACTCTATTGTATTCCTGTGGTCTATTTTTATATCTTTATTATTAAGCTCCTGTAACTTTCTGTTATGTGCTCAAGATTATTTTGTCTATTCTAGATCATTTCCATTTTTATATAGATGTTTAGAATCATCTTGTCAATCCCCTTCCACTCCTAAAAAAACTTCTGAGATTTTCATTGGTATTGCATAAAACTATAGATGTGTATGTTGGAAATTAACATCTTAATATATATCAAGTCCTCCAGTTTATAAATATTCAATAACATCTGCATTTATTTAGCTCTTTTTTCTCACTAATATTTTATAATTTTTGGTGTAGAGGTCTTACACATTTTTCATTAGATTTAATAGTCCTAGGCATTTGATATTTTTAATGCTATATTAAATGATTTTTTATTTATTCTAATTTTATAGCTATTACATGAAATTCAGTTAATTGTCGTATATTAACCTAGCCTGCGGTATTGCTATTTATTTACTCATTATAGTTTCTTCTGTATTGTCAATTGATATAATCATGTTTTATAAGTTTTATTTCTTTCTAATATTTATATGCTTTATTTCCTTTCCTTGCTTTATTACAATGGCTAAGACTGTCAGCATAATGTTGTAATGAATTGCTGTAATAAAAAAAGTATAATCAAAACTGATAAATTTGGAAAAGTATCAATGAAAATATCTATTAACCAAGCATACATTAATGTGTAACCTACTATGTGAATATATATAACTGAATACAGCAAGACACTTGAAAGCCTTCAGGCCCTGGCCGGTTGGCTCAGTGGATAGAAAATTGGCCTGGCATATGGACATTCCAGGTTCGATTCCAGGTCAGAGCACACAAGAAAAGTGACTATCTGCTTTTCTCCCCCTACACCTCCCCCTTCTCTCCCTCTTCTCCTCCTGCAGCCAGTAGCTCAGTTGTTTTGGGTGTCAGCCCTAGGTGCTGAGGATGGCTTGGTTGGTCCCAGTTCATCAGCCTTAGGTGCTAAAAATAGCTTGGTTGATTTGAGCATTGGATCTAGATGGGGATTTCTGGGTGGATCCCAGTTGGGGTGCATATAGGAGTCTGTCTCACTATCTCCCCTCCTCTTATTTTTTTAAAAAAAAAAGTCTTCAGAATCATCAAAAAATGGAGCTGTCCATCTTTATATATTATTGTACCAAACATTTGTTGCCTGAAAACATGAACTATAGAATTTACTGTAAAATAAAAAATAAAATAGAAATTAATGTTCCTGGGTATAATTTTTATTAACTAAACACTATAGAAGGACTAATGTTCACTTTTTTTTTTTGGTCTTGACTCTTTTATCTTTTCCTTTTTTATTTTATTTATTTTCTTTTGCTTTTCCATAATTAATTTACTTGTCTGGTTTTCCTAGTTAGCAATAGCAATTTGGAGGATGTTGGGCATAAGGGTATTTGAAAGTAGTCTATTATTATAGACTTAGGTCTGAGCATTTTTACTGTAAGTGAAACTTAATGTGTATTTGTTGTTGTTATATCAGGTCTTAAACGATACCTTTATAACATTACTTCTATCCATGTATGCTAAAGGGTATTTAATCTTATATTTGGCACTCATGGGTTTAAAATCTATGAAGAAGGCAAAGTTTCCCCTATGAATTTCAAAGGTGGAAATTAAGTCAAGAGAGTTTTTGCTTGAGTCATTGTTTAACTTGGATATATTGATAGAAATAGGACTGTGCTCTAAATCTTCTAATTCTCAACCTAATTTATTTGAAAGCATTTATTAATCAATATCCTTAGTACTCTATAGTACCGCTTTCAGCCAGCCTGTCAGTCATGTGAAACAAGACTTTTATTTCTTTGGTGTCATGCTTAAAAATCAGACGATTTATTTACCAAGAGATGCATATGCAAATACACTTGTAATGCTGAAATTTTGACATTTGAAGGCAAATCCAGTATCAGAGAGCTCTATTAGATGGTCTAAAGTACATTAAAATTACAAGACATGAAATTTATTCTGAAAACTAATGCAATCTACTGACAGCTGGAGAGAGGGAACTCTTCAGAGTAAGTAGGACAGTGTTTGTTTATCTAAATTTTGTTGGCACATTATTTGGCATTTGATAGGACATATACAATCACCTGGATTTATTTAATGCCAGTACTTAGATAAAAAATAATTGTAGCTCAAAACCTTATAATCACGTGTACGTTTCTCACTGTTTCTGATGCAATCATATTATAAAACAAATGAGTCCACAGTGTCTCAGTATTTGAACATTTCTTTTTTAATTCACTTAGCCATTGAACTGCAGAGCCTATACTAAATATTATCACTATAACTCAACAAAAAGGACAGTGAACAAACTCATGGTTTAATATGCATGGGAACTTTCCAAATTTGTTTCAGTACAACCTTATGCATTATCTCATTTACATTTGTACCTTATACCTTATATAGTTCCAACAGAGATGCATATGCATATATGTATTTACGTGCATATTATCAATGTTGGAAATTCACTTATGGTCCTGTATGTCAAGTGATACGGATACTTAATGAGGCTCCCTTTCAGGGACTCTCTAGAACTTACATTTGGAACACTTTAACAGATTTGGCTCTGTAATGAAATTGGACACCTACTATCTCATATTTCCCTTCAAATTCCTTTTGAACCCCATTGCCCCGTTTTCCTGGCCAGACAGTTAAAGAAATGGCTAAGAGAAATAATGGAAGGATATTATAAAGTGTCGAGTTTCCTTAAATATCAAAAGTGCAAATTGCACCACATCGGTATGAAATGTGATTTATAGTGCAAAGAAAACCCCTGGAATTTGCAGGAAAGGCAGCGAGCAAATTCGGTAACAGCTGCAAGTGAGTGTGATGGACTGACTGCTCTGCCTTCGGCTGGCAGGTCATCTGTTCTGTGTGCAGCTGCAGGGTAGAGCGTCACCAGCCGTTCTCCAGAAACTGATCTTGGCATTTTAATTGCTGAGGTTCATGTGCTGGTGACCAACTGCTGGGAGAGCAAATCAGGAGCAGCTCCAGCCCTTCCAGATTCTTCCGGAAAGGCCGAGTGAGGAGAGGGCAAGCGGGCGCCCTGGACTCAGCCAGGCTGCGTGGTGCTGAGTTTCCAAAGACACCTGGAG
The DNA here is from genome assembly GCF_036850765.1 of Saccopteryx bilineata. Classification (NCBI taxonomy): domain Eukaryota; kingdom Metazoa; phylum Chordata; class Mammalia; order Chiroptera; family Emballonuridae; genus Saccopteryx; species Saccopteryx bilineata. Next base: position 24,566,874 of record NC_089495.1, read on the forward strand.
GGGATGCCTTGAACTGGAGAAGCGAACACGGAGACGTCTCTGGAAGGAGAAAAGGCTTGAGGCAGGATTCTCAGGCTTCATTTTAATTAGGATCAAATCAGAAACTCTGCCTGATGAATACAGCAACGGATTCATCTTAACCTTTTTCTAGAGGAACACGAGCTGCGAGGGGTTATTCTTGCAGCCACGACTGAGTTGACATTCGCCTGTACCGCTAATTGGATTGGAATATTGCTGGGTGTGCTTGGATCTCAAGACACGGAGGTGACTCCTAGCAGGAGGCAGAACGGAGCCCTTCTCATTGTTCTGTAGCCAAGACCTTGCGTGGGATGCCACCTCCTATCCATGGACCTTTGTGGTCATGTTTGTGGCTGATGCTCTGCTTCAGGGCTGGATTCAGACTTTGACCTTGAGCACACACATCAGGCAGGTTCTGCTGCATTCTAGAATCCTGGCTAATACGCTAATTTCATCCCTATTGAAAACTTCCATTGCATGAACTTCTTCAATAGGGAGAGCTATGGCCACACCCCTCGCCTTCCTCTAAACTGCGAGAGCCTCACTGCTGTGTTAATGGTAGTGGGTGGAAAGTTTCAAAGTGAAACTTTGAAAGGTTCAAGAAAACAGAGAGAAAGGAGCCTACACCTTGTAACCATATATCTGAAATTTGAGTGGTGGGCAAGGAAGGAAAACATGTAGCATGCAAAGGGGAGGGAAGGATAGAGGGATGAAACAAGGCTACAGGATGTGCTGTGTTCTGATGTGCTCTGGCAGGAAGTTATCAAGAATGGAGATGGAGCTAATGTTACCCATTTCCCTGTGTGTTTCAGAAGAGGATCGGGAGGCGCCATGGGAGCTGATGGAAATTTATTAAATTAAGTTTACCTCAAGCTTGAGTTTCCATCTTTACCAAGAACCTTAGTTAATTGGCCTCTCTGAGACTCCTGTGGGACCCAGGAGGCTAGTACCAGCAATTTAGAATCGGGAAATCAAAAAGAACTGAAAATCTAGATGGTGAGCCAGTCACAAAATGACTAAGAAATAAAATGTTCTTTAATATGTATATTATCTCCTACAAAGCAAACGCATTTTCCAGCATCTCGTTGAAACCGAGTGAGAATGATCCGTAAATGTACAGAAAGTAAAGAACAGCAAACAAATTAAGTTCACATAATGTTTTCAACTTGTTTAGAAAGTATTCGAGAATTGTTTGATGCAGCTTGTATAATAAAATCAGTTATATTTATATAGCTATGTATACTTATATGTATTCATACATTGAAGATTTCTAGAGAGAAGAGTACACAATTTACAGTGGTTACTTCTGGAGAATGGGAATGGGATGTTGGAATAGAAGGCAGGAGATCTGTTACTTTTCATTTCCTATTTCTCTAGTGAGCTTGAGGGAAAGTTTTATGTTTTGAAATTAAACATACTGAAATATACATAGATTAAAATGAAAATCCATATTCTCAGAATTAACTTTGTTTATCATCTTGGCATATATTTTTTGCATACTTTACTTCTCTGTTTCTTTTAGAAAACTCTATGCTGTTTTACTAAAAATTTTTAAAATGCATTAAACTAGTAAAAGAAATGCCTCAAGTCAAATCAAACAAAAAGACCTGCAATTAACATTAGAGACATAAAATTCTGTGCTATACTTCTATGCACATCAATGAGTACAAGGATGGAAAGTTGAATGAGTTGATGGATGGATGGATGAATAGATAGATAGATAGACAGATGGAGGTAGATTTAAACAGATAAGCCTCATTTGTTACACTAATCTCATAGTATAGTTAATATTTTAACTTAAAAGAAGAAATAAACCAGATTTTACTTTTAGGGGGAAATTGTTGACCTCAAATAAATATTTTGTTTTAGCCTCAAGGTATGTCTTTTCCTAAAAGATCCATCTAAATTTCAAAAAAATTAACTTAAGGAAAAAACACTGAAGTGGGTTCATTTTTTTTTAACTTTCTTTTTTTTTTTCCCTTTTTAACCTATAAAACTCAATTGACTCCCTATTGTGAAAGTAAAGATATTGTCACAATCATACTTTTCTCTCATTGCAATTCTTCACTCCTCTCAATTTTTATTTATTGTATTATTAGGTTTTACACTTACCAAGTTTAGAACATAAGACATTTTCTTCCATGACCACATTGTCCAATTGTCTACTCCCAGTAATAAACTCGGCCGATAATGTGCTCTGGACCGGTCAGTCCTTTGGTAACTTCCATTTCTGTGTTTTTAATTTGGATGAATTTTGTGGTCAAGTAAATTATTGGTTATTTTTTCCCAAACATAGACTCACATGGGCTATTTTCTATGTGTAATTTTTATGTTTCATGATATTTACTTGTTGTTTTTTGATTTGCATCACACTCTAGGTTCATATGATACCCTTCATTTACTTTGGCTCCATTGAATTTGTGGAGAACATTCCATTTTCTTCATGTATTCAGTGTTCTGGGAAACAAGTCTGAATTAAACTGAATGTCTCTACCAGATAGATGATTGGCTTTCTAGTACCAGGATGCTAAAAGATGCTTTATCCTTAAGACATGAAAGCTTGACGTGGTTGGATCTGCAAGTTGTGTGTATGATTGGTTCCTGATTTTCTAGAAACACTGCTCTTTCAGTCTAAAAATTTAGTTAACTTTTTTTTCCAAGAAATTTTTTTGGATTATAGTTTTAAATAAATATTCTTTTTAATTTTTTAATTTCTCTATTTCAGCCATACTTATTAGCTTCATATTGGATTTTCATCTCTTTATCTTTCTATATCTTCTGTTGCTATAACTATCTTAAGCCATTTCTCCGTGTCAGTAATTTAATTTCAGTTGCGTCTTTTTTTTTTCCTTATTGATTTATTAGTTTCACAAGGCTATTATATACATATTTTTAGGTCAGCTGTCTCCTTTATCATCTCATTTGGTTATTCTATCATTTTGCCTTTGAATTCTTGTTTTGATAAACTCATGTTCTCCTACTAAATTCTATCTGAAGAAGTAGTTTTGAGAATAGTTGTCAGATACAAGATATCTGTTTATGTTTCAGAAAAACAATGAATATTTTGTTTTAGTGTAAATATATCTTATGGAGGACATTTTAACACTAAAAGTTATCTGTTGTTTATATAAATTCAAATTTAACTTGGTGTACCATGTTTTTATATTTTTATATACTTTTTATCTGTTTTATATATAGATATACATATCTATATATTTGCTAAATCTGTGTTTTTTGTTCACTATTTCCCTCCCTTCTTTCTTTCCTCTCTTCCTTTTCCACTCCAGTAGATTTGCATAGTGAGCATGGCATTTATCTTCTTCCTGCTCATTGTTAGGTGTCTCTGTCTAGATATTACCTCAGCTGTGATATACAAGGAGTGTTTGTTTAATAATCAGCTCTTTACTATTTTAATGCTACTAATTCATTTGTTTACTAAACTTTTAAAGAACATGGATCTTATGGTTGGGAAGGAAAATTGAGCTAATGATCTGTGTTTTGTCCCTATGGTTTGGCCCAACTATTGGCTAATGTGATTACTTTCTTCTCATGAGGTAACACCAAGGGATCAAGACTCTATATCTAAGAATTAACTTTTATATATATATATATATATATATATATATATATATATGATTCAAGATATAAATTTTCAAACAATTTTCTGATTATAAGGAAGACCAGAACCTAATGTTAAAATGGTAGTAAAGAAATTTTGAAGAACCGGGTGATGGCATCAGCTCTGCCAGTTAGTGTTTGATTTTGGACTCAATATCCTTGTCTGGCACAATAAGAAATTTGCCTGCATATTTTATAAGACTACTGTAGGGTTTTGCATTCCTTTATATTTATTTGGGATTAGCATGCGGGTTACTTTCTAGTGGAGTGCTGAACAAGTGAATATTAAATGACTTTGTTAACACAATATTGGATTGGTAAAGTTGAATCTGGGGGATAATAACAGAAGCTAAATTTTCATTTTAAGATTAATAGCTACAGTTTTTAAGAATATGATTTGTTAAATTTGAAAGTTGACATTTTATTGCAAAAACAGTATTATGCAACACTATAAGTTACTAGATTCCTCCAATAGGAAAGAAGCACAGTATTAAATAGATACTCACTTTTAATTGTTATTTGATAGTGTCACTAACTCTTTATTTATGTCTAAATACAATGAAAAAAATAGTTTTCTAGTAAACATTTTTTATTGGAACAGAAAAAACTTTATATCAGGATTCATATCTGAGGGAATATCAATGTAAAATTATCATTAACTCCTGAAAATGACATTCATTTATAAAAGTAGTCATTTCAATAAAGTTTTGGTTAAAAATTTCCCTCCATATGAACAGACACTTCTCCCAGGAAGAAATACAAATGGCCAACAGATATATGAAAAGATGCTCATTTTCTTTAGTTATTAGAGAAATGCAAATAAAAACTGCAATGAGATACCACCTCACACCTGTTAGATTAGCTATTATTAACAAGACAGGTAATAGCAAATGTTGGAGAGGTTGTGGAGAAAAAGGAACCCTCATCCATTGTTGGTGGGAATGTAAAGTAGTACAATCATTATGGAAGAAAGTATGGTGGTTCCTCAAAAAACTGCAAATAGAACTACCTTATGACCCAGCAATCCCTCTACTGGGTATATATACCCCAAAAACTCAGAAATATTGACTCGTAAAGACACATGCAGCCCCATGTTCATTGCAGCATTGTTCACAGTGGCCAGGACATGGAAACAACCAAAAAGCCCGTCAATAGATGACTGGATAAAGAAGATGTGGCACATATACACTATGGAATACTACTCAGCCATAAGAAATGATGACATCGGATCATTTATAGCAAAATGGTGGGATCTTGACAACATTATACGGAGTGAAATAAGTAAATCAGAAAAAACCAGGAACTGCATTATTCCATACGTAGATGGGACATAAAAGTGAGACCAAGAGACATTGATAAGAGTGTGGTGGTTACGGGGGGAGGGGGGAGAGGAAGAGGGAAGGGGAGGGGGAGGGGCACAAAGAGAACTAGATAGAGGGTGACAGAGGACAATCTGACTTTGGGTGATGGGTATGCAACATAATTGAATGACAAGATAACCTGGACATGTTATCTTTGAATATATGTATCTTGATTTACTGATGTCACCCCATTAAAAAAAAAATTTCCCTCCATAGACATAATACTTTAGGAAGTGTCTTCTAAGTCTGTTGTGTTCAAATTTAATTAAAGGAGTCAAAATACTATTACCAGAGGGAAAGGGAGGTTGGGGGAGGTAAAAGGGTCTAAAGGGGGGTCAAATAGTGACAGAGGTAGAGTTGACTTAGCGTGATAAACACACAATTCAAGGTATGATGATATAGTTTAGAATTGTACACTTGAAACCTATATAATTTTATTAACCAATGTCACCCCAATAAATTCAATAAAAATATAAAATAAAATATTAATAAAGGAAAAGAAATGAGAAAAAATTCTTTGGGTACATCATTATTCTCTGACGTATTCTTTGTAATTTTTACATACTTTATTATGTTTGTTTGTTTTTAGGTGAGAGGAGGAGAAATAGTGAGGCAGATTCTGACATGCATCCTGATGAGCATTCATCCAGCAACCCCATCTGGGGCCAATGCTCAAGTACCAAGCTGTTTTTAGCACCTGAGGCTAATGCTAGAATCAACTGAGCTATTCTCAGCACTTTGGGCTGATGCTCAAACCATTTAGCCACTGGCTGAGGGAAGGAAAGACAAAAAGAGGGGAGAGGGTGGGGGAAGAAGCAGATGTTCACTTCTCTTGTGACCAGGAATCGAACCTGGGACATCCATATGCGGGGCCGATGCCTTATCCACTGTGCCACCGGCCAGAGCCTTATGTATGGATCAAAGACAATTTCAATGTTATGCATGATTAGTTTTTCCTGCAAATGAACTTTTGAGTTACAAAGCTAACATTCTATTATTATTAATTTATTTTCACAGATGTGAAGAATTCTTATGAAGGATTTTTCTTGAAAGCCTCATGACCTAATGGTATTAAATATGTAATAATTGAATTCTGTTCTCCATAGTAATTATAATTAAAATTATGAATGCTAGTTTATGAAAGAGTTCTACAACTTTTAAAATTATGGTATACTCTAACATCTATTATTCAACTTTACATTGTTATTTTGAAATTTCATGAACATTGGGTCTCTAGGGAGATATAGTTTTCTTAAAGTTATTTATATAACACACACTTATATTCACATTAACTGTTAATCATTTTCTACTTTTTTATAGTGAAAATTTTAACTACTTGGTTTGTACATAAATTTGATAGCTTTCATAATCATTAATTATTATAACATTTTATTGTTTAAATAATAAAAATATATATCTACATTTTAAATTCTTGATAAATTTCAACACAAAGTGAACATAAGGTTTTCACTCATTAGAGATGTAATATTATATGTGAAAATGAGCACTCACAGAAAGTAGCTGTAGATTCCAGTGGCATCCTTGTTTGTATCAATGAGTTATGCTGTTGATTTCATAGAATGAGGAACTCTGTAATTATATAACTGTTCACACTCCAATTTGGAAATATAAGAAGTGACATTACGGTGGTTCCCCCATTATCCTTGGGAGATATACTCAAGCCTCCAGTGGATGCCTGGAATCATGGACAGTACCAAACCCTATACATACTATGTTTTTCCTATACATACGTACCTACAACAAAGTTTAATTTATACACGAGGCACAATAAGAGATTAACAATAATAACTAATACTACAATAGAATAATTATAGCAGTCTACTGTAACAAAAGTTATGGTCTCTCTCTCTGAAAGCATCTTCTTGTGCTGTATGTACAGCTAGATACACTGGACGATGGGACGACTCACGTCCCGGGTGCTGCTGTTCATCATGCTGCTCAGAACAGCACACAATTTAAAATATATGGATTGTTTATTTTTGACATTTTTCCCTTAATATTTTCAGACCTCAGTTGATTGTGGGAAACTGAAACAGTTTAAAGTAAGAGTGTGGATAAGGGGAGACTACCTTAATGTTGGAATCTGCCTAACCTGCTGTCTAGAGATTACCGCCTGCTTTTGGATGACAAAAAGCAGATTATGGCCATGCTGATGCTAAAATTGACCTGATATTGCCTATGCTTGTGAAGTGAGCTGTCTTATTTTTTAGCCACTTCTTCAGCTTTTCAACTCTATCCCCTTCCTTAGCCTCTTTCACATAAATAACCTTTAGCTAACTATTGAGGATGATTTTTAAACCCCTACACAGGAATACTCCATAGCCAGAGAGGGAAAAGCTGTCTCAGGTCCAGTTTGGGAATGATAATATATAGTATTACTGTTGCCTCTCTGCCTCTGATTGATGCCCTCCATTAAGTCTATGAATCAAGCAGATGAGCATTGGCAGTCGTGAAGAATAAAGCCCCAGAGTACTTCTATCATAATTTAGCATCATTTCAGATTAGAGTTGTCAGGAAGGAGAAGGACCAAACAAAATACTGGGGATATCTCTACTCTCAAGAGAAAAATTCTAATCAGTGTATTATTTTTAAATAAAATACAAATTCCTAAAACAAAATTAAACCTCCTGGATATAGACTAAGAGAATGCAATTGAGATATTTCCCCTAGGCCCTGGCCAGTTAGTTCAGTGGTAGAGTGTCAGCCGGTGTGTGGAAGTTCCGGGTTCGATTCCAGGTTAGAGCACACAGGAGAAGCACCCATCTTCTTCTCCACCCTTCTCCCTCTCCTTTCTCTCGGTCTCTTTCTTTCCCTCCCACTGGCAAGACTCCATTGGAGCAAAGTTGGCCCCGGGCACTGAGGATGGCTCTATGGCCTCCGCCTCAGGTGCTAGAATGGCTCAGGTCACATTGGAGCAACGGTCCAGATGGGCAGAGCATCGCTCCCTATTGGGCATGTCAGGTGGATCCCAGTCGGGTGCATGCAGGAGTCTATCTGCCTCCTCGCTTCTCACTTCAGAAAAAATACAAAAACAAAAAAGATATTTCCCCTGGTTAGCCAATCTGGCAGGATCCATTATTTTGTGTCTCCACATCACCGCAGCAGGATCCTGGGCTAGCCTGGGGTTAGTGTGAACTTCCCTGGTGCCACATGGCTCTAGTGGCTTCCTGACAGTAGCCAATTCGCTGGGGAGATAGTGCCGTGGCCCTGCTAGGCCTGGGCAGCAGCACCGGTCCCTGGTGCCAGCATCTCATTATTGTAAATTTTCTTCCACTACAGCTAAGTTTCGGTCACCCAAGCTCTATATCCAGGGATAGCAAACTCTATGCCCAGGCTACCTCAGGCCTGCCTCTCTTCTACAAGTGGGCAGTAGTCTTTCCCAGTTCTTTAAATTCTGAGACACTAGAACAAAAATCCCTCTGGAGTGATACAGGCAGCGTCTCAACATTCGGTCCACTGTGTTGTTTGGTCCCAGAAGCTCAGCGCTCATTAGCAGTGCTGCCTGCTCTGCTCTCCAAGCAGCTGCCCTCACACATTGCTGGTTTTCTGTTTCTGCTTTTTGCGGCTGTATGTCTACGGTGGACCAACAGTCTTTGTTTCCTATTCTGTGGGGTTTTCCTCTACAACTGGCAGCATCCTTCGTATTATTGAAAGGAACCACCTAGGTGTGAGGTGATAGTGCAGAAGCTGCTAGGAGCTGCATTGAGAAGACAAGTGATGAGACCTTATACCGTGGTCAGGGTGACGGCAGCTTGTTTCTGTTTGATTATTGTTTTGTTTTATTTTACTTTCAGATGGAATGAGAAAAAATAGGGAGTATTCGGGAAGTGTTTATATTTACTGTGTATAAGTTTATTTTAAAAATATGACCCCTAGTTTTTAAATTCAAATTCAGTATGGATTTTTGAAGAACGTGAAGCTTGGTAGTGCCTCTCGCTGTTACAAAGGATGAGAACTGTGAGAGGGACTTGGTGCTTTTCTCATCAGTCGGGCCTGCAGAGCGATCGCAGCCTGCCAGGGTCTGTTATGAAGGAAACTAGCCCCACCTGTTGTTCAAATTCATTTTGCCAGAGTACAACGGGAATACTGTCCTCCAGAGCTTCTCCCCAATGGCTGTTTCCCTGGTTCTGGCTAGTGTCACCCAAATGATCCAAAAAAGGTTAAGGAAAAAAAAATCACATCTAGAAATGTGTTGTTACGTTGAACACTGACCAAAGAAACAAGCAGAAGTTGTCTAGTTATAATCACAAAGCATCACTAAGTTGTTGTGGGATGTTTATTTTGGCCTTGTATCATTACTATTATATCTATGAAAACTAAAGTTGAACAATTTGCTTCTTCATTTAATTTTTCTTTAATGTTTTAGGGTTTCACTTGGCAGCTGTTATTTTGACTAAGTTTCAGTTATCCTTATTTGTGGAATCCCACTAATAATAACTCACAGGCTTACTGTCAAGAATAAATCACATGCTGTGTATAAAATAACAAATATATTTAATGATATATAGTATTCATTAAACAGATGTTTAGTCTCTTCCTCCTCTTGTATAGCTTGGCCTATGATTGTCATTCTAGTATTGGTCTCAGATAACTTGACCTAAGTCATTAGATTTTGTCTTATTTCACATGTCTGGGTGAGGACAGCAGAGAAGCAGGCATCTGTTTGCTTAATCTTTCAGACGTTTTAGTGCACAAGAACTATCAGTAAATGAGAAATATGGAAACACAAAAGTTTTGTTGTTTGTTTTTAAGTACTGTTCTACTAATAAAAACGAATGGCTTCTATTATTTCCAGGGTTTGCTGTTTAACGTGAGAAAGGGAGACTGTGCTGACGGATGTGATTAATATGAGGGCCCGTGTAGAAATTAAACAAACCTCTAAGAAAGCAATTGAATTTAATAAACATTATTGAACACCTTCTCCGGGACAGTCACTGCTCTTGACCTGAACTCACCAAGGGTAAGAAACATGCTCATTCCAGACATTATATTACCCAGGTGCCTGGTGCCTGGTCCTGGCCCTCACGGAGCTCCCACCTGAGTATGAAATTCTGTTTCAGAGAGAATTTTTCTTTTCAATTCCCATCATCATGCTCAAAATGCTAATAACTTCCAAGAACGAACCTAAGAAATTTGCAGATGACGCTCAATGTTGTCAATCCCTTGTTTATGACCTGAGTAGCTATTTGTCTCTACATGTTTTCATTAACTTCTTATAAAAAGCTACTGAAGTTACAGGTTCATCTGAATGAGAAGTTATTTTTATTCAGCGAGATTCAAGCCACATCATTGTGTTTTTAAAAGACAAACATTACCAACTCAGAGTTCAGGCAAGACTGGTTTCCTTGGCCTGTGGCTGTGTGAACAATTGAAGGAGAAAATTGACTGCATGCACTGTGCACATTGCTTTCTCGTGGCTGTAAGCTGTTATAAGTTGTAGCCTTTGTCAATTGAGAGCGAATGATGAATGCTGGTTGGTAGACTTTTTATTTGCTTATTTGGGTACTTATATCTATGTCTCTATAGTAATCTATATCTATATGTATTTTAGTACTAAATTTTAAACTTACATAAATAGATTTATTTAGTGGTAGGTTATTTGAGCACTAAAAGGGTGTTTGTACTGCTGAGCTCCAGTTAGAAAATGCTCAGTCATAGAGGATGAATGTAGAAGATTTACTTTTCTGATTAAAGACAGGAACTTTAGAAATTGATTTTCATTACCCCTATTGCTTTCATAAATTATTTTGGTACCCACATGAATGTCATTGTTGAAAAATTCCTGATATCGGACAATGGGTATGATCTCAAATTAAATTCTCAGTGCTAAGAAATCAATGTATAATATAGATAACTCAGTTATGTAGAACCTAGTTTTCTAATTTGTAATTGATTTAGTAAGAAAGGAACAGTAAAAGCTTTTTGTGGTTGAAGTTGGCAACTAAAGACTAAAAGCAAGATTTGAATTATTTATTTCTCCTTCTTCAACTTCTTTTTGAACAAAGCGAATTTATACAAAACAAGACTTTTCTTTCTAACTTACTACTCTTTTCCCTGGCCAAGTGGTTTAGTTGGTTAATTTATTGTCCCTACATGCAAGAAAATTGCAGGTTCAATTTTCTGGTCAGGGCCCATCCAGGAGCAATGAATGAATGCATAAATAACTAGAACAGCAAATTGATGTTTCTCTCCCTCTCTCTCTCTTTCAAATCAATTAACAAAATAAAATAAATAAATCACTGCTTTTATTATGACATTTCTCTACTCAGAACTCTTTAGTGAGTTTTCAATTTTAAGTAAATGGAGTAAACAAACTGAAATTTATCTCTCCCATAGAATATAACATGGATGAAATGAATGGGTTATACTTTTAAGGATTTCAAAAAATGAATAGTAGCAGGTGGATAGGTGGATTGAGAAAGACCAGAAATTAAAATACTATAAAACTAGTGGTGAGTTGACCCTGTTTTTCCTCTGGTTACACCCATCTTCGACGTGGAGACACTGAGAAGTGGGCATTAACATGGACAGGAAGAGCTCCTGAGGACGACCTCTAGTTGTGGCTTGAGTGAGGAGTAGGAAAGGGGTCTCCTGGTGGTGGCAACAGTGGCAGTGAGGGGGTCTGTGGGTACCTAAAAATCTTGGGGAACAAAGCTTGGTCCAAAAGGATGAAGCAAAAAGAGATTTTCCCCTCTCTTTGTCCTTGTTGAGTACAGTCACTGGAGTACATGACAGAGAAAAATGAATAAAGCCACAAGTTTTAGATAAGAGAACTTAAAGAGGTGCCTCAAGTAACCAGAAAGTATCAGGGAAATTGCAGAGGAGGAGGACCTCAGGAAACCAACCTCGTCAATGTTTAAGTAAATGTCTAGGCTCACCCCTGACCTGTGTATGAATATGTCTGGTCGAGGAATTCCAAAGACTTTGAGAAACTAAGAGCTATAACACCTTCCAAGTTTTAGACTGGCTATTGGGTGTCGAACCTAAAATTTGACTATAATTAATTTACAAAATAAAATCAGGAAGAAAATCTTTTCAGCGAATGTCTACTGACTTCAGATTATCTTCCAAAGTCCATAGCAACAATGAATGGCTTCCTTTTTCTGGCCCCACCCATCTTCCCTACCTGTTTCCCCATGATTGCTCTGTTCTATCACAATTCAATGGTGTTTCTCTACTCCTTAGTGTCTCATTCACTTTAGTTTCTCTTTATTCTCTAAAGATCCAAATCACAATGCACACATTTCACCAGTGCTGATATTTGAGTCCAGCAGCAGATCTGGAGCTAGTTACCTGGCAGATGTGACTGGTTACAACCTGACCCTATTCACCAAAGGCACATTCAGTTTTCAGACTTGAAAAAGGATCAGTGTTTTCAACTGTGAGATTTTAAAACTTCTTTAGGCAAGGTTCAATTTTACCCTACTGACATTCTGAACAATTTCCCGTGACTCTAATACCCCTGTGAAAAGAGGAAAGCAGCTGGGAGTATTTACATGGGCGGAACTCTTGTCCAAAGGAGATATTAAACCATTTAAATTAACAACGAATAGTTGCTCTCCATATTAACAAGGGATCCAGGAAAAGGACATGCTCGTGAATTGTACCAGGAGAGGTTAAGTGGTGCGAGGAGGAAGAATTTCCTACCAAAAAAATTTGTTTTCACCTTGTTAGGAAACATGGCTGAGGTTGGTCACAGAGGCATTCTCCAGATCTCTTTTAGAGAACGATAGATCCTTGACTGTCTGAGATAGTTTAAGGGAGGCCTCATGGAAATCCTCATGGATCACTCTGTGGCCCCATCAAGATTTCTGCATGCTTTCTCTGGGATCAGGCTGCTCTTTGCCAGGTTAATATTTAAAGAACTTGAAGACAGCCAAGCTTCTGTTGACATGAGAAGTTGCTTCTCCTCCACTAATGAGATAAATTTAACACTGGATCACTTACAGCCAGATTCATTTGCAAAATATTTGTTCAGCTTTGATGCTATAAAAGCTTCTCCCAAGCTAAAGACATTTTGAGAAATGGATTATTCATGCACATCTGCAGAGCTTGGTAGCCAACATGAACTACATTTGGTTCTTTCCTAAGCATTAGCCTTCTAAACTTATTGAAGATTTGTGACATATATTAAGTATATCTCATGCAGTTATGATCCATCTCCAGCCATGAATATAAGACTTTTGTTTTTCTCTGTGACAATTGAAGGCCCTGATGAAGGCAGATGGTAAAGCCCAGAAGCTCACCTGATTTTTTTTTTATTATTAAACTCCTGAGTATTTTCTGATAAGATGTCAGAGGTTTAGTCAGTTTTAGTTTAAACAGCTTGAGAAAAAAAATTATCTTTGTTTAATTGCCATGAAAAATTCTTGTAACTATGTTTTTATTACACGAAGTGAAATTTAAGAGCAAACAATTACAATTACATATTTATAGGTGTCTGTGGATAGGAAATACAATATCTTCTTTAAAAGGAAATTGGACTTGTAGAGAATGTTAAAGGAAATAAACTTAAGAGTAAGATTCAGAAAGACAAGTCATGAGTTCACAAGTCTTTACTAATGAAAGGGAAATTTGTGATTGATGATCTAGGCCCTGGACTGGAGTAGTGAATTTCTGAAATGAAATGTTATGGCAGGCACTCCAATCAGCGTGCATTTGTCTCTTCATCTCTTACAATCAGCTCAGACGTTCCCAGAACTGTGCAATATTGAAGAACATAACCACGGCCATCAAAGCATGGGTTGGAATCTAACATTTACCAGTTATTAGTAGTATGAAAACAAATGAGGCCATTCTTCATTGCCATCCTAAAGAATAAATACCCTTCCTGCTTACATTACAGGCAGAAAGAGCTCGCGATTTAGTTAGGAATGAAGATTACAAATAGCCTCCTCCTCTTGAAAACTAAGATAATATCCGTGGCATCATATATTGTAAAAATACTAATACGGTGATTTATATCAAGAAATGAGCAGATGGCATGGCATGTAGTAATGTGTTCAATAATGGCGGCAAGAAAAGAAATCTTTAAGGGGAAAAGTAAAAAGGCATTACGTCAGTCGGTATCTGTTTTCACCAAGAAAACACAAGCAAAGGCAACATGTTCTCTCTTCCTTCTTGCCAATGAAAAAGGCTAGGAAGTGGCTGGAGGGCAACTGCGAGTCTGGCTCCCGCGAGATCCCTCAGACCTTCAATGAGTTCGGATCTCACTGCTTGTGGGAACTTCACAGCAGAGTGGATTCTGTCATTCCTGGGGTTCTAGGGACTTCTTTTCATTCTATGAAACTGACAAATACTTTTTTTTAAACTTTTTTTTTATTAATTGAATTTATTAGGGTGACACTGGTTAACACAATCATATAGGCTTCAGATAGTATTAAAAAAAAAAACAGAGAAGTTAAGAATGGTGCTACTACTAGAAAGTGAGATCAAGAAGTGTGGTCAGAAAGTTCATCCAGACAATGGAAGAGTATGTTGGTTACCAGAGGGCAGGGGCCAGGGGGTGGTGGGGGGATAAAAGGGGCCAAATATTTGGTGACGGAAGGTGATTTGATTTTGGGAGGTGGACACACAATGCGATATACAAATCATATAGAAATGTACTTGAAACCTACATGATCCTACTAACTAATGTCACCCCAATAAATTTAATAAAATGTTCTTTCACAAGTGTACTAAAGTAACTGCTACCCTCCCACCCCCATCCCTCTGTACACACCTTCTCTTAAATACCTCCTTTGCATACTACCCACTGGACACAATTGTCTCTTTGTAGAGGAGACATACTGTGTACCAACTACGTGACCTCTCCCCTTGTTCAACCCCCCCAACTTCCCTGCCAGCGTGAATAGTGTAGTGGTCAGTCATTTGTAGCCTAGTCCCAAACTTTTGACATGACCTTATTTGAAAACATGAGGTCATCTTTGGGGAATTTGACATGGAGGGTACAAAGTGATAAACATGATACAGAATTTTAAAGGTCATGATACAAAGATATACCAAGATAGCAATCATGTATAATGAGTTAAGCTGACATTATGGGAGAGTAGAAACTTTGACTATAAAGACATATGATTCATAACGTAGAGATAGATGATTTTTAATTTAGAGAAGGACACACAGATTAGAAAGAGAAAAAGCCAAAGTGTAGAAAGAAGAGAGTGGAGTAGATTTCTGGGTCTTTACGGAATTGCTGAATCCATGCAACTCTGCATTTAGAGAGTATTTTAGTCTAGTATCTTTGTTTGAGGATAAGCAGCCAGGGTAGATCATAATTCTGTTGGAAAAAGAAATATGGCATGCCTGCTGTTTTTGCATTGTGAAATCCACAAAGCCTCGTGGCTTATCCAAGACACAAGTGAGAGCAGGGGCTTCCCTTGTGTTTTTAGTCACCTAAACATTTGTTCCCCAATTCTTTCTTTCTTTACTGAATGTGAGTAAAGAGTAAACAATTCATAAAATTATGAAATAGATATAAAAGGATGCCTCATTTGTTTATGTATCTAAAATCATATTGACTATCGGTGTATCGGTGATGGGCAATATCCTCTATTCAGTCCATCCAATGCTAGGTTCAGTAGGAAATAAGGACCGGACTCAGGAACAGTTTGTGGTCTTGAGTTAGGAGACAGATATATAAATGGAGTCTACAGGGGTTTTGCAGCTATGATAACAATCAAGACAGGGTGCCGTGGGAGCTCAGAGGAGGGACATTACTCAAACAGTTTAGTGCTAGGGAAGAGAGAGAAAGTAAGTTTCCTCAAAGAATTACCCCTGAGCAGAATCATGACCTGCTAGCAAACTCAGCCAGACGAAGGGCAAAGGGAAATGTGTGTGTGAAAGCCTCTATGGAAAAAGAGAATGGGATGTTCAGGAATTACAAAAAAAATAAATTTTGTGTTCTTGGATCATAGGATATGAGAGGAAGAATAATGTGAAATTTGTTGGGACAGGAGGTTGGTTTAGAAGCAAAGGCCAGAACATGTGAGCTGTTTAATGGCATATTACATGGTTTGGAGTTGATCCTTACAACATAGGATTTCAAAGAAACATATGTTCGTATTTGCAATGGTGGAAAAGTGATCAGCCTGGAGATATATTAAAAGAATGGAATTTACTGTACTTGGAAGACTCAGCCTGGTATCCTGATTTCTATTTTAGTATCTTGGGGGATAGGAGCTACATGATATGCAGGAGGAACATTCATTTTTTCCAAAGGAATGCCAGTGACATTGGGATGCTGAATTGAGTTGTCCAGGGGATGTAGAGGTAGGGGAACAGAGTAATTAGTAGGATTCAATTAGGTCTGGAAACTGGGAGAGAAACACAAGACGGAGATAGAATTTCAGTTTCCATCTCTGTAACAGCCAGATGGTTGGGAGTTTGGTTAACTTCGTGCTGTGCAACTAATGCAAATTCTTTATGTTTTCAAATCTCTGAGATCAGATTAAGAATTATTCATCTTGTGTATAGATTTAGGAGTCTGTATCTTGGCAAGGTGTACAGTCCAGAAATCTAATATTGAGTGGATAAACAAAACCGATTCAAGTTCTGTCTTTGATTTTAAAATGTGGGGGGAAAACACCAGTTTACCTTGCTTTCATGCTTAGCAGAGCAGTATCTCTTGTAGGTTAACATAAAAATGAAAAAAAAACAACCTAATTCACAATTTGCCCTATTTTTTTTTTTTTTTTTTACAGAGACAGAGAGAGTCAGAGAGAGGGATAGACAGGGACAGGCAGACAGGAACAGAGAGATGAGAAGCATTAATCATTAGTTTTTCGTTGCACGTTGCGACACCTTAGTTGTTCATTGATTGCTCTCATATATGCCTTGACCATGGGCCTTCAGCAGACCAAGTAACCCCTTGCTCGAGCCAGCAACCTTGGGTCCAAGCTGGTGAGCTTTGCTCAAACCAGATGAGCCCGCATTCAAGCTGGCGACCTCGGGGTCTCGAACCTGGGTCCTTTGCATCCCAGTCCGACGCTCCATCCATTGTGCCACCGCCTGGTCAGGCAGCCCTAATTTTTATAAGTGATGTTCCTACCTATTCCTATGGATGACAAACTCATCATAGAAACTCTGAGGAGAGCCAGGGTATGCCACGCATGTTCATATTAAGTGTGAAGATGGTAAGGTGACTTCTTCAGTTGCCATATTTAACCATCAGCTTTGGCTGATGTGAGTAGTTATACTGGCTGTCCCCTAACATGCACACAGAAAATATTGGTAGAAAGCACAGAATAAACTGTTTTGAATGGGGAAAAAACATTTTTCGGTTAAAGTACATGAGCAGGCCAACAGTACATGTTGGCATGGCCAACAGTTTTTGCTCCCAGGCCAGATTAGAAAGAAAACTTTTTTCACAGGCCAGACAAAATATTAAAATTTAAAAAATGTTAAATACAGAAACAATTCGTTTAAGTAAGCAAAATTTTACTATGTAATTTGTTTATGAATAAATATAAGTAATTTAATACAACAAATTAACAAAAAAACTAATGTGACGTGTTGAGGCGCTTTGCATCGCCTATTATTTTTTTAGTACCTGGCTCTATACTTGTAGTAGCTGTTCTTAACACAGCCTCCAAATGTAAATCATTCAATCTTGATCTTGTACTTTTATTTAGATTCATTAAAGAAAAAGTTTGTTCACAAATATAAATTGAGCTGAAGATGACTAAATATTCCTTGGCAAGTTTTTTTAAATTTCCATATTTTCCATTATTCAGTTGCTTATAAAAATTGCACAGACGAGTACTAAAGTTGTAAATCTTTATAATGGAATTTTTTAAAAAAATAAAGAAGTATCGTGAATCCATTTGACCAATTATTGGAAGTTAACCCTAGATTAGTCACACACGGAATTCTTTTCCGCGTATCACTATCTTCTTAAATATCTCGATTTCCAATAATCAAAGACGCTTCCACTTCTGAGTAGCTGAGATTTTAACTTTCATTGTTGTACAATGGTTAGATATCGTAGTTTATGTATAATGATTTAAAAGTACCACTTATTTCATTTCCACAGTGCATCGTGCGGAGAATATTAAAAATTTAACTGCGGGCCACATAAACTCATTACACGGGCTGCATCTGGCCCGCGGGCTGTATGTTGGCCATGCCTGTACATGAGTATAAAAGTGAATAATGGACCTCATTAATGCTAATCCATTTCAGAGCCTCCTTAATTGCTGGGTGATGTGGATGACCTCGCTGATGAGGTTGGCTGCAGAAATTGGTGCTGTGGGGCCACTGAATATACATATTTGGCCAAAAAGTATCTGAGGGCAGTATCTACTTTATTTGTCAGCTATGAACCCTCAAAGCTCAGCACAGTGCCTAGCAGGTGTATGCTAAACAAACATAGGGTACACATATATACATTTACAAACGCATGCGCTCAGTCTATATGAGCTGAGAGAATGAACGAGTGAGTGACTCAGTGAAGGAATACATGAATAAAATAATGTTTTCACTAGTGACCATGGATTGAGGATAATATTAATAATAAGAGCCCCCAGGAACTCTGGATTGAGCTGTACACACTGGTTCACTCAACTGCTCGCTCTGTATCATAATTGTAGCAGTAGAATTGAAGTGAACCACCAGGATGAGGGGGTCATGTTTTGGGGATCAAGCTTCTTTTCATCATGAAACTACTGGGTGGCCTCTGACATGATGTATTTAGTTATCAAACATGTCAGCTAATGCCATGGAGAAACCGCATGTATTAAAAGTGACAGACGTAACAAGGGTCAGGGATTAAAGGTGAATTGCAAAGGGCTTTTACGGCGTCTGTGTTCTTGTAAGCGTTTCTGGGAGGTGGTACACATGAGCGAAGAAGAGTTATGAGGAATCATGGCGAGCAGTCACTCTCCTCAGGCGACTGAGGAATTTCTTCCACACTGAGCTGAATGTTCTTGAAATGCTGTGATTATTACAACATCTGTGTTGTTTTTGTGGCAGTACAAACAAACACATTAGGGACATTCACCAGTTCTTTCTCATTAAGTGTCATTTACCCACATTTTGTTAGATTTTCTGATTTTAAAAGTTGTATTGGCTCATTATAAAAAATTTAATGAGTGAAGGAAACACTAATATGGATAATGAAAATGCTACATATTACAACACCCTAAATATAACATGCTTGCTGTATATTCCTCCTGTTAAATTTGGAGATGGTGTTTTATTCCTTGATCAGACAAGAATTGTTGGAGGGCTTCCTCTGGCCCATCACTGTGTTGCACAGTATGGTATAGACAGGGGTCCCCAAACTTTTTACACAGGGGGCCAGTTCACTGTCCCTCAGACCGTTGGAGGGCCAGACTATAAATAAAACTATGAACAAATCCCTATGCACACTGCACATATCTTATTTTAAAGTAAAAAAACAAAACAGGAACAAATACAATATTTAAAATAAAGAACAAGTAAATTTAAATCAACAAACTGACCAGTATTTCAATGGGAACTATGGGCCTGCTTTTGGCTAATGAGATGGTCAATGTGCTTCTCTCACTGACCACCAATGAAAGAGGTGCTCCTCCCGGAAATGCTGCAGGGGCTGGATAAATGGCCTAAGGGGGCCGCATGCAGCCCACAGGCCATAGTTTGGGGACCCCTGGTATAGACAGAAATGTATAATGTAGACAGGGAATGTATAAACATGAGGAAAATCTAATGGCATTACTCTATGTCCAGCAGTCTAATAACAGGAGATACTGTGTGATGGTGGTAAGCAGGACATAATGTGTGATGGTGGTAAGTAGAACATATAATATGACTGTGAGTTCTTTGAGGGAAGTGTCCAATGTCTCCATCTTTGGATCCCCATGGGTGTTGGCCAAAATGTTCACTTAGCACTTTGAATGGATGTACACTTATTAAGTAAAGGGTCAATTGCATGTGACAGTAAATTCAGTATGAATCTGTCAGGGAGAAAATAGATATCATTTGTACTTACTAACATGCTTTA